>NC_053150.1:46563699-47910118 GCF_016808335.1 Panicum virgatum | reverse complement strand
TTTAGTGGGGAAGTGGGGAACCGATCTGAAAAACTCCTACTGATCTGCAAACGTGGAAGCATCCATGCATATTATACACCTTTTCAAGAGATTTGGGAATGTTGGAGCCAAGGCAGTCCACAAATGGAACGCACTGATTTTTTTTTTGCCGTTTCCAGAGCACCCCATTAGGGATCACCACAAATGGCTGCTGCCTGCCAACTAGACTCCTCATCACTGAACTACAAGCTCGCTTCCCCCCCCCCCCCCCCCCCAAGTCCCTTGTGCTTCTGCACACAAAGGTGAGTGTTCCTTTATTATTACTTGCTGCATGCATGTGGACTACTAAGGTAGCAGGTTCATACTGTCATAGTACTGTTTAATGTAATAGCATTTTAATTTGACGCTGAGTTAGCAAAGATATGCTGCCTGATTCATCTACTTTTGCTTTGCCAGAAAATTTTAATGACAGTAATCTAACTTGATTGTGTGCTTAGATATGCATGCTTTTTGCCTTTTGCCGTTGTAGTGGCCTTAGCAGAGGAGCACTTCTCTAACTGTTTTACATAATGTTGTCTGTAATGGCAGCAAAGGTTAAAGAAAAGGAAGGACGACACACAAGCATGCCGTCTTGTTTACAGAGACGACGGTCAAGGCATGAGCTTTGTCCACTGCTAGCGAGCGGCTGGTCTGCAGCAAGCCAAGCCAACAACCCAATTTCCCACGAGGGCACAAGGACTGCTCGCATGCTTGGTCATGGATGGAGGCATGGAGAATTGGAGATACGAATACGATACTTCCTTCTCCAAAACACGGGAGCGCAGTAGGGCCATTTCTGACTCGAGGCTAAAACCAAGGAACCTTCAGCAATCAGCATCCATGCGCATCCTGACTCAAGTCTGAACCAACCAAATAACCAGTGCTCCATTCTGTGACCATCCATGCAGTTGTAGAGAAGGTGATCGACTGGTCGGCGGTTTCATCTTCTTGATCACAGAGTCTGCATGTTGTAGCCCCTGGCAGTTAGTGGCGGATCCGAAAATGATAAAAAGGAGTGTTGATTTCTTCATCCTCTCCGTTCCTTTCTTCTTCATCTCCTTCTTCCTCCTCCTTTCTTCTTAAAAATGGAGGAGAGCTCAAGGGGGGCTTCATTCGTTTGTGGGGTCTAGTGGGGCTGGAGCCCCTAGACCCAATGCTAGATCCACCCCTACTGGCAATCCATGACGGCGCCTCCGATCAGCTATCCAAATAAATGAGTTGCCTAACTGCAAGCCAAGTGAAGAACCTCACCTTCAGCGGTGCCCATGCCTTCCAGATCAGCTTCGCGCCCCTCAGAGTGTTACCTTTCCTTGGAAGAACATCATGTAGGCTGATTTTGCAGAATAAGTGGTACCATCTGTATAAATATGTTTTTAGTAATGATTGTCGTGGCTCTAGAAGGAGGGTCACAGCCGGGTGGCGTAGTGCAACCCACCTAATCCCAGAGGGTGGTTACTCGGGAAAGCGCAAGCGATTCGTCAGATCTACTCATGAAGCAAGAACACTCGGGGATTTAGAGTGGTTCGGGCCGCTAAAGCGTAATACCCTACGTCCACTGAGAGGTGTATTGCTCTTGTGTCTGTGGATGAGGTCTATCCTCTGCCTCCAAGTCACTTTTTGACCCTAGTCCTTCTCTAACGGGCGTCTCTCTTTTATAGCGCAAGGGAGATGCGTACACAGGCGTTGGACCTCGACAGGTGGGCCTAACGAGGATGTATAGTGATACCACGAAAAAGACATTAATGGTGCTACAGTGGTTGAGAATCTCTCCCCGGATACGCTTCATAGTACTGTAGACTCTCTGACCGAGGGGGGTCTTTACTTGTCCCATCGGCGAGGCGCCCGTTGAGGCAGTGTAGGTTGCGGCGTAGACTGTTGGGTCTACTGCGTAGGCGGTCATGATGGGCGAAGGTGAGCCGTTGTGTCCAACTGGCGTATCAGACTGACATGCATGGCGTGGGGCGGCGCATTGCGGCTGCACTGTGTGCCTTGGTAACGCGCAATCAATAATGCAGCATGACAAAAGTCGCCTCGGGCTTTGCTGTGGCAGAGCGCACTTACGTCTCCCGTATTGAATGCAGTAGGTGGGCGAGTCTTCCCGAGGAAGCTTCGCGGCCGCGCGCCGTGCTTACTCCTGCGGACACGTGGCGGCTCCGGACCTGCCCCAGGCGGGGTGTCTGTTCCCTCCCCGCTGAGGGGTCCGGATAGTATATGGGGGTTCGGGGCCCTCGGCTATTTTGGCTGAGCGCTCCCTTCTCCGGGACACGCGGCGTCACCGGACCCTTCCCTAGCAAGGAATGGGTCTGGGGCCGCTGACCGGGTGAGAAGGGCTCCGGACCGCGGGGGTCCGGCTGCTCAGGTCGTCAGCGCGTAGTCAAGGATAACTACAAGGCTCTCGCCTAGACACAGTAATACCTCTGGGACACGTGGTGACACCGGACCCGTCCCCGAGCGGGAAGCGGGTCCGGGACCGTTGGTCCGGTGGGATGGAGTCGGACCCCTGGGGTCCGACTGCTCAGCTCCTTAGGGCGTAGCTACGGATAACTACGCGAGTCTTGACACAGCAAGAGGGGGTACCCTAGTCCAGAGGTACCGACAATGATGGCATAAACAAATGAACTTATAATACAATGGTTTTCTAATTAAAGGGAAAAAAAGCTAAACCATGACCGGGGGTTATAGGAGGGCTCTAACAAATGAACTTTGGAGTAGGTTTGTGCTCTACCATTATAGGCATATAAGATTAGAATAATGTAAATATTTTACAGCCTCCTAATAACACCTGAGTTTTTTGTACTTCAGTTAATGCTAGTAATGATGGCGTCACCTTTGAGTGTAACTTTTAGTAATGATGGCGTAAACACTTGATTTTTTTGCTAGTAAAAGGTTAGATTTAATTGGAGCTGTAAATCCAACTATATATACAAGCCTTTTCACTACAATATAGACAATTCTAGATGATTGCCTCCTATAGAAAAACTACCAAAATCATTTTCATGCAACAACTAATAAAATGATAGACAATCCTTTAAAAAAAACTTTCAGAATCCTTCAAATCACAAGCAAACCGACGAATGGACTAGCTGTCCAGCTTTACTTAGCATATGCCATAAGTGGGATTATCTAAAGAACAGGAGCACTATCTAGCACCTTGTCAAAAAAAACATCAATGCATGCAAACCTGCTGGCTACTTTTTTACCCTCTAAAAACTGTCCACGAAAAGCGAGCAAAAAAGGCAGAAAAAGAGGAACTCCAGTCTGCTTCGTCATGCTGGCCCGGGACAGGATGAAGGGTTTGTCGCGGCTAATGTCTAATATAATGCTCTCCTTTAGTTTTACCACTTTTTGGTCAGTGGGTTTTCTCTATGCGCGTCGTGGCCTTGGAGTAGGTGTCCACCATGGGAGAGAGCGAGCGAGCGGCGTACGTGCATGTGCTTCGCACTCTTGGCGATGTGGTCTCCTCGCGTTTCTTCGCGCTCCACCAAGAAAGTGGTGGTCACGGTCAGCTCGACCGGCTGCGGCCGGCGGCTCCCCGCCTGCCTATATATCCCACGCCGGAGCGGACAGCAAGCGGAGCCCCCGTCACGGTGGTGCGACATCATCGTCTACGAGCGCGCATTCCGGCTGATCGAGAGGCAAAGGGAAAGAGATTGCAGCAGAGAGAGAGAGAGAGAGAGAGAGAGAGAGATCTCCATCGTCGTTGGCCATGGCGTGGAGGGAGAGCTACTTGGACGTGGTGCTGATTCCCGCTCGCCGTCCTCTTCCCCGCGGTGTACCACCTCTGGCTCTGGCGCGCCGTCCGCCGCAGCCCGCTCAGCTCCACCGTCGGCATCAGCGCCGCCGCGCGCCGCCTCTGGGTCTTCTCCATGATGAAGGTACTAGCCGTAGCTGCACATCGATGTCATTAATTAGCTCATCGCCATGGCCGCAGTGATCACTGACCTTGCCTACTGCTCGACCGGTCGTGGGTGCGCGCGCAGAACAACGAGAAGCAGGCGATCCTGGTGGTGCAGTCGGTGCGGAACGTGCTCATGGGCTCCACGCTGGCGGCCACGACGTCCATCCTCTTCTGCACCGGCGTCGCCGCCGTGCTCAGCAGCACCTACGCCGTGAAGAAGCCGCTCAGCGACGCCGTCTTCGGCGCGCACGGCGAGTACATGATGGCGCTCAAGTACGTTCGTCCTCCTCCTCGTCTTCCTCCTCGCCTTCCTCTGCCACAGCCTCGCCATCTGCACGCTCAACCAGGCCTCCTTCCTCGTCAACGCGCTCTCCCCGTCGCCGGCGCTCCACCTCCCGCTCACCAGGGACTACGTCGCCGACGTCATGGAGAGGGGGTTCCGGCTCAACCTCGCCGGCAACCGGCTCTTCTTCGCCGGCGCGCCGCTCCTGCTCTGGATCTTCGGGCCCGTCCTGCCGTGCCTCTGCTCCATGGCCGTGCTCCCGATACTTTACAACATCGACACGGTCGAGTACGTCCAGAAAGGGAGCAGCAATGGCGAGGCCAATGCGAAGGTGGACATGGTGCATACCGAGAGTGATCAGAGCACTGAAGTCTGATGTGATGATGGTTAAGTTTAGACAGGCAGAAATTCAGGCAAGAAGCATCACCATGGAATATGCTTTACATTGGTGCCAATTCAACTGTAGAATGTTGCAAGTTGTTGGGATGCATTTGTGCAAGCTAGGCTTCCTTTTTCACTGGCAACTAACTAGTTTGTGCTCTAGCAGCTGGCCAGTGGGTTGGGTTGGTTATCTATTATATTATTAAAGGAGTGTTAAAAAAAGCCACCACGTTCGCCGAGATGGTCTAGAAATTCCCACGTTAATCTAAAAAAGAGAAGGATTTGCACTGTTGGATTTTATGAAGATCTAACGGTCAAGATTAACCCAAAGAGTCCACATCAAATACGATTAGTAACAAAGAGTCCACATCAAATACGATTAGTATATATAATTTCGGAATTTATAAATTAATAAAACTTGCCTTCGATTAAAAATCCTTACCGAATACGATAAGTAATAGCTACTAAAAATTATTTTGTTGTACATCTAGAGAAACTGATTAGGCTAACGGGCGAGTCCACATCAAATACGGGTAGTATATATAATTTCAGAATTGATAAATTAATAAAACTTGCTTTCGATTAAAAATCCTTACCGAATACGAAAAGTAAATAGCTACTAAAAATTGTTTTGCTGCATGCCTAGAGAAACTGATCAAGCTAACGAGCACTCCAACAAAACGACGGGAATGACTTGCATATGCCCGTATTGGGCTATGGAATTGTAGTTCAAATATTTGTGATACATGTATCCATATCAGATTGTTTCAATTTGGGCATCGTGCGGGTGTGTTCTTTCATGCTGTGGAGTGTGGCTTCCATCGCCAAACTGTATGTCCTGTATGTCGAGCTGAAGCATTACGAAGATCTAACTATCTAGACTAACTCAAAAAATCCATATCAAATAAGAATACTATATATATTTAAAATTTTAAAAATTAGGAAATTATCGTAAAGAAATTAGCAGTTTACACAATGGCTCCATGTCAAATCAGACTAATAAAAAATTAAATATGGAATTAAAGGATAAAGAAAATTAGCAATCAATTGCATACCAATTGGGATGCAAATAGCTACAATAGAAGTCTATGACAAATACAATTACTAAATAGATATTTTTAGAATTTTATTTTATGAAATAAATTACAAGCACACATGCTCACAAACATGCACACATACTCACCTCTATGAATACGTGCACGCAACTCTACCACTCTCGAGCACCTCCAGGGGATTGAGCAAGTAGATCCCAAAGTCACTACAAGCATCTCGCTGTCGACTGGCATATCTACTACCACTGAATGTGAGGACTCATGCTGAGTCGAGAACTTTTAGTCTTGAACACAAGTGGACAAGTTCTACCATATGAGCTAATCTTAGTTTACATCTAATTTTAGAATTATAAATAACACAAAATATTATTGTGATACTTTGATTAGTAAAAAGCTAAATTTAGAATAAAATTATAAAACTTAGTAATAATAGTATGAACAGTTGGTTCCATCGAAGTAGAAATAAATGGCCCTACTTCTGGAATGCTTAAAAAAATGTACACATATACCTCATCACTATGAGAAGAAAAAAAGAAACTACCTAGAGAAAAAAATGAATTTTATGTACATATTACTATGATAGCTGAAATCAGACTAACCGCGCTATTAGCGCGGGCCACCTTACTAGTTTTCTTTATTTTATTGTATCTGTAAGGAAAATCCATGGAGAATTGACTACACGACAATGCACTATTGCTTTAGCTCTCAAGTGCACCACACTGCTGCTTAATTGATTCAGTCAGCTGATAGGGCGCCGTTTCCATGTCACAAGAAGCAAATTCCTTCTTGATTTCTTTTGTCGAATGTGCAGGAGAGCCGTGTATCTTTGTATTAAAAAATAAAAGTTTATCATACAACGTGAGCTAACTCGCCACCAGCCACTAACACAAGCGTTATATAACATACCTACAGCAACCAAAATGATGAAGCTCTGGGTGTGACTTACATGACAAACAGACAACCTAACTTACGTGCACCAGCATCGATCCAGCATAAACCAATTCCTTCTTGATTCAGGAGGCTCTTTCGTCTTTTCTCCTTAAAAAAAGGAAAAACATTTTTATCTCACCTCACGATATGCCATGGATTCTTTCTCCAATGGAGTGGATGTGAGAATAATTTCGCAAACTCATTCCTATTTGCCTATATTTTATAAAAATAAGTGCTTGAGCATGTATTTTATCAAGAGGAGGAAAGACAGATCAGAACACCACACCCAAACTAATTAAGAAACCAGGTGAACACAACTAACATGAGACTTCCTTTAGACTCTTACATTCTTTACTACCTTTCTGTATACTTCAGACTCCTTGATTTATGATCATCTACGTATATTGGCTCATATTCAATTGACACCAGAATTTAAGCAATTTATCCTCTATATATGTTGGCATGTATATACCCCTTTCAATTAATGGACAAAAAGCATGAGACTTTTGTCTTGTGTTTTTTTTCCCAACCTACGGCGCATAACATTTTTCTCCTACAATCATATATTATGTTTATACACTTATCACCTTTTCATATTGAACGACACAGGCTTATTGCCTATCCATTGAGTGGCTTTTAAGCAAGTACCTCTTTGGTGGCAAGTTTTTGCAAAATATTAGGGCTTCAGTGATCCTAGGCTCCTAGCATTATTCAGAATCAGAACACCAATCTAGCATTTAGGAGAAATTCAAAAAAAAAAGGAAATGGTGATGAAGAGTATTATATCAACACTTCATAAAATCTGGTGAACCCAACCGATAATTTTGACTATGAGAATTGAGAAGAAACATCGCCTCATATTATTTTTTTCTAAAAAAATACACTAGTAGAAAACAAGCCAAAGGTCCACCCTAAAAGTACCGGTATAAAAATGAACCGGTACCTATGCTAGCATAGGTACCGGTTCATCTTCATACCGGTACTTTTGGGGTTGATGGAATCTATGGATAAGCCTTAGGTACCGGTTGGTAACACCAACCGGTACCTAAGGCTCACCATAGGTACCGGGTGGTAACTTTTACATTAGTACCGGGTGGTACCATCAACCGGTACCTACGGATGAGCCTTAGGTCCCGGTTGGTAACACCAACCGGTACCTTAAGAGCCTTAGGTACCGGTTGGTGTTACCAACCGGTACCTAATCCTCATCCAAGGGTTACTTCAAAAGGAAAATATCTCTCTTCCCATCACAAGTGATGTGTAGGTGAGATGGTAAGAAAGGTGCACGTGACGCAATAAGTCCCAATTTCGAATCCCAGCCATCATTGCATGCATATTTTTGACAAAAATGAATGCCATTGGTATCGGTTGTGTTACCCGGTGTTAAAGCCAAAAACCTTTGGTCTCGGTTTCGGGGTACCGGTTGGAAAACCGGTACGCTCTATTCAACCGGTGCCTAAGGGCCTTTTTCCAGTAGTGATGGTAGCCCATTTATATTGATTTGATTAGTGAAAATATACTCACAAAATCAGATTGCACATTTGTGGTGAACTTACAAAGCTATTTTCTTCAAGGCCAAATGATGACCAAGGCCGTAAATATGGTTATTAGCCCACTAAATTATGGTGTCGTTGATGCTGATATAATGATTCTGAAATGATGGTGGGTTTCGCGTTTTTCTCTTTTGCAGAATTCATAGTTTCGCAAGTCCAATAGGATACTCTTGACAATTTGAATAAAAACGAACTTCTGTTGAATTTGCTGAAAATTTATCTGAGACCACTGCCCGGAGAAAACCAAACTAAGATTCGTGTTATATATATACGAAGATATATACCTCTTTTCTACCACCGGCAAGAAAGATAAGCGTACACATTACTAGTTCACGTACGTTTCATCGTGTCGGCATGCCAGTACGATGCACACACGGCACGATCCCAGATTGATCCCCATGCCGGCCCATGTCGATCCATCAGTTGATGGCGACATCATTGAGGTCCTCCTCGTCGTTCACCGACGAGTAGAAGGACTGGTCCTCGCCGGCGCGGTCCACCGCCTTGAGCTCCTCGATCCTGTCGACGGCGGCCTTGAGCTCCCACCGGCTGTCCACGTTGGCCTCGCAGCACGCCATGCCGATCTTGATCAGCTTCACCATCTCCTCCCTGTCCTCGTCGTCCTCGACCTTCAGGTCCGGGTCCACCACGGCGCGCAGCCACTCGCCCTCCGGCGTCGAGCCCACGACGGACACCAGGTCGCTGCCCGCCGCCGCCGTCTTCTGCTGGGCCGACGCCGACGGCGACGGCTCGGCCGCCGCCGCGGCGCCCGCCTTGGGCAGGTCGTAGCTCGGCGGCCTCCCGGCGAGGATCTCGAGGATGAGCAGGCCGAGGCACCAGACGTCGCTCTTCTTGGAGGAGCGGCCGAACTGCTTCCGCTCGGGGGACTTGAAGGCCACCATGAGCTGCGCGGCGTGCGACTGGTTCATCACCGGCACCAGCGCGTAGTCGGTGAGCAGCGGCTCGTACTGGCCGTTGAGCAGGATGTTGGAGGACTTGAGGTGCCCGTGCGGCACCGTGAGCATGCACAGCTCGTCGTACAGGTAGCTCAGCGCCCGCGCCACGCCCTTGACGATCCTCAGCCGCGCGCTCCAGTGCAGCACCGCCTTCTTCAACCCCCGGCCCTCGCCTTCGTTCGTGCCATCGATCGAGCACCAAGCAAGCAATTAGTAGACTTTAACAAAACAGAGAACCAAGTCGATCGTGTTGATGGTGGCTAGTCACCATGGAGGAGGTTGGCCAAGCTCCGGTTGGGGACGAAGTCGTGGATGAGGAGCTTCTCCTCCTTGCGGTAGTAGTAGGCGACGAGCGGGAGGAGGTTGGGGTGGCTGAGCCGGCCGAGCCGCCGCATGTGCTCCTCGAAGTCCTCCCGGCCCACGCGGTTCATCTCCTTGAACCGCTTGACGACGACGGAGTGCCCGCTGGTGAGCGTGGCGCGGTAGCACACGCCGAGGTTGGCGGTGCCGAGCACCTCCGCCGTCGCCTTGAGCAGGTCCTGCAGCTCGAAGAACCGGCCGCGGTCATCGCGCACGAAGGTCAGCCGCCCCTGCTCCACCTTCCGCGCCGTGCTGCCGCCCGCGCGGCTGCTGCGCTCCTCGCCGCCACCGCCCGCGGCGGCGGCGGAGGCGGCGGCGGCCGCAGCCGGCGCGGCGCCGCGCGCCGCGCTGGCTTCGGCCTTCGCCGCCGGCTGCAGCTCGACCCTCGGCCCCGAGGGCTTCGTCGACGCGGCCGGGCCGAAGTTCTTGGTCCTGTCCCGCCGCTTGTGCAGCGCGAAGAACGCCACGCCGGCGATCGCCAGCGTGCCGAGGACCGCGGCGAGGACGCCGTAGGACGTGACGCCCTCCACGGGCTTCTGAGCTGCTTGCTTCGCGTCATCAGCGGACGCGCCCGTGGACGCCGCGGCGTCTTTGTCGGAGCTCGGCACTGGCGCCTTTACTGCCGGCGGCGGAGTGGCCTCGCATTTGGCACCAAGCGGCGCACCGCAAAGCTTCTTGTTGCCTGCACACATTTGTACAGCAACAGATCACATGCTGTCCACGTCGACGTCAAAGGAACAACATGGTCCAGAAATCCATGTCGTTGCTCACCGGCGAACATGTCGGCCTTGATGTTCTTGAGGCTCGCCGGGATCTCCCCCTCGAGCTCATTGTTTGCGAGATTGACTTCCTTCAACTCCTTCTGTTTCAGATCAGGGATCTTGCCCTGGAACTTGTTGTCGTTGAGCTGCAGATCGAGGAGCTTGGGCAGGTCGCCGAGCGACGCCGGGATGGGGCCGGAGAAGTTATTGCTGGAGAGGACGATCTTCTTGAGCCAGCCCATCCCGGCGAACGCGTCGGCGGGGATCGTCCCGGAGAACTCGTTGCCGGACAGGAAGATGGCACGGAGGCCACTGAGCTCCTTGACGTCGGGCATCGGGCCGGTGAACTCGTTGTCCATGAAGCTCAGCGTGCGGAGGCCGGACAGGCCCTTGAGGGCGCCCAGGTCGAGCTTGCCGGCGAGGCTCATCCCCTCGAGCTGCAGGCCGTGCACGCCGTTCTTGTTGCACATGACGCCGACCCATTTGGATTCGTCACCGTCGCAGGGGCTCGTGCCGGGGGCCCAGCTGCTGAGCTCGCCGGCGTCGTCCCTGATCCCGAACTTGAGCTTGAGGAGCGCGTCGGCGTCGTCGGGCGCGAGGGCCAGCGGGAGGCGCGCGGCGTCAGCGGCCAGCGGGAGGAGGAGGAGGAGGAAAAGGCGCCCGGCCGGCAGCAGGAGGTGGCGCGCTAGCGACGGCGGTGGCGCTGTGGCCATGTCCGGGGCGGCGGGGACGGGGAGCCAGCCCGCCGGCGCCAGCGCTTGACGACGGCGGGTGATGCGGCCGGCGGCAACGCTGCGGCCCTGCTCTCGTCGGGCGCGCGCGAGTGGGAGGCCGGCCGCGGCTTTCCAGGGAGGGGGGAAGCGGGAGGTCGACGCCAAGGGAGGCGGAGAAGGGGGAGGAGAGTGGATTCAGGAGCCACCGCCCGCGCGCGCGCGCGTGGCGAGGATGGTGGCGAGAGAGCATGGCATGCGGCTGCCGGTTCGTGGTCGTGGCCAGGAATAGCAATGTGCCTTGCTGCGGCCGTGGGCCGATGAGGTTGTCAAGTCGTTGCAGCGCCTCTGCTCTGAGCTACTACTAAACGCGGCAAGGCGTCAGCAAGAACGTGGATTTTAGACTTGCACACGAGGCCACGAAGGCTTTTTCGACCATTCATTTTCGTATGAGTAAATTTCATGGCCCGTCCCTAAACTATCGAACGATTCTCATCCAGATCCTCATACTATAAAATTGTATTTTTGGATCCCTAAACTATCTAAATGGGTCATCTAGGTCCAATTCAGCCACGTCATACCCCAGAAGCTGATGTGGCAGGCTGACCGTGCAGTGATGTGGACCCTTACATGTGGGGCCATATGTCGGCCTCCTCCCTCTCTCCTCCCTTCTTCTTTCTCCTCCCGCCACCGCCGCCGCGAGGAGCCTCTGCTCCTCCCTCCACGGCCCGAGCTCGAGGCCAACACATTAGCTTCGGTTTTGGGCTCTGTTGCGGCACACTAATGAAAGAAAGAATGAGATTGTCAAAGCATGGCGGGGTCTAGAGTCAAGATCTATGGAGTTCTTCGCATCCCATGGATGGCCGTTTATTTTACGCATTGGTCAATAATGATGGGTCATTATATGTTTTAAATTTTGTATGTGATGTAATAATTTTGAACTGATGCCCCTTCTATGAAGAGGTTTGAAGCCGGATGTTTTCCATTATCTAAAAAAGTCCATAACTATTTTTGACCAATTTTTAACTATGGTTCATTTATACCACCAACACCCTCATATAATTTTAGACATATGTGAGGTTGTTTTTGCCATCTCTTCTCGGCTTGTGGGCCTCATTTGAAACCAATAAGTCCATGAAAAACCAGTGACAAAAAATGTTCTCGATAAAACTAAAAACTATTCTACACGTAGCATGTTCAAAACTAAGAAAGGTTCACGAATATAACAATCTTACTGGCAAGACAATACGAAATTACTTTGAAGAAAATAAAATATTCTAATGAAAAATATAAAAACACAAAAGAGTAGAAAAATGTTTCAACAATATAGCAGAATTGTCCCACCAGCAATCTGGAAGTGTAGAAACAAAGCATGTTTTGACTCGAAACTAATCAAACACCCAGCTGAAATCTCTTACCATGCGTGCTCCTTCATGATGTACTGGGCAGGTCTTTATCCACCGGAAATGCAGGGGAAAATTCTGGAAGGCGTCAAAGCTCTGTTGGCTTGTGTGCACCGGGCGGTGGTGACACAACCAAGCCACACTCCAAGGATTCTACCTGCTGTGACTGAGGAGGACAACGAGGAGGCGGAAGTCGACGGCTGATCTTCTTTCTGCTGTTGTTTTGTTTTATGGCTGTAATGGGTCGTGGTTTGCTTTTAGTCGCTGTTAAACTTTAGTGCTTCTAGGAACCCGGGAGCTTTCTTAGTCTGTAATATGACAGGGCGCTTGACCTGAATCAGGTCATGCGTTCCTGAAGGTTGAATCTCCTCTCCCCTTTCTCCCCTCCGTTCTTAAACTCTTGAACTTCTGTATTTCCGTTACATGTTAATGGAAATGGGGTGAGCCCGTCTCGAAAAAAGCAGAATTGTCCCTCCGACGAGCCATTAAAATCATTGCGGAGAAAAATCGAAATGTTCAGCCAAGAAAGGCTCTTGGTTTGGGCTAAAATAAGCTTCCATTTCTTTAATTTATTTTCTAGTATAAAAAGCACATGTCAAAGTAACATGTTAAACTAACCGCAAAAAAAAAGTAGCATGTTAAACCGGAGGATCATATCAATGTACAATACGTCATACGTTTATACGAGTATAGGTACTACTATCTATTGTTGTATTATTATAAGGGTCATTTATTCTATTATCCTACATTTGAGGCGAAATGGCGAGCGAAATTTTGTAGCACTACCATGCATAAGACTGTCTTGACACGTGTACACGGGGTCCTACTGGAGCACCACAACTTTGCTGAGGATCCAGAGCACCAGAGTCATCTCGAAGACGAAGATGGCGTGGAGGAGCCCCCTGTCGAGCGTGAAGCCGAACAGGGTGATGCCGCCGCCGTTGTGGCGCAGGTACGTCACTACAGCGCACAGCAACAAAAAGTTGGCCTCATTTGATGGCAGCAAATCAGAGTTCGGTTGCTTTGGTGAATTACCAAGTGCTTGTCTGCTCTTGTACGAGCACGCCGCGCCGGGCTCCGCCGCCTGGGGTACGGCCGCCGACGAGCCGGAGACGCGGGACGCGTCGGCGTCGCTGCCCGGCGACGGCTTGCCGTGGCGCATGGCGGCCACCATGCTCATGTGCCACTGGCTGGCGATGGACACGATCCTCTGCGCCCTGTGCGTGATCCTGGCCGCGCCGAACAGGCACATGAAGAAGCCGCTCAGCTGCACCGCCGAGCCGACCAGGAGGTCGCCGGTGTTGGAGAAGCTCTTGGCGTCCCCGGAGGAGAGGACGACGAGGAGCGCGCCGAGCTGGCTGACGGTGATGGTGACGAGGCAGCAGATGATGAACGCCCGGTACCGGTGGCTGGTGGCCAGCAGCTGCGTCCGGATGCGGCGGTGCTCGGCGAAGATCTCGGCGGCGGCGGCGGCGCGCGCCTCGACGTCGAACATGTGGTGGATGCCCACGAAGCGCAGGATCTGGAGCTCGCAGGTGAGGCGGAACAGCACGCACACCAGCAGGAACACCCCCGTGCGGAACACCCACGACGCCACCGTGGCGACCAGCGCCACCGCGCGCCAGGGGACCCGCCACGGCGGGAGGAGCGGCGGGAGCACCACGCCCAGCGCCGCGGGGGGCTCCACCCGGACGGTGCAGAAGAAGAAGACGGCCTTGTGCGCGGCCTCGACGCAGAGGGACGGGAGGAGGAGCGCCGCCAGGAGGCGGAACGAGCGGTCCAGCTCCCGCGCGTAGCCGCGGCGGACGTAGGCGGTGTCGTCGCGGAGCGCGCCGTCGAGGAGCAGCAGCTGCCGGAGCCCCCCGAGGCGGCGGAAGAAGACGGCCAGCGTGGCGAAGGAGATGGCGGCGAGCCCCGTGGCGGGCACCTGGGCGACGCGGTTGAAGGTGATGGCGGACGCGGAGGCCGGGGACAGCGCGGCGTCGGCGCGGAGCGAGACCGAGACGGCGGCCGGCACCAGGAGCGCAAGCGCCAGGAACGCCGCGTACGAGGCGGCGCGCCCGGCGCGGGTGGAGTGGTCGAGCGCGCACCACTGCAGGAACGCGCGGAAGCTGCGCAGCTCGTCGTGGATCACCGACTTGCACCGCGCGTACGCCGGGTTCAGCAGCAGCGGCCGCTGCGACGACGGCGGCTGCGGCGCCATTAGCGGCGGGCACTCCGGCACCGACTCCGACTCCGACGCCGGCGACGGGCCCTGCTCCTCCTCGTCAGAGAACTCCATCATTGCGCTAGCTAGCCAGTAGATGCTTCGACACAGTTGAGAATGAAGCCGTCGAGTCGCGGGATCGGAGTACAATATATAGCCGAACATGTGGCGATCGGTGAGCGGCGAGGTGCCATCCATGGCGCGCAAGTGTGCGTGAGGACTGAGGAGTCGGGAGGGGAAAGGAGAGGTGCGAGAGGGGAGGCCCATGACCGTTCACACTTCACAGGGGCGGGGAGCGAGGTCGAAGCGCAGAAGGCTCACTGGATCTCGACCGTGTACGTGTGTGATGCAACAAAAGCGAGTCAAGACGGGGACTACTAGGCACGCAGATGCGCGGGGATGCAGTAGCTGAAAGCAAGAAAAGGATTGAGCAGGAATTGATCTTCTTGGTTGCCTTTGCTGCAGGTCTTCGATGCAAACTCGCTCATTCACTTGTTTTGCTTTTCGTCAGAGGTTGTCAAGTCAGCAATCTCTGGGGCAGTTTAGTTCCCAAAAATTAAATTTTTTGGACAACATTTGACCACTAATTAGAAGTATTAAACATTGACTAATTATAAAACTAATTACATCGATGGACGGAAAATCAGGAGACGAATCTATTATAAAACTGTAGCACCAAAAATTTGGAAACTAAACGGGCTGTCTATATACGAATCCTGGACCAAACCACGGGCGTCCAAATAGGGCCACGTCACCCGTTAGATTGCTAGCCGTTGGATACGCCCAACTTGCGACGCAGACCATCTGATACCCATCTCTCGCCCGTTAAGCCACGTACCCGCCGCCTTCGCGAATCCTCGCGGACCTGTCTGCTCCCCTGCACTGTCGCCGGCAGGCCGACCGCCGTCCTTCGTCTGCGCGTCACCTCTGCACCTACGCCTCACTCTGCCTACAGCACCACCCATCACCCGCTTGCCGCACTACCCACGGACGTCGTCCGCCAGCTCCAACACCCTTCCCCTTGCCATGGCCGCCGCAGGCAGCCACCTCCCTCTCTTCTCCCTTCCCACTCCTCTCCCCCTGCCATCCCTTTACTTCAACATGGGTAGCGTTGGATCTGCCAGTCTTGGCGGCTCCCCCTCCCCGGAGTGCAGCGACGGAGGTCACTTCGGAGAGCAGCTTCCACGACTGCAGGTCAACACAATACTGGCGCAAGCAGCAGCTCCATCTATGACCTCCAGTGGCTGCACCATCTCTCCAAGGCTGGTAGGCTGCAATGCCCTTTGCCAGCAACCAGCGTGGCCTCCACTGCCTCCAAGGTTTTCGACAAAATGTCCAGCCCTAACACTGGAAGCTGCACAGTCCTTTACTTCTATCCTATGCTACAAACGTCAAGGCTCAGGTTGGTTTACTGGACTAAAAGCTTACCAAACTACGATTTTTGCATCATTTTTTGCTACAAACTACTGATTTTAACCATAGTAATCAGCTAAAAAAAATTCAATCCTCACTTGCATTAATGTAACCATTGACCTTCAACGTGCTTTGGGGATTGTTTCAGCTAACCAGCCCCTCCACAACTTAAAAGGTGTTTGATTGTCATGAACCTGACCTACAGTTATTATCATCAATACTTTCATCCTTCCTCAGTGCAGGTTCTTCTGAGGATGATGAAATTTCTCACATACAAGGATGCAGCTTTGTGATGCTACCTATCTTTGGTTTCAGAGGGGAGATTTATCAAAAAAAAGATATTGCACATGTATTACTTAGTTTTGCTTTGATGTTGCTATGGCAATCTACATAAATTTGCATTGACACACACTGATAACTCATTGAATTTGCAGTGCCATGGAACATGGATTGATCATTTATATATATTATCTGCTGATAATTCAACTATTGTTTGGTAACTCGGATTACAGATCAGTGATTGCAACAACTATTGACTAGCAAATAATCCATTTGAGTAATTGGATAGCAGGGCTTACTCTGTGGTGGGCGCGGCATTGCCGCGCCTTTGTTTCTAGTTATTGAACTATTTTGGTCTTACTTAAAAGAATACGATAGAAATGAACTAAGATGGTTAGTTTAGCTCAGAACTAACCATCTTATGGCCAATTACATGGCTACTCTTATGCCTTTGGTTTATAGGTGGCCAAATGGGCGGCACGGCCCAGGCACGCCTCGCCTGGGCACGGCACGAAAAGGCACGATTAGAATTTCGTGCCGTGCCGTGCCGCCCATCGTGCCCGTGCCGCCCATCAGGCCCAAACACGACAGGGCACTAAAACACTGATTCAACACAGTTTTTTATCGTGATTCACAAAACATTGGTAGAAAATCAACAAAATATAACAAATTGTCACCAGTACATATGTAATCCATCCATCATATAAAATCCATCCATCATATATAATACTTCCTGACATCTATATATAACAAACTGACACTAGGAGCGGGCCTTGGGCCGTGCCGCCCATCGGGCCGGTATTATCGGGTCGTGCCTGGACGCGTCCAGCGTGCTGAGGTTGAGGCCCAGACACAGCCCACCTATGGGCCCGTGCCGACCCGGGTCCTAAATTCATAGTGCTGGGCCCGTGCTTGGGTCGGACTTTATTGGGCCGTGCCTCGGGCCCCCATGGGCTTCGGGCCATTTGGCCAACTATACTTTGGTTTACTACTGCACTTTTAGTTTCTATTTTTCAAAGAGTGCAAGGTCACAAAAGGCATGCTTATTTGTCATTAAAATTTAACACTTAGTTTATGAATGCATTTTAAATTTCATTCTATGCCACAAAATTATAAATTCTTATAGCATTGTAATTTGTATCAATCTAAAAAGCAGAAGAAAATGTACATTTTTTTATAAGAAGAAAATGAAGACATGGGCCGGAGCATACTGCCACGTGAGATCAAAAGGGTCCACTAACCAGAGATGGGCCTAAATGTCACCCTCATCTGGCCCGCACGGCGGAGCAACCAACCACCAGTTCCCAGCTCGTCGTCCGGGAGTGCCGTCCGTGCAAGTACACCGCAGGCCGACGCGGCGGAGGCAAAAGCCAATCTGCACCCCGGAAATTTCCCAAGCCGAAATCGCAACACCCTAGCCCGCTGCTCCGTCTGATTCCCCTCCTCCCTCCTCCCTCGCTCGCCGCTCCTCTCCGCGGCGTCTGCGGCTTTCCCTCTCCGCTCCAAGGAGCGGTAAGGCCTACCGCCGCGCCGACCGCCGACCGCCACCGCCAGCCATGTCTTCTCAGGTACCGCCCCGCTCAGCTCCTCCTCCTCGCGCCGCCCTCCTCGATTCCGCCGGTCGATTAGGGTTCGAGCAGGTGTCGCGCTACATTACTCCATTAGTCGCGGCCGCTGGAAGCTTGCTAGCGTTGCTGGATTTGGACTCTCTGTGCTGTGCTCGTCGATCTCCCTCTGAATCCCAGACATCCGCCAGGTCTAACGAATTCGTGCGTGGGTTTGCAGGTCGACAGCCGCAACCAATCCGCTGGGAAGCGCGCGCGCACCGACGGTAGGTTACCCCGCCGCCTCCTCGTTCTCTGTCACATCGGATACCTAAGCTGCGTCTGGGTGGGTTTCCCCCTTCCCGGGGGACAAAAAAAACATGCGTGTCTCAGGCAGCCGGCGTGAGGATGACTGGGTTTGCCCCAGCTGCAAGAATGTCAACTTCGCTTTCCGCACCACTTGCAACATGCGCAACTGCAACCAGTCCAGGCCAGCGGATCACACGGTACATGATGGTTTTTGCCTCGCTTTAGTATAGTGTACCTGCGAGTACTTCCGCTTGTCGCTAGCGCTTTTGCATTCACCGCGTGTTGCTGTTGTTGCCGTTCAGAAGGCCATGCAAAAGCCTATGCAGACTCCGCCCCACTACACCACGTCAGGGGGTTACATGGGCCCAGGGACACCTCCATCGATGTACCTTGGTGGGGGTGCTCCCCCGTATGGGACCTCCATGTTTAATGGACCTGCAATGCCGCCGCGCTATGGCATTCCTCAGTTCCCTGGGAGTTCGGCGTATCCATATGGATATGGTGGTCGCATACCGATGGGGAGCCCCTACGGGCCGATGCAAATGGCCGGGCCACCTCCATATTCTGGTGGATCTATGATGGGAGCAGGTAACAAGTTCTTTGGCTATGATTTGCATGCCTTATTTTGATATTGCCTTGCATTTCTTAATATTAATCTACCTATCAAAATAAGTAGGCAGAATCCAATATTTTCAATCCTTCCTTTTATGCAAACCATAGTGTGTAAACAATTGGATTTTACAGAACATAAGCACACCATTTCTTTTCACTTGATCCTCATTTATCATAGATACTTAGCTTGTCCAGCAGACCAGCACTGCCTCTTTGGGGACTATTTACTTTTGCGTTCTGCCACGTGTCCTCATTGACACTTCTTTGATTGGGGGTCACGATGCATGTTTTCCAATCCAAAGTTCTCAATGTGTTCACTCAAAAGTGACAAGACTTATCTCATTTACTG
This sequence comes from Panicum virgatum, assembly GCF_016808335.1. NCBI lineage: Eukaryota > Viridiplantae > Streptophyta > Magnoliopsida > Poales > Poaceae > Panicum > Panicum virgatum. Next base: position 47,891,101 of record NC_053150.1, on the reverse strand, counting down.
TCCCATTAATAGGTGGAATGTATGGAATGCCCATGGACAGATATGGCTTAATTCCTCCTAGTCCTGGTTCAATGGTATGCTCTTCTGATTACCCTTGCGTACATGCCACTCATGCTAATTCGAATTAACTACTGTTATCTTAAATGAAGAATTATCCGCACATTGGTTGCTGTTACTTTGCATTCCCAGTTTCATGATAATTATAATGTGTGTCTACTCCATTTCTCAATGTGCTCATTGCTTCTTGAACTTGAAAGGGCACAAGGGCTGGCTCATATTCTGATGAAGGTTCCCAGAAGAAGCCTGCAGGTATAAATGATTGAATTTGTAGTTTTTACTCATTTAAATTATTACTACTTGGTTAATCTCTGCATATTCTCCTGAACTATCACTGCAGGATCTGGGCGTGATAATGATTGGGAGTGTCCAAATTGCCACAACATCAACTTCGCCTTTCGCACAGTCTGTAATATGAGAAAGTGCAACACACCAAGACCTGAAAACCAGGTATGAGACAGATGAGCGATTCGATATAACTACTTTCAGTTTCATGTTTTGGAACTAAAATCATTTCAGTTTTTTCTGCAATTATCGATAGTACTGTAACTTTGCATGTGTGCTTGAAGTTGATTTTGCTGCCACAAGATTAGTCATGTGTTTGTAGTTTATATGTCTTCATTGTATACTACAACATAGTCTTTTATCCCAAGCGAGTTGGGGTAGGCTACAACATAGCCTACTACATAGTCTTCATTGTATACTATTGTTCTAAATGGTCTGCTTATGTATGCCTGGATATCTCTGGTATGCAGTAGCTCATCATTGCATTTGTATGCTTGTTCATCTATTGGACATCGGAATCTCAGTACTTTTGTTGATCTCCTTTTCTGTAGTAAAAAAAAACTCAATACAACTCTCTTGTTATTGAGTGTTCATGAACATTATCAAAGAAATTGCTCATTTAACTGACAATTTGTTGCTAACTTGCTACATGACTCATGCCATTGCACCCGCTTGATGTTCATTAGTCATTACTGTTGGTGTGATATGTGATAAGCTAAACCATAACACTTTTGTGAACTTTTAGCAAACAAGTATTGGCTATTCTTATCTAAAAGTAGTTCTCTTTCATCTAAACTTGGGTCTACATTTCTAATGCTTGGGCTTCTGTATATCGTTTATAGAGCTAAGTATACTTTACTGATTGCTTGTATATCCACTCTTTCTGCAGGGATCTAAGCCAGATGGTTCAAGAGGCTCAAGTAAGTTTCCATACTATAAATGCTTTCTGCTGCTTTTATCGCTAGATTTTTTTGTGTATATCAAATGCCTTTAATTTATTAAATTTAGAAAACTTTGTTATCACTAGACATTTCTTCAAAGGCAATTAGTTTGTTTTCTTTGGAGTTTTATACGCATAATTTATGGACTAGTTTATCTTTATCATAGGCTTATGTAATTTATTCAATCAACTCTATTTAATTTCACACCCAACCTCTCATTGATAGAACCAAAGATGCCAGAGGGCAGTTGGAAGTGCGAGCAGTGCAATAACATAAACTATCCATTCAGAACAAAATGCAATCGTCCTCAATGTGGAGCAGAGAAGCCACTGCAGACAAACAATACAAATGATTCAGCAACAGATCAGGACAATCAGGTCTGTTTCATGACCTTCAGTATGATCAGGACATTTGGCACACCTTTATTTTGAACATTAAGTTGCATATTAAAGTTATTTTTAATCATTTTCTTGCCTCATGGTTGCTTGCGCATAGCTTGATATATCATGTCCTTACTGTTACAGTGAGTCCTAGAACAGTAATGAGGGTCAAGAAGGTCCAGCGTCATCGTCAAGGTTCAGTCTGAATGTGGGGTCCATCTGTGTCAGTAGTCACTGCTGTCGTTACAAGTTTCTTCCCCTTGAGACCTTAGTTGAGTCAGGGTCCTAATGGTAAACACGTTGGAGTTGGTAATCACTACAGATTTTGGTCACGAACATCCATTTGTCATGTGAATTGGTCATCTTGCCTTTCCTGGCTGAACTTGGTTACTTGTCTTTGTTACTGATACTCTGGGTAAATTGTCATATTTATATGAAATTTCTCTAGTTGTCTGTGTCATAGATTGTCACTCCTCTGCTATGAACTATCACTACTGTTCAACATTTTTTGGTTTTGTTAATGCTGTGTTTCTGGTCGTTTTTCTTTCAATTCATGGTTTGGTATTTTACAGGTGTTTTTTTTTTTCTGAATGGTTGGCGATGGCAACCTTTTTTACCTTCGAAAATAATGTTCTTGGGGATGTTAGCAACTTAGCAAGGTGGTCTACTAAGATACTCCCTCCATCCCAAAAAACAAGTCATTCTAAGATTTAAAATTTGTCCCAAAAAAACAAGTCACTCTACCCTATTTAGAAAGTGCATGTGCATGTACGAATCAATTACTGCCAAATATAGGTAATAAACTGTGTTACATGGACACGCGTGTCCAAAATTTTTTTGCCGCGTCGGTGCGTATCGCAGACACGGCTGGACTCGTATCTGACACGCTGAGGACGAATCTTGTTGCCGGGAGAGAGAAAAAAGGTAATGTGCTGATGTGCACAAGCTAGCAAACGAGCAGAAGACATGGATACATGTGTAGCGGTAGAGAGAGAAGTGTTTTCAATTTCTGTGTTCAGCAGCCAGCTCCAGCTCCAGCCCAACAGTATTTTCCTCTCACACCACTCCAGCCAGCCAACAATATTTTTCTCTCACACCACTCCAGTCACCAGCTCCAGCCCAGCGAACGGAGTTAATGCCGATTTGAGGGTTCTGTCATGCAGAAACCGTAGCTAGTCTGCAGCTTTTGCTGTGCTGTCAGGCTTTTTCCTTGGGTAAAGCATTAATGGGATCTCTTGTGGACTTCTAGTTTGTGTTGTAGGTCTACACTTAGAATATATTTATTATTTGAAAAGCTAAAATACTATTAAATCAATTTTAAAAATATATATTGGACGAATCCCCGAATCCTAATTTTCTGAGCTTGCCGAGTCCGACACCTGCATCCGTGTCGGATTCCGATTCCCGCACCCGTGTCCCGGTAACATAGGTAATAAATAGGGGCAAACATGGTCATTTTACCTTCTCATTAATCTGTCCTAAAATTTCTAGAATGACTTCTATTTTGGGACGGAGGAGTACTTAGGAGAGCACTTTACTTGGTAGTTGGTAGTTACTTTTGCTTGTAGTAACTGTTAGGTCTGAAACAAGTCAATGGTGGACATTTCAGTTGCATGACTGCATATGTTACTGTTATCATCTTCCATGCCCTCTGGGGATTACCGTGTTCAAGTTTCACCATTCTCATGTGCTTGGTTAGAAGAGCTGCTCCTTGGTGAAAGTGATGTGCATCATCACACTGTGCAGTGGTAGACCATCACCTTGCATGCTAGTCTCGATTGTGACTATTTCACTGACATAATGCCATTGGAATTAGTTTTTGTCATGTAACATTACGAAGCTTTTATCAAAGCTGCGACTTCTTCATGAATCTCAAGACAACAGTGAGCAGACACAGACGGATCTTCCTGGTGATGTGGCTGGAGCACCAATGAGTTCTCACGTGTTCCGGATGGCAGCACTCAGTGTGTTGCAGAACAGTCTTGCAAACTAATTTGCTACCGTTTCATATTGTGAAATGAAGGTGAGAAATTTGCACCTCGTGGATATGCTTCTGTAGTGAGCGTCTGGCAGCGCTATAGGAAGTTCGAGATGGTAAGCATTTGTGATGTTCAGGGGGCAGTATCTTGATGTAGCCATTTCAGTTTCTGTTTGGAGTGCCTTGTTTCCTTTTTATCCTTTTCTTTATTTATTCTTTATGCCTAAGTTTGAGCACGCCACTATTGTTCCGTACTCCTGATGTAAGTTCATCACGTTTCTAAAATGTACCGGAGATAATTTCCCCCATGCCATTTGTTACTGAAATCCTCGAATCTTTCCACCAAAAAAGTTGTTTGATGCACACATGCGAAGGAGAATTTTGAAGTGGCAGACGCCTTATCAAGCGAAAACGTGGCAGAAGGGCCTGAACTTTATTTTCGTACTGAGTGGTACAATTCAAGGTTTGGACTGCAACCGGTTCTAACAGTCTGGTTCTCGTTGTGGTTGGCTATGGTACAGTGGAAACTGGTTTAACTTTGTAAAGTGGTCCAATTTGGTTTGGTTTTACTAGAAAATCAGATTGGGTTGGTTTGGTCTAGATTCAATCCGCTACTTTCTATTCTCTGTTTGAGGACAAAGGCGACAACGCAGTCCCCCGCATAGGTGATCTTGACGAGCGCCCAGGTGAGATGCTCCCGGCTCGCGGCGTTGTCCCGCCTGATCCACACCACCACCGTCCTCCCCCCTTCGCCGCTGGGAACGACAGCAGCGGCACCCGCGCCTCGCACTGCAGGCCTGCAGCAGCTGCTAGCGCCGCGTGCCGTCCGGTCGATCGATGCCCCCCGAGCCTGAGATCGCTCGCTTGTTTTTGGGCCATGTTTGGTTACCCATCAAATCACAATTGCACTAAAAGACGAATGTCCGCATGCAGTACTAAATGAAGTTTATTTGCAAAATTTTTTTAGGAATGTGTGTAACTTTTCGAGACGAATCTAATGAGCCAAGTTCCATCATGATTGGCTACAGTGATACTACAGTAACCGCGCTCAATCATCCTCTAATCGTGCGGTCAAATGCCTCATTAGCTAGAGCAACTGCTACAGTACCATAGTTGTGGAGGTAATTTTATAATTAGACGTTATTTAATACTCCTAATTAGTGGTCAAAGCATCATTTCTCTCTCATCAAAACATTTTCACTCCACAACCAAACATGGCCTTGAATAGAGGCCTTGAATAGAGAGAGAGCTGCAACTGCGAAAAGGGGATCCGTGGGAGGCTGCGTTTATGCGGCCGTCTATTTTCACTCTCGTCATTTTTAGATTAGATGGTAACCATAAGAATAATAAATTCAGTTCGGTCTTGGTTTCAAATCATTAGAGATTAATTTGGTTCGTCTTTTGAGGTTGGTGTGGTGCGGTTTGAGCGGTGAGCATATTTAGCAGTTGGATTGGTGTGGCTTTTGGTTTGGGTATCAGACCATTAACAGATTGACATACAATGGCGGCTAGAGCCCAAGTGTTGCGCGAGTTCCATACCGGTCGGTACCCTGGGCGGGTATTCAAACCAGTCTCAGTGGAGAATGTCATCACACAGTTATCTAGATTGTGAACTAGGTAATCGAGCCCTCTCACATCTCATGACACTTCTCTTTCTCTCTCTTCTGTCATGTCAACAAATTTAATGCTCATGACACTCCTATAACACTTCCACTGAAATTGGTCTTAGTGTTAATGTGCTATACCCACGGCCAGATTGACCGAGTGTTAATGTGGTATACACACTGCCTGATTGTATGCGAGCTGTATTTAGTTACTAGGTGAGCTCGAAGGGGAACAGTCGGAGCAAGCTAGGCAAGGGTTGGCGGTAGATATCGCGTAATGTTTTTTTTTTGAAAGATCGGAATGATTTTTCTTCGGGAAAAGTTCGAATTACACCCTCGAACTATCATAGAAGTCCGATTTTCAACCTTCAACTACAAAACCGAATAATATAGGACATCCAACTATCGAAACAGTACAAATTTGGACCTTGGCGTGGTTTTCAAGGTGGTTTTATATTTTTTAAAACTAAAAATTCTAATTAGATTTAAAAAAATAAAATCTAATTCATTTTAAATCAGAAAAATATGAAACTAGTATAAATTTTTTTTCTAAAAGTGTGACCTATCTATTTGAAGCTTAGTTATTCAAAAATAATAGGCTTAACTAAAATCAAACAAATATTATGGAAATGAAAATTTTTGATCTGAATTACTGAGATGCATCATGGCAATAGATAGGTTATATTTTTAGAAAACTTTTGATACCCCTTTTCATATTTTTTGATCTAAAATAAATTACTTATGAATATTTTAGTTTAAATTTGAATATTTTAATTCTCACAAAATGTAAAACCAACTTGGAAACCACTCCAAGGTCCAAATTTGCATGGTTTTGACAGTTGAATGGCCTATGTTATCCGGTTTCGTAGTAAAAGATTGAAAATCGGACTTCTGCGATAGTTCGAATGTGTAAACTGGACTTCTCCCTTTTTCTTCAGGGTCCTCATGTCTTGCATTAACACGTGATTTCACGGAAGCATTTGCTGAATTATGCTGCATAATTCTTTGAATTCCTGATCACTTTGTGAAACATCAACAGAGTTTTAATTTGCACTACCTTCCGCTGCAGATATGGATAGAAGCTTCACTAAATCAAGTCATGATTCATCTGTTACATACATTCAAGCGTTCAATTTCCACGTCTTCAAGATCAATCGAGATATGTTGATATGTCCACATATCGAAACAACTAGGTTTTTGAAATTAAAGCATTCGTAAAGCTATGATGTTATTTGTAAATTATAGGGACTTATATGCAAAAATTTGAATCGTGATTAATATATAATTATCAAAGTTAGATGGTATTTTGCAAAATTGTGCCGGCTTCAATCCTGATTTGCTAAACCTAAGCGTACGTACCCTTAGGAAATCGACGGTCGCGAGAGTCAACGGGCCTTAAGATTAGTGGGAGATAACACAACAGGCAAATCGCGGTCATGGGTGCTTCGCCCTCGCCCCGACCTGGCTCGGCCACCTCCATCGCCGCCAGAACTCTAAAACCGCCCTCCTGCCACTTCATTGCCTAACTGGCCTGCCTCCCCTCGAGCCTCTTCTCTTCTAAGCCCGCTGGAATTGGGGAAGGGGTGACTGCTCCGCGGCCACGGACACCTTCGTCCGTTGTCGCTGGACGCCCGCCGCCACCTCGACCTTCGCCCATGCGTGGCGGCTCCGCTCGCTGCCACCTCGACCTCCGCCCGCCGCCACCTCGACCTCCGCCCGCCGCCACCTCAACGCCAACAGAGCAATTAGCTAAGTAAATATCAATACTTAAATTAAACAGGATATCTAACCTGTGGTGTGCCAAGATTCGGAAATCCAATCCAACGGCGATTCGAATGGGTGGGTACGAGGTGCTAGGTTGAGTAGAATGTTTACGGTGCCGGCTTCACGCACGGCGGCCTCAGGCCGCGCCGGCGCCCGCCACCAGTCGGGTCGCCAGGCATCTCCCGCGAGACGCGACGCAACCCTCCTCCCAGCAGCGACGCCAGTCCCCGGTACTTGTGGGGTCCTGCTTCTGCGTTGAGGTCCGGCGAGGTGAGCCAAGACCCCGCCCGATAAGGCAGCACCGCAGCAGCCGACCAGCCGTAGGCCGGCGAGACTTCCGGTACGTCATCTTCCCTGCGCGCCGCACCCTCCGAGTCCGATGTCGGAGTCAGCCGTCAGCGATGGCGCGACGGCGCAGTGCCGGCTTAGTTCCCGGCCGGCGCACGCCAACGAGCGCTCGTACGTCTCCGATCGCCGGTGCCACCTCCGAGTACACGCTGCGGGCTGGCGAACGCGGCAGCTATGGATTCCGCGGTGGAGTGGAGTGCAGGTCCATCAGGACGCCGGTCAGATTGCCAGTTCTTCCACGCAAGAGAATTGAGATTGGTGGTCTGATTCGATCCCTTCTCTACGGGATGCAATTTCAGCAACATTGCCCGAACATCTTCAAACAACATCGAGAGTGGTAGGTTGGGTGCAAAGGAGAAGTTCACCTGAAGCTAGCAGGCCCAGCCAGATCTCGCGGCTTCTACGTTCATCCGAGGCAGTGAACGCCGCCGGCGTATGCCGGGCGGCCGCCGGCCAGCCGGGTGTGGCCCGTGTCGGTGGATCGGGCAGCAGCTCAACGGCGGCCCCTAGGACCCCCATGTCCCGCACGGAAGCCGCGAACGCCGGCGGTGGAGGTCAGCGCGGCGTGGTCGCCGTCGATAGCGCCCGCGCGCGCCAGCGCCCGAGCTCAGGGGGTGGACGTCGTTTCGGTTGCCGTCCGGGGTGGACGGCAAATCAAATACCGTCCGCCCCTGGGTCTCTGGAGTCCGTTGGATCGCACTCGTGTGGCCCGGATCGATCGCAAGGCTACCACACCCTTTCCTTCCGCCTTCCTCTCGTGTTGACCCGCGCGGGTCGCGGAAGAAGGAAGAGCTCTGGTGCACGAGTCGCCGCGGCGGGGTTGGTGGTCAGCCCGCGGCACCTCGACGGCCGCATGCCTCTGCACGGCGCGGCGCACCCTCCGATCGATATCGCCGGTCACTCGGCTCACCGCCGGTGCATGGCCACCGCCGCCTAGCTAGCTGGTGTGGTAACCGGCACCGGCAGACGCCACCATGGGCGCCGCTGAATACAGGCCCTCCAGTCTCGGGGGCACCGGAGCACGCCGCCACGATTTCATCATCATCATCATCTAAACCAAACTAACTCATGCACGGATCAACCGGATCGTGAGACCCCTAAACTCCTAACCGAATCGTCAACTGGTGAAGGGGCGCCGTCGCCCATGGCTCTAGTAGCGGCGGCACAAGTACGTATGCTCCATTGTTTTTTTTTTTGGGAGAAGATCAGGTACTCCAATGTAGCATAACTGTATACGACATTGAGAGATGTGAAATTGCTTTATCTGACGAACACCATGCACATGCTTGATCTTAAAACCTGAAATGCATGACGATCATCTTGTCTTGGCCACACGCACACATGCATTTATACATCTTATCTATATCAAATGCAAGCCTCATACATGCACATACTAAAATGCACAATATCCTTGCTATAACACCTTCATCTAGGAAAATAATAAATATTTTTCGAAATATCCCTAAAGGAAAATAGTAAGTGAAGAAACGCGCATATCCTCTGCCTAATCTGCTCACATCCAATCCACACCCAAAATAAATGCACCACATTATTGCTAACAAGTACTAAACCACGTACAGCCCTCTCCATCTCTCTGTGTGCGCCCATCTCCCCGTGTACTACGTACACGTATACGTACTCAGATGTTAGAGATAGGATTAGGTGTGAGGCATCCACAAAAAGTCAACTAGAGAGATCCCAGCAAAAGTCTTTTTCTAGAAGGATATGATATGGATATCCCTCAGGATGCAGGATTTCTTGGGTCAACCCAGTGACCCAAAACCCAATTCATGATTAGTAGGGTAAAAACTCTATAGAGCCGACCCAAAAATAATATGGTGTAATAACCGGTTTACAAAATGGGTTATCGGGTTACCCAAAACACAAGAGAAGCATAAGCCTCTTCCCTCTCCCCGACACACGTCCTGCGCTCCTCTAATCAATTCCGCTGCTCGCGTTGCTAGCTAGCAGCTAGCACCACCATCGTCCATGGCTTTCTCCGGCGTGCCCCTGTCCATGCTCTCTCGTCTAGTAAGGATTGGCACGCGCGACGACCGCGCACCAGCCGGAGCTACGCACCTCCGCGCCGGCGCAGCTACTGCTCCCTCCCTTGTTCGCACGGGATCCATTTTTTACCGCGCCTACCGCCCGTGCCCTCAAGCTCGGCGGCGGCGGCGGTGGCGGCCACGACCCCTCAGCGGAGTCCCATGTCGTGGACGAACAGGTGCTCATCAACAGACATGAACTCCGCGAGGGCCTCGAGCACCAGCCAGAGGATCTGATGTCCTTCTGGATGCTGAGCCCCATGGACAGCATCATCCGGTTCCGCAGCACCGGCGCGTCGTCGCTGCCTTCGCACCCTCTAGCACCTCTACCATCGAGCGCTCGAAGCTCCAGCAGAGGTAGTACGCCGTTGCGAGCTTGACCTCCTCCATCTTCTGCAGGCGTGGTACACCGGTGGCCACCACGGTCGGTGCGATGTAGTGGCTGCCATCGCCGCCGCCGCCGCCGATCCCCCCGAAGGCCGCGCGGGGACCGTTGGATCTTGGTCTCCACATTTGCGAACTCAGCCTTGAGCTTCATCTCTGCTATTGCTGTTGGCTGGAGCTCGGAGGGAGAGGGCGATGCGGGAGAAAGAAAACAGGGGAATGGAATGCAGGATAGGCAAAGTTTTGGGTAACCCAACGAGTTTCGGGTAATCCGGTGTTTAATTTTTGGGTCAACTCATTATGAAGAAGATTTCTATTGGGTTGAGTACTGGTCGACCCAAAACCAACCCACTTGCATCCTGAGATATCCCCATATTGACCTCCCAGTGGCCAGGTTGACTGTGGTCTCTCACAGTCTCCCAGCCTCCCAGGTATCCTCCTCAGCCACCGCACGCGGCCACGTGTCCACTCGCAGCGGCCTTTAAAACTCCTTTAAAACCCCCTGCCCCGGCGCCCCCTGTTTCCCCACACACCGCAAGCACAACGCTCTCGTCTCGTCGTCGCCTTGCCCTCGCTTGTGTGGTGTCTTGCAGCTTGCTGGTGGACGTGCGGCCATGGCATCCTCGGCGCCGACGAGCGGGCCAGCAGCAGGCGCCCAGTCGCCGCGCGTCCACCAGCGCCGAGGGCTGGCGGCGTCGGGTTGCACAGGGACCTGGGGTGGGTGGGCGTGCGGGAGCGGCTCAGGGGCGGGTAGCCGGGTACGCGGCGGAGATCCGCATCCCGAGCAGCCGCTCCAGGGTGTGGATCGGCAGGTTCGACCACGCCCTGCAGGCAGCGCTCGCCTACGACGCCGCCATGTTCTTGTTCTACGGCCAGAAGCTGCCCAAGCTGCGCAGGTACAACTTCCCGGCGACGCCGCGCCCAAACGTCCCCGAGGTCGTGCGCAAAGGGCTCACCGTCGCAAACGTCAAGGCGATCGCGGAGAAGCACGGACGGAGCTTCGGCCACTTCCTTCCGCTCCCACCGGCGCCCATGATCCCGGCCGCACCACCAGCTGTGGCACCGTCGCAGATGGCGGAGGCTGGTGGCGCTGCTGCTAGTATGGTACATATGGAGTATTACCGATCGAGATGACGCTCATACAGGTTGGAGATAGAGATACAGTAACGCCGTCACATCCTCGAAGATGCCTTGAACATCCGATTTGCGAGCCTCTACAAATCTTCCACACCTAATCACCTACCAAACATTAATGTCTTGGCTCATGTATCTTTCCCAATACGTTTTAAAGATTCTTCTTTAGCCCTCTCCCGACTCCGTTGTAGTCTAGCTGGTTAGGATACTCGGCTCTCACCCGAGAGACCCGGGTTCGAGTCCCGGCAACGGAAACTTTTTTTGCCACTTTTCAGTGCCATTTTTCCTTCCTGCTGCGCTGACGCTGTGCTTCGGCTTGGTCTCGTACCCAAGTCAAAGGCTGTCTTTTTTTTTCCTGTTTTGGCGAAAGGAAAGTCAGCGGCTTCCACCACGCATGTCGTTGTCCTCGCGACGCACGCGGCGCGGCCGCGCCAGCGCCGAAGCGGCGGCGAGCCAGCGCCGCGCGCACGCCATGGCCAAGCGGCGCCGCGCGCGCCGCGACACGGACCGGTGGTGCGACGCGCCTGCGCCTGCGCGGTGCGCTCCGTAGCCGCTGCTCACCGTGGGCCCCCTTGCGTCAGGGTCGCCGGCCAGACTCATCACACCCCCAAGCGGTGCCGGATCGACTACTCCGATCCCGTTCGTGGTTTCAGTCGTCAAATAAAACAAATTCTTACTATACCACCCACCCAAATGCAACCGACCGATCATGGGCAACAACACAAAAAACAAACATTGTGCATGGTGACGATATCTGCCCGCTTGTTTAACATGGCACATCGTTGAACTTGCGCCAAATTCTCGAATGGATCGCTCAGCTTCAAAACAACACACGAAACTAGCTATATATCCTCTTCTCGACCAACACTCTTAGAGATAGATTATATAGCAGCCGTATTCGGTGGCAAAGGCCTCATCGTCATTAATCAATCTGATGAGAAAAAAAAATCTTTGCGAAGTTAATATTAATTTAACCTGCCAGCAGGATGCATCGTGACACTCGGCGGCTCATCAAGCTCCCTCATGTTTCCTCGTCAGTGAACTAAATCACTACAACAAATTTGTTGTGTGTTTCAGCGTGTTCTAGAAATGGAAATTGTTTCGTTTATCCGATGTTGATGCATGCCAATGGCCATGTTACGGTATACAATGGTCAATTGCAGCAGGTATTTTTGATATTTGGTTATGATTTTATAGGGTAGAATGGGAAAGGAGGAAATAAAGAGAGAAAAAGAAAAGGTGCGAAAACCGACTGTTCATGCCAATTTTGATTTGAAATTTAAGAATGGTAGTGTATCCTCCTAGGATTGAAATTTGAAGCAGTAAAGGACACTGCATTAATCATGAAAAAAAATCATGGCCGAGTTGGTATATCATGTGATCTAGTCACTGTAAAATTATTTGGCTAGCCAAATCGGTACGCTGATGTAAACTGCAATTCTGCAAATACTATACTAATTTATTCTGTATGGTCGACATGCTACTCAAAACTCATAATATAGTTGACTTTGTCATTTGGATTGAGATGGCATTTGAATTTATTATGGATTACATGTATGATCTTGACGGATTACTTGTGGAGGGTTCTATGTTATGAGAGGGAAAATTCGTCCTGTCTGGTCACTTTTCCTGACAGTTGTGATGGCATAAACTATACCTCACCAGTCAACCTTAGGCCGCCAGCTACTCCAGAGAAAAATCTATCTTTCATGTGCCAGCTAACTCCTCATGGTTAGCTACCAATAAATTGTACTCTTTACGGTTATATTATAACTTTCTTGATGGTTTTTGTCATCATGAACTAAGGTATACTCTTTGTGATTGCTTACATGTCCTCTAATAATATCCACTAGTAAGGAGTCATGTGCACATATCTTAGAAGGAATGTATTATTCTTTCAGGAAATGACAAGTAAGTCGCAATAGCTATCACAGTCCACATATAAAGAAGGAATATATTTTTTCTTTTGAGAAACGATAAGGAACAAAGCCATCCACTCAGTGAAGACACAACCGCTGACGTGGGACTTTATGGTTAATTAGTTGTCTGGTATTTAAAATAGTATTGATTTTTTTTCAATAAGTCGTTTGCACCTACCATAAAAGCAACACATTCTTTCGAGAAACAAAAATTAACGGGAGTTACACATAGATACATGAGAAATATACTGTTCTTTCAAGAAATGGTAAGTAATGCAAGCTCTATGTGCTCAAAGAAAGCATTATCAATGACATTGGAACCATATGTGGCCTCTTTTCCGATTGCACTGCACTTACTAACGACATATGTCTTCCCATCAAAGTACACAAATAGCTAGAGTCATGTGTGTACCCTTATTTCAGGAAACGATAAGAAACGATAATTACTAGAGTCATGTGTGTACCCTTATTTCAGGAAACGATAAGAAATTCTAATGATATTGTAGCTATATGCGCTAAACTCTGTATCCTTCTTTTAGGAAACGACAAGATATTCTCATGATACGGGGCCTTATATGCGCTAAACTTAAGTACGTTCTTTGCGATTGCTTACATATCATCTAGCTAGTAGCAGCTCTACTGAGGTTGCATTAGCATCGCATGCTACCATCTTAACTAATAAGATTAAACTTGTGGTTTTTGTGCTGCACTAGGCCGTGAAATATTATCATAAGAACCATTTGCTGATATATAGGTGGTCCTGGGAGTGCAAATGTCGAAATATGGATGCTTTCAAGTAACAAAATATCCAAAATTATGAATAATATCAGATTTTGATTTTTTTTTGTTGCATCACAAGACCAAATTTATTGATCGCATGACATTTAATAATGGAATTGGTATTTTCATCAAAAGACAAAGTATGAATGATGACGTATGAGATGTATATGAGCGTTTTGTTCGATCGAAAGATAAGTAGCAAGGAAACATGTGCATCTAACATATAGAAGCAATCTGCTACTCTTCAAGAGACGATAATTACCAGAGTCATGTGTGTGCCCTTATTTTAGGAAACGACAAGAAATTCTAATGATATGAGAGCCAGATGCGCTAAACTCTGTATCCTTTTTTCAGGAAACGACAAGATCAATTCTAATGATATGAGAGCCATATACGTTAAAAATTAAGTGGCATATCATCTAATAATGTGCGGCTCTATTAAAATTGCAGTGGCATCGCGTGCTACCATCTTAACTAATAAGATTCAACTTGTGGTTTTTGTGCTGCACTACGCCGTGAAATATTATCATGACAACTATTTGCTGATATGTAGGTGGTCCTGGTATTGGAAATGTCAAAACATGCATGAACACTCTCAAGTAATAAAATATCCAAATTTAAATTATGAATAATATCATCTTTCAGTTTTTTTTGTTGCATCACAAGACTAGATTGATTTATTATGCATGTTATTTCTCTACTAAAGAACTAAAGATCGAGATAAAACAACTAAAGATGTAAACCAAGCAAAGCAGCACGGGAGATTACCTTCACTGTTGCTAGAACATAAAAACTTTAGAATAATAGGCAGAGCCTTTTAGCCCTGAAATACGGAAACGGGCATATCTGATTTCCTCATGTCAAGTTGACCAGGACTGCAAGCTCTAGAGTATATATCTATCTATTTGGTCTTGAAAAATAGTGAGGATATACTGATACTCACTTTATTTGTTTTAAACTTCACTTTTATCTTCGCAGGCCGTGCTTAGATTTTTTTTTTAAAAAAATAATCGAGCTTACAAAATCCAACAAGCCGCATCTCCATATCCACCTACACGCGTATGCATCAATTCAGGCGCTACTCTTTATATCTTAGAGATAGAATTGCATCAGCAGCAGCTGCCGTTTTTATTCGGTGGAAAAGGCGTCAAAATAAAAAATCAGATGAAACAAGAGAAAAATCTTTGCAAAGCTAACCTCTCAGCGGGATGCATGACACATTGACACTCGGCTCCCTCACCACACTCGTCAGTGAGCAAGTTCCGCCGCGTGTCCACTCATGGCCGCCTATAAATCCTCCGCCCCGTTCTCACTCGCCTCTCGCACCGCTCGGGGCTCTTCTTCTACCTCGCTCTTGCGTGTTTCTTGGTCCTTGTAGGCTTGCAGCTTGCAGGGTGCGCGGTGCCATTGCCATGGCGGCGCTGGCGACGAACGGGAGCGGGGCGCCCTGGAGCGGCGGCGGTGGGCAGCCTGGTGTGGCGTTCGGGAGGCAGAAGCAGTCGGAGTGGACCGGCGTGCGGCCCCGGAAGTCGGGCCGGTGGGCGGCGGAGATCCGCGTGCCCACGACCCGCGAGAAGCTATGGATCGGCACGTTCGGGAGCGACCGGCTGGCGGCGCTCGCCTACGACGCCGCCGTCTTCTGCTTCTACGGCGAGGACCTGCCCAAGACGCGCAGGTTCAACTTCCCCGTCGCGCCGCGCCCCGACGTCCCCGAGATCCTGTGCGGCCATCTCAGCGTCGCCAGCGTGAAGGCGATCGCCGAGCTTCACGCCCGCACCGTCGACGCCCTCCTCCCGCCGGTGTGCGACGCGACCGCAGCTCTGGCGGCGGTGGCGGCGACGGAGGCTGGTCCTTCTGCCGACGCTACCCCGACCACCATGGCTGACAACAGCAACCTCGTCGTGGCAAGTGCTGTTGACGAGGACCAATTCTCCTTCGACCCCGACGTGATCGCCGGTTTGATGGGCCTCGTGCCCGACGAGTACTGACCTGACCTCTCCTGGAAAGCTGTGCCTGTGCGAACTGCCGGGCCATACCCCCATGGCTGCGTCGTCTATGTGGGTCTCAATAAGATCTAGATCGTCTGGTCACTTCTGAATAAACTATGTTGTATGCAGTAAATCATGTCACTACAAGTTTGTAGTGAGTGTTGGTATGTAAGATGTAACAAGCAAGTTCTGAAAACATTGGGAACTGTTTTATGCATCAATTGCAGCAAGTGTTCTTTGCCATTTGAAGATGATTTTGTAGGGGAGGATATGAAAGTATGAAATGAAAGAAAAAAAAGAAAAGGCGCGAAAACCGACCGTAGATGTGAAATTTGATTTGAAATCTAAGAATGGCTACTACATATATGATATGATGGACTCATTGATCTTTGTTCATTTTTGGAATTATAGGAGGGTTGGACGGAGGATTTTGTGACGTTGCTTTTATTTTATTTTATTTTGATTAAGGTCTTCAATTTCATAACTACCTTTCGTTTTTATCCTCTCTTCTGTCGTGTGCTCTCTTGCATACCCTCCTTTTCTCTTGTTGTTTTGTTCCAAAGAATAGATAAAATATGTAAACTATTTGTCCCATCTATACCTCCTCACATGTCTATTTTGTCTTTGCATATATAACATAGTACACTACAAAAATGTAGTATTGACTGGCTATTACTGATGATAAGTGAAATTAAGTTCTTTCAGAGTTCCAAAAAATGTTCTACATTGTTTTGTGATTCTTGCAACGATGTTTTTCTAATCTTCCATGTTTCTTGCCCCTAGCGCTATTACTTTCCATGTACTTGTTCAAAACAGATGGCCGTAACAACCACCAGCTTACCGTTACTATTTGAGGCAGAAGCCAAAGGAGATCCTACAAATTAATTGTTAGAGATGTGTTGAGGTATCCGGTTTTGAACCTTGTTTGTGTGTACGTGAAATTTATCGACTCCTGCCAACTAACCACACGTCTATAGTGGGCTGCGGCGACTTCTTGCGAATGTGCGCGTGATGGAGCAGGTGGAAGAGTGAACCCGAGATCTTATGCGTTGGTTACTTGATCCAAGGGTGGAGAGTGGAATTTCCAAGTTAACACTTCTGTACTTCAGTTTTGCATCTTCTCTATACTTTTATGTTTCTATTTTAAGAAATTCAGAACCCGTCAAACAAGAACTCCGTTGTAGTCTAGCTGGTTAGGATACTCGGCTCTCACCCGAGAGACCCGGGTTCGAGTCCCGGCAACGGAATTTTTTTTTTGCTGTTTGGTTTCGTTGCTGTCGACTTGATTCAGTTCTCTTGTTGCGCTTCTGTTGCCTTTTTTTTTCTACATTGTTATATACTGAACTGCAGAAGAGTAACCAGAGTACCGTACTGAAGCACAGAGTGATGATCACTTGATGCATGAAAATCGAAGGATCTTTGACCCGGAAACTTTCATATATTTGAATTTGTCTAATCCTTCAACGATTGTACTGTATAAATCAGCAACCGATACCCATATTTTTTGTCTAATCCTTCAACAGTTCCACTGTATAAATCAGCAACCGATACCCCTATGAACCATCCCCACATGGATTCCCACAGCCCTGGGAACCAGCCGAACCATCCCCAATGCCATCCACCTCCAAGCATGAAATGCTCGAGGCATCGGAGAATCGTGCGTCGGCTCCCTCTACATCATGAAGAAGCTTCAGGCTGCTGCTGGACCCAGGAATGGTACTCCCTCAGCAGCTGCTCCCCCAGCACGGGAACAAGCCTGTCCAGCAGGCCTTGCATCAATCTGAAATAAAATTCAGTGCAAGTATCAGATCGAGTAAGCCGGCATAATTTGAGATGCATTATGTATTCATTATGTATTCCACTGGTAAAGCGTCTAGGCAGGGTCTTTCAAAGCTAATTTTAATAAGAGAAGATTCAAGTGGGCGCTGGTGTTCTCTTTTAGAGTTTGTTCTTTGTGGATTTTTGGAAATCAGAACGACGCAGCAAAAAGGCCTACATACAGGTTGCCTGGTTTCTCCACTGCTGACAATGGAAGCATGCTGAACGGCTTAGTGTAGACCTGCAAATTGCAATCAACATACCAATCAGTTTTAACTATTCTCTTGACCAAAAAAAAGGATGAAACTTCACAGCCAGAATCGAACGAATTTGCTCATAAAATACAATGTAGTGCCGAATACTGAATGCAATAAGCACACCTCCAGAGTGACCTCCAAAGTGACATCGATGTCCAAGCAGGGCTCCTCGCCATCGTTGCTCCACGTTATACGGTTACTCATAAATGCTGCCAGAATTCAGTAGATTTAGAAATTCGAACCATGGTAGAACAACAAAGAACATTACAGACAAGGAACCTACGAAGAAACGTTGAACAAAACAGGTCTGAACATACCTGAAAAGAGTTCGTTCTGCTGCTCCATTGATTCTGAACCCGCAAACTGCAAACACAGGAGGAAAGGAAGAGCTGGAATCAGAGAAGTGTCGCATGGCAAGACCAATCGATGGATCAGGCGAGATCGCACGCGCGTACCCTGCACGACAGCATCTCGACGGTGCAGTCGGTGCTCGTCGGGGTGACCCGGAGCTCGAGCACCGGCGCGACCTCGAAGCCCAGGAATCCGATGCGGCGAAGCCTGCACGTGAACGTGCCGGGCCCGGCCCCCGCCGGCGCGAAGCTCTGGAGCGCGCCGGTGTCGAGGAGGGACTCCACGCCGTCGGGGTGCCGCAGGAACTCGCCTACGTCGCCGCCGGAGACGCCGTCCGGGAGCCGGACGCTCTCCCGCCGCCTCGCCGACAGCCGCGCCCGCCGTCCTCGCGGCGCGACCTGGCCCGCCTCGGCATCGCCCTCGCTGCCGCCGCCGTCAGCCTCGGCGTCGCTGCTTGCCACCGCGATCCTCCATGATGCCCCGTCGCTGCGGCTCTTCTTGGCTGCCTCGCTGCACGGACCAGCAGCTGCCGCCGCCGCTACTCTTGCCCGTGGTGCGGGGACCGGCTGCCGTTTGGTGATGAAGATGGCCGCAGGCTTGGTGGCGGCGAGCCTCATTCCATCGCCTGCTACAGCTTCAGCTGCGCATGGATTGGAACACCGGGCAACTGATGATCGGAGCTGAGGCGAGGAGCAGAGAGGAGCGAGCCAACCACTGGCCGGGGCTTATCGTGTTCGTGCTGTTTGCTCGCGTTGTCCAGGCCGCTCAGCTCTACACATCGACACAGATCATGTGTGGTTGCTGGGCCTGGCACGCCTTGCTGTCGAGGCCTGACTCGCTTCTGTCTTCTCATACGGCTCGTGCAGGTGCATGTCTCTGAAGAGTCCGAACAGACTGAACTAATTTTTGTATACTGTATATAACAATTCGCTGGCAACCTTGTTTTTCGTTGTAAACTTGTAGATCAGTAGATCATCTATCTGGTTTGAGAATTGCAACTCATTGGTGTTCCAAAATGCTACTTAGTTTACAAGAGACTGCGTCTTTTGTGTTCAATTGGCATTTTGCCTGGAAAAAACTGCTCTGTTTTTGGTAAAAAAAAATTCTATGAAACTCGTATGTTTCGAACGAGCCGCTGCCTATATAGGAAAAATTCATTGCATTTTACAGCCATGGAAAATTCTAATTAAGCTGTTCTCCACGTGGCTCCACTATCTACCAGCTTGATGTATGTATCCCTGAAGTCGTCGAAAAATCTAGCTTGGTCCTCTGCATATATCCTAATCCATCTGCAGATGTAAAATGTGCAATATTAATAAGCTGATAGAGCATTTAACATTTCCCAAGCATTATCGCTTAAGCCATCTTATTTGGTTTATTTAAGCTAGATATATTAGCTCACAACGTACAAGATAACAAAGATAAGCGAACTTTGCCATGAAAAAGAGATGCAATGTCAATGAGCGCAGATCTAGTTCAGAGCCAACCTTAAGCACTCGTCATCTTCAGTGAGTGCCCAATCCGTGCGCAGCCCCACCATTGCTTCCATGCCAGCTTCACAAAGGAGCAAAATAATCAACACAGCAAGTTTTGAAAAACTCAAACTTCAGATGAGTTTCAGTGGATAAGTCGTCTCTCCAGATTCCAAGGAAGAAGGGAAAAAATTATGTGACAAAGGCATGAGGATAAGCACATGCACTTACATGAAGATGTTTGAGGCTTCTTCTCAAGGAGCACTTTGAAGTAGGTGTTGTCAAAAACGATTGGACTCCCGAATCCTTTGCCTCCAATTGTGTGTGCACCAGATAAAACAACCATCTCCTGCGGTCTGTTAAATGTCAAATATAACTTCAGGCATGGATCTAACACTAGCTTACTTCGTGAAACAAGAATAAATAAAAAATCTGCCGAAATATCACCAAGTGTGAGGTGATGATGTATACTGATTTGATTCCAAATGAAGAACTGAAACCCATGAAGTAGGCACAATATAAGAAAGCGAGAACTCACGAAAAACCCTTTGTGCTGAATAATGTTTTTAGAGCAGCTGCATCCAATGTCTCTTCAGGGAGCTTACCAGCTGGATCAGCAGTACTTCATAGAGAAATACGCTCTTTCAGAAAAATAAGGATAAAGAAACACAATCTGGAATGACTTAAAAAGCTTTCTTAACATTGCGAGTTGCAAAGAATTGTATAATCAAAATCTTTGTGATGTTGCACCTGGAATCTAATCGTCCTAGCCTTACTGGAATTTCAGGCCCACCACAGAGCGCAACTGCCTCAGCACCAGCCACAGCAATCAAGTCCGCCCATGACACTATCGACAAGTGCATCAGTAAATTTTACTCAAAGTGAAAACTGAAGTTCCATAAAGGAAGTACAAAACTGCAAATGATGTGAATTTAAATACCTTTCTGAATATCATCGATTCCTGATTTTGCTTTTCCTAATATCTGTTCGGTTATGAAGCAATTAAACAACCATAAGATGACAACATAGTATTCCTCAATAAATATAACAGTATTTAAGACATTAAACACACAAAAAAGATGATGCTTGTCTGAAAAACACTTTCAAGGGGGTAAACCTTTATGGATCTATTTAGCCCAGTATTTTCAGGCCTGTCAACTTCATATATTATAGAGCCATTCATGCCACCTGAAAGATACTGATATTAATAGTTTGACAGATGTTAATGTGTAGTTTTTCTTTACTTTATTAATAAACACATCATATTCCATGTACATTTTCTAACATTTCCTTTTACATATATTATAGCCTTGCTCAGAACCTAATATTTTAATCTCAACAATTTTATCTATATTTTAATCCAAAAAGAATTTGATAGTGCACTATGTCAGCCGTAGATCAGTGAAAATATCAAGAAAGCTAACCTGATTTGTCACTAACATCAAAAGTCCCTGCATCATGGAAAACCAAACGAAGCACGCCAGCAGCCTTGGCCTTGGTTAAGACAGTCCTCACGCCACTTCGAATGATTGATTCATTGTATGTCTCAGCCCTGTGAAATCAACAATGATCAACTTCTCTTACAGATATCACACTGCCATTTTAGGAGCAAGAAACAGCTTTGAGGATGTTTTCTTTTTACGGATCACTGTATGCTATTCATTACATAATTTTTTTTTCTAAATTCATGTTTGCACAGTGTTTACCATTTGAAACATCAATAACGTGCTCTTATGAATTTCTGATAATAACTTTATGAACTGAATAGCTATGGAAACTCAGTGATAAAATACAAATAGCAAGGTAGTTATATAATGCACTTACGCGCTTGAGACATCAACATGAGGAAGCAGAAAAGGGAGCAAAATGGCAGAAGCAAATTCTCTCCTTCTATAATGCCAGGAAGATCTAGGACCTGGGGCCACCATACAAAGAAAATTTTAGTTGACCATACTGATTTTGTGTTGTGGATTCTCCCTAAGCAACAAAAAACGTTACTGACATCAATCAGACACTTACAGATTGAGTTCATTGAAAATGATTTGGAACCAGGAGATATATGCCGTTCTAACTGAAATGCAAAGCATAATAACTGCGGTATACCTGAAAGGGCGTCTTTATTTTCCCGCTCAACAAGCTGTGAACATGCCAAATCAGCAGCACACCTACCACCAGCTGCAGAAGCTGTTATCACCAGGTTCCCAGCCTTTTTGCCCCTGCACATCATGATTTCTCAGGTCATTTGCTTCCATGTACACATAACTGAATCATTTAAATGAATCATTTGCATAAGTAATGAGCAAAGTTGCTAGCATCACCTGCAGGTACAGCGGCTGTAGCTGGAGTAGAAGATGCTGGAGGAGGAAGATGATGCAAGATAGGGGATGTTGGTGAGCTCCATCCCTTCCTGCTTGCTTTCTCTGAGTTTGGAACAACACCCACCAGCCTACCACAGCTCTTGAAATGAAAAAGAAGGAAAAAGGCACTACCCACTAGTTAGCCTATCGCTACCTGGCTGTACATATGTGTGGTTCCCAACTTCTGGTCCCCACGAAATCACTTGGACAAGCTGTGTTCCAAAGATATTTATCCATTCGTTTTTAGTCCTGCAGGAATATGCCACTGAAGACCCTTGCAAATCTCTTTAAATTCACTGTGAAATTTGACTGTCTGTAATGTCTCTTTCATTCGGCACCAACATTTGCCTTATTTGTTTGTTTATAGTTTAACAAGAATGGAGTCTGACCTGAATTGTGCCTCAAAATAGTAAAATACAAAATGATCCAAGACACACACTGCCAATTGATAGAATTCACGAAATAAAGCAACCTAACATCCCCAATTAATTAGTAGTGATGGCAATATATACTACACCATTGAGCACAACAAATCAACATATAAGGGAGTAGCAGAAAAAGTTTTTTTTCTCAAACGATATCAAGGAAAGCAGATTCAGTGACAGACACAACTTAATTTACAGTACAGGTAAATCATGACTGGATTTTAATTATCGTCAAGTACATATGCCGTAGGGCAAACAACTGTTGTTTCACAGACATGATCACTATAGCTTGGGGAACCCAGTTAGTGGGCCCGCGGCCCAGTCACACAGATTTTTAAAACAGTTTCTTAGAAGTCGGAACTCTCTGATGATGGATTGAAAGCCACCTGGTCACCACAATCCAAGTAATCTCCAGAGTGCTGACGGCCAACTCCCATCAAGTCGAGATAATGTTGGTAATGAGATATAATGGTGTTCATCTTATCAGTGGACCCTTGACCACAGATATCATCACCATACAGGATGTTCATGGTAGCACCAAAGCCAGGATACCTCTTGGACAATGTGTCGTTCTTGGTGGGTTTCCAGTTACCAACAAACACATCATGGGCAGATGGCTGCTTCCGCTTCATTGGAGTCATCCACCTCCAGACAGCTGCTTCAAATGCTAGGGTGGCATTCTGTTCCAATAGCTCTGGGTGATTCAACAGATCCTGCTTGATACCATTGCCAATGATACCATAGTTGTGGTTCCTGGTGAACATCAACAAGCAGATCCAAAATCATCAATAACATAGCCTACTCAGCTCCTAATAATCATCAATAAAGAAGTGACATATCAGCCTGACCAGTAAACAGGAATAGCGCCTCTGCCATAGTACTCAACTCCTTCAACACAAGGGTACAATTCATTGCTATCATCACAGTAGCTCTGACTGGGGCTCAATTCATGGTTATAGCAAAGCCCCCAAGCCGTTTCACCACCAGGTGCTTCACCATATCCACCTGATAGAACACACAGTTACAGTACTTATCAGAAGCTACTTGGCAAAAATTCAGATTAATGTGCAGAATATTTCAAATCAGCAAAATAGAACTACAATATATAACTTAACTTTAGCTAATTTGCTTCTACAAAGTCTATTGTAGTGTTGCTATTTCCAGATTAACATAGATACCAAATTATTCGGAATTTTGGGTGAACCATACTGTTTTTGATCCACATCTCACTGCATTCGACAATTAGTAAACTGAAAATAAAAACCCCATTGTGTTCCCATTTCCTGTGTTCTATGCAGCACGGATACGGATACGTGTATCAGTATCGGAAGGATACGGATACGCGGATACGACAATTTCTCAAACAACCCGATACGCGGATACGTTTTTAACTATTTTATTTGAAAAATAGATAACAATGCATATTAAATTGCAAAACAGGCTGTCTTCATGGAGCCTATTGCTACCAATATTCTCTGAAATTCACTGGCCAAATCCCAAATACATTCTGATCCTCAATTCAACATCACCTCTCCTAGTCCGACAATCCTGCAATATAATCTAGATGCAGATCTAAGCCTACAAGACATAGTTGAACATGTAGAGCGTGGATTCGACTAGTGAGGGCGCCTGCACTAAGTGTAAGTATCAGGTATTCAGGTGAAATGCAAAATCAGAACTAGTCTGGCACTCGATCCCGGCGCATCGGATTGCTCGATCGGGTTAAGGAGTGGAGAGGAGGAGCGAAGCTTACATGACGTCTTGGCGCCGACATGGCCGAGGAAAGCGGCGACCTCCTTCATCCCCATCTGCTTGCCTCCGGTGGTGCCGAACCCGCGAGGCTCGAAGAGGGCGGCGGCGGTGATGAAGGCCTGGTAGTCCCAGAAGCCGGGGGCGTGGGCCTGGGCATCGTTGCGGTGGGCGAAGAGCTCCTCGAACTGGTACGCCTTGAAGTAGTCGCTGATGGTCTCGTTGCAGCAGAACCGGCTGCCGCTGCACTCCCACCCCTTGTCGCACACCTTCTCGCCGGCCTTCTCCTTCCTCCCCGCCGCCGGCGCGGCAAGCAGAAGCAGCAGCAATGCCGCCCATCGGGCCATCGCCGGCTCGCCATGGGCGGAGCTACCTTGATGCCTGGGTATTCCCAGGAATACCCAACTTTTTTCTTCAAAAATCACTTACATTAAGTATACATATATGCATATATTATGTTAAATCTATTTCTTCATTTTCTCAGCCAAAACTCAGCCTAGCGACACCTCTAATACGAGTATATGACCCAGGCCAACAGCCCAATCCCCACTCCCACCTTGTTGTAAGGCCAGTTCCCTCGCGCGCATTTTGTAGCTCCTGGTTGCTGCGAGGTTGCGAGCAGGCGGCCATGGAAATTAGCAAGCCGGCTAGGTGGCCAACGGCAGCGCACATAAGTACCCAGCAGTTTAGTCCTACTATCCAATACTACCCAGCAGGGGGTGCCGCTGTGCTGGCGATGAGCTGCAGGTGCACGGTTCTGCTAGTCTGCTTCTCTCTGAATACTAGTAATTATAGGGGCATGTGATGTGCTTACAAAGTGTGTTGCAAAGGAGGTTCGGTTGGCAACATGGTGTGCTTACGAGCGTGGAAATGTGGAATGGATTGCTCGTCCCCCGTGCAAGAATTTGAATTTGTAACTACAAGTGTTTTGTTGCTGATTAAAGAAATTTGAGATTTCATGGCATTACAAATGGAACCATAACCTACCCCATATTATGATGGCATGGCTCAGGGTCCGCATTCTCCGACGAGGGTAGCGGGTGTTGTGCGATTACAGTGTAGCTGTACAGCAAAGCTTCTATAGCGGTTATGGGAGAATGATGACCGTGGACTCGTTTAGAAAATAGGAATACCCAACTTCTAAATTCTGGCTCCGCCACTGTGGCTCGCGGCTGCAGGTCCCTCTTGCCTTCCCAACGAAGCAACTCACTGGCTGCTGAAGGCGAAACGAGGAGGCGCCGAGCCGCCGATGATTCGGTGGGGGAGGAAACGGGTCGGGTCGTCTGGAATGTTGGTGGCCGAAGACGCGGAGGGAGGGGACCGGGGAGCTGTTTCCGTTCTGGGGGGTATTATCGTCAATTCTACCTTTCGGTTTTCGAAATCACATTTCACAGATGTACTCACTCACTTGCCATGTAAAATATCAAATACTTCCCTCGTTTTTAAATATAAAGGTATTTATAAAGGCTACATGACCTAATAAGAGTATATATTTAAAAATAGATGTTATCTGTAACTCACTTCCCAATTAAGATAAGAAGACGAGATAATGGTCATTTGAGTTTCATTTGCTTGTTGATATTCTGTTCGAGAAAAGTTCAGTAAAACTCTAATCTTTACTTAACAAATAAAAACAATCGCTCTGTTCACCTGACTTTCAGCCAGCCAGCCAGAGTATTTTTCTCTCATACCAAATTAGCATCATCTATCAACCAACAGTATTTTTCTCTGACAACAAATCAACACTAGCTACCAGTCACAGCTAGCCAAACAGAGCGAATATGAGTTAGAGGCACCAATAGTGTGGGAAATAGAGGGGAGTCTTAAACTCTTAGAAGCAACATATATAACAGTAGCAGGTCTTAAGGAAATCCTAAGTGTACCTGATCATCTGTCGAGTCACTTCGGGTTTCGGGCCAAAAAATATTGGCCCATACCCGGCCCATGACATGGTCAGGTTAGGTTCGGGTTGGATCCGGTTGGCCCGCAATTGTGTGTGTAATTTTCGGATTGAATTAGATTTTTTTGAGTTTCGGGTAAAATATTTCGACCCGTACCCGATCCGTCACTTGGTCGGGTTGGGTCGGGTCAGGTTTTTTTCGAACGGATTGGGTCGAATTTATCGGGTCGGGTGGTGTAACATCCCAAAAATCCGATAAATTAAATCGTGCGATATTTATTTTCAAAACCAAGTGTTCCATCGTTGAGCTCAAAGACCGCCCTAATTCCCCGGAACCTTTCCCTGGTCCAATCGTCCGATCTCCAGCATCTCGACCCCCCCCTTTTCTTTCCTGTGGCCTCGTCAGCGCACGCGGGTGACCGCGGATCGCGACCGACCGGCCCCGCGATCGACGCCGTGATCCCGGCACGAATCCCGCCCTTCCTCTCTCTTTATTTCTCTCTCCCCTTCTTTTTCTTTTTCTTTTCTTTTTTCCTTTTTTTCCCCATTTTCTTTTCCTCTCTCCTTCCCTCTCTCTCTTCTTTCCTCCTACCCCGCGCGCTCGCCCCCTTCTGCTCTGCCCCGTTCCCGAGCGCCGCCCGCTCGGCCCTCCCTTCCTTTCTCCTCCGCGCGCGCGCCCCTGGCCCACCGCACCGAGCGCCCTGCGTCCCCCTCGCCCACCCGCGCAGCAGCAGCAGCTCGCCGCCGCCGTGTGCACGCGCCGCACCCCACGCACGCAAACACAATGGCCTCATAGGATGTACTGGCAAGGTAGTACACCTCACGAACCCGGAAGGAGTCCGAGTGACCTGTCATACCCGAGAGAGTGGAGCAAACCCGATGGTGTTTAGCATGGAAGCCAAGACCTTGGAAGAAGTCCCAGTAGTGAATGAGTACCCCGATGTCTTTCCCGAAGAACTTCCCGGTATGCCACCAGATAGGGACATAGAATTTGTCATTGATCTTGTTCCTGGAACCGCCCCCATAGCCAAAAGACCCTATAGGATGGCAGCCTCTGAGTTGGCAGAGTTAAAGAAACAACTAGAGGAGTTACAACGGATTGGCTTCATCAGGCCAAGTTCGTCTCCTTGGGGAGCCCCGGTTTTATTTGTCAAAAAGAAGGACGGAAATATGAGATTATGTGTAGACTACCGAGTACTGAACGAAGTCACTATCAAAAATAAGTACCCCCTTCCCAGGATCGATGATCTTTTTGATCAGTTAAAAGGCGCCAAGTACTTCTCCAAGATCGATCTGAGATCCGGATATTTTCAGCTCAAGATTAGGGAGAGCGACATCCCGAAGACAGCCTTTGTCACCAGATATGGGCTGTTTGAGTTCACGGTGATGTCTTTTGGGCTGACAAACGCACCTGCCTATTTCATGAATCTCATGAACAAAGTGTTTATGGACGAGTTAGATAAGTTTGTCGTAGTCTTCATCGACGACATACTTATTTACTCGAAGAGCATTCAGGAGCACGAGCAGCACCTGAGGGTAGTTTTGGAAAAGCTGAGAGTGCATAGGCTATACGCCAAATTCAGCAAGTGTGAGTTTTGGCTAGAGAAAGTAGCCTTCCTTGGTCATATTCTGACCGCAGAAGGAGTAGCAGTGGACCCCGAGAAGGTCGAAGCAGTCTCCAACTGGCAACCACCGACCAACATCAGTGAGATTAGAAGCTTTCTTGGATTAGCTGGGTATTATCGGAGATTCATTGAAGGATTTTCTAAAATAGCCCGACCCATGACGGAGCTGCTCAAGAAGGAGAAGAAATTCACCTGGACAGAGTCGTGTGAGAGGAGTTTCCAGGAACTGAAGTGAAGATTGACTACCGCTCCAGTACTGACCCTACCAGATATTCATCGGGATTTTATCATCTATTGTGATGCATCCCGACAAGGGTTGGGTTGTGTACTGATGCAAGACGGGAAAGTCGTTGCATATGCTTCCCGCCAGCTCAGGTCCCATGAGCAGAACTATCCGACCCATGATTTGGAACTTGCAGCCGTAGTGCACGCACTTAAAATTTGGAGGCATTATTTGATTGGAAATAAGTGTGAAATCTATACCGACCATAAGAGCCTGAAGTATATTTTTACCCAGCCAGATTTAAACCTAAGGCAGAGAAGTTGGCTGGAATTGGTTAAAGATTATAATTTGGAAATCCATTAACACCCGGGAAAAGCAAATGTAGTAGCTGATGCCATAAGTCGGAAATCCTACGGGCCCAAGGATGACCATTTACAAGAGGAAATGGCACGATTAAATGTGCACATTGTCCCTCGAGGTTCCAGCCAAGTGCTGAACATTCAATCCACTCTAGAAGAAAGAATCAGGAAAGCCCAAAAAGCGGACAAGGGACTGATGGAAATCCGGAGGCAGACCGGAGAAAATAAGGCACCAGACTTTCGAGTGGATAATAAGGGGACATTGTGGTATAAAGACATAATTTGTGTGCCCCAGAAAGGAGATTTTAGGCAGATAATCATGGATGAAGCCCACAACTCAGCCTACTCCATTCACCCAGGATCCACCAAGATGTATATGGACTTAAGACAGAAATATTGGTGGAATGGGATGAAGGCAGATATTGCACGATTTGTCGCCCGTTGTGATACTTGCCAGAGAATCAAAGCTGAACACCAGAAGCCGGCAGGATTGTTGCAACCCCTACCCATCCCGATTTGGAAATGGGATGAAATAGGGATGGACTTTGTGGTAGGATTGCCCAGAACACAGAAAGGACACGATTCCATATGGGTAATAGTGGACCGACTCACTAAAGCGGCTCACTTCATACCCGTACGAACCAACTATGGCGGAGAGAAGCTAGCCAAGCTCTATGTGGAAAACGTAGTGAAGTTGTATGGTGTGCCCAGTCGAATTGTCTCAGATAGAGGGACCCAGTTCACCTCTAGATTCTAGAAAAGTTTGCATAAAGCCATGGGCACCAAGTTAGATTTTAGCTCCGCTTATCACCCGCAGACAGATGGCCAGACAGAAAGGGTAAACCAGATTATGGAAGACATGCTGAGAGCGTGTGTCCTTACCTATGGCAAAGATTGGGAGCAAAGTCTACCCTACGCCGAGTTCTCATACAACAACGGGTACCAAGCAAGTTTAGGTATGTCACCGTTCGAAGCCCTCTACGAAAGAAAGTGCAGAACACCACTGATGTGGTCAGAGGTTGGAGAACGTGCCCTAGTCGGCCCCGCACTCATAAAGGAAGCAGAAGAAAGAGTCGCCGAGATTAGAGAAAAACTGAAGGCAGCCCAGTCCCGACAGAAGAGTTACGCCGACAAGAAAAGACGAGAAATAAGTTTCAACCCAGGGGATTTCGTATATCTCAAGGTGTCGCCTATTCGAGGAACCCGAAGGTTTCAAGTGCAAGGAAAATTGGCCCCCCAGTACATTGGACCATACCAAGTTCTAAAGAAAGTTGGGGCAGTAGCATACCATCTGGAGCTACCAGAAGAAATGTCAGATATACATCCAGTATTCCACGTCTCGCAGCTAAGAAGATGTTTGAGGGTACCCGAAGCAGAGCACGTGCCAGTAGAAACAATAGATTTACAGCCAGACCTGCGGTACCAGGAAGTACCGGTCAAGATTCTAGACACGGTCACTAGGAGAACCAGAAACTCCGAAGTGCGGATATGCAGAGTTCAGTGGAGCAGACATGGAGTAGAAGAAGTAA
The DNA here is from genome assembly GCF_016808335.1 of Panicum virgatum. Taxonomy (NCBI): domain Eukaryota; kingdom Viridiplantae; phylum Streptophyta; class Magnoliopsida; order Poales; family Poaceae; genus Panicum; species Panicum virgatum. The sequence goes on along the minus strand of NC_053150.1, from coordinate 47,861,429 downwards.
CGTGGGAACGCGAAGACGCTCTGAAGAAGGAATTTCCCCACCTGTTTAGGAACCAGTCGAATCTCGAGGACGAGATTCATTTTAAGTGGGGTAGGTTTGTAACATCCCAAAAATCCGATAAATTAAATCGTGCGATATTTATTTTCAAAACCAAGTGTTCCATCGTTGAGCTCAAAGACCGCCCTAATTCCCCGGAACCTTTCCCTGGTCCAATCGTCCGATCTCCAGCATCTCGACCCCCCCCCCCTTTTCTTTCCTGTGGCCTCGTCAGCGCACGCGGGTGACCGCGGATCGCGACCGACCGGCCCCGCGATCGACGCCGTGATCCCGGCACGAATCCCGCCCTTCCTCTCTCTTTATTTCTCTCTCCCCTTCTTTTTCTTTTTCTTTTCTTTTTTCCTTTTTTCCCCCATTTTCTTTTCCTCTCTCCTTCCCTCTCTCTCTTCTTTCCTCCTACCCCGCGCGCTCGCCCCCTTCTGCTCTGCCCCGCTCCCGAGCGCCGCCCGCTCGGCCCTCCCTTCCTTTCTCCTCCGCGCGTGCGCCCCTGGCCTACCGCACCGAGCGCCCTGTGTCCCCCTCGCCCACCCGCGCAGCAGCAGCAGCTCGCCACCGCCGTGTGCACGCGCCGCACCCCACGCACGCGTGCGTGCACACGCTAGCCGCGCCGCGGCGCGCCGAGCCGTGCACACCGCGACGCCAGCCGCGCGGCCGTGCCACGCCGTCGCTTGCGCACACATCCCCCGCCCCGGCCTACCGCTCTGCTCCGCTCGGCCGTGCGCCCCGCCTGCCCAGCCCGTGCACGTGCCCACGCGTGCGCACGACCGCGCACGCCACGCTGCGGCACCCCGAGCCGTGCGCGCGCCCACACCACGCCACGGCCGCCTGGCCGCACCCGCGCGCGCAGCACCCCGCCGTCCGGCCCCGCTCGCCTCTGCCCACGACGCGTCACGTCGCCGGCCGCAGCACTGACCCGCACGCGCACGCCGTCGCCCCCGGCGCACAGCGCCGGCGACCACGGCACAGTGCCGCCTGCGACGGTCGCCGCCTGCGACGGTCGCCGCCTCGCGTCACCTCGCCGCCCCCTGGCGCCATTGACGAAGCACAGCGCCGCCCGTCGAGCCGTCACATCACTGGCGCGCATCTCGCTTCAACTCGCCGTGGACGCCCGCACAGCGTCGGGCCGGCCCCCCCTCACCGCCTTTAATTCGGCCGCCGACCTCCGCCAGCTTCCCGCCAAGCCGGCACCGCCTTGCACGCCTATAAAGAGCCCTCCCCGAGCTCCACCGCCGCCGCCGCACAGCTTCTTCCGAGTCCCAGCGCCCCACTGCCACCTCCAGCCTCCCTCCCCTAGCCTGCAGCGCCGCCGCTCGCCTTTGCAGCCGCCGACCACCGCGGAGCCCCCCTCTCCACTGCCCCTCGGCCCGAATCAAGGTAGGATTGGGCACCACCGTGCCCCACTGGTGCTCCTCCCCCTCCTCTTGACCGCCGCCGCCCCTCTGGATTACCAATCCAGGGCCACCACCGCCCGCCGCCGCCGGCCGCTGTGGCCGGGCCATCTCAGGCCGCCTCGGGCCGAGTTGCGGCCGGGGATCGGCCCCGCAGGGTCCACTCTCTCTTTCCCCTCTACCCCGAGCCACCGCCGAGGCGCGGAGTGCCCGAATCGGGCCGCCGCCGGCGCCGCTCGGCTCCTCCTCTGTTTTCCGTGGAGGGAGGAGGAAGAAGGGGGGGGCAAATTTGCCCCAAGCCCCCTCCTTTCCCTCTTATTCGGTTAAGAGCCCCCCTCTCTTTAACCAATTTGCAAAATAAACCCTGCCCTTTACCTTATTCCGAAATAGACCCTCCTTCCATATAAACATAGTTACAAATAAACCCCTGAGTAACCCAAATAATTTCTAAAATACAAACCAAGCCCCTACTCTCTTAAATTTAATTGCAATTAGGCCCCTGGACCGTGATTTAACTCCTAACCCTTTATTTAATCTATCATTTCATGCGCCAAATGACCTCGGATCAACCCGAAACTTTACCACGCCTCTTTTAACTTAGTTCCAGCCATAACATTCAGAAACCACCCAAAAATATCACCACGTACTCCATATTTTATGTGCTTCCGATTCGAGCTCAATGATAGGTCTTTGTTTTTTGTGTTTTGATTGCGTGCTTATTTGTATGCGCTGTAGACCACGGAGTGAACGGGGGAGAGCCCGTCAACGAGCAGTACTGCGAGCAAGGGAACGAGGACCAGTTTCACGACCCCGAGCCCGAAGGACAGGACCTCCCCGAAGGCTACGAAGACGGCAAGTTCAATCCCATCCTTTGATGCATGTTTCTGTCCTAGTTTTCATAAACACAACCCAATGGCCTGTTTTATAAAATTGCATATGTTTTGCTTGCATGAAAACACGGTTGGATAGCCACCCCTTGATTTGTGATGACCATTCCTTGACCACCTAGATTAATGTCTGATTTTGCTTGGACGTTAATCAATATTAGAACGCTTAGGACTTTACTCATAATATGATTTATTCTTATAAAGAAAATGTGTGCGTGTGGGATGGGATAAATGAGGTGTTTTTGCAAAGAAAGTTTAGATGGGATGGATGGCATTTCTACGGATTTGCCATTTGGTGTGCTCGTGCCAATGTGGCAGGGCAAAGAGGGGAGATATCCATCTTGTCACAAGTAAGGACCGAGTTGGTGTGTCATCTCACCTAACTCCACTATCGTGCAAACCACTCGACCGTTGAATGGGCAACGGCTTAGCATAAATCCCACTAGTTAATTTGATAGCCATCAGGAGAGCTGAGAGCAACGGGTGACTAAGGAAAAAGGGATAAGCCCAGAGTGACTTATGCCCGGTTATACCTAAGTGAACGGTCGATGACCCCTTGGTGCATCCCGTGATGGCTAGTCAGGTCTAGCTAAGGTGGGTAATGGCTATGTCGGGATCTACACCGACACTTTGGTGCTCGTGTTGTGGTACCCGCTTGTGGGTAAAGTTGCACACCTCTGCAGAGTTAAGAATCTATTCGAATAGCCGTGCCCACGGTATTGGGCGAGTTACGGTGTGGTCACATAACTAGTGTTTCATTGGGGATGGGCTAGTGTGAGTTGTTTTGGAATTGTGTCCGGCAGTTGTGCCGTGTGCTACGACGGACGGGGAGTCCGGTAGCAGTTTAAAACGTGAACTCCATATTACTACAAAAACTGATTTTCTAAAAAGGTTTTCTGTTAAATGAACCCCTGCATAAAGTATAGTTTTTCTGCAAATTAAACCATAACCTATTCCTTGATTTACCTATGCATATTATTCTGATATAACCCCCTCCGTGGGTGTGGTTGGACTTGCTGAGTACGTTTATACTCACCCCACTCTTACTTTTTACAGAAGAAGACCCAGACTTCGTGCCAGACGACGCTGAGTAGGGTTATCGTTCTACACCCAACCTTGCTTGTGGAATCGGCCCTGTTAATATGCCTCCGCTGTCGCAATACTCTGAGCCCGTGCTAGACCCCATGTGGTTTGCGGTCTGGTGTTATGTCGTAGCGTGGTTAATTATTATTATTATTATCTGTATCGAGTGTCCTCCAAGGTTTGTACGGTTTTGAACCATCTTATGTAATAAATGTGGCATCAGCCTCCTGGGACTGGTGTTTTGTATCACATTTATGTTCTCTCTTATGAGGGGACGCTTCAGGTGGCCCGTGATCAGATCTAATCCTAAGAGGTTAAGATCAAAAGCAACGTATGCTATGCAAACCACCTTCATATGCAAACTATGGAAACTACAATCTGAGTCATTAGATTAACATCCAAGTGGAGGAGCGTGGGAGGAGGGATTTGTAAAAGTGTGATTACACAGTCCAAGGACGGGTCAAGATTGGAGTTTCCATAATTTGCATACCAAGATAATTTACATAGCATATGCTGTCAACATCAAAAAGGTTAGGACCAGACCTTATGCTTGAGACCTGGTCTTAAGGAAATAAATAAATCGCAGAAGTCGTCGTGGAGCTGTGGCTTTCGCAACCTGCATAAAGAAACAAGCGGATGGACTTAAGAGAATTTTTTAATCACATATGGTCCCTACCTTAAGGTCATACTATTACTCCCTCCGTTCCAAAAAAATAAGTTATTCTAAAATTTAAAATTTATCCCAAAAAACTAGTCACTCTATCTTATTTAGAAAGTGCATGTACATGTATGGATCAATTACTGCCAAATATAGGTAATAATAGAGACAAACATTGTCATTTTATCTTTTTGTTAATCTGTCATAAAATTTCTCAAATGACTTCTATTTTGAGACGAAGGGCGTAGATCTTAAACAGGCAGACTTTAACACCCGTGGGTCCCACCTTAAGATCCACCCTGCCCATATACATTCTGGAATCTGGATGGCCTAAGAAGAACGAAGCTCTTGAGAAGAAGAGATGCTCTTTTTTTAGACAAACTTCAGATTTGCCCAATATAATGGTATCAATATGGAATGTTCAAAACCGCTAAATATTTTATTATATAGTAGATCAATATACACGACTAATACACATGTAGTTCGCTTGCGCCCACCCAAAAAAAATAAGATGCCATAATCCTATATGTAGAATTTTCCAAGGCAACTATTATCGTTGAGTCAGTTGTCAAATTGGGCATCTTTGTGCAAACAGACTAAATAGGAAGTAAACCCCCTTACATAAATAGAAATAGCTTAAACACGGTAGGTTGTTGCTCATTTTATATAAGTATTAGATCTTGTTTGGTTTCTAAAAGTCCCTAGACTAATTTAAGTCTCTGGGCTAAAACTTTTAGACCCAACCTGTTTGGTTTCAGAGAATAGAGGGTCTAAAATCATTAAATGAAGCTGTAAAAGTATAAAACTGCTCCTCTTGCCCCTCTCCCATGGCCGCAGCCGGATTCGCCGGCCCTCCCCCTCCTCGCCGCGCCACCCTCCTTGGCCGGCGGCAGAGATCCTTGCGGTGAGTTGCCCGTACCCTGGCGGTGCGCCGAGCTCGGCCGCGGCCCCCAGCAGCGTGTGGATCTAGGGTTGGGTGGCGATGGCGGGCAGCGTCGGCGGCGGCGGGGATCTAGGGTTGGGTGGGGGTTGCAGGAGACGCCGCTGCCGCCGCGCGCGCTCGCACCGCCCCGCCCCGCCCGTGGCTGCTCCGCTCCGCCGCGTCGAGCGCGCACCGCCCCGCCGCGGCCGCTCCGCGCGTGCGCGCCGCTTCGCCGGCGACACCCCTCTTGATCTGCGCGACCCCGGCGGCAACGAGCCCTCTTCAGCGGCCGCCACGCCCGCGGCTCGCCGGCGATGATGGCCGGCCGCGCCCACGGCCACCGGAACCGGCTCATCCCGCGGGTCCTCCTCATCGTCTTCGCCGGTGAGGAGCGAGAGGGAGACGGGGGCCGCCGCCGCCACGCGGAGGGCGTCGGGGAACGGTAGCGCGCACCGCGGCGGCCTGGACCGGCGGCGCGGAGGAGAGGGGCCGCATGGCGGCACGGCTCTGGAGCTGCGGGCGGCGTCGGCGCGGGTAGGAGGCGCAGAGGAGGTGGGGAACGGGTGGGGGTGGTTGGGGTTCACGGGGGCGGTGGTGGTGGGGAGGGGTGGGGCCCCACTAGGGGTATGGTGGAATCTGAGTCTAAAAGACCCAAAAAAACTCCTCAAGAGGGTTTTTTTCTTCTTTAGACTCCAACCATCTTTTAGAGTCTTTTAGACTCTCCTGATTGGATTTTTAGACTCAATAGAGTTAGAGACTTATGGAAAAGACCCACGAAACAAACACCACCTTAATATTCCACGCTAATAACCTAATAAGATCATATAATTTGCTACTGTTTAATTGCTTTTGACTTTTGAGCTGTAATTTGAATTATTTCGCAGAAATGCAATGGCGGAGGATATAGATTTCGTGGTTTGGACTACAGTCCACCGGGTGGGGCCCGGTCCAACTTGTCCAACGGCTTGTGGGCGTGGTAATCGCTAAATCCTCCACCCGAAAAATTTAGAAAAAGCAGAGTCGACGCGCTTGTGTGCGTGGCCGGACCCGAAAGCCGCCTTCTCCCCCGACCCCGGCGCCCCCCCGCCGCCGCCACCTCCCACCGGCCGGCGCATCCCGTCCCCTCTCCACCAGCCTGTGATACGCGGACGGATCCACCCCCAGCTGGTGCCCGATTCGTGGGGAGCGGAAGGGGAGATCGGAGCTTGAGTAGAGGGAGCCAAAATGGTGAAGGACACGGGCTACTACGACGTGCTGGGCGTCGACCCGTCCGCCACCGAGTCTGAGATCAAGAAGGCGTACTACATCAAGGAAAGCGGGCGGCTCCTCGCCCTCCCGGCTCGTGCTTGCTTTGCTGCGGGCTTTTGATGATTTGATCTGATTCCTTCTGCTTGTGGTTGCGCAGGCGAGGCAGGTCCACCCGGATAAGAACCCGAACGATCCGAAGGCGGCCGAGAAGTTCCAGGTATAAGTGGTTTCACCATTGCTTAGCTCGTGGTATACTGGTATCTATACTTTGCTCAGCAAACAGATGCTGCTGCCCGCAACTCTGCCTTATAGTGTACAATCCTCGATTCAATCAGATTAGGGGCTTATTACCAATATTGTAGGATCCCAAAATGCTTAGAGTTTAGGCAGTGCCTTCTGCTTGCTTTAAATGTGTTTGTTGGCTGGTTAGGTGTAGTATTTCGCTGTTGAATGACTGTTCACTTCAAGGATATCTGATTACCTTAATGTTGTTGACAGGACAGTCAAAACAATAGTATGTTACAGCAAGGATGATAAATATGAATCTATTTCACAAACAACAATATGGACAAGTGAACAAAATTTACATAAGAATATGATGCACACTCTGTTTTATACTGAAAAGTGAAAACTTATGACAAACCTGAGGCTTGATGTCAAGGGCGTCAGCACCCAAGATGGCAGGCCCTCGGCTGCGGAGCTCGTAGCCTTGGCCGGTAATGGTGCCGGAGTTCTTTCCCGGCGGCCCAATGTCGAAGGGGGTGAGACTGAGAGGAAGAGGTAGAATAGGAGATTGATAATCCTTGCTTAACCTTTAGGGTTCCAAGTACAAGTGTTTATATAGGCACTTGGCCTCTGAATTAAATGGAAATAAACAACCAAATTTCTCCTTCCTAAACCAGCTAACCACTTGACGGCACGCTCCTTGCGACGTCACGCGCATGGGTGCAGCGCTGATACTGCCGCCCCCACATGACACCTGAGGTGATCCATATCATCTTGTAATGCACATTAAGATAGCCATATTCTTTGTAGCCTACAAAAAAAAATCTGGCTGCTGCTTTAAGAATGGATATGTGTATCATTTCTAAAAGTAAGTTGCTTTGAGATTTGATAATTGTGTCATTTTTAGAAATAAGATTGCTCTGACATGTGAAACTTGTAAATTTCTCGATTCTGCAACAAACTCATTTGTTAGGGGTAATATTGAGTGTAGGCTGACTGGAGCGAGTGCTCTTTGCTAGTATGACTATGTTGAGCTAGGCCATTTATCTTAAGCACTCAGATTAAGATGAATCATATCAAGAACCAGGTTGGTGTCTGATGATGGCATTGTACTTGGTGATTGCGATGAGATGATATACGGCATACTGTGATATGTGGTTTTTACATCTCTCTCTCTCTCTCTCTCCCTCCCTCCCTCTCTCTCCCTCCCTCCCTCTCTCCCTCTCCCTCTCCCTCTCTCTCTCCCTCTCCCTCTCTCTCTCTCTCCCTCCCTCCCTCCCTCTCTCCCTCTCCCTCTCCCTCTCCCTCTCTCTCTCTCTCTCTCTCCCTCCCTCTCTCCCTCCCTCTCTCCCCCCCTCCCCCCTCCCTCCCCCCCTCCCTCCCCCCCCTCCCGCTCCCCCTCCCTCTCCCCCTCCCCCTCCCCCTCCCTCTCTCTCCTTTTCATAGATTTGTGCATAAATGCATGGTTACATAGATTCTACATCAGCAATGAATATGTTTTACTTTTACATTGCTACTAAATGGCTATGCCTTATATGATTCCTCGTGATCGGTTTTAAAATAAGATTTGATACCATTATGTGGCATGACTTCATGAGGAAGGATGTGATGCTCTTTCCATAGTTTTATTTGTATACTATTTTGTACTCAGACAATTCTCATAACAGGCACTAGGAGAAGCATACCAAGTGCTCAGTGACCCCACACAGCGCCAGGCTTATGACTTGCATGGGAAATCCGGCATCTCAATGTATGTCCAATCACAAATAAATTACTTTCTGCTGCTTGTGAAAGAAACTAGGGCTTGTTGGAACGTCGAAAAAGTTTCCAATTCTTATGGGACTAGAACTAGTTCCTGTCATTCCAAACTAGCCCAAGGCCCTTTTGGCATCAGTTCTGCTCTCTGCTGGGGAAAAAAAACCCTGAAGTGCTACCAAATGGCATGATTCTGCTGCCGGTTATGAGTAGCAAGAAGAAGCTGATAAGATGTACCAACGGGGTGGGGGTTAAGCTTATAGTTCCATGGGCTCATGGCAAAAGCATCATGAGTATCATATCTGGAAGTTTTCTTAGAGCAAATAATTTTCTTCCACCCAAGATGGTTCTTTATTGGGATAACTAGTGATTCACCTCACGCTGCAAAGAATCTTATAAGAGAACACAATCCTCACTTGCATGGTTTGACAGGGAAGGAATAATTGATCCAGCAGCAATTTTTGCGATGCTATTTGGTAGTGAGCTTTTTGAGGATTACATTGGGCAACTGGCAATGGCATCAATGGCTTCACTTGATAATTTTGGTGAAGATGAATATATTGATGCAAGGAAGCTGCAAGAGAAAATGCAGGTATGCTCTTTTAGCAGGATTGTTTTATATAACTTAAATAATTAATATCATCATGGTTGGCCGCTATCCCATCCATGTTCTGGCATTTCATACTCTTTCTCAACAATATCCTGCTGAATGGAAAACTACTACTGCAGACTGTTCAAAAGGAACGGGAAGAAAAACTTGCAGAGATCCTGAAAAACCGGCTACACATGTATGTTCAAGGAAATAAGGGGGAATTCGTCCTGCTTGCTGAAGCTGAGGTGTCCAAACTTAGCAATGCAGGTTTTTGCCATTACTAGTTACCCCCTCTGTCCCTCAACTCTAGATATTTTTTCCGATAATCCCATGCTGCCTGTGGTCTTAGTTGGCGTACAGTATTAAATGAGCTGTTCTTGTCCCTTTTATTTACCATATGGTTCAATATATTGTTGAACATATTGATGAGTATTGCTGCATTTGACATCACTCTTAAAAATTAAAATAATTTACTTTAGTTGAAGCAACTGTATATCTGATTTCTTTTACAACCACTTATTGAGTTTTTGCCTAAATGCTGCAGAAAGTACAAGCACAAGAAGCACATTCAACTTTCTTAATGCCCTCATAACTACTAACTGAAAGTAAAGTTTGAAACTGATCTATTTCCTGAAGTAAAAAATGTAGAAAAGATTGGAGCTGGCAGATACGCAATTCTCCCTCGTTCCTGAAGTATATGATAGAGTCATAGTCCTATGGGAAATATTTTTGCCAAACCTGTTCTTTGGTGTTATCAGCTATGCACAAAATGTTTTTTCACTTCAGGCTATTCTTTCATCTGTTCTTTACAGGAAACCAGTTGTACTCTGTTAACTGAAATTTTCCCTCTTTTGTCTTTTTTGCTTATATGGCAGCATATGGAGTTGTTATGTTGAACACTATTGGCTATGTATATTCAAGGCAAGCTGCAAAAGAATTAGGAAAGAAAGCGATATTTTTGGGGGTTCCCTTTGTAGCTGAATGGTTTAGAGACAAAGGTCATTTTATCAAATCTCAAGTAACAGCTGCCACAGGTAGAATATAGATAATCACTATTTATTCAAAATTTTGTCTGGAAATCCTGGAAGCATATAATGCAGCTTTTGGCACCATCTATGTTGATGCGCTATGTTCATGAATATTGCTGTCCTATTATTTGGCAGGTGCAATAGCTCTTATGCAGCTGCAAGAGGACTTAAGGAAGTATATGAGTGCTGAGGACCAGTACACAGAGGAAGAACTTGAAATGTACATGGAGAACCACAAGAAAGTCATGGTTGATTCATTGTGGAAGCTTAACGTTGCTGACATAGAAGCCACCCTATCCCGTGTCTGTCAAATGGTATGTCCCAGCAACTGCACCTTTCATGTGCTTTGCATTCTTCAGTACTTCAACATGGCTAGTGTATCTGTGGATTTCTAACACTATCAATATCAGGTGCTTCAAGACAGTAGTGCTAGGAAGGAGGAATTGCGCCTTCGTGCTAAAGGCTTAAAAACTTTAGGAAAGATTTTCCAGGTATTGCTCACTTAAATTTCGTTTATATATCTACATAGCTGTTGACGTTTCCAATATCTGAGTAGTATTGTTGCTCCACGTAGCAGGTTAAACTCAACCCTAGCGAGGGGGAAGCATCACAAATGAGGAATATAGACAACACGTACGAGGATGATGGCAGCTCCCCTGATTCATCACCAAGGAGGGAGCCGCAGTTCACTCCTAATCAGCCTCGTGTCCCGGTAACTGCTCCTTATTGTAAACACGATTGTTTTGCTATTACTCACTATCAAGTGAGTGATGTCTTGGAAAAGCTCTGTCTGACTCTTTTTCATGCTAGCCATTGATTTGATTTCTTCATCTGTTTGCTAGAGCCCGTATGTGGAGGCGCCCCAGGTTGATGGAACCTACTCCTTCAACTTCCCAATGCCTACGGCTCCTCCTGGCGCACAAAGGGATCCAAGGCCATGAGTCCAGATTAAGTCTGCCTGTACCATTATTTCCGTGTAACATTGCCTGTAATACTAGATCATTTGCATGGTGTGCCATTTATACCTGTAGTAGAGGAAACAGAGGAGTTCCCAGGTGCCCTCTGCCCCCATTATTTCGGTTGTTTGCGTAGACTGATGCTAGCGCTGTGTACAGGGGTGTTGTGCTGCCGTTGTTGCAGCTGTAGGTCAGCATCGGTGTACATGTTATGGTGTTGTTCTGTTGCCCGTTCGTTCCATTTTAGCATATACAGTTGTTAACTTGCATCCGTGGAAAATGAAGTTCTGGTGATTGTTTTGCTTTAAGTAAGCAGTCAGGATCAGTGAAGTTTGTCCAGAGAGTTTGCTGTGCACAATTTTTTTTACACTTTGAAACGTGGTAATTCTGAACTAATCTCATGGGAGACGTCAAATAGGAGTATGCTGTAAAGTTCCTGCGAGTTGGAAATTGAGGATTGCGTCTGGAGCTTGTCTGGTCCAAGTTCCGCTTGGAGCGAAAGAAAGTTGTTTAATTGCTGTGAGAATTAGGAACTTTGGGAAAATTCATGTCAAATTCCTGCCATGGATATGAATAGGATAGAGCTGAAGGGTCCCGTGGGCTCTGAACTTTGGGAAAATTCATGTCAAATTCCTGCCAAGTTCTGTTTCGGGTAAAACCTGCCGTCCAGCTCTGAACTGGAACTTTGCGACGGCAAATGCAGAAATGCTTCTTCCACGCAAGGCATCGTCGTACCCATACACGCTCTCGCCGTACTCCTCGCCCAGAGAAGACGCAGCGCGAGCAGTTCATCGTCCTTCCCAACCCGATCCAGTTTCGTGGTGCGCGACAAAGTTAACAGGCTCGGAGTCGGAAGCCACGCGATTACCACCTGAATTACTCCATGATCTAATAATCGTCCAGTACGCAGCGGCGGCGCCGCCCATCCATTACTGAGTCCACTCCGCCCTCGTCGTCCCGGATCCGTCAAGGGAGCAACAGGTTGCTGGTCAGGAGTGCGTCGCCGGAGATGGCGTCCCAGGGCGGCGGCGCCGACGCGTGGGGCGGCGGGGACGACGGCAGCTCGCTCTTCGAGGGCATGGTCCTCTTCGCGCCCGAGCCGGTCGCCGCCGAGGAGGCGGCCCCCGCCCCCGCCCCCGTCCCCGTCCCCGAACCCGATCCCGATCCCGCGCCGCGCCCCGACTCTGACGCCGGCGCGGCCTCCTCCTCCTCGGCGCCGCCACCGCTCGACGAGGACCTCTTCTCCGATCTCACCCTCCTCGCCCCGCAGGAGCCGCTCACGCTCGAGCAGCCGCCGCTCCCGCAGGGCGAGGATCGGGGCCACGCGGCGCCCGCCGCGCTCGCCCCGGCGCCTTCGCCGTCGCCGTCGCCTGCCCCCGCTGCTGCTCTCTCCCGGCAGCCGTCCTCCTCGTCGCTCCGGAAGAAGAAGAGGGCCGTGCGCATCGGGTACGGCCGCTCGCCTCAGCCCGCGCCGCCCTCGTCTCCCGCCACAGTTCGTTCCTCTACCGCTGCTACGTTCTCCGCTAGTAGTATTGCCTTCCTGGATGCTTCGCCGCAACCTGCCGCTCCTCCTACGCCTGACCAGTACCAGGAGCGGCAAGTTGACGCCTATGCTAACGGCGATGAGGTAGACGCAGAGGTGGTAGTGGATCCGGATACCAATCCTTCTCGTGAGGTAGACGAGGAAGTGAAGGAGGAAGATGATCAGAAAGAGGATGAAGCGGCTGGAGTCGCAGCAGCGGTCGGGATCAAGGAGAGGTTGGGTCTTCTCAGATCCCAAATCTCCAGCAAATTCGACTCCATCCAGCAGATGGCTGCTGCTGTGGTTGCCAGGAAGAGGCAGCTGGCAGGTCGGCGGAGGAAGGTGGCAGAGGAGGCGACTTCAGTGGCATCCAGGCACAAGGATTTGGAGAGGGAGCTGGAGGAGGCCTGTGAGGCCGAGGACTTTGAGAAGGCAGAGAGGATCAGTGACTCCCTTGCCGCGCTTGAGAAGGAGAAGGATCGTCTTCTGACAGCACTGCGTGATGCGGAGCTTGACTATGATTCAGTGGATTCAGAGCTGCAGGGTGTGCTCGAGGCGCGCATTGCAGCAGAGGAGGAAGCTGCTGCTCTTCTGGAGCAGTTTGCAAAGGTAACTTGCTTTGTAGTATTCTTTAACCTCGCATAGAACTGTGCCTTGAAACAAAGTTTTTCAAAAGTTAAAGTTAGAAACAAATAGGCATCAGAATTTCCACTCTCAAATATTTCTTCTCGCTAAACATATATCATGTTATGGGTTTTACCAGACAGCATAATCTGGAAGTAATCTTGATTTTGAAATGAACATTTAGATGCATGATCTAACAAGGGACTAATTTTTCAGATAAGACAGAATGTTTAAATTCTGTAATGTCGTATCATATTGTGTGCATAGTGTCACTGTAAAATATATCGCAAGCTTGAATGGTCCAAACAGTTTTTTTTTTCTTTTGGTTATTTTGATGCACTGGTGCTTCAAGGTGTAGTCATCCACTATATTTATTATGTCAATGCTACTTAAGTTTCAAACAAGACAATATGTCCAACTGTTCTGCTCCAGGTTATAGAAGTGAGCAATACTATGATTGAAAAAGATAACTATTTTACATGGGACTGGTTGCAGTTTGAGTTTGTGACTTAGATTGTTGTGCTGCATCACATAGTGTCGGTACCCCGGGACCGGGGTACCCCCTCCTACTGCGTCTGGGCAAGGACTCGCGTAGTTTAGGATAACTACGCGAGTCCTTGCCCAGACGCAGTAGGAGGGGGTACCCCGGTCCCGGGATACCGACAGTGGCCCCCGGGCCCACCTTGGGAGAGGCTACGAACCCGAAGGTGGGGCCACTACTGTGACCTTGCTTCGATCAACTTGGTTGCTTCCAGCGCTCGACTGTGCGCGTTGCAGGAGTCTTGTCGGCTTCGACCATCCATCGGATTTCCCACTGCCTCATCACATCGCAACGGCTCACTGACTCGTGGCCCCCACACACAGTGGTACACCTAGTCACGCGAGCGACGCTCGGCATTGTTGCGGCCGGGGTAAATGTAATTTTTACCACCAGCGCAGCTCCCGAAAAGTCTGGTCTTGCCAGCGCTTCGTGCGCGCACGTCAGCTCAGCTTCCGCCTCGCTTAGTGCGCGGGCGACGGTTCAGATCCCGCTTTTTCACACATTCACTTGTTACTCGCGTCTCATGATAGGTGGGCCTGGGCCCCCCTGTCATGGACTAGGTGTCTAACTCTAGGCATGAGTGTCGCTTGACTTCCAGCGACGGTTTCGGGGCACGCCGGATTGGTCAGGCTTTATTAAAGGACCGTGCCGCTGAACGCGGCTCCCTTTTCGCATTCGTCTTCTTCCTTCCAAGCCCTTGTGCCCCTTTGCTTTCGAGCCTCCTCGCCCCTTGCTCTTCTACGCAGATTGTTCCTCGCCTCCACAGCAAAATGACGTCCCTCGTCCATCCCCGCTATTTCCAGACCGAGGCGGAACTAAACGTGGTGCGCCGCCTGCTTGGGTGGAGTCCACGGGAGACCGCCTGGGGAATTCGAGCGGGCTCGGTTCCCCTCCGCGATCTGCGCACCAGGGAATTTGTGCTGTTTGTTTCGCACATTTCCACCGGCGTGGGGCTGCCGATTTCTTCGTTCTTCCTACTGCTGCTGGAGGATTTCGGCCTCCAGCTCCAGCATCTCACGCCCCACTCCATCCTCCTGACGTCGATCTTCGTCCACCTATGCGAGATGTTCGTGGGGGTGCGGCCCTACGTCATCCTCTTCCGCTACTTCTTCGTCCTGGTGAAGTCCTTGAAGAGCAAGGATGAAGTCGGGGCGTACTATTTCCAGACAAGGAACGATCTGCAGACGCCCTACATCCCCGGCCTCACTGGCGGAAAGTGGGAGGATTGGCGCAGGGAGTGGGTGATCGCCACCACCGACGCCAACGAGTGCCTCGTCATGCCGACCAAGGGGCCCGCCTCCGACCGCCAGTCCTGGAGGGCCAAGCCGTCCCTGCCGCCGGCGTTTGACCCCGTGCTGAGCAAGATCAGGACGCTGGCGGAGAGCGGCCTCACCTTGTTGCACGTGCTCGGGGACATAGCGGAGCGCCGGATCGCCCCTCTGAAGCAGCGGCCGCGTCTTGGCTGGAGCTTCACCGGGCCCCAAGACTGCAGCAGGACCCACTGCGGGGAGGACAGCGATCTGACCCAGGAAGGCCTGGAGGTCGTGGTGCGGGCGGTGACGGGGGAGATCTTCGTCCCGGAGCACCTGATTCTCCCTCAGGGCGTCGTTCCCCTCTGCGAGGACTCGAGCCTGAGGGCTACGGTGCTGGCCACTCTGCCGACCCTTGACGACGGCGGTCTGGCACCGCGCCAAACGGGAGGCGACCCCAACCGCGGCATCCAGATCCCCGGCGCGACTGGGGACCTGGCCCAGACTGGCGCCACGAGGTCCGACCCTTCTGCCAAGGGCAAGGAGGCCATGGCTGGTAGCTCTGCCCCGAGTGGTCCCAGCCCGGGCCGAAGCAGCTCCGGCGCTCCGCCGGTGGAGGTGAGCCGGCGCAGGTCACACCGTAGCGACCGGACCCTAGTTACGGAGCCCGCCGCAAAGCGTCAGAGGGCCGCTGAGGACGCGGGCCAGGGTAGCTCCCGGGCCCCCGGCTCACGTGGGACCCCTGGTGCAGCTGCACCGCCCCCACCACCGCCGGAACATGCCTCTACCCGGCGGTGGCAGCAGCAGCAGCAACAACAACCTCCACCACCACCGCCACCACAAGGGCAGAAGCAGCAGCCACGAGGTGCGCCTCCGCCACCGCCGCCGGAGCAGCAAGAGCGATCGCCGCATCGGACGGCGCCCTCGTCTCAGCAGCGGACAGCGCCACCACCACCTCCGGCGCCGTTGCTGCCGTGGCGGGCGCTGAAGAGCAAAGCAGCCGGACCCCTGCGGTCCGGAGCCCACCTCACCGGGCCAGCGGCCCCGGACCTGCTCTCTGCTCGGGGGAGGGTCCGGTGACGCCACGTGTCCCAGAGAAGGCAGCGCCGGCGCAGATAGCCGGGGGTCCCCGGACCCCCCGGCACCCGGGGAACCAACATTTCACCCAGGAGGGGTCCGGAGCCGCCACGTGTCCGGCGCCCGGGGAACCAACATTTCACCCACGGCACGGCTCTTTCCATCATGCCGCCTACGCCGCAAGCTACGCGGCATGAACAGCATGCGTGGCGCAGCCTACCCTGCTAGCTGCAAGCGCCGCACCAACATGACAGGGCAAGACCACGCCGAACGGAGGGTCTGCGCCGGTCAGTACATCCATACGGACGAGGCAGCGAAATCCCGGAATAAGATCTTCCCCAGACGTAGCACCATAATAGCGCTGGGCGTTATGTTATTTAAATACATCCACGTTGGGCCCACCTGTCGGGGTTCCAACGGCTATGTACGTGCCTCCCTTTGACTATGAAAGGGGAGCACACGCTAGTCTCAGGACAAGTTGACTTAGACTCTCTCCCTCACACTCTCAGCTCACCAGCTAGAACCACGCTCGAGCAATCTCTTGTGAGCACAGGCAATACAACACACAGTGGATGTAGGGTATTACGCTCCGGCGGCCCGAACCACTCTAAACCTTCTGTGTTCATCGTGTTCTTGCATCTAGATCGGACTAATCCTAGCTACCCCCGAATTCATTCTCCCTCGGGGATTAGGCGGGTGTATTCTGCCACCCGGCTGGGTTTACCACCCGACACATAGCTTTGCCCATTTGATCTTCTCTTCCAGTTATGGAACTTACTGCAATCATCCAGTAGCCAACTTAATAAAACCACTGCTAAAAATTATAGGCAACATACTGCAATCTGGAGTACAAAACTAAACAACAATCAATTTTTATTTATGCTACAATTGCAATTGGATAACTGCATTTGGGCTTCTGCTCTTTATTTGATTATTAATACGTAAAATCTCTACCTTTCTTAGGATGCCACTGACCATGCTGATTCAGAGAGCAAGCAAGCAGAAGAAATATCCTCAAAAGAAATAGAAGGGTGGCAAACATCAATGGAGTTACTAGAAACAAAGAAGTTGGAGATGGAGGTCGAAACACAATTGGTTTTAGAAGCACGTTCAGGATTGGAAGGCTCAATAGAGCATTTGGTTGAAGAAGACAAAATAGAGAAAGATACGCTTAGCAAGAAAGGAGAAATCCTCGCTGAGGAGTTAGCTGGGCTTCTAGAGTTGGTGAGGTTGAAAGAAGCAGAGATAGCTGAAAACAATGCCCGGATCCACGAGGTTCAAGAAAGAATTGGTGTCGTGGTCTCCAGATTCCATGGCTCTCAATCTGATATTGACTTGAAGCTCAATTCCTTGAAGGAAGCCCAAAGTAAAGTGGATTTAGAGACTGAAGCGCTTTTGTTGAAAAAAAATGAAATTGATAGGTTCATCTCTTTAACAGAACAGAAAGATTCAGAATTGAGGGAAATTATTGGTGCTTGTTCCTCTGAAGCTAAAACTTGCCAGCAATCAGTTGAAATAAGAAGAAAGCTTGCATCATCAATTTTGAAGTCAAGGGAGGATAGAATTGGGTTGCTAAAAATGGAGGAGGAAATTTTGCAAGACATACAAATGCTTAGGCAAAAAATTACAGATGCAAGAACTAGTCTTCAGGTACATCAGCTCTTCTTTTAACTTTTTTTTGGGTATTTTATTGATAAAGTATCTTAATGTTTTGTTCTGGACGTAAGATATTCTAGATATTTACTGAATTTGATGGCTTACAGGAGATATCTTCGAGGAGAACAAGCATACAACAAGAGATGGATTCATTTAAGCAGAAGTTGGGTTTCATTGACAAAAGGGGCCCTGAACTTGAGGCTGAAAAGAAAGTTGCGGCGGCTGCAAGAAACTTTAAGGAAGCAGGAAGGATAGCTGCTGAGGCAAAAGCTCTTAATTCTGAAAAGGATGAATTGCACACTAAGTTGGAGAAAGCTGCTACTGATCTGGAGATGATAGAAAAGGATATTATAGCAATTACCGACAAGATACAGGAATGTGAAGGGCTTATTGTACAAAAGGAAAAGGAGTCTGCTATGACAAGTTACAAAAGACTCCGGTTAGATTCTGCTGCTGCTAGAGCAGAATTGACTGCTGCAACTGAAACGGATGATAATGAAGAAGTTGAGATACTACGCAAAGAAGCTGAAGGTGCGGAATCTAAAGCATTGGAGCTCAAAGCATGCTATGACCTCCAAATAGAGGATGATGAATTCATGTTTCAGCCTGTCGTCCCAATAGCATTCATAACAAATTCAACGGGGCAGCACTTGGTAGAAATTGCTTCTTCATTTGGCTTGTCTCCCCAAAAGTGAATTGGACAGCAGACTTGCATAGTACCATGGCTGTCCAATATGCGGCATACAAATTTCTGCCAGCACCTGCACATATTGGCAGGAACATCTGTGGTGGAGTGAACTCTCTCCCTCTTCCAGGCTGTTTCCTCAATATCCCCTCTTTAACTCCCCCATTTGGAATACCCTGAACTGGAGTAGGGATCCTAGGGGAGATCAAGTGTACAACATCCATTTTGCATACTCTTTAGGAATTTTGTTTCCCTACACATTTTTTATGTACATTAAACTGTAATTCTTTTCTTGTGCCTGTTCCCATTGAATTACAGTAGCATGTATCAATTCACAATGTGATCAGAATTCTTTTTTGAGAAAAGGTATGTAATTGAGTACATATACTAAAGGGCCAAGAATCGGCGCAACTCCGTGAGTCGTGGCCCCACGTGGGGCCCGTAGACTGTTCATGCGGGTCCCACATACTATTCACGTGGGACCCACATGGGGCCCACATAATATTCAGGCGGGACCCACGTGGGACCCATGTATTATTCAGGCGGGACCCACGTGGGACCCATGTACGTGGGGCCCGTAGATTGTTCATGCGGGTCCCACATACTATTCACGTGGGACCCACATGGGGCCCACATAATATTCAGGCGGGACCCATGTACTATTCAGGCGGGACCCACGTACTATTCAGGCGGGACCCACGTGGGACCCATATACTATTCAGGCGGGACCCACGTGGGGCTCACGATTCTATTAAGTTAGCCTCTTTATCTTAAAAAAATATTTTCCTTTCATTATTTAACAATACAAAATATATTTAACTACTTCCTACATATAAAAAATAATAACTAAACTTTGTATACTACATTTACATGTGGTAGTTGTACTACTTCTTGGGTTTTGATTTTCCTCCGTAAACCCACAAAATATAATTAAACTGTTCAATCATTTCTAAACTTACTTTTTTTCCTACTAAAGTAATTAAACTGTACTTACTGACAAAAAAAATTCCTAAGGAAAAATTAGCTGTACGTCTATACTACAATGCTTGATATTGGCGCGCTCTCAGATACAAAACTACTATGTCGCTTTACTGTAATTTTTAGATCTAACTCAATACATCAATACGCGCGCGTAGCGCGCCAACCTGACTAGTTGAGTACCTATACTAAAGCGCCAAGAATCGGCGCGTGCTCGTGAGCCGTGGCCCCACGGGGCTGAGGGTACTGTTTAAATGTTTAGTTATTTTTTATACACAAAAAATAATAAAAAAATTTGTATACTACATTTACCCTCTATTATTTATTAGATTTTGTTTTCACTTTGTGAACTCGCAAAATATAATTGAATCATCCATTCATTTCTAATCTTATCATTTTTCCTACCAAAATTAATAATTAGTGCAAGCTAATCCATCAACTATATCTGTTACCATACAAAAAATGAATTCCTACATGTACTATTTATACAGGACCCACGCGGGTCCCGTATTAATTGGAATCCACCCACAAATATATTTAATTATTTATTTACACGAAAATAATAAATATATTTCATACACTACATTTACATGTGCTACCCCTACTACTTATTGGATTTTAATTCCACTTCGTAATCTCGCAAAATATAATTGTACGACAATCCATGAACTATACCTACTATAAATTACTAATCTTATCTTTAACCCTACCAAAATCAATAATAAATGTAAATCACTCCACCTACCGTACCTACTAACATAAAACAAAGAATTATTAAAAAAATATATATCCATACATTTAGCGTGCTCTCGGACTTTAAACTACTATACCTATGTACTGTAACTTTCAGACTTCATCTAATACATCAACACGTTGTTAAAATACATCAACACGATATTGTTTTAACTGTAGCACACGATAATATATTTTATTATTATTTTAGATCAAACCTTTTGATACAGGCGCGCAAAGCGCGCCAACCTGCCTAGTTGAGTAACAATACTAACGCACCAAGAATCGGCGCGCTCTCGTGAGCCGTGGCCCCACGTGGGGCCGGGGGTACTGTTCATGTGGGGCCCGGGGGTACTGTTCGTAATAAATAATAATAATGAAGCACTGTTCATGTGGGCCCGGAGTACTGTTTATAATAAAAAATAATAAAATTTAATTCATAATAAAAAATAAAAAAATTATAAAAAATAAAAAACAGGTGCCCCCACATGTTTAAATGTTTAGTTATTTTTTATACACAAAAATAAAAAAAATTGTATACTACATTCACCTCTATTATTTATTGGATTTTGTTTACACTTTATGAACTCACAAAATATGATTGAATCATCCATCCATTCCTAATCTTATTATTTTTTCTACCAAAATTAATAATTAGTGGAAGCTAATCCATCAACTATATCTGTTAACATACAAAAAATGAATTCATACATGTGCTATTTATACATAACTCATGTGGATCCTGTGTGCTATTCAGGTCGTACCCACATAATATTCAATTGGAATCCATCCACAAAATATATTTAATTATTTATTTACACGAAAATAATAAACATATTTCATACACTACATTTACATATGCTAGCCCCTACTACTTAATGGATTTTAATTCCATTTCGTAAACTCGCAAGATATAATTGTATGACAATCCATGAACTATATCTACTATAAATTACTAATATTTTCTTTTACCCTACCAAAATCAATAATAAATGTAAATCAATCCACCTACCGTACCTACGAACATAAAACAAAGAAAATTCAAATATATATATATATATCCATACATTTAACGCGCTCTTAGACTTTAAACTACTATACCTATGTATTTTAACTTTCAGACTTCATTTAATACATCAACACGATATTACTTTAACTATAGCATATAATAATATATTTTTTTTATTATTATAGATCAAACCTTTTGGGCGCGCATAGCGCGCCAACCTACCTAGTATACTATACTAAAGCTCCAAGAATCGGAGCGTTTCCGCGAATCGTGGCCCCACGTGGGACCCACACACTGTTCATGCGGGTCCCACATACTCTTCAGGTGGGACCCACGCGCTATTCAGGCGGGACCCACGTGGGGCCCACGGTTCTATTAAGTGAGTCTTTTTATCTTAAAAAATTATTTTCCTTCCATTATTTGACAATACAAAATATATTTAACTACTTCCTACATGGTAGTTCTACTACTTTTTGACTTTGGGTTTCCCTCCGTAAACTCACAAAATATACTTGAATTGTTCATTCATTTCTAATCTTTTTTTTCCTACTAAAGTAATCAAACTATACCTACTGACACAAAAAAAATGAATTCCTAAGGAAAAATTGTCTGTACCTCAATACTAAAATGCTTGAGATTGGCGCGCTCTCAGACTCTAAACTACTATGCCGTTTTACTGTAATTTTTAGATTTAACTCAATACATCGATACGATGTTTCAAACATAGTAGCGAATAATATCTTTCTATTAATATTTTAGGTCAATGTTTTTTTTTATAGGCGCGCGTAGCGCGCCAACTTGACTAGTTGGAATAAGATGTTCAGGAATAGTTTTTGTTTTGCATCACTGAATACTGTTGCCGACAGACAGATTAAACTGACTGCTAATACCTGAGTAAGACCGTTTTCTAATAAGGCAGCATATCAGTAGGAAGATGGTTCATGCAATGCATCTAGGTTTGTAATTCGTGCCTTTCTAAGCTGTGATCTTGTACAGGATGGAAGTAGAAAATGTGGAACGCAGAAGCTGTGAACCTCCTAAACCGTTGTGGAATCAGCACATGACCAAGCCAACTCTCTACCTACCCAGCTGAGTCACCAGAAAGTGATGACACCCTAGCCATACTGACTTCTCAGAGCATATAAAGACCTTGGATCAAATGTCAGTAGCACCTGCAGTCAGAGAATGGCAAACATGGCCAAGGGCAAAGTGTGCGTCACCGGTGCATCTGGCTTCATTGCCTCCTGGCTTGTCAAGCGGCTTCTCGAGTCTGGGTACCATGTTCTGGGAACAGTCAGAGATCCAGGTTTGCTTCATCTTGTTCTGATGATCTGAATGTATATAGAATTATACTTGTCAAATGAACCGTTACTGAAAGTGCAGTCACTTGTTTGGTGACTTGATAGGGAATCAGAAGAAAGTAGGACATCTCTGGGATTTGGAAGGTGCAAAGGAAAGGCTGGAGCTTGTGAGAGCTGAGCTCTTGGAAGAAGGGAGCTTTGATGATGCTGTGATGGCTTGTGAGGGTGTCTTCCACACCGCATCTCCGATCATCACCAAATCTGACTCCAAGGTATGTTAAACACTAGCTCTGACCACTTGTTCCAAATTAAAGATCTTCCATGGTTATAACTAGGGATCGGCCCAAAACTCGTTTGATTGCAATCCAGATTTCAAAGCAATTGAACTGGAATAAAAAAAAGAGTAAAACGCACCAGGAGTCCATCAACTTGTAGGAGGGTATCACTTAGATCCATCAACTTCAAAATTACATTTCTGGGTCCATAAACTTGTAATTTTTATCACTTAGGTCCACGAACTCTGAAAGTTCATTCCTAGGTTCATAAATTTGTAATTTGTGTCATCTAGGTTCATACCTCTCCACCTAGCTTTCATGCACTGATATCGCACCAACATGAATCTACATGGTTCCCACACATTGCTGGAGTTTCGAATGGTGAAATTTGAGCTTCAGTTTCAAATCAAGTGCATAGGGAGGGGAGAGGGGGGATGAAAAACTTATTTTGGAGGTTATTGACATGTATTGGGATTCAAAGGGGCTTCCAGACTACCATTGGTGACTTCTGGAGCTTAGATCCAGATATAACCCCGTAATATGGGTGGAGAGTAGGGGATGATTGCTTTGGAAAGATGGAGGAGATTATAGAAGGACTCAACAACATGTGTACCGTGGTAGGGGATATTATATCCTTTGTGGCGTGGGTGGCCGGATATGGTGGTGCAAGGTGTTGTGGTGAAAAATCTTATGATGACGTTAGATTTGGATCAACCCAGAGTGGTTCTCGGTGAGAGGTTGAAAGATATTCATGAACAGCTATATCGGGGCGACCTTTAAGGGGCTATAGTCACACGATTGCTCATGGATGAAGTTCATGAACCTAAAAATACACTTTCATAGTTTATGGACCTGATTAACACAAATTACAAGTTTATGGACATAAAAATGCACTTTCATAGTTTATGGATCTAAGTGACACATTACAAATTGATGGATCTAAAAGTGCATTTTTGGAGTTCGTGGAACTAAATGACACACCTTTACAAGTTGGTGGACCTCTGGTGCATTTTACTCAAAAAATAACTAGCTAGCTGACCTACTGCTATCTAGTTGTGTCACCATTTGCACCCCCTAGTTATAGCCTTATAAGTCTTGAACTATAAATATGATGATGCAACTTTGCAGGAGGTAATGCTTAATTCAGCAATAAACGGCACTCTGAACGTGCTACGGTCATGCAAGAAGAATCCCTCCCTCAAGAGGGTTGTCCTGACATCTTCATCCTCAACTGTGAGGATCAAGGACGAAGCAGATATTCCCCCTAACGTGCTGCTGGATGAAACATCATGGAGCTCCATCGAGTACTGCGAGAGCCTCCAGGTAAGCGTAGAACACTCCATTCCAAATTCACGCTCTGTTCTTGTGCCAGTGCAAACATTTTCTCTGAAGAGTGTTTGGTCCCTTTCTGATGTGATCCCGTAGATATGGTACGCCGTGGCGAAGATCCTCGCCGAGAAGGCGGCCTGGGAGTTCGCCAAGGAGCACAAGATCGATCTTGTCACTGTTCTCCCCACCTTTGTCATCGGACCTAATCTGTCTCCTGAGCTCGGCCCCACGTCTTCAGATGTCCTCGGCTTATTCCAAGGTGCGTGAACCAGATTATCTGATCACACTGTTCATCAGGCTCCGTAAGCCGTCAATGCTGGTCCATCAGACTCAATGTCGCCAACTCGCCATGGATGCACGAGCAGCTTTCCTGCTTCGGGAAGAAGCACACCCTGCACACATTCTAGTTTCTGATCATCTGATGAATGCCAGTGGAAACCGTGTCGCAGGAGAGACGGGGAAGTTCACGGCGTACGGGCGGATGGGGTACGTCCACATCGACGACGTGGCGAGCTGCCACATTCTGGCCTACGAGGCCGCCGGCGCCCAGGGGCGGTACATCTGCAACGCGGCGGTGCTGGGCTGCGGCGACCTCGCCGCCCTGCTGGCGAGGCGGTTCCCGGCGTACCCCGTGCCCAGGAGCCTGCCCAGCATCTACGGCGAGCAGACGTACGGCTACGACACGGCCAAGGTCCGCGCGCTGGGCCTGCGGGAGTTCAAGGGCGTCGAGGAGATGTTCGACGACGCCGTGGACTCGCTCGTCGGCCACGGCCACCTCCCGGCGGAGAGCGCGAGTGCGAGCACGAGCTCTCTCTGAATTTTTCTAGCGCATGCGTTGTTCCCACTTCCCAGTCGCATGTACGAAGAGTTTGTCACTCGGACTCGTCGCCCTAGCGCAAAGACTTTAGGATTACATTTTCTAATTTTTTTTGGAACTGGTCTTTTGGAGTGTCAGTGGCAACAGAAGATCAAGATCATGTAGCCGCAAAAGAATAATTGTTGAGATGTGTTCCATCTTCTCCCTGTTTTATCAGTGAAATAGGTACAAATCTCAGGCCCATTCGTTAAAAAAAAAGATGTTCCATCTTACATTCTTCAAGAATCAGTCATGACCCGGGTATTCGATTAAAAAATTCACTCATGACCCGCTGCAAAGTAAGTACGATATTGGTCAGAGTGCAAGTCTTTTTCCCCACAAAAGCTTAATTAACAATTACCCAGCAAGAAGGTAGGATATTTAACTTTCTAGAAGTATATTACAGAGCCCTTTACATCCACAATACCATATACACGATTTCCTAAAAAAAATGAAACCGTATACGGTATACACGATTTCCTCAATAAAAAAAGACCGTATACACGACCAAAAAACGTTCTTCCCAGTGCATTCGGCCCATGGGCCTACTTGATTGAGTCCTTCCAGCCTATGGGCTTTTGGGCCTTCCAGATGGCTGCAGCTTCCAGTTGATACAGTCAGACTGTCAGAGAGATAAGCAGCGCCATCTTCTCTTATCCTCTCCTCTCCGCTCCTCTCTCGTTCTTGGTGACGCGACCGCATCCACCGTAGGGAAAGGAAGAACAAGGTGATTACTGCCGCGATCTCGAAATCAACACTGCCGACATGCGTGCACAAATCCATGGCACCTTCTTTCTCCTCCTGACGAGGAAGCTGGCGGCGGCGGTGGTGGTGCGCGCTTCGTGTTCGACGATTTGCCTCGCTGACTTCTCAACACTCATGTTGGACAGGGCAGGTGCCGATGGCAAGCAGTGTCAGAGGTTCCAAGAGCCTGGCGCAGTGGCTGAGGGAGAACGGGTTCGACGAGGAGACCGTCGCGCGCATGTCGAGGAGGTGCAAGAACCTGCACAGCCTCGACGCCGGCGAGGCCTCGGGCGTCTGGGACTACCTCCTCACCAGCGTCAAGATCGAGCGGCGGAGGCTGCGGCACGTGGTGGCCAAGTGCCCCAAGGTGCTCACCCTGCCCGTGGACGGCAAGCTCGTGCCCACGGTGCAGTGCCTCGCCACGCTGCAGGCCAAGCCCGGGGAGGTGGCGCAGGCCATCGCCAAGTTCCCGCAGATACTCTTCCACAGCGTGGAGGAGAAGCTCTGCCCGCTCCTCGCCTTCTTCCAGACGCTCGGCGTCTCCGAGAAGCAGCTCGCCAAGCTGCTCATGGTCAACCCGCGCCTTATCAGCTACAGCATCGAGGCCAAGTTCTCGCAGATGGTGGACTTCCTTGTCGGCTTAGGCATTGACAAGGAAGGCATGATCGGAAAGATCCTGACCAAGGAGCCTTACATCATGGGGTATAGTGTCGACAAACGGCTTCGTCCCACTGCCGAGTTCCTCAAGTCGGGGGTCGGGTTACAGGGGTCAGATCTCAAAAGGGTGATCATGAGCTTCCCTGATATATTATCACGAGATGTGGATAAGATTCTGCGGCCCAATTTAGCGTTCTTGCAGAGCTGCGGTTTCAGCAAGAGTCAGGTTATGGCATTGGTGGCTGGATACCCTCCTGTTCTCATCAAGAGCGTCAAACATTGCTTGGAGCCAAGGATAAAGTTCCTGGTCGACGAAATGGGACGGGACATGGGTGAGGTGGTAGATTACCCCCAATTCTTTCGACATGGCCTCAAGAGGAGCCTGGAGTACCGTCACAAGGTGCTCAAGCAGAATAAGTCAAGTTGCAGCCTCAGCGAGATGCTAGACTGTAATCAGAAGAAGTTTGCCATGAAATTTGGTTTGGTTGCAGCAGTTTAGGTACTCATCTTGTCTCTAGTTTCAATGTAGTATGTTTTATTTTTCAACTGATGTTTTGATTTGTACCTTTGGGTTGTATTGTTCTTGAACATCTGGTATTGAGAATGCAAATCTCTCATTCAAGTTTCAACTATTCTCTTGATTAGTTGATCTTGAGAATATCTATTTTATTTGAGAGCAAGAGAGGGCACGTCATGTGGGCTTTCCTTCTGTCGCTAAATACTCGATTGATATCCGCAAATTTGTGATACTGTGGTAAACACTAATAAGTTTTCTTTTAAGCTATAACTTTCCTCTGAAACTTTGTCACAGTCACCTATATACACTCACACAAATCAATTTTCCTTAGTTCATTACTTACAAGCACACATATATAGAGGAAAATAGTTTCTACTCAGCCAAACTCCTATGTACAGTATATCTGAAAGAAGATTTGTAGGGTAGCCACTCAACACACTTGTCAACTCGCCTCTTAAGATATTGTCTGATCTCTTTTTGCTGTAGTTCAGGCATGCTCTCACATACCATGTCAATCAGGTCAGGCAAATCTAGCGCAGCATCCTTTGCATAAAAGTGGAGAACTTTGGGTAGGAAGATGGTCTGCTTCCTGACCATGACATTTGCTTGAATGAACTCAGTCCTGGCTTGCTCCAGTTGGTGGTATAATTTTTTGGCTGTGTATAGCCTTACCTGCAGAAGCCAATCACAGTAACTATGACTTAATACCATAAGGCTGGGATGGTGAAGAAATAGTGAGCAAAGTTGTGCTTACTGGTGGATCTGAAAATGCGCCTGTGGAAAGAGCAAAGTGAGCAATTGGCTCTGGATGACGAAGTGCATATGGATGTATGGAGCTCCCTGATTTTTTCATTGGCGTAAATAGCGTGCGAACCCACTGTAATTGCATGGCCATAATATGTTAGTGATTATGATGCGATTGTTTTCTTTTGTTTTAAATCTTGATAGCTGATTGCTGTATTGATGAATGCCATACCAGTGAAGGGCGGTGAGATTGACATCCAAGAATTGAGTTCTGAATAATTTGGGAGTTTACTGAATGTCCGCCCACATTATAAGCAGCCTGGAACAGATTGTTCAACACTGTCAGAAATTCATATGTGATTCCACTGTGTTTGTTTATTTGACTAACTGTTAAAGTATGATGTATTATACCTTCAGAATCATGTCAGTACTTTTCATGCGTTTTTCCTGTAGCCCATAAGCCATGAAAGCCTGTAATATTTCAGAAGGGATGTTAGTTGTGTATCATGAGTCTAAAAGTGAATATTATTTGCAATAGCTAAAAAATTGAACATACATGCATAACCAAAGCATTGTGGATGTTAATCCAAAAACAGAGTTGCTCTTCATGCGCCATCTTTGTAGGATCAATCTTCTCCAGACGTTTTATCAGCGTTCTAGGACACAAAGCGACCATCTGTAAATCAAGTATTTTTTCCCTTCATATATTCTAATCTTTTACACAGTCGCTTACCTGATTGTATCCAGCATTTTGGAGGCATATTCAAATTTGTCTTCATCTATATGTATCCTTGGGAAAATTATCATCCCAGTGTATTGCCCATTACTCCCATCAAATGAACCGTATGTTTCAGAGGTTGTGTCAGCATTGTAATGGCACCGAGGGCTCCAACTATCGACAGGGTACTTCAGAGAAAAGGAACTCGATGCACATGATAAAGAAGGAGTGGACAAGGTCTCAGAATTTGCCTCTTTCAATGGCCTGCTGGCAAGTTTGCAGTAGACAGCAGAAATGCACCTAAGTATGTCCTCTGAAAGTTTGCAGGAGATCTTGGGCACATATTCAGTTATAGAAGCACTCAAGAAGTTTGCAAGGCTAGACCGCCCTGAAGATGATCTTGATAGCTCCTGCGTATGCTTCAGCAACATCAAAGCCACGTCAGACACTTTCAGTTAGGAAGAATCGACACTAAACCAGAGTTAACAGCGGTATCTTTTGCCGGAGTTTCTTTTTTGGGTAGATCGATGGTAAATACTGAAGAGATGAATATAAGGGAAGCTGTTCTTACGCGTTTAGAATCAGAGAGTGTTGGCAGGTTATAGGCTGCAGACTCCTTGATGTTTCTCAGGCGAAGGGTGCCCTCGTCAGCAGTTTTTCTGCTGGGTTGACGCTGTGATTCTTGCTCCACCTGATAAATAACTGATGCCTTAGTATGCAACATAACCCCTGATCATTGATCAATTCCAGGTGGCAAGGTTCTTACCTGAGCAGAAGCACGAGGAGAGACGCCGAGATATTGATCAAATGCTGCTTTGTACAAGGACAGCAGGTGCAGTTCCTTGCGAACAACTTCCTCCTCAAGCACTGCAATCTCCCAGGCCAAGTCTGCAACAGACTGCATTCAAACAAATTCAGGAATCAAATTAAAAGGTGTAAACAGCACATATGTACATCTGAACTGTTCTCTTTGAGAATTCTTACTTCGAGTAGTTCAAAATTTGGACATGGAACACAGTTCCTGAGTCCTGACTATACCACATAGACACATCATTAAGAAAAAAGGAGCATAATCATGACCATTGACTTTAATCACTTCTCCCTAGATATGACAAAGCATCATTCTGTTGGCATCATGATATACTAAGTTATTAAGGAAAGGAACGTGATTCATAAAGAATGGATGGAAGACCTGCGTTTCGACAGCTTTTCTTCAGCTTTCGGAAACAAATAGACCCTCGAGATTGGGATCACCAACCAATTTATTATGGTTTGAACTAACCTTTGAAATAGTTCTTTCAGTTTTCTCTGCAGTTGTGATGATGCGATGCTCCGGCAATTGGTCTGGGAGGTTAAGCGAATATCTTTTATGGAGCATCTTATTGCGATTGGTTGTCTGCCAATAAGGAAATGTTGTGGAACAAGCAAAATTCAGTAAAAGTAAAAGTACAAGTAGTGGCTAAAGAATAATTGCATTGATTATTCGATGAACAGGAAAGGAGTACAAGCAAAACGGAAAACAAATTAGATTACCCACAGGTATGTGATCGGAGAGGCGCGGGGATATGTCAGGGACACTTGCATATGTGCTTATAGCACTGAAAAATGCAAAAAATTGATCAACGTTAGAAATAAACTTAATCAGACACTTGAGGTGTAACTGAAAGCTTGGCAGCTCAGGACGCAGCGAACTGAAAATTTTCGTAGTCAAAGATGTATCTTTTTTCAGTCAAGGAGACAAGGAACATAATAACATAAAGATGCGGTGCTGGAAAATGATTTTTCAAGTACAACTGTCTATAATGCTGTTCCTGTTCAAGTTCAACATTACTTGCAGTACATATCACCTGAGAATCTATTAAAGTGAGCTGCGGAAGACAGATGCATAGCACAGTAACACACAAATACTTCAAATAGGATTGTGCAGAAAATTCTGCTAATGCAACCAAATAAGAATGAAACGGTACTATCGATAAAATAGAACATATGCTCAGTTTTTGTTTGCTCAAAAAAGAAAAGGAATATATGTCACACTGCTAGATGAACCTATGCACACCATGCTGAAAACAAACTACTGCATGCTAACCTTCTTGAGTGTCGGTGTTGCTGATAAGAAGATGGTGTTTCTGCACAGAGTCCTCCTTCCTTTAGGGCCTCTAGTCCTTGGTCCTCCATGGCTGCTGGGCTAGGCTTCAGCCACCAAGAACCTACAAAAACTATCAAGATGAGCATGTACTACTGCAAGCAACACTCTTGTCCATGGCAAGCTTCAGGGAAGGACAAAGCTCAGGCCAACCCTCACACTGATGAGCCGGCTGAACTCGCTTATCATGAGTTCTTGCTGTGTACCATGAGGTGTCCTGACACTGATGAGGAGAACAGAAGAACAGGAGGGCGATGATGATTTAGCTTGGTAAACTTCACTCACTCAACCATACAGAGCTTATATCCCTTGCCATGCAAAGGAACGAGAGGTGAGGTGCAAAAGGACAAGAAGAGCAACTGAGCACAACAAAAACGATGAACAAGAGAGGTCCTAACGCCAGCACAGCTACTAGCCTACTACACAGGCTGACAACTAACAGTGGCTAGGAGGAGGATTAGGAGCTGGTATTTGTGGAGGATAGGATTAGTAGGAGCTTGGAGCTAGCTGCAGAGGAGCCGAGGTGGCCCACACGCAAGGGCAAAGCCAAAGGATGCCACAGAGTTAAAGAAAGCGGATGAAACCTGCAGGAAGATACAGTCAGGGCAAAAAAAAAAAGATGGAAAGAATAAAGAAAGGAGGAAAGTAGCCAAGGTTAAAAGGAGGCAAAACGAAAGAAAAGAGGAACGGAGGTACCCTCAATCATCACGATGTCTCCCTGCTAAATGCTGATCCCTCCATTAATAGATCGAACAGGGAGAGGGAGGTGAGCTTGCCAACGGCTCCAAGCTCAACACAGCGGCGATGATGATGATGACGATGATGTGGGGGTTAGTCCCGGTGCGCGCCGGGCTGAACCGCTAGGGGGCCCGGCCGGCGACGGCGACCCCTACCGGATCTCAGTAATGGCGCGTCTCTTTCGTTCTCGTTTTGCAGAAGACGAGACATTAGGTGATGGCCGCCGGGTCAGAACTGATGGGGATTAGGTCGCACCGCGACACACCTTCCCCCGTTTCTTTCTTGTTGGCCGTCGTCCATGGGAGGGAGGGAGGGGGGGGGGGGGGGGGGGGGGTAAAGGGAGCCGCCGCAACCACCGCGCAACCACCGTGCCGTCGATCGCCGGTCGTCTAGCTCCGTCCGCCTGCCGCTCCAGCTTATCCACTTCGCTACCGATGCGCTGCGATTTGGTGTGCTGAAAGTGCGCGGTGCAGTTGACATGGTTTTTTTTAGACGGGGAGAATCAATCAGGAAACCGGCGTCATTCTCAGCGATCGGGGGCGGAAAATAAAATGGGGATGACGAACAGCAGGTGAGGAATGATTGGGCTCAGCCGATCAGCGTGACAGGGACGGATGGGGATGCTTGGGGCCAGCAGAGCCGACGCCGATGGGACGTGGACGGGCGAGATGCGCGCGAAAACCAACCAGCCACCGGCCGGGGTAAAGACGAGAGCCTGTCCATGGCGCCAGGTAAAGGAGGCAGCCAAGAGGACGACGAGCTGGGGCCTGGGGCGCCTTGGACGCGTCCAAGAAAGGGCCAGGTGGCCGGCACAGGAGAAAGAAGAAAGCAGGCGAAAGGCGAGCAGCGTCCGCTTCCGCGATCCTGCGATAAAAACCGGGTCTTTTTACAGCGAAAATCCGCCACGGCGCGTGGGGTTGGGGTCGACGCCGACCGCGCGCGCGCGGCCGGACCTGCCTGCCTGCCGACGCTTTACAGCGCGGCGGGCCGCTGCTGGGCGATCGACCTCGCCGCGTGGTGGTGGTGGTGGTAGCCGCCGGAGCGGTGGAGCAGTGGAGCCGGCGCGCTGACCGAACTGTTGCTGTGCTCCCCGTGAGCGACCCAACAAGTAGAGTGAGCCAGCAGGAGCCCGGGACAGAGTAGGATACTGCCTGCACTGCACTGAGATGCCGTTGCCATCGCCGCGTCACGGGCACGGGAGCACTAAACGCCGGGACGTACGGGCACGCGGCGGCAACCGACCGGCCGGAGCAACGCCGTCTCCGGCTGCCCATCCGATCCGTCGGTTTCTTTGCATGTGAGCCCCCCCCGGAAAAGGATGCTGGAACCGTGCACGCACGCACGCACGCAATTTGAACAAGAATTCGGGCGGTTGTTGGGTTGCTGCATGGCCGAGGCGTGACCACGAATGTGTATATCATTCTTGGAAGCGCATTGGTCAGACCTGGACAATGGCACACTTTTATGTTGCGATGGAGACGGTAGGGGAGAGCACCCTGCAGGACCCAACGTACACAGCATACATATAAAACAGTCCACATTGTTGACGATGTTGCTAGCGGACCGACATTCCACGGTAACATTCTCAGTGACATTTAGTCACCGTATGTATGAATCCCACACGTTACTGACTTAATGTCACCGAGAACATCATCGTGGAATATCACCGAATCTCAATCCGTTGCTAGCTACAAGATGGATTGATGGCTAAATGAAACTATTTAAGTTCTCTATGTGTACACCTAGCTATATGCTAATCTACACCATACCCTAGGTATACATGTATATACATGGCAGCACTCGCGCATGATTATTATGTTGGTCTCGTCATCATGAGGACGGAGTTCAAGTTACAGGCTAGTGATCGATCACTTGTGAGTTGTGATCAAAAGAAGGAAAAAGGCTAATCAGTGGACACGCTGCCTCATCATCAGCTGAGACCTGAGAGCGCTGCGCGGCTGTGTCTGTCGGCGGTGGCGCGTGCCCAGCCCATCGTCGTGCACGGCGGCGAGCTCCGAGCTCGTCGGTCCAGGTGTGGTTACGCTCGCAGCGGCGGCAGGCGATCGGGAGCTGACAGCTGAGTCGGCTGACAGGCACGCCGCAACCGATAATCGACGCCCGGCCCGGATCGCCCGCCGGCGGCCCATCCATCGTTTTCGCGCGAGCGCGCCGGCTGGCCGGCAAATGATTCCGGAAATAGGCGTCGCCGACGAACTGCAGCTACTAGTCAAACGATGGATCATCTGAGGGGGGCACGCGGCGGCGGCGGCACCGAGCCGAGCCGGCAGCGTCGTCTCCGGCTGTCCATCCGGTCCGTCAGTTTCTTTATTTCTCCCGGTGGTTACGACAAGCAGGAGGTGCAGCCGATCGACGAGCTAGCTAGTGATCCTGCACGCAAGCGTCGTCGTCAACTAACTACTACTTGGAGTAACCATCGATCGATCATGCATGTGAGGGCCCCCGGAAAACGATGCTGCAACCACGCACGCAATTCAGAACAAGAGTTCGAGCGGTTGTTCGGTTGCTGCACGGCCGAGGCGTGACCATGAATGCGTAGCATTCCTGGAGCGCATTGGTCAGGCCTGGACAGCTGTGGCTGCTGGCTTCTGTGGAAACACCGCAACAACGTCATCTTCCGTCAGCAACATGCTCACCTAGGTACTATGCTGCGAGCCGTCCGGGAAGAAGCAATGTAAACCTTTCATCAAAAAAAGAAGCAATGTAAACCAGGGTACGAAAATGGTGTAAAAGTTTAAAACAGTCGTGATGGTCCATTCAGTGCCAATGCAATGAGATTCTTTTTTTTTTATTCTCTCCCCTCCCGGTGGCCTTAAAGAAAAAAAAACCCGGACAATGGCACACTTTCACTGTGTTCGGCAGGCTGGAGCTGGAGTGGTGTGAGATAAAAACACTGTTACCTGACTGATGGCTGGAGGCTAGTGCTGGAGCGATGTGAGAGAGCAATACTGTAGGACTGGAAGCTGGTGCACCAGCCGAACACGGTATTTATGTTGGGATGGAGGCGGTAGTAGGGACCCAACACAGCATACTTGTAACACACATGGCTGACGATGCTGCTACAGTTGCATGATGGATTGATGGCCAAACGGAACTATTTGTATATATGTAACTATGTAGGAGTACACATATGGCACTCGCGCATGATTATGTTCGTTGGTCTCGTCATCTGGATCGAGTTGAAGTAAAAGGTTACTAATGATCATTTCTGAGTTGTGATGAGAAGGAAAAAGGAAAAGGCTAATCAGTGGACACGTGTGGTTCTCATCATGAACCTGGCAGATGAGAATTGAGATGCGGTGGGGGAATGGCCGATGAGAGCAGGGACAGGCGACTTCCCAGCGAGAGCGCTGTGCGTGTATCTGGAAGTGTAGGCAGAGCGCGGCATGCAGTGTCTGTCGGCGGCTGACAGGAACGCCGCAGCCGACGCCCTGGTCGCCCCCGCCCATGGCCATCCATCGTTTTCTTGCGAGCGTGCAGGCCGGTGGCGAACGATTCCGGAAAGAAATAGCTAGCTAGGCGTCGCGCCGACGAACTGCAGGTGATCGAGGTGGTAGTACCAGTCAACAGATGGACCATGTGAGAGGGCCCGGGCCCCACCAGAAAAGGATGCTGGGCCCCCACAGGCCATGCAAATGGACGAGTAATTCGAGCCGTTGCATCGCAAGACACGTGCATGATCATGGTCATAGAGATGGTCAGATGGAGTTCGAAATGAAGTCCCAGGTTTCAGAAATAAATAAAGAAGAGGTCAAAGCAAGGCGCAAAGGTATTCAACCGGTTCACACGTGTGGCTCATCATGAACCGTAGCAGCAGAGCAGGAGCTGGGCTGGGCTCGCACCGTACCGTCGTCGGCCCAACCTCTACCAGGCTGCCGCCAGGCCAATTTGCTCGCTTCGTCCTATCTATTAGGCAGGCTCAATCCCGGGAGAGCCCAGGCCAACGCACGCAGGCCCAGCTCGCACACCGGGTCCGCCTAAACCCCTACCACCTCTCACCCGAAGGGGTGGGGGGGGGGGGGGGGGGGGGGGAGCGCTGCCGGCAAGCCGTGCGCCGCCGATGAGCCCACCGTAGCCGAGCCCTAGTTCCCCATCCCGTGTCCGGCCTTCGTGCCGTGTCTCTTGTGGCGCCTTACTCCCACGTATTTTGATCATCACCTTGGTGCTTCGCAGGTACGCGGCAGAGATCTGAGCTGGAATGGCTGGCCGCTTCGTCTCCCACAAGTTCGTCTCCGGGATTTGCCGATCGACAAGCCGCCTCACCGCCCGCGCGTCTCCTTCTGCTAGGGCCACCGATCCGATCGTCCCCCGTGCCTTAGTACGTTCAAATTCCGGTTGCCCTACGAATTGGGTTGGCTCATAATTCTGTTCTTGCGGGAATTTGTTTTATCTCGCCTTGTAATTGGTGAAGTTTCTATGTGTGTCTGAGTGTTTTTTTTTGGAAGGCGACAACTAAAATTCTGATCTTTTGTTGTTGCCCAGGAAGCTGGCATCAGAAACAACAGCAATGTCTTCCATGGAGCTGCAGTTCAATCTGGCACCGCTGTCCCCAATAACTGCGCCATCCATAGCTATGTAATAAGTAGCTCCCTTTTCTCCACTATTCATCGTTACTGAAGTTATATTCGGCGTGTATATTCATGAAATTTGTGAAGTTCATTTATAACCTTAGGGTTTAGTTTTGTCACAAAGAACGAGTTTTACCTGTTTTTAACTCATTTTGTGCTTGCATATATATCAAAATGGACGCTGCTTGCTTTTAATTTGTATGAAGAATGGCAGTGCTCGTTGCTTCAGTTTCTTAAAATCTGTGCATCTGAAGTATTTGGTTGTTAGTTTCACAGGATTACAGCAGGGCTGTACTGCTGTTCAATTTATCTTGTGAATGAAACCTCTGTTGCTAGTGCACATTCTGACTCCTGATCCTGCTGCGTGATGCAGGCTGCTGCAAGGTACCTCGGTACATCCCCATGGTCTTGTGCGGCTACTAAAGCAGGCTGCCCAACGACTGGGATGCCATCAACTGTCATCAAGAAGCCAACCTTTCCGGTTTCTGTTGGAGGAATGAAGCGAACTTATTCATCTGGTGCACCCAACAAGCTCGGACATTCTTGGGGAGCCAAACTGGCAGCTTGGCGTGACAGAGGTTCAGTTTTGAAACTTCGTATAGCTAAAAAGCTGGGACCGTAAGTACCTCGATTGTTTCCTCTTAATGACTCCTGGATGAATAAGTCTATTGTATTTAAACCATGCTTCCTTCTTTATGAATGTCACTTTCTGCTTTCATTGCTTCCTTTATCAAATTTTATTTGAGCTTACTCTCTATCATGTTAGGAAGAATTTAGGTTGGTCAATCTTTAGTTATGGCTACTAGGTTGATTAGAACTGGCATGCCTGATGCACAAGGCATGCAAGAACAGATTTTGTGGAGAAAGCAAAGTTAATTGAATTGAGACTAATAGGAAGATTTCGTGGCAAGTTACAAGCTAGGCTAGTTAAAACTGCTCCCCCCCCCAGGGATTGCATTATCGTTCGATAATCAACGATTATCGACTCATAATCGAAGCCGATTTTAGCGATAATCGCGATTATCATGATAATCGAAGCCAATATCAACGATAATCTGTATTGATTATCGCTACCGGGCTCCACTGATATAATGAGATGAGAATGCCTATGGCGATGATGATTTAGTTAGATATAGGTTCATCTGTTCCAGATAATTAATATGCATAGCGACTTATGTTTTCTGACGTGCAGGGATGAAGGCGATAAAGGATGGATTACATTAATGTTCCTTGCAACTTGTATTGGCTTTTGGTTTTTCATTATGTCTCTTTATCCAACAGCAAGGGACTATGGGCATGGCCGTAGTGGTTCCCGTGGTTGCTCTGGTTGCTGCCATTGCCTTGCTGGTGGTTCAAAATCCTAAAAGAAAAGGCGCAATTAAGTTAACAGCTCCAAGTGCTATGAGGAGGGCGTTACTTGTTTTGTTCGTTCTTTTTCAAGAGTGCTGTGCTTTCAAATTTAGTTTTTGAATAGAATGCAATTGCTCATAGAAATGTACATAATGCAGCCGGTAGTGCGAGGCCAGTTGATAAAATCAGCCAAATTGTCCATATTGGCGATATTACTTCCTTTGAAATCGGCCGAATTGTCCATATTACTTTCTTCGCCTTTTATATATGTCACCTGCATGGCATGGATGCCAATATGAAAAAGAAACTGCATGGATGGCGAGGGCGGCATCGTGTGAAATGAACGATATCTTTCATATTGCCAGACAAAAAAGTTGCAAGGCAACAGTTTTAAACAACTTCATGATGTCAACTTGTACCGCTTATAATACAGCTCAGTTAGTTTGTTATCTTGCGTCCAGTTTGCATTACTAAAATGCAAACTGGACTACCCATGCAAAAAAAATTTCAACACAAACAAAAAGGAAATCAAAAGAAAAGTCTATTATTTCTCCTGC
Organism: Panicum virgatum; assembly: GCF_016808335.1. Taxonomy (NCBI): domain Eukaryota; kingdom Viridiplantae; phylum Streptophyta; class Magnoliopsida; order Poales; family Poaceae; genus Panicum; species Panicum virgatum. The sequence goes on along the minus strand of NC_053150.1, from coordinate 47,824,041 downwards.
AATCTCGTGCCGTTCCTGGAGCTGCCCTTCCGGGTCCTCCACCCCGTCACGGAGCTCGAGGCGCTCCCATCCCCGAGGCTCCTCTGCACGCACCTCCCGCACCAGCTGCTACCCTCAGGCGTGCCAGCTCTCGGCTGCCGGGTGGTGTACCTGTGCTGGGAGCCCAAGGACGTTCTCGTGTCCACGTGGCACTACATGAACAAGGTGCACAAGGACTTCCACATCGAGCTGGACAAGGCCTTGGACTTCTTCTGCCAAGGGGTCACTCTCTACGGGCCTTTCTGGGATCATTGCCTTGGGTATTGGAAGCGGAGCGTGGAGGAGCCCGACAGGGTCCTCTTCTTCAGGTACGGCGAGATGATGGCTAACCCTACCAAGCATGTGAGGATGCTCGCCAACTTCCTCGGTGCTCCATTCTCCAGCGAGGAGGAGAGCGCTGGGGTGGTGGAGGAGGTGGTGAGGCTCTGCAGCTTCGAGAGCCTCAAGAGTCTCCCGGTAAACTCCACGGGAGTGTCTGATCGGATTGGCGGGTTGCCGATGGAGAACTCGTCCTACTTCAGGTCTGCCAAGGTCGGAGATTGGCGGAACTACTTGACGGAAGAGATGGCAAGGAAGCTGGACTGCATCGTTGAGGAGAAACTGAAAGGATCTGGACTGTCCTTTTCACACATGGAGCTAGGCAGCTAGCTACGTATCCCCCTCCTGGCGGAGTACTGGAAGCATAGCATGGCAGAGCCCAGCAGGGTACGTTCTTTTCTTGAAGTATGACGAGATGCTGGCTGCCCCTGCAAACCATGTCAAGATGCCTGCCGAGTTCATCGGCGCCCTGTTCACCGGCGACGAGAAGAGCAGTGGGATCGTTCAGGAGATAGTGGAGCTGTGTAGCTTCGAGAATTTGAAGAAACTGCCGGCGGTGAACTCGTCGGGGCCGGGGTGACTGATCCGATCGGTGGCGGGCTGGCCATTGAGAATTCTGTCTCTTTCAGGAGGACCGCCATGGTTGGGGTCTTGGGCACTGGAAGAATTACATGACCGAGGAGAAACTTGGTGGATGTGGTCTTACCTTCTGAACTGAAGTTTGTCATGTCTAAGGAATAGTAAACTTATTACAAAGTGAGTGACGATGCTTGTTCGGAATAAATACCTCGATCTAATTCAAATATATATTTCCCGATTGTGCATGCTGCGTATATTGTTTTTACAAAGATGAAATTTTCATGTTGATGTAATTTCAGCATGATTCCAGCAAAAACTACATGTTGCAATCAAATATATATTTCCCGATTGTGCATGCTGCGTATATTGTTTTTACAAAGATGAAAGATGTAATTTCAGCATGATTCCATCAAGGGAAAAACTACATGTTGCAAACGAAGATTATACTATTATGATTTGCCAATTGCATGCTCGTGCAATGTTATGTAATAATCCTTTGGCTGTGTACACTTTGTAGAGGCCGGAACTCATCTCCATTATTTTTTAAAAATTTATTTTGGGATAATCTTTGCTTACACTAGCTCAGCGAGTTCCACACAGAACCATTTAATCTCCCTCTGAATCGTGAAAGTTTGCCATTTGTATCGTCATTCATCAATAGGAATTGAACACCTTGGCTTTGTGGTTAGTGTTGCGCTAAGGCTAAATTTCTGGAAGGAGAGCACCGGGCCATGAAGGCAAGATCTGCTGGTTAGAGGAGGCTGCGGCCTGTGGACGATGGGCCAATTGCGCCAGCCCACACAAATTAGGTGCTTAAAGGGAACAGAATAGTTTCCAAACAAATAAAGAATAAGTTAGCTCCTCTCAAAATTCCTTAACAAAGTTTCAGTAATTCAGCAAGCTATTACTGAATATTGTTCAGTAATTTGGTAAATTTAGTTCAGTATTTTAATGATTATTTTTTCCTGTAATAGAAGGTGGGTGTAGAATAACATTCTACACTTAAGGTGTACTCATAAAAAGAAATAAACCCGCTCAAAAATTGAATATGAAAAACATTAATAGTGTCACAAATGTACGTAATTTTAGTTTTATCATAAGTCAATAATAACAATTAAAGAAATGGAAATATATCTACATTTACATACCAAATAGAGATACTATGGACACGTATTTTATAGTGGATCTAATAAAACTTATGCTTATGAGACCTGGAAAAGTTTGAGTTGAGGAGAAAAATGAAAACGGCCTACTGTACGATTTTAGGATAATCTTTGCTTACACTAACTCCTGGAGCCTTCGTTGCCAGGTAACAACATTAGAAAAATCTAATGAAGATACTTACAGAGGGGATACAAAAAAAATCAATGAAGCAAGAAAAAGTGGTAAGAATTCAAACAAAACAATGTCCATACGAACAACACAATCGTATCATTAGCCCATCCTCTTCCTGCCTTCCGTCTCGATCGTCTTTGCCATCGTGGAGCTCACTCTGCTTTGGACAATTAGTCTCCACGGCGACAATGGCAGATCGAACTTGTCCATCAACAGCTTGCACGCGATGGCACAATATAATGGGCGGCGCGGTCACGGCAAGGAATCGGAGACTTCCTGCTCGAACGCGTGTCTCAGGCTGCCCTTGATGAAGTTGCCGCTCCACGTCGACGCCGACGTCAAGCTGAGCTGGCTCGCCGTCGTGCCGGCCGTGGTGGACATGGTGTCGAGCCCGGCGTCGGTGGCCGGCCACACGAAGGACGGCTTGAACGGCGGCACCGCCGGCGGGGGCACGGAGCCCAGCAGGATCTGCTGGATGGCCGGCGTCCTGGGCCGCTCGGCGGGGGTCGGGTGGCTGCAGGCGAGCCCCAGCAGGAGCAGCCGCTCGGCCTGGCCCCGGTCGAAGGCGCCGGCGAGGCGCGCGTCGACGGCCTCGAGCGCGCGGCCGTCGCGGTGGAGGCGCCACACCCAGTCCACCAGGAAGTGGAAGCCGTCGATGTCGCAGCGCGGGCGGCGGCCGCAGACCACCTCGAGCACGACGGCGCCGAAGGCGTAGACGTCGGACTCGCGCGTGGCCTTCTCGGTGTGGAAGCACTCGGGCGCGATGTAGCCGACGGTGCCGTGCACGCCGCCGGCGGCGGCCTCGTCGATGTAGGAGGTCTTGCCGGCGTCGATGGCGCGCTCCAGGCCGAAGTCCCCGAGGCGCGCGCCGAAGGCGGCGTCGAGCAGGATGTTGGAGGCCTTGAGGTCGCGGTGCACCACCCGCTGGTCGTACTCGTCGTGCAGGTAGTGCAGCGCCGACGCCACGCCCTGGACGATGCTGTACCGGAGCTCCCACCCCAGCAGCTGCCGCTCCGGCGCCGGGCCGAACAGGTGCTGGTCCAGGCTCCCGTTCGGCATGAACTCGTACACCAGCAGCAGCTCGCCGTTGTCGTGGCTCCACCCTGCGCGTCCGATCCCAAAGATGCATGCATGCATTGTTCGACCATGTCAAAGTTCAATTCAGTAAATTTTTTGAAATTTTAATTTCTACAGGTAAAAGTTCAGTAAAGATTTTAAGATTCAAAGTTTGAAGGCATCGGAGCTGTAAAGTATTGTTAGACGAAAGTGGAGGGTCACGGTCACCAGAAAAATTGTTGTGCGCACATGCATCGCCTGGAAAGCCGAGCGAATTGCGTTCGAGTTGCCATTGTTAATGGACAAACCATGTGCGAGTATCGCCACAGGAGGGAATAAAAGAATCGAGAAATGGTTAGGCGGCGGCGGCGGCGGCCGGAGGTGAGCAGGAATGGGGGGGCTTACCGACGAGGCGGACGAGGTGCTTGTGGCGGAGGCGGTTGATGATGCTGAGCTCGGCGAGGAAGTCGTTCTGGCCCTGGGTGCTCGCGCGCGAGAACTTCTTGACGGCCACCTCCACCGCGCTCCCGGGGCCGCCGGGGCTGGTGTGGTCGCCGACCACCACGCCCCGGTACACCACCCCGTACCCGCCCTGCCCCAGCTTCATCTTCTCGTCGAAGTTGTTGGTCGCCTTGCGGATCTCGCGGTAGTCGAACTCCCGCGGCCCGCCGGCGAGGCTCCGGATCATGGTGCCGGTGATGGCGCTGCTGTCGTCGCCGTGCACCTTCCGCCGCTTCACCACGCACACGTACGCCACGATGGCCGCGGCGGCCAGCGCGGTCGCCCCCACGGGCACCCCGACGGCCAGCCCGAGCGTGCGCCTCCTGGCGTCGCCGCCGCCGCCGCCGTCGCCGCAGGAGAGCTTCTCCATCGTCATGTCCCACGCCAGGACGCAGTTGAGCTGGTACTTGCGCCCCGTCGACGCCGAGAACCCGAAGTAGGACCACTCCGCCGCGGCCGCCCCGAGGTCCAGCGGCGCGGCGAGGACCGCCCGCCCGGGCTTCGCCTTCCCCGCCACGGCCATGAACACCGCAACGCGGCGCGCGGCGCCGTCGTAGTCGACCCAGACGGTGTAATTCGCCGGCTTGGCGGGCGAGATCTCGATGCCGAGGGGCTTGAGCGAGGTGGTGGCGACGGAGACGACGCTGTTGACGTTGAGCCCGACGTGGTTGTCGTCCGGGTCGTAGGGCTGCTTCTCGGTGTCGAGCTCGACGGCGACGATCTGGTTGGTGGCGTTCCCGTCGGTGGCGGCATTGGTGAGGCCGAGGTACCCGCCGGAGCTCCCGGCGGGCGGCTCGTCCGCGGACGGCGCGATGACGAATGCGAGCCCCTCCGCCGGCTCCGTGCCGTTGGGCCGGAAGATGTTGATGGTGAAGGCGGTGCTGAAGGACGCGACCCTCTTCTTGCCCCCGCCGGCGGTGGCGTTGGCCTCGCCGCCGTGGCCCTCGCGCTGCCAGAGCCTGAACGGCGTCGCGTAGAGCACGCGGCCGGACTTGTGGGTGAGGAAGGTGGCGGCGTCGTTGAGCGAGTCCGGCGTGATCTGGAGCGCGCCCTGGTTGATGTTGGCGTCGCCGAGCACCGTCACGTTGGCGCCGCGATTCGCGCTGACGAAGCCGGAGAAGCTGAACCCGGTGACGTTGCCGCCGACGCCGGGAGCTGCGGGCACGCGCGAGCCCGCGGTGGCATTGGTGGCGAGCGAAGTGGCGGCTGCGTCCGAGGTGACGGCGGCGGCGCTGGCGGCGGCTACGAGGATCAGGTGTACGAGGAAGCGGGCGGCCATGAACGAGGAGCAGGAGGAGGCCGAGACCACCACCACTGCTGCGGCTGGCGCCCGTGTGCGGTGTGGGCGCTGCACGGCCGCTTTCCTTTATTTCCACCGGCTTTCCTGAGAGATTCTTCTCTCGAGTCTCGCCTACGGGGTATAGACGACAGAAAAAATTTGGAAGCTTTGTTCAGTAGCAAAGCTGCGTTCACATCAGTGTATTCTCCTGTCCTGTCCTGATTGCCTGAACAAACCGAGCGAAAGAAGCAGAGATGAAGGTAGGTGCCGTCGCTGCGATCTTTCTTATCTTTTCGGTCTCGTCGATCTGGCAGGTACCGTGCCTTTTCGATCACAGATATTCCATTTTGTAACCAGATTGAAAATACATTACTGTGGCATTCAACACTTACACTTTTCTTTTTCTGAAAAGAAAAAGAAGGTGATCATATTCTTCAGACAGAAGCATGATTATGCAACCGGTGTGGATGCGCCAATCGGCAAAATGATGAAAACGGCATGCGTTCGACTAACTGAACAGTGAATAACTGAATATGATGCCCATGTTACCATCAGGCTTCAGCATCAGGCAATCCCGGAGAGCAACTACACTGTACTTGAGCTGGTCCCATCAAGCATCGAATTGGAAATTTGGAATGTGAACAGTCTTCAGTTCCATTGTCCTCGATCAAACATTCAAACTGCAGCTGGTAGCTTGTCGTCGCTCGTACAATGATCTAACTTGAAAGACCAACATCCGGCGATAGACTGAGGCCTTGTTTAGTTCCCTCCAAAATTTCAAAATTTTATAAAATTTCACATCACATCGAATCTTTGAACACATGCATGAAGTATTAAATGTAGTTAAATAAAATTTTGAGTCTAGTTAACCCATGACGGGACAATAATTACTAAATACAAACGAAGTACTACAGTGTTTTACATATTCACTTTTATGCATCTAAATAAGGGCTGAATTCAGTTCTTCAGGTTCTGTTCAGCACGGGGCGCGTCAATGGAGATGGCAGATGGGATTCCACGAGCGGGGTGACAGCGAGCGAGCGAGAGGGCGGTCGGTCACCGCGTGGCGCACGCTCGCGGGTCAGCAGCTGAACGAGAACGATTGGGGTCGGCTTGCACCTCTCAGCAATCAGCTCGTCAACTTCAGATGGTCAGCAGCACATGCGGCTCGAGCCCGGTTCGCAGCGCCATTCCCCAGCAATTCTTGGCAGAATCCGGGCTGGATCAGGAATGTCGCGGCATCACCATGCCATGTTCGGAGCAGTTGCATTGCAGGAATAATGGCCAAGGACCAAGGTGCTTCAGCGCCAAAAATGCTGTTCCATTCCATGGATGAACTCGACCTGGAGCTGCGACTCTGACGGAAGATCAGTCAGATCCATGCAGGATTGCAGGTCAATCTCTGCTCTTCAACTGCTGCATTGTTCAGGATCCACAGTATCACACCAACAGGAACCAAGGATCTCTGTGTCGTGGCCCGCACATGCCGTCAGCTCCGTACAGGCTCGAGCTGTTGAGCAATCAGCAGCTCATGGGTCATGGCACTTTCTCATCTTTTCCTTTTCGCCGCAAAGAGGATCAGATCAGCAGCTCGTTGCGCCTTTTGCGGTGTGAAACTGACGCGGCGGGGAGACTGGAGACTGGAGGAGAATGGAGAGAAGAATCGTCATCGGGAGGGAAAAGATGCAGCGCAAGCTGGTGCCTGGATCTCGATGGCGACACCACTTTTTTTTTCTTCGGCAATGATAAGGGCATGCAGCTAGCAGCAGGCACCAAACTTTTTCCTTTTTTTATTTTTTTACACAGAGGAACTAGGAGCGAATGCTGCAAAAATCTTTTTGTGGTGAACTTGCTGCGTCATGGTAAATTGAAGGTGAATTTACAGTGTGTTCTGGATGGGAGGAAATGGCACGTTTTCACGGTTCTGTCATCTTCCTCCTCGCAAGTCGCAACTGGATCGAGTCATGGGTCATTGTGGTTCGATGACGGTGTGTCCCGAAGTTGCTAAGTTGTTGCTTAATCTTCTGCGTATTCTCGGGGAAAAAATAGAAGTGATTGAAGCAGTTTCTCATTCATGAGTAACCTAGGCCTTGTTTAGATGTGAAAAGTTTTGGGTGTAAAGTACTGTAGCACTTTCGTTTGTATTTGATAATTATTGTCCCGTTATGGGTTAACTAGGCTCAAAAGATTCGTCTCGCAAATTACAGTCAAGATGTGTAATTAGTTATTTTATTTAGCTATATTTAATACTCCATGCATGCGTTCAAAGATTCGATGTGATGAAATTTTGTAAAGTTTTAGAATTTTGAGTGCATCTAAACAAGGCCCTAGTGGAAGTCGAAAGATGCTACATAGTGCACTCAACTGAAAAATGGATCAAGTAGTGCTAGACCGTTGGATCTGGTCCAAATATGGGCAAGACTGAAAAAATAAATTTTGAGCACACTTAACAAATGCTAAAATTTCTGACTAGCCAAAAGCCCAAAACACACTCTAACTTCATTCTTTGTCTGCTTTCAAGAAACAAATCAAGGTCCCCTTAGGTGCAGTTGGATCACTTATGTGTGGGTCTGACCCCACACGTCAGTGAGGGAGGACTACTGCAGAGGAATCCCATCCCGTGCAAGTGGGTACAACTATATATTCATGCATTTGGCCAAAATAGAGTACTTTCAAGTGATGGGCAATTGCTCAAGAGAAAACACAAGGGGAAAACATAAGAATTAGAGGGGGGAAAGAAAAATGTAAGGAACTGATAGATAGACCCCATCTGTCATAAGAAAGTTGGAGCTGTTGCTAGGCTTGTGGGCTGAGCCTTGTAAAATATTTTGGATGGTGCATAAGTATTTTGGATCTTTTGTAATAGCACATAGGTAAAAGACTCTAAAATATGAGCAAACCTTACTCACGCAGTGTGTATCCTAATTAGGGGCCACCGCTGGATTTGTTCTAACCCTATAAACGATCACCTCCTAGTACTGACTCGCTCTATTCGCTTGGCTTGTCAGCAGTACTTTTCTCTCACACCAAATCAGTACCAGCCACCAGTCAGTCAGCAGTATTTTTCTCTCATAACAAATCAGCACCAGCTACCAGCTACAGCGTAGCGAACAGAGTGGCACTGCTGGCCTAGTAGTGCATAAAAAAGTTTGCTACTAATTGAACTTTTTTTAAAAAATGTTTTGTGGGCCCTAAGAAACATATGTGAGTATGTGACCATCGGGTTGCATTGAAGTTAGTGAGCGATTTACTCGCGTCCTCATCTTAGTTTTAAGAACAAAAAAAGGGGTCCCAAGTCCCAACCCGTGGGCCGTAGCCACATTGCACTTTGACTGCTTGATGTGGTGCTGACTTGGCATTCCAGCCTACCTCTATTTTATGGGTTTTTTTTATCTATTCACTATTTTATGGTTGTGCTTGTATTCTCAATTTGAACATGAATGCCGATTTCACTTTTAAAAAATCAAAATATGAACGAATTAAATCCCTTTATTATTCATCAGCTGATATAAATTTTGAAAGAGCCCACTCGAACAGTTGGCAGTACAGAACTAAAATTTCTGACTAGCCAAAACACACTCTAACTCCATTCTTTATCTTCTTCCCTGGAACAGATCTCAAGGTCTCCTACTGTGCAGTGCAGGTGCAGCTATATATGCAGCAATGCACGACTAAGCTCCCTTAATTACGAAATCGATAACTACATGTATTTACATTTCATTCACATCTAATATTTTAGAGCTGCGACGACGATCATGGCCAAATCCATATATGTAAGGCCAAGATGCACACGAATGAAGCAAGCACTGGATCAGCGGCCGGAGGAGAGGGCGGGGAAATAACCCTCGCTGCTGTTGGGCGCGGTGTGCGGGTGGAAGCTGTCGTAGGAGGTGACCTGCGTCGCCATCGCCGACGACGCGGCGTTGCCGGTAGCCCCGGTGGTGGTGGAGACCTCAATGTCGCTGAGCTCGAAGTGCGCTCCCCCCTCCGGCGGCCACACGAACTGCGGCTTGAACGGCGGCACCTCGGGCGGCGGCGAGGCCTTGGACAGGACCTGCATCACCTGCGGCATGGTGGGGCGGTCCCCGGGGTTGGGGTTGCTGCACGCCAGCGCCAGCAGCAGCAGCCGGGCGGCCTCGTCGTGGTCGAACCCCGCCGTGCCGAGGCTCTGGTCGACGGCGCCGAGCAGAGCGCCGCGGCCGTGCATCTGCCACACCCAGTCGGCCAGCACGGGGCACCGCGGGTCGGCGCGCAGCGCGTACTGGCCCGTGACCACCTCCAGCACGAGCGCGCCGAAGGCGAACACGTCCGTCTGCCGGGAGGCCTTGTGGCCGACGAAGTACTCCGGCGCGATGAACCCGCGCGTGCCGGCGACGTTGAGGTCGGTGAAGGAGTTGCGGTCGTGCTCGAGGACGCGCGCCAGGCCGAAGTCGCCGAGCCGCGCGCGGAAGGACGCGTCCAGGAGGACGTTGCTGGCCTTGACGTCGCGGTGGAGCACCATGTGGGTGTACTCGTGGTGGACGTAGTGGAGCCCCGCCGCGACGTCGGCGACCACGGCGTAGCGCCGCTCCCAGCTCAGCGGGGGGCGCTGCTCGTCGGCGACGCCCCGGCGGAACAGGTGCTGGTCCAGGCTGCCGTTGGGCATGTACTCGTACACCAGCAGCAGCTGCCCCTTCTTGTAGCACCAACCTGAACATCAGTTACAATGCAAGAAATAAAACACATTCAGAACAATGGAACAAGATGGTTGATGCTGAGTTGAAGATTCTTCTGAAATCAAACGGCAGAGAATTGAAAATTCAGAACGTGTTCATCGCCAGGATGGTTGAACAGATCAGAATAGTAGTAACTAGTAAGTTGCTGGTTCCTACACGATTTCATAAACGCGTTAGAATTTGAGTAGAATATGTCGCCTCTACTTGTTCCTCCATGGCCATGGGGTACTAGTTTACCACCGATGACTCGTCAAGGCAAAATGAGAAAACAAATGGATGTTTCTTGCTCAGCTACTAGAAACTGGTCAACTCTGATCAGCTAACGAACAATAACGGACAGCTAAATCTCAACCACCAACATTAAACCCAATCTGATCTGATAATAATGTGGAGCAGGCATCATCTTTATTCTGATTTGAGATGAAATTAGCTAGGCGTTTTTCACGTACCGATGAGAGGGACGATGTTCTTGTGGCGCAGCCGGTTGATGATCTGGACCTCGGCGAGGAAGTCGCTGACGCCCCTGCTGTCGTCCCGGATGAACCTCTTCACGGCGACCGCCATGCCCTCCGGCCGGGCGTCGTCGGCGGGGAGCACCCCCTTGTACACCGTGCCGTACCCGCCTTTCCCCAGCCGGAGCCGCTCGTCGAAGTTCCGGGTGGCCTTCTTGAGCTTGTCGTACTCGAACCCGCGCGGCATCCCGGGGAGGTTGCTCAGCTGGTGCTCCAGCCGCTCCTGCCGCCGCTCCATGGACCGCCTCGCCCGCAGCTTCTTGGTCAGGAAGAAGGCGGCGACGGCGATCGCGGCGACGACGACGGGCACGACGACGGCGACGATGACGATCCACGTCCTGCTCTTCTTGTCGGGGATGATCTCGATCGACAGGCTCCAGTCGAGGATGCAGTTGAGCTCGAAGTTGGTGCCGGTGGACGCCGAGAAGCCGAGGTACGCCGTCTCAGGGACGTGCTCGCTGAGGTCGAGCGGCGACTCGAGGACGGGGGACGGCGGCTTGGGCTTGCCCCAAGCGGCCATGTACACCGACATGTGCCGGGCCGCGCCGTCGTACTGGACCCAGACCGTGTAGTTGGTGGCGGTGGTCGCGTTCGTGGCGATCCTGAAGGCCGCGAGGCTCGCCGTCTTGTTGGAGACGACGGAGCCGACGTTGAGGCCGACGTGGTTGTCGTCGGGGTCGTAGCTCTGCTTGAGCGTGTCGAACTCGACGGCCACGAACCGGTTCGCGGCCGGGCCGGTCGCCTCCAGCGTCGCGTTGGTGAGGCCGAGGTAGCCGCCGTAGCTCCCGGGGGGTGGCTCGTCGCGGGAGGGCGCGATCACGAAGGTGAGGCCCTCGCCGGGGCTCGCGTCTGTGAGCTGGTACACGTTCATGGTGAAGGTGGCGTTGAACGACACGACCTGGACGCGCGGGGCCTGCTGGGGGGAGGCCGTGCCGTTGCCGGTGGTGGTGTTGCCAGTGCCGCCGCCGCCGCCCTCGACGCGGTGCCACAGCGTGAAGCGGCGGCGCAGGAGCACGGAGCCGGACTTGTTGACCATGATGCTCTGGTAGGTGCCGGCGTTCCCGGTGTCCGGCGTGACCTGGAGCGCGCCCTGGTAGACGCGGGCGTCCCTGCTGAACACCAGCTCCGCCGCCGCCCCGGAGTTGCCCGCCTCGAACGAGGGGTAGTTGTAGGTCGCCACCTCCAGCGGCGGCAGCGGCTTCAGCTGCGCCCCCGCGCGGCCGGCGGCGAAGGAGAGCAGCAGCAGGGCGGCGGCGAGGCAGCCCAGGAGAGGAGACAGAGGGGAGCGACCACGTCCGCCGCCGCATGCAGGCGCCATGCCGGACACGGCCGCACGGGCGGGGCGACGGGTGCCGGAGAAAAAGCGCAGGGAGGAAAAGGACGCAAGCAAAAGGCGAGAGGGGGGAATCCACGGTGGTGGCACGGCGGTATTTGTACCGGTGGGCGGGCGCGGCGCGGCGCGGCCGAGCCAGCGTTGACGAGTCCGCGCGACGGCGGCGCTGGTACCTGGAGAGAGGAGGGGAGAGGAGGGTTGGTGGGTGCGTGCGCGTGCGCGCGCGCGCGGCGGGGAACTTGCCCGGCGGATTCCTCCCTGACCCGGCCCGGCGGCCGGCCCGCGCTCGCGTCTCGTCCCGGTCTCGGCGAGACGCGGAACGTGCGGGGACAAGGGACGACACTGACGTGCCGCTACCAGAACGCAGGCGCACGGCTTCCGCGGCATTTCTGCTAGGACGGGTGGAGCCCATCTTTAGTGCAAATTGCCCATCTTCCGAATTCCAAAAATACTGAAGCTGCAAGCTATTTTCGAATGGTGAACGATTCCATTAGCGTGTTGGAGTGAGCATTCGTCGGTAAAGTATCTCAGTACCTGGAAACTCCTTGCGCTTCTGATAATCTGATCGGAATTGTTTATGTGTTACAGGCAAAATAAGAAAAAACTTTGACGATTGCCAGATCCGTTGGAATGGTATCCCATAAACACCAGTTTTCAAATTCAAAGTCAAAACTTGCAGCTGAATATAATAACCGATTATTTAGCTGCAAAAATATACTGTTCCATCGCCACGAACGTTTCCATTGGTCTTCCCCCTTTTGTTTTTCCTTTTGCTGCTTTCATGTTTCCATGCTTGGAGATATGTCATTGACTTTTGGATTAAACTATAAGAGCTTGCACGTACTGGGTGACAAGTGAATTATCTGTTATCGTCCTATAATTAAACTTATCATGACCGCCAATGTTTTCATTCTCCAAACTTGAGAATTGGAATACATACAGATTTTAAAAAGTTTCCACTATGCTGAAAATGGATTATGGATCCAATCACGCATCGATCACGCTGTGCACAATATTCTTTAGAGATCAGCGCTTCTTGACTGAATTATAAACATAGCTTATAGCCTTATACCTTGCTGAAGTCTCAGTTCTGAACGCTTGACGAATATCAAGTGTAAACACAGCTATATGTAGACTGTAGTAGTTCTGAACTGCTTGATTTCTTCTGAAATGCTGTCAGGTCTAGTCCTTCAGCACAATCCCATCTGTTTACCCTGTCACCGGTTGGCAAAATCCGTTACGCATTGCAGCTTCCTCTGAAACGCACTCGTCAGAATAGTCCTCGCCTTGCTGCAAGATCCGTACGAAATTATTTATCTTTTATATTGCACAGTTTCTTCTCAGCAGCAGCAGCTCACTTGTTCACACACGAGATGGTCACGATGCAACGCATCATAGCAAGATCAGGTCAAACTGAAATGGAGCCATCATGTCATTTTCTGTTTTTTTTAAAAAAAAATATTCATCCATTCCGGACGGCAAGGCAGGGCATGGATAGTCAAGCAAACCAAGTGGCTAATCTGCCGGTCATTGGAGTAGTAAGAAGGCAGCTCCAAAACAACACCCGGATCCTCACCAGATCACCGAGCAGAAGGTCAATGGTGTGCATTTCCATCTCAAGCCAATGGAAAAAAGAGAGGTCAGCATCTCCGATTATCGCAACAGTTTGATAATACGTTCGCAACCATAGTTTAAACCCCCCTAAACGCGTCTCGGGACGACTATAAAGCAGCAGGTGGACGACAGGTGGAGGGTCAATGTGTATGCATAAGCTGCAGAACCGGGGCTGCAGGTACTACCATACAATTTGACATTTTGACAGTTGCAACCTCTTTGCAATGATCAGAAGCAACTACTCCCATTCCCCCCCCCCCCCCCCTTCCCCGAGGAAACTATGGTCACATGTTTCTGTCTCAATCTGGTTGTTTGGGAGTACTAATCTATTGTACTATGAAGAACACACAAGTAACGAGCATGTTGAATCAGCAGGCCAATAGGAGCAAGGCAGGTGTAGCAAGTTAGCAACTGAAATAGACAACTGGTGCTTTTTCTGGGCAGCCATGGAATGAAATTCTCCGAGATTAAAACGAGATAGACATCATCAATGCATGCAAGAATTTTCCTGATGCAGATGCTGGAATGCTGATGGTGAGATGATCTGACTAGCTTATGATCGTGGTAACTGCAAACCAAAGTCCCTTTCCATCATCACCACCCCACAACTACCAGCCTTTCCTTACCTGGTAGTGGTAGCGGTAGGTTTCTGAATTCTGAATCCTCGTCAGCTAGCAGCTAGCTTGCCTTGCCTGGCAAAAGTACCCGGGCTTTACCCACTGAATCTCGTCAGGAAGCCAAGTCTGGGGACATCGCATTACGGCGAAAGGTGCATCCCCCGTCGCCTTTGTGTGCAGGAGTCTGGATGCGGGATGCGTTGGCGATCGTCTTGGCCGAGCGGCTGCCGGCGGCGGATCGGATGTGTTCTGTTGGGCTGTTGGGTTGGCTGCTGCTGTGCGGTGGGATGATGGGCGGCAGGGGGCTCCTATACATTTTTTTGGAAGATAGATAAGTTTTTTTATTTTTAAAGTCCATTTGATCCAATTAATTGCTACAAACAAGTTCAACATTTCAATAAAATAACCTTAACATTTTTCATAAACATATTCAACATTTAACTTCAAATTGTTGAAATTGTAAATACGGAATGTTGAAATTGGAGTTACGGAATGTTGAAAATATTAAAATTAAAAGTTGAACAGGGCGTCTTCTTCTCCGGCGACTTGAGCGCCTTCTTCTCTGGCGCGGGCGGCGCGGAGCAGGCCAGCGCGCATCAGCGCGCGGAGGCGCGTCGGCCGCAAGGCACTGCGCGGGGCGCATGCGGTGGCTCCGCGGTGGAGCGAGCGCTGGGGCGCGTGCGGCCGCGAGGCATAGCGCGGGGGTGCGTGCGACGACTTCGCGGTGGAGCGAGCGCGGGGCACGAGGCGCGGCGGCGGCGGCACAGCGCGAGGAGAGGGCAGCGCGCGGGCAGACGGCGGCGTGTGGGGAACAGAGAAGGTTAGAAAAGAGAGAGAGGAGGACTGTTGTTGTTTGCACGAATCTCGAACAGTGGAAGATGATGAAGAAATTTTTTTCCGGAAGATATATAGGATCCACATGGGCGGCAAGTGCGCGCGCACGGGCCCAATAATCATGCGGGCATCGGGATGGGCTGATGAGCACGGTACGCTTCGTGTGGGCCGTGGGAAGAAGATTGATGAGGCCGTCATGTGGGCTTCCAAGGCTGACACTGGAGTGGGTCGAACTGGGCCTTCAGTTCGGTAAGCATCAAAACTCGTGCAATAAGGTGTTGGGCCTTGGGATTATTGGACCAGCAGCAACGCTCGTGGGCTGCCAGCCATCCCTTTCATTTCAGCCCACCCATCCAATTCAGTGGCGGCTCCCGCAATAATGTGTTGCTGATGTGTTGGGCTTCTGTTTCCAGAATGTTTTTACTGGTTCTATCAAGATTTTACTGCAACAAGTGCCTCCAAGTAAACTAACTGCTCCATCCGTTTCTTAAACGGTAACGTATCTGGTGAAAACCACAATTTTTTTAAAAACTCGTGTAAATTATGGCAAAAAAATTATTTAAATTCATCAAAAAAATCACACGTGTAGATGATATGATCATACACAACCTTACAAAATATGTTGTCCAAAATCGATTTCGTTTGTGAGATATAAAAATAACAAATTTCTAACAAATCATCTGGACAGCTTTCTGGCTTGAAATTTGTTATTTTCATATCTCATAAACGAAGTCGAGTTTGGACAAGATACTTTACAAGATTGTGTATCATCATATCATCTAAATGTGTAATTTTTTTGGTGAATTTAGATGATCTTTTTGCCATGATTTACACGAGTTTTCATAAAGTTGTGGTCTTCACCAGATAAGTTGTCTAATTAAACCTAGAAAACTACCGATGCTTTTTAAACCCCGTCGCAGTGCCAGTAAAATCACAGCCTAAATCATGAATCGAGCCTCTTAACAATAAACTGACGCCCAAAACTGCAGGCCGAATCCGAATCTCCCCGCGCCGCATCGTGTCACATAGCGACAGCATCCTCCCACTCTGCACCCCGCGGGCACCCCGGCCGCCCAGCCGGCCGGCCACCGCAACTGCCGCGGCGGCAGGGTGGTGGCTGGCCGCCTGATTGGATCGCGCGCCAGGGGCCGCGAGCCCGGAGGAAGCGGACGCCCACGCGGTCGGCGCGCACGGGTTAACATGCCGAGGGCAGGGCAGGGCACCCGTCTGAGGCAGGCCACCCCCGTCAGCGTCAGGGCACGATCCCCATCCGCGCCCGGCGCCCCCGCGCACGAAACGTCTCCTCCTCCTCCTCCTCCCCAGTGGTTGGATGCCGCCATGCACGCCGCACTCGTCGTCGCGCGGCGCGGCGTGTCCGGGGCCCCGGGCGCGCGGCTCCCTGTCCCCCGCCGCGCCTGCGTCCGCGGGGGGCCTGGGCGTCGCGCTGGACCAGCAGCGGCCACCGATCGTGACGGCTGACGAGGAGTCCAGGACCATCGCTGGTACAGGCACACCGGCCGCGACGCGCCCTGTCACGACTGTCCCGTCCCGTCCGGCTGTCTGCGGGAGGGCGAGATGCCATCCCATTGCCACGCCCGTTTCGACAGGCACAGGCTAGTGTCCGTCCGTGCGTGTCTCCGGCTGTCGTTCGATCGTGCAGTCGTTCACGGCGCTGGGCTAGCTGCCAATCGGCCCCGCGCATATCCCACACGTGTCGAGGACGCTCCGGGGACCCCCGTCCAGAGCAGGGAACTGTGCCTTTTGACAGGGGAGGGAGATGCGAGTCCAAGATGTGCTCATCGGATCATCCACTCGACCCTGGTGGGGCCACGCCGACGTACACGGCGGCGTCGCCTGCTGCCGTGACGGGAGGCTCGTTGGCGTGCCCAAGCGGCTGCACACCACTCCTCGTCCTCGGCCGGACGAACGGAGCGGTGGAGTGGCCGGCAGGTGAGACCGGCCACTTTTGCTCCGAAGAGCAAACGCGTTGCCGCTCCGGGCCATAACCTATTAACCTCCTCGTGACGCCCTCCTCGCCGTGTCCGGCCCTGCCGCCGCCGATCGACTGCCAACTGCCCGCACGCAACAACGCCGTCGTGGCCCATCGTCTTTTAACGACTCGGTCCAGGATAACGGTTAAGATCTACTCTACATTTTGAGTAAATCACACTTGCTAAATAACTCTCTTGCACTTTTATCCTCGCTTCGCGCAAAAGGTTCGAACCGGAGTTATTAACTTTCCAGGGACTGTCTATTTAAGTCAGTCCAACTCCCTTTCCGTTTCCAGTCTGGGACTAAAGAAATACTGTGCCGCGTGCTACAGTCGCGATGATGAATCTACGGGTGACCGGACGGTGGGAAACTTACGGTCGACTCCACCTACTCCACCACATGGTGGACCCCACCACTCCTCCTTCCCCTTCTTTTTTCTCAAGCGCTCCCGGCTCCTTTCCCTTCCCCTTTCTTCCTCTTCCTTCGTCCTCCCCAGATCCAGCGCAGGGGGACCCGACCAGTCCGAGTTGGGCGGAGGAGGCGCAGCAGTGGAGGGGGGTGGCGCCGCCGGTGGGGAGGCGCAGCATGGGCCCGGGGCGCGCCACGCGCATCAAATGTGTGTGCTTGCCCATCCGGTGGGGAGGCGCTGCACGGCCCGGCGGCGGTCCTCTGTGCGCCGCCGCCAGATCCGCGCGCTGCCACCGCCGCGCGCTCCACCGCCGCCGCCGCCGGTGAAGCGTCCCCTCGTAAGAGAAGACTTAAATGTGATACAAAACACCAGTCCCAGGAGGCTGATGCCACATTTATTACATCAGATGGTTCAAAACAGTACAAACCTTGGAGGACACTCGATACAGATGATAATAATAATTAACCAAGCTACGACATAACACCAGACCGCAAACCACATGGGGTCTATCACAGGCTCAGAGTATTGCGACAGCGGCGGCATCTTGACAGGGCTGATTCCACAGGCAAGGTTGGGTGTAGAACGATAACCCTACTCAGCGTCGTTTGGCACGAAGTCTGGGTCTTCTTCTGTAAAAAGTAAGATTGGGGTGAGTACAAACGTACTCAGCAAGTCCAACCACACCCATGGAGGGGGTTAAATCAGAGTAATATGCATAGGTAAATCAAGGATAAGGTTACAGTTTAATTTACAGAAAACTATACTTTATGCAGGGGTTCATTTAACAGAAAACTTTTTCGAAAATCAGTTTTTGTAGTAACACGGAGTTTAAGTTTAAACTGCTACCGGACTCCCCGTCCGTCGTAGCACACGGCACAACTGCCGGACACAATTCCAAAACAACTCACACCAGCCCATCCCAAAGAAACACTAGTTATGTGACCACACCGTAACTCGCCCAATACCGTGGGCACGGACTATTCGAATAGATTCTTAACTCTGCAGAGGTGTGCAACTTTACCCACAAGTAGGATACCACAACTCGAACACCGTCGTGTCGGTGTAGATCCCAACATAGCCATTACCCACCATAGCTAAGCCTGACTAGCCATCACGGGATGCACCAAGGGGTCATTGACCGTTCACTTAGGTATAACCGGGCATAAGTCACTCGGGGTTTATCCCTTTTCCTTAGTCACCCGCCGCTCTCAGCTCTCCTGATGGCTATCACACCAACTAGTGGGATTTATGCTACGCTGTAAGCATCTAGGCCCTCAAGGTATGTTTCGGTGATTAATGACAATCATTATTGTGACTAATGAGTTTGTGCAGCTTAATAGATCATTATCGCTCATTTGGTCATATGTCAAAAGAGGCCCCTCAATTTCATTATTCAAAAAGGCGATCTCGGTATTCAACTCAATTATATGGCAAGACTAAGGATCTTTCTAGTCCTAAGTGTCATAAGGTTGAGAAGGACACTTAGGTTAGTATAGGTTTTATAGTTTTGTAGTGATCGCACTATTAAGAGGGGTTAAGGCTAAGTAACTTGAGCATGGACATGGTCATTTGAAAATGGATGCACACTATGGTCACTCAGGTTTCTAGAAGTTCAAATAAGTGGTTCTCAACTTATATCTCAAGAATATTTAGATTTCATTCAAGACTCAAATCAGAAAAGGCAAAATCAGAAAAAGTCTTTAACACCGGTTTAACCGACGACCTCTATTTTCTATACGTCGGTTAAACGAAGTCAGCAGAGTCTGGACAAGTCAATACACCGGTTAAACCGACGTGTTTGAATTTAACGTCGGTGCATTAGTCCAGAGTTGGTTTTTCCAGGGTATTTCAAGTTCAATACACCGGTTAAACCGACGATGTTTGAAATGGGACGTCGGTGCAATTGACCAGTGAGATGGTTTTTCCAAGGACTTCAGAAGTTGTACTCACCGGTTAAACCGACGATAGGTTTGAGTTAACGTCGGTGCAGTTGTCCAGAGACTTGATTTTTCAGTTGATCAATGGACAACTACACTCACCGGTTAAACCGATGATACGTCGGTTAATCTGCCCAAGTTGTAACGGCTAGTTTTTCAGAAGGGGCAGTTTACATTCATCGGTTAAACCGACGATGACTATTGGAGGTACGTCGGATTAACCGGCGCTACGCAGTTTTCTGGCAGCTTTTCTCCAACGGCTCTATTCGTGTGAGCTGCCTATATATACCCCTCCAATGGGTCATTTTGCTACTCTTGACACCAGGCAACATCCATACACTCAATACTATAGTCAAGAGCCACCTTGAGCTTCATCTTTCACATATTTGTTCATTCAATCAATCAAGAAGCAAGATTAAGGACTTGAGTAGAGAGAAGCTTGTGTGCATCCGTTCTTGGTGATCGGTTCTTGCTCAAGTGAAGGCCTTAGCTTGTTACTCTTGGTGATTGGCATCACCTAGGCGATCTTGGTGATCGAGGTGTTTCTCGCGGAGCTTGCCAAGGATTGTGGGAGCCCGGAGAAGAAGATTGTACGTGGCTTGATCTCCACCACGCCGGGATGGTGAACGGAGACTCTTAGTGAGCGCCCTCGTCTCGGTGACTTGGGAGGTGACAAGACTCTTTGTGAGTGTCACAACGTGGATTAGGGGTGTGTGCCAACACATCGATACCACGGGAAAAAAATCCGGTTGTCTCTTGCCCACTCTCTTTATTCAAGCATTTTCTTTCATGCAATTTATTCATGAGCTTGACTTAGAGATCATAACTTAGCTCTACCTTGCTAGGCTTTACTTCTCTTTTTATCTCTCTTAGCTTGTGTAAGTAGCTTAGTTATCCGGTTGGTGAATTGGTGCCTTACTATCTTTGTATAGGTTAAGGTTGCTTTACTTTGTTTTAGAAATTGAAAAAGGCCCAATTCACCCCCCTCTTGGTCCATCGATCCTTACATACGCCGTTGCCCACTCAACGGTCGAGTGGTTTGCACGATAGTGGAGTTAGGTGAGATGACACACCAACTCGGTCCTTAGACACGACAAGATGGATATCTCCCTTCTTTGCCCTGCCACACAGGCATAAGCACACCAATCGGCAATTCACACAGAAATGCCGTCCATCTCGTCCATACTCATCTTTCGAAAATCCACATTTTATCCCTTCCCACACACACACACATTTTCTTTAACAAATAAATCATATTATGAGTAAAGTCCTAAGCGTTCTAATATCGATTAACGTCCAATCAAAATCAGACATTAATCTAGGTGGTCAAGGAATGGTTATCACAAATCAAAGGGGTGGCTATCCAACCGTGTTTTCATGCAAGCAAAACATATGCAATTTTTATAAAACAGGCCGTTGGGTTGTGTTTATAAAAACTAGGACAGAAACATGCATCAAAGGATGGGATTGAACTTGCCGTCTTCGTAGCCTTCGGGGAGGTCCTGTCCTTCGGGCTCGGGGTCGCGGAACTGGTCCTCGTTCTCCTGCTCACAGTACGGCTCGTTGACGGTTCTCCTTCGTTCACTCCGTGGTCTACAGCGCACACAAACAAGCACACAATCAAAATAAAGATTTGTCGTCGAGCTCGAAACGGGGACACATGAAATATAGAGTATAGAGTGATATTTTCAAGTGGTTTCTGAATGACATGGTCAAGACTGGGTTAAATTAGGCATGGTAAAGTTTCGGTTTGATCCGGGGTTGTTTGGTACATGAAATGATAGGTTTAGTAAAGGTTTGTTGCCGGACAAGGGGTCGGGGCTTAGTTGTAATTAATGAAAGAGCTTATTTAGAATTTCGGGAAAGGTTTGGGTTACTTGGGAAAAGGATAGGGTCTTATTTCTAATCAAATTTATATAGTGGAGGCTTTGTTTGTGATTACCATAAAGGACAGGGTTTTATTTGAAAGAAAACAAAGGGTGGGAGGGCTCTTAGATAAATAGAAAGGAATGGAGGGGGTTATGGGCAAAAACGCCCTTTCTTCCTCTTCCTCCCCCGCGCTGGAAACAGGGGAGGGGGCCGGCGGCTCGCCGGCGTTGCCGAATCCGGCGGCCAAGGGCTCGAGGCGGCTCTGGGGTAAGGGGAAAAGGGCCAAGGAAGCTCGCGGGGTTGATTCCCGGCCGCGGCTTGGCCCGAGGTGGCCCGAGGCGGCATAGCCACGGCGGCCGGCGGCAACGGGCGGCGGTGGCGTTCGGCTGGCGGCCCTAGGCCACGATAGCGGACGGGAAGGGGGGGAAAGGAGCTGGGAGGTGCGGGGGTCCGATCCCCGGCCTCACCTTGAGTTGGGGCGGCGGGCAGGAGCGGGTCGACGGGCGCGGCGGCGGGTGGAGGAACTACGGCGACGGTGGCGGTGCTGGGGTTCAGGAGGAGGCGGCACGGGGTTGCGAGCTCGCTGAGGAGCTCGGGGGTGCCCCTCGGCCCTATTTATGGGCGGCTAAGGCGGTGGAGGGGGTGAGAGCGGGGCGACGGCCAGCGAGGCGGCCCTGAGCGGCGTTAATGGTGTGGGGGCGGCGAGGCTCTGTGCGGGCGTCAACGGGGGCGGGCGCGTACGGCGATGGGACACGACGCTGCGGCCGCGGCCGGGCGGCGACCAGCGCAGGCGATGCTGTGCCGAAGTCGCCGCCGCTGTGCAGCGTCAACGGCAGTCGCTTCGTGTCGCGGCGTCGCGTCGCGGCGTGCCGTGCGCGCGCACGCGGGAACAAGGGGGGCAGCAGGCGGCCGGCTGGGCGCGCTCGCGCGCGTTTGCGTGGGCCGGTGCGGCAGTGGCCGAGCGGAGCGAGCGCGCGTGCGGGGCAGGCGAGCAGGCGGAGCAGCGCGGCCGGGAGCACGGGGGTGGTGACGCGGCCCGGCGCGCCGTGCGCGCGTGTGCGCGTGCTGCGTACACGGCGGGCCGAGGGCAGCGCGCGCGGCCTGGGCAGGCGAGATGGCGGCGAGCGGCCTGCACGGGAGGGGGGGCAGGCGTGGCGGCGAGCTGGGGCAAGCCGGGCCGAGCGGCGCGCGGGAGGAGAGAGGGGTCGGCCCTCGGTGCGCGCGGCAGGGGAGAGAGAAAGAGGGAAGGAAAAAGGAAGAAAAGAGAAAAAGAAAATAGAAAAAGAGAAAGAGAGAGAAAAGAGAGAGGGAGAGAGCGGATCCGCGCCGTGATCGCAGCGCCCGGTCGGCCACGCGCGGCGCCCGGGCGCGCGTGAGCGCGACGCGCGGGTCGAGGGGAAAACAGGGTGCGGGATACGGGTGTCGGGTCTTTGGGGAATCGGAAGATCTGGCGGAACAGGGAAGTTCCCGAAAAGCTGGGGTTAGGGTTTTAAGGAGGGATCGAGCTCAATGTCGAGAAACAAATTTAGCACACGATTTAATTTGGTGAGTTTTCAGGACGTTACAGCCGGAGCCGCCTCCCCGGGGTGCGGCGGCCGTGCGCTCCCCCGTCGGCGGGGTGGAAGACGGGGGCGGCGCGGATCCGCCGCCGCCTCGCGCCTCCAGTTTTTTTTTCAAAAAATTTTCAACAATTTTTTTTAATTCCTTTTTGATTTTTTCGGATGAATATTTTTTTTAATGACGCAAAAAAAATTCTTGAAATTTTTTTCTGCTCTCATATTTTGCTTGAAATGTTTTTTGTCTCCAAAATTTTTCTTGTATTTTTTTTAAAAAAATTTAATCAGAAAACGACAAAAAATTCTATAAATGGAAAAAAACAACGGGCGGAAAATCGACCGTACGGGAGGCTCCCGTACGGTTGACGTAAATTAGCGGTGCCCTGCTACAGTAGCCGTGCGCTGCAGTAACCGCGCGTGGCAGTCTTGTTAGGCGTGCCGCGTGCGTGCCCGGAGCAGCGGACCGGCGCCGTTGGTCGACGGAACGAGCGTGTCCGTCGCACGGGAACGGCGAGGAGGGTTCACGCGCCCGTGCCGCGCGGCCACAAGAACGCGAGGGGGGCGCACGGGGGCAGCGGCGACCCCACCGGTCACTGTGGCGAGGGTTGGCATGGCACCGCGCCGCGCCGGCACGGCATCGTTCACGAACGTGGCCAGCGCGCGTCCAATCCGACAGCCATGTGGCGGGGGAAAGCTACCGGCCGCGCGACCCGGGCCGCGCGTGCATGCACCTCGCGAGTGCGGCCTGCCGGCCGGTGCCCGGCGGGGCCGGAGCCGGGGGGAAAGGCGTGGCTCCGAGCTGCGCGCATCACGACGCATGGTGCCCGCCCGCCTTGCCGCGGCTGTGGCCGGGTGCGGGCGGGGAGATGGAGCCCCCGGCTCCGGCTGGCTGCCACTCGCCGGAATCTCCACCGCCGTGTCCCCGGGGCGATCCGCACACGGCGACGTCCAGAAAGGGCCAAGCAAGGCATCGCATTCTGGTCACGCGGCCCCCGGCGTCCACCGGGACGACAGCAACACACGATGCCGGAACGCTGCGCCTGGATCAGTACCTTCTTTTTTTTCTTTTAACGTGACGAGCCACCAGAAAGTTAGTTGCCAGTATCAGGATGCAAGTGGGGCGGGTTCTGCCGCGAACCCACTGGCCCAACCCGCGCCGCGAACCCGCTCAACCCGCGCCGCAAACCCGCATCGCTGAAGCGGACCACGCGGCTGTGGTCGCGGTTACCCACCAGCGGCGCCGCAACAGCCGCCAAAACTCAGTGCATCCATCGCCTTTATCATACGAGCTCCGCGACGACCAGCTAATCAAGCATCATCGAACGACGAACGTGGACCCTCTTCTTTCAGCATTACAGAGTGATTAGGGCCATGCTGAGCTCAGATGTGGCTCCAGTCAGGAACACCTGATTTCAGCAACTTGCCACACTGTTTTCCTAGTGCTGCAATCGTACTAGCACACACATGATGAGCCACATGAGCCAGAGAATATGGTGCTGACATAAAGTTCGAGACGATAGCAATCGGCACTTCAGCAGGCATGATAAAACCAGCGAAAAAACACCATAGGAAGATGCAAGAGAGCTTATTCAGAACAGAATTTTGTGGGGTTATGGTGGTGTCAAATAAAACAGTAGAAATTCAGGTACACTTCAAATCTGCCTATTTTTCTATTTAGCTACAAAGGCACTATGAACGATACAGATGTGCAAGCTTCTTTCTCATTTACCCCTGCTACTATCTAAAGACAAGATAGGACGCGTCCATGCTAGAGCACAGTATTTAATACACAAAAAATAAAAAATGAGCAAAAGGTGAGCAAGATAATTAAACACCATCTTTTGATACATGAACCAAGCGATTCGCACGCTTACACCAGCAAAAAAACAAAATCAAGGTTACTTACTCATCGTCCAGGAACTGTGATTGCTTCCATCTATCTCGTGCATTTGCAAGGGAGCACAGTTGCTATGTCCCTCCCCCACAAAGAGCATGTGCCAACAACTCTGCTCAATCCAGATTCAAGTTTTGCCACTTTTCCTTAATTTCGCTGTAGCACATCTAACATCTCCAGATCCTCACCTATTGACACTTCTTTTGCCCCGGGAAGGAGTTTTCCTTCATCAGCAGTACTTTCTGCCACTCATCCATGGATTGAGTTCCAAGGACACTTAAACAGTTAAATAAAAGTATGCGGTTCCATTCCCTCTGCTTGTTAACTTAACAATACCAGATGGCTCAGGCGTCCTCGATGTTTACATTGTACCGTAATCCAGCCGCTCCCACTTGAAGGACCTACCAGAATTAATCCGCAGCAAAGCTCGCATGAATACACATACGCAAACGCAGACTGCTGCTATGGCAAGCATTGAATGGATATATGGCCGAGCAAGCAACCCTCGTGACCGCAAAGGTTTCCTTAGCACACCAGACTCCAAAATGGCGCACTGGGAGCAAGATTGTATTTGCAATGCTCGAACCCCACCAATATTTCCTGACTGATCCATTCGAATTTCATCCTTATCGACCATTATGCTAACCTGGCTATTCTTCTTGTCCACCAGCTTTTGCGCAACAAGCTCATTATAAGAATTATGGTTCCTCAACTTGGCATATGTTTCAGGAGATTGACCATCATCATCTAGAACCGACTGCCAGCAGTTTAAACCGATCTGCAGTGATGTATGCATTATCAGAAGAAATATTGATGTGAATAACTTAGAGCGAAAGTGTGAAACACAAACTAAACTTCACTGAACATACCTGTTGAGGATCATCTGTCAAGGCATCAACTATGTCCTCTGCATTCTCAATTGATGCAGCAAGATGTAACGGAGTTAATCCACCAGGACCAGGAAAGTTTGGTAGGAAGGGGTAAACTTTGGAATTATCAGGGCAAATTACAACAAACTTCACGAGCAAATGTACCATGCGGCTGCTCTTTCTTTTCACAGCTCTGTTCAGAAGATGAACCTCTGCTAGCATCTCCATAGTTTCCTGTGATAGTTCATCGCTAACCAAGCTCCTCTTGGCAAGGATATCCAGAAGTGTTTTAGTAAGAGAGCACCAGTCACGCTCACTAGAGAACAGCAAAAGATACTTGAACCGAGGAGTTGAGAACTGAATCAAATCCAAATCAGAAACATCGGGTCTGGAGGAAGATGTACAGGCAGCGGCCCTTTGAAAGAGCCAGCCAAGTTCGTTAAGAAAGTGCAGAACTTGATCCCTTGGCTTTGATTGCCTAGGGTCGTGAACCTGATCATCTGAAGGGACATCAGGAAACTGTGAATCCTCAAGCTCAACTTCAAGGTTTCTCAATTCCTGACAAACACTTGAACTTGCAACAATAACAGGGAAGCTGTTACCCCTGAACCTGTTCTCCACCTGTAAATATCAAGCATGGCAGTTGCAATCATCTTTACCAATATGAACTAATTTCCATATATCAAAACAATAACATTGAATTACAAACCTCAATAAAGCAGCGCCCAAGAATAAGATCTGGTTCTCCTGGCAAGTCAAAGGTCTCAACACCTGAATCATCATATATGGTACCTGGATATGCTGAGCACAGCACTTCTTTGGATATGTACTTCCCCGTGCTGGTACAGTGGATCCTGCATTGAAGCAAGGTTCAGAAAATCAATAAAATGGCCGATATTATTGTCAATACAACAATTTTACGACAGAAAACTTACTGGGTGCCAGGAATAGTTAAATTACGGCCCTTCAGAATGAGAGAGGTCTTTTGCCCACCAACAACAGCAATTGGTGACACAAAGGTCAACTCAGGTGTATTCCATGTTCTCCACGATTTCGATAAACGGGTTGTTCCTGAAATGAATTAGGAAACTTGGCATCAATAAAAATGAAGTGACAAAATCAAAGTAATGGCACTATTGACTAGTTGTGTGCATACCCTCATTATATGATACCAACTTGGAATCGGTTCGAACCAAAAACCTTCCTTCCCTCCAGAAATCCAAATCGGGATTTTGAACTAGCGTGTTTACTCTCTGGAGAAGATTTTCTTCAAGCTGTGTTCACATCACATAGGTTCCGCATTAGATATACTAAATATAGGTGTCTAATTTTGTTGTCTAATTGAAAGGCTAACTTACCTCCTCCCATGCAATAGCTGGCATTGATAGGTACATGGATAGTACAAGGCAACCAGGGCGAATGTATCCTTCCATCTCCGTAGGGCTGTGTTTGAGCCAATTTACAATCTGAACACAAAAGAAAAGAGAAATATTTCAATGACAAGGTCATGTCGTAAACAGGCTAAAGGAGGACTTCAAGTGATATTGTTAAAATAATCTAACTAGTTAAATCATACCTCGTCACGAAGGTTCCCAGGTATTGTGCTTGGCTCCTTGCCAAACAGCTTGAATATAATCCTACCAGTCCGGTCCTATAAAATGGTAAATCAAGAGAATAACAGAATTTAGTATATGGTGATATATGACATCTTGGAAAAGTGCGCCGACAACTGGAACTGCAAGCTTCTAATATGACCTACCTGTCCATCTGAGTTTGAGGTAGAAGGTGAGTGATCTGAACAAGACGTTGAGGCATAACACGACTGATACCCAGGATTTGGTGGTGATCCATTCTCGATTGGCCGATCTGAATCCTTGAATAATTCAAGTGGTGGTGCACACCATGCCCGACTTGTGCTAACCTCAACCATTGCAGCATCTTCCCCATAATCATGAGGGTGCCTATCCTCCTCATCCACTGAATGTACGGGGAAGAATTTGTGAGTTATAGGTGGAGAGGACGAAGGAGATCTCTCATCCAGAGGATTACTACTCTCTGATGATAAGTACTTGTTTGCAGAGTCCATCTTAGGAGGAATGTCCTCCTCAGTACCACCAAACAGCTGCAGTGACAAGTATGGCCGAGTTTCTTGATCTGTCTGCATATATGTATGAGGTTGACTTCCGTGAGTGCTATTGCTTCTCGTGAAACCAGCAGCAGGAAAAGCTCGGACTGATTTATCATGTGAATTTACAACAGTCGCAGGCTCTGTTGAGTGACTCTTGCTCTTGTTGTTACCACTACTGTCACTGCTACCTTGGGACTGAGATGTATTTGTCTCAGGGGTTGAAGTGGCAAGGCCAGTTGATAAAACTGCTAGCAAATCCATGGTTGATGGCACAGTTTGCTTGTCAATTCCATTAGCCGTCTTTTGCATAGAATCCTCTTGTTGCTCTTGCGAAGCATTCAAATCAACAACTTCTAAAGGAGGAGACTTTGCAACAGAGGTGGTGTTGTTCAATGAATTTATTTTGCTTATTATTTCGACCAGATTCTGTTTATCTGGTATTGGAGCGATGCTTGGCGCTTTACCAGTGTTGGAACCTATCATTGCAACAATAAAAATCAGTACTTGTTAAAAATCACAAAGTTGTGAGAGAGTATACTGAGTGCACAGTGAGTGCTGGTACCTTGCAAGCGTGCAATAACCGTAATCAGATTGACAATATCCTGCGTCCTATTTGCTGCATTTTCTTGGTTTCCAGGTAGCAGCAACTGTGAAGCCACATCTGTTGGCTGAGTTTTTCTTCTTCGCCGGTTGTGTCCGGCGAGCCTACGTCTGCAGCTCCTCTTACCCTCATCAAACTCCGCGAGTGGGTGAAATCTAAACGATTGACGAGAAGAACCAACTTATTAGTAACTAAACTCTCTCGCTCACAGCCTTACCCCCAACACCGGCAGCACCATGACAGAGAACCGCAACCATCTCTCCGGCCAAATACGCACGGCGTGTGAAGAAGCGATCAAATCATAAAAACAGATTCCTAAGAGTAGCCCATCATAACAACAAAAGTTGTCATGAAAGTTTTGGAGGAGGGTGCGGGTTACTATCATTACCTACTGCACTGCTGGCAGAAGCGCTGCATCTGGCTGGCGACGAGCGCCTTGGTGGTCTTGCTGTGGGTCTCGCAGACCTTGTGCCTCCGGTGGTAATCCTTGGCGCTTGTCAGATCCGCTCGGCAGTCATCCACCTGGCACATCGGGTAGCTCGCGCCTCCGTTCGCGCCCCCACCGCCTCCCGATCCTCCAGCGCTCCCCGGCGATCCGGACCGGACCCGCTTGCTCGGCCTAACAACAGCCTCCTGCCCCGCCGCAGCCGAAGCGGGCGGGGATGGCGAGGAAGCCACGGGGGCAGGCGGGCTGGTGTCCATCGGTGTCGCGGCGTCCTTCCGCAGCCCGAGCTGAAGATTCAGCGCGCCGTTTCCCTGTCGATGCGCCTCAGCCGCCTTCGCGGCCGCCGAGGCCGGCTGCGGCTGCTGCTGCTGGGCCTGGGCGCCACCGCCGCCGAGGCGAAGCGCGTCGGAGGACGGCCTCGCGATGAGCGCGCGGCTGTCCCAGTCCCACATCTTGGGGTTCCAGTTCCCGTCCCCCGCCGCCGCCGCCCTGGCCGGCGCCACGGCGGCGGGCCACGGGTGGGCGCGCTTCTTCGCCGCGGCGGCATGGGGCGGCAGCGGCTGGATCTGGTGCAGGAACAGCGGGGGGGCCACCTGGGGCCCCACCTCCCGCTGCATCGCTCCTCAAGGCCTCCTCCTCCCCCAACGCCGCCGGTCCACCCCCCGACGGATCTGCACCACGAGGCCGGTCAACCAATCAGCGACGAGGAGGCGGCAGCAGCAGCAGGAGACGCCAGCGGCGGCGGCGGAAGGTTCCAGCTACCTGCTCGGCAAGTCTTCGCGGAGGGGGGCCAAGTCGCCCGCGTCACGTCACCCGCCCTCGCGGCCGCCCCCCAGAAATAGCACCAGAAATATCCCGCCCGGGAAGGAAGCGATGCTGCGATGCGAGCGAGCAGAGGTGGTGGAATCGGCGGTGGAAAGAGCGCGGCGCGCGGGCGGAGGTTGGGGATGGGGGGGAGGGAGGGGTGGGAGGAATGGGCTGGTGCCGTGATGCGGCGCTGGAAGGGAGGCGGCAAAGGGCAGGAGAGAGAAAGGGAGGGAGGGAGGAGGCCGCGGGGAATCGAGCGGAGCCGGGCAGGCAGGCAGGCGAGTGGGGGAGACGGCTCGGGTTTTGGCCTGGCCGTCGCCTGGCCTCGTCGGGCGCGGTGGCGTCCTGGCGCGGCAACAGGGCCGGGTGGTGGCGTGCGCGTGGATGGATCGATCCGCACCGATGGCAGGCGCGCGTAATTAGCGCACGGGCGCGGGGGCGGGACGGGGAGCGCGGCGAGCCGTGGTGGTGGTGGGTGGTGGTGCCGCCAGCCGCCCCACGCCGCTGCCCCGCCGGCCGTACGGCGGGGCGGGGTTGGCGAGAGCGATCGCGCGTCGCGGACAGCGGCGGGCACGGGTACCGGTGGTACGAGCCCCACCACCACCACGGCACCACTCGTGCTCGTACGCGCGGCGTGCGTGTCCCCTGGCCAGGCCGGCAACCTGACCCCCCCGGCCGTGGTGGCGCGGCCGCGTGGTGCGGAGGTGCCTGTGCGCGCCTGCTTGTCACGGTACGGCTCTGGCGCGCCGGGCCCGTCGAGGTAGACTCGGATCCTCTGGCGTCCTCGTACGACGATGCCATCTGCCACATGCATTATTGTACTTAGTACGTTACCATATTTACCCCGACAGTACTGCGGGTTTCTTTCCGGGGTGTCTAGTGGGTGAAAAAATTTGGATTTGACTACCGTATTTCGTTGTTATTTGATAATTAATATTCAATTATGGATTAATTAATATCATTAGATTTATTTCATAGGAATCAGTTAGACTATGTAATTAGTTATTTTTTCAACTACATTTAATACTCCATGTATGTGTCTAAAAATTTCATATGACCGAGACTACGCAAACTTTTTTAGATCTAAACGAGATTTGGGTAAAATAGCCACCTACGGCGGGTGCTAGTTTGACCTTGTTTAGGTGTCTTTAAAATTTCAAAACTTTACAAGATTCCCGCACATCGAATCTTTAAACGTATGCATGAAGTATTAAATATAGTTAAATAAAATAACTAATTACACAGTTTGTCTGTAATTTGCGAGACGAATCTTTTGAGCCTAGTTAACCTATGATCGGATAATAATTACTAAATACAAACAAAAAGTGTTACAGTATTTTACACCCAAAAATTTAAGTTTACGTATCTAAACACCACCTTTGATGAAAGTTTTATGCACATCAAATACAGTGTCATGTTATAATTTTAGATGATGTGGTACTGAATCAATGAGTAGAGAGATAAAATAATGAAACTGTGTATGTACGGTCACCAACTTTTGATGAATCTTAGAATGAAATATGATGATTGCTTATGTAATAGCAAATGCGATATAATATATTGGGAAGTGAGTTTCTTCTATAATTTTATTTATGTTTTGTTGATGTGACACTCTTGAAAACAACAAAATGAAACAACCTATTGCGATTGGCCTAATGGATAGCCCCACCTTCTACCTCCGAGTGCTTCCTTGATCTTGCCAAAAAGTTCTTTTCAATCCACAAATCGCAAGCTAATGGTTAGCATGTCTAATAGAGTATCGGGTGTAATAGATCTGTAGTGTAGATGAGCAAATGTATAAAGTGGCTAACACATTATTTTTTTTAATCCTTAGTATCCACACATTGTGCTTCGTGGAATCTCTCAACCATTTACGTAGGCTTGCGGCCGAGTTCCAACTTGACGGCCAGTCTTAGACCTATCTACCTTACAAAAATTTAACTCTTTCAACGCAATCGGTCGAAAAATAACTTATTGCCTTTTTGGCTCTACTATCTGGGTTTCATCGGTTGAATCTGCTCGTGACACGGCCAGAGCAACATATGTTATCGGTCCCTTATCACCCCTCGTGTTTTTTCTCCGGGGGAAAAAAACCATTATGCCTCGTGACATACATGTTGCCATCTTAGACCCGATACGTGAACTGAGTGGCCGAAGAGCGTTCTACCCTCGACGAACGACAAATCGGGAGGCACAGTTGCCCACTCAACACTCATCACTTGCCCCCCACGGAAGATTCCCCGGGCAACCACCGGCGGCGTAGTGCTTGCCGGTCACATCAAGCATCGTCAACACACACGCCGAGTTGGATTCTCACTGACCCCGGACCCAACTGTAGAAGAGCGCGTGCTTATCTGACGGCGAGGCGGCGGGCGGCGGCTTCCCAATTCGCCTCGCATCCGCCGTCAGCTCGCCGCGGGACGGCCCGAGGGGCAGAACGGGGATGGAAAGGAAATGCCGTGGTGGAGCGCGAGGACGATGCGCGGGGCCCGCGCCCGGCCTCAATTATTTGTCCTCCGGGATTCCTTTTCCTCCGCCGGGGCTCGCCGCTCGCCCGCCGATGGCGCCACCCGCGCCCGTCCGCGTCCGGCGCCGCGCTCGCTTTTCCCCCGGTCCGCCCACGGGTTTTATTCGCGCCTGGACGATTCTGCCCCTCGTCCCCAACCCGGCGCGCGTTTCCCTTCTCCGGCGGCCTCCGCCGCGTCGCCGGTCGCCGCCGCGCAGGCGCCACGCGTGGCGTGGGGTCAGTAGTGGCCGTGCGGCTGCCGGGGGCGGGGCGGGGGCCCCGTGCGCCGGGCACGCGCGAGTCCTTATCTGCCAACGAAATGGTTGCCACTGTACTACACTGTACTCTACTCCCCGTTGGGTAAAAATAAGGCAATAGGCAAATGGTTTAGGGCTTGTTTGGATCCCAACTTTTTTCAAAAGTCCCTATCACATTAAAAGGAATCTTACTATTTTATAGTATTAAATAAAATCTGTTTATAAATGTTTTTTGACAGCTGAGAGCTTTTTCGCGAGACAAATCTAATGAGCCTAATTAATTCATAATTTGCTACAGTGATATTGCAGTAACCATTCGCTAATCATGGATTAAGATACCTCATTAGATTCGTCTCGCAGTTTAGCCCTAGGGTTCTGCAGTTAGTTTTATAATTAATATTTATTTAATACTTCTAAATACTAAAAAGTCTCTGGGACTTTTTTTAAGTCCCTATTCCAAAACACCCCTTAGCGGTCAAATGACAATCTTTCAGCGAAGCTGGAGAGGGAGTGAGGATGACACGATGTGGTTGAATTAAATGTTCTATATTACTTGATCCAGGTGGTTGCTTTTCGCAGTGAAACGCTGAAATTACTTTACTAATTACTAGGCCATGGCCGCTGCGTGTTTACCGATCTTGTTTTTTTTCTTTAGCTCACCAAGTTCTTCGTCCATCGTCCTCTCGTATAGTAGTATATTAGTTTGATCCATCTCGTTTTCCCCCGTTGTATATTAGTAGTCTACTGATACTCAGGGGCGACGCCACGTTTCATTCATCATGCTGCACATGCACCGGGGTCCGAATCAAACTACAATATCTCATTTATTTATTGAAGCTTTGCTTGAAAATTTTTGTGGCTAATGTATAAATGATGATGTCCGACATCAGGATCTTCTTTGATCTAGCCTCGCCCCTGCTGATACTTTGCTTTTTGCTATTGGAAAATGAAAGCTTTGCTTCCGTAGAAGCTGGGAGTAACAAAAAAAATAAGATCCTCTTTTTACATAAGAAAACGTATCAGATACTTTTATTAGCCAGATAAAATTGTATGCACGTTTTTAGTTCTGAGAAATAACTTTGGTGCATGGCAGCAGTGCGCTAATTTTTTTTGCAAACCTTTTATGAAGTGCTAAATTGTCATGGTGAGCCACTTATCCGAGGAACCTTACTTAAGATCCAACAATAAACTCAAGACAGGAACGTATAAAAAGGATCCAGCTGATGTGAAGTCCTCCGGGGCACAGAAAAAGAACACTTCGGCCATACACCATCTACGGCCACACATTAGGATGCCAAAACTAGTGATCTTTGTCTAAAAGCTAGGCATCAATACCGTAGGATTCGGTTTCCCACCTCCAATTCCGATGCTACTTATTCTTTTCTAATCAACATTTCCACCGTTTTTTTTTGTTTCTCGTCGCTCGTGTACGAACTACAACAAAATAGCAGTACGGGTAAGCTCGTGCTGCGCAGCGACGCTTATGCATGGGCCTTCACGAAACCCTCGATGCGAGCCTAGGACCCACCATACGGGTATGTTTTCGTCATTTTGCCCCTATTCTTTTTCCTCACGGACAGGACACCCCCCCCCCCCCCCCCCCGCGCCTTTGTAAATTGCGGGTGGATCGCATCTCGCAACTGGAATGTGCTCCGCCTGCGCGACGTGACGGGCGCGATCGCGATTTTTTTTGAAAGAGCAATCACGATTATGGCCCTGTTTGGTTCCTCCACTAGAGAGTACTAGACAATTTTGACCGCTAATTACGATGTTAAATAAAGTTAATTTACAAAATCAATTCTAGAACCCCTGCGTTAGGAACTTTAAAGAATATAATGAGGTCTTTGACCGCGTGATTAGAGGGTGGTTACTGTAGCATCACTGTAATCAATCATCGATTAATTACTGTCATTAGATTCGTCGTGAAAAGTTATACTCATCTCTTAAAAAATTTGCAAATAAATTTCATTTAGTACTCCATGCGAGATTCTTTTCTCGGCTTGTGTGCAATAGGAAGCACTAGTGAGAACCAAACAAGACCTATTCGTCGCCGGTTCTCAGTCTCATCAGCTGCTATTCAGCGGCTACCTCGGAAAAGACGGTAAAATAAAATAAAAATCCGGCCTTTTTACTTTTTCCCCAGCTATCCCGGAGCAACAGTTGGCTTGGTACCGTGCTGATTTGGTAAGATGGCAACAGTGATGTGACAGCTCCTCATTACCAAAACTAAGCTCAGCTAAAGGAATACGCGGTCACATTTTCGCGCAAGCTAAAACTGGAAAAAAATCTCATTTCCCAAAACTTTTCGAGAAATGCATATTGGAGGTTCCGCAAAATTCGTATGGAATCCTCGCGTGCGTTCCAAAGAGGACCTCATGCCGCCCCCGCCGTGTTTAATGACACCTGGCGACGACGCCTTGCACCATTTCGCCGTGTGCGCGTAGCAATACTCGGCAGAAAAGAAAAGGAAAAAACATAGTACAGTGCTAAACTGCTAAGGCTACATGGCTATCATCATTGAAAAATATAATACAGCAATCATACGAGTCCTTGGTCGGCCGGGGGATTAGAAAAGTACAGGTCCGGGAAGTGGTCCGTACGTCCATTTTTCTTCTTCTTTTTTTTTCTTCAATCACGTCTGTTTTCTGTGGGTACACGCCCCACGCAGGAGGAGGACAGGTCCTATCTGGGCGAGGCGCCTAGCGTTTACCGACCGTGGCATGTGAGGTTAGCCGAACCGTATGGTCAAAACAGTGGTTAATAAAGGGCGACGCGTCCGCTTCAGCTGCCCGATCAAATCTTGTACTGGCTTCGCGTACTTTATTTAAGCTCCGGGGAGGGTGGTGTCAAGAGATCGTTGGCTAGCGAGGAAAATAATTATGCGCGCAGCTGGGCTTGTTGCTACTCCAATCAAACCGTATTCTCTCGCTCTCTAATTTTTATAGAAAAAAATGCAAGCATACGAAGAATAATAAACGAAGGTATTATAATGATCTATTTCATGGTGATTTAATAAAAATTAATTTGGTACTGTGAAAATTTGTGTATTTTATTGCAAATTTGGTTAGGGTTAGTGAGGTTTGACTTATAACAGAAGGGGTATTCTAAACTGAGTCCACCCAAGGAAGGAAGCACACGGTCCTTTCCTTCTAGATCTACAATTCATTAATGCTTGTTCGAGCGTGACGGTGCCATCGAACACCACACTCTCCTCTCTGCAAAAGCCTAGTTGAAAAAAATATGTGGCACCGTCACGTGTTGCAAGATGCACTCTGTTACTAGCCTCTAGCCTACGATAAATTACGTTCACGTCGTCGTGTAAATTACGTGCAGTACGTACTTTTCGCTGTGTTGCAAGTGGCCCCCACTCGGCATCACCCCTTGCCCTCCCTGCACTTTCTTAATCGCCCTCTCCCTTCCCGAGCTCCTATATGGCTAATCAGCTGATCAGCCTCTCATGACGCCCTTGTTTACGTTTCTTCTAGGCGCCCGTGTATTCTAATCCCCCCGGCCCGGAGGTTATCCCAGCCACCACCCGCGGAAAAGCGTTGACGGGGCCGCCCGCCCATTGGCGACGAGGTAATCGTGACCCCCCGGGCCTCGGGCGCGGCCTCTGCGCGGCGTCCGGCGACGGAGATCCGGTGCAGTGCATTACTGCACGTGCAGTTACTGCTGCTGACGTGTGGGACCATGCGCCGTGGGGTTCACGTGTCAGCGGTAGCAACTGCACGTGCAGTTACTGCACCGGATCCTCGTCCGGAGCGTTCGGCTCCGGGCTCCCGCCCGGGCCGGCCGCGGCCTCGCCGCGGCGCCGTCGCTGTCGCAGTCGCGCACGTACACTACAAGAATTCCTGTAATACATGACGGTACAATTTAGTCACCAATCATTAAAAAACTGTCACCAAGTGGTTTCTGTGAAAGTTTTTAATTTAGTCATGTATTGAGAGTCACGGATTAATCTGCGTGACATCTACGTGAAACTGTCACCGATTAAAGCAATCCGTGACATCCATCGCCAGTCACAAATCGACTTTGGGCCCTGCTAAGTCCAACAGGGCCCAGATTTAGTGACCCCAAAAAAAGTCACGAATTGTGGAATTGTGGACACGTAGGATTTAAATCCGTCACCAATTAATTATCCATGTCATCACTTTGCTTGTTTACATGGCACGGCTGCCACGTTGGATGCTGATGTCATCACATATATTGATAATTTAATTCTATCACCAATCAATAATTTAATTCCGTCACCAATCAATAATTAAATTTCGTCACAAATTGATAATTACAAAAGAAGCAAATCTCCAGCAATGAAAATTCATGAACAATATAAACATAATGAAATTCCAATCCAGCAATTGATGGCATATAAAATGTTGCAATTCTAATACATCAGATCACATATAAATAGTTTGTACCCAATATTACATCACAGGAATGTATCAGCAATCCTTAGCATCAGGTTCCAGTATGACACTTAAGTTACTCACCAGAAACAGCAAAAGTATTGTAATCTATTTGACCATCAATAGAATGCAGCAACTGCAGCAGCAAAAGAAGTTGCGACATAGCCTAACATCCCATACCATGTAGCTTAATTTGGTCGAATCTGACTTAGCACAATCGCAAGTTTTGCATCCATTTCAGCTTGCTTCCTCTTCATCTCCTCCTGCTCCTTGATCCTAGTCTGTTCTGTTTCTTGCACTTTCTTTGACAACACAGCCATTTGCTCACGAAGCTCAGCATTGTCCCTCTTCTCTGCTTCTAGTTGAACCTCAATGTTTTGTACCTTGGATCTAGGACGTGCAGCCTGGATCCCCACATTTTGAAGGAACTGGTTCTTTTTAGTGTTCTCAGCCAGCACATCAGCTACAACCTCGGTCGCAGACTTTGGTTGTTCGCCCTCTACAAGTGTAGACTGCTTGTTTTCCATTTCAGTCTAGAATGCAAGAAACAGACACATTTGAAGATAATAAGACACACCTAAAAACAAGCATTTTAAGAGGATTATTTGAAACAATTCCTTACAATAGCAAGCTGTACAGCAGGAGTGTACCCTTCCTTTTTCTTGCTGTAGTGGCACTCCTTGAACAAATCCAGTGCATCTGGATCATGATCTTTGTACTTGTCTCCCTGAAAAAAATATCCATACCGAATAATATTACTTAATAAGAACACTTTGTAGTAGCACAAATTTGAAGAAACATCATTTACACTAGATCAGATTTCACATGTATATCCATGCAGCAAGAGTTAAAGGTCTACACAATTAAACAAACCAGTTCGTATTTGACATGTATATTCATACAGCAAGAATTAAAGGTCTACACAATTAAACAAACAAGTTGAGATTTGACATGTATATTCATGCAACAAGAATTAAATATCTACACAATTAAACAAATAGGTTGATCACAGGATCAGACATTAAGGAATTGGAAACAGTATTTTCTAGAACCAAAAGTAACTAGCAGAATCATCTATTTTGTCAAATCAGTACAATAGCTAAGCAATTTGCACAATATTGAGGGGACACTTATGGCTGCACATAGACGTGTAAAAACATTGCTCCATGTGTAGCATTAAGTAATTAGAAACACCATTTCCAAAAGTACAAGGAAACACACAGAATTATATATGTTCAAGATTTGGGCAGCATGTACCCCTAATAGAACAAAGATTACAGAGAGCAAGATAATAGCAACTTAAAGCATTCAGATTACAGTAAACAGCACAGGTTACAAAAGATTTCTCACAGCAGAATTGTCTATTTGTCTAACCAATACTACAGCAACTAAGCAATCAGCACAATACTAAGACAGCTCTTATGGCCGCACATAGGCACGTGTAACTTACCAAATTTTCTACGTGAACCATGTAGCTGCGGGAGCCAGTTGTTTGATGGAACTTGACATTGGCTCAGTTATCTTTCATCCTTCGACAAGTGTTCTACATCAAGAACATAAAAAACATGCAATGCACGTGTCATAGTACCATCCACAATGCATTAGTTTATTTTGTAGGAAGAAGCATACCATCTTTTCTGGAGTTTTCCATAATTCCACAAGGTCATTCCACTGTTCATCATTTAGTGATTTGACTGGAGATGTTTTGCTCACCAAATGTAGTGGAAAAGGATCAAAATACTTTTTCTTCAGCCTATATTGTTGTTGGCGAATGGCTTTCTTCATCATTTGCATGCAAGCATTATGAACTGGTGCTTCGCTTGTTTTGATATCAAACTTTGCCTATTCAAATGAGAGAATAAGTGAGAAAATACATAGCATGATTGATATTGGAGGGGAACGGCTGGAATAATATACTTACACTAAGCCTTCCTTCAAACATAGTCAATATCTCAGGTTTTTTCTTGTAATCCTTCCAGTGCTTAAGCACAGGCAAATGGTTCCTCACTGCAAATGTTGCATTCAGTTGCAAACTTTGCAGCAACAAGAGGCACAACAGGTCTTATCCTCCCTTCTTGAATAATTACTGGCAGTTTGCCACGCCGACTTCGGTTTATCCTTTGGAGACCATGTCCCATATTAACCCCTCTTTCTCGTCTCTCTTGCAATCCTAGATGTATATGCACAAAACAAACAACCAGTTAGGTGTAGCAAACATGGATCAAAGATGAACATGCAATCACCAATTAATTTTATTAGTTAAAATGGTTTGACATAGGAAAAACTAGAACTCCAGTGGTTTTGTGATATAGATAGTAATTTTTATCTCATATATCAACACATTTCCTTGGGGGAATAATGCAAATTAATATTAGTTGTACTTCAGAACCAGCAATAACATTCCAGCAACAAGATGACCATCACATGATATTCTCCTAATTAATGTACTTAATGCCCACATAGTGAGGAAATAGCACTTCGTAGCATTCACACATGGTTAAAAAGAGCACGTAGCAGCATCAACTTTCAAAGAGGAGGCAGCAGTATGCAAATGCTTTCATGTTCAGAAAAATACAGCAGCAACAGCAGTGTTCACTTTCACCACCAATAGTATTTCAGCATACAAACAGGAATAAACTTATCACCTTCACCTCCAATACTGATGCCTCCTCTAGGCTCTGTAATGCCTTCACCTCCATTGGTTGTGCAGCCATCAGAAAGGACAATGCCATCATCTGAAAAAGGCAACTAGTAAGAATGCATTTAAAAATATGGGCGTTGACATCAGGCTGTGCTATGGCATCACCTCCAACTTCCTGAACTTGGTTGACATGAGACGGCGATGGGTCTGGGAAACATATGTCACTTGGTGCAAGATTTGCCTCAGGCTGGGCAATGCTTTTCTTTGACCTTGTAACTCTAGTAGTTTCTTGTTCTGGATAAATTCTCTTAGACCTGCGCTTGATTCCACCAGGCCCACCGGGCGGCATGGCAGGTCTTCTATCAGATCCCTTTAAGCCCTTTAGGAAATAGAAGCATGAATTAATTAGTTAAAGCGGGCAGATATATTTCAAAAGCAAAAAAAGTTCATTTAGTCCGAATAAGATGGAAGAGTAAGCACCTTAGCACTGTCATCAATCATATCTCCTTCACTATCATCATCATGTGAAGGATCATAGTCAGATTCAGAGTCTTCTCTATTTCTATTATTATCAGTTTCCTTCTCATGAGAAATGGAACAAATGTTTGCAAGCATGCTTTTCAAACCAGGAATTCCAAGTTGTTCCAGCCTTGAACTATTCTGCATACAGCGTCTAAGGCGTTGCTCTTCGTATGGATGCAGTGGCTTTTCTACGATGAGAGAAAACATGAACATATTGTTACTCAGGAGAAGGATTTATTTCTACGATGAGAGAAAACATGAACTACCATAGGGGGGCTTTGTTGACTGCTGATGTATCAGGGGAAGGGGATCAAATCAGATATGCAACGAAAGTTGTTGGGCAACCTACCACACGGCCAGCCCTACCGCGCGCCGCTCCTCACCCTGCGCCGCGCCACCATCTCTCCCGAACCCACGCTGTCCTCGCCGCCCAGCCCCGTGCTCGCCCTGTGCTGTTCTCGCCGCCGCCCTGTGCCCCTGCCCTACCCCCGCACTGGTAGGGCATCCCGCGGCGGCGGCCGGCGACCCTAGCGCAGCAGAGCGGCGAGCCTACTCCCTTCCCAGCAGAGCAGCGCGTCGAGCCCGCCGAGCCCCCCTGTCCCGTTCTCCCAGGTGCCCTGCCCCCCTTCTCCTAGGATGTGAGATGAGTTATGGTATGTACCAACAATCTGGCGTTCTTGTGGCTTCTTTGCTCCAACCTTCGGTGGCATCTTATGAAGTTCTTCAGGCTGGCACTGGTAGAAGATGAGGCAGAGAGCCACCGACGTGCTAGGATGCGAGAGGATGGGGGAGATGTGGCCGATGGATGGAGATGAGATGGAGAGATGTCGCTCGTGGGTGGCGGCGGACTATGGACGGGATGGGGATCTGGGGAAATGGCGTCGGCGGCTGACCTAGGGATTTTTGGCTCTTGATATTTGGCGTGGGAGGGAGGAGCAAACACATAACTACTATTTTGCCCTTCAGGTGGTGGGCGCCGGTAGGCATGCTATATTGTTATTCTGATTAAGATCAATGGGCAGCAACGTAAACTCATTAGAAGGCTCATTTTCAGCTGGCGGGCAAGTGCGGCCAATTGTTTTTCAGCTCGCGCCCAAGCGCTTTTTTTTTTTTCAGTCCGCGCGTCTTGGGCTGGGCTTTAGCACTTAAGAAGGTTTAGGAAAATACATTGCACAGGGATACTATAATTAAATTTTTGGTACAATATTAATTTTGAAAATGACCTAAGTCAATTATGGTTACATAAGAGATTTTATTTTTTTTACCTCAAGTTTTCCGAATTATGTATTATGCCTACGTAACGCTTGGTTAAAATTTCTCATCACTAAACCAATTTCACTTTGGTGTTTTTTACATTTTCATGCACAATACAAAACCACACTTAGCATATAAATTTTACAATTTAGTATTTGCTTATTGGCCAAGATATATCCCAGTAGCACCCTCAAAAAAGTTTGGACAAGAATCTCAACACGTTGTTGGTGTTTCTTTCAAATGTCTTCCGCTCGTAGTGTGGAAGTCCTATGAAGTGAGTCTCATCGTCCAAGTTTCAACGTGATCGATAGTTCACTCTATCCTTTTCATGTTGGGGGCTTGAGGTTACCTTCGTACGACATGTTTATTGATCTAGATAACTTATTTGTAATTTTTTGTCAACACTACAATATTTTAGGAATTTAATTGCAGTTTGATGATTTAATGTAGAAATAAATTAATAATATATAAACAACCTCGAAAATTCAAGATATTTGGTGGAGGGCCAACATATGTCCCAGTAGCACCCTCAAAAAAGTTTGGACAAGAATCTCAACAAGTTGCCAGTGTTTCTTTCAAATGTCTTCCGCTCGTAGTGTGGAAGTCCTGTGAAGTGAGTCTCATCGCCCAAGTTTCAATGTAATCGATAGTTCACGGCTTGAGTTATCTCCGTACGACTTGTTTATTGATCTAGATAGCTTATTTGCTATTTTTTAGATAAATGTAAAAAATTTGGGCAGCATGTACCCCTAACACTACAATATTTGGGTAAATGTAAAATTTTGGGCAGCATGTACCCTAACAGAACAAAGATTACACACAGTATAATAGCAAATCAACAGCAAGCATCCAGATTACATATAAATAGGAAGCATCAATATTTAAATTGGTTCATGGACCATCATATGTCAACAAGCATACAGATTACACAAAAATAGCAAGCATCCAGATTTGAAATGGTTCATGCGCCATCATAGGTCAACAGCAAGCATCCTCACAAGTTCATGCATCCTCGCAGGTTACAAAAGATTGATTGAATAAAATAGCATTCACTTTTTGCCTTCTTTGTCATATCACATTTTAGCTGCAACGACATCCACCACCATCTGCAGCTTCCTGAAAAGGTAGCACTAAAAATTCAGCACCAAAAACTAGATGGAAAATACATAAATAGAAGAAACAGTAATGGTTTCACCTTGCCATAACAAGTCCAGGGCTATTCATCATCACTGTCTACCTCATTTATGGCACCTCCTTCACCTTCATCGCAGTACTCTAAAATTGTGTCATCTTCCACATCTTCACCATCACTCTCTTGCAATTCTATGTTTTTTTCTTTTCTCAAATTAAGGTACTTCTGATTAAGGCATCTACTACATGGACACAATATTTCATCATCCTCTCTGAATTTCCCTTGAATGAAGCCCATAAATTCTTTGACACCATTGATGTATTCACGGGAAAATAATCTACCATTCACCCAACTTCTATCCATCTAATCAAGCATAAAAAAACCAAAGCAACAAGTCTGCATGCACTAAAAAACTAGATTCAACAAAGTCAAGAAAAAAAAATACAAAGGCGTACCTTGGG
Source organism: Panicum virgatum (assembly GCF_016808335.1). Lineage (NCBI taxonomy): Eukaryota > Viridiplantae > Streptophyta > Magnoliopsida > Poales > Poaceae > Panicum > Panicum virgatum. The sequence goes on along the minus strand of NC_053150.1, from coordinate 47,781,623 downwards.
CAGTTCCACGCAGGGGCCGAGAGGGTGCAAAGTGGAACGGGAGAACAGAGAGGGCCACGGCGTCGGTCCTAGCCACCTGGGTGGTGGGCTGGTGGCCGCCGCCGCCGGACACAAGCCGGAGCAACAGTGTGGAGGGGAGGCGCTGGCAGGGATCAAGCGGAGCCGCGGAGGAAGGGCTGAGCGCTTCGGCTGCTGGTCCCTGGGGCGCCGGTCGGCGGAGAAGCAAGAGGCCGGTCACCGGAGAAGCAGGAACGGGCGGACAGCGGTACGGCGCTGGGGCGCAGGGGTCGGCGAATCGGGGCGAGGGCGACGGCGCTGGGGCTGCCGGCACCGCGGGCCGCTGCCCTTGTTCGATGCCGGCGGGGGCGACCACCTCCGGCTGGATTTGCCAGCGGCGGCAACTTGAAGGCGGCGCGAAGCGGACGCAAGGGCTGGGGGATTTCGGTGGATTGAAGATTCTCGCCCTCTTCGATCTATTTCATCCCCGGGTATGGAACTAAGTACAAGAACAAAACTACCGTGACCTATTCTTAACTCAGTCCATAGCTCAATGGTAAGAAAAAGCTCTATCCTAACAAAGGTCTGGGGTTCGATTCCTTATATATGGGACATTATTTTTTAAATTTTGGATCAACCTCTGCTTATGATTGATGAGCTGGCATTAGTTCCGTGACACATAAGCAACAAATGCTTATTATACAAAAAATTAAATAAGTTTTTTTTCATTGCCTACACCATGACAATTTTTTTTTCCTGTCACCATAATACCATGTAACCTGGATTAAGGCCTTAGTTCCGTGACACATAAGCAACAAATGCTTATTATACAAAAAAATAAATAAGTTTTTTTCATTGCCTACAACATGACAAATTTTTTTCCCTGTCACCATAATACCATGTAGCCTGGATTAATCCGTGACATTTATTAGTGACTGTTTATGCACGACTGTCATGACCAAATGGGCTGGATATCCAGTCCTACCAAACCATGATGGAAAAACTATAAATGTCACGGATAATACTATATTAGTGACTGTTTCTAAATATGTCACGGGGAATCTGTCATGGATTACACGATTTCTTGTAGTGGTACGCCGGCGGGCGGCGGCCGCCCGGCCGTTCCTTTGGCCAGTGCCCCCACGTGAGCCCACCTGCACACCCGTGCCCGTCTCCGCTCGTACGCTGCGCGCCCACGTACGACGTACCGGCCGGCTACGGGCTACCCCTCCCCCTCGCCGCCGTCGTCATCGCGGCGCAGCCGTCGTTCTAGCCTGCGGACAGCGTACGCGCCACGTGTACGAACGGCCGTGCTCCTGGCCCTGGGGCCCGACGACCTGGCCTTTTGGGAACAAGATAACCATGGGGTGGGTTGAGATGGAGACGGGTGCGAGCGTGCCACTAGTAGACGTAGCCTTCGTCCGGAAGACTACGCGAGGATTTGGATTTCGATCTCATCGCATCAGATGGTACGGTAGTTGGGTATGAAATACGTCTGGGTTTGTCGAGCAGCCAACCGGTTCTACACCTTCACACACGAACCACACCCACGGCGCGGGTTCGAGCCGGCTCGAGATCGGCTGGGGAACATATTTGGGCTTGGGCACACGAGTTGTTGTCGATCACCACCTTTAAAAAATTCATTTTTTGTAAAAAGGATGAGGGACTTTCCAATTTTCTGCTCCACCGAGAGGTAGCGAAAGAGCAGTTTTGGTGGCATCCGGGTGTGGGGTCCGGACAGGATTCTAGAACGCCGCCGTTCCCCGTCCGGCCGGTGCGAGGATTCCTACCAATCATGGCGCGTCCGCGGCCGCGAGCCGGCGGCGGGCCAGCACGAACATTTTCCTAATTTTCTCCCGCTGCACGTACGCCGACGATCGCCGGCCGTATCTCCCGCCGCATATCGCCGGGCGACATGTACGGCCACGTGGCTCCCGTCGACGGGACGGGTGGTCGTTTCCCCTGAGCACTCGTTGCCGAATGCCGATCGCGTCACGACGGGTGGTGGCGGCGGAGTTGCAGCAGCAGGGGAGGCGCCGCCACGAGGCATATGCCGTGCGCGTCGCCGTCTCCCTGCACGCCGTAGCCTCGCCTCGCGCCGCCCGCCCGCGCCGCGCGTGACGTGACGTGACGCCAGCCTGCGCGCGCGAACGACGGAAATTGCACAGCGGCACTCCTCCGGCACTGGGCCGTTCCGGACCGGCGACGTCACCCGCGGTGAACCCAAGCCGGGCCGTGCCCCGCGACGTCGATCGGCGCGGCGGCGGCGTCGGGACAAGGATGGCGACGGACGGCGAGCGACCGGCCGGCGCCGGGAGGGGCGCGCCCCGGCACTGCACGCAATCATCTCGTCCGTGCGACGCGAGGCTATGCCGCGAGCCACATGCGCGCCGCGGCGGGTACGGGCTGGAGCTGGCCGCCTGTCCCAAGGGCAATCATACCGGCGCCGTACGCCCTCTGCGTGCGCTGTGCAACCTGTGACGAAACCGCCAAATTAAAACTCTAATTAAGCGTAATAGCCGTCATTTGAACACATCGGGTTCATTAGCTTAACGGTTTAATTTGACGATAATTTCTCAACACACGTCCCGATCGAAACATCACCGATAGTCCCACGCGAAGGTGGACGCAGATAGCACAAGCACGACACGTATTTGAAAATACAACAAATATACCTAATACTTACCTTGAGTTTTACAAACCAAGTGTGAATAAATACAAAATTTACAAACTTTGATTTTCTGAAATCCGGGTTCAACTCAAGGAAAGAGGGCCTACATCTAACAAAAGGGTGTCCTAGGGAGATTCCTATCTAAACGTCTGGCTTCACAACCTCCCATCCCTCTGCATCTCGGCGGATGAACTTGGCGCAGCAGGGACAGAAGTCTACGTCTGCGTGTCCTGAAATAATTGTGGCAACAAACCCTGAGTATACTAATACTCAGCAAGGCTTACCCGACCAGTAGGCATAACTTAGCCCACATAGCTATACAGGCAAGGCTTTTGTCTGGTGGTTATTTTGCAGAAAACTGCGACTAAAGTTATTCCTTACTTTTATTATTTTAGCTCCAATTTCTATATAATCTAACATAGTCTAATATTTGCATAACCAAATCTAGAGCAAACATAATGTAACAACAAATGATATATCAAAGTTCATCAATATGAGTATAACCGTTTTTCTCCACAACAACACTACGCTGCGACGCAGTGACCAAGGTGCTCATATCCGAGAGCGATTGACGCCGAATCGATTCGATTTAACCTTGCAAGGTGGACCTAACCAACACGGCACGCATATGCCCCGTCGGACTATACGAGCCAACAATTCCCCTCCCCGCCTTGAACTACAGGAACCAGCCCAACGACATATGGTCAGCCGAGCTCAACGTGAGACCACCAAAAGTAAACATATGCATCCCAATTCTCCGCGACTACTCGACTCGCCCTAGGAGTTGGGTGCGGGTTCCTGTACTTTCGAAGCAAGGCAGTACTCGGCTTACCGGTTTCGACTACCTCCTACTCCCGGCATGCGGTTAGTACAGTTCAAACATGATCAGCAGGGCCAACAACGGCTCGGTCCTTAATTGACACAGGCGGAACTACACCTCTCCCGACCGGTCTCAGATTCTATTCTTTCTTCCATCCCAAGACTATCATTCATCTTTAGTAACTCATATCTGGAACGTAATCCATCCAATATCTCGCGAGTAACCCAGAATTACTCGACTTCTACCGAACCCTATCTAGCATAGCATTTCTATCGTCCTATACATACTAGAATGACTCAGGGGAATCTAGGGTTCATGCAACTAGGGTTTCAAACAACTCCTAAACATAATGCACAATAAATAAATACATAACTAGGTGTCATAATTTAAAATTAATAGGATGTGCACCGGGGCTTGCCTTGCGCCTGTTGCTCAACATTAGGATCAACCGGGCCTTGGGCCGGGTGCTCACACCTCTCCTCCTGGGCTTGCGTCGTCTGCTCTTGTGGTGCCGCGATCACCTCAAAGACGGCGCCCTCAGCTGCGGATGCTACACGTATGCATATGAAATAAATGAGTGCAGCTCTATGATGTAACTAATTTACTTTAACTGGAAAACCCTGCGGACTGTCTGCGCCCAAGTGGCGGACCGTCCGCCGTACTATTCGACCGACCCTCCAGAGACAACAACGTCTCTGGAACAACTTCGAATTCTACCTGCGGACTGTCCGGCCCCTCTTGGCGGACCGTTCGCAGTTCACGTGGCCAATCCACCAGAGACGGCAACGTCTCTGGACAAAGTCCTAGACACTACTGCGGACTGTCCGCGCCCAAGTGGCGGACCGTCCGCGGTTCAATTCTGCGAACACCACCAGAGACATCGTCTCTGGGACAAATTAAAGCTTCAACGGCGGACCGTCCGCTCCCCTATAGCGGACTGTCCGCAGTAAATTTTCCTAAACTAACAGAGGCAACATCGTCTCTGGACAAAACCTAACTTGGCCTGCGGACTGTCCGGCCCCCCTGGGCGGACCGTCCGCGACTCCTATCTTTGACACCGCACACTAGGCAGCAGCGAGCGCGGCGACGGCGGCGGCGGTCGCTCACTGACGCCGACGGCACTCAATGGAAGGGAAAAAGATCGGGAAGCACGAGGAACTCACCAGGAACCCATTCCCACGGTCGGTTCGAGCGGAGGACGACCGGAGAGGCGGATCAGCGGTGGAATCAAGCTTCAAGCACCTCCAATGGCGTCCGGTGGTGGTTGAGACGATTTCGGCCGGGGAGGAGTGGGGCTAGGGGTCGGAGAAGGTGGAGGAGGTGCCAAGGAAGGTTCCCGCGCGAGGAAACGAGGTTTGGTGGCCGGAGGAGGGAGATCGACGGGGAGGGGACGACGATGGCGCGGGAGCTCGAGCTCCGCTCAGCTCTGGACGAAATGAGGAGGAAGAGAAAAATAACAAGTGGGTCCCACACCCATCCAGATAAATATCTGAGCGATGCCTGGCGGACTGTCCGCCGTCCCCTCGCGGAGTGTTCGCGAGGCGGGTGTTACACAACCTGACCATCTTTTCCCCCGTTTGGGAGGCGAGATGCAGCCCTGGGTCCGGTCCGGCCGGTCCGGCCGGCCGGCCGGCCTTTGAACGGCGACTTGGAGGACGCCGCCTACCGCCGTGCGGGTCTACGCTGCGGCCGCCTACAGGGAACTCGATCGCGCAACTGGCCCGGTATTTCCGCGCAACTTGCGCCTGCGCGATCCAAATAGTGTCGCGTTGATAAGAGCCAAGACCAGACCACGGAACACGGCGGATCGCCATGCCTGGAGCTCTAGGCCGCCTCTAGGGCGCTCAGCTAGCAGAAGCAAATCGACCAACCTTTTGCGCGAGATCGAACAAGGCGCGTACGTCTCGAGATACGGATACGATCCGCCGGACCGCCGGGGCCCCCACAACTAACCATCGGCGCCCGCCAACAGACTGCAGAGCAGCGGTACTGTACCAGCAGAGCAGTGGTACTCGGGGGCAGCTGGCTGGCCGCGCCGCCCGCCGTCCATGTTAGGTTTGAGCTGGTCGGGATCCAGCCGGATCCCTCGTACCAGCGCGTAGGCCGGGCCGCCGGAGCCCATCCATCGCGCCGTCCCGTCCGTCCATGGCGGCCTCGTCGCCAACGGCAGAGGAGTACATCCTCACATGCGCCTGGAATCGGGGTAGCTCAGCCTGAGGCTGAGGCCTGAGCTGACCATGGTCCAGTAGTGTCCAGCGGTTGCTGTTAGAGAAAACAAATTAGACCAAGTATAATAATGGATTTATAGCCAAGCTAGTCAGTAATTTTGATGATGTGGAGGGGAGAACAAAGGAGAGAGAAGAGAGCTTAGCTCCAAGTTAAACACCAAGCTGAGCACGGATGCATAGGCAATAGTGGGTCCTAATAGAGATCTTTGTGAGAAGAAGAGAAAAAAGAATGAAACCATATAATAATAAAAATATTTGGAGCCAAATAAGAGTCTAATTATTGTATAATTTGGCTCTTGTTTCTTAGCTATAGAGTCAAGAGGCAAGCTCTCTTCTCTCTCCTCCCTTCTCCCCTCTACGTCATTAAAATTGCTGACTAGCTTGGCTATAAGTCCATTATTATACCTGCTCTGAGCCAAACACTTGACTCAGTTGTGTTATTAGCCAGGCTCTTAGGAGCCCCCTCGAACCGATGCGGCCGCGAGCACGCGTCCGGCGTGTCCGCCGCGTGTGTGCGCGCGTTTCCGCTTGACATGTGTCTAGGTGAGCTTGTGCGAGCCTAACCCACGCTCTGAATCTGTCACCAACGCGTCTATGGGTTGCTCGTTCGAGTCTTACAGTAAACAAACAGAGGGGGGATCAGGGCACCACAGCAAACTTTGGAAGTTGAGGCGATTGCCATGTTCAGACTCTGAAGTCACCTGTGGAGGAGTGTTACTCCTTACCTACCTATCAATCTGGTGATCACTGCTCGTACATACTGTCTCGAAGACTGATTGAAAAGCGCACATAGGGAGAGTGTTGCCCACTTATCCTTGCAGAAATTAGATGGACAGTGGGCGTGCTTGGTTGCCCGACATCGACTGCCACGTCTCACCTTTGGCCTGCAACCAGGCAGGCCCAGTGTCCTAATTTTGGCAAGGACGCTGGCAATACTCGCCGAGGCTAATTGTTTGTGCCTATGGTTCCCGAGTTAGCCCGCAGTTCAGGGTCATTTAGGGCGTCCGCAACAAGATGTTTTGAGCCAGCGACGTCGCCAGCTGAGGTCCGACATGGAAGCAAAAAGTAGGAGAGAGAGGACTCGATAGCAACGAAGAAATCGCCGATCGATTTGCGTCTGTCTGAGGCTGAAAGCGGGCCCAAACAATTTCATAACACGCGCTCGTCATCTCTCTCCGCCACGCGTGCTGGCGTAGTCGCCGGCTCCACTAGGGACGCCCTTAGAATCAGATTCAGGTACGGGGCCAGCTGGAACGCCATGGACTATTGAACTGAAATAAATTCTTTCACTCTCTGATGAAGCAAGACTGACGGTGCATGATCGTATCGTAGCACAGGTTATTAAAAATGACGTGTCTGCGATAACTGAATGCAAAGCTGAAACATGTTCTCTGTCTCGGGAGCCTCCAATCCGTTGATCTGCAGGCAATAACTAGACAGCAACTCCAGTGGCGGAGCTAGAAACGAACCGTAGGGGGGCTATTTTGCCTAACTTATGCAAAGTGTATATACATACATATGGTTAATAATATTTTAGTCACATTCAACAAAATACAAGTGACCATGGAGGCTATCACCTTATCACACAAGCCATCAACAAAATAAAATAACCCATAGAACTAACATAGGTTAAAATTCCACTCTCCTTTCCTTCAGAGCTCGGAACTCGGAAATTATATCGTTGTAACTGTAGTGCTCAAGAATTTCTCCTTCTATTTTTACTAGCAAGCTATTGGAAAGAAATTCGTCTTCCATCTTATTGCGCAGCCTTGTTTTGATGATCTTCAAGGTTGAAAAAGCACGCTCAGCGTTTGCTTTTGAAACTGGTAGAGTGAGAAGCAACCGAAGCAATCTATCAACCAAGTTAAAAGTCCCAGCACGCCTTGAGGCAACAAGATGTTGACAAAGGTCTGCTATTGTTGCAATGTTTTTCAGATCGTCACTGTTAGAAGCATCAATAACAAAATGTCTCAACTGGTTCTCTAATCCAACCCGTTCTTGCTTGTTAAAATCTGCTGGACAGTACTTTTCAACCATTCTGCAGATCTCACTAGCTTGGAAAGATGCAAATCCATTCTTCGGCACCAATGTAGCACTAATGGACAAAAGACCCAACACCTTCTCATTGAATTTCAGATTTAGTTCTGTCAACTGAGTGTCAATTGTGGCCCGAAATATCTCAACACGAAAATAGCGTTCTTTGGTAAAATGATCAGGCTGACGATGAGCTCAGCCACCACCCATAATATATGTTTGTTCCATGTCTGGTATATCAATTTCATGGGTCACACAGAAGTCAACAACCTTGCAAAAAAATAGTTCCCAGCCATCATCTGATCTCATTTCCTCTAAAAGAAATTTGGTGGATTGCACAAGCTGGATGGCATTTACTATGTCCTGTCTTTTCTTCTGTAAAGCCTGACCAAGTTGTTCAGTGATCTCCAATATTTCTCTCATCATACATAAGATAAATACAAACTCGAAAGATGTATCTCCATCGGCACGATATGTACCAGGTGATGAATCAGCAGCTAATTTTTATAAAACTGAACTTACAGGATTGAACATATCCATAAGACTAGAAATAGAACATAGGTTGGAACCCCATCTTGTGTCCCCTGGACGTTTCAGTGAGCGGATTTGATTTGCTCCTTGACCTGTCTCAAGCTCATCAATGGCTAGCAAACGTGCAAGTTCAACCATTTGGGCATCATGGAGCTCATCGTGACGCCTTGATGATGAGTCAACTGTGTTTACAATGAAGAGAAGATGCTGAAAAAACTGGGTAGCAGGAACCACATCCTTTGCTGCAGCAACAAGAGCAAGCTGTAAACGATGGGCATAGCAATGAACATAGTATGCATAGGGACATTCTCTGAGGAAAAGTGCTTGCAGTCCATTAAACTCTCCCTTCATGTTGCTAGCACCATCATACCCTTGGCCTCGAAGGTTCTGGACATCAAAGCCATGGCTGGACAGGACATGAGATATTTCCTTCTTTAGTGTCAATGCTCTAGTGTCCTTTACATGTATCAAGTCAAAGAACCGTTCCTGCACAACACCATCTTGATCAACAAATCTCAAAACGAGTGCCATTTGCTCTCGTTTTGCTACATCACATGTTTTAACCACAAGAATAGAGAACTTTGCATCACCTATTTCCTCACGAATATGCATCCTGACTTTCATTGCAAATATACTCAAGATCTCCTTTTGAACATCAGGCGACGTGTACTTAGCATTTTGTGGAGCATTCTCTAAAATAACACTTGCAATCTCAGGATTAAATTCAGCAAGAAGGTTTAAAATTTCTAAAAATTTTCCTCTATTCTTGGACTGAGGTGTCTCATCATGGCCTCTAAAGGAACAAGATTGCAATGTTAACCACTTAACAGCTGCAATTGATGTTTTGAGCCGTAGAAGATTTTTTTCTTTCTCTTGATTGTTTGCCACCTCCACAATATTATCTATATGATTTGGGTTATTCAACAAATAACGGCATTCTGTCACTGCACTGTTCTGATGTGAGCAAGGGCCTGACCCAATCTTATCTTACAATACGATTCACGCACCAAAAGACGGGCAGCGGATCGGGCCACGTCACCCGCTAAACTTCGAGCCGTCGGATCTAGCCAATACACAATATGTGCCGTCCGATCGGGTCATAGCGGGCCACTCACCCGTTAAGCTGTCAACCGGATAGTCCCGAACCCGCTCGCGGGCGATTCCGGCCTCTCCGCCGCCTCCCCCTTGTCCTCCGGGCGCGGGCAGGGGTCTGGGGTGCGGGCGCCGCGAGCGCGGTGTTCACGGCCGTCCCGGCAGCCCGGCACTTGTGGGAGCGCGCCAGCGGCCACGGCGACCCCAGCGCAGGCACGATTGTGGGCGAAAACCCCAACCCCAGGCGCTCCAACCCCAGCGATGGCGGGGTCCGGGGCAGACGCGGAGCAGGCGCAGAAGTGGGCGGCGGCGGCGGCGTACGACGACGAGGGCGACGCGCGCTGGTCCGGCTACTGGTCCAACATCCTCGTGCCGCCGAACCTCGCCTCCCGCCCCGACGTCATCGACCACTACAAGCGCAAGTTCTACCAGCGATACATCGTGAGTACCCACCGACCCACTCGATAGCTGCTGCCTGCTGCCGTCGCCCTTGCCCACGGCTCTCCTCTCCTAGCTTCGATTCCTCAATTCCTTCCCCTGCTGCCGCTGTTCCTCGAGCCGTCCGTCCGCGTTGGGTACTAGTAGGATCTGACGCGCTTTCCGTACGGAAGCGCTGTCGTTCTGGGTACATATGCTGGGGTTGTTTAAGCTTGTTGAATTGAGCTTGTTCGGTACTAGGAACTAGGATCTGCCGCGGCACGCTGCTTGCTTCACTGGCGACGGCAGTATTGCAGATGGGATGCCCGTTGCGACCTGATTGCTTAATGTAGGCTGTCCTTCCTTGAAGGCCACATGTTCGTTTCGATGCATTCCTTGCTTCGAACCCTGGATGTTATTTCCACTTGATAGTAAGCTATGATGTGCAATGAGCTTGGTGCCACAACTAGGTTTCCAGTAATTTGTTCGTCCTGTTACAGACAGTCTAGCAAGCATTTTGAAACTTGAACTTCATCTCCTTCAAGTTTTTTTATTCCTGATGACGGATGTGCAACATGTCCATTCTTACTTTCTTAGTTTATGCTGTATATACAAGCCATCTATGAGTTCAATCAGGATATTCTTATACAACCATGCTGGCAGAGCCATAGAAGAAGCTTGTTTGTACATAAAGCTAACAAAATGAGAAAACAAATTCTATGGTGTTTGCTTATCATTTTAGTTAATATTACCACTTGTGTGACACTAAAGAATGAATCAATACAGTGGTTCATGCATTTTATTTCTTCTTTTATTTTCACAGGACCGTGATCTGGTGGTTAAGCCAATGTCATTCACCGGTTCCACTCAACAGAACAGGCCAGATGTAAGGTCTTCATCATCGCCATCCAATGAGAATCTCAGGGCTCGTAACTCAGCTAAAGCATGTACTTTTTGAGCTTTTTACTGACCATAGGATCCATCATTCACATCTATCTGTTAGCTGAGTCCATTTCATGTGCAGGATCTACTTCGAGGTCAGCACCACCGCGGCCACCGCCAACACAAATGGATAGTGCTGTCAACCCTTTATGGTTTGATGCACGGACTATACATTTCTCCATCAATGCCTGGGTAAGCAATAAGCCACCTTTCCTTTTTGGTAACGGGTTTTTATGTATGCCTAAAAGACCTGCTGGTAGAACCGTAGAAGATGTTCCATTGTTCTATTTGATTCTATAATTTCGCCTATTTCGGTAATCCTTGTGGACATGGCATCAATCTCTGAGCCATCAACCTGTCACGTTTTTATTTATTTTTGGTATCTTGGTCCTGCTACTCTTTTTTGGACATTAACCTTGCACGTGCCATATACTTGGGCGTGATCAAATTATTATTTTCAGGTACTTGTAGTTGCTGGACTGGGAATGCTTCCAATTCTTCCAAAACACCTTGCTGACAGAACTTGCAAACTTTCATTACTGGGAACAATATTATCCTCGGGATATTCTCTATACAGTACTTATGGGGTAAGTGCCTGCCTATCTGAAGAATGAATATTTTTTTTACCTGGAGGGACTTTGATCAGATGTTCCTTTTTGTGTAAAGAAACCAAGAGCATGGAACATGCCAGCAATTCAGGCTTGGTTACAGTCTGTACTTGCAACCAAGGATTTTATCCATTTAATGTTCTCTTCTATGCTCTTCACATCTCAATTGCACTTAAAGAGTAAGATGCACTTTTTCTCTTGCAAGTTCGTGACCCTGATATCTCCTTTTTGTTGCTTTATGCTTCTGCTTATAATTTTATATTTGTAACAGTTGCTGCACTACCTGTGCTCTGCTGGGCACTTGATCATGTAGCCAGATTCCTAAGGCGTAATTTCGCTCGATCCTCTTTCTACAGGTAACTGCATGCTCCACTAGCTGTGAAGTTTGTTTCTGTATCCTCACAAGTCGCAACTGGTACCCAGTGTCCATTTCTCAATGCTGTATTGATTTCTTTTTCAGGAGATACTTGGAAGAACCTTGTCTTTGGGTAGAGACAAACAATACTACAATGAGCCTCCTTAGTTCAAATGCTGAAATCGCCTTGGGCTTTCTCCTGATCATATCATTGTTCTCGTACGTTTATTCAGTTATCCAGATAATTCTGAAATTTTAATTTTGTCTGAATAATTGCAGATTTTGACATGTACTTTTTTTAATGTTGCAGGTGGCGCCGTAGCATAATTCAGACGTTCATGTACTGGCAGGTGAGTTATCCTCCAAACATTCAGCCTTCCCTTTTTGCATTTCATCTCTTATTTCCATGCACTGGATAGCTGAGGGATTAGTACGACGTCACCTGTGCTGTTTCACTGCATGTAATAATTCCTAACCTCTGTGTACCTCAGGCCATATGTAGTGATTTACATTGTTTTCTGTATCATTCTAATCCAATAAATTCAATATATATATATATATATATATATATATATATATATATATATATATATATATATATATATATATATATATATATATATATATATATATATATATATATATATATATATATCTTCTGCCCTGCTTTTTGTCCATCAACAACTGGTTACCATCTGGTTGGCAATAGCAAGTAGGTTATTATTTAGCTATCAGCTTTCAGGTGCATTGCTGCTCCTTTCTAAGCTACTTATATCAACAGTCAGCACCCGCTGCATTTTTTATTGCATCACTTACCAGTGTCTTCCACATGGTTGTATAATGTGCAGGTGTTGAAGCTGATGTACCATGCTCCAGTGACATCCAGCTATCACCAGAGTGCCTGGGCGAAAATTGGGAGGATTGTAAATCCATACATCCACAGCTATTGCCCATTCCTCCAGACACCCATTTCTGCGATCCAGAGATGGTGGTTCAGGCAGTGAGATAGGCGGGGAAATTACATATGCTGCTTAATCATTGAGCCACTCCGGTCTTTTGAGATGGTTAAACAAACATAGCGTGTTGTTGATTTCCTGTAATGCAGCTGCGCACTGTAACCTTTGCAAGTTTGGACTTGCTGGATGACTGATATCCCAGAATTATGGAGGGTGCTCATCGTAGCCTGTAAACTCAGAGAGGCGGTGTACATTGGTGCAGGAATGAGTGGATGGCCATGTGTGCTGAATACAATCTCAGCCTGGTTAAGCTAACTTAATTTCGTCCTGCCCTTTGCGTTATCCACTGGAAGTTTCTGTTCATATTTGGATTGACGACGTTTATGTAGAGCACGCGAATTTGCTTAATATCTATGCTTTGCAGCGTTTCCGAAGTAGTCACTGGCTGTGTGTTTAAGTTACAAACCCAAGTCGTGTCATTTTCATTTCGTAATTTTTTGTGACCACCATGTGTGGTTTACAGACATAAAAGGACGGCCCAATATTAAGGAGGAGGCACAGTGGCACACCTGTCCCTAACTAGTGATACTGATGCAATTTTTTTTTGAAAATAATACTAATGCTAATACCCAAATACTGTACATAGCACAAGATTTTGGCTTGGCCTACGACCTGTATAAAACTAATGAGCACTAATACGCTAAACTTACTCGAAAACTAAATATAGGAAGAAACTAAAATGTTTACTTGGATTTGTTGGTGATCCATAACCATAGCGTCTGTTCTTTAATTTTTAGAAAAAAGTTTTAGTCCACCTGAAAGACCAAGTATATAAACAGCAATAGACTCCAAACCCCCAACTACACTATACGATAGATATATTTATGCCAGCGAAACAACAAATGTGCAACACCGACCCGTCCACTGGCCGCACGCGGCAACGCCGCGGCCATTTCTAGTATGAACTAAGAAAGCACAATTTTTGCCATCATGAACCTTCTTCCATGTGTCAAAACCTTATACTGTGAAGACATCAAAACCACTTCTTCTCTTTATATTCTTACTGGAAATGAAGCAAAGAAGACAATATGCACGGTGGTTGCTCTTTGAATACTCTAACCAAGAAGGAAAATCACTGAACCAACTAAACTTGAAACGACGCTGACGCCCTTTTGGTCCAGAAGCCTTATAATTCTACAATTTAGGTTGCATTGGGCCTAACTTCAAGTATGCACGCCGTACTTCATCTTGTTGATTGCTAGGATATTCCCAAATTTGTGGACGCAGTGCCGGATCTCGTTCCAGGAATTCAAGTCCTCGAAATACAGCAGGTCTAACTGATTGTTGTTCTTCATCTTGTATTTGTTCCAATCCAATTAAGGGGGCAAGAACTGGAGGTTCCTCTGGATCCACAATCGGATCATCCCTTTTCTTTTTGAAAAATTCATAAATTGGTTTCTCTTTAACCATTTGTACCTAAAATTGGTACAACTAATCCTATCAGTTATAGGTAAAACAAGATGCTGTTTTTGAAGGTGGAAAGCAAGGAACGGATTAACGGAATACGCAAGTACTAAAGCAGCCAATAAGAATCAGCCTAGTTACCTGTTGTTGCCTTCTTGCCGAATGCCAGAATGCGGATGATGCTGAATTTTGCTGATTGGGGATTGGGGATTACGGATTGGGGAATTGCAATTGGCGGATTGTGGCAAGCGGATTCCGATTGATCTCGCGACCAGCTGCAGCGGCCGGCGAGCAGTAGACGATGGAGACCGCCGGACCTGGCGCCGGCGGCAGCAGAGGCGGAGGCGGGGGGGGGGGGGGGGGGCGACGAGGCACGAGCGACACTGCGGCCGTCGCCTCGACGCTGTGTGCGCTGTGCGGTCTGCCGGTCTGGCCCCTTGTGCCAGCCTGGGTCAGTCCGTGAGTGGACAAACGAGATGGCCAGATGGGCCTTCGTATACCTATATGATTTTATTTGGGCCAAGGGGAGGGGGGCACGACCCAGTTTTATCGATACACAGCTCCGCCAGTGAGCAACTCGGCAAGCACATGGATACAACCAGAAAGCGATGAAGTCACCAAGAATGCGATGACCTCGAACGAAAGCACACGAGGAACTAGAACTGACGAGATTGGCACTGCCAGAAGCCCAGAACACAGCAATTTTTCTTAACAAGGGGATTACAATGAAACAGACTTGCCAATTTCCCCGGCCACGAGCTCGTGCGCCAAGACTGCGTCACGAGCTCCTCCTTGGAAGGTGCCCACGCCTACATACATACATACACGACAATGCGAAACAAGCATGTTTTCTACATTGCGCGTTAGATTATCACGCTAACATGATCCATAGCCAAATTATTGAAGCCCCGGACGGATCTCTACTATGTAAGCAATGGTTACAACATTGTATCTTAGTCCTTGCTAAAAATTATCAATCAAACCCTAGCAATGCTTGGAAAACCAAAACTTTTTTGTGTAAATCTGAAGAGTCAAATTATTTATAGCAAGCTCAAGCGAAAAAAAAGTTTTATTGTATCACAATTCACAATGACTGAGCAGTTTAAACGGTTGTTCTTGTTGACTGAAGTAGCTGCTCCAGGAGACTGTGCATCCAAGTTGGACTGCGGGTTCGAGGAAAAGACAGGGACTAAACTGAAAACTGACTGGATGCACAGTTGGTACATCTGGTGCGTCCACGTTGCATCCGACGGATGGAATCCGTTGGGTTGGGTGCACGGGGGCCCCAGTGCACTGGAGCACCAGTCGCTTCCTCAACCATTTCCAACTTTCCAAACTACCCCCAGCCCTCAGGAGCTCCAGATCGAAGCCATGGACCGGGGCTCGAGCTCCTCCCGTGGCAGAGGCTGGCAAGGACGGGGACACCACGGTGGCGGTCGTGGTGGCGGAGGCTGGCAAGGATATGGACGCGGACGCCATGGTGGCGGAGGGGGTGGCAGAGGCCGCTCCTCCCCACCAACTCCTTCCTCCACCGCCTACCGTGCGGCGGTCAACCCAACTCCGGCACCGGCCTGTACCGTGGACGACGCAGCGCCGATTGTGGGAACCTGCCCTGACATGTGCCCTGGTAACCCCCTCCTTGCTCACATCCGTGCGACCTGCCTGTTCGGCGAAGGCACTAGAACCTGCCGGGGGTTTTTTTTTTTTTGATAATAAGAACCTGCCGGGTTGACATGACGCCCAATGCGCTCCACCTATTCGACGAAATTATGCGAGGAGTACGGTCCAGTTTGATCGATTGTGTGGTGATTGATCTTATGGATTCCGTGGTCTTCTGTTGCAGCGAGGGAACGAGCGCAGAGGGAACGGCTGAGGGACCTGGCCGTGCTTGAGCGGGTGGGCGGTGATCCCACACGGACGTCTTCTTCCCTCGCCGTCAAAAAGGTGAGGTTTATACTTCCTTGCTGGTCCTTTTGCCTGTATGTGCTTGACTACTTGTAGTCTTCTCCCAATTCAAATGGCCTGACCAGCTACATCCTTCCATGTGGTAGTTAGATTATCGCCTGCTCTTTGTGGATTTATGTCGCTGGATGCATACGTTCATCCAACTGTCATGTACTTATGTTTACAGGAAGATCTGCCATTGGTGCTGGAACTGGCGAACTTTTTATGTTAGTTGCGATTTGCGAACTATTGTTGCATATGCCACCGATGTCGGGACCTCCCTTCATAGGCGTTCTTTATGTCGAATCATCTCAAGGACAAAACGAAGCTGTATTGTTATGATCAACAAGGACGTATTGCAGATGTTGGCCCTACATTTTCGTTGGACAGGCATTTCCTTTTGCTTGGGATTCCCTCTTTTTCTAGAAAGTTATCGGATAAGAGACAATTCTGGGTTCCTGAATTGC
The DNA here is from genome assembly GCF_016808335.1 of Panicum virgatum. Taxonomy (NCBI): domain Eukaryota; kingdom Viridiplantae; phylum Streptophyta; class Magnoliopsida; order Poales; family Poaceae; genus Panicum; species Panicum virgatum. The sequence continues at coordinate 47,765,097 of NC_053150.1, read as the reverse complement.
TCAAATGGAAAGTTTGCAAGGAATAGGCTTAATAACTTGTAAAAGAATTCTGCTTAATTTGTCATCACATTGGCAGAGAAAGAAAATCATAGAACCCACTGTCCTATATCCTTGTGGTCTTAAACTCTTTACTAACCGCTGAAAATTATATATGGTAAGTAGCAATATGGACATTGCAATAGTTAGTTTTACCTCTGTTTATGCTTTTCTGTTTGTCTGAATGACCGTATGAACATTGTATATATTATAAAAGTATGAAATAACCGCTAAGTATTTTGTGAATTCCACATTTCTTTTTCTAAATCCTGGTTTCATGCTAGTTCTGCAGAACTATATCTTCCACAAATGTAATGGCTTCAGATATACGTCCTCTGCCGGTTTTGCGAGAAACAATGGATTATCTTTTGCATTTATTGGATTCTTCAGAGCATCCGTTTGAGACAATCCATGATTTTATCTTTGATAGAACAAGGTCTATAAGACAAGACCTCAGTATGCAGAATGTAGTGAATCATCAAGCAATTCAAATATATGAGGACGTGGTATATTCCCATCTTGTGAACTCCCTTTAATGCATCAACTATGTTTTATAATTCCAGATTATCTTTGTTGTTCTTGAAGCTTCAATTTATAACATTGAACTTTCAATAGAGTCTAGTCTGATGACCCTTAAAGCTAAGTTTTGGGAAGTCAGATAACAGTTCCTCTTGATTCAAAAACCATATTTCATTCAGTTTAAAAGTTAGATTTTCTGTGCTCACAAAACAATCTTAATTTTCCTTTTTTCCTTGAAGGAACGTTGCAGTATCAATTTTCTTACCAATTGATCACTCTATGCACATGATATCAGGCAGGATAACTAGATATGCTCAAATGGTTGTTTAAGTTATCTTTTGTTCCCAATCCAGGATGGAAATTATGTTTTTTTTCCTCTGAACTATTGTTTAATGGGTGGTAATTTCTGTCTGGCCTTTTATACATCAGTTTTTACCCATCAGGTGGTCTTTTTTTTAAAAAAATTATTTGGCACTGTTAATTTTTGCTGTGTTGCTGGCATACCTTTTCTTTCCAGCTGGAGGAATACCATCGCTTCCAGTTTAACTTATATTAAAGTATTCCTCTTTAAAGCTTTATCTAATACCTGCCTACTTCCCAGGTAACATTTCATATTAGGTCCCATCAAAGACTTGCTAGGTCTTGTCAGGATTCAGATGCATCTTCATTGTGTTTCCTAAACATGGAGCAACTAACAAAATGCCTGCTTTCTCTGTTTGATATGTATCATGCAATCCATGAGAGTGATTCCCACAGCAAAAGAGAGGCCGAATATTATTCCTTCTATGTGCTTCTACATTTGGGCTGCAAGATACCGAAAATGGTAATTCTTTCCCCATTCTTATTGCTTCCATGTTGAAATTTGTTCTATTTACCTGTTCATATTATTTATGCTTTACCTTACTCCATCTAGTAAATACTACATAGCCTGACTTTCTGCTTATCTTCAGGTAGATTCACTCTCTTTGTGGTATAGCCAATTACCTCCTCAAGTTAGACAGTCAAAGGAAATGTTATTGGCGAGAAATTTATTAAGGTAACTTCTATATGTATTGCTTGCCAATGTGAACTTTCCTTTTTGTTCATGCTCCTATTTCCATTCTTATCATTGAGCCCAAAGCCTGTGGCATCATTTTGACTTTCTGTCTGTGTATCCGGTTGTATGATTTAGTCATAAGTACATCTTGTTGATTCCTGGCTGACTGCTTGATTAATTTCATGCTGAGCCATGTTTTTTGAATCTTAGATAATTGTATATATTTATTGTAGATGCTACCACCTAGGAAACTTCAAGCGCTTCTTTTGCATGATAGCAGCTGAAGCAACAGATCTTCAGTTGCGCCTTGTTGAGCCGTTTCTCAATGAGGTGAGTCCAGATGAGAGGTTGGCATTTTCAGTTGGCATAAACTTCTCTTCTAAATTGGTTTCTTAGCCCTTTCTTTAACAAGCCTATTTTTTTTCTCATTGAAATGCCTTTTAAGCCTAAATAATACTGAACAGATGATTGATTTCGTGGCAAAAGGATTTCAAGAAATTTTGATTGTCAATTATACTTTTAATTGTGTTTTGATCCATTCATTAAAAATAAAACCATCTGGAGTTTCTGATGCTGGTCTCATATTTTTCCCCTTTCAATTGTTTTCTGTATCAAAACTAGTACTGTCATTATAGGGAGGAAAATAAGCAATATGCTATTGTTTGCCTTGCGCACAAGCTTGAACTTTGGCTGATCATTTTGTGTTTTGGTGTCAACTTCAATCTCTCCAATTTTGCTGCTGAAGGTCCGAGCTAGAGCCTTAATGTACTTCAACCATAGCGGCTACAAACTCCAACACCACCCTTTGGAGCATTTGTCAGAAATCCTGATGATCGAGGTAATCTTTCTGTAAGCTAGAACCTATAAATTGCACTGATGTTAGGAATTCGGGGATACTGATGCTTATTGGCAATCGTTTAGGAGTCGGAACTGGAAACTCTCTGCAGAATATGTGGACTTGAAATCAGGACAAGCGAAGGTATGAAAGCTTTTGTGCCTAAACAGACAAGCTTCAGCCTACCGACATCCATGCCCCAAAGTAACGGCATTTACATCTCAAGGGATGAAAAGAGCATTGTAATTCAGGTTAATGGATTGTAGAATGTATCAGGAAAGAACTTGTCTGATGTTACATGTTAAACATTTCTCCACGACCCACACGAATACTTGCTACTGTAACAAGAAAAAGTGTCAACTATGTTGTGTACAATAACAAATTTGTACACGGTTCAGATGGTGTGACAACAACAACAAAAAAAGTTGTCCAATCTTCGTACGTACTTGGTATCAAAATTTCATATCGAAGCATGCTACATCTTCTGGTTTTGAATTGCAATCAATCTTATAAAACACATGAGTGGATATTGATCGATCTTGAGTTGCCCTCACCAGGCGCAGGCAGTCGTAGACTACGATCAGAAATGCTCGTCGCATTCAGATTTAGCATACAGGGGGCAGATGAAACCGCCAAGAACTGAAGTAAATTCTTGTTCACTCTCTGATTGATGAAGCAAAGCTAATGGTGCCTAATCATACCATTGTTACTACTAACGTGTCTGTGATAATTCAATGCAAAGCTGAAAGCTGAAACATGTTCTCTTTCTGGAGCCTCGATCGATCTGCACGCAGTAAACAAAGAACCACGCCCATGGTGATTCAGAGCCAGATTGAAGAAGCGAGCCGCGGCGGACGCATGGCGCAGTCAGTCGTCGACGTAGACGACGGCGCAGTCGTCGGCGTCGGGGTTGTGCGCGCAGAAGGGCTCGAGCGGGTCGCCGGGGGCCTCGGCGATGCGGCGGCGGAGGTCGGCCCTGGCCCGGCTCACCTCCTCCACCTCGTCCCACGCCACGCGGCACCCGGCCTCCGCCTCGCGCCCCGCGCACGCCTCCATCGCTTCCGCCACCTTCCGCTCCACCAGCTCCGCCAGCGCCGCCTCCCTCCTCACCGTCCCCTTGTACCGGCGCTTCGCCGCCGCCGCCACCACCAGCCGCCTCGGCTGCCGCTGCTGTTGGCGCCCGCCAACGCCGGCGGGGAGAGCCGAGGCCGCAGAGAAGAGGGAGGCGACGGACGATGACGCCATTGGAGAGGCTAGATCGGCTGTGCTTAATTCTGTTTGAGTTGGGACTTGGGAGGACTGACTAATCGAGGACACGCATAGAAAATTGGGTGACCCTAGAAAATTCGGCAAGCTCAGCCGTCGTAGTCTACAAAGAGCGAATGAAATATCCTCTCCAAATTATTCTTCTTACAAATGAAAATTTCAAGAGGAAATAATTCGTTTCATAAAAATTTAAATTTCTTTCTGGCATGGGAGAACCAGGATCAGCAACGCCAAGCACAGAATTGCAGGGAATCCTGTTGAAATTTGCATCATTTGCTGAAAGACTCCAAAGCAGAAGCAGACAAGCTTCTTCAGATAACATGAGCGAATGCATCGGCAGGAGGAAGGCTCAACCGTCTGATTTTCTCGCACTCAATCTCAAGATGTCATATTTCTGGGTCACTGCTTTTTAGATGCAGATCAACCTAATCTGAACCAACAAATCAGATTGGCGCACATGACAGGAGGCTATGCCATTACCTGCAACGCCACTACGTCAGCATCAATTACAACAAAAAATTGATGGCACGCTTCTTTGGTGACAGTTTGCATGATAGATACAATGATACAGGGCGAGAAGATATCATCATTGGCTCGACGTGCCACTGTCCATGGCGTCTAGATTCAACTCTTCATCTGAGTCGGCCACATCTACAAAATCATAGAACGGATGCGCCTGCACATAGAAAATAAGTACTCTCGAATGATTATTTACATACTAAAACCATAATCCATAGGCTCACGAGTACCACATAATCAATTATTATTCAGGCTTCAGGACATAGAATTTGTTAAGCCTAAGAGCACACTATATGTTACATACCGGAGGTCGAGGCTTGACAGCTTCAAAGCTATGGAAAACAGGGGTAGCAAAATCTGGTGGATTAAGGACAATATATGCTCCGCAGTTGTTGTATCGTTCCTCTGAAGCCTATTATTAGAAAACCACATTAGCCACAAAGTTTTCTTAACTCACCAAAGACAAATTGGCAATTGGACAACAAATATTTGTGCATGAACAGCAGATATGTGATAGAAGTAAAACCTGAAATTGCGGGTAGTCCGGAGCACTGAAGAGAGTAATAAGTTTCCCGCATTCTACATCATGGTCGATTGTATATCCTTTATCCATTCCTAATAGATCGTGTCGTTTGTCTCTAGCATCTGGACCTTCATGAGACCTGATGATTAACTTTGTTGAAAGAAAAGATGAAGTAAGCATGCAAACTTAAAACTGATACAGTTCTACCATGATGCAAACTTTCAAATGTTATCAAGCTACATGCTCAATTTGCCACAAGATATTATTTTCGGACCCAAAATGCCAACTGAACAAGTTCAAATATGCCCATAAAATACTTAACAAACCAAATCACATAAGTATGTCATATTTAGGGTATCTACAGCTAGGTTACAAACTGAAATCAGTGCCAACACATACATTTTCAAGAAGAGAAATGGTGGGATGTTACAGCATGCTTGTAGCTAAAAGCACGCAACGAGTTCTACAAGACTCAACCAATCAGCCTCGCTGCTAAATCAATTGCTCATTCCCAAAGTAAGCAAGAATTTCTTACAGACACAGAAATTCAAGGAGAATAATAAAAAAGAACCAAGCCAGACAGTATACAGTCCTAATAATCATCGTTTGTCATGCTCTTAACCAGAAATAAGGCAATTCTGACAACTGACACTTAGGAGTCGTGAAATTTTAAAATGTATACCATTTTCAATTTACAGATAACAGTAGGCTAGCAACAGACCAATGACAGTAGACTCGCTACAATATCCGAAATATTCATTTTTTGATGGTAACTTATTTTATTTAAACAAAGTGGGTACGTCATGGTTTAAGAAATTACTAGGGCAAGCAAACAATAAGCTATGCCATTTGGAATGGCTAGGGATAGATGAACAGTACACAGCAGGAAGAACTAGCTAGTCACTCTCCCTATAGAAGCTCTGACTGCTTCTTTTAGGATCTTCTTGCTTGCCTCAAAGAAATCGTATAGCTGAGCTTTTATAGCCAGCCCCTAAAAAACTAACTAATTGTCCTAACAAAGTAATAACAATCCTGATTTGCCTAACAACTTGGTAAAGAAAGATGCTAACAGATTAACCAACTAATCCTCATCTCCTCTAGGTGACATGCTGCTGTCATACTGATGGGCCCAGACCAAGACCCCCATCCATAACACTATGAGATATATCAATTAGCAGGAAACACATAAATGAACTCCAAGTAGAAGTAGAATAGCACGTTACTACTCATAGCTCTGTAATCAAACAAACCAAAAACTTTACAAGAATCTAAAAATGCATGCAGCAATATAAAATGCAAGCGTTTAAGTAGCAAACTGGCACCCTAACACTTCATTATTTAGTTGGTAATAAATAAATCTATTAACCAACAACTTTTAAATGTAACAGGAACAACAATAAATGAAACACAACGAACCTTCAAATTATTTGTACGCAGAAACTGCTGAGTGATGTCTGGACCCCAAAGCAAACCGATGCCTCTTTCCTGATTCGGTGAAAGACCCATCTGCAAGGAAGGGTCGGACCAAAGCACATCTCCAGGGATCAAATTTTGACCCTCATAAGGAGGGTCAAGAACAGTTCTCCTTGCCTTCAATAACTCATCCAGAGATCCAAGCCTGATGGACGTCGAATCAACAGTAAAATCAGCCTTGTTTTTGCGACCTTTCTTTCCCTTTTTTGATCTCTTTGATGGTAACACAATCGTCCCACGGAAGATCCCACCATGGGCGGTGTACACACATCCTGCTATTATTGTTGCTAGAGGAAGGTCCTCAAAACATCTTAAGAACTTCCGATAAACCTGAGGGCCTTGATCTTTATATTTAGTCATTACCTCCTTTTCGAAACCATAAACCGAAGTGCAATACTTGGATTCATGATTCCCTCTGAGAAGAAAAACGCAATTCGGAAGTAACACCTGAAAGAATAGAGACATATTAATGACCATCCACTTGATAGTTGAACAGAATTAAGTATAAATTACTTTTGGAATGCCACAAGAGTGTGCAACTTAACTGTCAAATATCCAAATATATTTCACAATGCCGATACAGCAGTGAGGAGATGTGAACAGGTACCAATAATAATTATTGTGAATTGTGCCTCAGAATTATATGCCGATTCTCCATTCATTGCATACAAAATAAAATGAGCAAGCTCATAATTGCCAAGCCCAATCCAAACAAAAGTTGACATCATTACAGTCATGACTGACATTATAAGAACTCAGCCTGCTAGCATTGCCTATAGAAAAATCTAAATGCCTGTCTAAATATGAGCTTAGCAGAATCCACAAACAAACAAAAAGGCCACCGGTGCTGTGATAGAACACCTAAAATGAGTTGAATAGAACACTGCTTACCGGTTGAATAACTACAACCTAATGCTCGAATGGAGTGTAGCATAGGCTACATTTACTTATGGCGAGCATGCTAGTGCGTGTGAACTGTCAATCTCCAAATATTTCACAACAATACAACATTGATGTTGGATGCTGAGGAAATGTGAACAAGTACTACCAATGATAAACAGTGCGAATCATGCCTCATAATTCTAAGCTGATTTCGATTAAGTTACGTCGGATAACAAGATGAGTAAATGAGCAAACTCAGAAAGGTTAACTAGACCTGCTTGCCGCACCTATGGAAAATCTAGAGGTCGGCCATGTATTGCGTAGATCCAACAGAAGAAGACGAAATCGAAATCCCCATATGCTGGGGGTGGATATCAAGCTTAGAAACGAGTCGAATATGCGGAATTGAACCTTCCAAGCGAGGAGCAGGAGGAGGGTCTCGAGCCCCCAGGCGCCGCGGTCCACGTAGTCCCCGTTGAAGACGAAGACCCGCTCCTCGGAGGGGAACCCGGCGTCGCGGAGCAGGAAGATGACGTCGTGGAGCTGGCCGTGGACGTCCCCGACGACGACGACGGACTGCCCGGGCCGCGGGTCCACGCGCACGAGGTTGGGCTCGCGGTGCAGGATGGCGGCCGCGGCCAGGACCAGCCGCTGGACGAGCGCGGGCGGGAGCACCGTCGGGAGGCGGTCCGCGGGGAGGTGGCGCGAGCACCAGTCCAGCGTGGACGCCAGCCCCGCCACCCAGTCCCGCGTCAGCGCGCCGCCCTCGGGCCACTCGACCACCGGCGGCGCCGCCGGGGCCGGATCCATCGCCGCGGCGCCGGCCTCCAGCTGCGCCATGTCGTGGGCCAGGGTGGACGCGCTGAGTGGGTCCGACTCTCCCGTGATTTGGGCCCGGTTTGGATGCGCGCTGAATCCCAGCGCTAGTTGAGAATTTTTCCGGCAGGAAGGACTGAATAAAGTTTATTTGTAAAAAAAAATTCGGGATGAGTGTAATTTTTCGTGACGAATTTAATGACGGTAATTAATTGATGATTTGCTACAGTGATGCTACAGTAATCATCCTCTAAACGTGCGGTCGAAGGTCTCATTAGATTTTTTAGAGTCACTAGCGCGGGGTTTTGGAGTTGGTTTTGTAAACTGACTTTATTTGACATCATAATAAACGGTCAAAGTGTCATTATTCACTAGCACGCTAAAAAAACCAAACGGGCCTTCGTTGGTTTCTTTCCTTGTTTTGCTGGCAGAATCGCAGGAGTCGTGTGCTTTGGGGGGAGGGGAAACGAGGCGCGGCCTCGGGGCTCGGGCTCGACCGACCTGTTGGCTGCGGCCGCGGCGGCTGCTGCTTTTCCTTGCGCGTCCTCAACCCGTGACGCGGTTTTCAGATGGCTTTGGCCGCCGCGTAGCCGCGGCGCGGGTTTCCAGTGCCGCGGAGGTGGAGCTGACACGGCAGCGAAAAGGAGGTTTCGTACTCGCGTGGCGGGGCCGAGGGTGCACACGGCCTGTTCGACGAAATGCGTCGCCGGCGACGATCTGTGCGTGCGGTCTTGAGCTTTGGCTGCTCGCGATCACCACCGGCATCTACCACCTCGCCGCGTCTTGACCTGGATGTTCTCCTGATCTGAAGAGGAAATGGAAAGAAGATCAATGCTTGTGTGCAGATGACACAACAGCACCTCTGCATGGCTCCAAGTATTCCCTTTATTTTCTTTTGTTTACCAACAACGTATCATCCTATTTTACGTAGTTGCTTGCCCATGTTACATCTGTTCACATTTCTTCTTCGGCTTGTACCTTCCGCTTTCACCACAAATTCCTTCACCAAAATATGCTTGCAACTGCTCCAATATTATAAATTTTCTTAACCCACGTTTCATATCACCAGCCATTACTTTGACGGCAAGGGGAGCTTCCCAACAACCGTATCTCAACCGGGCCCCACCAAATGGAGTGCAGATACATCTCGCAAAGCATTTGCAACACAGTAACTACTTCTTAAGGACTATACACTGACCGCCTAACGCGTAGTATTTGTTTAAGGTCACTGGTGTGATGCCAAGGTTTGTGCTTGCAGCTTGCCTGGAATGTTACTTTAGCCGCCCCGCCCACGTATATTTTTATTTTCCCCGAGACTGACCGATCCTCACCCTCCCACCCAAGTCCCAACCAGGGTTTAATTAACCGACTGGTCCGGTCAAACCGGTGGGGTCCGGTACCGGTATACCGGACCGGTTTGGCCAGAAACCGGTAGAAATCGGTCAAATTCAAATTTGAATTCAAAAAACTCAGTTCAACCGGTTTGTACCGGTATACCGGACGGTTAGACCGGTTTACCGGCCGGTTTGACCGGTTTGAATTCAAATCCAAATTTAAAATCGCATGTGTAATCGGTTTGGAACGGTATACCGGCCGGTTTGACCGGTTTACCAAGTGGGCCTTAATGGGCCGTCTCATTTTTTTCTTTTCTTTTTTGGTTTAACTTTAAATGCCCGAAAAGTATGTTAAACGAACGAATTTTTGAGAAAATTTGACACCATTAGATTCGTCGCACCTTGAAGTATTTTCAGGATTTTTTTTTGAATTTTGAATTTGGGCCGGTTTGGTACCGGCCCAAACCGGAACCGGACCGGACCGGTTTGACCGGTAACCGGTCAAACCGGACCGGTTCCCACCAGGGTTTAATTAACCGACCGGTCCGGTCAAACCGGCGGGGTCCGGTACCGGTATACCAGACTGGTTTGGCCGGAAACCGGTAGAAACCGGTCAAATTCAAATTTGAATTCAAAAAACTCAGTTCAACCGGTTCGTACCAGTATACCGGCCGGTTTGACCGTTTTGAATTCAAATCCAAATTTAAAATCGCATGTGTAAAACCTTTTGTTTTCAATATTATATAACTTCCACTAATTTCAAAAGTTGATTTGTATCTGCCACTAATTCAAAATTTTGATTTGTAGGGCGAAAAACATGGTTGCTATGGAAGCTGCTGTGGTAACAGGAATATTGAAGGTTGTGGGCAACAAGTTAGCTCCACTGATTATCAAAGAGTACAAGTCTGTAGTGGGTGTCAAAAAGGATCTCCAGGAGCTTCAAAATCTTGCTATGCAGATCAACTCTTGGCTGGAAGAAGAAGGAGACGGGGCAGAAGGAAACTGGCTCAAAAAATTGAAAGATGTGGCCTATGATGTTGATGATGTTGTGGATGAGTTCCAGCTAGAGGCTGAAAAAAAGGATGTCAATGCTGATGGTGGCACAGTGTCCACAAAACCAAAATCATTGTGGCTACAGTGGACGGCGGCCCGGAAAATCAAGGACATCAAGAAGCGGTTTGCTGAAATTGTGAAGCAAAGAGCTGACATCAATGCAATAAAAAATAACATACCAGACACTCATCCTGCACGACATGAAACTGTGGAGTTGCCATTACCCAATGTGGATGCATCATCAGTAATCGGAAGAGATAGAGAGAAGCACCAAATAATATCCAAACTGGTAGAGAGCGAACACCAACAGAAAATCAAGATAGTTTCCATCATTGGACTTGGCGGCTCTGGGAAAACTACCTTGGCTAAACTTGTTTTCAATGACAGGAATATAATTGAGGATTTTAAAGTTAGACTGTGGGTTCATGTGTCGCAAGAATTTGCCGTTCAAAAGCTTGTTGAGAAGTTGTTTGAACCATGCCTGATGAAGAAGAGGGAGGAGGCTGCAGCGATAGCACACCTCATACGGGACAGGTCCGAGTTGGTAGTTGCTTATCAAAGTTGGATATTGTTAAGTGTCCTAGTTTGAAGGTGAAGCCATACCTGCCTTCGTCCCTGCACAAGTTGCTGTTGTGCGGCCACACCGAACAGCTGCTGCAGTCCTCCAATTTTAGCCAGCTGAAGAAGCTCGTGGTATGGGGAAACGGAGGATTAGGATCTGGGCGTGGGTGGGAGCTGCTGCAACCAATGACAGCACTTGAGTCATTGGATATTCAGCATTCCAGTGGTCTAATTGAGCTGCCAGAGAGTTTGGGGAACCTCAAGTCCCTCCGGTCTCTGGAGTTGTTTGCATGCGATGCTATTCGCAGGCTGCCCATGTCGCTAGGGGAGCTTCCGTCTCTGCAAGAGCTGACCATTGGGATCTGCCATAGCTTCAACAGCTTTCCACAATCAATAGGGCGTCTCACATCCCTTCAGGTGCTCAAGATAACAATGTGTAATGCACTTCAGCAATTACCCGAATGCCTGGGAGGCCTTCGTTCTCTACGCAAACTCTACCTTTCTGGGTTGCCGCTGCTGACTTGCATTCCCCAATCCATTTGCCACCTCACCTCCCTTAATGTGCTCTTGATCGGGCGCTGTCCAGGCATCAAATCCTTGCCAGAAGGGGTAACAGGGCTCACTGCTCTGCAGGAACTGGACATCGATGGCTGCCCCGATCTCGCGAGGCACTGCAAGAGGGGAAAGGGTGAGGGCTGGCACCTCATCTCCCACATCCCTCGTCGGCGGATTAGGACAAGAGAAGCTTGACGCCACATCATCATTTTATTAAGGTAAATTTTAACTGCAACTGAAACTCTTGTCTATATGTGCTTGGACCATTTAATACCTGTTTACATTGTTGTCTTCAGATTACTATTTGTGTTCTTCATGTATATGTATGACCCATCGATATCTATTACCTTGTCTTGACATTAATACAAAAAACTGCAGAATAATGTATTGGAGCTATGTTCTTTATTTGACTTCCTTATGCCTGTCTTTCTCAGGTGGCAAAAACATGTAAGTTATATTTTGCATGCAACTCCTTGATATAATTTTCTTCCTTATGAACCTCAAAGCTAAGGAATTTGTACCTTATGCTAGTACCTTACAAGAAAAAACATAGTTTCTGGCATCTTCTTACTAAATTTACCCAAGCTTCCCAGTTAGTGAGTTTTTTTATTTTTTTGCTCCAGAGATTCGAACTCGTAAGTCACCACATTATTTTTTAAATATTCCTAAGTGTATATATTTTAATTTTGCTAATGTACATGGCTACATGGTAGAATAGAGTAATCCAGGTTGGATGAAGAAACTTGGAGCATTTACGACCTGGAATGTTTATAAAATAAATTTAAGGACACCACTGAGTAGTTTGCTATATTAGGTTTACATAAGTTTAAATCGAGCATAATTCCTAAACAAACAGACTGATTTGTGTTTTCCTGAGGAGAGAAATGCTTGCTTATCGCTCACGTTGGTCTTTTTGCATCTACCTCAGTCTATTCTTGTCCAAAGTATTTTGTGCTGAAGTCTAAACTAACATTATTCTGTACAGTTCCAAGCTAACCCATTGGTAGCAGCTAGAGATTCAAAAAGTTCACCAAAGGGTGCCGAAGCTGGTATTCTTGCAATGGAGGTGCTCGTAAGCAGATATTTGTAATTTGCAATATATTTTAAAAATGGTCATATGCCGTGACCTCTAAAAATAAATTTGACCCAATGAAGGATCTTCAGGTTAGTTTTGCATATGATGAGGGGATATCTATTCGTATTAGGTTTTGCTATACTATTTGTCTTGATATCTCAAAATCGTGTAATGTTTTCTTTAAGCAATGTTCTGTGTAATGTTTCTTTAAGCAATGTTCTGAAATGGAATAATATGATTCTGCTCTTGTAGGCAATGAACAGAGCGCACCGTTTGGGTCAAAGGAAAGTGGCGAACGTTCACTGTCTCATCATGTGTGGGCACCCTTGAGGAGAAGGTGTTGTGTCTCCAGAGGTTCGAGATATCAGTTGCCAATGCTGTCATCAATGCTGAGGACTCCAGCTTGAAGACCATGAACACTAACCAGTGCGTGATCTGTTCGCATGCACCCCAAGAAAAGTAAACCTTGGGCAGTTTTATTTTTGCCACCTAGTGAAACACGTGCAAATGGTTTGTTTCTGATGCTTTCTTTCTCCCATATCAGGCGTCGGTGCTTCCACGAGATTCGAGTGATGATCCGAGTAAAGATTTCAAGAGGAAATCTGGTGGCAAAGGCTTGAAGTCCATTCTTAATGAGCTGGACGAGCTTTAGGATCATTCGCGGTATGCGGAGGATCCACGGCGAAGATGAACGGCTGAAGATCACCGGCTCATGTACAGTGTAGACAAATGGGGACGTGTGATCCAGGCGGTTTGCATATTTTGTCGCCAACTCAGGAAATTCTTTATGTTGTTTGATACTGAAGGAAAAAGAGGAGATCACAATACCAAACATGACACGGCTAACACGCAGGTGGCTGAGGTTACGATCTCAACTTTTGTTAGAAGGCTCAGGGCTGGGAGGCTGTAAAGTTTTGACGAGTCGTATACACTCACTGCTTTCACAATTGAAGACTGAATCACGCTTGTTATTCGTGTGCTGTTTTTAACACTCAGCTTTGTTATTCGTGTGCTGTTTTTAACCCTCCTTCGCGCTGTCTCGTGACGAAGTCCTGACTGATGATGAGTTTTATCATCAGCTTTGGGGAACTTGGTGTTAAACGTTCGGAGAATAAATTTGGTCTTTTGAGCATGTTAGGCAGACAAAATCAAATGTGGGATTTTTTTTACACGAAATCGAATGTGGTGTCAAATGGCTTTGTTTCAGATTAATGCTAAGTGTAACAGCACAACTAATGACTAGTAAGATAAAAGCAGCCACAACTAATACAACAAAATCACCACCCGTGCTTCAGAGAGATCTAGTAGGAACGAAGCCATGAACCGTGCAAGTGTGCAACAAGTGAATAAACCCATAACATAAGCCGACATCAGCTCAATCTCATTGCAAATTCAGCAAAAAAGCTCATGGAAGGTCATAGGCACACAGAGTGGGGTCAAGAAGTTCATCTCCACCGTCAGCGAACACGGTATTATTATTCAGCACTAACAGTATGCAACAGAATAAACGTGTAGTCCCTGGCATGGTGTGCGTTGATACAGTGATACATAAACATGTCAACATTCAGATCTAGCTAGCAAAAAAGTATAGAAAAGTTTCTATCTTTTTTTTCTATATTCTGACAGCATTTACACATCTCTCATGATCTGAGCAAACACGACAGGCGGTGGTGACAAGTTACTTCCTGGAGCTGAAGTACTCAAACTGCGAAAAACTCCATTTACATGGCTAGCATAAAGCAACAGTTTCATGGAACGTTTATCATTCACCCAGCAGATTTGCAGAAAACCATTCCTTGTATTGTTCCGCATAAATGGGTGGCACGTTTTGGTACAAGATGTGGCCAGAGTAACTAATCTTCAGATTTTGAAGGCTCCTTTTTCTTCCCATAAATAAGGCCGGTATCCTAGTCACCACATGCAGAATTAGCACAGGGAAAATGGGAAATAAATCCATAACTATATAGCCTATCTGCCAATAAACTTGTTTTTCCATTGTCTAACATATAATGGATGTAGCTACCTGTGGATCAGGAATTGGTTTCCGCTTCTCAACATAACGATAAGGATCCGAGGCAGCAGCCAAAGCAGCTCGCTCCTGAAGAAAAAGGCATATATTTGTTCAGTGAATGGACAAGCAAGGTGATAGCAGTGCAGCTCTGAAGTAATTATATACAATTAAAATATTTCCTGAGGAACCAATGGCACAGTTGAATAAAGTACAAAAAAAAACGATAGACTATCAGGTGCAACGAGAGATACTGCAAAGAATAAGTGCCCATTTGGTTTACCAACTTTATCATAGCTAAGCTTATGCCAATTGGATGCCATACCAAAGAGCAAAACAATTAAACCACACTTCAGACACAGGTATGGAGTGTGGAGGACTCAGATTATCATTGTAGATTGTAGCTTTGCCATCTTTTATAAGCTCTGTGGATAGAAGAGGTGCACAGAAGTGTTATGTATGAGAGAAACACCATCATTTGCCCCAATAACTAAATCAAGGACTAGTGCCTCCACAGCTCCTTAATCCCTATAGCAGCGGCAGCAACTGGAGAACGAAACAAACAAGCAGTATCAACAGACCATGCCTAAGTAATCCGTGCTTCCAGGAATCCTCATGGCTTGATTTGGCAGAGAAATAGGAACAACTCGCACCAAAACCAACCCCAGCGGCTGAGCGGCAACATTTTTCAGCGATCCAATGCATATTTACCAGTGATCGAAAAACCTCTCGGCGCCTAGAGCTAGCGAAACATCTAACAAACTGCTGGATTCAACAGTTCGCTAGGTCTAAAACGAGCAGGCGCGGCTAGATCGATCAACAGACGATAGCAGCCGCTCGTGATCTGAGGGCAACAAATTCCACACTGACCCAACTAAAAGTCCCCACTAGTGGCGTAATCCGAAGCGGCGGAGAGGGAGGGAAGGGCGCGCGAAGGGTAGGTCCTCACCTCCTGCTCCTTGTGGAGCTGGCGCGCGGGCTTGACCCAGAGGTAGTAGGCGAGGGTCCCGGCGACGGTCCAGGAGGCGAGGTTGCTCCACCCGCGGAGCCCGCCCAGCGCGTTGCCCACGAACGACCGCGCGTTCCCCACCGCCCGGCCAAACCCGCTCGTCGGCGCCATCTCCTCCCCCTCCGCTCCGCAAGCGCCGGGACTGACCTGCCGCCGACGCCGCCCCGACCCCGACCGCCCTCGCCTTCGTGTCTCGAATTGGTCCGCAAGAAAGAAAAGGAGTGGGGAAGGGAAGGAAGCTGGGGAGCACTACACGACCGGCCCATGTGTAAGAGACTACGAAGAGTCACATCGGCCCGTATTTGGGCTTGGGCCCTATGTTCAGTGACCTTGGTGAGCGAGTTACAGAGGCCCGTAGTGGTTGTCAAAAATCATCATTATCATCAATATACCATTGGAACTGTCTTGTACCATTGAAACTGCTTAGAGCAAGGTTAATAATTTAATCTGCTGCTGGCTGTAAGAATTCTTGTAACCTACCTCTCAGTCTATTTGTATAGTGATTTAGTCCTTTATCGTTAATACATAGCTCACATGTCTCTCTCACGAGGTTTTTTTTGGTTACTATGTCGAAGCCGGCTGTAAGCTTACTACCCGCTTCTTCTCTCTCCTTTCTTGTCTTCTTCACCTCAGTATTTAGCCTGCTTACAGTATGTTATAATACTTATTCTTAGGGTCCAGTCTCAATAGAAGTTTAATGGAGAGTTTCATAGCATTAAATGTCATCAATTTTTCTGACATGATAAAAAGAGAGGAGGATGTAGTTTTATGGGATGTGATGAGAGTTTCTATCACCATGAAAAAAAAGGTGATGTAGTTTTATGAGATGTGAGGAGAGTTTCATCACCATAAAACCTATCTGATACAGTTACCTATTTTTTAGTTTAGGTAACTGTGCTCATGAAATTTTCAGTGAGTCTGGCCTTATTATGTCTCAAACTTTGCGAGGTTACGTACGTGTCCGTCCAGACGAAACGGGTTCCCGGCAGGATCCCGGGCGGCGGTGGTGGTGATCTGACGACCCATCCTGCCGGAAGACACTCGGACATGGGCAACGCCAACAACCAGGTCCATGGGCTCCGGTTCCGGCTCGTCACACGCTGTCTGCTTGCATCCTGCCCCGTGCCCGCGGGCGCGCCACGCACCGCGCGCTCGGGCCGGCGCGTGCCCGCGAGGCAGCGTCCCCCGGAGCAGGAGCCAGGAAGATCGCCGGAGATCCTGCCCCCAGCGCTCGGCCTGTAGCACGCGACCTGTGAACTGCGATCCGGCCATCCGGGTGCCTGCCTAGCTCTAGCTGTGCTCCCTTGGCCGGGAGCTCGACGCCCGGGCGACAAGTGGACGGCATGCCCGGACGCCGCAGAGGCCCCACCGGAGATCCGGGGATCCCATCCAGGCCCGGGCGGCCATGTGCCCGTGCCGGACGGATCCGGTCTGCCCACCGTGCCGTCACATGCGGACAGGCCCCTCCGCCGCTCGCCGGACCCGGGGCGCACTTGGGCGCCACTGAGGCTTCCCGCACCGGCGAACAGTATCCCGCACGCTATGCGACACGTTGGCTGCATGCCGTGCGGGATGCCGGAAAAAATACGGCAGCGGGGGACTGGAACCCGCCCGCTAAAATACCGGAGCAATCGTGGCGCTGGGCACGCGCCATCCCAACCGCCCGTCCGGCGGCGCAGAGCGGCGGACCCGCCCGCAAAAAGAGAGGGCCGCCGGCAGAGAGAGACGGCTGGATCGAGAGAGAGAGGGCCGTCGCGCCGAATAAGCAGGAAGGGTGAGAGAGAGGACCGCCGCCGAACCACCATGACCGGATCTTGGGCCGCCGAACCACCAGGTGCCCTCGAGGGAGGAGGGGGTGGCGCTGGCCATGGCCCCTCCGTCGCCGGCCTCGCACCCCCAGTTCCTCCCCCGCGCCATGGCCTCCGCCTCGCCATGGTCGCCACGCGCCCGACGCCGACACCGCTGGAGCAGGGGAAGGGGGAAGGCCATCGCCGCCGTCGCCTCCGCGCCGTTCGCCGAGCTCCGGCCGCTAGCCCGCCTGCCCCCCCCCCCCCCCCCCCGCGCCCGCCCCGCCGTATGACGTGCGCTGTGGTTGAGCCGGTGGGCCTCCGCTGCCGCGAGGGCCTCTGCACGCCACCACCGCCGCGCGCAATACCCGGCCGGAGGCAGGAGGGAGAGGACGCCGTCGCGAGGCCGGCCGCGCTCGGGCGCCCAAGAAGGAGGCCGGCCGCGTCCTCGCCAGATCTGCACGAGGGATGACCGAGCAGCCCCGCCGCCGGAGCCCACGAGGAATAGAGAGGGGCGGAGAGAGAAAGAGAGAGCCACGAAGAGGGGAGGGGAGGGGAGGGCCGTGCCGCGCCGTGCGCAGGCCTACCCTGGGCCGAGGAGCCCCGCCGCTCCGGCCGCGCGCTCGCCGGCCGGCTCGGCTCGTCCCGCGGCCCACGCTTGCGGCGGCGCAGCTCGCCGGCGGGGGAGGGAGGCGCGGGGATGTCCGGAGGAGAGGAAGAGAGAGGGGCGGGGAGGGAGGAGGAAGGGAGCGCCGCGGGGAATGACTGGGGGAGTAAAAAAAATTGTGATATGTGGGTTCGGTGACTGGTAGTTGATATAGATAAGTGACATAGAGCATGAACGAGTGCAACGAAACTAGAGATAGAGGAGAGAATCTTGATAACTACCACAGAATATTCGTTTTAGAGAATCAATATTGAGTAACATGAGTGCAGACAGCCTGACCCGGCGACCGCCCCCACGCACGCACAGAGAGAATCTCGGTTACTTTAAGCCGCGAGACAGCGATGGCCATAGCCCGGAGCAAGGTGATCTCCATGTCCGTCCAAGTCCAGCCAACCTCGCTGGGGACGGGCACGTGAGGACGCCGCGGGAGCATCCAGTGGCAAAACAAAACCGCTGATCCGGGAATCGGGAGGAAACAGAAAGTTTGGGTGAGTTCTTCAAAAAAAAAAAGGAATATTTGGGTGCAGATGCAACTGGAGAAACTGCCATGGAGGGGTAGGCCAGTGCCCAGTGGCCACGTTTTTTATTATTATTTTTATTTTATTTTACAGCCACATCACCGGATTCTCGACAGCATTCGGTTGCGAAAACGGATCAAACAACGAGAAGAGGGGGAAAAAAACCTTTTATGAACACGAAACACAGAGGAGGTTGGTTAGCTCGCTTCTCCGGTGGTCAGCGCGCAGGGGACGGCGGCGGCAGGGTTTCATGACCGAGTTGGAGGGGCCGGCCACGGCCGGCATAAAAAAAAAAGCAATGGGTCAGCTCCTGAACAAGGACCTGGCCAATTCACAATCTTGACGGTTTCGCTGATGCACACTGTTCGCAGCTCACTTGATGTCGATGATGAATTCTTCTTTTGGCTCTTGGTAAAGTGACCAGGTGTTAAACAACCTCAGTCCTGTCCATGCCCAGTCCCTCCAATCCAACCCCACCTCTGCGCTTCCACCGGACATGAAAAACTTATTCCACGGCATTTTCACTATCCGGGTCCGTCCATTTTTCCCCTGCGACGATCCAAATCCAGGATCAAGGCACGATCTTGGACATGTCCTTGCTGGATCTGTTGTACTTCATGTGGCTCTTCACGAGCTGGCCGGCGGCGAGCGCGGACAGGAGGGATAGCTCCCCGGCGAGAACCCCGCCGGCCACCACGGTGGCCAGCAGCCTCGCGTTTGATCCAGGGGAGTCCCGGTTCGCGCCTTTCACGCCGAGGAGGTCTAGGCATGCTGACTGGGAAGCCAGCTGAGTCCCTCCTCCAACTGTGCCCACCTGCATTTCGGAAACATTCAGAGCATGATGATCATTGTATATTGGGAGCATAATTTCAAAGGGTGTTAAACAAACAATCTGAGGCACCTCAATACTGGGTTATGCCATCATAATCAACAAAGAGAAGACACTACAATAATGTGCCTCATCCTAACATCATCATATGAGACGAGATGAACAGGACAACAAATATAAAAGATTCCCTTCTGTTGGGATCAGAAGAAAATATCCTTTGGGATCAAATCAGCTGACCATGCCGACAAAGAAATGTAGCCAGACCTAATAAATAAACTCTCTAGAAAAATCGCTGAAATCACAACAGTATAGCTAGACTACAACTTAAGAAGGAATGGACAAAGCACATTGCCAGTCACACCAACTCTGTTTGCCCTACCAGTGTAGAACTAAAATACAAGGTTCCAGTTTGGCACAAATCAGCATTCATTAATCACCTTTTCTTTATGAACAAAGGTAACTTGCTAGATGGAAATGCTCAAGAGATTTTAAAGGTCAATTATTCATGGAAAAGGATTTGTAAGTTAAGTATTATAACCCATTGGGGACCATAAGATACGTGCAGAGCATTTGTTGCAGAACAAAATCAAAGTGGGACCAATCATAATGTAGGCAAAGAATATCGCCAACACAAGGCCCAGATATGCTAGCACTTTCATACAAACGAGCGCATTGTTGCGTACCTCGATAGATGGCATCGTGACAGAGATGTGAAGATCTTTTCCATCATTTATGGGTTCCAGCATTGTGATGCAGTGAGAGCTTTCTACATTCTGTGCAGGATCCTGGCCAGTGGCAATGAAGATGGCTGTTACGATGTTGCTCGCGTGAGCGTTGAAACCCCCAAGAGCTCCGGCAATAGCAGAGCCAGCAAGATTCTTGATCGTGTTCAGCTCAACTAGTGACTGCACATCGGTTTTTAGAACCTTTTTCACCACTTCCTCCTTGATAACCGCCTCACAAACCACAGACTTCCCACGCCCTTCGATCCAATTCACAGCAGCGGGCTTCTTGTCAGAGCAAAAGTTACCTGATTTCAGGACCGAAAGATATTGATTATCTTGGGAAAATAACATAATACAATTGTAAATGTGTTCTAGGCTCTACAATTATGTACAGTCGTTTGATGGACAAAATTATGTTTATGGAATCAGGTATGACCAGCACAAATCATAGCACGCAAAGCTGCCAACTTGGTAGTGGCGAACTAGTGATGTACAACAACAACAACAACAACATAGTCTTTTGTCCCAAGCGAGTTGGGGTAGACTAGAGATGAAACCCAAAAGACACAAAGGTCATAGTTCAGGCACGTTGATAGCTAGTCTCCAAGCGATCCTATCCAAAGCTAACTCCTCAGAGATATCCCAATCTTTAAGATCTCTCTTAACCGACTCGTCCCAAGTCAGTTTAGGTCTACCTCTACCCCTCTTTATCTTATCAACACGCTTTAGCACCCCACTACGCACCGGCGCCTCGGGAGGCCTCCTTTGGACATGTCCAAAACATCTCAATCGATGTTGAGTGAGTTTCTCCTCAATTGGTGCCACCCCTATCCTTTCCCGAATAGCTTCGTTCTGGACTCTATCCCTCCTTGTGTGCCCGCAAAACCAACGTAACATCCGCATCTCTGCTAAACTCAGTTACTGGACATGTCGCCTTTTTGTAGGCCAACATTCAGCACCGTATAACATCGCCGGGCGAATCGCTGTCCTATAAAACTTACCTTTTAGCTCTTGTGGCACCCTCCTGTCACAGAGGACACCAGAAGCTTGACGCTATTTCAACCAGCCAGCTGAGATTCTATGCCTAACATCTTCATCAATGTCGCCATCCTTTTGTAGCATCGAACCTAAATACCGAAAAGTGTCCTTATGTGCCACCACTTGCTCATCGAGACTAACATCACCACCCTCATACCTAGATGCGCTAAAATCGCACATCATGTACTCGGTCTTGATTCTACTAAGTCTGAACCATTTTGACTCTAACGTGCGTCTCCACAGCTCTAACTTCCTATTTACCCCTGCTCTACTCTCATCCACTAGCACCACATCATCAGCAAAGAGCATACACCAAGGGATATCACCTTGTATGTCCCTTGTGACCTCATCCATCACCAAAACAAATAAATAAGGGCTCAATGCCGACCCCTGATGTGCCGGTTTGAAATATTCTTTCTTGTGCTTTTAAAATATTATGCTAATGAAATCAGGTATTTACTAGTACAGTCAAAAAGAAAAACAAGGCAAATAAAGGCTGCTAACATGTGTAAAGGTAGCTTGTGTGCTTTCTCCTGAACACTCTAGTAGTATGTATGACGATCAAGAAAAGGTAGTTCCACCTATTCAGAATAAGGTTGTGCGCAGTATCGTTGTACCAACAGGACATTTCTAATGCCCTTTCTGTGACTTTCTACGTCCTATTCATAGTGACGAGCAACACAAAAATGAAGAAGTACTAGAAGTACATATGTCATGCCATGTTGGTTTCACAGACCATCCAAGTTTGATAAGGTAGCGCTGAATTGAACAGGCCAATATCCTGTACTCAAGTTTCCCTCAGTAATTCGACAGGGCACGTAGTACTTGGTACTAGTATTTGAATTACCAGTCTTTATACTTATAATAACTAGTTCATTAAAGACTATTCAGCATGATCTTTTTTTTGGAGGTATTTTGAGCACGGTCTGATTTTAAACATGATGGTGTTTGCAGGCAAGTACAAGAGCAAGTGATGATGAATTTTAGAGGGCCTATGTGCACTTCACATTAAACGCGGCAAGAAAAATATGATTTACTTATTGACAATCAAATAATGCGCTGAAATTTGCAAGCATCAAGCAGGCAAGAGTGACTTAGGAGACCACGATTCAACTTATCCCAAAAGCAGGAGAGCAAAACGAACCTGAGATGCTAATGACATCCATGTCAGGGAAGTCATCCTGAAGGAAATCCAGCACATTTTGCACGCCCTTTGAGATCATGTTCATACCCATGGCGTCCCCTGTGCTGCAGGTGAATCTCATGTACAGGTTCCTGCCTGCCATCGCGCACTGCACCCCCTGCAGCCTAGCGAACCTGCTTGACCTGCTCATATTTGACAGTTATTAGTTCAGCAGTTCAACCATCACGTCATACTCATATCATTATCATCACAATTTCAAAACCTTGCAAACAGAGAAACTACGAGATGAGAACAAAAGGTGGTTTTGATTAAGACATAGGTGTCTTCCACCAGAGAGTCGTATCGCCAAACATATGTTGCGTGCTAATCCAGTGCCATCTGTCGCACTCCGGACGCACGAGTCAAAAAGGCCATTAGGATTAGGATTAAACGTACACAAGCAGTTGTGGCATCAGCTATGAAGCCGAATTTAACTTTTTGAAGTTTCGGAATTCACCTGTTGAAAATCATGGAGAGCGTTTCAAAATTGTCAGGATCCTCAAGGAATGCCCTGACCTCGGCGGCGCGGCGCGCGGTGGGGAGGCGGGCGACGGGAGCGCGGGTCATCCCGTCGCGGAGCACGACGCTGGTGGCGCCGCCAGACTCCGCGATGGCCTTGCATCCGCGGTTGGTGCTGGCGACGAGGCACCCCTCGGTGGTGGCCATGGGCACGTAGTACCTCTGGCCGTCGAGCAGGAGCGGCCCGGCGATGCCCACGGGCAGCTGCACGTACCCGACCGGCAGCTCGCAGCACTGGCCGAGGATGGAGGCGTAGTCGAAGCCGTCGAGCGGGAGCCCCTCGATCTCCCTCCCCGTGATCCTGCGCAGCGCCTCGCGCCGGATCCCGGCGGCGCGGCGGCAGTCCCCGAGCCTGGTCTCGAGCACGTAGGACGGGATCTTCCCGGCGACGACCTCGGCGACGATCTCCTCGTCCTCCTCCGGCATTTTCTCGGGCGCGGCGGCGGGGCTCCCCAGCAGCGCGCACGGGGCCGGCAACTGGCGGGCGGGCGGCGCCGCGGTGGGAGGCGGAGCCCCGGCCCCGACGCCCAGGAAGTCCTCGTCCTCGTCGCTGGAGGAGACGATAGACTGCACGAAGGCGATGCCGAAGAAGCTGAGGAGGTAGATGAGCGAGGCGATGAGGCCGAAGATGGCGAGCATCTCGGCGAGCCCCACGGCGTGGAGCGGCGTGGAGCTGCGGATCTTCTCGCGCCACCGGCGCATCAGGTAGGCGAGCGACACCGCGAACAGGGCCGAGAAGATGAGGTTGGTGTGCCGGATCGGCAGAGGCAGCGCGTCCCCGGCCTGCACCCTCGGCAGCCGGGCCGCCGCGGCGCGGCCGGCCGCCCCCTGCTGCCCCACCTTGCGGCGCGCGTCCATGGCGGGCGGCGCTCACACTTGTCGGTCAACGAGTCAAAGGCGGCGGTGGCAGTGGTCGGGGGGCCGTGGCGCGCGAGGTGCCAGTGGTCGGGGGAGTTCCGGGTGGGATGGCCGGCACCGCGAGCCGCGAGGAGGTGGGTGGAGGACGCCGGCGGAGGAGCGGCTGTCTCGGGGCGCTCCTCGGGATGCGGGCGGCCACGAGGCCGGCAGTGGCCGGCGCGGGCCCGTTTAATAGCGGCGGAGAGTAGAACCCCGCGCTTTTTTCATTTTTATATTAAAAAAAATAAAATTTCAAAAATATATGTTGAATAGGGAAAATTTCAAAAATGGCTGTCGCCCATCTAGTGGGCGACATGACCTAAATGTAAAAAAAATTACATCGCATTAAATAGTGAAATTGTAAAATTGATATAAAATTGTAGAAAAATCAAAAAAATACAACCGCAACTGCTCTAGAAGAGCGAAGCGCGACAAGAGAGGCATGTCGCCCCACCACTGGGCGACAGGGGGGCTGTGGGCGACGGGCTCCCGCGGCTGTGTGCAGGCTGCCTACTTGCCTTGGGCCACAGGCCAGCTGTTGGATCGCGCAAGCCGGCTGTCTCCTAGCTCTCGAACTGGGCGCCGACGCGACGACGGCATCGGAGCGCGCAGCGGGGTCGTCGTCACGTCATGGAGAAGGAGAAGATGCCTTGGGACGTGTCGGCGTTCAGGGAGGCGGAGGGAGGCTGGCTAGCCAGTGGCTGCACTGCACGGCAGCGCGGCGCAGGCTTTCATTAAATAATCGGGGCAGGGCACCACTGCGGCGGTGGGCACCGGCCGTGGCAGGGGTTTAGTTAGAGCAAGTTTAATAAACTTGGCTTATAGCCAAGCCAAGTGATCTAGAGACAAATTTAATCGACCAAACGTATAACAAGTGAGCTCTTCACAGACTCCAACCTCTATTTTTATTATGCTGCCGTACCAATCAAGTGTTGTGTGGTCCACAAACTTTATGCAGAGTCTGCTAGCGAGCGCATGGAACATCTTGGAGCTTGTGTCCACACGGTTGACGGGTTTCGCGACTAACTTAGGGCCTGTTTGGCTCCAGGACTTTTTCCAAAAGTCCCTATCACATCAAAAGGAATCTTACTATTTTATATTATTAAATAAAATCTGTTTATAAATGTTTTTTGACAGCTGAGTGCTTTTTCGCGAGACGAATCTAATGAGCCTAATTAATCGATGATTGGCTACAGTGATGCTACAGTAACCATTCGCTAATCATAGATTAAGATACATCATTAGATTCGTCTCGCAGTTTAGCCCCAGGGTTCTGCAGTTAGTTTTATAATTAATATTTATTTAATACTTCTAAATACTAAAAAGTCCCTAGGACTTTTTTGAAGTCCCTCAATCTAAACACCCCCTTACTCTCTCCTCGTTTCTCTCTTCTGCATCATATTTTGCTGAGCTTGTGTCCAGTCTCCATGACGTGACGACGACCCCGCCGCACGCTCCTATGCCGTCGTCGCGCCGGCGCCCAGTTCGAGAGCTAGGAGCCAGCCGGCTTGCGCGATCTAGGAGCGGGCCCATGGCCCAAGGTAAGCAGGAGCCCGTCGCCCCCGCCCATCGGGCGACGGCCCCCCAATGGCGGGGCGACAGGCCCCTCCTGTCACACTCCGCACCTCCAGGGATCTATTTGTAAAAAAATTTACAGATATGTCCCGTCGCCCGGTCGTAGGACGACAGGCCCCCTGTCCCCCCTCCAGCGGGCGATGGGCCCCCATTTTTGAAATATTCCCAAGTCGGCATATATTTTTGAGATTTTTTTATTTTTAAATATAAAAAAGAAAAAAACTCAACGTGTGGAGGGAGGAAGGAAGGGAGCAAATACCGCATCGGGCTAACGTATTTTTTATTTTATCATGTTATTAATAAGTTAATCTGAAAAAAAAAGTTAGCTTGTGCCACGGCACGATCAGAGCATGAGGTGAAGTCACTGGGCTGTGGACACTTCAGCAAGGTCACTGCCGTGCTGGCCTTACACGTGGTGTCCACCTCCAACTATCGCTCCTACTTTCAGAGTTTCACTTTCACTAGGGCAGTAGAGCCTTTCTTGTAAACGTTGCGGTGTCGAACCAGGCGCACGCGCACCTCGGCATCTTGGACCCGCCGTTCTGATGATACGGTCGGGAGGATTGATTGATCTGATGAGATGAGATTCCAATCAGCAGCAGCTAGCATCTTGGACCCCGGATTTCCACACTACGAGTACAGTTATATGGCAATTTTAATTAGCACGCCTACCTCGTGCGTTCATCTTTTACACACCACGCGCGCGTCACACACGTAACGCTCGAGCTGCGAGCACACCATCGACATTTATATATATACCATCGTGCTGACGTAGTGATGCTTCTTCCACCGCAACAACTAAGGCCTTATTTGGATCGTAAAATTTTACACCAAAAAATATCAAATCGAATGTTTGGACACATACATAGAGTACTAAATAAAATCTAATTGTAAAACTTCTTGTACGGATGGGTTGTAATCGCGAGATGAATCTAATGAGCAATTTGAAACAATGATGCTACAGTAACCATCCGCTCATTATGAATTAATCATGGATTAATTAGACTCATTAGATTCATCTCGCAATTTACAACCCATCCATGCAAAAAAAATTATAAATAGACTTTATTTAGTGCTCTGAAATAGTAAAAAAAAATTCCAAAAATTTACGCCAAAAAAATCTAAACAGAGAGAGTTGTGCTCCCTGACGGAAAGGATTATTCAAAGGGAGGGAATAGTCGTCGTAGCATCGTATCCGCGGGGCGCGGTCCGGACGATCCGGCCGGATCAACACGTTACCCGCGTGCCTGCGGCATGCAGTGATGCACCACGCGGGTGTCACGACCCAAATTTTATAAATATAATTGACATTTAACAAACATCATTATAAACTTCATTAGTGCATAACGCGGCATCGTGTACACGTGTTTTGCATGCATGCATTTATTGAAATTTTGCGCGTTGCTTGAATGCTTGTTTAATTTGTGAAGGAAGTTTAATTTTTGTTATGCAACTGTGCCCCCATATGTTTTATTCAAATACTAGACTTAAAAAGATGATTTTACAATATTTTTGCATAATTTTGTGACAACCAATCCGAAGCATGCATGAAATTCTTGGAACTTAAAACAGCAATTTTGGTTATTTCTTCTGTGAGCAATATAGAGTAGCTTTTTGAGTGTTTGTTGTTGCATTGTCATCTTGGTGCCTTTATCTTGCTCCGGTTAAAATTTGGTAATTTCTGGATCCCAGAATGTGTGTGTATTTATCTGATGATCTGCCTTGCCTCCAACGTGCGTGCCGTGCCCATCCTCGTGCGCGCGAAACCTGGCCGACGACGAGCAGGAGGAGATAAGGCCCGGCAGGCACATGCGTCGCCGGCCGCCGGCGTGGGCGTTCCGCGCGGGGTCGCGCACGGTCACGCGGCCCACGCACCGGCCCGTCGTCGTCGTCCCGCCCGCGCGCCCGTGCCTGCGCGCTACGGCTTCTTGTCAATTAACGCGCGCGCGAGTACGTCTCGCCCTCGCTCGGCCAGGTCATCGCGCGCCACCACCCACCGGCCGGCATGGAGGCGCCGTACGCGCGCGCGAGTACGTCTCGCCCTCGCTCGGCCAGGTCATCGCGCGCCACCACCCACCGGCCGGCATGGAGGCGCCGTACGCGCGCGCGCCGTCTACGGGTGCCGTTGCGAGGACGTCGCACGGATGCGTACGCGTTCGGGCCAGGTACTACGTATAGTTTTCAGGCACTCCGCGTGCCATGCATATCGGGACCCCATACCATACAATCGTATCATTGGCTCACTCATTACTCGTAAAGACCTTGGGGGTGCGGGCAGGGGCCTGACCCGGTCCCCAAATTTTCATTGAACACTTGAATTTTGATTAATTTTTTCTATAAATTAACATAGTTGGCTCTTTTAATAATAAAAAAAATAAATTCCTGACTGCACCCTGTGTTTATCCCGGCAGGCGCCGCCAGCTACTGCGGCTCCAGGCACGCTGGCGGCTCCAGGCACGGCGGAAGTAGGCGTAGCACGCGCTCACTGATGCCTTCCGTTTTGCCCTGGGCCGACGGCGAAGCCGTCAGAGCGCACCGGGCGTTCCCGCGACAGCGGGCCGTGCCCAGGCGGGCCTGTCGCGCGAGGACATGTAGCGCCCTCAGGAGCTAGGACGTGACACGTGTGGCTAAATGTGCACGATCATTGGTCGATGTGATCTTAAGAGCAGGACTAATAACACAGTTGGTTGGCTGACTGGATGCGTGGCCATGCGTCGGCTTCTACAACCGCTGCAGGCTACGTGCCCGCGATTGCCTCTATCTAGGCCCACAAGCAAAGATCGAACGCCCGCTTCAACCGGCGGTATTTCTCTCTTTTCTCTTGTCGCTCCTGCTCGATGGCCAGAGGTACACCCGCTAAGTGTTGAAAGGTTTTTTCTAAGGAAACGGATGAACGCTGGAAGGGTTGATGCGCCAATATTTTTTTAATATATAATAAATATTTTTATATGCAAATGTTTATCGCTGTGTTCGCTTGGCTTGTCAGCCAACCAGCCAGCAGTACTGTTTTCTCATACTAAATCAGTACCAGCCACCAGCCAGTCAGCAGTACTATTATGTCACAACAAATTAGCACCAACTATCAGCCACAGCCAAACAAACACAGCGTATATATACAAGTGTATATTTATCGCTACAAGTACACGCATGCAATCCTATTCCTATGAACATATTCAAGAGATTGAGCTATTAAATCCTTATCTAGAGGCACGACGACTACCATTAAAAAAATACGGCTGGTTAAATTTTAGGGGAAAAAAAACTAAAAAAAGCAAACTATTGTGCAAGTAGAGAATTTGAATCTAGGTGTGCAGATTCCACCGTCGAATATGGTGCATCCAGATCCAGCTGGGGGCGATGTTGGCATCTCGTGGATCGCGTGGCTAATTATTATGATCGACCCACAAATGCGACGCCTTGCACTTGGACCAGGTACTGAACTACTGGTGGCCTCGCGCAGCATCAGCCTGACCACAGCGGAGGGAACAAGAGCAAGTTTGCTCCCCCTCGTTTCTCACGCCCTCTCTGTCTACAGTGCCAAATAGTACATCTACAATGTCAAACAGTACATTTGCTCTTTCATTTGCTCCTTTTCACTGTGGATGGTCTGATACCATTGGTTTGATGTGGCATTTGGTAGGGTGGGGTGGTGGTTGGCCGCCAGTCTCGCTCGCACGTAACGACGCGCGCGTGCCCACAGACACAGATCCAGCGCCGCACGGCCATCCTGACCGTCCCTTGAACGCCATTGGGTTCGATCAGCTCGATGATTCAATGGCGGCCCTGCAGACTCGCAGTGACGTGCCTGCTCCACGACCATGGCTCGCTCTTTGCCTCTTTCGTGAAGAGGCCACCGGGGACCGGGAGGCCTCTCTCTACGTCGGTGCACTGTCGCCTCTCTCTACACGAGTACGTACATGAGTTGATGCGCCCCCGTGGGGCTGGCGCCCTTGTCTCATTCTCAATCATTTTTCTTGGTCTTTTTTGCCTCCTTTTCACGCCATGGATATACATCACGAAAATTTTTCAAAAAAAAAACGAATGGATGCATGGAGTACTAAACAGAGTTTATTTGCGAAATATTTTCACGGATGAGTGTAATTTTTCGAGACAAATTTAATAACGGTAAGTAATTCATGATTTGCTACGGTGATGCTGCAGTATCCATCCTCTAATCGTGTGGTCAAGGATCTCATTAGATTGGTCTCGCGAATTTACCACAGGTTCTGTAGGTGGTTTTATAATTAGATTTTATTTAATACTCTAAATTAATAGTCAAATGTATAAAAAGTTTTCGCGAAATTTTTTACAGCCCCAAACCAAACACGGCCGTGTACGGGGACAGCCTTCCTCGCCCAAGGACAACGAGCCGCAGCGATCAAGAGCTGTGGTACGTGGACAACGAGCAGCTGCACAAGCCCCGTTCATTTCACAAAATTTTTCAAACAGTTTCCGTCACAGCGAATTTTTAGACACATGTATGAAGTATTAAATAAAATTGAAAAAATTATTAATTACACAGTCTAACTGATTAGCACGAGATGAATTTTTTAAACCTAATTAGTCCATAATTAAACATTATTTGTTAAGTAACAACGAAACGTGCTACAGTAACTTTTCGCGAACTGAATGGCGCCAATGTCCAGACAGCTCGAGCAAAACGATCAAGCCACGACGAAAAAGTTTTGCAAAACCAGCAAGAAGAGCTGTAGGGTGCTGGCTCAACTAGAGTGGACAGCTTCGTGGGCTTCCACTGCGGGTACTCGTGCCAGTTGGGCTTGGGCAGCTTGCCGACGCCTGGGCACACCTGTCATTCGGGGTACCAAGCAGCCTGGCGTCCAGAAAAGGCACTAGAGCTGTAGGGTGCTGGCTCAACTCCATCTACAACTCCCTCATTCGGGGTGCCAAGGCAGCCTGGCAGGGCCGGCTCGGGGGAGGGGGGGGGGGGGGGTGCAACCGCCGGGGGCCCACGGGGTTAGGGGCCCCAAAATCATATATATAATAAGCAATATTAGTAGACATATTAATCCTTTAATTGAAAGCCCAATAGCCCATTAAGCCAAATGACTATGAGGCCAATACGTGAGGCTGCTCCGATCCGATGCTTGCTGCCCTGTATCGACGCTTCGCTTTCTCGTTTTCTGCCGCCGCCGGCTGCCCTGGCCACAACTCCGATCGTGTATTGCTACTGTCGCCCTGCGCCCCGGCCCTATTCCCTACGTGGCTGCGTGTGCATCCCTATCTGTAATTCTGTATTCCTGTGATGACTGCAAGCGATGATCGGACACGGCGTGATGATCTGCATCTGCTGGGGAGTGGAGGCCGGAGAGGAGTAGAGGATTAGAGGAGACGATCGGACACGGCGAGCGGCAAGTAAGCAACATCAGCACCCATGATCGAGTAGTACTTTTCCATTGTTTTTCTTATTTTCTCAACAGTCAACAGTCAGCAACATTAATTTTGATACAGTTCTTGAAGATTTTGCATCAAGAAATGCCCGAAGACGGGTTTTTACAAAGAACTGAAGCATTATATTTTTATTTTAGGTAATCATAAAAGTTATTGTTAGTTTTTTTATTACACTATTGTTATATTTCAATTGAGCTATACATGTATTGCAAAGTAATTTTATTATTCATACAAGTGATTTTGACACCAAAAATTAGTTCATCGGGCCCTTCTCTTGTTTCTCGCCGAGGGGCCCTTAAAATTATAGAGCCGGCCCAGCAGCCTAGCGTCCTGAAAAGGCACTACCTCATGGAAACGATCAAGCCACGACGACAAAACTAGCAAGAAGAGCTGTAGGGTGCTGGCTCAACTCCCTCATCTACAACCTCTCTTGCCACTAGCGCCTCCCGAAGATGATCAAGATGAAGATGTCGATGGAGGAGGATTACAATAGTCTTGAAGGCCGAGTTTGTTTTGTTTTGGCAGAGAAGAGACAGTACCCCCCTCCCCGTGTCGCCGAGAGCGACCCGTGTCGCCGAGAGCGACAGGGGGGGCGCATCGCGCCGCCGCCGGCAACATTCCGGGCAGCGGCGGCAGCCCGTGGCCGAGCCGAAGTTGGCACCGCCCACGCCGTCAACTTCTCC
The DNA here is from genome assembly GCF_016808335.1 of Panicum virgatum. Classification (NCBI taxonomy): domain Eukaryota; kingdom Viridiplantae; phylum Streptophyta; class Magnoliopsida; order Poales; family Poaceae; genus Panicum; species Panicum virgatum. The sequence continues at coordinate 47,733,767 of NC_053150.1, read as the reverse complement.
TTTCTTCTTCCGCCCCGTTCCTCCTCTCGCCCCACGACCTCGCCGCTCCTCGACGCCGCCGCCGGCTGGGGCCGGATCCGGCCTCCTCCTCGCCGGATCCGGGTCCCCCATGGCCGGATCTGCCATCGGGTGCGGGTGCTCCATTGCCGCCGGCTCGGGTGTGATGTGCCGTCACCGCCGGTTCGCGTGGAGGGCGCGGTTCGGGTGCCGCCGCCGCAGCCCTTGTGCCCCTGCCGGGCGCCGCGTCCTCGGGTGGCCATGGCCGCCGCCGGTGGCCCTGGCCGCGTCGCCACCGTCGTTTCGGGGAGCCGGGGGCGCCCGGCCATGTCGCCGCTGCCTTGCGTGGCCGGGGGCTCCCAGTTGCGCCACCGCCGCTGCGCCTGGCTGTGGTGCCGCTTGCCCTGAGCGGGCCTCGCCTCGGGCGGCCAGGGCTCGCCGTGCGCCACCTCGGTTGGCTGCGCCTCCGTTCGCTTGCCCTTGTCGGGGCCAGTGACCGGTGGCCGGTGGTCGTGGCTGCTGTTGCTGGCCACTTGGTGTGGCCCAGGTCCACGGTTGCGCCGCTGTTTGCTATGTCCGCCGTCGGCTCTGGGTTGGAAAGGGGTGGTGGCGAAAGCCATGGATCCGCTTGCGGTCCTATGACAACGACGCCTCTCGGGCGCCGTTTACTTTTTTGAAGGCGCCATCCTTTCGCCCTTTTCCTCCCTCTCTAGTTTGTCTTCCGAGTGAAAACCTAGACCATGTTGGTCGGACGACGACGGCGCCTATGGCGTCGTTTCCTTCCTGAAGGCGTTGTCTTGGAAGTCTTGCTGGTGGAGGATGCGCCTGCGCATGCGCCTGCGCCTGCCTTCGCTTCATTTCTTGCATCGCCCGGGTCGCATTTGGTCATTGGTTCCTCTTCGCGGGCGGATGCTTTGCCGCCGTTTCGATGTGGCGGATGCTTTGCCGCAGTCGTCGCGTTGGTTGAAGTTTGCTTCGGGCGGATGCTTTGCCGCCGTGGTTGATTGTTAGGGTGGATGTTTTGCCACCTTTGCTAGATCGTAGACCTTTGTGTCCTGGGCGTTGTGTCTCTGCTAGCAGGTTCAGTTGTAGGGTTCTAGCGGCGGTGTTGGTCGTGTCCTTTGTCATCTCCATGTTGCTTTGCTGCTGTTCTTGTTGTCGTTGTGTTTTCTCGCTTGTGTGTGTATTTTTTTCAGTGTTTCTCTTTGCTTAGTCTTTTGTGCTCTTGTGGCTGTCAAGCTCTGCATGGCTGTATCAAGATTATGTTTGTAACTGCTTCCCTAAAACGTACTCAGGCAGGCACGGTCGCGAAAAAGAGTTTGTTTTTGTTTTGCTGAGGACCTAGGAGTTCTGCATCCGCTTTTCCTGTTGTTCGCGTTGTCGGTGTCGCCTTGTGCGCTTCTGCCCCCTTTAAACTTTAGAACTTAGTTCCATCTGTTCTGGTTCCTCTGCTTGAAGACCCTGGGTAGTTGGTAGTCACCATTGAGCGTGGATCTATTTTTTACCTAAAAGTCAGGTATAAAATCGATCCTTCCTCTTCAGTTGGCGACCACCTTCTTTCTTTACTCCTTTCTGATGTATCAGACCTTGTATTTCCATTCTGGTAATGGAAATGGGAATTGCCTCGGTTCGGAAAAAAAAGCAAGAAGAAAAATTACAGGTTTACCACTCGTCAACACAAGTGCTTGCTCTTAACAGAATAAGTGTTCGAAAAAAAAAAGAACTCGTCAATACCAGTTCACTTTATGCTGAAACTCTTTCTAGTTTATCCATCGCAACCAAAGTGAATGCCACAGCACACAGGAAAGCAGGTACTAGAAAACAGACATACTCTACTATCACTACTTACTACTATCCTGGAAGCAAAAGCACTGCTTCAGGGCAATCTTCGCATGCCAACTCATGAACACACCAACCAGGCCAAGAATAGGTTATTAAAGCGGCTGCACCTTCATGCCAACTCATGAAGGCACTTCTCCTTGTCCACACAGTTGAAGTACGGGTGCTCCAGGGCCATCTTCGCAGAGATCCGCCTCGCCGGCTCGTACTCGAGCATTTTCTGCAGTGGCACAGCAATCAAGTAGAGTTAGAATGCAATCACCACAGCGTAACGCCGCCCAGCATTTCATGGTTCATCAGTACTGACCCCAAGCAGGTCGTAGCCGTCTTCGTCGAGACCGGGGACAAGAGTGGACAGCTTCGTTGGCTTCCACTGCGGGTACTCGTGCCAGTTAGGCAGCTTGCCGACGCCTGGCCACACCTGCTCATTCGGAGTGCCAAGCAGCCTGGCGTCCAGAAAAGCAAGACGGATCGTCGTCAGTATTCAGGCACCCACCAATAATGTAAGCAAACGAACAACGAACGGTTGATGAGTATATTACTTGAAGATGTGCAGGAGCTGCTGCAACTCTGAGTCCCCGGGGAATAGTGGGTTGTTAGTGACCAACTCAGCTGCAATTTACCGCCAGATTAGAACATGTATGTGCCGCGGTGAATTCTGAAACAGACATTTCATATCGACAAAACATCTCTGAGTTCATCGGAATCGTACCAAATATGCAGCCCACGGACCACATGTCAACCGGCGTGGCGTAGTGCGTGGCGCCAAGCAGAACCTCGGGTGCCCTGTACCACAGCGTCAGGATCTGCAGGAACAACAAGTTCAGGTACCGCTGCGAATCGGATCCAAAGAGCAGGGATCACGCGGAAACATCCATGCGGCTGACGGAGACGAGAAGAATTCATACCTCATGGGTATACTTCTTGAGAGGGACGGTGATGGCGCGGCTGAGGCCGAGGTCGGCGATCTTGAGCGCCATGGTCTTGCGGTCCATGAGCAGGTTGTGCGGCTTGAGGTCGCGGTGCAGCACCCCGCGGCCGTGGACGAAGGCCACGCCCTTGCACAGCTGGTACATCAGGATCTGGGAACACGCAGCACCACCATCCATCGGGATCAGCCACGGCTAACGCATTCGCACAAACACCTCGCGCGCACCACCATCCATCGGGATCAGCCACGGCTAACGCATTCGCACAAACACCTCGCGCGCACGGGGTGACGGGGGTCGGAGGAGGTGGGGTGAAAACGCGAGAAGGCAGGATGACGATTACCTTGACGGTGAGCGCGGGGATCTTCTCGTGGTTGGCGCGGTGCCCCCGGATGAACTTCTTGAGGTCGGTGTCCATGTACTCGAAGACGAGGTAGAGGATGGTCTGGCCCTCCTTGTTGACGCCCTGCTTGAGGTCGAGCAGGCGCACCACGTGCGGGTCCCGCGACAGCATCCGCAGCAGCGATACCTCCCGCAGCGCGGTGGGGGGCACGCCCTCGTCGTCCTCGGGGAGCCGCGTCTTCTTGAGCGCCACGATCCGGCCCGTCGCCTTCTCCCGGGCCTTGTACACCTTCCCGTACGTGCCCTCGCCCACCTTCTCCAGCTTCTCGTACAGGTCCATGGCGCGCAGCCCGCCGCCCGTGGTCGTCGACGGCGCCGCCGCCGGCTTCGGCTGGTGCTGGAGCGTCGCCATCGCGCGGGCCCGGTCCTCTCGCTCTTGCGGCGGATTTGGGGCTGGGCGTGGTGGATTGCGGTGGCGGGCGGATCTGGAGTGGGGGAGTGCGTGGATTACGGGTTGGGATTGGGCGGAGGATTTGTATGCGGGTCAGCGGGTGGGAGCGGGGGGCAGGAGAGAGCCGTTGAGGGGATGGAGGCGCTCCAACGGCTTGATTTCGAATTATGGGTCGGTGGAGGTGTGGGCCGGTTTTCCTTTCACACGAGTTATGGGCCGAACTGAAGAGCAGGCGAAGCTGCAACTCAAGTTCGTAACGATGGTGGAGCCTATGGGCTGTGGGAAGGTGCAAAGGCCCACTCCCCAGCACAACAACAAAGAGGGGTGCTCTACTGCTCTTCGCGAGTTTTCTTTCCCCTTCCTGCAGCTTCCAGCGGCGAGACTAGGCGATTTCTCGTCTCCTCCGCCGATTCGACCATTCCTCGCCTCTGATGCTCTCGGTGGCGTCAGAGGAGGGAGGATTGGGGCGAATCGGCGGCGGATCTGTGTTCTCTTCTATATAGTTTAGCTTATTAGGAGGTTAGGTCTTCCCGGTGGCGGCGGTGAGATGCGCACCGGTTCTTTTGCTCCTCCGTGATGGCATCGATGTCCGCATCGAAGGTGATGCTGACGTCTGTGTTGGCATCACCGACGGCGTGTTCTTCGGCGGCGGTTCATGGAGGTTAGTCTCCCCCGTAGTAGCTCCGGTGGCTTCAATAATGGTGCAGATCGGAGGTTTGTCAACCTGTGCAGCGGTTCCAGCGGGCGACGTCGTCAATGTGAAGAGGATGGACCCAGATCGAGCCTCTTCATTATCCCTGGCGGATTCACTGCCTCGGCTGGCGACGGAGGCACTAGGTTTGTCTACCAACTAGTCGAGATGCCGGGTTGGGTTCTGTTTCCCACCTTTTTTGGTGGTTCTGCTACCCTCCGGGGTGATTCGTCATCCGGTGTGTTGGGGTGTATGGCGTTTCATGCGGCGTCAGATTCCTCACAATCCGGCGAGGTGATGGCCTTGTGTCATCTTTTTCTTCAGCCGGGTTGTTCAGCGGGTTCAAAGCAGGTTGGTCTCGATCTGCTACTCAAGATGGCATCAAAACTCTTTGCTTCTTCATCGGGGAGGAGGTCGGCTTCAAGCGATATGCTCCGATCGTCGGCGGCGAGGGGAACCGGGAGGAACTTATAAGGACTGGGTTGTAACTTTATTTTCTTTCGAGGGTGTTGTAAGAATCTGGATGTAACCACCAAAAAATATTTATGAATATAAACCCGGTGTTCTAAAAAAAAGCACAACAACAGAGACCCCAGAGAGAGAGGGGGGAGGGAGAGAGAGAAAATGAAAAAAGTAGTTTTTTCAGGGTGAAAAAAAAGACTTGTTACACCTCTGGGAAAACATGATCACTCATTTGTTACACGTTTTTGAGAAATGAGTGTCGCATTCGATGATTCGAAGCTCCCAAGGAACGCCGCATTTATCTAAGACATGAAAGCTGAATGTTGGTCGATTTACAAGCGTAAGAGTTTCGTTCCTGAACTTGGGTTTCCATCAATCCATCCACCACCTCTTGATCTCTTCCCTGCATACCGTGCATCTCTGAATACTACACAGAGCGAAGCCAAGACCACTCATGTCAACCTGAACGATCGAACCGCCTGCGAAACGGGGCCAAGAAAACAGAACACAAACAGGGCATCATCAATGGCAGAAACAGGGCAGAGATGCAGAATTGGTGGTGCCGGAGCTCACCTTCTCTATCTGGGGCCTGTACTTCTCCGACTCCTCGTCGTCGATGTACTGCGAGAACACAAACACCGGGATGACTACCAGGCTTCGCGTGTGATTTCAGCTACGGAACGAGAGCGCTCGGCCGAGCCGAGCAGGTGTTGCCGCAGTGGGCGCTGCTCACCTGGCCTGTCACCGTGTAGAGGCGGTTGTACCATCCGTTGGACGCCATCCCGATGGCCGAGAGGATGTGCCGCCGCCGCTCGCCGGGGTTCTGCAGCGTGTACTCCACGTAGTACAGGCCTGCAGCCAGCGTGCCGTGCGCGGTCAGGCTGGCAAGTTCAGGGGAGCACGCGTCTCTCAACTCTGGACGAGGGCGATGGGCTGCCTGAGCTACTAACCGTTTGCCGCCCTGGAATCGATGAGCTTCGCGGCGAGCCCCGGCGGCCTCTGCCAGCTCCTGTCCAGGCCGTTCACCTGCTCACCAACGCACGCGGACGCCCATCAGGATTCAGAGCACGACTCGGTAGCGAAAGCATCCAGCTGTGTTCAGGGCTTCAGGCTTGAGCAGGCTCGGCCGCCGAGCGCGTACGTACCAGGCCCTCGGCGAAGGCGTCGACGTCGCCGAAGGACTTGAGGCTGGTGAAGTCCGGCCCGATCCCGGTGATGGCGACGCTGACTGGGAGAGTGGCACGGCAGAGCAGGAGCTCGTGAGCTCACTCACAGCGGCACCTTGGCTACCCGGCCGCGGCACAAGGTGGGAGAAGGAGGAGGCGTACCGTTGGAGTCGGCGGCCTGCTCGGGGTAGAACGCCGTGACGGACTTGATGCCGCTGGACTCGCCCGCGCCAATCAGCCATCCTGCACGACGACGACAATCGCAGGATCAATCCAACTGTTTTGCCACCTGATTCTGCCTGCTGGCGCTGCTTTTTTTTTTCTTGTTCTTCAGGGACCGCCTGATTTTTAGCATGCATGTCCGTTCCTTGTACAAAATCTGAAGAAGAAGAAGAAGAAGAAGAAGAATCACCTTGTGGAACCGCAATGCTGAACTTGTTGGCCTCATCCTCGTACGTGGTGAAGCCCTCCTGCAACTCTGATCAGCGGAGGACAAGACTGAAGAAACAAGCATCGTTTCGCCGGAATGCACTGAATGAACAAGAACGCATTTGCAGACCGCAGGCGGGGGGCAAGACCGCAAGAGCATAGAGCCTGCCGTGCCGTACCGGTGCCCTCGGCGGCCGCCGCCGGAGCACCCGCAGGAGCGAGCGCCGGCGCCGCCAAGGCGGAGAGGAGGATGCCGAACAGGGCCTCCCTCCGGGCCACCCCTCCTTCCAGCAGAGTTGTGTACCGAGCAGGGCGGCAGTGGCATGCTGTTGCCGCCTGGGGCCTCCTCCCGTGGTTGCTGCTGGACTTGCGCCTGAACGACGACGAGGAGGAAGGGAGGCCGGCGGCCGGGCAGAGGGAAGCGGTGCTGCTGGTGACGGCGGCCATGGCGTGGCGCACGGCGCGCGTCCTCGGGTACAAGATTGGTGGTGGTTCGCGCGCTGTTTCCTGGGATATTTTGTTTCGGCCGCCGTATGTATGGCGACGGGCCGCCGGGTACTTGTGGTCGGCGAGGTCGGCCGGCCAGTGGCCAGGCGAACGGGAGTGGACCAGAAGCGCAGCCTCGGGTCGTGAATTCGTGATGGCGACGGTAGAGACGATGGGAAGTGGGGCCTACAGCATGTTTCCATGCGAAGTTGGGCCTACAGCATGTGACCTTCTCTAGCTAGCTCCCGATAGGATGAACCACTCTTTGCTCCGGCTCTTGACAGGATGAACACTCTCTTTGCTCCGGCTCTTGACAGGATGAACCAGGGTTTACGTTATCACTGATACATGGTTTATCAGTGTCCTCCGGTATCGATAATCGATTGAAAATCGGTGAAATATCGCTAAAATCGACTGATAAGGAAGATCAAATTCAAATATCGATAATCAATGATTTATCATTGATAATCGATGCAAATCGGTCGATTTATCAAAAATTCGGCTGAGAAATGTATTTAGCAGATGAAAAATAGAAATTTTTATAGTATTTTTATTTGGTTTGTTATGTATGGTATTTTATAAGGTAAATTATACATACATACGTAGCTTACAATAGAATTGCATTAGAAATAAACATGTACATATATTTTGGACATAAATTGAATAAACTATAGATACATATTACATATATCCATGTTATGTATAATTATGCAAACCACACAAATAAACATACACCAAATGAAATTGCACATAAATACAAAAAAGTACATAGTCCATACAAACCACATTGTCCATATTAGCATAAATTGACACAAGTTTTATGCAAATTGGTAACAGACTCATATGACCACATCCATAATTCATACAGAAAGACACTTAAAACATCCATTTTTCATAAATGACACTTTTTTATATAATAATTATGTAAACCAATTAGACATTTAGACATAGTTTTTTTTAGTATAAGCATACATATTATAGTCAACATTGAAGCCTATTGTATCCTAACCGATTTAACAACAAGTCAACATTGAAGTCTTTCTTCCCACCACTAATATTTAACACTAGTCTACATTGCAAATTATCAGTATAACCATCCATTTGTAGCATAATATACAACAATATAGTAAATACTCCATGCATATTTGGTCAAGTTGGTGAAAGGAAAAATCAACCAAAATTGTTGAATATCAACTGATTTGCATTGATTATCGATGGATTTGCATCAATTATCAGGCTTTAGTATTGGAAACATTTTTTTGTCTAAGCAAACGGTGGTTGTTTTTAATATGTAACATCATTCTAGACTATAGAGAGGCTCTAGTTTTTTATAGAATTTTTTCCACACTAGTTATAAATTTTTTTGAATTTTTGAAATTTGGATTGAAATCCATCGAAAAATCAATTGATAACGTTTATCAGTCAACATCGGTAACGGTAAATTTCACCGATAATCGCGATTATCGAGCGATTTTGTATTCCATGGGATGAACCACGAGCAAGGCCGGAACTCGGCCGCACCGCATGGAGCTCCCTCGCCGCCGGCGGTTCCCGCGTTGTTGGAACTCGGCCATGCCGCGCCGAGCTCTTCCGCCGCTAGCGCCGCCACGGAGCTCTCCCGCCGCTGGTGCCGCACGAGGCCAGCATGGCCTGCCGGTGCGGACAGCACGAGAGGTCGCTGGCGTGGCCGCGTACAGGGGGCACGCGAGGCCGGCATGGCCGCTGGTTCGAGCGGCGCAAGAGGCCGCCGTGGCCGCTAGCGCGGGAAGTGCGCGAGGCCACCGGCACGAGCGCGGCGGGATGCGGCTGCTGCCACTGGCAGTCCGGCGCTCGCCGGTGTTGGGGGCGCGGAGGAGCGAGCTAGGGGAGCGGTGCGGCCGCCTACTGAGCTTGCTGCTACCTAGACATGCGAGGGGATGAGCGCTGTGGCCGGAGCTCGCCGCCTTCGGACCTTGCAGCCGGCTGCTTCGAGATATTTTTTTTAAGATTAGCTGCTTCCAGAGATTGGGGAGAGACAGAGAGGTTAGATGAGAAAACGAGAGAGAAGCAGATGATTAAAAAAATTCTGATGCGTGGGGTTCACAAGATTTTGATGTGCGTGTTATAGATACTCCGTTGGGTGGGTGATCTATATATATTGCTCTCTATTGTTGACGTGGATAATTATGTAGAGAGCCGGTCTCTATAACCATTGCGGGTGTCTTTACTGCTCACCAAGTCCGTACCAGTAATTTCTGATTCGGTGAAGCAAACAACACTGGAATTTGGAAGAAATTAAACAGTTTGGGCGCTTTTCAAGAGATCATTGCAGCTGAAATGTTTTGTATCTTAAGGCCTTGTTCAGATCTCAAAACGCAAAATGTAAAATTTTTACAAATCGATTGCATGTTGTATTAAATGTAGTCAAAAAATAAATCGCATTACACAAATGGACTGTAAATCGCGAGACGAATCTAATGAGCCTAATTATGACGTGATTAGACACTAAATTGCTACACTAATGCTACAGTAAACATGCTCTAATGATGGATTAATTAGGCTCATTAGATTCGTCTCGTAGTTTACAGACGAGATCTGTAATTAGTTTTGTGATTAGTCTATATTTAATACTTTAAATATTGAAGATTTCTTTCCAAAAACATAAAAATGCAAAATACAAAGTGATCTAAACAAACCCTAAAGCTCTGGTCTTTTCTTAAAAAAATTCTGGTCAGACAGTCAGTTATACTATGCTGACACGTCACACTCACACGTGGCCGACCTTCTTCCGAGGTGGCGGGCCGCCATAGCCATAGCCTCCGGCCGCTACAGCCGCCGCGCAGCGGATCACGCCCTCCATCAACGGTCTGAGGCTATGCCCCCGAGAGTTGGACGGAGTGGACGGCGAATGCCCGCGTGCAAGCGATTGGTTCGGCTGGGACAACCCAATGTGTCATCGCCGCGCTCGTCCCCACGGCACGCCCTGACCGGCAGGCGCGGCGCGATGATCGGTACCTGAGGTCTCGCTAGGCGCACCGATGCCCGCTCTTCTCGAGGCTTGCCTCCTGTCCAAGCGGCGCATCCAGTACGCGCGCCACCAGGACGAAACCCTCGCCGGAAGGCCGGCGGCTGCGGAACTTCCACGAACACTTCCGGTCGTGCTCGCGCCATGACCGGCCACCGTCGCCACCGAAGCGGGCAAGTCCTCAGCACAGCCTCTGGCTACCGCCCGCCTGACGAGGAAGAGGAGACCCTCCCGCGATGCGGTGGTCTGGGTCGCAGAAGCCTGATTGGACGGCTGGTAAGTGCCTAGGGGGCGGACGGTATTTCAACTACCGTCCACTCGGTCGGTATCTGAAACACGGTCCGTGCCCTGAGCCACGGTGCGCCGCCGAACTCAGGCGGCAGACCTTCCCTAGCTTCCAGCCCCTTCGTCACGAGCACGGAGCACCTCAGAGCCTCGCCATCTTGCACCTAGGCACCAAGCCGCCGCCACGCTGGTGCGCCTAGCCTGGTGGTGGTGGTCAGAACTGTGTGGCAGGAGGCGAAGGGGCCGACCGCGACGGGTGCTGGGCGGGGCGCGGCGGGATGGGACGGCCGGCATGGCGCACCGACGACCAAAGCCCCGCCTAGAGAGACAGAGACGTCGGCTCATCCGCGCCACTCAACCCCGTGGCCTCGCCGGAGAGAGTCGCGTCCGTCTGACCACCGCTAGCCTCCGTCCCTGCTCTTCCTCTCGCCGTCTGTGCCGCCGACCTCGCGTGTCTCTGTTCAACATGCAGGTACAGGTCGCAGAATGCAGGAACAGATGATGTCGCGGCAAGGACGATGGGTCTCTGCCACGTTGGCCGGCGGCAATGTTCGTTTGGCTGTGGCTAATGGCTAGTGCTGATTTGTTATGAGAGAACACTACTGATGACTAGTACTGATTTAGTATAAAAGAACAGTATTGCTGGCTAATTGGCTGACAAGCTAATGGAAAGCTACTCCGCCGCCGCAAGCAGCGCCGGGCCGGCACCGCGGCAAATTTTTTTTTTCCCTCGCGCGCCAATGGAACGGCAGCTTCTGGAGGCAACGGCACCGGGACAAGCCTTGATGGCTTGATCACTTTTATCGATCTGTCATATAGACAGGGTACTTTGATTCTGCTCAAGGTTAGTAATTCCCTCTCGCGTAAGAACAGTTAATGCCCCTCAAGCATCGTCTAATGACTCTAATCAGTGACCAGATGTTTTTTTTTTCAGGTCACCAGGTGTTTTGTTGAGATGAGAGGCCGGGTTCACCGCTGGGCCTAGTAGTTACAAAATGGGTTGGCGCCTTCGTACGGACTGAACGCTGGAGTGGGCTTAAAGTGGGATGGCAGCCGGGATGGAAGCCTCCATTACGGCCTAGCCCAACATGGTTAGGCCCAAAATTAGAAATGAGTTTACTAATTTCCAAATAGAATATTATTATTTTCCGGTAAAATATACGGAAATTCATCACAAGGTTTTATTCTTCAGATTTACTCAAAAGAATGACATCAAGCCTTTTTAGTTGCTTAGTTATTGCGCCTTTCAGAAATCGACTCAAAATGCATTTTTTTTTTAAAAAATGAGCGCAGTAAATTCTATAGGTAGAAACGGTTGGGGCGGCTTTCAGAGATGAGCTATCAATTCTTTGCCAAAATGGCCGTTCCTTCGTGCACTGAACTTTGTAAGGTGAGGAGAGGCTACGAGGCTATGGATTGTCAGGTCACATGGGTCCAAGGCTATGTTGTTAGAATGACTTTTTTTTTTGGAAACAGGTTGTATTATATTAACAAGATATTACATCCCAACTTACAAAAAGACCCCGCAAATATAAGAAATTACAACCAGGTCCACAAGGGGCCCTGTTCTTCTTCTCCGCCTCGTCTCCCGCAGCTCCGATCTTCCGCCGCCGCCTTGTAGGCCTGAAGCAGAGAGCGCAAAAGAAAGCGAGAGAAGACTCCTTCCCAATCGATGAGGAGGCCCCAACCTATGGAAGTGCCGCAAGAGACAGTGCGCCGAAGCTCGGATCGACGCATCTGAGCTCGATGAAAGACCATCGGCGACGTCCACACCGGTGAAGAAGAAGAAGAGCTTCGCCGTCTTGTGTGAAAGGTGAAGCCGATTTGATCATTCCAATGGGGCACAGGTGTGGTTCTCCTCCCTTCTCTTTTCCTTTAGTCAATAATTTTTTTCGACGAACCCTTTAGTCAATAATCATTCTTTTAGTTTTATTTTTCCTCAATTATGATCTGCCAAGACTACTTTTGACACTTGTTTTGCCTTTTCTTCTTTTCAAATACCTGCCGGATTGCTGTTTTCCTCACCTTTGGTACACATTTTTTTTTGTTTTGTCAGAAATTATCTAGGATCAGGAATGCAGGATCACCAAAGCCATGTTCCTTTGAGAAAAGAGAGATACCTGCACAGTCAACAACAGCACGCATCACATGTGTTCTTCCTGCCACCAATTCGTCTTCAGATCCTATCATTCTAAACTTGGTTGAAAAGTTGATGCTACTTTCTTGACATACAAATGCAAATTTATATACACCTGCAATCCGGACTAATCATTCGTATGACATGTTTTTCTTTTTTTTATTGAAAAGAGGACATGTTTTTTCTCCCTACCTACTAATCTAAAACGGTCCCACGCCGACTTCGGGTTCAGATTCATCATACATACTCTCCCGAGAATTCCTGTCCTTCCTGACAGAAAAAAACTCTGATTGATACTTGATAGGCCGTAGTTGCTCATCTTCTGACCGAGCAATTAGCATGGCTACGACCAAGGACTTGACTGTTCACTGTTGACTCCATGGTCTACATCAGTAGAGCCACCATGCTTAAGGGGAGCCTACCGAATTCGAATTCACACCTGCAAATATTTCAAAAGATTCGTCTGCATGTCTGAACCCGCGATGAAAAATCAAAATCTATGTGCTCTGCACCTCCCCCCACTAACAGAGTAGCACTGTAGCAGCCCAGTTCTCTGAACCCTGAAACACCAGCAGCGCGGCGCGTGCGTCAATGAGCCGGTTGCTCAGGAACAGCGAAAGATTCCAGAGCAGAGAGCGATGTGGCGGGAAGTCGCTGGCCGCCATTTCTACCCGCCAACAGCTCCCCCTATCTTTTTTTCTTTTGCTTAATCTTTTTTATTTTAAATTATTTTTTTGTCAGTTTGGGATAAGCTTGTTCGATGGACAGGCAGGCAGCTCGGCAAACCACTTGGATTAGCTCATAGAATAGTGTCACGCTGAAAAAGTCGGGGGCGACAGGATATGCGTAGAATAAATGGCGTGCCCCGTCAGGAAATTTGGAGGCATGCAGGATTGCAGGTATCAAATTGTTTTCCCTGATACACCTGTTGATCGGCTCTTCTCTGCGTCGTCGTGAGCAAAGCAGGGAGCATGTTCCTGGCCGACGTGTCCCTGTTTGGACATGTTCCTGTCTCCTTATGGATCATGTTGAATTAATGGGTTCGTTGTTCACGTAGGAATTTGCTAGCAATAGCTCTCTGTATTTTTTTCTTTTTTGTCCTTCGTCTTCCGGGTTTTTATGGTCCTTTTATTTTATTTATTTTACTTTTTTTGGGGGGGGGGGGGGTGTCACTTTTTTGTGTATAAACATATTTAATGCCTTTTCCTATGAGTTCGACCTCTACTACATGAGAATCTTTTTTCCGAATCTAAGAATTTTAGGGATTTGTACTTTTATTAGATGTAGGGGCTATGAGGTTACTTGGATCATGTCATTTGTTCTCCAATCTTTTTTTTTGTTCGTTTTGGCATTTCAAGGGGACAAAATGGAGTGTATCTTTTCACTTGTCTCCTCACAGATCTTTTTCACGGAGGAATCTCAAATGGATTGCCAAATTGACAATCCAAGCTAGTATGCCGTGACACAAACCGTCGCCAATAAACCAATAATGCATCCTTTCGGATTGATGCCCCCAAGTTATTCTATGTGGACAGAGCTATCAAACTCGGACCAAGCCTCCATTTTCTTGACTTAATCGATTTGAACACAAATGCTGGCCAAATGGCCTCATGTAGTCATGCTTATTTGACGGCATTGCAATTTGGAATTAGTTGTTGGCTAAAGTAACAAGGAGCATCTAAGCACTAAAGCCAAGGAAACAAGAAAGAGAAACAACCACACACGGTTAACAACAAGGTAAATAACACAAAAGTGTTAAGGTCCGAACACACAAATCCTATGATCCCCCCAAAGCCCCCTAATAATTTTTTTAACCATAGATGAAGATGAAGAAGAGATTGAAGAAAAGGAGGAAGAAAAAAAAAGAAGAGGGGTAGAAGAAGGGGAAAATGAGCACCCCTTACCCCACCATCCAACTGTTGTACGACCACGCATATAGCAAAAGTTTAGTTCATGGGCATAGTGCAACAGTATATTCTGGTTGTAAAAAAAGTTAGAACTACTGTGAAGTATTCTTCTTCATCAAAACACTGTATTTTCTATACTAAAAATTCAGCATAAGAATAAGTGCAAGTTTTAACACACCTGTTCTCATGGACGAACTACTAAATAAGCCACTGGAAAAATTTAAAACTCTATATAAATTGCTCATTTCACAATCGAGGAGACAACAAGCTGCAAGATTTTGCAGCAATTAGTCCAAAGGCAACATCATCCTCTAGGCTTTGCATCCCAGTTGGCTGCTTGCAGAGAAAATGATTGGTGAAATAGCTGTGGTTCAGGGCCCAGTGTAAACGAAACAGGCATAAAATGCACAGAAAATCACTTGAGCTTGAGGGGGATCTCAAAGTAAATTGCACAAGTGCTGGGGTCAAATGGGGTAGACCGGCGCATCCGTGATCCATCTACTCCGATTCCCCTTCTTATCTGCTACAGCAATTATATAAATTATCCCGAGGCAATTTCGGCGTGCTTTACTTACCGGCCGCCTATTTTCCTTTTCTCACGAAAAAAAAGATTTTTGTTAATTGCGAAAACGAAGGAGCCCGTGTGAACTAGAGAGGTCAAGAAAGGAGGAAAAAGGAGAGATAAATTGGAGGCTATTAGCGAGAAACCATGCGTGCTAGGTTAGCTGAAATCTCCCTAATCTGTTCATCTCCCTGGGTGGTGCTAGTGTGACCCTGTGATGTCTTCTCCTACCTCATGAGCTTCCAGTCTGGAACTGTGGTAGCTTCTTGTTTTTTCCTAATCTCTTTTCAGCTCAGATATTTTTGTTCTTTTGCAACTGCCGGGTCCGAAATTCCGGTGATTTGTTGGGTTTTTCGCCTGCGAAATCCGGGCAAAAATGAGGATCTGCAGCTTCTGTGCTTTGTTGGCTAAATCCTGACCCAAATTTGGCGCTTAAACCTACCTTTTCTTGGACATTTTACCATTTCCTTCGCCTATTTTTATCTCCCATTTTTTCCAGTAATTTATTTTTGTTTCCATTTCTACCTATTTTCATCTTCCTTTTCTTCGAGAAATTTGCTTCTGTGGTAAAACTGCGTGTTCGTCGCGAGAAAGATCTTGTACTTGACCACTGAAAGGGTTTTATGGGTTTTTTACAGGTTCACAATCCGTAGTCCTGACCTCAGTTGAGCGCTCGTGAGCTCGCGCCGCTGATTAAAGATTGCAGCTATCAGTTCTAGTCCAAGAAACGAGTGCTTCTCCGCCATGGAGGTGAGGTCCGAGCAAGGGCTGATGGCGGGCAGGGATCTGTTTGGCATGCCCAAGAGCCCGCCAGCGCCGCCGGCGTCCGCAGCCATGCAGAGCGTGCGCATGGCGCACACCGCAGACGGCACCCCTGTCTTCGCCCCGGTAACCTCGGCAGCGCCGCCGTCTTATCAGCCGCAGGTTGCGGTCCACGGGCCTAGCATGTCCACTGCGGCGGTCACTGGAGGCAATGGCGCCATGGCGTCACCGGGCATAAGTGAGCCAGTGGCCAAGAAGAAGCGCGGGCGGCCAAGGAAGTATGGACCCGATGGGTCCATGTCGCTGGCATTGGTGCCTGCATCGTCGGCTACAGGGTCGTCGGCGATGGGGCAGGGTTCTTCCGGGCCTTTCTCACTGGTGGGGCCAAATCCGGCGAACTCTGTGCCAGGGGTGTCGCCGTACGGAATGAAGAAGCGGGGCCGACCCAAGGGTTCTACCAACAAGCCGCGCATGGATGCTCTTGGTAAAATTTCTACTTCTATCATTTTGTTTTTCTTAATGTTTTGGTACGTTTTCACGCTCAAGATTAGTAGGCACTGATGAAAAATCTGTTCACATTTTCCTTATGTATAGTTTCGTCATAGAATGTAATATCAGAATAAAATTGTCTTCGAACTGGTTCATGTGCTGTGACTGTGTTGCTTTAGAGGTTGGATGTGCTTCATAGTAAGAGTTACAAATGGAGGATGTACTACGAGAATTACCTTACTGGCTTTTATCAATTCACTACACAAAGCTATAAATTCTTGATGACCTTATTTCTTTTCAACTATTTTGGTGTACATTTAAGAATGTTGCAACATTTGGTTATTTCTCTGCTGAATTGGGAAATACACGTGCTGTTTATTCTAAATTATGCTAAGATAAAAATACAGTAATACATTGACTCCCTTTTTGCTTGTTGATTAACGAACTAGCCCTTATATAAATTCATCTTGCAGGGTCATCAGGAGTTGGATTTACTCCTCATGTTATTACAGTTCAACCTGGGGAGGTATTGCATTTGAATTTGTCAATTGTTTATTCTTGTTTAATTCTCAGAATATGTTCTCGTACATTTTTTCTGGATTCTTTACACATGCTCACTTTATCTCAGTCTTTCCTTTCTTGTCACTACTTTTCTATATACAATGTTCCCAATGTGCAGCCTTTTTGCAAAAGGAAAAAACAGGAAGTATCGTTTGTCATTTATAATAAGTTGAATTGCCAAATTGTTCATCTAGACATGTAACTTGTAGCACTAAGTAGAGCTAAGCTATCACATTATGTTTAGATGTATTCCTTCTACCATGTGGTGCTGATGACAATTAGGAGTTTACATAAACTGTCATTTTGGCATTTCCTACTGTGGTAAGTGGTAAATGATTATTTTATCTCCTCTTGATAATCTGGAACATTTCCAAGTTTTGCCCTCCTAATTCTGGCTTGTGCATATGACTGTCTCTGCTTACCTGCTTTATGGCACTGCCATTCTACCTTCATGCTGATATCCTTCCTTTATATGGTCTTTGATGTCAAATAATTTATGTTGCTGTAGCTTTGATAATTAATGGTACTTGCATAGCATCTTTATTTAGGAAAGTGAAGGTGTTAAGTTCTGAACTTCTGTCTGTTCATTAAAGCAAAGCTCAAGGTTCCAGGATCATTTATCAAGAGAGTTTTTCTGGAATTTAACGAATCAATACCTCCACTCTTCCTTTTAGGACGTTTCATCGAAGATTATGTCATTTTCTCAGCATGGAACACGTGCGGTTTGCGTTCTTTCAGCAAATGGTGCCATATCAAATGTAACGCTTCGCCAGACTGCTACTTCAGGTGGAACTGTAACATACGAGGTTTGTTCTATAGCCAGCGGAAGCTAATAGAGATACTTTTGTGTAAAATAGGAGTATTTTCCTAAGCTCTTATTTGTTAAATTTCCATATATTATAATTGGATCATGAGATGTGTAAACTTCCTATCTACTTACATATGCATTGTCACTGTGCAGTGTAGAAGATTTTAATTACAAATGCTAATAATTCTTTTTTTTTTTACATAGGGTCGATTTGAGTTACTATCACTGTCAGGGTCATTCCTCCTGATAGAGAATGGAGGCCAGCATAGTCGAACAGGAGGGCTGAGTGTGTCACTGGCGGGTCCTGATGGTCGTCTCTTGGGTGGTGGAGTTGCAGGACTTCTCATAGCAGCTTCACCAATTCAGGTATTGTTTTTCTCCCTTGCAGTTGTTATTGGAAACAATACATCATCATTGAAATCTTCTTACTTTATCTCCGGTTTACAAATGAAGTGTCTCAAATTGGGGTTGATATCCTATGAGAAGTTCGAACTTACTGCATAATTTCTACCGGCTTACTTAATTGTCTGTTGTACACTCAAAAAAATGATACTAATTAACAGTATTGCATGTGTTATCTGCAGATAGTATTGGGAAGCTTCAGTTCTGAAGGCAAAAAGGCGCCAAAACAGCATGCTCCTTCAGACCCTGCATCAGCACCACTGAAGGTCGCCCCGACCACCTCTATGCGACCCAACAGCCCCCCTTCAAGAGGCACATTGAGTGAATCATCTGGTGGGCCTGGAAGTCCACCACCACTGCATCAAGGCATGGCTGCTAGCAACACTAATCAACCACCAATCATGTCCAGCATGCCCTGGAAATGAGCTCTGCATCCTCGACCAAATTCAGGCAGGCTCAGGTCTACGATTGGTGAACTGCCTTCCAGGAGGGAGCAGCAATTTGCGCTTCAATAGTGCTCGTTCTCTGACAAGCTTATATGTAGTGCAATTCGGAGCTTGACTGCTTGAGTAGTGAGAGTACTGTAGCAAGAAGTTTGTAGCTCTATTGTAGGTTTTCACCCTGAATTCATGTGCTAGGTAGCTGTCTGTTGTCATCTAGAGATGATGTACTGAGCTTTGTCTATGTGATCCTTGGCAGTGTTATCAAATGTTTATTTAGTCCTATATTCAATCAAATGTTATTAAGTCCTATGTTCTTCCAATTCAAATTGATTTGGGCTGGAAGATTCTTCTATGAATTTGGTGTTTGCGCTTAACTATCTTTGCTCTTGACAACATTTGAAACCAAGGATTTTGCCCAAATATGTTTGGACATATCTATCTTTGCTCTTGACAACATTTGAAACCAAGGATTTTTGCCCAAATATGTTTGGACATATCGAGTTTCAGCAATTTGTGTTGAAAAATATGGCTTCCTTGGCGGTTCAGCAATTTACTTTCATACATTACTAAAAAATAACTTTACTTTCATATGTAAAAACCGGAAAAAAAATCAAATAGCTGGTTTTTTTTCTTTGAAGTATGCATAGCACGTTGACCCAATTTGGCAGATCTGTTTTATGTATCATCGAACACGATGTCGCCAGGCACATGAGAGAATCAGATCAACTAGCAAAACAAAACTTTCATGATATATCCAACAAAGCGAGTGGCAAATGCCAGAATAACATTAACTAAGCACAATTGGAGACAGTGAAGAACAACCAATGTTTGCCGTTGTGTTAAACAGTTGTCGACGCTCAAAAAGTTGAAGTGATATTCCAACATGTACTACTGACTGCATATAAAATTTGATTCAACACCTCAGCTACTTTCCTTCCAAACCTAACTACAGTGATTCTGTAGAGCATCCACATTAGACAGCATCATCTGTGGAGAAAATCTCATACATATAATGTTCTATTTTCTCAAGAAAATCCGATTGACAACATCCAATGGCAACGCATAGGCAGGATCCATAGGCTTCACTCCAGGGTACTCCATCAAGGAAAGTCCTGTTCGCAAGAGTTGTTTACTGGTTAAGCACAGAGTTTATAATTCTAATTCATTCGCGTGCCATATACAAGATCCTTAGATATGCTGAAAATACCACAGTATGGAAAGAAAATAAGCACCTGCAACACCAAAGTATGTGTGATAGATATCTACTGCATTATCTGGTCTGTCTGAAATGCCACCAGTCTCTTTATCCTGACAATCAGCACAAATGAGAAGAGTTGGAACTGATACTTATGAGTCAAGGGACGTATGATTATCCAAATAGCAGTGATAGGAATAATAAACAGTTACCTGGCAGTTTAGTATGAATTTTGTAAGCTTTTCCTTGTCGATCCAATGCACTCTATCAATCATGATCAAGCTTGATAGCACCCACCAGGAGTAACAAACCTTGAGAATTTTGAACAGTCAAATTAAATCCATAGTGGCAAGGTACAGTGATGAATGCAAAACATGCACCACGTGGATATACAAAGTAAACTCACATCAGCTAGTTTCTCAGGTCGCCCATTAAGTCCTCCGTCTTTACACTGGCGCTCACAAAGCCACCATCCAAGGAGATCTCTATCAATGTGGTGTAGAGACCCAGTGATTGCAAGAGCGCCAACACAACAAAATACTGCATGTAAATGTATGGGTTCAGGTAATATAAAAGCGATAGCTTATAGAAAATACATGAGTTTAGAAATAAAAAATAATAACATCTGGAAAAAGATATTTTTCAGGCAATGACAGCTAACATTAGGGTCATGATACAACAGGTCAATTAAAATGCCACCAACAATAGAGGAAGTTTTAATGCTACAATAGTAATATTCATTTGAAGATAGTCTACTGAACTCCATAGCCAGTTCTCCCATTCTTATTCTTTGATAAAGCATCCTCCAGAAACACATACTTTGCCCACTTATGATAAATTACAGGTGTGCTCAGAATCAGAAATACCACAAAGTAGAGTTTCCAGTTAAGTCAAAGTAAGACATACTTTGCCCAGCATGTGACTCCCCTCCTGGCATAGCTCCAAATCCACCATCCAAATTCTTACAGCTAACAACAAAATCTACTGCTTTTTGCATATTAATTTTATGCAAACGATGCAGTAGTGATAAGGTACATAGGGCAATATACGAGAACCTACAGAAATAGAAAAAACATAAGTTTGAATTACTAGCTATGGATTGTCATGTTGGAAACACAAAGAGTAAATGACATGCCCAGTGCAACAACTTGTATGGTGGGTGGTAAAGGGCCTTCAAATTTGACTTAGATAATTCAAGGGCCCGGCTCTAAAAGGGCCAGACTCTAATCCTATACAATTTTGAGCTAAAAATGTATAAGGGCCAAGTTGGATTGTGAAGAGACCACTAGGGCCATGGCCCACCATGGAGGAAACTGCAAGTTCATCCCAGTTAATGTCATACACGAACGATTCGTGGATGACATTAACTGGGATGAACTTGCAGTTTCCTCCATGGTACATTTGCCTGTTGTGGTGAGCCCTAAAAAGTCACTGGTTGTTGAGAAGAAGGCTGTTGAGAATAGTGTCCATGTTGACACAACATCTTGACACTACTGCACTTCCTATTGGTGATAGTGATGAAGACACAGAAGATGACACCAAATTCGTGGATAGTGACTATGAGAATGACCAAGGGGATGATGATTTGTTTAAGAAATTTGTAGATACTAATGTGCAAGATGATATTGCTGCCAGCAAAGGAAAGAGTGTGGTGTTGGAAGACATAAGCTTAGACGACGCTTCCTTTGGAGATGAAGGGCTTGATCTACCTGAATCTTCAGAAGATGAAGATAATAATATTAAGCTTAAATTTAAGAATTTTCAGCCTGTAGACATGGAATCTCCCCACTTTAGTGTTGCCATGATATTGGGGTCAGTCCAGGAAGTATGTAATGCAATAAAACAATATAGCAACAAGAATAGGGTTGCCATTAATACTCGAAGAAACAACAAGACAAGGATTGAAGCTTGTTGTGCTGAAGGATGCCCCTGGCAGCTGACTGTGTCTGAGGACAGTAGAGCTAAATGTTTCATGTTAAAGAAGTATGTGAACAAGCACACATGCAATAGGGAATGGGAACTAAAGGCTGTGACTGCCAAACATCTTGCCAAAAGGTACATTGAGGAATTCATAGCTGATGATAAGATGACGCTTGAAAATATTAGTAGGAAAGTTAAAAGAAAACTTAACATTACTCCATCAAGGCACAAGTTAGGTAGAGCCAGAAGAATTGTGATGAAAGCCATTCGGGGATGAAATAGGACAACATAGACAGCTATGGGACTGTGGGCAGCAGTTGAGGTCTAATCCAGGTAGCTTATTCTTCTTGAACCTGCAATACAGTCGTTTCCATACATTGTACGTTTCGTAAGATGCTGCAAGAGAGGATGTTTAAGAGGATGAAGACCACTGATATGTTTTGATGGTTGCCACATCAAAACAAAGTTTGGAGGGCATATATTGACTGCTGTTGGCACAGACCCAATGACTGCATATTTCCTATAGCGATGGCAGTAGTTGAGGTAGAGAGCAAAAGTAGCTGGAAATGGTTCCTCAATACTCTCAAACAAGACCTTCAAATCAGAACACGTCCACATGGACTGTGATGACAGACAGACAAAAGGTAGTTATTGTCATACTTTTTTCTAAATTGCCTTGTGATGCTCACTAATTAATTTTCTTATGTTTATAAAAGGTCTTGTACCAGCTATTGGAGATGAGTTCCCTGATTCAGAACATAGATAGAGAGTGAAAAATGGCCTGGTGACATATGTCCCAAGATAAAGAAAAGGCTTGAGAAAAACTTTAGTTTGGGCAAATACTTGCTATGCCTTACCTGCTGGAATGGGGGTTTTCCAAGTTACAGATAGAGACAAAGGTGCATTGTTCGCATTAGGCTCAAATTTGTGACTGCAGGAGATGGCAACTCACAGGAATTCCTATGTTGGTTGCTGTACCTGGTGTGACAGGTGATTAGTTCCTAAGTTTTCTAGGGTGTGCGTGTGGGGTGTGTTCAGGTCTATGTATTTTTTTCTCGAACACACAGGAGAGCTGCGTATTTTTGTATTAAGAGGAAAAAAAGGGTTGGTCCAAATTACAGGGTCCAGCACCTCTCCTTGGACCAGAGAGAAGGCTGAACTGTTACATAAAAGGATGACACTAGGACCTGACCACATCACACTTAACAGCCTACACTTGTTCTACCAACCTTCCCGGGTCAAAGGTTGCAAGGCCCCTAGCCCCAGAGAACCCCCATAACATTGATTCTTCCTTGAAGGCCTGGAGAGCCCGCTGCAGATTTGGAGACATCCCATCGAAGACACAAGCATTCCTGTGTTTCCATAGGACTTCTCTTCTTCTATTAATACAATGATATGCAGCTCTCCTGCGTGTTCGAGAAAAAAAAAATGCTATCTCATGCCTAAGGCATGAAAGGATCAAGCTGATTTCGTTATGCTACACTATTCAGGCCTTCAAGCAAGCTTATGGGTTCAGCAGCATTATGCCACTGAGGGATAAGGTTCACTGGGAGAAGATGAATGGAGCTGAATTTAAACCTCCACTGTATGAAAAAGGTGGAAGACCCAAAAAATCTAGGAGGAAGCAGCCACAAGAACTAGAGGGCAGTACTAAGATCTCAAAGCATGGAGTGCAAATCCATTGCACATATTGTGGAGGCTGTAAGAAGAGAAAGGCTGACCTAAATGGTAAGAAACTACCAGTAAAGAGGTCCAGGGAATCTCCACATGGAGGAGAAGAACCAGACATTACTCAGGTGGAGTACAACATCATTATCCAATATCCAATACAAGTTATTATTGAGCTCACTTTCAATTGTTAAGAAAAATTGTAGGAAACTTCCTTCAAACTTACAATGTACTAGCTAACAAGGCAGTTCCATGATCACTCAAGTGGAGTAGAATTGTTGTTGTGTACAAGTAATTTTTGTGTAATGATCTACCTTCAACTGTTTGTCCTCTAAATTTTAGAATATTCAACCTTCTAACTGTAGCCAACAAAGCACCTCTGTCATGCAGACATTCATGAGTGAGGTGTGAAAATAAGCTATCCTTGCTATGTGTGAACTTTTCCATGGTACCTATATAAATAGTCTTTTAGTGATATTTCTTTTTGTCAGGCTGCCAATAGCCAATAAGATCTAGATGGACCACCACATCTCCAAAATTGCCAGAATGTGCTTTCATCGCTACGCTTAGGAGAGATGGTCTGCAACCTCTTCGGACGACAGCAACAAGGGAGGGAAGGGCAACAATGAGAAAGAAGAAGGCAGCGTCAAAAAAGAAAAATGTCAAGTAGTGGTCTTATTTATGCAGTGAGGATGTCGTTTAAGAAAAAATGAACATTTCAACGGTTTCTGTTTTTCTTCGGTGGACATAAACACACTTACTATTTTTCATTTCAGTTATGGTTTGTGGAACCTGATGCTACGAATGATGTGCCTGCTTTTCTCACTTCATATATCTCACCTTAATATAGAAAGGCTGTAAGCTTGCAGGCGACCATGGAAATAAAAAAGAAAACAACCGTGCATCTTGCAAAAAAAAAAAAACAAACAAACAGGCTGGAGATAAGGGGCCTATTTGCAAAGAACCATTCACGCTGGAGGTGACATGGATGCCACGTCAAGGCGATGCAGCCATGCAGTCCACTTTGACCTCAAATGCACCACTTAAACATAATCTGTGATCTATTTGAGCACTTTATAAGAAGTATGACCTAGTTGCACCCCATACAAGTCGTTGTACTTCGCATGTCATTTACTAAAAAAACGGAAGTGGGAACTCAAAACAATCATTTGAAAGGGTTTTTACCTAGTGTCGACTTCACCCCAGACATCACCAGAAAATGATCCATCCTCATTTTGCAGTCCAGCAACATCTGACATAATGTAGTTAAGGAAAAGAAACTGGACTTCAAGTTCAGTGAGATTAATAAACTAGGGTTGCAGGATTCGCTTTTCTCATTAAGGCATTGGAAACCTCAAATTTACAAAGATACTCCAACAGTGTCAACCAATTCAAGATATGGAAAAAGGATACAATCAGCAACCTTGTCTATGTCAAGGACATCGAGCCGATCGAAGAGGCAGAGGACCTGCACGGCGCTTAGCGTGTAGAGGACATGCGGGTCGTGCCCGACATTCCCTCCAAATCCACCTGCACCGCCACACGCATCCAAAGAATAGCACCCGCACAAATCAATTAGCTACCTCTACTCTACACAATCCATTCACCGGAGGGGGGGGGGGGGGGGGGGGGGGTCGAAAGAGGATTGGCAGAGGTGGAGTACCAGATTCCGGGTGGTAGCAGGACATGATCCAGTCAACGACCTCGGCGGCGCCGACGGCGTGGAGCTTGTGGAGGAGGTCGAGTGTGGTCAGGCCCCAGTAGGCGCCGTTGAGCCGGATGTGCTCCATCACCAGCGACTCGAACGAGTCCTTTTTCTGCGCGAGAAGGGCGGGCGTTGGAAGCGCCGGAGAAATCCAGGAGACGGGGGCGAGAGGGCGAGATGGACGGGTGCGTTACCTTCTCCACGGTGACGATGTAGCGAACGTGCTGGTCGGCGGCGAGCTCCGCCATGGCCGCCTCGCTTGCCTCGTGCAGTCGTGCTCCTCGTCTTCCCCTGCTCGAACTCTGGACGGAAGTGAACTGAACCCTGAACGACGGCAGCAAAAGTTCATATCCGTCCAGGGGTTATATGAAAAATACTAGGTTCTTTCTTTGCTGCAAATATTCAGATTGCGATCCAAATTAGCGAGATATCTGAAAATATCAATCCAAATATTTTCACAAAATCCCCTGATTTAGATCAATCGTGATCCAAATTAAAAGGGTATTTGAAAATATCGATCCGAGTATTTTTCACAAAACTCCTGATTTGGATCGTGATTATTAATCACAATCCAAATCAGGGTATTTTTGCAAATCAGGTGTTCTCAAAGCTCACTTGTGACCTCCGCCGTGGCAGTGACAGGCTGGCAGTGCAAGGGATGTTTACTGATTTCGCCGACAGGCGGCAGCGACCCGTGGTGAGGTGAAGCACATTTGTTATTGGTTCCGCCAAAATTTAATGCACCACAACTTCTTCAGCGAATAACAACCACGCAGATACAATTAACACCGCAGGCACACCTTGTCGAGTTTGTACAGCTATGGGGACAAGTACAGGGTGCGGTACGGCACAATGAAATTACTTGGAAACTCTCTCCTTCCGGTGAATACTCATCAGAATCGGCTTACAAAGCACAATTCGTTGGGTCAACTCCAGCGCCCACTCTTGCAAACATGTGGAGGACGTGGGCGCCACCAAAATACAAATTTTTCGCATGGCTTATACTTCACAATAGGGTCCGGTCCTCTGACAGACTGGCCAGACGAGGATGGCCGCACAACGCCTCTTGCGCTCTCTGCAGGCAGACAATGGAGACTGCCTTACACTTACTTGCTGACTGTCGCTTCACAAGGAGAATTTGGAAGAGCATTGCGCTTTGGATCCAAGAGCCACTCCTAAAACCGTCAAATTGGAAAATTGCAATTACAGCACTTGAGTGGTGGTCCAATATCACGACTTTACCGAGAACTCCAAGGAAGGCAATTCGTAGCCTTGCGCTACTCATCATGTGGGTCCTCTAGAACGAGCGTAACGCAAGAATCTTCAACGGGAGAGAGTCCAGTTTCTACTCGGTTCTAGGCAAGATTAAAGAGGAGGTTTCCGCTTGGATAGCGGCACGAGGCCCGTAGTGGCAGTCGTATAGTGAGATTTTCCCTATTGTCCATATAGCCTTTCCTTCTGAACTCTCTTCCTCTATATCAATGAAATAAGCACACTCTCGCTATTTGTTCAAAAAAAAAACAACCACGCGAGCACATCTGCGCCGGCCCGTTATTAAATCTGCTCTCACGTTTCTGTGTGCTCCACATTGGACACTGCCCGCTTACCGCCCGTTATTAAATCTGCTCTCACGTGGATCAGCTTTCTCATCAACCTACTTATCCTCCCAGAATGCGGATTGGTGCGGTGGCGACGTGAAGGCGAAGGTCGGCGAGAGCAGATGTATTATTGTTGTGCAATATAGAAGATTTTATTACTTAGAAATACTAATTGTTCCTTGTTTCTCGTGAGGTTGATTTCAGATAGAATGGGTTTGGTTCGAAGACTAGATGGGATAGGTTGAACCCGTCCCAATTTTTTGGGCTGGGTTGGTCTCATTTGTTGTTTGATTAGAGGATTGAGGTTGTTCCTTATTTCTATTTAGTTGCAAGAATATGGAAGTAGATTGAGAGGGGGTGTATATTCATCATTGGTGCAACTAGCCATCGTACATATTCGTTAGACATAATAAATTATAAAATAAAATAAAAATATTTCGAAACAAGATAAATAGACTGTTCTAAACAAGATAAGTAAACTGTCCTTTATTTTATTTTGGAACATTTATTTTATTCTGAAATATTATTTTTCCTGCGGATATGTGCAATGATACGGCATCTAATCGCACTGAATAGACATCCTAGATTGAGATAGCTGTGTTAAGACTGTTAGCTAGTCCTACTGCGATACCGAAGTACGAGTACCGAACAGGCGAAGGTCGCCCAGAGGACCACCTCCACGGGACCCAACAGCCCCCTTCAAGGCACATCAGTTGAATCTTCTGCGAGAGCGCCAGCTACAGTAATCAACCACAATTATGTCCAGCATGCTCGGGAAATGAGCTCTGTCGGCATCCTTGATCAAATCCAGGCAGACTCAAATCTACAATTCGCGCTTCAGTAGCGCTCGTTCTCTGACTAGCTTACTAGTCAGTGAGCTAGAGAGTAGAGAGAGAAAGTGAGGCCGGCTTGCGTGTGGCGGTGCGGGGCCGGGTGGCCGGGGCCGGGGCGGATGGATCGGGGAGGAAGGAGGATGACGCCCTTGGCGTGCCCAAGGGGCGGGGCGGGGCGGGGCGGGCGGGGCGGGGGCCTCGGCGTCGCGTCGCGTGCCCCCCGTGGCGCCAAGTTGCAGCGGCGTGGTGGGCGGATTCATTGAACCTCCGCGCTGGACAGGTACGGCGTAGGGTAGGTTTTTTTTTATAATACGTATCTATATTTAATGCAAGGAAAACGTACAATACAGTAGATATATACAGACACGTATGTGCCAACCGAACTTCGCAAAGGACCCTAAGAAAAAGCAAAATTACATCTGAGTTCCTGGATCCTTAGAGAACCACCGACACTCGTCGTCCTCGTCGCCGGTCGCCACCGCCGAAGAAGATGATGAGCACCACATTGAGCCGGAGAAGTCTCGTCGCCCGCTGACTTGAAAAGGAGTCGAAATAGACACCTGCCCCAAAGAACAGGATGAAGCCGTCGGCGATCACACATCGACCGGGGCAGCGCCCTAACACCTTCGACTCCCAGATATGAGCTCGCGACCGACAACCACCGCCGTCGAGGAAGCAAAGAGCCAGATCCGGCCAGCCAACAACCAAAACCCAAACAGACAGCTCCACATCCAAGCAAAAGAAAGGCAGCGGCGGCATCACCTGGAAGATGATGAACCGCCGGCACCGGGAACTCTAGTGAACAAAGCCCCAACCTCACCCAAGGCGCTGGAGAAGGACGCCACTGGGACGAAGGAGAGGCGAGCACAAGTTATTCTTCAGCCGCGTCGACTCCTCCGCCTCGCCGACGCCGCCCAGACAAAGCCGCCGCGGAGGGACATCCCACCGGCGAACCCTAGCTCCGCCATCGACGATGGCGAGTAAATCCTAGACCTAGGTAAACACCTACCTACTCTATATACATCCGCGCGGCGATTCTCCAACCCATCCCCACCTCCGACGCCACGCAGGCCGCCGGAGAGGAGAGAGGCCGGCGAAATCGCCGCCGGAAACATGATTCGCCTCGCTTTTGCTTTTTGGCAACTATAGCAAGGGGAAAAGCGAGCGAAACAGAGCCACTCACTGTAGTTCTGGGTAGAGGGGTTGTTTGGGCTGGATGCACGCCATGGAAGAAGGCGCGAGTGCCGCGTACATGCATCCATGTTGATCTTGGGACTGTCATTGGGGGTTCTTTCTCTTCTTTTTTTTTCGAGGGAAGGCAATGCTCGGTCGATGCATCCAACTAGGATGGTTGGCGCGCTAACGCCGTGCCTGTAAAGAAGGCATTGACGATCTGTGTTGTTAGAAACAGTGTAGCCATTAACTTTTTTATAGGCAATATACATTATAGATTGTTTTATGTTAAATTTTGGTTAATTTTGGAATTTTTTTGGTAATTTTAAATTTTTTTGCAATTATAGATATGAAATTGATACAAATTGAATGTGAACAAATACTGTATAAAATAATGAAATATTTTTCATTGAAGCATCAAATTTGAATTGTGTTGAGTGTATTTGGTAAGGTAATTTAAAAGTACATTCGAACAAATTTATTAAAACACTTTATGGAAAGAATACCCCGAACACTTAGAGAAGAAAATGTCTGTGACTAAACCGGTCAGTGGCCGGCAGATTGTCCGCACCACTTGACCGGAATGTCCGCATGTAAAGACGTTCGGACATCCAAATCTTCTACAGTTAAGTTAGTTCGGACGTCTGAGCTAGTGGACTGTCCGCCCCCGAAGGACGGACCGTCTGCAGTTCAACTTTCGACACCCACCGGAAACACTTCGTCTCTGATTGAAAAACTTCAAGGAGGGGCGGACTATCTGCACCACCTGGACGGACCGTCCTCCCGTAAAGACGTTCGGACACCCGAACCTTTTGCAATGAAGTTCGGACGGTTGAGCTAGAGGATTGCCCGCCCCTTAATATCTGATCGCCTGCCGTTCAACTTTCGATACCCACCAAAAGCACTTGTGTCTCTAACTAAAAACTTTCAAATAAAATAATGGAATAACACCATGAATTGCATCATGTCATGCATTATGTTTTCATACTATCCATTTAGGACCATAATTAATAGAATTACATCTTTTTCAATAATTGCATCACCCATCTATTTATCAAGTGCAATCATATGATTTCAAATGATCATTTACCATGAGCAAGAGTTTGAAAAGAAAGATTCGAATAAAGGTAAATAATGCAGGTGCGGGTGTGTTTAGTTGGTGTAATGAAAATTTTTGGGTGTCATATTGAATGTTTGATCTAATGTCGGCAAGGATTTTCGAACACTAATTAAACAAACTAATTTTAGAACTCACAGGAAACCGCGAGACGAATCTTTTGAGGCCTTTGATCGCATCATTAGCACATGTGGTTTACTGTAGCACTTATAGTTAATCATGCACTAATTAGGCTCAAAAGACTCATCTCGTCGTGTACATCCAAACTGTGTAATTAGTTTATTTTTAACTACATTTAATACTCTATTTATGTGTCCAAAAGGAGAGGCAAAAATTTTTGGAGGATAATTTTTGGTAACTAAACGTGCTCAATATTTATGTGTCGAAAAGGAGTTTAACAAAGAGGAACGAAAAAAAAGAGGACAGGTGCAGAGGTGCTTACCAAAGAAGGAAAGGGCGCGTGTACTCAGGCGATGCAGCGGAGAAACTTCTGGCGGCATAAGTAGAGCAAGTGACGGACTGGATGATGAGGGCGACAACATAAGAGGAGCGCTGGCCGTCTTCGCTTGCGAAGTACGCTATCCCAAACAGGCTACCGTCCAGCAGGAGCAACCAAAGAAGGCCGAAATAATGAACAAACACGGGGACGGAGCGAGCAGCCCACGAAGCAGACGGCCCAAACCTCCACTCCGCTCAACGTTGTGGCAACATGACAGCTGACGCAGACCGCAGGCCCCACGGAGTAACAGTAGCACAGGCCTCCGGAGGCCACCGTTTGGTTCAGCAATATAGATTTACGAGTACTTTGCACACGCCTTGGCGCGCCCTAGTGTTACTTTTTATAGGAGATCAAAGAAAATTAAGAGTATTTTTGGGTAATAAGTGTTGCAAGGTAAAGTAGTATGGACATTTGCTCAAGTCGGGATATAGGTACGTATATATTGCGTAGGTACATATATACAGGCAGCGTGCACTGAATGTTCGGTTACGTGCACTGGATTTATGATATGAAAACAACAGTAGATAGGCCGAGGAATTGGGTGCCTAGAATGTGTTAGTCTTGGAAGCAATATTGCTTTTTTCTTTCCCCTTCACGTTGGCTGATATTTGTCAAGTGCTGGGAGCCTGCAGATTTGCATGGTAGTTATTAGTGGTTGATCATTATTTTTTTTGAATGACTATTTTGCAGGGCAACAGGTTATAGATTTGTGAGAAGAACTTGTACCTGATGCATGGATTTATCAGTTTTTTGGCTCGCGATCTGGGTCTGCAAATAATTGTAATTACATATAGTTACATATGTATTTGGTTCATGACAAAGTAGTGTGTTGATATATAGAGGGAAGAAATGTATTTTGTAAAGCTGAATACTTACCTGCATAATAATAGGCTTCGTTTGGATCATCATCATCATCGGAAGTTTCACCTGAATATGTGAAGCCATTGACGACAGAAGGGTTGTTCATCCTTCTTTCATTCTCTATCTCAGTTGTTCATCCTTTTTTTCATTTTCTATCTCAGCTGAATATAGAAGGGTCATATGCAGCATCTTTTTTATTTTTTAGAATCTTAAACTAACCTTCATATACCGCTCTGTTGCATTCCCTTACCATCTGGATCTTCTATCTCTTGTTCTTGAATTGCAAATCACTCTGTTCGCTTCATCTTCGCTACATCTAGCCAACAGTATTTCTCTCACACAAAATCAGCACCAGCCACTAGCACCAGCCAGCCAGCAGTACTTTTCTCTCACAAAAAATCAGCACCAGCCAACCGAACACAGTGAATATGATCAAGTTATGGTTACAATAAAGGAATAAAGAAGTGATATGTAAATTGTAAATGTGCACTAACCTTTGATGGGAGGTGGATTGTCATAGTCTGGATGTATTGGACGCTCGTAAATGTATCTGTGTAAAAGTTTGGTAGGTCCGGCTGCATATAGGGTATTAAATAGCAAGCCGTAAGAAGTATATCCTAATCATTTGTAGTAGGGGAAATACAGGAAACATGCTTACCAGCACAGATGGCAAGTAATTTTTTTTTCTGATCTACAAGCACTAGCAGCAAATATGGAAATCTGGAAAGCAAAGAAAGGGAACTGTTGGGGATTGGACCTTCGGGAACGCGCTCGGAGGATAATTCCAGCCTCAAAAACATCTCCTAACCTGTCTGCAGGGCTCCGGAGTTGGACGACAAGAACGCCCGAAGGGTGCCCAGCGCTAGCTAAGACACCGGGGAGCGAAAGCCTCACCTTCGGACCCGAAGGTGAAGGCCAGCCATGGAGGAGCACAAGCCCGAGGGCTACTACCTATAAAGCATCGAAGGAGATGACTGATCGCGCCTTCGGGTGACCGAAGGCGAGGATTGGTCACTCGGAAGCACAAGCCAAGGGGCCAGGACCTGCGGAGTTTCGCGACGACCTACTTCGGGAGCCGAAGGTGGCGACCGATCGCTCGAGGGAACAAGCCTGAGGATGAGAACCCCCGAAGGACATGAGTACCTTCGTCGGGCGTAGACATGTGTGAAACATGAATATGTAAGAAGGTTGGACTTGTACACCTCTTGAGTACGTGAGAAGGTCGGATTTGTACATCTCTCACCTTGTAATTTTACCCCGAGGCCGGCTAAAAATGAGCTGTAAATGAGTTGGGAAGGGGCAATTTAGGAAAACCTGGCCGAGGGCTAGAGGTATAAATAGCCCCCTCTCTGCATAGTGTAAAGGGTTGAATTTTCTAATTATTATTGGAGAGTTCGACACCTACTTTCATTGTCATCTTTCTTACTGTTCATGCTCCCTGTCTGGGCATCTAAGAAGTAAAGATCCCAACAGCGGCGCCCACCGTTCCAGCATGTAAGACAACCCTCGATGGCCCCAGCGAAGAAGAAAGCCACCGCCAGCACCACAAGCACCTCCACTGAGCCTGGCCGCATCCTCGACAGCCCTCAACCGCAGCACGAAGGAGACAACCCACAAATGGAAGACATCACCAACGAAGTTGCTCCTCATGGAGACCTGATTGATAACACTGAAAACACCGAAGCTCATCAACTCACAGAAGCAGCACTCAAGCTCAAAGCCCTTGAAATGAAGAAAAAGAACATCGAAGCCCAGCTTGCCACCAAAAAGAGGGCACTGGACCAAGCAAACAAGCTAGCCGAGGCCAGGCACAGGCTAGCAGAGATGGAGGCAGAAGTTGAGAGCTTGCAGAGGGCATACCAAGAAATTCCCGAAGGTTCCTCCCAGCAAGAAAACCACGTCATCCTCCAGACAGCCTTCGCTCATAATGAGAACCAAAGGCCACCGCCGGTCAACCTCCCATTTGACCCGACCTCGCCACTCTCAGTCGCTCTGCAGCGAACTTCATGGCCGCTAGGCTACAAGCCAACACAGCTCCCCAAGTACAACGTTACAACAGATCCAACTCAGTTCCTCATGGCCTACGAAGCAACCATCGCTTCGGCCGGAGGTGATGACTCCACCATGGCCAAGTCCTTCGTCATGGCCTGCGAAGGTTCTGTGGCCAACTGGTACTCGTACTTGCCTCCGCAATCAATCAACAACTGGTATCAGCTGAAAGGAAGGATCCTACATGACTTCCAAGGCTTCAGAAGGCTCAACGCCAACACTGTAAAATACTTCAAATGCCCCTAGCATGACCGTGAGCCTCTCTATGACTACTTCCGGAGGTTCGTCCAAAAGAAGGCTCAAATCCCAAACTTCCCAGAGAAAGATGCGATAGAGAAATGCATCGAGGGTCTCCTACCTGCCCAGCTTGCTTCCCACCTCATAAGAGAACCTCCGAGGACTCTAGAGGAGCTTTATTCAGAAGCAGAAAAGTATGCGAAGTCAGACGCCGACCACCGCAGAAGGGTCGAGCAAAGAAGAATCATGCGTCAGGCAGAGAAATACAACCAACAAACATGGCAGCAAGAAAAGCAGCCAGCTCACCAGCTCATCTTACATCTGGAACCTTCGCATGAAGATGAGGATCAGATAACCTTCGATCCCTTCATGACACCACCAGAGTCGGAACCCCAACGCTCAAACGACAATCAACCTTCGTCCGGGGCACGTGGCAGAGGTCACGGCAGAGGATGGGGCCGAGGTCGTGGACCTTCGCGTGATCCCAAAAAATTCTTCTGTCACTTCCATGGGTCTGACTCCGACCACAGAACAAACCAGTGTTCGGAGAAGAAGAAGAAGACCCTTGACAGAATGGAGGCCGAGAAAAAAGTCAAGCTAGTTGGGCACACTACATGGCCACAGACCCAAAAACCTCAACAAATACAGTACACACAACCTTCGTTCGTTCCACCTCCACCATTTACACAAGCATACCGCACACCCATGTTTAACTACAACTACAATCACAATTGGCAGCCGCAGCCAAACCCTCAAACGCAAAACATTCAACCCACAACCCAAGCTCAACCCACTCAGGAGCAGCTACCACCACCCCCAGCTCACCCACCAAAACAAGAAAACCAAACCACAAATAGCCAACCCGCGGCACTACCATCCTTCGGCATGATCATGCCCATCTCCGGAGGTTCCACCCTGGACTTCGAAAACAAGAGGCAACGCAGGGACTACTTCAGGCAAGTCCATTGCATCGTCTCCGAAGGTCCAACCAAGAGAACCCAGTGGTTACACTCTACGATCACCTTCTCCGAAGAAGATGTCAACCTCATCAGCTACCCACACACAGATGCCCTCGTCATCGAGACAAACATTCAAGGCTGGAGGATTGGCAAGATACTAGTTGACACTGGCAGCTCTGCACACATCATATTTTCTGACACCTTCGATAAGATGGGTATTGACCGAAGCCTGCTTCAGCCCTCGGATATCCCCTTAATGGGATTCGGAGCAAAAAGAGTGAGCGCAATCGGCAAACTATCACTACCCGTGTCCTTCGGAGACACAGCTAACGCAAGAACAGAACACATCACCTTCGATGTGGTAGAGATGCCCTACCCATACAGAGCAATCCTAGGAAGGGGGACAATCAACAAGTTCGAAGCTATCGTTCATCAACTGTACTTGTGCATGAAGATTCCAGCCCCCGCGGGGGTCATCACCATCCGCGGAGACCAGCAACTTGCACGGGATATAGAGCGAGGATACACCCCAGGCCAAAAAAATGTCCACAACCTTCGGACTGAATCTAAGCCTGATACCTTCAAAGAGCAGCAGAGAGACAGTGAGAAAACAACCTTCGAGGAAGACTGAGAAGTCAAGAAGGTTCCCCTTGACGTGCATCTACCCGACAAGATGGTAACCATTAATGCAACTCTCGAGCCCGAGGAGGAAAAAGAACTCCTTGAGTTCCTCCGCAAGAACCAAGATGTTTTTGCATGGTCAGCAAGTGACCTACGGGGCGTCAGCAGAGACATCATTGAGCACCGTTTGGACATCAACCCAAACATCAAGCCAAAGAAGCAAAAGCTTCGCAAAATGGCAGACGAAAAAGTTGCAGCGGTCAAAGCCGAAGTCCAGAGATTGCTAGATGCAAATGTTATTCAAGAAGTCAAATACCCAACATGGCTGGCAAACACTGTGCCGGTCAAAAAGAAGAATGGCAAATGGCGCATGTGCATTGATTTCACTGACCACAATAAAGCCTGCCCGAAGGATGATTTCCCACTGCCAAGAATCGACAGAGTCGTCGATCATGCGGCAAACAGTCAACTGATGTCTCTACTGGATTGTTTCTCCGGATACCATCAGATTTGGATGAGGAAAGATGACGAAGAAAAAACAAGTTTCATAACCCCCTTCGGCACCTACTGCTTCGTGAGGATGCCCGAAGGACTAAAGAATGCAGGACAGTCTTTTTCAAGAATGTCTTCTGTAGTCTTAGAGCATCAACTTAGAAGGAATGTCCTGGCTTATGTTGATGACATAGACTTCGAAAGAAGAAAAACCATCAAGTCACAAGTATTGGAAGATTTCATTGCCGATTGGACATCCCCAACCTTCAGGGAAGAACCTTCGACTGAAACCTGGATCGTGCACTGCGATGGGGCTTGGTGCAACGACGGAGCCGGTATTGCTGCAATCATAGAGTCTCCTTCGGGAGCAAAAACAAGATACGCAGCACGGCTAACCTTCGGCAACCTCGAATCATCAACCAACAACACCACCGAGTACGAAGCCTTGCTGTTGGGCCTTCGCAAAATGAAAGCCCTCGGCCATCAAAATTTCATAGTCAGAACAGATTCGAAGGTTGTCAGAGATCACATCGAAAAGGACTTAGAGGCAAGAAAACCAGAGCTCATTGAGTACCCCGATGCCGTCAGATCCATGGAGAAGTATTTTAAGGGCTTCGACATCGTTCACATCCCGAGGCACATGAACGACGAAGCCGACAAGCTGGCAAAAGCAGCATCAAGAAAAGAGCAGTTACATTCGGATGTATTTTTCGAAGAAATCACACAACCTTCTGTCAAACCGAAAAAAGAAAAACAAGTTTCAAACATCTCATCCGAAGATTGGAGAAAACCTATAATGGAGTACCTTCGGGGAAACATCGAGCTGCCAGATGAGAAAGAGGAGAAGAAAATGTTCCAGAGAGCGAGGGGCTATGTTATCTCCGAGGGAGAGTTGTTCAAGTCAGGTGTAACCAGCCCATTGTTAAAATGCATCTCGATAACCGAAGGAATCGAGCTCCTCAAGGAAATTCACTCCGGGTTTTGCGGTTCACACATTGGCTTCAGACAACTTGTATCCAAAGCCTTCATGCAAGGATTCTTCTGGCCAACGGCGCTGAAGGATGCTCAGCACATAGTGAAAACCTGCAAAGCATACCAAATGATGGGTCCAAAGTCCTCAAAACCTTCGGAGCCAACTCAGCTGATACCTCCGACCTGGCCTCTTCAAAGATGGGGAATTGACCTAGTGGGACCTCTACCCACAGCT
The DNA here is from genome assembly GCF_016808335.1 of Panicum virgatum. Taxonomy (NCBI): domain Eukaryota; kingdom Viridiplantae; phylum Streptophyta; class Magnoliopsida; order Poales; family Poaceae; genus Panicum; species Panicum virgatum. The sequence continues at coordinate 47,697,481 of NC_053150.1, read as the reverse complement.
CAGGGCAACTACAAGTACGCAGCAGTTGCTGTCGAGTACTTTACAAAGTGGATCGAAGCCAAGCCACTAATCAACAAAACCTCAGAAACAATCAAAAAATTCTTTTGGCAGAACATCATCTGCAGGTTCGGGGTCCCAAGGGAGATCACCGTAGATAACGGCAAACAATTTGATTCACAGCTCTTCAGAGAATTATGTTACAGCGTGGGCACGAAGGTAATCTTTGCCTCGGTGTATCACCCGCAATCCAATGGTGCCGTCAAAAGAGCCAATGGCATCATCTTCGGCAGCATCAAAAAGTGCATGTTCGAACAGAAAAAAGGAAAATGGGCCGATGAACTCCCGAAGGTCATCTGGTGCCACAACACCTCAGAATCAAGAACCACCAAGTTCACCCCATTTTGGCTACTCTACGATGCCGAAGCAATGACACCGGAGGAACTTAAAAACAGAAGCCTAAGGGTGACTCACCAAGTTGAGGCTGTCCCCTCGGATGACAAAGACCTCATGGAACTGGACATCCTACAAGCTTCGGAAAACCTAGAGAAGTATCAACAAGAAACCACAAAATGGAGAGACAAGAAGATCGTGAAAAAGGGCATCGCAATCAGAGACTGGGTCCTAAAAAGGAAGCCAAATGCCGAAACCTCCGGCAAACTTCAACCCAAGTGGGAAGGACCATTCCTAGTAATCAAAAGCAACAGGCCAGGGTCATATCACTTGTCCGACGCCGAAGGAAATGAGCTGCAGCATTCTTGGAATGCCGACAGCCTCAAAAGCACTACATTTAAGCTTGTAAAAAGGTCGCATCGCGAAACTATAAGCGATCGCGGACCTTCGCATCTATTTTCAGTTATTTCTTACATTGTAAACGGGCCGTACTCTTTTCCTCACAAGGGGAAACTCCGCACAGGAGGTGAGATTTTTGACGAAGTGGACCCAGTGTAAACAATCTCAATACAATGAATTTTCAACAAACAGTGTCACTCTCGCCTAAGCAGCCAAAATGGCAAGCTTCGGCAAGCATCTGCATGCTAAACAAAACAGTAAGTTAGCAAAGTATGCAGAGTCCGCAAACTTTGCATACTTATCAAAACAAACGCACAACAAATGCAAAAACACCAAGGGGCTTCGACCTTTCAAAAGGTCAGAACCAAAAAACCTTCGGCACAAACGCACAACAAGTGGAAAAACGCCAAGGGGCTTCGACCTTTCAAAAGGTCCGAACCAAAAAACCTTCGGCTCAAACGCACAACAAGTGCAAAAACGCCAAGGGGCTTCGACCTTTCAAAAGGTCCGAACCAAAAAAACCTTCGGCACAAACGCACAACAAGTGCAAAAACGCCAAGGGGCTTCGACCTCTCAAAAGGTCCGAACCAAAATACCTTCGGCACAAACACACAACAAGTGCAAAAACGCCAAGGGGCTTCGACCTTTCAAAAGGTCCGAACCAAAAAAACCTTCGGCACAAACGCACAACAAGTGCAAAAATGCCAAGGGGCTTCGACCTCTCAAAAGGTCCGAACCAAAATACATTCGGCACAAACGCACAACAAGTGCAAAAACGCCAAGGGGCTTCGACCTCTCAAAAGGTCCGAACCAAAAAACCTTCGGCACAAACGCACAACAAGTGCAAAAAGGCCAAGGGGCTTCGACCTTTCAAAAGGTCCGAACCAAAAAACCTTTGGCACAAGCGCACAACAAGTGCAAAAACGCCAAGGGGCTTCGACCTTTCAAAAGGTCCGAACCAAAAAACCATTCGTCACAAACGCACAACAAGAGCAAAAACTCCAATGGGCCTTTCAAAGGGTACGAACCAAAAACCAACGACAAAAAGGGCACAATAAGTGCAAAGCGAAGGCCAACAGGCTACCTCGGAAAAATCGAAAGTTGGATGCCAGAAAGGGGGGGACGTTTTTTCCACAAGAACCTTCGGCACCCATCATTCGATCTACCTGAAACAAAAAGAACTAAACCACTCGAGGACAGCAACGCGCAAGGAAGGGGGGAGACATTTTTCCCAAAATGCAACACTTCCGCGCATTGACTCGATTAGTAAACAAACTATATATCGAGGTACAGCAAAAAAGAAATTACGTCTGGGCGACGAGGTAGAAAGGGGGGAGACGTTTTTTCCAAGAAAAACAACACTAACAAGCGTCGCCCCGAACGACAACAATTTGCCTCCCGAAGGACTTTCATCATACTAAAAGCCGTCAAACTTATTCCGAAGGAAACTCGCCCCTGCCAAAAGCCGCCTTCGAAAAGGATTCCCTGGGACAACACGCTGGCAAGGGGGGGGGGCGACGTTTTTCTCCAAAACCAAAATACCCGCATGCCGCCCAGTCGTACCTTACCTAGCAAACCCACGGGAGGATTACAACAGAAAGGGAGACGTTTCTCTCAAGACACATAGCACCTCGAAGGATGCACAAACATAGCACCTCGAAGGATGCACGTAATAAAGCACCTCGAAGAATGCACAAAACATAGCACCTCGAAGGATGCACAAAACATAGCACCTCGAAGGATGCACATAACAAAGCACCTCGAAGGATGCACAAACATAGCACCTCGAAGGATGCACATAATAAAGCACCTCGAAGGATGCACAAAACATAGCACCTCGAAGGATGCAAATAACAAAGCACCTCGAAGGACGCACAAAACACAACACCCCGAAGGATGCACTCATAAAGGAAACCCGAAGGATACGCAATAAGAAGCCACTACAAAGGCAATCGCGAAGGTCACATTCAGACAAAGGAGCAAAACATGTCACAATGAATTTCTACCGGACCAGCTTAAATATTCCGCAACGCTGCATCCAGGACGAGCAAGGCTAAAAGCCTCCCAGCTCATCAATACCATAGCATTGTTCACATCCTGCACCATGGCAATATTTACAGACCAAAGTGCCAGAAAACTACCAAAGTAAACTACAAACTAATCTCTAGACCTGAGCCCCTGACGAACCAGCGATGCCATTCCCCGAAAGAGACCTCCGATCCTCGGACATTCGATTGTCCTCCGAAGGATGATCAGGAGTCGCCCCCTGCACCAAATAGACGAAACCAATCAAAAACAAACAAAAGAAAAAAATGAAAGGTTGCTGAAACCAATCCTACCTCAGCAGCTGCGGCCGCCAGAGTCTGAATGGCAATCTTGCCAGAAGTTCCCCAGAACTGCTCAAAAAACGCAGCCTTCACCTCTTGAATTCTTGCCACCTCCACTACCAAGCCTTCATGGGGTACATACTGAAAACCATCCAGTCGGGCAAGATCAACTGTGCCGGCGCGAAGAAGATTTCCAACAAGCCCCTCGAAGGAAACAGAGGCCGCGTTGTCATTTGCAACGCTCATCACCTCACCGAGGCCCTCGAATTCCGACATCAACCAGTCCAAAAGCAGAAAGAAAACTTGGGGACCTTCGACCGGCTCAGGCAAGGGCAAAGGATCCGCTCCAAGGGCAGCAAGAGCCTTCTTGTACTCTTGGTACACTCCATCAGCTCGTCTGGCGACCTCGGTGAAGACCTTCTCGAGTTCAACCATTTTAGCCTAAACCCACTCCAGCTCCGTGATTCTCCCCTTGAGGGCAGCTTTTTCATTTGCGTCCCCCTCAACAGTCCTCCGAAGGCTCTCCAGAACCTTCTCATTATCCGAAGCAGTTGACTCCAGCTTCGAGCACTTAACCTTCAGTTGCCGGTTCTCGTCTCTCAGAGCGAGAACCTCCGCCTCAGCTCGCCGCAGTTTGTCAGCCAGACCTAATCGCTCGGTGGCGCTTTTCACCCGAAGGTCCGCATCTGCCTTAGCCTTTTGCAATAACATTCGGCTGGCATGGGCAAGCTTCTTGCTCAACTCGGCAACGATAAAGGCAGCGTCGGAGGTAGACGTCTCTGCCACGGCTGCATTAAACTCTGAAACAAACACAAAATCACCTTCGGGAACACAAAAAGATTGAGCAAATGCAAAAACTGAAACAAGGCCCCTCACCTTTCTGGGGGGGGGGATCCCAGTCGTGCCAGGCCCGTGCATCACGACCAAGAGCTGCTGCATTGACGCCGACATAGCTGCAAAAAGTAACATAAATAAAAACACCTTCGAGAGCGACGAACATGTTAGGTAATTAGGAAAAGCCAAGTAGGTGAAACTTACCAGACTCGTCGAAGGCCATCCCCTCCAATGCCTCCACCTCTTTGTCCAAAGGTGGAGCAAAGGAACCCCCAGGAGCCTCTCCACCTCTGAGCGCCATCAGCGTCTCACCAACCAAGATTCCCCCCTCCTCGATGTTCACCGCAAGAACAGGCTGCGCATCCTTCGGCGCAGGAGCCGGATCCTTCAAGGCTTCAGCCATCGAGGCAGTCACCCTCGTCACGGGTGGCTTCGGAAGGTCCGTAGGCCTGGGCCCAGTCTTAACGAGGCTTTGAATCCTCTTCCGCTTCGTCGTACCTTCGGAGGAACAATGAAGATTAATCAGCGCTTTCGCCACCTCAACCCGACAGCCGGAACCGAAAAGCATGGTCCCGTACTCATCGCTGAGATCATAACGGGATCTAAAAAGCCTCCCCTCGGGAACTACGATCTCCCCGCCCACCGTCCCCATGAGCTCTTCCATGAATGAGGGCGTATCGCTGTCGCCCGAAGAAACCTCCTCATCTCGCGCCTTCCTCTTGGCGCTCTCAGCCCTCGCAACAGAAACCTTCGAGCTCGAAGGTTTCCGACCACGCCCGCGTCCCCGCGTGCTAGTAGCCCCGGAGCTCCCCGCCTCCTCCACCTTAGCCTTGCCCCTAGATTTCGACTCAGGAACCTCCGAACCAACGTTCCCCGGTGGCGTCATTCTTGGAATGGCGTTCGCCGGAACCGGCCGAGGCTCGTAAGTGACACCCATCTCAGCCAAGCACCAGTTCAACCGAAGGTTCCCTCCGCACACCTCCACCAAAGAAAGATATTCCTTTTTATTCCAAGGGACCAGTATCTCCGCAGCCTGCCGCTCCAGCTCATCCACAATAACTTCGTCATTGGAACCCTCGGGCCTCCGAAGCCCAAAAACCGGAGAAGTCACATCATACTTTAAACCAACAAAGCGCTTACGCTCGAACCTCGACGGAGACCAGCCAGCAGCCAGCGGCCAAACCTTCGTAGCCAGAAATTCCTCGACAGCATCCCTGCCACCACAAACTTGGCAAGCCATCATGAAGGCCTCCAGACACGATTTGAAACCTGGCCTGCGCTTGCTGAAGGCAGGCTGATAGACGTGATCGAACATCTCAATGTCCGAAGCCAGCAGATACTTCTCCTCACCAGAACCTTCGGGATCAGGGAAGCCAATCTTGGCGTAAAACCAATATCCTAACCAGTTCCCCTCCCACTTGTTCTTGTAAGCTGTCGAGAGCATAACCTTTAACAGACCGGTCCTTTTGTTCGGCTTATGAGGAACGAAGGTACAGCAGCCATTCTGAATCTCTCTAAGCTCCGAATCATCATCTACATAGACCTTACGAGGCTGGCAGTGCAGCTGGAAAAGCCAACAAAAGGCATCCACAGACACTTCCCCTCCGAAGCTCCGCACCACCCACAAAAATTTGGCCAATGCAACAATCCCGTTTGGGGTAAAGTGGTGTAGCTTCACGTTGAATGGCTCCAAAAGCTTCGGCACGTTTGGATCCATCGGAAGTCTAAGCCCCGCTGTAAGAAAATCCTTAAAGACCACAACCTCGCCGGTCTCCGGTACAGGAATCAATTCTGCCCCCGGAGATCGACAAACCCCCTCGGCGAAATAGCCCTTCGTAACGTAGAAGTCTATCATGCTCTGAGATACGACAGATGGCTCGAAAAGTAAAGTCTTACGTTTCTCCGGAGCCATCAGTTCCGACACATCCGCGGACACCGCCGAAAGACTCTCACTGGGTTGCTGCTGCTGCTGAGACGGTTGCGAACCACCAGCCTATCCTTCGGGAGCAGGACCAGAGCCTGCACGAAGAACCCCCCTCTTAATGAATGCCATATCTACAAAAACAAAGTCAAATTAGAAACAAAGGCTAAAATGAACCTTCGATCAACCTCGCTGTTTGTTTAGTGCGAGCCATAACCTGCAAAGCTACTTACACCGAAGAAAACAAGCAGCTTGATCGCGCACGAAAGAAGAACCTTTGGAAAAAGCGCTTTATAGCCGAAAGCGTCGAAGGCAAGCCAAGCTCGAGAGGGCACAGGTTTTACCCCCCCCACCACCTCCGCTTTTAAAGGCGGTGAAAAGCAACAGTACCAACGGTAAAACTGAGGAGACGGCCAACCAAGCGGCGCAATCAGAGCCCGACACGTACACAACAAAAACCGACCGTTGCAGCCGACGGTTCGGGAGACGTTTTTCCTCGGGAGCTTACCGAAGGTTACGCGCAATCTTCTTCATTAATAAGGGTTCGGACCGTCTGCTTCGGACCTCGCCCTCGAGGGGCTACTGTTGGGGATTGGACCTTCGGGAACGCGCCCGGAGGATAATTCCAGCCTCAAAAACATCTCCTAACCTGTCTGCAGGGCTCCAGAGTTGGACGACAAGAACGCCCGAAGGGTGCCCAGCGCCAGTTAAGACACCGGGGAGCGAAAGCCTCACCTTCGGACCCGAAGGTGAAGGCCAGCCACAGAGGAGCACAAGCCCGAGGGCTACTACCTATAAAGCATCGAAGGAGATGACTGATCACGCCTTCGGGTGACCGAAGGCGAGGATTGGTCACTCGGAAGCACAAGCCCAGGGGCCAGGACCTGCGGAGCTTCGCGACGACCTGCTTCGGGAGCCGAAGGTGGCGACCGATCACTCGGGGGAACAAGCCTGAGGATGAGAACCCCCGAAGGACATGAGTACCTTCGTCGGGCGTAGACATGTGTGTGAAACATGAATATGTAAGAAGGTCGGACATGTACACCTCTTGAGTACGTGAGAAGGTCGGATTTGTACATCTCTCACCTTGTAATTTTACCCCGAAGCCGGCTAAAAATGAGCTGTAAATGAGTTGGGAAGGGGCAATTTAGGAAAACCTGGCCGAGGGCTAGGGGTATAAATAGCCCCCTCTCTGCACAGTGTAAAGGGTTGAATTTTCTAATCATTGTTGAAGAGTTCGACACCTACTTTCATTGTCATCTTTCTTACTGTTCATGCTCCCTGTCTGGACATCTAAGAAGCAAAGATCCCAACAGGAACAGAAGCTAAGAAAAAAAGATTGGATGGAACTTGGAGGGACTAAGCAACGGGAATAACTACGCTATGAGGCAGATGAAAACATACCAATGGAAAGCGAAACTCTCAGACGAGCAGAAGTCACGTCCACCTGTTCCTGGATGGACACTGTGAAGCAAATGAGACTTCTTATTCTCCTCCTAGAAGCAGCAGTGGAAGAGGGGGGGGGGGGTTAGAAAATACTTCCACGAAATGGCTGGAAGCCTTACAGAGGGTCCATGCTGACATTTCAGATGGATGTAAGCTGATTCAAGAAAGAGTGTGGTAACTGATGCAAGACAGGTAGTAAATATGATAAGCCTGAACTAATAATGTAACTTGGAGATATGGGAATATTTTTCTAGGTAAACCCATATCACTGATCTTATCTCATGAGAAAAGGCCTAGTGTTAATAAGCCATTAAAAATGTACCAGACGCAGTATAAATTAGGGCATCCAAAATGATTCAGATATAGCATCCTATTATAATCTGATACCTAACAAACGGAAAAAAAGAAATATAAATGGGAGTTAAGTGATCATATGAACCCATATTCCCACACATCAATTCCACAAAATATGAGGACTCATCATGGAAATGAACAGCAGCTCTAAATATGGTTGCATAAACCTTTATTACAGCAATGCTCAAATGGAACATTATAAAACAATCCAGAGATAAACCAATATTAAGTGTCTTCACCAAAAATAATGGTAAAGTTATGCCATCAAGCTCAACGGAAAGCCAGCAACAGTTTATGTGGAACACACGAGCTCCCTGTTAAATTTCAGTGAAAATTCAGCAACTACTAATTCTCCTGACCTCATTGTTTAGCTTTGGAAAATACCTGCGAGCTCTGCACTTGAAACTTGAACTTCAAAATATTGGACTCCTGCAGCATCTCACTCTGCACACAGAGAAGCAAGGCTATTGGTAGTAATGGAACCTCAGATTTTATCAACATGGCAAATTCATGGCTAACTGGGCAAATTCTATTCAACAGAGTCTATGCTATTTCACAACAGAGCTGTTTATGAAACATCATATGTGGCAGTGTCGATATCGCAGGCCGTTTGGCATATATTGCATGTTACGATATTGAGGTCGTAGCTGCCCAATATTTTTATCAGTAGCTTGGCATAGCAATCCAAATAGACCCTGCATTGTTATACCATATTAAGCTACTGTAAACAGGTACTCAGTACTAATATATGTAAATCATGACAAGCTTAGTTGCTTACCAAAGCGCTGAGCTTGGCCCGGCACCAAAATCCAACATCTTGGCAGGCGCAAACTCTGGCAACCTCCATCGAACCTGCAAAGCATACAAATCAGTCCGTTAATGGACCCCATCAAATAAAATCGGCTCATTGAAAACAAGCAATATTGCGGAGCACACGGTGGAATGGCCCATAGGTGGCAGGCATGCGCAACACAGGCAACATTTCGTCCTTGCAGTGCCGCAGGACGATATCGCCGTACACGGACCGCACCTTCTGCGCGGCACCTGAGAGCGCGTTGAGGTCATTGAGGAGCGTGACGCCAATGGCGGCCACGACGAGCTCGACGCTGCCGCGCCGGAGTTTGGCGTGATCGAAGGAGGTCGAGAGAAGCAGCACCTTGCGGTTCATGGGTGCCTTTCTTGTTCTGCGAGAGCAAGCACCAATTGTGGGGTAGGCTATCCGTCTAGCAGGTGGTGGGCGAGGAGCCGGGGCAGAACTAGGCGGAGAGGCATGAGTAGGGGCAGGGTTTCATTTACCGATCGGACCGGCCAAACCGCCGGGGTCCGGTACCGATATACCGGTCCGGTTTGGCCAGAAACCGGTCGGTACTGGTCGAATTCAAATTTGAATTAAAAAAACTCAGTTCAACTGGCTCGTACCGGTATACCGGCCGGTTTGACCGGTTTGAATTCAAATCCAAATTTAAAATCGCATGTGTAACCGGTTTGGACCGTTATACCGGCCGGTTTGACCGGTTTACCAAGTGGGCCTTAATGGGCCGTCTCATTTTTTTCTTTTCTTTTTTGGTTTAACTTTAAATGCCCGAAAAATATGTTAAACAAACGAATTTTTAAGAAAATTTGACACCATTAGATTCGTCGCACCTTGAAGTATTTTTAGGAATTTTTTGAGAATTTTTCATTTTTTTAAATTCAAATTATAATTTTGAATTTGGGCCGGTTTGGTACCGGCCCAAATCAGAACCGGACCGGACCGGTTTGACCGGTAACCGGTCAAACCGGACCGGTTCCCACCGGTTTTGTAAACCCTGAGTAGGGGTCATCCCTGGGCATCGGAGTCAATCTGTTGCGCCCTTTGGGTCCACGCCGTTGTTCGCCCTTTGGCACCCGCGGCGGGGATGCCGTGGTGGGGCGACCAGAGCCACGCCAGCCGCACGCTCCGTGCGCGCCGACCCCCAGCCATGTGCTGGACCATGGGATGGGCGGTCCTGCGCGACCGGCCGGCCGGCTGGCGGAGCTCGCAGACCTTGGGGATGCAGGAGGAGAGGGGGAGGGAGGTCGGGAGGGGACGGGTTGAGGAAGGCCCGCTCGGCCATCTTACTGGACCTCCTCCTCGGCGGCCGCATCCGGCCTCAGGTGCAGGTGGACGGGGATGAGGCCGCCAAGATCCCAGATGTGGGACAATGCCTTGCGCAGGGGCCGGATTTGGTCGGAGCCGATGAGCGTCACCGCTGCGAGCCTCCTCCTGGCTGTGGAGCTGTCAGGAGCCGCCCGCCCGCTGGCGGCGGCAGCGCCACGGTAGCCACTGCCTTCGCCTCGCCATCCGCGGGAGGTCGAGCGCCATCGGAGAAGTTTCACGAATAATTTTTTTTACAGCAGCCGGGTGAAAGATGGCCACCGCAAGATATCCATCAAACGACCGAAATCTTTTTTACTGTCGTGGCCAAATGAGATGTGGCTGAAGCGTGCGGCTTTAACATACATATATATATATATATATATATATATATATATATATATATATATATATATATATATATATATATATATATATATATATAGGTTTCACCGGGAATTCCTGTGCTAGGTAGCTGTCTATTCTCATCTCGAAATCATGCGTTCAGCTTTGTCATGTGATCCTTTTGCACTGTTATCAAGTGCTACCCATGACCATGACATGAGGTCCTCCACGGTGTCCGGGCCGTCCGTCGTCGGCAGCCGCCGCAGTGGAGTGAGCTGTTCGCCGGAGCTCGCGCACGGCGGGTCGGATCAGTGTAGGTATGTAACAACCTAAGAAAGCGGCGACGGCGACCGCTGCAAGTTCCTCCGCAGATCATGCGCCGGAAGCCATGAACACACAAGGATGGGATCATGAATTCTCGTCCGTACCATGGATCATAATCAGATCATGCGCACACCATCATGCAAGGCACCGGCTTGATTCCTTGCCTGCAGAACAATACATTTTACATCTCCCTGCCGCCTCGTCGGCCACCACCACTCTGTCTCCCCCACTCAACACCGTACCCAAAGGAAGAGAAAAAAAAAATGCCATCTCATCTCTGTATACATTGCGGAACGCCTTCCCGTTCCCAAACCCCAGCAAGCAGAGAACGAAAGAAAGAAAGAAACCAAAAGGCAACAGCGAAGGACCGCCGGATCCGGCCGGACGGTTCAGAAGAAGCTGTAGGAGTTATTGGACATGAGGCTGGTGGTGGCGTAGGCGCTGAGCAGCTCGTTGTGCGGCGCCCATGGCTCGGCGCGGAGCCCCACCCGGCGGAGCGCCTTGAGGATCTTGCTCCGGTTCACGCACCCGGTCACCACCACCTTCTGCAGGCTCGCCTCCACCTCCACCCGCTCGATGCCTGCATCGCGATCATCATTGCGGCCACGAGCAGAAGATGCAGCTGCGTCAGAGACTGAGAAGCCGTCGAGAACCAAAGAAAAAAAAAGGGAAAGGCCTGCCTTTGGTAATTTTTTTTGGCTTTGGTAATTGGTAAAAGAGCAAAAGGATCGGATCTACTACACTTGTGCAGTGAGTCAAAACAGATCGACACATGGATGGATGGACCATGCCACCATGGTAATCTGGCTGGACGGATGGGCTTTGGTTTGCTCACCTTTCACTTTGGACAGGCATTTCCGTACCCGCTTCTCATGCAGCGCCACCATCTCCACTTTCAGCTCCGTGCTCTGCGAACGGCAGCCATCAGGAAATGTGCACAGGATTGCCATGCCATGCCATGCAGTCATGGCTGGCTACTAGCTCATGCAAAGAAAAAGTATTGTTGTATATGGTCATGATCATGTCGTCGTACTAATTCCAGTTATCGCTGTCAGACAAGATGCACTTTCCGAAAGCTAGACCGTCTTGTTGTTGACAAATTAAGGACCTGTTTGACATAGCTTCGGCTTCTAAAACAGTTGGTGAATCAGCTTCTCTGGTGAAGCAGTTTTTCTAATGAAGCTGAAACTATCTTGGAATAAAGTTTGGCAAAACAATGAGGTGGAGGTGAAGCCAATCGAAACCATGTTTTGTGGCTTCATTCCACCAGTGGAAGCTGAAATGAGCTTCACGAACAGCTTCACGTCTGAAGCCCGTCCAAAAATATCCGTTTGGCATAGCTTCACTAGAAGCTCTCCGTGAAGCCGTGCCAAATGGACCCTAAGCATGACGGCATCAGAACGCAGGGGTCTATCGTCTATCCATCATGTACTCAATGGACTCGATCATTTCTCTGTATTGTTTGTTAATCCCAACGGAGTCAAGGCAGGATACAAAGGTGAAGAATCTAATCGCTAACGCATCACCAATATATGAAAAATGTTCTGCTTTCTGCTTGAAATTGCAATTGATGAACAGAAACAGAAGGTGATGAATGTAGAACTGTAGAGGGTAAGCTAGAGATGAATAACTAACAGTCCTTACAAACTACTACTTGAAACTTATCACTTTTTTGCAGGTCTACATTTCGAACAAACTAATCTCTAGGCTCATCTAGCTAAGAACCTCACTGACTTTTCATCGGTACATGAACACCATCAAATTAAACAAAGCACACATTTAGGACATGGTGGATTCCAGTGATGAGCTAGCAAATTGACCCATAGTGCCATACCTCCATGGAAGAGAAACCGGTTGCAAGGTAGATGATCTCACACCGCCAGTCGCCGGCTTTCGGAACGGGGACGAGAAGGGAATAAGATGAGAGCCGGGCAGACCTCTTATAGCGGCAACTGCAAGCAACCCACAAGAGGTGGTAACAAAAAAAGGCGAAAAGAGCACCGGCAGGATGTGATGAAGGGAAAAGGTTAAAGACGGTGTTCAAGCTAAGAGATTCCTGCTGGTGTTGTAATCTAAGCTGATGGCCTCTAAGACCTACTGACCTACGAGACCCTACCCAGCTATGCGGCACAGTGATCTTCTCAGCTTTCCCAAAGGCAGCCCTAGGTCTACATGGAGAAGAGCGACCGGTGGTCTCACCGAGGCCTGGGTCTCTCTTGCTGATCTTGTTTACTTGCCGAGAGCTCCATTCTCAATGGTCCATGAAGCAGGGCTAGCTCATGCATGGCACGAAAGGAGAGGTTGATTGACCCCTGATCAACTGCATCCAGATTCTGCAAGATGCCACACATGTGTCTCAGCACTGGGAGTGCGGTTAATCGGCTGATGGCCGGTTAGGGAGTGGTCGGTCGCAGAAGATCCCGGGCGTGCGATGACATGGACGCCATTGACGGGTCCAAGTTTTGCTTTGTGAGGTGTCGAGCGGATGACGGTGGGCATGGCAGGGGCATGAAATGCAGTTTGGAATGTCGTCTGGAGATCTCCGCAGGAGTGACCTAATGGTTACAAAAAGAGCAAAAGCGCAAAAGGTTAAAGCCAGCCATGAGGAGGCCATGGAAAGAAAGTGGGCGAGGGGGGAGACAGCAAAATGGACCCTGACGCAAGTTTGGTATTCTTGCCCTGCATCCACACGCATAGCAATTGGCAAATTTAACAAGCAGACGAATCTTCAGGAACACCATGACGCAACTAGCCATGCAGTCCAACCACTAGTTTACTTTCAGTTGACTCAAGGAAGAAAGAGAAAAAAAAGGAAGTATATGAAACGGTGATGTACTGACTACTGAGCTGATGCATTGCATTTGCATCACAGTGAATGATCACATGATGATGGAACACAATGGCATAAGGGGAAAGATTACCAAGAAAGTAAGCAACTTGTCACCACATGATTCCATTTCTTCATACCATTACTATCATCCACATTAAGCCCAGGTACAGATACCTCCCCAAAACTTCATGCTGCTGACAGAACTCGCTCAACATGCATGCGCAATCATGACTCGCAACAGATTATACACTCGAAAAGGAAGGATCAACCTTGACCAGCACTATTATAAGTCTATAATGTCACTGTAACTAATTGCAGTCACCTTGTAATCGACGCCTCACCGCTGCTAATTCTGCTAGCGACTAGCACCTACTCTCTGCTAGCTAGCTGACGACCAATGCATCTTTTCAAGAGCGCACAGGTTCAGCTAGTATTTGGGGAGGAGATCCTTGAGATGGACGGCGAAGAAGTCATAGCCGCCGCCGGCGGCGGGGTGTCTAGCGCAGCAGCCCTCCTGGTGGCAGTTGCCGTCGACCTTGCGGAGGTAGCCGAGGTCGGCGCAGCTGACGCCCGGGATGACGTGGCGGGCGAGGTCCCCGACGCCGCCGTGGCGGCTGCACATCTCGAAGGTGAGGTCGTCCAGGGTGCCCTCACGGTACACGATGAGCCCGTCCTCCTCCGGGCTGAAGTTCCGCATGGGGCGGAACACCTTGTCGAACGCCCGGTCGTGCGGGTTGGTCACCGGCATCAGCCTGGGGAGCAAGAACCAAGAGATAGATGTTCAGTGCACGATCAACCACCGGTTTTTCAGTTCAGAGGCTCCATCACAATGCAGTAATGTCCATATTCTTTTTTTATAGATTAATGTCCATATACTGTAGTAGTACATGATGGTCGAAAAACAATGTAGGAAAATAAAAGGAAATGGGGAGGAATGGAGGACACATGAGACTGAGTCTAACGGCAGAGGCAAATCCATTTTTGCCTCTCGAGTTGGCACTGTGCATCGCCAGTAGATGCAAAAGTCTGAGGCAATTTGCCACCGAGGAGAGAGGAGGTGTAAAAGTATATCCCCTCTCTCCTCGAATGCATTTCGCGAGCGGCGGCGGCGACGCGGAGGGTGCACGAGGCCGGCCTCGCGCCGCAACGCCGGCTCGCCTGCGGGGATGGAGGAGGGCGCGTCGTCGTCGGCGGGCTCCTCGACAGGTGTGATGGCGGGGAGCGCCGGCAGCGCGGCACTGCCTGGAGATCGGGCGCGGCAAGGACGGGAAGAGGACGTCGGAGGAAGACGAGCGCGGCACCAACTGCCTGGGGATTTTTTGCGTGTGCTGTTGGAGATCAGCTTTTTTGCAAGGGAGATGCAAACACTGTGCACGAGGCAAACATAGGAATGCCTCTCTCATTCTGCATTGGTTTGTTGAAGTCGGTCTGAATGGTGACCATCCAAAATTGGGCCTGGCCCAACTGTTAGGTGCTTGCTATGTATGGTTGTTTGGGTTGGGCTTCCATGCTCAGGAATTGGGCCGGCTAGACAGCCCAATGCAAGAATGGCACTCAATATGATGCCGAGGAGATAGATACCAGTTCCTCAATTTGGGATTTCGGCACAACAAAATGCGTATCTGAACTCTCTAAAATGACGATTTCACCCATCGCACAGCGCTTTAAAACTCTCACGGCCGTAGTTTCCGACCAGGTGAAAACCGGGACGGTACTGCAAGCAACACACACCAATTCAACCACCTACGAGAGGCATGACGGCGACGCTTCAGTGCTCACGCGGTATATATCCACCCTCGATGATAACAAGACACTCGATCTTCGTGAGCAAGAACTAGTTACCTCCCTCTCAGCAAGTTCGATGTGACAAACCAAACTCGACCAAGCTCACGAGATGGACAACTTCTCCGATCGATCCCACGAAAAAACACATCCCCGGGCCATGCTATCTAGTAGTCTTTTCTGCCCCACGCAAACACTTCACCACCAACAAGCTACTAACCAAAAGCTAAACCTAACTTGATTAGCACCCACCTAATCTTTCCCATCCCGATCACTTCCCAAACACAAAAAAGAAATAACTAGGAGTTTCGCCCTATAGAATTATGTGGAAAGCCGTAAAATCATATGTAGGCTTGGTGGGAGACCTAATCAAATACTGTTGTAAAACAAAACCACCCCTTTTGCATTAGGATGCACAAGACGCCCCAACCCCGCGGTCCGAAACTCGGAACGCGGGAATTTCTCTATTTTCCTAGTACAAACGTAACACACCCTACCAGTAGCGCGATTCGGTACCAACCGCTAAGAGACCATCAAGCCACATCAAGCCACACACACAATCATGAAGTCGTCATAGAATCTCCATTTCAGAGAATCAGGGTGGTGATGAGAAGACACGATCGCATCAACGGCGATGGCGATGTGCGCGAGCAACCGAGCCGGCGCGCGCGCGCGCAACAGCCAGGGTGCCGAGCGCTCGGAAACAAACCCGAGCCTATTCGAACAGGAAGCCAACAAAATCACGGGAAGGGAACAGAGGCGCCGGGCCGGGCGCGCGGGTCAAACCAAACCCGGGGGCGGGCGGCAACGCGGCGAGGCTGGCGCACGCGGCGGCCGGGGCGGCGTTCGCGTGGCGCGATGCAGCAACCGACGGGCGAGCGAGAAGGGGGCGCGCGCGCGTACCTGACGTGGAAGAGGTTGGAGACGCGGTCGGCGCCGAGGTAGGCCTCGACGGCGCCGAGGAAGGCCTCGTAGGTCTTGAGGTGGAGGCCGTCGAGGCGCGGGTGCGGCAGGCGAGGGCGCGGGCGCGGGCCGGGGCCGGGGCGCCGCCGCGCCGCTGCGTTGGCATTGCACCCGAGGAAGGCGTACTCCCGCCACGCCACGGCCGCGCCGGCGGCGGCGGGGAGGCACTCCTGCTGCTGCTGGTGCTGGCTGGGCGGCGCCGGCACGAAGCCGGCCGCGGCCAGGATGGGCTCCAGCTCGTCGTGGGTCAGGATGGGCCGGAACGTGGCCGTGTGCCACAGGGACAGCTTCTTGGCCACCTCCTCGATGGACATCCGCAGCTCCCGGCCCCGGCCGCCCCCGGCGCCGGCCATGGCCGTCGCGGGGTTTTCCTCGGGGTTTATGGCCCCCAGTGGGGGAAGGAAGGAGAGGGACAGGGACAGGGAAGACGACTCCCCCCTCGTTGTTTATGCGATTGTTTTTTCGAATCAAAGGACGGAGAGAGAGAGAGAGAGAGGATCGCAAGCTTAAAAGGAAGGAGGGGGGCAGCCGGGCAGAGGGAGGTGGAGGAGATGGAGAGCGAGCCGCGCCTTGGGATTCTCTCTGCGTGCAAAATATTTTTGCAGGGCTCTGGGCCTGGATAAACGCTCCCCGTACCGGCACGCCGTGCGAATGCTCCGCTGCCCGTTCGCTGACAGGTGGGGCCGTCCTGCACCGGGGTTGAATGCCCGCGGTATCGCCTGGGTTGGCCCACCGGGACGGGCGCGAGCCGTGTCCTCGCCGGGCCGGCCAGGGTCAAACTTGAAACGGCGGAGGTTTTCAGTAACAGAGAAACGGAAGTAGGTGGTAGTGTGTTGGCAAACTACTAATTATGTTCCTAGATCAATGCTTGTTATCTTATAGCGCCATGTGATCCTTTTGAGGTCGTCAAGGTTCTCCAAAAGAAAAAAAAGGATCATGTTCGAAATGACACGAGTAATTAGCTTAGATTGATCGTTGGTGTCTTGGTGATCGAGGATATACGTTACTAAGTCAGTACTTGTCGCTGTAATGCCGCGTCTTAGAATATGTTAGATCTTCTAAAGTTGTCGAGTGTTCAGCAAACAAGACTCATGTTCGAAGCCAAGCGAATATCCTGCCTGACTTATAATGGTTCCTGATATACATTCCCAAGTTGGTGCTTATCGCCTCAAAGTTGTCGGTATTTGCCAAACAATGCTCACGTTTGACACCGCACTAGTGTGAACGACCTATTGGTGCTTGTCATCTCAATGCCGCATCTACAGTACGTTAGATCTTCAAAAGTTGTCGGTATTTGCCAGACAAGAACTTATGATTGAAACTGCACGGGTGTCTTGATTTATGGTGGTTGCTAATATACGTTACTAAGTTGGTGCTTACCGTCGCAATGAAATATCAATTAAGATCCTAGATCTTTTGAAGTTGTCGGTGTTTGGAGAGCATGGGCTCATGTGAAACCATACGAGTGTCTAACAGTTGAGTTATAGAGGCAGATTTGGCGGTGCGCTGAATGTTTTGAACAATATACATGACAAGTGTATCAACTGTACCATGTTTTCTCTGTGGTTATTATGAAACCAAGCGTGATAAGCCTGCCTCTACTCAAACTGAAAGTAGAAACTCAAAGAGTGTCTAGAACTGTTCATTATCTTTTGAACATCAGTGTCGACGTTGCTTAGTTAAAATAATCCCAAATCATCTTTCAAGAGGCCTGGCTTTCAAACAGCATGGTGATGAGCAATGTGCCTAAACAGCAAAGAAAAAAATGTTTCGAATCACAAAAACTATGGAGCCCACTGTCAGTGGTATATGCGCAACAACGCGACGCAAAACCGTGCGTGCGCCTAACCACACGCGGCGTCCCGGGGGCGGCCATTCGGTGGGGATGTTAACGCAGGCAAGGCAGGCGGGCACGCACACCCACACCGCCAGAGGTCAGGCGCAGGCAGGTCGCTGGAGCGGGATCGGCTTCGCGGCTTGTTTAGGTCCTGTTTTATCACAACCCGTAAATCTGTAAACGCGAAGAAAAATATCACATTGAATATTTGAATATATATATGGAGTATTAAATGAAGTCTATTTATAATTTTTTTTTATAGAGAGCTGTAAATCGCGAGACGAATTTAATGAGCCTACTTAATTCATGATTTGCAACAATGATGCTACAGTAACTATCTACTAATTATGAATTAATTAACATTATTAGATTCGTCTCGTGATTTACAATACATCTGTGTAAAAAGTTTTATAAATTAATTTTATTTAGTACTTCAAATTAGTAAGATTCTATTGAAATTTTTTTTGGGTTTCAGGTAAACAAGGCCTTACTCGCCGCGAGGGCGAGGCTGGCTGGCCGCCGCCAATGATCTCCCCCGCCTGCACGCCGCGCCGCTCTAGCGTGGGCTGTGGCCGCTGCTGACGGCTGGCGCCCGCGGCCCAGGGCACCCAGCGGCCGCTGCGTCTCCTCGGCAGTTTCCCATTCGGCGACGCCGGCCGCTAGCTCCTTCTTCCGTCCCCCTTCCCGTGTCATCTCGGTCAGCGTGCTCGGCGACGTGGCCGTTGCGGCCGCGGGTGCGGCGTGCCTCCGCGTGTCGCGCGTGCCGTGGTGGTGCCCGCCCGCGGCCTGCGGGGCTGCGGCCGGTGGCCCGGCAGAACGGCAGGGGAAGTTAGCAGCTGTTCCTGAAGAACCGCGGGAGTAGGATGGTCCTAATAATCTTTTCTGAATTTCATTCTTTTATATTTTTAGTTTAAAATTGTAAATTTAGATTCCGGTTCTTTTAGAACTCAACTTTTCGCTTATTTAGATCAAATTTTAGACCATTTACTATCTCTAAGTGTATATGCTCCGCACTTCAGCGGCCAACGTGCTTTGTGCCACCGGCTGAATTGGCATACACGTTTTGAGCAAGGAAGTCGGGATCGGTAATCAGCCGATGAATTGAGCCACAGAACCTGAGATACACGTCTACCTTCATTTTACAAATAGATACATGTCTACAGCCAAGGTGTAAAAGAAAATATAAAGGAAACATCAAAGTGTGGTTTTCAAATCGAAGACAACGGAAAGACGAGGGTTTCAATTTTAAGACTAATGTAAGCTGATGTCTGTTTTGAAAATACTGGGCGCACGAGGAAATTATTGCATCAATGCGTTTGTTGAAAAAAAAAATATAAAGGAAGAATGAGGAAGAACAAAACTGATAAAATTACTGAATCAATAGCACCGAGTGTTCTACTTGCGAATTTATAGTGCTTGTTAATATACGTCAATAATAAGTCAGTGCTTGCTTGCTGTCTCAAAGCTACGTCCTAGAATAGTACGATATATCTGGAACTCACTGTTAGAAGATAATTATTTACAACTACCACAATAGTGAATCTTCCACTTAACTTTAAATTTGAGAAATAAATTAAAATTTTGTGCGTCTCCATGAGAACATGTACGTTGAAGATGCCATCCAGTGAGAAGACTACCATCCAGCTTCTACCCTAGAGGTAGAGACTGCCATCCAGTTTATCAAGCGTCCTCATCCATATTAAGTGGATCAGGATGGCTTCCACTGTGCGAACCGTTCACTAAGTATTGTAGCCATGCTGTGACGCCATTATGGGGAGACTTGCACAACCTCCAAATAATGGTGTGGCCGGTGGCTGTTTTTGTTGCGGTGATTCTCTCAAATTTCTGAAGCTAAAGCCCTTGTTTGCTTGTAATGTCAGTAACAATGTAATGAGATCAGTCTATTGCACACGTCATGTTTGTGTTTTCTAATCTCAACTAGTTTTATACCCGTGCGTTGCTACGGGTGAAACAAATTATATATATATATATATATATATATATATATATATATATATATATCAACGTTTATCATGAAATATTTGCAACGGCATGTAATGATGAAGTATACATATTACCTTAAACAATATTATCATATATGCAGCCAATCCAAACATTTTGGAGTTTTGCAGACTTTTTTAATGAACAAACGTGACCCTTCGTATGAATGATCAGTCATCTTGTAAAAAATTGTTGACAGCATAACCCCTATAATACAAACTACACCTTAACTTGTCTAATTTGTCTTGTGATGCATCCATTCCATTATTGTCCCTTCTCCAACCTACGAGCAATATCTCAGAAGCCTAGGTTTGCAACACCAATATCAACAGGCACCGCATTCATAATAAATTTCCAAACCTCAAAACCAAACTTTATATTTCAATGAACAAACTTTATTGTGGAATAAGATATTTATTAATGTTAAGAAAATATCATTACAGATAGGAGTCCTAACGCACTCTGGAAGATAGAAAGAAAAGGACTAACTCTAACTCGTGCTCCAGCTATCGCCTTTCCTCAAGGGGCGCACTAAGGATATATCCAACAATATCGAGCTTGCTCATTGTTTCTGCACAATCTGCTTCAAGAACCACGGGGATAACATGCCAGCGTTGGTGCAGACAAATTCCCTCCCATCATGCGGTAGCCTCAGCCTCCTTTGGATCCCTACAGTGAAATAGAATCCTCTCCAACCTATTATTTAAGTTACCCCTCATGGTCCCTAATGATGATCCCCACAACCGGCAACATTAAATTTGAAAGTATCCGTAGCTTATGGAATCCATCTCTAAACATGACTTTTCTGCTTTATCACAGTTGGCACTTCAATCCTAATCAGATTGCAATGATTTTCTACTTAATCACAGTTGGCGGATTTGATATAGTGAATCCATATACAACATGTTAGAAAGACAACAGAACCATCTATTGATAGAAAGACAACAAAACCATATATTGAAATTTTTGCACCCGGCGGTGAAAGATATTATTTTTAACAATCCAAATTCTCCATATAAGCATGAGCAATTTAGCGGTTACCTCAGTTTGATACTGATTAGTAAGAAGCATCAATCACTCAGGAACAGTATGAACCTTGTCCTCCTACTACTTGCAATAACCAGTGTTTCTCCTAGCATAATAAAGGGCTGTGGCATGCAGACAGCTAATGCAGGCATGAAAACAATCCTTGACTGGATTCATAACCGCATAACTAACATAAGCCGTGCTGCTAAATGTGACAATTATTAGTGTTTGTTGATAAACTATTGTTTGACTTTCCAAGCAAAAACCTTGACTTGACCCATGATCCATTTGATTATCATCTTGCAAATAATATGATCTTGTAACTTGTAGGTAATGTAATCTACTATATCAATCGTGAAGAACCATTCTATATAATCAATTTTGAAGTTAAAACATATTCAAATAAGTTCATGTAAGCTAGTGTTGCCATGTAGTTTATTCATACCATGATCCTTGTCAAGAGCTGCAAATGTCTTACACCAATCATTTTCATGGAAAATATACAGATTGTGGCACATTCAGTTGAAAGTGCCTGAAATAATATCAAAGGACTACTTAAACTATGAAGATTCACCAAGCCGCAACCAACATAAGCCATGAGTTAAAGAAATCAGATATGCCATGAATCAAAGAATTCAGCACAACTGCAAGATTTTTTTAATAAAAAAAAGTATTTAGTCTTGATATATCACATCAAACGAAAAGGTCATGCATGTGAGATATATCATTATGTTCAAGATTTCGAATTCAGTAGCTTTGAATGCTCTGATATGTATGAAAACAATTCTGAATATTCAGTCCTATAAGCTAGACATCTGAAAACTCCATATGAAATTGCAACATGTTTTTGTCTTGCAGGTAATTATGATATTTTAAAAACAAAATGATAATTTAACCATACTATCATGGGAAAACATGAAGAGCTAACAATGAATCTAATAGAAACATGTCATAGTGCAAGCTTGCTGAAATTGGATGGTGCATTGCCCTCATCATTAACAACACTAAATCTCTCAGGCATGCTCACTGAGTCATATGTACATATTGTCTGAGCCCAAGTTGACATGGCATTGGGGAGGTGTGATTATCTAAACTTTAGATAATACTTAATTTCCCACGATGATGTGCTAAAGCAGGTTAGCATTTTATTTATACAGATTTGAGACTGTTGTTGCTGCAGCTGAGAAGGCTAGAGATCTTGATCCTGGGAATGCAGAAGTGGGGATGATTCTGAATAATGTGAGGCTAGTTTGTAACCAAGTTCAGCTAGGCGCTAGGCGGACTCTAGGCGCTGACCCACTGCCTAGCAGGTTTTTTTTTCCCGACAGGTCCGGTCAAACCGCCGCCCTCCGGTAGCGGTTTACCGGACCGGTTTGACTGGAAACCGGTTGAATTCAAATCCAAATTCAAAATCGCATGTGTAATCGGTTCCGACTGATATACCGGCCGGTTTGACCGGTTTACCGGCCGCCATATGCGGTGGGCCTTAATGGGCCGGCCCATTTTTTCTTTTTCTTTTTTGATTTAACTTCAAATCCCTGCAAACTATACTAAATGAACGAATTTTTGAGAAAATTTGACACCATTATATTCGTCGCACCTTGAAGTATTTTTAGGAATTTTTTGGGAATTTTTCATTTTTTGAATTCAAATTTGAATTTTGAATTTGAGCCGGTTGGGTACCGGCCGAAACCGGAACCGGCCCGGACCGGTTTGACCGGTAACCGGTCAAACCGGACCGGTTCCCACTGGTTTTTTTAACCCTGCTGCCTAGCACCTAGGCAGGATTAATCGCGCCTAGGCGTTCTTGGGTATTTTTCTAGGCGGTGATTAATACATGTACAAATACTTTTTTTAGCAGAATACATGCAAAAATACTTAAAACAAAAGAAAAAAAAAGAAGATCAGTGCTCATGAAATGAGAAGAATGGGGGAAAGGCCCATTTAAAGGCCCAACTCGCATCTCTCTTCCCGCATCCTCTCTCGCACGCTGCCACTTCCGCACCCTGCGCCCACGCCGCGCCCGCGTCCCCGCCGCCAGTTCCTCTCCCGCATCTCTGTCCCTCAGTCCGAGCCCGCCGCCGCCCGCGCCTGCCGTCCGACGCCGCCCACCCCCGCCGTCCGACCTCACCGGCGACCTCCGCCCACCTAGGGGTCCGCCTACCCCCATAGGCGAGGCGTAACCCCCTCGACTACCGGAACTTGGGTTTGTAAAGCTCGAGACAAGGAAAAAATCTCTTTAAGGCTGCCAAGTTTTCTGATGCATCTATAGCCCATGGTGAAGGGCTCAAGTATGATCCCTCAAATTTAGTGAAATGCTGCCTGACAACCAAAATTCATCTAAACACTGACTTATCAGTGTGCAGAAATAAGTCTTGCCATAGGCATGATATCATTGTTGATCCTAATTAATTCACCCCAATCCAGTGATAAACATGACATAAGCAAGTGATTATAGACTGGATGCCAAAAATAACTTGTTCTTTAAATTCAACAATTATCTAACAATCTAGACTGGATTGAAATTGTTCTATAGATGAAATTGTGCAGCAGCACAGAAAGTGTTGTATCAATAGACACCCCCAGCAGGATAATCTCCAAAACTCACATATCACATCATGCAGTTTGCTAGTACAGGAAACAGGATGCTTCTGTGGCAGTGTTGATGCATGCACTCACCAGAATTATCGCTACCTATAATATAAAAATTGTGATCAACATAATGGACTGGGAGTAAAAAATAATTCTGCAAAATATATCAGTGTAGGCAACATTCTTTTTTTTAGAAGGAAAATGTATTGATCTTAGCGCATTACACCGGCCCTTTCACAAACAGGACCCCAAAGAAAAGAAAAATTACAAAGAAGTCCAAAGCTCCTGTTCATCTTCCTCGAAGCCTTCAGAGATCCGTTCGTCACCGCCGCCGAAGCCACTTCCCAATCGTCGTCGGGCACCAGAGCCAATCTCCACAAGGTAGAGGCCGCAGAGGAAGGCTTACTTCTAGGCGAATCAGCCGAGTACACTGCCTCCTAGGCGCATCGGCCAACTCCCGTACCCACGACGCATCCTTCGATTCCACCGCCGGCAACTCGAGCAAAGCTCAGATTTTCACCAAAGATCATCTTCCTCGAGATTAACAGGGTCAACAACATCATCACCTGAAGAAGACGATGATGCGCCGGCCCTCGACTCCTGGACAGGTCTCCCCAGCCTCTCCATTGATGTTGGAGTAGATCGCCATCGGAGAACAGAAGAGGCTGGGAGAAATTATTCTGCTGCGCCACCGTCACTTCCGCATCGCCGGCGGCGCCAGGAAAAGCAAGCCACAGAGGAACCACACTCCTTCGGCAAAACCTAACTCCACCGCCGAACATCAACGGCGAGCAAACCCTAGACCTTGGTGGACTCAACTAAGACCCTACGAAGACTGGTGATCTGTTGAAGAGACGGAACCCCGCTCCTCGTCACCACCGGCAGCGAGGCCGGAGGCGAGGGAATGGGGGCCGCAAATGGTGGCGGCGGCGTCGCCCCTCGGCTCCTTTCTTTCGCACCCAGGGGCGTGGGGTCTTGTGGGGTGGGTGGCAGGACGTTGAAGCAGGAAGGCCCAATGGCTAGTGTAGGCAACATTCTTGTAGTAGCAGTGACAGTGTAGGCAACATTTCACATTTAGTTTCACTTGAGGTTTTGCTTCCTTTTGCACTTTTAGGTTAGATGTGATCAGTTCAGCTTCAGATCCATGCTAAACAAAATTACCCTACAACTAATTTGTTGAAGTGTGAGACTATTCTGTTCAGACCTAGAACACACAACAATATAGGTGGCCTAAATGACAGATTCTCAAGTTCAATTTGGCAAACTGCACCCACTCAGAGATTTAAATCACAAACTTACATTTGTAGCTAATTGAGACTATTATGCAATTTACTCTTAGGCCAAATCTTTAGCCAAACAGAAATGTTAGCTGAACTTCCTATCCTGCATGAACACTTGCCTTTTTTACATGTTCTTTTCTCTCATTTCTTTCGTTGTCTTCCACTATATAGGAGGATAAACAAACAAAATATTTCAACTTTTTATGCCTTGCATATTGAACTGTTGAGCTAAGAATTTTTCCTAGACTTTTCACGGATAGTCATTGGCTCCTCCATTCGTCATGTTTCCGTTCCTCATCAGAACTCTGACAATACACCTATGTTCCAAATTTGGTCAAGCAAATAACTTTATTTCTTAGTGAACAATATAACAGCCGAAGCAGGTAAGAGATGAAGGGTTAGACACAGTCATTACTCATCATGCGAATTTTAGGCTGCACAGAGTAAAATTGCAATCACAGAGATGAACTCAAATTAGAAAGATTGCAGTTAAAAATCGGGATCGATTAACAAAACGCAGGCTTCGCTATCTCCTCTCACCAATTTGGGAGACGGATTAGGGAGCGACTGCAAGGGGGACTCACCTGACGTGCCGAGCTAGTGAACATGGAGCCAATGGCGAGGGCTTCGGGCCGAAGCAGATCGTCGGGAAGGCGCCAAAGATCGGGGGAGTGAGAGCCGGGAGCCCGACGGCGGCCGGAGCGGGGTGAGGTCGCGAGCGCACGGTGCCAGTGTCCGGCCAGCGTGCTCCGGCGTGATGACGACCGGTGTCATGGCGGGCGAGAGCGCTGGCGCCGAGCTGGTGAGAGTGGGAGCGACGGGGAGCCGCAGGATGGGCGCGCGGGCTGGCATGACAGTGTCGGTGAGTCCGGGGCAAGAGCGGCAGTGCCGAGCGGGCGAAGATAGTGGGGTGACGAGGAGGCGGAGGAGGGGGGCGCGGGTTGGCGGAGGAGGGGCGCGGTGGAAAGCCGAGGAGAGGCTGGCGCGTGAGGAAGCGTCGAGAGGCTGTTGAGGCTGTTGACATGGTTTTTTGGCAAGGCTGTTGACATGGTTTTTTGGCATGTGTCAAAGGATCGGTAAAAGAAAGGAATGCCGGGTTGAAAATGATGATGGTGCGCAGAAGAAGGAGATCAGGCACGGTTTGGTGCCGATCAGGCGTTTCAGCGTTTTTTGGGCAAGTTTTGATATGAGACGGTCTCGGTTTAGAAGACAGTGTTTTTTGTTTATTAAAATAGTTTTCTTAAGATAAAATTATGCTTTGCCATAACCGGCTAGGATTGTGTTAGCGTGGGGTATAAATATAGACCTCCCGACTATTGCAAAGATTGATATACATCCAACAAACAAATTTTACTCTACTTGCAATTTACTTTCTCGTCGGCGGCTTCACCATCTTTTTCTTTCTTCGAGTTCTTTCGAGCTGATCAAGGACGTCTCACATTCGAGCAACTTGGTTTGCTGGTAAGTTTTCGTTTACCGAGTAAATATGAGCTTTAGCTTCTGGGCGCATCGCTGTTTTCTTGTTTAGATTTATTCACAAATTACCCGGCTTAGTGATCTGTTTAATCGGCTGTAAGTTCCTTGTTTATCATGATAAATCTTGTAAAGCCGATTAGATTGAATTATAAGCTTAGCTTTGTACAGATCCATACTTTCGTGGGTTTGTACATTGTTACCCGGCACGTGTCGGCTTTAGATCTAGCCGTCTAGTTGCTTATCGGCATCGGCAGCTCATTGCCGATCCCTTATAGATCGCTTTTATTACACGCTTATCATACCTGATCTTTTGTCGTCTTCTGTATCGCCAGGGCCTTATCGATACCCTGCATAAGAGTGATTCGGAAATCCAGCTGATACACTCTTGAATTTGACTGTTTACTGTTTCTTTATCAATTTATAGGTCAAATTGACTGGCACGCCTTGGTTCAAATCAAGTGCAGTCCGGGCTTGGCGTACAGGGCTCCTGGGCTTGGTGTGTGATCATCTCACGTCAACACATCTTTTGGCACGCCCGGTGGGACCAGAAACATCAAGATGACAACCGACGGGAAAGCAGAGGTTTCTGGGCGAAACCAGATCCCGATCGATAAGGAGAAGCTGAAGGAAGAACAAAAGGCAGAACTTAAAGTGATCACAGAAGCTTTTGAGCAGCAGTGTCTTTTATCCTACAGCACCAACAAAATTGGGGAGGTAATAAAAAAGTTCAATTTTCCTACTTTTGTACCATATGAAGAGTCACAGAAGGAGGACATGATGATACATCAGATGAATCAAGCGATTGGACATGCTTTTGTGAATCATGCTATGATCATGGCTAACTATGTCCACAATGTTGTGCTCAAGACGCTGCAAGATAGGGGGACACCTGGCTTTGTGGGACCGGCTTATCATCAGGCCAGTCAGATGGTCTTTTCTCCTATTGGATCGGCTACTGGGACGTCACAGATTCATCCTCAAGCTCAGGAAGATGGGGGTGTTATAGATGCACAACCGATTAGTACTGTAGCATCAACTCAGTTTCCTCTTGTGTACACCAATTCTACGCCAATGGCTACATATGCACAGGGAAGCTTCATGTCATGATACCCGACTTGGTATGCCTCCAGAATACATGATTCCATCTCCAACAGGGCAACCAAGTACATCGGCTTCTCAGCCGATGAATCAGCAAGTCAATGCGTCGGCTCCATAGCCGACCCAGCCTCAGGATACCGCACCAGCTTCACAACCGACGGTTACACCTATGTCAGTACCTTCGCCAGCAAGCCCAAGCAATGTGTCGGCCCCATGGCCGTCACCTCAACAACATGCTAATGGAGTCAACATGGTCGGCCCCATGATACTGCAACCCAAGTCTCCCACAGAAGTTCTGTCAAACAAGATTCCACATGCTAATGGAGTACCTAGGTTTTCCATGATCTTGCAATTGGTTTTGTGCGTCACGTGAACGTGCCTCCTGTAGCACAACAACAACCTAGTCAGAGGTCAGCACAGGGCAGTCATGGTAATGAGATGGTGCTCTACCAATCACCATCCAATCAACCCCCTCGGTAAGTCACACAGACTGCATCGGCTTCTCAGCCGATGACCACACCAAACGTCCAGCCGGCATCGGCAGCCTTGCCGTTGACTCCACCAGCACCACAGGCAGCATCAGCTGGTGGTCAACAGATCGACTAGGCATCCAAGATTGCTGAGGTGATGAGAGATCAGTTTGGTTTGAAGCTAAAGCAGCAAAATCTGATGTACAGAACTCTGTATCCGACTGCTTATGATCAACTGCCATTGCCCCACAAGTATAAGATTCCAGATTTCACCAAGTTTTCTGGACAAGGGGAAGTCTCCATAGTGGAACACATCAACAAATTCATCATACAGAGTGGAGAAGTGGCCCAACAAGACGCATTAAAAGTGTGTTTGTTTTCTATGTCATTGTTCGGATCGGCGTTTACGTGGTTCACGACGTTGCCAGCCAACTCCATTATATAATGGGCCGATCTGGAGAAATAGTTCCACCAGTTCTTCTACTCTGGTATAGAGGAGATGAAATTGACCGATTTGACCAACCTGAGGCAAAGGAATGATGAATCGGTCGCTACCTTCATTCAAAGGTTCAGAGATGTCAAGAACCGGTGCTTTAGCATGGTTTTGTCTGATCAGCAGCTTGCAGAAGTTGATTTCCAAGGACTCCTGCCACACATAAGGAGAAGTATGCTTCTCAGGAGTTCTACAGCATCAATCAGATGGCCAACAGGATGACAGGGGAGGCAAGACCGTATGAGCAGAAGTGAAGCAACTTTCAGAAGAAAGTCAATTTTGTTGATTGCTTAGATACTTCTGATTTTGATGATGATCAGATGGTGGGATCGGCTAAGTGGGTTCAGAACAATAAGAAGCTGATCTCATGTCCTTTCGGTAACAAAGAACCCGAGAAGTTTGGGTTTGATATTACCAAAGCTGATAAGATCTTCGACATGTTACTGTCAGAGGGGCAGATCAAGCTGAAGCCGTATCATACAATTCCGACAGATCAAGAGTGGAAGAATATCAAGTGCTGCAAATGGCACAACGCAATGTCTCATGACACCAATGAGTGCAAAGTGTTTCATCAGCAGATACAATCGGCTATAGAACAGGGAAGGCTCAAGTTTGAGATGCCCAAAAAGCCGATGAAAATTGATGGGCATCCGTTTCCAGCAAACATGGTAGATGTTGGAAAGATGGGAAATGCATTGCAAACAAAGATGCTCACATCACAATCGGCCAAGGAATCTGGGGCTGTTGATCTCAAAGCGTAGATAACGGCCGATGAAGCCAAAGGTAAAGAGCCGGCACAGAAAGAAGAATTAGCGGTTCCAAAGAAGAAGGTCACATCTCAGATGTTGTTAAACAAATTCCAACGTGATCAAGAAAGAAGACAGTACAGGGAAGAGTCTGCACGACGGCATGAAGGGCATTGGAGATGTCCTTTCTTTGTGTACTATTGGGAAGAAGGGTTGACTCAGCCGATAGTGGATAATTGTCCAGAGTGCAACAGTTTCTATCGTGAAGACCGATCGCATAAGAAGCCACGTTTCGACTAGAGGCCTCGAGGGCCGATCATTAGAGAGAGAAGTAATGATAGACACATCTCTGTACATAATCGGCTGGGGGTAGGGTTTCGGTGCATGATCGGCTGGGGGGCAGGACCATGCTACGTGATCCTGCAGGAGGAAGGATTTTTGCCGATGAGCGAGTTGAACAAGCTGCTGCTGCTCAAGTTTCAGATGAATACCCACACCGCAGAGATCCAGAGAGAGAGAGCCTGTTCATGACAATATCGATCGGCCTCGATGGTGTCCAAGAGGTTTGACCAGATCACAGAAGAGACGAGTTCAGAGACTGCATCAGACAAAGGCACTGGAGGAGGAGGAAAGAAGAGAGGCTCCCAGGAGGGGAGTCAGATCTGAAGTTTGGCGTGTCAAGCCAAAGGCCGATGAAGGGCAACAATTAGAGTCATCGGCTGTCCCTATCAACATGGTTTTCATGCTACCCAGTGAGTTCATAGCTCCAGATGATGAAGATAAGGAGCAAGACTTGGAAGAGGCCATGGCTCAGCTAAATTTAGAACCTATACCGGCTACTTTTGAGAAACCAGAGGATGAAAAACGTAAACATCTTAAAGCTCTGTTCTTGAAAGGATTTGTTGATGGTAAGCCTGTTACAAAGATGCTAGTAGATGGAGGAGCAGCAGTAAACATAATGCCATATGCCATGCTACGCAAGCTCGGAAAGGGTAGTGAGGACCTGACCAAAACGGATATGATGCTCAAGGATTTTGAAGGGGTCGTATCCCCGGCAGTTGGAGCATTGGGTGTTGATTTGACCATCGGCAGTAAGACTCTCCCTACTACTTTCTTTGTTATTAATGGGAAGGGATCATACAGTTTGCTTTTGGGGAGAGATTGGATTCATGCCAATTGTTGCATACCATCTACTATGCATCAATGCCTTATACAATGGATCGGCGATGTTGTTGAAGTTGTTGCTGCCGATTCGTCGTTCAGTATTGCATCGGCAGAAACCTGTGAGGAAAGCTATGAAAGAGTAAAATGTTTTTCTGGCCAAGCATGGGAAGCTGAGTTTCTGAAGGTCGCCGATTATGAGATGTCGTCAAGTTCAGCAACTGGATCTACAGATGAATCTTGAATGGCATTGTAAAAGCTGATGATGCAAACATCGGCTAGGATTTTGTACAGCCGACGTAGTAAGGGTCGCCTTTAGAGCAAAAATGTAAAGGAAAGCCAGTGATGTTGTGATAACATTGGCTATGGATGGCCGATATAATTTTGTATCGACCTTAGGGCAATAAAATCCAAAAGGAAAATGATGTATTGGCTAGAGGCAGGGATTGTAAGTTAAACATTGTTTACAATACATCAGATTGAAGTTTTTCCACCATGACAAGAACAAGTAGCAATTTACAAGGATCCAAGGGCATTCTGGATCACAGAGATCGCACGGAGGCGAATATCATCAGCATCCTGGATCTCTTTGATGTCAGCCTCGGCAGAACCTGGTACAATTTTGATGCTCTTGTGGAGTTGATAACTCTGACGAGCTTGCTCTTGTTTCTCTGCCTCGAGTTGATGAAGAGTTGTTGGGAGCTGGGATAATTTATTATCCATATCGGCAATTTCTTGATTTACTTGTTCCAGTTCTTTGATGAGGCGTTCCCGTTTGACTTCCAAGTCTTTTTTAGACTCTTCCATATCTGCCTTGGACTGAGTCAGAGAGGCAATCTTCCCACGGGTTGTTTCCACAAGATTCTTTAGGTCATCTCTTTGTTTGATCGTTTGCTCTTGGTGAAGCCGATCAGAGAGACACTTTTGGGCTTTGAGAACAGAGATCCGGTGGCTTTCGATGAAAGCATCAGGATGCAGTGCTTCTTCAAGAGATTCAGGGAGAGTGCCCTTTAGAGACTTCAGAATAATGCAAATCAGCTTAGCATCTTGAACAAGTTGGTCAATATCTTGGTTCAGCAACTGCAGGATTCTGCTGATGATATGGCCTCATCTTCTGCACCAATGGTCCCCAGTTGAAAAGAGAACAGATTGTTGTCTGGACTGTCTTGTGCCTGGTTAAGAGGGAAGGAGATGTTAGTGTTGTTCTTCTAGATTTCTAGGAAAAGTAAAACATCTTACTTGTATTGGGAAGACTTCATCAGTAAGTGACGCAGAGGATGCAAGCAATAACGCTGGCAAATATCATATGTATGTCAGAAGGTGATGAATAAACAAGCGAAATACCTGGACTATCGGAGATGTTTGAGAGGCAATTTCTTGAATGTCTTCCTCATCTGTATCTTCGACAGCTACATCTTAAAATGCCAGATAATATGGTTAGCAAGAGATGCATTGTAGTCAGTAGAGGAAATGAAAGTTGTTTATTACCTTCTGAACGAGGAGGAGTAGCATCTGTTGGAACATCAGTGTCTGGTGCCGATGCAATAGTCAGAGTCTGACTGGAAGAGCCTAGGGTCCTCTGAATTGTTCTCTTAGTGCTGGCCATCTTGCGTTTCTTACTAGCAGCGACGCCAGCAAGGGTTGGTGCGTTATAGCCGATGAGAGGATAGTCGGTTGGTGGAGAGTATCTGATCGGCTGCCCGCTTCTGCTGATTGTTGGGGGTGAAGTGCCATCAACCTGTTAAGAGGGTTTGTCAGAATACAGAAAAGCGGTGTAAGATAAAAATATAGCAAGAGGAGTTTCTGTGTTTACCTCATCATCGGCACTCTGGTAATTCTCATCCAAGGCAATGCAATAAATTTTCAATGATCCACAGAAGATGTGCTCTTGCCATTCTGACCACCATTGTACAAAGGGTATAGGGGTAAGTGGCGCTATTTGCCAATCAGCTAGCTGTGTCATATCGATGATAGGCTCCAAACTCTTCAGCCGGTTGTATGTAAGAGCAGTGCCAATTGGGTTTCTCGCCTGCACCTTGTCGGCGAAGTAGAGGAGGGGCGGCACTTGAACAAATCCTAATTGCCTGGCTACCACTGATGGATAACAGAATTCATAGCCGATTGCACTTTTTCCAGAAGTAAAGTTGGCAGGCAGAATTCCTGGGGATATGATCTCTCTCATGATATTTGTGGCTCCGTCGTTATCTCTCCAAGAGTCAAGACTGAATTTGAAAGGATTTTCATATTCTGTGTTGTCATCATGGTACGCGAACCAGATGGTGGAGTTCTCAGTAAAACCATTATAGAAACATTTGAAGAAATCAGTTTTGCCAAAGACGTTGGAATAATTGACAATCATAATAGCTGCTTCGCCGAAGGAAGTGCAACGGCGAGTGATTGGGTCTTCCTCTTCGTCAAATTCTTCAGATGGGGAAGGACATTTCTGACAGCTCTGACAGCTTGATACCCATGATTTTATGCATATACATGTTCAACCATAGCTAAATGAACCACAAGGGGCCTCCCAAGTTGGAGATTGGTTGATCGGCCCATAGTTTGGCCGATACTTGATAGAGTAGGTTGTAGACTGATCCTAGAAGATGTTTGCCAAGGGGTAATGGGTTTCCACCAGCCAAGGTTTCGGCCATCTTCAAAGTATTGTTGGTTGGACCTGTTGTTTTTCCGCTGAAGATGAATTTTTCCAACCACATATTGAGGAAAGCGGTGTGTTCCCTGACTGACACAGAGCCAGTTTTCATATTCTCGGTGACATATCCGCTCCAGCCACCGATGGTTCTGGTCTTTATCTGAAAAGAAGCTTGGTCCAAGAAATTAAAGGATCGGTCGGAAGCAGTGATATTCAGGCCAGTCAACATCATGACGTCTAGCAAGGTTGGAGACATCGGGCCATGGCCAAACAAAAAGGCATTGATGGCGTCAGACCAGAAATAGGAAGCCGATGCGAGCATCGGCTCATTCTTGACCATCTCAGATAGAGAAAGGTTCAGGCATTGACTAATGTCATGTTGTTCCCAGTCAGCCTGATAAACTCTTGCTACTCTACGGAACCAATTCCTCCATCCTGGGGTGACGCTCGGCCAAGATCTAAAAGCGAGAGACCAATTTGAGGTCATATTTAAAGCTTTAAGGGGGATTCTACCGGTTTCCAGGTTGATTATATTGGTTGGATCTGAATTGCCCATAGGACCCATGCAAACCATGCTAGGTTGCTCGGACAGAGGGATGAAGATCGAGGTCCTAAGGGCCTAGAAATGATGACGGAAAAGGGGGAAATCAAGAATAGTTGTGAATTGAAAGATAAAATAAAGGTGCGGAAAGGGGATTAAGATTAGCGTACCTGGGGGATCTCGGATATGAAAGCCATTTGCAGAGCCTGGAGGAGTCTCTCGTGATTGGAGAAGGTGCGCTGAGTTTCAGAGGCAGCGGAGCAGATGAGTTCTTGAACAAAGAGAAGGGTGGCCTAGATGTTGTGGAGAAGAAAAAGGGCAAAAGGTACGCTGATGTATTTATAGGATGGCCCCACCTCAGAAGCCGGGATTCTGGATTGACGAGCTGTTTACAATACAACGGCATGAAGCGCTTTTGAGGCAACCGTTTGAAGGAAATAATTATGACTGAGAAATAATTTCGGAGCAAAAGGATATTGCACTCCGAAACTGGGAGGCATGTGTTGACACCGTTTTTTGGCACGTGTCAAAGAATTGGTAAAAGGAAGGAATGCCGGGTTGAAAAATATGATGGTGCACAGAAGAAGGGGATCAGGCACGGTTTGGTGCCGATCAGGCGTCTCAGCGTTTTTTGGGCAAGTTTTGATATGAGACGGTCTCGGTTTGGAAGGCAGTGTTTTTTGTTTATTAAAATAATTTTCTTAAGATAGAATTATGCTTTGCTGTAATCGGCTAGGATTGTGTTAGCGTGGGGTATAAATATGGACCTCCCGACTATTGTAAAGATTGATACACATCCAACAAACAAATTTTACTCTACTTGCAATTTACTTTCTCGTCGGCGGCTTCGCCATCTTTTTCTTTCTGCAAGTTCTTTCGAGCTGATCAAGGATGTCTCACATTCGAGCGATTTGGTTTGCTGGTAAGTTTTCGTTTACCGAGTAAATCTGAGCTTTAGCTTTCGGACGCATCGATGTGACTTCGTTCAGATCTATTCAAAATTTATCGAATTTATCTAAGCTTTGATCTCGGGCGCATCGCTGTTTTCTCGTTTAGATTTATTCACAAATTACCCGGCTTAGTGATCTGTTTAATCGGTTGTAAGTTCCTTGTTTATCACGATAAATCTTGTAAAGCCGATTAGATTGAATCATAAGCTTAGCTTTGTCCAGATCCATACATTCGTGGGTTTGTACATTGTTACCCGGCACGTGTCGGCTTTAGATCTACCCGTCTAGTTGCTTATCGGCATCGACAGCTCATTGCCGATCCCTTGTAGATCGCTTTTATTACATGCTTATCATACCCGATCTTTTGTCGTCTTCTGTATCGGCAGGGTCTTGCCAATACCCCGCGTAAGAGTGATTCGGAAATCCAGCCGATACACTCTTGAGTTTGACTATTTGTTATTTCCTTATCAATTTACAAGTCAAATTGAGTGGCACGCCTTGGTTCAAATCAAGTGTAGTCCGGGCTTGGCGTACAGGGCTCCTGGGCTTAGTGTGTGATCATCTCGCATCAACAGAGGCGTGGGGCGGGTGGAGGGGGAGACGGGGCGGGGAGGCAAACTCATGCCAGTGGTAAACATGACTCCGAGATAGAGATATGTCACCCCGGAGCAGTGGTTTCCCGAGCAGAGGGACGTTGGAGTTGACCGTCACTTTCACACTCTGCTCCACGAGTCTTTCTACCACGCGTATTCTCATATGGACATCAAGATCAGTGAGCACAAAATGCTTCACTGGGTGGCTATGCGCGTGGCCGCAGGAAACATTCCTATCCTCCCTTTGTTTGAGAGATATGAGGGTCTACCAGCTCTGCTGAATGAGAGGTCCCGGTATATCAGAGAGTGGGTTCGC
This sequence comes from Panicum virgatum, assembly GCF_016808335.1. NCBI lineage: Eukaryota > Viridiplantae > Streptophyta > Magnoliopsida > Poales > Poaceae > Panicum > Panicum virgatum. Next base: position 47,662,223 of record NC_053150.1, on the reverse strand, counting down.
GTTTTCTACGCCACCCTATTTGTTGAGGAGGACCGGCAGTTCATTGACTTCATGTTCCAGCAGAGGCATTACAGACTGACTCGAGCACGTTTGGCTACCCTGCTAGGAGTTCAGATTGACGAGGAGCCACACTTCTTGCACTATCAGGCTTACGGCAACACAGTGCCTCCATGTCGTCCTCATGAGACTCACGCACCGTCTGACGAGGAGGTCGGCGTTCTCTTTCAGCAGCCTTTCCTGCCTGGCACTCCGAGGACACCAGACAGACTGACTCCCGTAGCTCACTCCGTACACCTAGCTTTGAGGAAGAGTCTGTTGTTCCGGATTGGATACAATGAGGGGATCACAGCTCTGCAGCAGTGGCTTCTACTGTATATCATGACAGGACGAGACTTTGACCTCGTCGACTTCTTTATCTGCGAGCCAGAGGATGTGATCTTAGATGGGATGACAGTTCACCGTCGCCATCCATTTGCTCATTGGATCTGCTGGATACTCGCTCAGCTCAGTCAGAATGAGCATATGGATGAGCTGGAGCAGTCGAGGACGCACTTCAGTTTTTACTCGCCTACTACTCCTCGAGACGGTCGTCGTGGCCTAAGAGGCCAGCGCAGGGCACAGCGGATTCTGGATGAGCGTGTTTTGGCTGAGGGTAGAGTTGTGGATGATCCCACTGCAGCTGAGGATGCTTCACTTGCAGCAGCAGAGGCCCAGCTCCCACACTACCTAGTCACAGACTCAGAGGACTCGGAGGATGACGAGGATTTCATACCCACTGTTACCATCCCTCGAGGTGCTCATGATGATGAGGCAGGATCCTCTGGTGCAGCCCGCACCCCTGCTCCTCCAGTTACCACTGCACAGGTCACACAGCCCCATGCACTCGCTACCATTATTCAGAGGCTCTTTGACCAGCAGGACCGGTTTGCTGCAGCTCAGCTAAGCATGCAAGCCGAGCAGGCTCGCCAGCAGGAGGCCCAGACATTAGTACTCGAGGGGATCCGGCAGCAGCAGGAGGCCATGAGGTTACAGCTTCAGCAGCAGTCCCAAATTCAGCAGCAGATGTTCACTTTCTTCTCGGGATGCTTCGGTCAGCTGTACCGTCACACTGGACTGCCTGAACCTCAGCTCCCTACACCCCAGCAGCTCCAGTTCGACCCCACCGCTCCTCCTCCACCTGTTGGCGGTTTTGTGCAGACACCCTTGGCATCCTTCCCGATGTCACCACTTCTTCAGATCGGGTTGTTTGCCAGCCCTGCTCCTACTTCCACTACTGCTCCGGCTCATGCTCCACAGCCTAGTGTCTGGACAGCCGAGCAGAGTGCAGAGTTCCTCAGGCAGCAGCAGGTTCTGCATCAGCTACAGCACCCCTCAGCTCAGTCACTCACGTTTGAGTCACCCTCACAGCCTGAGGTGCTCCGTCCGTCAGTTGTGCGCCCCACTCAGCTAGACCTGACTCCCGTCACGTCTGCCCTTCCGACGGACTCCACGGTCGTCGCCGAGCCAGTTACTACCACTACTCCAGCTACTTCTGCTGCTCCGACGACTCCGGTCGAGCAGAAGTCCTCTTCGGTCGACGACGACTGGACGGACGACGACGCCGATGACTCCGCCGCTCAGTTCTCCACCGGACCCAGCCTGAAGACCCCGCCTTCTCCAGCTCAGGACTAGATCGCCTTTCTTTTTGGTGCTTTGTATCCAAAGGGGGAGATAGATAGGGGGAGTAGGGGAGTAGAGATAGGGGGAGCTTGGTGGTTTGTGGCGTGTTTGGATCTTCATGAATTTTGTGTATGGACATGTTATTTGGATATTATGTATGCTATGTGTTAACATGTCCCTACATGTGCTTTATTTCGAGTAATGCATGCTTGTTTATCGCGTTTCAATTTCATATCTTATGTATCTCTACTTTGTGTTGTCATCAATCACCAAAAAAGGGGAGATTGAAGTGCATCTAGGCCGATAGATGTTAATGGTAAGTTTCGGTGATTAATGACAACCGTATGCGACTAACGTGTGTTTTGAAGGATAAAATAATGATTGTGCTAAGGACTCAATTTTAAAGATTAAGGACCTTTCTAGTCTCAAGTGTCAAAAGGAGATGAAGGACACTTGATTTAGTTAGGGTTTATAGTTTTTAGTTCTTGACCGTACTATTAAGAGGGGTTCATGAGTTAGTAGCTTGACCAAAATTGAGTTGGCCTTAGAAATCTTGCACACTTGCTCAAAAACAGCCCAAGATGGTCAATAGAAGTTAACACAGCGCTTGGAAGAAGAAACTATCGAAGTTACGTTCAAATCCAAGTCAATTCAGTTGAAAACAAAGAAAAACAGCAGCACCGGTTTAACCGATGCCCTAGCATCGGAGCATCCGATGCTTGGCGGAAGTTCCGACGCCCTGTCGGTCTATCTCTCTGGATGCAAGCAGAAATCAAATCAACAATCTCTATAGCACCGGTTGAACCGATGGTCAAAAAGATAAGCACCGGTGCATTAGATGTACTATGTTCCAGAGAGCATGTTATGGTGGACCTCAACTCGCCTTCAGCACCGGTTGAACTGACGCTTCAAAATCAAGCACCGGTGCATTGGAAATACTATGTTCTAGAGAGCTTGTTTGAGTTGATCAGTGAACCTCTTCAGCACCGGTTGAACCGATGCCCCTACGGAGCATGCACCGGTACAATGACGCAAGCCCGGATACTGTGTCAGAACCCCAACGGCTACTAATTGGACACAGTGAGACCGGTTGAACCGATGCTTACACTTTCTAACCTGTCGGTTCTTCCGGTGGTCACAATTTTTCTGCAGTAAACTTCCAACGGCTATGTGACCTCCTCCACTCTATATAAGGGCACCCCCTGGCTCATTTCAGTTGCCTTTGACACCTTGAATATCTGAGGCCACCTTTGAGAAGAAGAGAAAGTGCTTTGAGCAAAAGAAAGAAGATCTAGTACATTGTTTGTGCTTCAACCTTGAAGAATTCATCCTTTGCAAGTGTAGAAAGTGTGCTTGAGCTAGGGCCAACTGAGTGTAGGTCAAGTGAAGGCTTAGGAGCTTGTTACTCTTGGTGTTTGATGGCACCTAGCCGGTCTTGGTGATTGGGAGGTTCTTGGTGAGCTCTTGTAGTTTGTGGGAGCCCCAAGACAAGAAGATTGTACACGGTGTGAAGCTCGCCGTTCCGGAGATGGAGAAGGAGGATTCTTAGTGATCACTTGCTTCTTGGTGAAGCAAGGGAGCTATACCCTTGTGTTGGTGCTCCAACGTGGATTAGGGGGGAGCGTCAACTCCTCGATACCACGGGAAAAAATCCGGTTGTCTCGTGTCCCTTACTTTTATTTCAAGTAATTAAATCCTTTTGTTGTTATTCTTGCTTTTGATTGATTGTAGATTGACTAGGACAACTTGCATGGTAGTGTGATCTCTTGCTTAGGTTTTGATCTTGCTAGTGTGCAAACATCTAGTCAAAATGATCATGATAGTGTGTTTACCTACCTAAGGATCTTTTGCTAGCATGCTCTAGTGACTAGGTTTCAAATTTGAAGATTGGGCAATACTAGTCTAGGTTAAGGACTAGGTAGAAATTTGAAAAAGTCACAATTCAACCCCCCTTCTTGGGCCACGATCCTTTCAACCTTCTAATCACCAAAAAATCAAGTTGTAGAATGATTGAAGCCACAACAGCATGGCAGTAGCGCTGGGAAGCCCAACGGCTGCCAACCTAGCCATCAGCTCCTCCGGCCTCGTCCCCATGCAGAAGGCCGAGGAGGTAGACACTGGCCGCGCGCCGCTGCTCACTGTGGCCAGCATCTGTGGCCAGGGTGCCCATGCCACACAACACGGTGCCACTAACAAGGTTGGAGTATGTTGTCCCCGCTTCACCGATTAGATGGTCCTGTTCAGGTGGAAGATTTGTCAGGCTCTGGAGGAATGGAATTAGTCACTATTCGGAAGCCCAACTGAGAGCTAAACTTCTGAGAGCTTTGGGCAGCGACAAGCTCGAGACAGTGTGGCCTATCAAGAAGAAGGTGGTACTATCAATACTGATCATAAACTATCCTGCATACCTGCCTTTTGTTGTCAAGAGGTTCGCTTGTAACAAACTTTGGGAAAAACTGAAGATCCACAACTGTTGGCCACGTGATGCCAGAGCATTTGGTCATACCCCAGTACATATTAGGGGTAAGAAATGTTCTCTCTAGATTCTATAGTTCTTTCTTGCAAATATTAATGCATATGGGTCTGCAGGCTTCACGACCATTATCTTGAAAATGGGATTGCGGCATATACATCATGAGGTAAAATTACGTTCTATTGTACTTACTTTGCATTACCCTGGCGTATCTTTTCCTTCTGTGAATTGGTTAACCCGTTTTGAAGAGAAAAAAGTGACTTTGACAGTTCAGTGATGTTTTCTAATTAAGTTTTAGCAATTGTCTCAAACTTTCATGATCATTTCACCTCATTGTGCCCTTATGCTGTCTAGTACTACCTTCCGTTCAGTTTTGCTTGTCGTTTTGGACAGCAAATTTGAACTAAACGTAGGCCAATTTAGTTGTCTGAAACGTCATATAAATATGAACGGATGGAGTACTTGTTAGCTGAATGGCTAGTGGCACTGTTACTTCTGTTTTCGTAGAATGGTTCATTGTGTACTCGCGTCTTGCTAACACGAGGGCTGTGGATAAGCAACAAAAGGCACCCAACCCCCTCCTTTTGTGAGATGGATGTGTAGGCAATGCTGGGCGTGGCAGGGGGTACTATATTGTATTCAGTTTGCACATTCTGCATCTACATGTAGCTTGCGGCATTTTCCACATTCCTTTGCTCACTATATTTCAGATTTGGTTAGGATCCAAGATATGCATACAAGGGGTTTTTAGCATGATATTTTTTGATCCAGGAATGCGGGTCAGGTTCTTTTTTACCAAGATGATCATGTCCTTGTCAATCTTTCAGCTTGTGTCATGGTTTATTATGTGCAAACCTGATTTTTGCATTCCATCTGTTAGCTGTCACATCAATTGGCTTGTAAGCACCTCAGAACTTAGATTTTGCTTGGATGATCTAATTACCATTTCCCATCACACATGCAGGGAACATCAAGATTCAACGTTGATGATGATGAAGACAGAGATGATGACAATGGAGATCATAATTGTGATTTGGACCACTTCAATGCTGACAAAAGTGCTGACACTATAGCATCACCTTGTTTGATTGTAACATGGTTAGCAAATCTCACCCTAAAGCACATATTGTTTCTGTTCTTTCTTTTCCTTCTGATAATAGGGTTAACTCACTAGATCTCGGTTTGCAGATTTGATAGTTAAGTGTTGTTCATAATCAAGTGTAAGCAATTGTCTTTTAAGCTCTGACATTTGTTTCACCGCAGTGTTCTCAGGAGATCTATTGCTTGACTGGAGCATGTGCCTTGCTACTTTTAAGCATGTCAGAAACTTGTAGCTAGCAGTGTTTTCCACATCTAGGAGCTATTTTGAACACTAATAGTTCAGATTTGATTAGGATTCAATATATGCATACAAAGCTTTCTTTAGCTAGATAAACCTCCTACTGTTGTGAATCTTTTAGCCTGTTGTCATGGCATGTTATATAGAAAATTGCTGCTTGTGTTTCTTTTCTCGGTTGCTACATCGATTTTGTTTCAAAGCCGTACAGAGCTTAGATTTTACATACTTGATCTACTTTCTCACGCAGGGACTAGACGTGCAAAGGGAACAACCTCAGACGATTTGAAAGAGAGTGTACCGCTGTTGGGATTTCTTCCAGACGTTCCTATCCCAAACCTGCGGATTTCATTCTTTTGTTTACCCCTTTTTGACAACAGATTTTGTTCTCCAGTTATCTAGCGTCAGTCATGAACAGGTCATCCTGTTAATAACAGATTTGTTCTCTAGTTATCTAGCATCAGTCATGAACAGGTTTTGTTGTAGGCAACATATGTCGTGTCGGCCATGGGTCTGAGTGAAAGAGGTTCATGTGTAATCATGTTTAGTTTCCATCTTTTGCTGCTTCAAATGTAATCAGGATTTTCTATCTATAATGGCGGCCAATAATCTGTGTAACTTTCTGATGGCATAGATCGATGCTTTTCTGCCACTGATTGATCGTGAACTACCCATATTTTAGTGCTTGAATTCCAGTTCTTAATTAGTTTCGTTGATGGGGATAAAAGTAATGGGTATCCCCAAAACTGCCATTAAGTGATAAGGACCCAATGAGATCAAGCCAAACGCGACTTAAGATGAGCGCAGCTGGCCCAACGGAAACCGATCTCGCCTCATCCGACCCCTGAGGGACCGCCCCGTCCCTCAGACTGACCCCCACAGGGAGGCTTCAGTCTCGCCCGACCCCCGGATCATCACTAAAATTTACGATACACTTTACCATAGTGCTTCCCTAAGGATTTCACGATACCCCCAAAATACTCTGTGATGAAGTGCTACACTGGTGATTCTGTGGCGCTTGCAGAATACCTATCAGATTGAGCATAAGAGACACCAACAACATTTCTATCTATAATGGCGGCCAATAATCTGTGTAACTTTCTGATGGCATAGATCGATGCTTTTCTGCCACTGATTGATCGTGAACTACCCATATTTTAGTGCTTGAATTCCAGTTCTTAATTAGTTTCGTTGATGGGGATAAAAGTAATGGGTATCCCCAAACTGCCATTAAGTGATAAGGACCCAATGAGATCAAGCCAAACGCGACTCTTAAGATGAGCGCAGCTGGCCCAACGGAAACCGATCTCGCCTCATCCGACCCCTGAGGACCGCCCTGTCCCTCAGACTGACCCCCACAGGGAGGCTTCAGTCTCGCCCGACCCCCCGGATCATCACTAAAATTTACGATACACTTTACCATAGTGCTTCCCTAAGGATTTCACGATACCCCAAAATACTCTGTGATGAAGTGCTACACTGGTGATTCTGTGGGCTTGCAGAATACCTATTCAGATTGAGCATAAGAGACACCAACAACAACTTAGAACTGTTGTTCCATGTCATAAATTCAATAGTATAAGTATTGAATTGCAAACCTTGGTGGAAAAGTCATAGATGTCTGTGGTGCTCCTTCCTCAATCGGCACAATGGTTGAGTGATTTGAGTTGGTTGTCTTTTTCTTCATCTTTGGAGGACCTCTAAGTGAGCAATAACAAATTGTGAGCAGTTTTAATCCAAAAAATAATCTTACAACAATGAGTGAACTTAGAAAATTTATTACCTTGTTTCCATCATTGTTGCAATATTATCTTGGTTGCCCTTCTTGCATTTGTGCCAATGGTGCCCATTGAGAGCAATTGAGATTGTGTGGAATAATAGATTGGGTATAAGGCGTGGATATATTGCTTGAGCCCCATGGGCTGGTTATATACGAGTTCATGGCTTAGAGGGCAAGTAGCCTCTCCTAGAGATAATGATGGTTATCCCGGGATTACAATCAATTCTAAACTAACCATATCCGGAGTTGCCTAATATACTCTAACACCCATAGCCTATACAAATAGGACATTTGTGCTCCCTTTTTTTTCCTTTTCTTCTCAGTACCACCCTTATGGCGCTCACGATGAGGCCTACCAGCTGTGGCTTTCAATAGAGGAGGATGCATGAAAAATCCATGAGTAGATTTAGACCATTGGCTCTTGTCCTTCATAGAAGGAATTACTTGGCTACATACTTCTCTAGAAGAGCATTGCTGAGTGAGGTGATAAATGCTATTGCATGTTTGTAAGGAATACCAGAAACTTGCCATTGCGTGCAAGAACATGCCTTCTCATTTGGGGACTGTCTAAGCCCCTAGGTGTTCCTATAGCCTGTCTAAGCATTTGCATGAACCAGATCTAATTCTCATTTGTTTCAGAATCAAAGACACCAAAAACAAACTGCGAACAACCAATTATGTCCATCAACAGTTGAAGCACTAGCTAATTTCCCCTTGAACTTCCTGGTCAAGAAAGTGATATCTATTGCTAAGTACGGCCTGCAACCACTAAGAAATCCCTCAGTGCATGGTTTCAAGGCAAAGAAGAATCTCCTAAATCTGATTTTTTTTTTCTTTCCATTTGATGATCAATCACTACAATGCTACCGGGACAACTGCTCTCAATTTGTGCCTTAAATAGATTAACTGCAATCTCAATCTCCATAAAGTTGCCTCAAAGCTAGCTCTTTACCCATCCATACCCTCTTGTAGTGGATGCTCACCTTGTGGTGTTCTTTCAGCTTCTTTTGCAAGGCCCCTGCATTGAGAGTGGGATCATCAACGAGCTAGTCCTTCACCTTTTCACAAATCCAATGTTTGGTTGCATTCTTTGTCATTTTCTTCCTTATTGTTCTTGTGCAATTATATGCACAAGGGTTCTTCCTCACCTACAAAATAGGAACACATGTAATTAGCTATAAGAATTAGGCACAAATTACTGTTGCTATGCAGAAACAATAAGCAATGAGTAAGGAATTACCATTACAGTGCATTTATCCTACGTTGTGGATGCATGTAGCTTCCATGGACAATTATCTTCATCTCTCCTAGAACAGTAATACACGCTTCATGCAAAACCATGTTTGCGTCTAACCACAAGCATGTTTTAGTTCTATAGGACGATCAGTAAGTGAAGATGAAATGGAATTACCCACACGCAAAGCCAGATGTAGATCGCTACTCACCAGTTTCGCAACTTATTCACTCGCTACAAGTCTGGCCGTCAATAATCCCACACCGTTCTAGTGCAGCCACTACTGTAACACGTCCCTAACCCTATCTTGTCAAGGAGGTAGTTACTGTTCATCCATTGTCGACGCCCCTGCTCTCCCCATCCCTCATTTTTCGGGGTACCACCAAATCCTACTCCGCGCGTTGAGCCATAGGGGTGAACATAGTATAGTGGACAAATATGCACCAATAACTTTGATATTAAAATTCAGTTAGCGTGCTTAAAAATTATAGAATGTGTGTAAATGATTTATAAGATAATATAAATATCTTTATCTGAATCTAATCCAAAGAAATTGTCCATGCAGCTTCAAGGAGTAGCAGCTGCTGGATAGGTATTCCAAAGATTTTTTTTTTGAAAAGATAATCCAAAGAAAAATCAGTCACGAATCTCAATCCAGAAAAAAATTGAAACAAAACAATTGTGCCACGTCACTTCAAGATCGCCCCTGCTACTCCCAGGAGCCGTCGCCACCAACTGCGAGTCCAAACCCACCACAAACCAGAACCCCGCACGAGCGCCTTTCATCGCCATGGGAACCAAGAATCTGACCCGGAAACCTCCCGCTTCCATGGCGACGGCATCCACCACGCTGCTCCTCTCCCTCGCCCTCCTCGCCTCCGCCGCGGTCGCCTCGCCGTCGCCGGACGCGGATTCCATCTCCCGGTTCCAGGAGTACCTCCGCATCGACACGGCGCAGCCGGCGCCGGACTACGCCGCGGCCGTGGCCTTCCTCCGGGACCAGGCCTCCGAGGCCGGCCTCGAGGCGCGCACGCTGGAGCTCGCCGCTGGGAAGCCGCTTCTGCTGCTGCGGTGGCCCGGGCGGCGGCCGTCGCTGCCCTCGATACTCCTCAACTCCCACACCGACGTCGTGCCGTCGGAGCCGCAGAAGTGGGACCACCCGCCCTTCTCCGCCGCCCTCGACGAGGCATCCGGTCGCATCTACGCCCGGGGCTCCCAGGTGAGATGTACTTCCTTACTGAGAAGGTTGCTTAAAGCTGCTATTTTTGCTTGTTTAGTGTGAACTGTATATATGTGGCATGCATCAATCATCATGAATATGAATCATTTACAATTGTTGGGAGTTATTGATGCCGATAGACTTGTTTTCGGAAGACCAATTTTGGTTACTGGTCTACGAATTGGTTTGATTCCTTCATTGTTAATTAGGACTGGGATTAAGATATTCAATTGGGAGAGTAATCTACCTCGAACAGGAAGTTCATCTTTCTATTTGGATTTGCAAACTATGCTTTATTGTATGGCTGGGATTGCTTACTGATGATTTTATTGTAGTTGTGTCAACTGTTAGAATGATGCTAAGTAAAAAGTGTATATTAATCTGCAAGACTCAATGTCAGTTGAAGTGTGAACTCGCACAGAATTTTACACTGCATTCACTACATTTATCCTTTTTTTCCTGCTAAAACTACTCTTATGCTGTATATTCATGTTCCTCATACATCTCTACCTGAAATGTCCATCTTCCCCTTGCTAAATGCTAATTTATTATCTTAGACTGTTTGCTAAATATTTGATTCTTTTTGTCTATGTTCATGCTCCTGTAGAATAAAATTACACATCATGTTGTTCATGAAATGGTTGAAAGCTCCAAAGCTCAAACAAATAAAATCATCTACCTTACGTGTTTATTGCATCCAATATATTCTTGGACTTCCCCGTGTCTCATGCAGGACATGAAGTGTGTGGGGATGCAATACCTTGAAGCTATCCGCTGTCTCCGTTCTGCAGGATTTGTTCCAGATCGAAACATCTATATAACTTTTGTTCCTGATGAGGAGATTGGTGGGCATGAGGGTGTTGAGCTGTTTGTTTCATCTAAGGAATTCAAAGAAATGAACGTGGGGTTGGTCCTTGATGAGGGGCTTGCATCTCCTGGGGAGGAGTATCGCGTGTTCTATGCTGAGCGTAGCCCTTGGTGGCTTACTATAAAAGCAAAGGGTGCACCAGGGCATGGTGCAAAGTTGTATGATGGTAGTGCAATGGAGAATTTGATTAAGAGCATGGAAGCTATTAGAAGATTCAGGACATCACAGTTTAATTTAGTGAAGTCCGGAGAGAAGGCTGAAGGAGATGTTGTGTCGGTGAATTTTGCATACCTGAAGGCTGGCACACCTACACCGACGGTTAGTTGATCTATTTTCATTCTAAGTGGCAGTTTTAATGTTTCAAGAATTATTGCTGATCTTTACTAGATCCAATTAAATTATATTGGTAGCTTGATCACCTGATCTCTCACGGGTTGCTAATGTAATGGTCTTGTTCCTTATTATCCTATGATATTATTGATTATGTTAGAAAACATTTGTAGTAGGCCAGTTAATATCCTATGATAGTATTTGTATTTACTAGAATTGGCCAATTATGTTTGGGGTATCCGGTCATTTTGTCATTGCACGACTGATGTAGTTCAAGAAATTTGGCGTGATTTCATTATTGAGATGGCTCTCTGAGCTTTTTTATATTTACACAAACACAAACACATTTGAGTTAAAATCGACGCTGTTCTTATTCTTATAGTACCTTTTGTACTTCCCAACATCTGATGAATTTTTTTGGTACTGTCCGTCCTTTGTTGGAGCAATAAATGATCATCCGTTATCAAAGTTGGTCTTGTTCAGAAATACATTCTCGAATTGACAATCAATGCTTTTCTAGAATCTGATGTTTTATATACTTTCCATTTTTTTTGATCCATTGAATTCTTACCCGTCTAACCCATGTATCTTGCATAAATTGGGAGTAGTTCATCAATCAACTAAACCAGGCCAACTCATGTTCTGTGCTGTAAGTTTCCAACTAATTAGTTTATCATTTTCCCTTCTTTCAGGGTTTTGTCATGAATCTCCAACCATCTGAAGCAGAAGTAGGTCTTGACATCCGGATCCCTCCTAGTGCCCATGTGGAAGCACTGGAGAGACGCCTTGTTGAAGAATGGGCGCCATCTTCACGCAACTTGACCTGTGAGGTATGACTTTCATGTTGTTGAACTGTTGGCATATATATGATATAAACATGTAATTTAGTTAGCTCCTTACATGGAGAGACAGCTCTGAACCAAAAGAAATCATATTTACTTTCACATCCTTTTTGGGCACTTCTGATGTTGAGTTGTAATTTTATTGAATTTTATGGACAACAAAAGCACAGAATTCAGGCAATAAGTTATTTAGATTAATTGAAGGATAGTTGAAAACGTCCCTGCAGTTCAATTTTCTGTATCAAAATCCATCAGGCCTCTATGTATTAGCTTTCAATATTTCTTTGGTATTATGATAAATGTAGTTCATCTAGATAATACGCTTCAATTTTTCAATCTATGCACTCTCTTTTGCCACTCTAATGGATTTGTATTTATCAATGGGGCTCAGTTTTCTCTTTATTTTGTTAACAGGCCGAGGTAATATAAGGTTTTCTCCGTGCTTCTGTTAGAGGTGTTATTCTTTTGACTATCTTAGTTTATTGAAGATAGACTTGTGGATTTATGATCTAGCACACGAATATTTGAGTCTTACATAGTTTAAAACAATACTTGTTCTATTCCTGTCAAATGTTGACAAAGATAATAACATGTTGCATTGTGATGTCCAACACAAAAGTGCAGTACTGCAGTTCTATATTCTGTATGCTACTATAATCTGTATGGTCCATATGCTTGGCCTGGTTATATGAAATTCAGAAAGTTTCCAATCATATATCTTCTGGGGATCTGTTCTGCAGTTTAAACAGAAGATGTCTGTCCTGGACAACTTTGGGAAGCCCGCCATGACACCTGCTGACAGCACAAACCCATGGTGGCTGTTGCTTGAAGAAGCTGTCAAGAGTGCTGGTGGCAAACTTGGTAAGCCGGAGATATTCCCAGCCTCTACTGATGCCCGCTACTTCCGGCAGATTGGATTGCCAGCATTTGGCTTTTCACCTATGGCAAACACACCAATATTGCTTCACGACCATAATGAGGTTTGTGTTAATTCGTAAATTGATCCCATGAAAGTATATTCTTTGTAAATGTTATATCTAGCAAGTTTATTAAATCAGCATTTTCGTATCATGTAGTTTCTGCACAAAGATGAGTACCTCAAGGGAATCGGGATATACGAGTCTATCATCAGGGCGCTGGCCACCCACAAAGATGGCGCTAAAGATGATGAATCTAGAGCAGAGCTATGAGGAAAACTTGACTTCTCATCGTCTTGTCGCGATTCTTACTGCCAACTGGAGCACTGAAATCATGAATCCAGAGCACTGAAGTGCAGCTGCTTATATTGCTGCTCATGCGGGGAAATGGTAGAACTGCAAACACCATCCTTGTACATTTTCAATAAGCGTTCTTATGCGCTGAATATTTGGCGTGGCATCTGCAGTTCCTCTGCGCAATTCATAGTTTCAGCCTATTGCAACTTGGTGCCTCAGCCGTGACTGTTGTATCAAACCTGCATTGGCTGTATCAGTATTCAGTACTGCACGGCATGTTACTTTGTTGCCTTTCGTTGGATGGCATAACAGTCGCTGATGCACAAATCTTCCAAATGTTTGTAGCTGATGTATGACACACAAATTTCGTAAGAACTAAGAATTCATCGGCACACTTGCGGTTGAGTTATTGATAATTCACAGGCTATTGGAGCAAGGAAACACAAATTCTGTTGAAATTCGTTTACCTGGGATTCAGTTATTGACACAAAATTCGTGGCTTAAACAAGAAATTTTTCTCCAACTGTTACAAGGCTATATAGAATTCCTACGGGCCAGCCCTTCAGATCAACAGGTGGGCTTTAAGCCGCCTCGGCTCACCTCACCTGCGTTCTGCCCGCATCTGATGAACTCCCTGTTCAAGCGCCTCCCTCGCAACCGCCTTGCCGCCACTCGCCGGAGCAGCCGCCGCCTCTACCACACGCAACTGCACTCGCATCCTCTCCTCGCCACATTCTCCCGCCTCTGCGTCGACGGGCCCTTCCACGCCGCGCTCGCGCTGCTTCCTGACCTCGCCTCGGCGGGGCTCCGCGCGGACCCCGTCTCCCTCACCCGCCTCGTCAAGCTCTGCGTGCGCCACGGCACGGCGAGCGACGACCGGCTCATCCACCGCCACGTCGCGGACCATGGAGCGCTGTCGCACGGCGGCGGCGGCGGCGGCGGACTCTTTGTCTCCAACTCGCTCGTGTCGATGTACGTAAAGTTCGGCCTGCTGGACGATGCGCTCAGGCTGTTCGACGGAACGCCGGAGAGGAACGTCGTCACCTGGACGACCGTCGTCGCGGCGCTGGCTAACGCCGACGGGAGGAAGGACGAGGCGCTGAGGTTCCTGGTGGCCATGCGGAGGGACGGGGTGGATCCCAATGCCTACACGTTCCCAAGTGTCATCGGCGCGTGTGGCACGCCGGGGGTGCTCGCGGCCATGCACGCCAGCACTGTCAAAGTTGGGCTGGATTCGGACGTGTTCGTGCGGAGCTCATTGATCGACGCGTACATGAAGCTTGGGGATTTGGATGGCGGGCGTGGTGTCTTTGACGAGATGGTGACTGGGGATTTAGTTGTGTGGAATTCAATCATTGCAGGGTTTGCACAGAGTGGAGATGGTATTGGGGCGATAGATCTGTTTGTGAGGATGAAGGATGCTGGATTCTCGGCTAACCGGGGCACCTTGACGAGTGTCCTAAGGGCGTGCACTGGGATGGTCATGCTTGAAGTCGGGAGGTAGGTTCATGCTCATGTGCTCAAGTATGAGGACTTGATTCTGCACAATGCACTTCTTGACATGTACTGCAAGTGTGGAACACTGCAGGATGCGGATGCCTTGTTCCGCAGGATGCCGGAGAGGGATGTAATCTCATGGAGCACCATGATCTCCGGTTTGGCGCAGAATGGGAGAAGCACCGAGGCGTTGAGGGTTTTCGACCTGATGAAATCTGAAGGAGTCGCACCGAACCGCATAACGTTGGTTGGAGTTCTCTTTGCCTGCAGTCATGCTGGTCTAGTGGAAGATGGATGGTACTACTTTAAGTCAATGGAGAAGCTCTTTGGCATTCGACCCGAGAGAGAACACCACAACTGCATGGTCGATCTCCTTGGCCGAGCAGGGAAGCTCGATGAGGCTGTGGAATTCATCCATGAGATGAGCCTTGATCCAGACTCGGTTATTTGGAGGACTCTCCTAGGCGCTTGCAGGATGCATAAAAATGCCAATCTTGCAGCATACGCAGCCAGAGAAATACTTAAACTGGAGCCTGACGACCAAGGTGCTCGTGTATTGTTGTCAAACACATGCGGATCTGCGGCAGTGGACAGATGCTGAGAAGTCATGGAAAGCGATGAGAGACCGAGGTATGAAGAAAGAACCAGGAAGAAGCTGGATTGAGGTGGAGAAACAGGTCCATGTGTTCATTGCTGGTGACTTATCACACGCATCCTCAGACTCCATAGTTCAGGAACTGAACCGGTTGATTGGAAGGATCAACGCTCTTGGTTGTCCCGCAGACAGAATTTGTGCTGCAGGATCTGGCGATCGAGCAGAAGGAAGATCTGCTGAAATATCACAGCGAGAAGTTGGCGATAGCATTTGGAACTATGCATGCTATGGAAGGGAAGCCTATCAGAATAATGAAAAATTTGAGGATCTGCGGGGACTGCCATGCGTTTGCGAAGCTCATCTCCAAGAGCGAAGGCAAGGTGATCATCATCAGGGACCCTGTTCGGTTCCACCATTTCCAGGATGGAGCTTGCTCCTGTAGTGACTACTGGTAGCCGGAAGCCAGTTAATTGTTATACAGCGTTCTCACTTTATGAGGTTAGTGTTTTTTTTAAAAAAAACACTTGTGAGGTTAGTGGTTACTGGCGACAAGTACTGCTTCTTTGATCCTTGTGAAAGTGGATGTCCTCTCTGTTCACTGGTGACCAGAATTATGTAGATTTTCTGTTTATTGAAAGAAGAGTAAGAAAAGAATGTTTCTAGTCAAAAGGAGCAAAGGCAAAAAAGATTAAAAAGGGTACAAAAAGAAAGGTGAAGATAGCATGCAGATGTCACGGCCCATGAAAGGCCCACTGGGCCACCCTTCTCCCTGGTCCCATCATCTACGCAGCATCGCAACAGCCAACAGGCGACGCAAGCGCCCCGAAAACAAACGACGCCAGTTTCCGCCGTCCTCCTCCGTCGAGCTCCAGCCAGCCACGGTCCCGTGGAGACCGCCGGTGACACGGCGCCGATATTAATAGAGCAGAGGAGGAGCGGGGCGGTGTCCTTTGCCGGTGGCTGTGGTGTTAGTGAGGCGCGGCGAGATGTCGGTGCGGATAAAGGCGGTGGTGGACAAGTTCGTGAGGGAGCTCAAGGAGGCGCTCGACGCGGACATCCAGGACCGCATCATGAAGGAGCGGGAGATGCAGAGCTACATCGCGGAGCGCGAGCGCGAGGTCGCCGAGCGGGAGGCCGCGTGGAAGGCTGAGCTCTCCCGTCGCGAGGTACGGATCCCAACCCACTCCCCTCCTGCTCCATTATTTGCTCCATCCGCCTCATCTCGTTTTAGGATCCTGGCCAGCATCTTTTACTGCCATCTGTTTTGTGATCACGAACACGGAAGATACTGATTCTGAAACCGCTTGGATCCGTTCCTTCTGATTTGTTCATGCGTTTTCAATTATTGTTGTAAAAAAGATGGGAAAAAGATTGGGATGAGTAAATGGCACTGAACTTGCATCTGCACTGCAGAGAGTTTCTTGATGAGTTGAGTCAATGCCCTTCAGTTTCCTCTAATGATGAACCATGAACAAGTACATTGTAAGAGATTATTCCTTCCTTTTCACTGTAGTAGTCATGAAGGCAGCGAGGGGAATAAAGCTTGTCTCTTTCAGTTCCGTAGAGAACATGGAAACCATAGGAAGGTAAGGTGATAGGTCATGTGAAGATAAGAATATAAAAGGTTCCTGCGAAGCCTAAGCACTGTCCCTCAAGTAGTCACAGCTCATATGACTTTGAGAGAAAACATTATATGAAATATCCACTGACTTCTCAAGTAGGCAGCTCATTTTCTTTTCTCTGCAATATATAGTTGTAGCTTTTACATGCAAACCTATTGAGGTCTGCTTTGTAGTATCTGACAATGCAAGTGCTTTACTGTGCTATATAGTGGGCTGATAAATCATACAAAGGCCACAGGTCAGATGTAGTTGGAGAATTTCTTCTAAGAAAAAAGAAATGAATTGGTGTACATTAACACTACTGACTTATGGTTTATAAGATTACAAATTACCAGAACAGATCAAGGCAACATAATTATGAATTTATATATAAAAAAAGATGCACTAATCATGGTCCTGGTTCAGTGTACTGAGGAACAAGTCCAACTCCTGTTCTCAACCCATGAACAATATGAATACGTATCTTTTTGTTATTCCATAATTTCCTAGAATTCCATTGAGGTAAATGGAAGTCAGGCTTAGTGACCTGATGATCTACAGTGCCAATAGAAAGGTATGCCCCAGCAGAGTGAGGAGAGCGGGATCTTCCCTTCCTCCAAGAGTCTGCATCAACGAAAGGTTTAGCCCTCGATGATGGCTATTTGCCACTTGGAGCTGTAGCTATCCTAACGGTTGGGCTGTTTGCCCATTAATGTGAATAGAAATACACAAGATGGGAAAGTGCCCCCTGTTTTGTGGAGATAAGGAAACAACTCCCACATGGATAACAGTATGAGGGGGCCCGAACTTGGAAAAGGTTCTTCCGTTCTTGGATAGATCGGGTTGGGGGATGAGCTGAAAATCCATAGAGATGAATGCTTGGGCCCTACCGCGGATACACCAATCTTGGCCTGGGTAGAGTCCCTACACCCATACTGATTTGATGCTTTATTTCCAGCATATAAGGATGTTGTTTCTGTGTAGTGCGTGCTGCTATCTTGGAGACCTCAGTGCTAAAGGACCTACCCTTTAATTTTCATCAGCTCAGGCTATACAATTCAGTTGTACCTTTTAGGTTGACGTCCAGCATCTTGGTGGCCAGATCATTATCACTGGAGTCACCTTTCTGTTGCGACCACAAGGAAACCCCTCACGTAACCTGATTGGAAGCAGCATATGCTGTCAAATTCTTGTCAATGAACTATATTAGGATATAAATTAGATAGGCAGCAACCAAATGAGCAAGATTTATGTCATAATCGTCAATAGAACAGGTTTATCTTTGGAAGATAAATCTAATCTGATGCACTCATGATGACACCGAGTTGCTCTTATCATGCAAAGAAAAGATAGCAACACTCATGATGATAGCATCATAATTGACCCTGAGTTGCTCGATTACGCAGTGGTGCTTTTATCCTAGCCAAATTGTCACTTCTTCGACACAACGATATTCTTACCTAAATTTATCTTTTAGGTAAAGTGAAGACTAAGAAATAAAGACAAGTGATCCATGTAGTGGGTTGTCAAATAAACATTTTCTCTATTGCGTGTCATAGTAGTCTCATCAGTGAGCTGTCAACAAATCTTTTTGGTCACTGAAGGATCCTCTGAGTTACGTCATCCAACTCGTTTTTTACCTTTGTATTTCTTGGTAGCTCATAATCGTTGACACAATCTTTGGGACCTGTAATTTGACCCGCTGTGCCTTTTTTTCATCAGGCTGAAATCGCGCGGCAAGAAGCAAGGCTGAAGGTCGAAAGGGAGAACCTGGAGAAAGAGAAGAGCGTCCTCATGGGGACGGCCTCAAACCAGGACAACCAAGATGGAGCCCTGGAGATCACAGTCAGCGGCGAGAAGTACAGGTGCCTCCGGTTCTCCAAGGCGAAGAAATGAGAGCTTCGCTGGGATGAGCTACCACGACACTACTGAACTAGCCACTGATAGTACTATAAGTCGGAACCAATCTGAAGCCGTAGCATCCTACTCTATTTACAATCTGGAACTGTACGAGAAATTCTGAAATCTGCCTGGACGAGTAATGGGGAGGAATCTCTCTCGTCTGGGGTGCCTGGTTGGCTGCATCCCCTCCTGTTCCTAACTGATAGCTAGGGTCACTCAACCAACGCAAACCTGAACATGACGCGGTCCTGTACCGCCAATCAAGTGCCCCTGGGTCACTGTAGCATGGATATCTGGTTTCATCCTAATCTGACTGAACTTTGATCCATCTTGAAGATGAAACCCTGTAGCCCTGTTGAAAATTGTCTCTGCACATGCCTGTTGAAAACTGTCGTCCCCGATTGGATGTGAAAACACTCTGAACTTTCATCTTTCGCCCTGTAGGTTTTTCCCAGGACGGGGCGTTGCGATTGGGACCTCTGTCTGAACGGCTGCCGTCGGGATGGGGCCCAGACTTACGATCGAGCCCCCGCCCTCTGACAGAGACCGTTACCTGAAAAGCCAGAGGCGTTTCATTCAGTTCAAGCCTGTGATGTGCTCACCTCAACCGTCTGGCCCTACCCAGATCCCGTTGTTCGCTGCAACCATTCTTTATATTCAGAGATCAGCCATAACGATTCTTTTATCCAAGCAGTAACCATTCTCATATTCAGTAATGGTAACTAGTTAGTGGTAAATTACACTGACGCGACGCCATCATGCGCGAAAGCATCCGGGCACGTCACGCTGTCGTGTGGAGCGAGCCGGCGTGATGGCCACGTGGCCTCAGATCCGTCAGAGGCCGCCGCGGATCAAGCACCTGTGGAGGATCAGAGAATGGAGACTGCGTAGCCATGTGACGCACACAGAGCGGCAGAGGCGAGGATAAAAAAATGAGTTAATTCCCTATATAGCATCGAGAAATATAACTCATCACCTATATGTCATTAAAAATTGGCATATCTTTTCTATGCCATTGTTTATAATTTGTCATCCCTTGTATGCCATTAAAGTCAAATTCCCATGTTAACGCCGTCAAACTTGTGCAACCTGGACATTTTTATCCCTCCTCCCAAATAGAAATAGCGCTCAGGCCACGCACAAAGCCGTGCTTCGACGCGCTTGGCGCGGACGCCGCCGTCGCACGCTAGGGCCGCCGCGCACCTCAGCCACACGGCGCAGTAGGAGAGCGCGCGGCTCAAGGCCGAGGCGTGCGAGGCCAGGCCGCGCGCGCTCGCCACGTCCGCCTCCGTCTCGGCGCCGCGTGCGCCGCCCGGCCCCTCTGCCGCGTCGCCCGGGCTCGAGTCGCCCATGTCCACGCTAACTTTCTCCGAGAGCGCGGCGCTCGTCTCGGTGCTGGAGGCGCACGGTGCGGCGGCGGCGAGGAGCGCAGGCGAGGGCCGCGCCGGCAGGAGGGCAGCACGGGCGCGGAGGGCCGCGGCGGGGAAGGGTGGCCGCGCGCCCTTTGCCGCGCTCGCAGAGGGCCGCGGTGGGGCAAGCTGGAGCGCAGCGGAGGCCTTGTCGAAGTGGAGCGCGGGTTGCGGAGCTGGAGGAGGAGGAGCAGGCGCGGGGGCGGCGACGAGGAGGCGGCAGGGGAGAGGAAGGCGTCCCAAGTGGCCGGGGACGGGAGGTGCAGCGCGAGCGTGGCGTGCGCGGCGTCGTCGCCCAGCCACGCGCGCCACGCGCCGCACGCCTCGAGCCGCCACGCGAGCTCGTAGCCCCGCCCGTCCTCGCCCCGCAGTTGCGCCGCGGCGCGGTTTGGTCGCCTGCTCGAGCCGGTTCCGCATGCCGGGATCTCAGTCGTCGGCGTCACTCCCCTGCGGTGGGTTCGGGGCCCGGACTCTAGTGCTCGGAGCTTGGACGCCGGGGAGTCGGAGAAGACAGGCGCAGGTCGTGTGGTCATCTGCTTTTTTTTAGAAAGTGGGGTCACCTGCCTTGCTTCCGATTGGAATCAGCGTGTGAGGTTTCGGACAGGGGTATTGTTGTCTTTTGACCTACCCTTTAACAGCTCCATTACTAGATTTTGACGGCAGTGGCATGTAGGGAATGAGAAATTATAAACGATGGCATAGAAGAGATATGTCAATTTTTGATGACATATAGGGGATGAGTTATATTTCTCGATGGCATACCGAGTGGTCTTCCAGGGCCAGCAGAGGCACTTGCAAATCCAGCTGCTCGTGTGCCCGTGCCGCCGCCGCTGCCGCGGAGGCCGGGGGGTGACAGACAGCGGCGAGCTGCGGGCGGCGCGCGCGCGTGTCGCCCCCGCCGACGTGCTGGACAGGCGGTGGAGGCGGGCCGGCGGGGCTGCCGGCCGGGCTCTGCCCATGCGCGGCTGCCTACCGTCGCCGGCAGACTCGGGCTCGCGCTCGTGCTCGCGCCGACGAGCGTCGCGGTTTCTCTCTGTTTTTTCTTTTTTGAAACAGAGCGTCGCGGTTCGAGGTGGCTTCCGCGCGGCGCGCGCACGTGGCCCGGCCGCCCCTCCCGATGCGAGCCGAGCTCGGCCGCCGCTCGTGGCTCATCACTCGCCTTTGCCAGGACAGACAGATGCCTGTAGCAGTGGATGGGGATCATAGGATCATCAATGATCGATTGAGCACTATTGTTGATGTGAAAAATGTTCACACAAGGAACTACTGTGACAGTGAGGAAAAAAAATAAAAGTCGTATGAAATTGGTAAGGTAGAGAGAGAGAGAGAGATTTCCATCGAGTTTCTATGGCTTCGCTGGTAGGAAGAATGTGAGGTTACCGAGAGATTCTCTCGTGACATGGGGAGGTGTTGCTAATTACTCCTCCGCTTTTAACTTGGTTGCGCATTACTAGTTATTAACCCCTGGCCGGTGAGATAAACTTGCATCAAGGTGGTATTGGTAAGGATTTGGTATCCTGTCTTGTCCCTTGGACGGAGTTAAGATTACTGTAATGGCATCCGAAACCTAGAGAGAGAAGATGCCACCAAATCCACAGGGCTATCTATCCCCTCATCCGGGCCAACAAAGGGACCAAATGATGATACACTATTTTAGGCCTGTTTACATTTTTACACGTAAACCCGTAAACGCAAAAAAAACATCGCATCGAATATTTTGATACATGCATGGAGTACTAAATGAAGTCTATTTATAAAACTTTTGTATGGATGGGCTGTAAATCACGAGACGAATCTAATGAGCATACTTAATCCATGATTTGCAACGGTGATGCTACAGTAACCATCCCGCTAATTATGAATTAATTAGCATCATTAGATTCGTCTCGCGATTTACAACCCATCTGTGTAAAAAGTTTTGTAAATAGACTTTATTTAATATTTCAAATTAGTAAGATTCCATCGTAAAAAAATTTGGGTTCTATGTAAACACAGCCTTAATCCTTTTTCACTTCCATCCACCCACCCATTATTCCGTGCGGAGAAAACAAGATTCACCCGACCCCAAACCCAAATGGAAAGGGAGGCGATCGGCATCCCAAGGCGGTAGCCGATAGGACAGGGCAGCGAAGCCTCCCCCCTCTCTCTGTCTCATCCCCAGGCTCGGAGCTCTCTCCATTTCTACGTGACTCGAGCCTGCCAGTGCCAGCCCGAGCTGCATCCACTTCCGCATCCCGAGAGGCGAGAACCGCCCCCAGAAACCAGGGGCAGGGCGCACCAAGAACCACCCACGGCCACTGCACATTGCACAAACCTCGGTGAGCGCGAGGGGAGAGAGAGAGGCCGAGAGGGAGTCGGAGCCCAATTCCCCAATCCCCGCCGCCCACCGGGACCAGCAATTCGGTGTCCTTCCCTTCCTCCCTCCCTGCGCGCGCGCAGCCCGGCGGCGAGTGTGACTCCTCCGTCCCCGGGTTCGCTCGTTCCAGATTTCCGTCGGGACGAGCCGTCCACCTCGCGGTGGTCTTGGATCGGGCCACCGGCGCCGCGGGAAAAGCCGCCTCTTTTTCTGCGGTTGGGCGCCGGCCGGGCTTTTTGATCCGGCGTCGCGCCACCTGTGCTGCGGTGGTTCTGGTTCTTATCCGGAACCGGAAGGGCATCTGGGGAGGGTGGGGCGGCGGGCCACGAGCGGCACGGGACGAGCGGTTGGCGATGGCGACGATGGGGGTGAGAAAGCGCAGCGGCGAGGGCCGGGCGCCGAGGCGTGCATAAAGGAGGAGGCGGGGATCCCGTGGCGTCGAGAGGGAGGGGGAGGAGATCTGGGCTCCTGAGCTGGTGAGCGGGGGAGAGAGGACAGAGGAGCAGAGGGCGTCGAGGAATGGGGACCGCGGTGGATGCGGCGGCGTTCGGGTCGGTGGACGGGGTGGTGGCGGAGGTCATGCGGCTGCACCGCTCGCTGCCGGCGCGCCCGTCGCTGGAGGAGGTGGAGGCCGCGGAGGCGCTGGCGCACGCCGCGGACCGGGAGGAGCGGGCGCGCCTCGACGCCGTGTCGCGCCTGCGCAGGCCTCCCGCCGTGCCCGACGAGCTCTTCGCCGTCGCGCTCGAGATGCACCGCGCGCTCGCCGCCTTCCAGTGCCGGGAGCAGAAGCGCGACGCCACGCGGCTGCTCGAGCTCGACGCGCTCCACGCGCTCTTCGACGACCTCATCCAGCGCGCGTCGCAGTGCGTGCCCTCCAGCTCCAGCTCCGGCTCCACCCGCGCGGCGCCGCGCGTCACTGCCGCCCCCGCCGCTGCATCCACCTCTGCCGCCTCGTCGTCGTCGTCGGTACCTGCGGACAGCAACGCCGACCGCTACTCGTTGACGAGCACTAATGGGTTCAGTGCGGCGAGGAAGGTGACGGGCGCGGGGCGCGTCTCCATGGATGACAGCTACGTCAAGAAGGCCAAGGCCGCAGTATGGGACGATGGTGTTGTGGCAGCGAGCTCGCATACGCCCCGAGGAGCTGTTGCAGCAAACTCCGTGGCGGCTCGAGTGGATGGCGGTTACGGTGAGCCCATTCTACCTTTTGGTCTGCTTTATTACC
This sequence comes from Panicum virgatum, assembly GCF_016808335.1. Taxonomy (NCBI): domain Eukaryota; kingdom Viridiplantae; phylum Streptophyta; class Magnoliopsida; order Poales; family Poaceae; genus Panicum; species Panicum virgatum. Next base: position 47,638,683 of record NC_053150.1, on the reverse strand, counting down.
AAATTTGTGATTCTGTGCAGTGTTCCATTTTGAGTTTTCAGTGAGTTAAATTGGATGCATGTGCATTGTCCTGTTGTACACTATTATGTTTTTATGACAAAATGGAGAGGTTCCTTAGCCATCAATCAACTAGTAGTCCATAATTTGGGTTTACGACAAATGAAAATTCCTTAGCTATCAACTAGTCCATAATTTGGGTGGATAATCAATTGACCCTTGGAAGTATGTGCGTATTGATTGATTCTTTGCTTTGGCAGGAGACGGGGATGAGAAATTGTCCCACATTAAGCTAGCTAGCATGATTGAAGTTGCTGCAAAGAAAGGCCCTCGCGAACTCAACCTCCAAGGCAAACTCACGAACCAGATTGAGTGGCTACCTGATTCCATTGGAAAGCTTACTGGGCTTGTTACCCTTGATATTTCGGAGAATCGGATCTTGGCTTTGCCGGATGCAATTGGGAGGCTTTCTTCTTTGGCCAAATTGGACCTTCATTCCAATCGAATTGCTCAGCTCCCTGAGTCGATTGGGGATCTCTGCAATTTGATGTATCTCGACCTGAGGGGTAATCAGTTAGCATCATTGCCCTCTAGTCTTGGCAGGCTGGTAAAGCTTGAGGAGCTTGATGTGAGCGCAAACCATCTTACCTCACTCCCCGAATCAATAGGAAGCCTTGCACGTCTGAAGAAGTTAATCATCGATACAAACAACCTTGATGAGCTGCCATACACTATTGGCCATTGTGTTTCACTGGTAGAACTGCGGGCGGGCTATAATCATCTCAAGGCCCTCCCAGAGGCTGTCGGAAAGCTAGAGTCTCTGGAGGTCCTGTCTGTGAGGTACAACAGTATCAGGGGACTTCCAACAACAATGGCATCTCTCACAAAGCTGAAGGAGGTTGATGCAAGTTTCAATGAGCTCGAGTCTATTCCTGAGAACTTCTGCTTTGTTACTTCTCTTGTTAAACTGAATGTCGGGAACAATTTTGCTGACCTGCGATCCCTGCCTCGTTCCATTGGCAACCTTGAGATGCTGGAAGAGTTGGATATAAGCAATAATCAGATTAGGGTGCTTCCAGATTCTTTTGGAAACTTGCAGCGTCTCCGTGTTCTCCACGCAGAAGAAAACCCTTTACAAGTGCCACCAAGAGATGTAGCTTTAAAGGGAGCTCAGGTGATTTTTTTACTTTCTTTTCTTGAACAATTAGCGACCCTTTGTGATAAAGTTTTTTCATTGGTATTTTCTTTTCCTTTTGTTGTGTTTTTATAGGCTGCTGTTCAATACATGAGTGAACATGTTGCCAAGAGAGCCACAAGGTCACAACCGACAAAGACAAAGAAGACTTGGGCTCAGTTCTGCTTTTTCTCCAGGCCTAACAAAAGAAAGCATGACCGTATTGACACTGCTTCATGATTTATTTGGAGATTGAAGACAAACTGTTATTTCATCTCTTACATGTGCAGAAGTACAAATGGGCGCATCCTCTTCGATTGCTACCATTGTGAGGATGGGTCAACAAGATGTGATGCCCAGAGCTTTTCCTTCGACAATTCTGCAACTTTCTTCTGTGGAACCAAAATGGTCAGGTTTTATCAAACCTGCTCACTCTCCTTTCCAACAGGCCAACACAGCTTTGAATAACCCCCGGAAGATCCCTACTTCAGCTAAAGAATCCAGAAGTTATGGAGTAAGTTATGTAGTCAGTTGGCCTGGTCGAGTGCAGCTGAGTAAAGGGAACTAGACATCTGAATTTCGTTAGCCTGCCACACAACTTGTCAATATGAAAAATATACATGCATCTAGTGAAACTAAGACTTCTTTATTTATAAAATTTGCTTTTGGAGAGCTTTTTCTTTCTTTCTTTGACCAAGTGTTCTTTTAAAATTCTAAGATAGGACCCAAATCCGCAAGATACAACAAGATGGTTGGATTGAGAATTAGTACAGTCAAAGTCTTACGGATACGTTGGTGTAACTTTGTTTCCTATTGTAATCCGTATTGTTCAATGCATTCTGAACAGTTCTCTTGCAACTTATTTAAGTCATTAAGTGTACAATCTTTCTGGAGATATTCAGAAAACGTAACATTTTGCATATCCTCTTTTATTCTTTGGTAGTATGATTCTTTCATCTCTTGTAACATGGTGCATTCAAAAGACTCGTGATGCTGTTTGCTGTTTGAACAACACCAGCATTGTTATGCCAAGTTCAGTCTGACTGTTTTTTATCCAGGGAAGACATTTTTTTCCTTATTCTGTTCAGGATTGGGTTTCAGATAAATAGATGATTATTGGTTTTTTTGGTGACATGTAAGTTCATTTGACAAGAAGGCTCGATTTCCACATCATTGACCAGTGGACCGGCCCCACCAAAGCATGCCACCTAACCATGCTTTCCTCCAGGACGCAGCAGCTACTGTTTATCGCTGTCCATGGTGGCGACATGGAAGCTTGCAAGCATTGCCTTCGCATGTCGCCGACCCGTGCATGATAGCCCTGTCCCCATGGAGCCATGGAGAAGAGGACATGGGAGGCCTGGATGCCAGCTACTGCACATGATCCATGACCAGGCAGCTCCGCCTCCATGCATGCCATGGAGAAGAGGAGATTGGGAATTTGGGTATCATGGGAAAGCTTCCAAGGCTTGCATGGTGATGCTCCAGCATGATGTGATGCAGCATTATTGCTGGCTGCTGACTTCTCTGTAGTGTCACGTTCAGAATAATTTGCAGATTAGACCATCTTCCAGGACCATTAACACAACTAATCTGTGCCAGAGCCAGACTGCCAGTGCCATGGAGCTGGCCGGCAGTGTGGTCCCCTTCATTTGCTGGCAAACTCATAAAATTCTGACAGAACTTGTAATTAGAGCAAATTCATACACTGACAATGATCCTGGATGTATCATGCACTAGTTCATAACTGATTCTACATGTTTGGTTATTTACATGAATAAAATATGTAGGGTTTAGTAACCAAACATGCAAAAGGCAAAAATGGGGTCTGTCGCGCTTCAATACAAAACAGGGATGGGAATAGGACACCTTTCAGAGATGAAAATAGGAGAACTAGATCAAACGGCAGCATGATAGATGTAGGCATATATGCATTTGGAGACAATTGGCGGTGGTCCTTTTTTTTTAAAAAAAAAAAGGGGCATTCGGTGGTCCCTACATGAATCAATATGCAGACTAGAGACTAATTATCCAACGCCCAGATTCTAACTTTCTAAGCCCATGGCAACTTTCTTCGTGATGCTAAAATTCCCCATGCTTTGAGTTGACTGACGATGACTCTCCAACCAAGCTGTCCAGTTCATCAGGATCCTTATGTGCCCATGGATGCTGCAGGACCTTCCTCAACCTATCAAGCGTATCTGCAATTTCCTTCATCAATGGTGTGTATTCACGCCACACATCTCCAAGCACTGTCTTGCTAACTCTGCAATCTCCTCAAGAAACTCCAAATTCTCACAATTTTTTATTTCATCATCTAGGATATCCTCTAGCTTGTTCTCCTTCATCGCCTCTAGACTCATGTCCTTTGAGGTTCAATGGCTTCTTGCGTGTGAGAAGCTCTAGGAGAGCAACTCTGAATGGCCGGCGTTCGCAGCGAGGATGACCGAGACGTAGACGACGGCAAGAGAGACCGAGAGGTGAAGTGCGCCGCGAGCCCGGCATGTGACAGCGCTGCCGGCGAGCGTGGCCATCGCCGACATCGATCGGAGGGTGCGCCGCGCCGTGCAGAGGCAGGTGGCCGTCGAGGTGCCGCGCGCTGGCCAACCCCGCCGTGGTGACTCGCGCGCCTCCCTTTCCTCTTCCGCGGCTCAACGCGAGGGGAAGACGGAAGGGCCGCGTCGACTTGCGGTCGATCAAGACCGCACAACTCCAATCCAACGGACAGGAGGGGTACAGGGGGCGGACGGTATTTCATTTACCGTCCTCCCCCGGACGGCCAGCGAAACGACGTCCACCCCCGAGCACGGGCTGGCCGGCGCCATCGATGGCGGCCACGCCGCGCTGACCTCCGCCGCGGGCGTTCGCAGCTTCCGCGCAGGACATGGAGGTCCTAGGATTCGTTAAGCTGATGCGTGATCCACCGCAGCTGACCGTCCGATCGTTGCCCACGCGAGCACCGTGGAGGCCGCAGCGGCACGACCGTCCTCGTGCTCCTGGAGACCTGGACCCGGGCTCGCGGCTCGCCCGACGTGGCTGCCGCTCACTGACACACCCGAGATCTGTCTGCTTCCTTTGGCTGCTCGGATGCGCGCACACATTGGGCATGGAGCGGCGCGGCTCGCCGTCCGCGTCGTGGTCAGGCAGGCACGGTACGGTTCATCCACGGCTGGAGAACCACGCGTGCGCCTGGTGCGCGACGTCGCCGATCATCTTCGCAGGCGAGTTGGACTGTTGGGCACATACGGCGTTCGCCGCGGCGGGCGTGTCTGAGCGCCAGCACGAGTCTGCCATCGTCGAGCCGGGGGGAGCGGCAAGCCGGCAAGCGGACGAACCCGAGAGGAAGGCGGAAGGGCCTCGCTAGCTTGCAGGCGATCTAGGCCGCACGAGTCTGATCCAACGGACACGATACACCCATTGGGTGGACGGTATTTCATTTACCGTCCACCCCGTCTGCCGTCAGGCTCGGGCGTTCCTCGTCACCGCCGACCTCGCCGGGATCGTTGACGAGAACCAAGTAGCCGCGGCGCCTCAAACGCGAGCTCCCCGAGGCCCGAGCACGCGCTCGTAGGCATGCCGTGCGCCGGGGACGCGGGCCGGCCGGCCTTGTCGATCATTGAAGCAGACAAGCCGGAGGTGGACGTCCGCTGGCACAACGCCGATCGAGCTCCGTCTGCTTCGTTGGCTGGCTCTAAAATTCCATTGATGCCGAGGTGGGAAGTGGGTTCCTGAGCCAACGCGGCCAGGCATGGGAAACGGCTTGGTCGACGGCTCGACGCCGCTGCCTCCGTCTCTCCTCCCTGAGACCGTGAGGCCTGAGCCCGAGCATCGACACTGGAGGGTGCGCCGCGCCGGAGCAGGTGGCCATCGAGGTGCCGCTAACCAACTTACCAACCCTGGCCCGCCGTTATGATCGTCGGAGACGAGCCCGCGTCGTTCCACTTAGCGGCCGGCGGGCACTTACACCTTCCGCGCAAGAGATGGAGATCACGGAGGTCTGATCCAATGGCGTCCGAGTTGGTTTGGTGGTCCGAGCTGCTGCGCCTTCGTAGTGATTCATCTTGATGTTTCAAACATTGATTTTTTTTCTGAATAATTTCGGGGGGAGAAATTCACACCTACTATATTAATCGAAGAGGCAAAGCGCCGCCAAACAAGTATGCCCCGGCGTACCAGGGTTGTACAAAATAAGGAGATGAGAAAAAAGAAAATGATAAAAACAGAGGAGAGGGTACAAGACCAATATGTGTCCATCTAACAGAGGCAAGCCGCTCCCTACTGAACAAAGCCACATCTAAATATCTGTACACCATCGATCTCCATTCCACAAGCGACCGTAAAGCCCAGAGTCGAGTCCGACAGACGACGGTCGTAGTTGCATCACCTATGGAGCATATCCAGGATCCAATCGACGAGCCTCCAACGCCATTTAAGGGGAGGAATCCTCAAAGGGGGAGGGCCGAAGAGAGGAAAACGAGGAGATTCAAGAGAGGGGATCATGGTCTCGCAACCCAGCATTTGGTGAGGCAATGCAACCAAGGATCATGCAAAATAACAGGGCAAAGACACTCTTAGCAGACCATCAGCAAGAAGACAGCCATCGATCGACGATGGGAGCTACCACCGAACAACATACTTGCAGAGACACCTCAACCATTGCACCTCCACACCACCCCTCGTAGCTACGCCGCTCCGCTGTCACCCTCCATAGAGGGTCAGGCCAACGAAGTGGGGACTAAAGGCGGAGGGAGGGGCGCAAACCAAGGCTCACCGAAAACAACGATTCCCGCCTCGATGCTGATGGAGCCACCTGAAAGCGCATCCGAGCTCTCACGCACCATCATCCAACGCCGTGCAAGGGGAGGAAACCTCGCAGGGGAATGATGGGAGAGTGAAAACACCCGGCATAATATTTGATGGCACCACTAGCAAGGAGAGCGCCGATGGAGCAGAGGCGCCAAATAGAGGACACCAAACGAAGAAGATCCACAGCTTGAATCAGCCTTGCACCAGAACCATCAACGGGGACCCTCCGCAACGAAGCCTGTAGGGTGAAGAGAGCTAAGTCGACGCCTCCAAGGAGGTGAGCGACGTCCTCAGCCGCCGCCGTCGAAAGCACCGACAGCATGTCGGGCACGGCTTTCGCCTTGAGCTCCTAGAACCCTGCACAGCCGCCGGCATCGGAGTCCTCCCGGCGCCGAAATTGCCACGGGCGTCCCCTGCAGACGGCCAGCCGACGAGTAGGCCGCATCGAGTAGGAGACCCGGGCTAAGCAGCCCCCGCTGCACCAGATCCACCCCCTCCCCCCGACCAGGAACCGAGAGCGGTAGGGGGAAGGCGGGGGTGGCGGCATGGAGGGGAGCCCCCACCCAGATCTGCAGGAGGAGGAAGGAGGGCCCCCTTGCCACCGTCCAAGCAGCAGCGCGGAGGCTGCGGCGAGCTGCAGCGCCACCCGGTAGCCGAGCGCCGTCCCCGCGCGGTGCGGCCGATGACGGCGGCGGCCGCCAGCCCCGTTGCGCCACACCCGCGATCGACGCGGCCCCGGGAGCGCCGGATTCGGTTTGCAAGTCTGTAAGGAAAATGGTCTCATTAAGCCATTGTTTTGTGATTTTGGTGATTGAGTAACAACGCAATCAATGGGACTAATGCGTTTGTCAAGTAAACATTAATAGATTCCAGGGATAAAGTAAAAAGGCCAAGCAAAGCAAAACACGAGTAAAAAACTCAAAAAAATGAAGAAATGGACGAGTTCTGCAAAAGATAGTGGGACCGGATGAACCGGTGCATAGGCACCGGAGTATCCGGCTGGCACCGGATAAACCGACGCAAGGGCGTCGGAGCAATTCTGCCCGTGTGCCAGGCCACGTGGGAGAAAATCAAGTGGTACCGGATGATCCGACGCTGCCAAAGTTAGGGCGTCGGAGCATTGACCGGAGTATACATCAGAGAGCATGTCAAAGGCGTGGGAGCGAAGTCTACTGCACCGGATAATCCGAAGCAGCACCGGAGCAAGCATCGGCATAATGACGTCAGCAGCAGCTGAAGATCCCTTCAGCACCGGAAGATCCGACGCCCCACCGGATGAACCGACGCCACATCACCGATTCATCCGGTGCCTTCTGCATCACGTGTTAGAAGCCCCAACTGCTATCTCAGGGCACAGAGTGACCGGATGATCCGGTGCCTACCCGTCGGTCTATCCGATGCCACGCAGAAAAGTGGCCAACGGCTTCCAACGGCTCTCTCCACTTAGAGGCCTATATATATACCATCCCCTGGCCATTTGAAGATTGCTGGAGTTCAAGGAAGTCACAAACACACCCAAGAACATCTCCAAACCATCCAAGAGCTTAGTGTTCATATCCTTAGCTCTTAGCACACTTTGAAAGTGTTGTGTAAAAGATAGCTCTTAGTGAGTGAGATTGCAATGCAAAGTGCCTTTGTGCTGAGGTTCTTTAGTGAACCAAAAGAAGAATTCGGTGAGCCGGCATCTTGGAGCTTTGAAGGCTCGCCGGCACGTCATCGACCCTCCGACTTGGTGTGGAGCGGCGACGACAACATTGTGCGAGGGATGTGGAGACCCCCATCCTTTGTGGAGAAGCTCCTTAGTGGAACCCGGGGGCAAGATGACCGTGATTGTGTTCACGGAAGAGACTTGGTGGCCGAGTAGCAATACTCTTAGTGAATGCTACAACAACGTGGATGTAGGCGTGCCTTTGTGGCTAACCGAACTACGGGATAAACACCCGCGTCAAGAGTTTGCTTTCTCCTATCCCTCTCTTTAAGTTTCCGCATTTCATACTAGCAATTTGTGTGCTTTTACTTTCATAGAGTAGTTTTTTGATAGGAAAGGCTATATGTTGCTAAACTCTTTTGGGATAGGAGTTTCACACTAAAACAACCATAGTTGCACATCTAGATAGCATGCTTAGTTTAATTTTGTGCAAATAGTTGGAGCCATAGGTCTAAGGTTTTAGTTTGTTTAATTCACCCCCTCCCCCTCTTAGGCTAGAGCACGGTCCGATCTCTTTCAAAGTCACCGGGTCTGCAGCCCGGACCGGCGTCGCGAAGCTCGGCGTCGGCACGGCGAAGACCAGGGGGCAGGAGCACCCCTGGCTGACGGGAGAAGCCCCACCGCCGCTTTCCTAGCAGGCACGCGGGCTTCCAGTGCCCTGCTCCGGTGGCGGCGAGGTGGAGAAGGGGCAGGGAGGGGGCTGACGGCGGTGAGAGGCCAGCGCCGCCCGAGTCGCCCTCCGGGGAGACGACTCGGGGGCTTTGCGATTTTCTCTCCCAACGTTGATTTTTGATTAACAACTCTTTTTTTTTCTTCTTCTTCTAATCTTCTCTCTTCCTCACTTCTTTTCTTCTTCCTCACCACTAGTCCTCTAATGGCCGCCAGAGATAGCGATGAGGTGTATTTTTATTTACCTTGTTCAGCATTGGCTTTCGGGTGATAGTCAATCAGAAGGTGATAATAATAAGGCGCTTGTGCTAATTAAACCGACGACATAAACTGAATGAAACCGTAGCCATGTTGCATTGTGAAATTTGCAGAGATCTGAATGCCGGTGCGTGACCTGTCCGGGGTTGAAGCTGGAAATCAAATTTCATTCTTTTTTTTTTTGAAAAAAGGGTGCCACATCAACGATCACGCAGACCCACCCGATCAAGCAACAAGCAAACCAATCACCTCACCTGATCATGCTCTCGCTTTCGTCCAGGAGGCAGCAGCTGCCACTGCTCATGACTATACCCTGATGGCTACGTCCCCATGGCCACTGCTCTCCAGGAGGACATCGGAATGAAGCTTGCAAGCCTTGCCCTTGCAACGCCAGCTATTGCCCAGCGATATGCATCCCATAATAACTCCGCTTCCTCCATGGAGAGGAGAGGATGGGGATGGGGAAGCCTCCCTCGCATGGCGACGCCACAGCATCATGTGTTGCGTGCGTGATGGAGAGCATCAATGCATCGTCACGTTCGGAATAATTTTCAGATTCGGTCGTGTTCCATGCTTCAACTGATCTGATCTCATCATGCCACTGCCTTTGAGAGTCGTATGGCAGAGTGGCAGTGGGCCCCTCTTTATTCAGCGGCTAGCTCGTGAGATCCTGGCAGAGCTTGTGCTATAACCAAAGTCTCAACCTGAAGAGTGACAATCATCCATCCTGGATTTCCTTTTTTTTTAAAAAAAAGAACAATCAATCATCCTGGACATGCCAGTCGCAAATTCATGCTTGAAAAGCAGTCAAACAATTCACCATCTGAATTTCAGCCACTGTGAAAGAAAGAGGGGACGAATTAGCATGCAAAATGGCCTCTCATGTTTGTACAAAATACAGGGGTGAGAATCGAAGAAGTTTTCAGAGATGGAAAAAAATGGGAGAATTTTTTTTGAAACAAGAAAAATGGGAGAATTGGACCACGGCGAAATGATAGCCGGAGACAGTTTGTGGTGGTGACGTGGGCCCTGCCGCGCAGAATGGGGGGAGAAGAAGGACGGACGGATGGGACGGAGACCTGCAGCTGGGGGCCCATCCCGCACCCGCCCGGCCCAAACCATCGTGCGGTAGCGAGGTGCGCGCTCCACCACCCCCCAACCCAGCCACGCGGAAACCCCAAACTGCCCCTGTGCCTGTACGCGCCCAAACAAAACAGCCCGCCGTTACGAACGCGCTCACCCAGCTGCCATCTCGCGCAGGCAGAGCCGCAGAGCACACCACGCCAAAAACTACCCGCGCGCTGCAGCGCAGGCGCCAGCTCTCTCGCGATGGGGGAGGGAGGAGTAACGTACCAGCGGCTGCTCTCGTCGGGGAGCCAGCGGCCGTCCCGCAGCGTGCGGGCGTGGGTGCTGCTGCGGTGGGCGGCAGTGCGGCTGGGCTGCGCGGCGTGGCGGCGGTACTGGTGCGGCGCCCGCGCGCGGCGGCTGGCGTGGCCAGGGCTCTGCGGGAGGGCCTCGGCCGCCGCGCCGGAGAGGAAGGGCGGCAGGAGGAGCTCGGCGGTGGCGGCGGCGGGGGTGGTTGTGGGGTACGACTCCGCGAGCTACGCGCGCAACTTCGACGACGGGGCGTGGAAGGCCGAGGAGGGCGTGTCCTGGGCCGGCCCCGGCGGCGCGTTCCCCCGCGCCACCAGCGACGGCGACGCCACCACCGCCGGTGATTCCCTTCCGAGCTCTACTTGCTAACCGATTATATGTTAGCGTAATGGGATCGGATGCATTTCTCAGAATTGTAGCCGTGTTCTTCTGGACTCCAAGTTTACATTCTTCAGCTATGCAAACATTGTGGACCTACTTGCCCAGGGGGAAAAATTCAGTTCTTTTAGCACCTGTATCCATTTTCATCCTGTCGTTTAGTACTAGCAGTAAAACTTTTTCAGAAAATTGACAGGCAATTAGTAACCGTGCACGCGCATTAGAACAAATGCCGATGCATGGAGAAGACTCAAGTCCAGGGAATCTAATAGAATTTATTTCGCGAAGTTAGGCTGGTGTTCAGCGTTTGGCCTGGGCAGCGATTCAGTGATCCGGGACAGCTTGTTCCTTGTTCATTGCACCTGTGTCGGTCTGATCAGAATCTGTTTGTAGCTGTCGCTGAACTGAATTCTGATGTCTGAATGTGCCCTTGCTAAGAGGAATAGTTCATCCAATGCATGCCTGCCTTGTAGTTTCTGCTTTCTGCATGATGACACCTGTTCCAGTTTTTTTTTAAAGAAAACCTGTTGCAGCTTTGGTTTCTCATTTGGAGGACAGAAACGGGGCTTTTTTTTAATCTCGTAGTGCTGCTCCATCACTTGAATCTGAACTGAGGCCTGCAGCCTGTAATCAATGCTCATTAGTTTCAAAGAAGGGTAAAGGTGGTCCTTGCAAATTCTTCAGACACGGCTCGCAAAGGCAACCCAAAAAAAAAAAAACGAGTGCGTGTGTGACGACGCGTGTAGACAGACGACAACATGGGTGGCGAACTGACGGCTCTAGTGGTATGGGCTGCAGCCCACTCATTTTGCCCCCAATTAAGGGAGGTCGTGGCCCATGAGCTTTGTTGTTTGGAAAAAGTCCTTTTTGCCTCCCTGAACTATGGGTCGAATTTGAGTTTCCTCCCTAGACTCGAAAACCAGAAATATTTGGGCTCCGAACTTACGAAACCAGGCATGCGACCTCCCGGAAACCGTTTTTAGGCGGTTTTGTCCGACGTGGCGCCCTGTCACCAGTCCGCCGTGGAGAGTGGACCGAAGACGTGGCACTGGGCCCACCTATCAGTGAGACGACATGGGAGTCCAATAAAAAATGGCGATGCCGCCCTCTCCTGCCTCTCGCTCGCCATTCCCCATCCAGCCGTAACCCTAGCGGGCTTCGCAGGCAGGACACATAGGGCGACCTCCGGCGAGCGGGACACATAGGGCGACGACTGCACACTGCTGGAGTTCCCAGGCGGACCGAAGGAGTCGACCGGGGGGAGCTTCGTCGCGACGGTGAGGTAGGATTCGATTATTGAAGTTGTGCTGGATTTCTTGAATCTGGTGGTGCAATGTATAGATTAAGGGACTGTTAGGTAGATGCAGTTGGTTTTTTAGTCATTGTTGTTGTTGGGCAGTGGGGAATGGAATTCTTTTATCGTTGTTGGTGGATTTGTATATTGGTCGCGGTCTTTGTTTAATCGATGTTTGTCAGATTTGGTCTGAGTAGTAGCATTGGATGTGCATTTGCGCAGATAGGCCAGAACATCAGATATTGCAATGGATCCGCTAGACACACTTGCAGTGAGGTTCCATTTTGGGGGGGAATTCCTGAATGATGTCAAAAAAACGCACTACTGTGGAGGCAACGAGGCAATGTCTGACATAGATAGAGATAAGATTTCTCTACCGGAGCTAGTGGGTCACCTGTGCGACCATTGTGTGGTGAAAGAAGGAATGTTAATGCATTGGTTGTTTCCTGGAAAAGAGTTAGAGAATGGCCTGCGTGTTTTGGTTGATGACAAGGCATGCCAATACATGTCTGACTGCGTCACAGATGGTGGAGTTGTAGAGATTTATGTTGAGGATGAACCAACAGAGATGGAAGAAGATGAAGATGGTGGAGAGGCAAATGCAAGTGATTTTGAGGATGAGCTAGTGGATATGGTTGATGGGGGAACAGAGACCGATGATGGTGAACCAGCATGTGATGAAATTGAAGAGGTGCAGACAGATCAGTTGGTTTGCATGAAAGCAAGATCTGAGTCTAGGGAAGAAATTGAGAGGCAGATCAAACAGCTTACAATTTTTTACAGGAGTCCAACCAAGAAGGGAAAGGAAGTCTGTGAAAGCAGTGGGAAGTCAAGTAAAGATGGCACTGGGCACAGGGATGGGTCAGAATCTTCAGAGGACAGTGACTATGTACCTGGTGATGCTTGTTCTTCTGAAGAAGATGAAGAAGCAGATGAAATAGTGAAAAGGTTCAAAACCTTTAAGAAGGGATTGAGAAGTGGTGGATTGGCTTCACTAGATGATGTGGAAGTCAGTGGTCGTACTCTAAAACAATCAGAAATTGAAGTTCCCATTGAAGGCTATGATACTCCATATGCTGACTCAGATGATGAGGACTCAGTGGAAGAGGTTGACAGTGATGGGCAGTTAAGGAAAAAGAAAGATCACTACAAGAGATTCAAAGGCAGTGATGAAGTACCCAAGTTTGAATTGGGAATGAAATTCAGTGAGAAGAAAGAATTCAAGGATGCTATAGTAAGGTATTGTTTGCATGAAAGGAAGGTAGTCAGGTTTGTCAAGGATGACCCCAAAAGGGTGAGGGCAAGATGTGATTGGGCCCACTGTCCTTGGGTTTGTTTATGCTCAAGGAACTCTAGGTCAGAGAGCTGGCAGATAGCAACATTTAACAATGAACACACTTGTCACTAAAAAGGTAAATTCATTTTGTCACAAACTTTATAACATTGAGTTGCTGGATATAATTATATGACATTTTTCTTGCCAATGCTTGCAGTCAACTGCTTCAACTGGGACAGCTACTGTCAACCTAAATGCTTCTGCAGCAACTTCCAATGTTACAATCAACATCAAAACTGGATCAGCATCAGCCCAGTGCTCTGCACAAGAACCCTTAAAGAAGCAACAGCAGCAGAAACCATCGACTTCAAATGCACCAATCCTCTTTCTCCCTCCCTGGGATTCTGCTAAGTTTTGATAAAAGATGAGCTTGTCATCTATGCTACACCTGGTTGTCATGTATGCCAAACTGTAGCAGCACCGTCCAATTAAACCGGCTTAAATGCACTAACCATCATCTTAATACTTAATCCAGTTACTGTGCACTTAAAACGGTGTAACTTGACAGGCTGTCGGGTAAAATCCCGATTAAACTACTGTACTCCAGGATCACAATTGCACTTAGACCCGTACGAAGACGAGCACAGGTGTTACCAGCATACAGAAATCTTCAAATTAATTTACAACACAGATTTTACATAAAAGTCTTAAATACAAACAACAGAGTTCAAACGCACAGCGGAAGTTCAAAACTGAGTTCGAAATACAATACGATAGCTACGACGACGATAAAAGGTGAGCTCCACATCCTGCCCACCGATGTGACGCTAACCTGCCCACTCTTCACGGGGAAGACGGGGCCCACTCGACGGTCCACCCAGGAGGAAGCGGCTGTCCAATCCAGGACGCACAGATCTCCTCGAAGTCCGCCGGGACACAACCTGCTCAGAGGGGTTACAACAACAACCCTGAGTATACTAATACTCAGCAAGGCTTACCCGACTCTGGGTATACTTAGCCCATTACCTAGACATGCAAGGCTTTTTGGCTCTGGAGTTCTTTTGCTGAGTTGCTGCTAGGATTGAATCCTTACTTTCAATATTTTAGCTCCGATTAGTAAATCAAGTATTAACTAAGTTCGCCGTATCATCTAGAGCACACATGGTAGATTATATTAATCTTCAGAACAACAGGTAAAGCATTCCCTCGCTACCTTCCAATACTTATTTCACTTCTTACTACGATGTGACGCAGTGACCAAGGTTCTCTTAACCGAGAGAGACGGCGAATCGATCCGATTTAACCTTGCAAGGTGGACCTAACTCACACGACACATGTAAGCCCCGTCGGGCCATGCGCGTCAACTGTTCCCACATTACCACGGCATCTGAACTACGCCTGCTAAAACCCAGGTGATGGGCCCCTCGCGGTGAACTCCCGGAGAACCCGGAGGCGGCATCCTATCCAACACCCGCCAACTCCCACGCCCAGCGTAGCATGGCGGAATTCAAATCACCGCTGTAATGTGGTACACAGCTTACCGGTTTCGACTACCTCCTACTTCCGGTATGTGGTTAGTACTGTTCAAACTCGGTCATCAGGGCCAACAACGGTACGGTCCTCAATCGACACAGGCGGAGCTTACTTTCCATCCATTCCATACCAAAACCAACTCATTTCCGCCCGGTCTCCATTTATCTTTACTCAACAATTCATTTCAAGCCAAAGCTAAGGGATCAAGATCCTAAACTCGCGAGTGACAGTAATCACTCGACTTCTACCGAAATCCTATTTAGCAAAGCATTTCTATCGACACCTGCATACTAGTATAGGCCCACGGTACCTAGGGAATATGCATACTATGGTTCCATTCAACTCCTAGAACATAAATGCACAATACTTAAATAAACATTGAATACTTTAAATTATGGTTATGCTCCGGGGCTTGCCTTGCAGGTCAGCAGGGTTAGTGGTTTCTCCGGGAGCTTGATTAACGACTTCTCCTGGCTGCGGTTTTCCTGCGAAAGGCTCCTGGACCGGCCCGGCAACCAGCTTGTAGACGACGTCGGTTTCAGCGTCTACACGAATAAAATATGCCATGCATGAAACTCATGAAATGATGCAACGCAATGCAGTAAACATACAAGAAAGCATGGATAAAACACAGCCCTAACTATGGTTCAAAAGAGATGGTTCAGCGCTGAGACGGGTTCCTGGTTCAAATGTCTTTTAGCCTGAAGTGTTTCCTATCAAGCAAAAGTTACTAAACTCGCTTCGAAAGATTTAAATACCACCCTAGAACAACATGGATCAACTTAACTAGGGATTTGTTTTGTTGCAAAACACATGCATGCATGAAAGAATTAAATACAACAACTATAAAGAAAAGAGCCTAGCTAGGATCAAATTAAAAGCAAGACTAACCTGCAGGTATGATCAAGCCACAAGGATTATCAGAATAACAATGATTTTGGTAAAGCATGCCACATAAAATCTCCAACATTTATCGACGATGGGAAGCATTTACTTTAACCCTAGCCAGTTAAACTAAACACAATTAAACTTACACAAAAGTGCACAGCACCCACACCTGAAATTTTTATAGAGGATTACACATACAAATATTAGGCCACTGCATAAATTTCATGATTTTTAGACAAACAAAACAACCGATAGCAAATAAACTAGTTTAAACACAAAACACAATTTAAGCAGGGGCAAAGGTGACATTTCACCTGCACAAATATTTTTCATCTGAAGACCTTGATTTTAGAAACCTAACAAACTTTAGTTTGTATTTTTAGGATTTTTCTGCATTTTTGTAGAAATTATCAAACTTTTCAGCTGAAAACAACAAAAAGAAAAACAAATCTGGAGCCGTGGGCCCCACTTGGCGGTGGAACAGAGAGAGGGGACGGGCGGCTCCTCTGTTTTGCCCGGCCGCTCACGCCGGCGGCGCGGCTGCGCGCGCGCGGCGGCCATGGGCCGGCTAGCGGGGCAGCGCAGCGGCTCGCGCGCGGAGCCAGCGCGGGGCCCGCGGCCGAGCAGGGCGCGAGAGAGGGGGGGGCGGCAAGGGCGCATGCGAGGCGGGGCGGGAAGCACGCGGGGCGGCGGCGGCTTGCTGCGGCGGCGGCGTTCTCGCCGGTGGCGGCGCTGACCGGCGAAGGGGCGGGGCGCGTCGCGGCCAGTAGGGTCCGGCGGAGCGGGGGCGCACGGCCGCGCGGCTGGGACCCGCGCGGAGGCAGCCCGCAGCGGGCGCAGCGGCGGCGCCATGGCGACCACGGTGGCGCGGCGGTGGTCCAGCGCCGGCGGCCGCGGAATCGAGCGGGGATAGGGTTGGGAAGGGAGAGGGGCGCGCGGAGAAGCTCACCGGCGACTCGATTTGAGCGAAGGGAGGCCGGAAAGTGGAACTCGACGAGAGGGGGCGGAGCTCGACGGGGTTGTCAATGGTGGCCGGCGGTCGCGGGCTCGATTCGGTCGGGATACGGCACGGCCGCGCTCGTGGATGGATGGAGGAGGTTCGGGGCGAGCTCGCGCGGCACTGAGCGCAAGGAAACGAGGCGGGGCAGTGAGGTCTGGCCGGGGCAGCTCCGGCAGCGAGCTCTGCTCGGCTTGCTCGGCGTGAGCCCAAGGAAGAAGACGATGGGGTGGGGAAAACGGAGACGGAACCGGGACTGGATAAGGGCAACGTGGCCTCGAGAAGGGATAGAATGCGCCCGCGCGGAGAGCGAGGATCGTCGACGGCCGACGCGTGGCGTCGCCGGCGACGACGCGGTTCACGGCATGGGCGCGCGTACGGTTCACTGGAGAGCACAGTAACCGGGTTTAATTCGTTTGAATTGAAATTGATCAAAGTTTGACCGCCCAAAACTCAAATTTTCACATTGAAACCCGAAATTTGACCAAAATAGAAGTTGTAGAGGACAAGATGATCTACAACTTTGTTTTTGGGCACAACTTGATTTGAAGCTCGGATCAGAGACAAAAACTCGATCGAATACTGCTAAAATGATATTTACCGCACGAACTCGATTAACGCTAACGATGAGCTTAAGTCCGTAATTAGCGGTTTAAGCACCCGATTAGCATCGAAATTAACACCGGGGTGTTACAGCCTTCCCCCCTTAAAGGAATCTCGTCCCGAGATTCACACGCGTAAGTGACCGATAAGGAGAGAAGATGTTCGTTAACTCAGAATATTAGCACTATCCAAAAATTACCTTCCTCAACTGTCTTACCTTCGGAAACTTTCTTGGGGTAGCGCATTCAGCATGAACTATCTCTTCCCGATGGTACCAAGTGCCGGACTTGTTTCTATCGCATTGCTTATTTGACCTCTGACCTTGGGTAGGTGGTTCGTACTGTGCAGCTAACATCCGAAGTAGATGTCTTGAGTCACCTCCCGACCTACGAACATCGGATAGTATCCTTGTCCAGTTTAGATTATTAGAGGTACTAGCCGAATTCGGTGGATCTTTCCAAGTAGATGAACGGCAATCTCTGATAAAATGGCCGTATTCGCCACACTTGAAACAAGGTTGACACCCGGTGCAACGACATTTCTTCTTTGACCTCATTGATCTCCGAACAGGTGAACGAGTTCTTGCTCTTATGGCTGGGTCGACATCAGTGGTACGGCTAGCTTGCCTCCTACCACGTGGACGGAATTCTGTGCATGTAATTTCCCATCCACTCAAGTCTATGCTTCCTGCACCGAGCTTGGGAGTCCGACAATCTACCTGGTGATCTTTAAATCCCATCGGAAATTGCGATGGTGGCATTAAGGAGTCCGAATAAACATTCTGCGTCTTTTCTTGCTTCCAACTTATTTCCGGTCTGGGGTTAGTATATTCTTCAAGTACTTCGCTATGCTCACTTTTCTTTTCTGTGGAGCTGCTTCGTAGACAAGGGCGGTCGTACATCTTGCAACAGTGGCAAGGCTCAAATTGCCTCATTGGTGCTTTAGTTATCACGACGTCGGAAGGTAGAAGGTTGATGTGCCCCTGACCAGGTTCCTTTCTACTACTTCCCACTGTATACTCCATTATTCACCTGAGAAACAGAATGAAGTGGAGACATCTTTAGCAGTAGGACAACTTCTATTTCGGGAGGACCCACACAAACCTCATACACATAAATAGCTATACACAACAAGGCATACGCAAGTTTCTAGCCCAAACTAAGCAAGGTCATTTAGGGAACTCAAGATTACACATGCAGTCCAAAACCAGAATTTCCTACTATGGTGAAAGAAATTTCCTCTAGCCAAAATTCGCACTTTGCTGAGTTCAGCATATAGCTGATGTTCCCTAAGACGCTGGAGTACTATATGAAGATGCTGATCATGTTCTTCTTCTGTCTTGGAATGGATTAAGATATCATCAATGAATACCACGACGAATTTATCCAGCTTTGACATGAACACCGAATTCATGAGATACATGAAGTAGGCTGGAGGATTGGTTAATCCAAAGGACACGACCAAATACTCATAAAGACCATAACGAGTGGAGAATGCTGTTTTTGGTATATCCACCGGTCCGATTTTGATTTCATGATAACCAGATCGTAGATCTATTTTTGAGAATACCTTAGCTCCAGCTAGTTGATCATCTTGGTAAATTAACCAAGGTCCTTTGTCTACCACATCTTGTAGTCTTCTAGCATTTTCGTCCATTAGCAGTTCTTTGAAAGATCAATCCCCTTGGTAACTTCGGAAGAAAGACTCACTAAATTTAGGTCCGGTATAGAGATTTCTAGGCAAAACGGCGAACGATAGATGCGGAAAATGCCCATGAGGAGATATCACATCGACACAGTGGTATAAGGGATCATAATCAGCAATCTCCGCACCAGCGTGTGTCGAGTAGTACAAGCATGTGTTGATTGCTCAGAGTAGGCTCTTGGTTTCATTGCGGCGCCGTCAGGCATACTTCCAACGAGAATCTCTTGTAGCACATATAGATCGTGCATGTATAAGCATTACGAGACGGAGGGATAGCAAGGAGGCGATCCAAAAACGGGGCATAACATGAGAGCAACAGGGATTAGCTGCCACAGATTGCTGGAAATAAGATTCTTGCTTAAGCTTCACATACAGCTTCCGTCCACCGATGAGATTACCTGATTACCGATCAACAGGGGATTCGGTCCGGTTGGACAGTAACATGAGATCAAGTCCGCTAACCATTCAGGAACCTACGGGATCTGTAAACGAAACTAGCAGACACCTGGAACAGAACTGATGTACCTTCCAGAGACTTACCTGATAAAGCAATGACGTGATTTACAACGGAACGATTTTGACGCTAAAGGAGAAAAGGAGATTAGCATTGCATAAGATCATCTTTAGAATAAGCGACAGAGAGGTTCCACCATGATTGTAGGTATGGCTTTTGACCATCAGGCACATGAGCAGACCACAGACATAGACAAGCACTTGGTGAAACTTGGCCAGGGTAAGCGTGTCAACGAAAATGTCTACAGGACGCTTAGATCCTGGATTTTTACAACACAAACAACCGTAACTAGCACTGCGTTTAAGATTTCTAGCTCCAAACCTTGATCAGGGTCATTTATGGAACTCCAAAGATTACGAACGCATTCCAGCTCTAGGATTTTGCCACTAAAGCGAAAGGAACTTCCTCCTTGCATGCAGCCAGGGACGCCTCCTGATGACGATGATCGTTTTTAAGAAAGCATCAAACTCGTTTCGTACACGGTTCTTCAGCTAGATAGGATAACTGAGTCAAAATAAGGTTTTCAGATCTTAAAAGAAAAGTTAAACCGAACAAGGAATGATGATGAGACAAGATGGTCAGTTCTCACAATGCTGAGATCATGACATGAAGAAAGCGGATGTCGGTGAGATTCAGCACAAGGCTTGGGAGAACAAGTGAGGATAGCACGGAAGATGGGTTTAAATGGAAATTTCGGAACATCCTTGCTCAGAATTGTATTATTTGATTGAGTTGCACGATACTAGTTGCAAAACATGCCCATTTATGCCGATGCAATCAAGGAATAATGACAAAATATATTCCAACTCAGAGTGCAAATGCTCGATAGCCATGATAATGATGCACCCTAGAGATGGATGATTGCAATGCCAGTGCAATAAAAAGATGGATGAAATGGTGCATATGACACGATGCATTTGCCATGATGCTGGCCCAATGATGCATACACCATGATGCAAAAATGATGATGCTCTTGATGTATGCATGTATGAGATGCATAAAATATGATGCATACACACGTGAGTTTGCGATGCACACAATGCAACACGCGTCTTATGACTGTTCCCTCGTGACTAAACTCGCGTTAACCCCATACCCTTGAGTAAGTATTAGAAGTTAGGACACTAGTAAGGGTTGCATAAGAATGGATTGAGGTGAGGTATGTCACATATACCGAGACACCAGCGCGCTCCTAGTGGCTCCATCAGGTGGCTGCAACACACATGAGGCCCTAGGTTCCGTCGCGGCATCAGGGTCATGCAACTAAACACCACCACAAGAGAAAACAAGAGTAGCAACCCAACAGGCCAAAAGAGTCAAGATAGGTTAGAGGGAATCCAAGACAACCCACGATGTTACACTCGAATGCATTCCCGTTAGTCAATCTATGGATTCTCGACGATGATGCAACACCATGCACTGACCAATGACGTGATGCATGATTGTTGCAATGACTGTATTCAAAAAGTTATTTTGTCATAAACTTTTTTTTTTTTATCCAAAACTACTGAGCAAGAATGGAATGTACAAAGTTCCGGTGATAGAATCAAAATAGCCAACAATATAGATTACGAAATCAATGATAGGCCGATCATTGAACGATGGATTGAAAGACGTTGTTGGCAAATTCAAGGCTTTGCCATGAAAAGTAATAGTGGTTTTGTTGGAATTGGTCCAAGACATGAATCAAGAGGTTGACTTGAATGACAAGCTAAGATCTACTGGAAAGGTTCTCACATGATCCAAAGCCGCTGAGAAAGATCTTCTCAACCAGGGTCAGACTAGCAGATTGTATAGGTCTCACTACTAACAACACAAATTCTAGGTGAACGTTTAGGTAAAAGCATCACATTTTAGCAAACGACGCGACAGGCATGACAATCAATCAAACTCAAGATTATGCCAAGATGCATGCACGTTCTATCATTTCTCACCCAAGCAAGTACCAAAATATGGTATACGAGAACAATCGGTGGCACAATTACGTACTCTCCCTATATATACTAGTCGTTCCTACGATCAAGGATTTCATAACGCGTTTAACGAAGTTAGTGTTCCTGCAGACAAACCAAGACAACAGGAGAGATATAATTATCCATTTCTGGACCCTTCGTGCCAGCACACACGAACGGCCCCCATGTGTCCTACGCCACATGGGTAACGCATATGCAGTTTCCCACATATTCACCCATACATTACCGTCCACTATAGAGATGGCACCCAGACGTTCGACGCTGAATGGGCAGCGCTGCATACGTCATAACAACGTATTCACTTCCCGTACACTCGCCTTACGGGACATCCAAGGGTAGACGTGTCCCAAGGGTCACGGTCATGGCCAACCGCATAACAGGTTTACATCTCGTAACATTGCCTTACGAAATGGCCGTGATCATAATCACACGACATGAAATCCGCACTCCATATCAGGCGGCAGATAGCGACAGGCTCGTTTGAATCGAGTCTTATCACCTCCTCGTATGCTCAACATACGGGACCCGCGCACGTATGAAACACGTGGGCTATTCTAAGGACTACCAGAATGCTTACCTTGCTTACCTCAGCGTAGGTGCGTCGTTACCGAAATAAGGTTTAACAAAAAGTAAAAGCTGGAAGTGCTGGAATAAAATAGATACTTAGTTGCCACCTAACTTATAAAACATAATTAGGGCATACGAACTATCTATTCTATTCCTTAGCGCATCTAGCGTCAACTTTTCGAAAAACCCAAAATCGTTGCAAGGTAATCACCCCAGTGCAATTTAGAGCTCTGATGCCAGCTGTAGCAGCACCGTCCAATTAAACCGGCTTAAATGCACTAACCATCATCTTAATACTTAATCCAGTTACTGTGCACTTAAAACGGTGTAACTTGACAGGCTGTCGGGTAAAATCCCGATTAAACTACTGTACTCCAGGATCACAATTGCACTTAGACCCGTACGAAGACGAGCACAGGTGTTACCAGCATACAGAAATCTTCAAATTAATTTACAACACAGATTTTACATAAAAGTCTTAAATACAAACAACAGAGTTCAAACGCACAGCGGAAGTTCAAAACTGAGTTCGAAATACAATACGATAGCTACGACGACGATAAAAGGTGAGCTCCACATCCTGCCCACCGATGTGACGCTAACCTGCCCACTCTTCACGGGGAAGACGGGGCCCACTCGACGGTCCACCCAGGAGGAAGCGGCTGTCCAATCCAGGACGCACAGATCTCCTCGAAGTCCGCCGGGACACAACCTGCTCAGAGGGGTTACAACAACAACCCTGAGTATACTAATACTCAGCAAGGCTTACCCGACTCTGGGTATACTTAGCCCATTACCTAGACATGCAAGGCTTTTTGGCTCTGGAGTTCTTTTGCTGAGTTGCTGCTAGGATTGAATCCTTACTTTCAATATTTTAGCTCCGATTAGTAAATCAAGTATTAACTAAGTTCGCCGTATCATCTAGAGCACACATGGTAGATTATATTAATCTTCAGAACAACAGGTAAAGCATTCCCTCGCTACCTTCCAATACTTATTTCACTTCTTACTACGATGTGACGCAGTGACCAAGGTTCTCTTAACCGAGAGAGACGGCGAATCGATCCGATTTAACCTTGCAAGGTGGACCTAACTCACACGACACATGTAAGCCCCGTCGGGCCATGCGCGTCAACTGTTCCCACATTACCACGGCATCTGAACTACGCCTGCTAAAACCCAGGTGATGGGCCCCTCGCGGTGAACTCCCGGAGAACCCGGAGGCGGCATCCTATCCAACACCCGCCAACTCCCACGCCCAGCGTAGCATGGCGGAATTCAAATCACCGCTGTAATGTGGTACACAGCTTACCGGTTTCGACTACCTCCTACTTCCGGTATGTGGTTAGTACTGTTCAAACTCGGTCATCAGGGCCAACAACGGTACGGTCCTCAATCGACACAGGCGGAGCTTACTTTCCATCCATTCCATACCAAAACCAACTCATTTCCGCCCGGTCTCCATTTATCTTTACTCAACAATTCATTTCAAGCCAAAGCTAAGGGATCAAGATCCTAAACTCGCGAGTGACAGTAATCACTCGACTTCTACCGAAATCCTATTTAGCAAAGCATTTCTATCGACACCTGCATACTAGTATAGGCCCACGGTACCTAGGGAATATGCATACTATGGTTCCATTCAACTCCTAGAACATAAATGCACAATACTTAAATAAACATTGAATACTTTAAATTATGGTTATGCTCCGGGGCTTGCCTTGCAGGTCAGCAGGGTTAGTGGTTTCTCCGGGAGCTTGATTAACGACTTCTCCTGGCTGCGGTTTTCCTGCGAAAGGCTCCTGGACCGGCCCGGCAACCAGCTTGTAGACGACGTCGGTTTCAGCGTCTACACGAATAAAATATGCCATGCATGAAACTCATGAAATGATGCAACGCAATGCAGTAAACATACAAGAAAGCATGGATAAAACACAGCCCTAACTATGGTTCAAAAGAGATGGTTCAGCGCTGAGACGGGTTCCTGGTTCAAATGTCTTTTAGCCTGAAGTGTTTCCTATCAAGCAAAAGTTACTAAACTCGCTTCGAAAGATTTAAATACCACCCTAGAACAACATGGATCAACTTAACTAGGGATTTGTTTTGTTGCAAAACACATGCATGCATGAAAGAATTAAATACAACAACTATAAAGAAAAGAGCCTAGCTAGGATCAAATTAAAAGCAAGACTAACCTGCAGGTATGATCAAGCCACAAGGATTATCAGAATAACAATGATTTTGGTAAAGCATGCCACATAAAATCTCCAACATTTATCGACGATGGGAAGCATTTACTTTAACCCTAGCCAGTTAAACTAAACACAATTAAACTTACACAAAAGTGCACAGCACCCACACCTGAAATTTTTATAGAGGATTACACATACAAATATTAGGCCACTGCATAAATTTCATGATTTTTAGACAAACAAAACAACCGATAGCAAATAAACTAGTTTAAACACAAAACACAATTTAAGCAGGGGCAAAGGTGACATTTCACCTGCACAAATATTTTTCATCTGAAGACCTTGATTTTAGAAACCTAACAAACTTTAGTTTGTATTTTTAGGATTTTTCTGCATTTTTGTAGAAATTATCAAACTTTTCAGCTGAAAACAACAAAAAGAAAAACAAATCTGGAGCCGTGGGCCCCACTTGGCGGTGGAACAGAGAGAGGGGACGGGCGGCTCCTCTGTTTTGCCCGGCCGCTCACGCCGGCGGCGCGGCTGCGCGCGCGCGGCGGCCATGGGCCGGCTAGCGGGGCAGCGCAGCGGCTCGCGCGCGGAGCCAGCGCGGGGCCCGCGGCCGAGCAGGGCGCGAGAGAGGGGGGGGCGGCAAGGGCGCATGCGAGGCGGGGCGGGAAGCACGCGGGGCGGCGGCGGCTTGCTGCGGCGGCGGCGTTCTCGCCGGTGGCGGCGCTGACCGGCGAAGGGGCGGGGCGCGTCGCGGCCAGTAGGGTCCGGCGGAGCGGGGGCGCACGGCCGCGCGGCTGGGACCCGCGCGGAGGCAGCCCGCAGCGGGCGCAGCGGCGGCGCCATGGCGACCACGGTGGCGCGGCGGTGGTCCAGCGCCGGCGGCCGCGGAATCGAGCGGGGATAGGGTTGGGAAGGGAGAGGGGCGCGCGGAGAAGCTCACCGGCGACTCGATTTGAGCGAAGGGAGGCCGGAAAGTGGAACTCGACGAGAGGGGGCGGAGCTCGACGGGGTTGTCAATGGTGGCCGGCGGTCGCGGGCTCGATTCGGTCGGGATACGGCACGGCCGCGCTCGTGGATGGATGGAGGAGGTTCGGGGCGAGCTCGCGCGGCACTGAGCGCAAGGAAACGAGGCGGGGCAGTGAGGTCTGGCCGGGGCAGCTCCGGCAGCGAGCTCTGCTCGGCTTGCTCGGCGTGAGCCCAAGGAAGAAGACGATGGGGTGGGGAAAACGGAGACGGAACCGGGACTGGATAAGGGCAACGTGGCCTCGAGAAGGGATAGAATGCGCCCGCGCGGAGAGCGAGGATCGTCGACGGCCGACGCGTGGCGTCGCCGGCGACGACGCGGTTCACGGCATGGGCGCGCGTACGGTTCACTGGAGAGCACAGTAACCGGGTTTAATTCGTTTGAATTGAAATTGATCAAAGTTTGACCGCCCAAAACTCAAATTTTCACATTGAAACCCGAAATTTGACCAAAATAGAAGTTGTAGAGGACAAGATGATCTACAACTTTGTTTTTGGGCACAACTTGATTTGAAGCTCGGATCAGAGACAAAAACTCGATCGAATACTGCTAAAATGATATTTACCGCACGAACTCGATTAACGCTAACGATGAGCTTAAGTCCGTAATTAGCGGTTTAAGCACCCGATTAGCATCGAAATTAACACCGGGGTGTTACACAAACTTATGGCTTTGGTTGTGATGTCATGTATGACAAACTTATGGCTTTGGTTGTCATGTGATGTATCTGAGACAAATCTGTGTTCTATGCAAACAATTTGCCTGCTATTTTCTATGTTTCACATTGTTGTCAATATAACTACCACTCTACTGTACTTGGACATAAATCAATATCACATATTGCTTCACAGAATAGCACAAACCACAAATTGCAAACCACAGAATACCACAATATCACAGGTTCACAAACCTGTTAGATAGATATCCAACACATACAGCATTGTTCACAAACCACACAGATCACCTACTACACCTTCAGCTCGATCATTGACCACACAGTTCACATACCAAAACCTACCACATTTAGCTACAATTGTCAGTCACCCCTAACCATGTTACCAGGACCATTTCCTAACCTAAGCACTTGAACACTGCTCCAGCAGCAACGGAAGCAAGGATATCAAAGATCCAGAACCTTCAGCTCCATCCTTTCACGCTTCAGAGTCCAAACTGCGTCACGCAAGTCGACGAGCAAAGAAGCGACGAACAGATCCACAGGGCCTTCATACCATCCCATGAAATTGCAACCTCCAGACTGCAAATGTGTACCCAATCCATTGATTCAACCCAACATTGCACTTCAAATACAAACAAAAAAAAATCAACTAAGCACTATGGACTTACCCGAGCATGGTAGCACTTGATATACCTCCGTCCCGGATTGTCATCGCTCCAGGAGATCCACAGCGCTGCCTTCTTCGCGCAGTGGCAGAACACGGCTGGCTCGTAGTCGAACGGGCCCCTGCGGTAGGGGATTGGTGAGGTGCGGCGCCAGCCGCCGTCGGCGCTCACCGGACCACGAGCATCGCTGGAGCTCTGCGAACTTTCCATCCCGACTGCTCGACGCGCAAGCGGCTGCTAGGTTTTGCGCCGCACGGGAATGGAAGCCCGCTAGGGTTACGACTAGATGGGGAATGGCGAGCGAGAGGCAGGGGAGGGCGGCAGCGCCATTTTTTATTTAACTCCCAGGTCGTCTCACTGACAGGTGGGCCCAGTGCCACGTCTTCGGTCCACTCTCCACCGCGGACTGGTGACAGGGGGCCACGTCGGACAAAACCGCCTAAAAACGGTCTCGGGGAGGTCGCATGCCTGATTTCGTAAGTTCGGGGCCCAAACATTTCTGGTTTTCGAGTCTAGGGAGGAAACTCAAATTCGACCCATAGTTCAGGGAGGCAAAAAGGACTTTTTCCTTGTTGTTTCTATCAGGCCAGTTTTTCTGTGTGTAGCGGACCTCGGTCCACTACCTTATTCAGCCTGGCCCAAACATCAAAGACGTATCTGTTTCTGTTGGTTTTTATTTTTTATTCCTTCCCCCTTTCCTTCCTTTTCCCTCGGTGGACGAGTGATGTGCAACCATGACGTCTTCTGGTGAGTCAAACACTTTGCACACACTTTTTTAATGCAATAATTTGCACAAACTTAAGCAGATATCTACCCTCCTGCAAACGAACATGGTGTGTATATTCCAAAGTCTTCGATTTTTTGTACTTATAGTTTAACTCACACCCAACCCAAAGCAAAGGCTGTGTGTTATTTCACCTGATTCCTTCAAAAAAAATTCGTTTAAAAGAATAAAAGTGACGCATATTTATAGCTTTTGTTTGAGGGGAGCATGATGATACGAGACGGTTTTAGAGAAGGAACCAAGGCAGCAGTTCCATTTCCATCTTCAGCGGATGGGCCGCGTGGGCTGAGCACGCTGCACGCACGGGCGCGGCTCGGCTCCCGACGAGGCAACAACGACCCACCAACCGGCCCGGCCGCCGTCCTCCTCGTCCTCGGCATCTCCGCGTCGGGCGCCGACACGACCTGCCGCCCCCGCTGCCAGCGCCAGGCATCAAGCCAGGCCATGCGATATCAACGCCATTGTTTAGAGCTAGTTTAGATTTATTTTGCATTTTTAAAAGAGAATCTTCAACATTTAAAATATTAAATGTAGACTAATCATAAAATTAATTACAAATCTCATCCGTAAACTACGAGACGAATCTAATAAGTCTAATTAATTCATCATTAGAATATGTTATTGTAACCATTTAGTGTCTAATCACGTCCTAATTAGGTTCATTAGATTTGTCTTGTGATTTACAATCTATTTGTATAATGCGATTTATTTTTTGACTACATTTAGTACATCATGTAAGCGATTTACAAAAATTTTATATTTTGCGTTTTGAGATTAAAAAAGACCTTAGCCTGCTCTCGGCTCTCCTTTTCTCCCCGTCACGGCAGAACACAAGCTCACGCGTGCATCATGCAGTTTGCCATTCCGAGACCATGCTGAATTCCAGTCTAATTTTGAAGCACGGTTTTTTTTTAAAAAAAAGAGAGCCTGAGCCCAAATAATTCCGGCATTTCATGAGGCTTAAAGTTCACTGCTCACAGAAATATCTGCACTCGGAAAAAGGACACATCACACATGCACCATAATTTGTACACACGTGCAGTAGCATTGGCTTACTGCTTGAGTTTTTTTTTTAAGAAACTTAGGCTATGTTTAGTTCCCAAAATTTGTTAAGATTTTCCGTCACATCAATTTTTTTGGCACATGCACGGAACATTAAATGTAGTTCAAAAAATAATCAATTGTACAGTTTGGCTATAAATGATGAGATAAATTTTTTGAGTCTAATTAATTTATAATGACACTAATTACTAAATAAAAACGAAAATGATATAGTAGCCAAATTCAAAAAATTCCGCGAAGTAAACACGGCCTTACTACTGGAGTGGTACGACAGTTTGGTGTAACTGGTCCCACATGTCCATGCACCCAGCTGCGCAGCAGCAGCTCAGGAGTCAGGAGTTCACCCCTTCGCCTACCAACCAAGCTCCAACAAGTCGCCCACCACCAAACGAAACCCCCCAAGACAAGCCGCCAGCGCTCAACCTCCCAATCCGGAGATCTCCCGGTCTATCGCCCCACGGTCGCCGGGCAATGGCGACCGACGCGATCCTGGAGACGATCAAGCCGCGGCGGAGCGAGGACGAGCAGCTCCCGGTGACCGCCGCCGCGGCCGCGGGCGGTGCCGGCGCCGGAGCCCGCGGCGGCGCCGGGCTGCGCCGCCGCATGTCGTCCCTCTCGGTGCGCTTCAGGCCGTCGCTGTCGTCGTCGGCGCCGTTCCGGCGCGCGCGGTCGATGCCGTCCGTGAAGGCGCTGGCGGCGGCGGGCGCGCTGCGGCGGTGGTGGGAGTGGGGGCTCGGGTGGGTGATGGCGCGGCGCCCGCCGTTCGCGCGCGGGCTGGGGATGAGCGACGACGAGGCCGCGGCGCTGGGCGGGTGCCACTGCCGCGGCACGTGGCGGCACGTCCTCTACAAGGTGCGCGCCGGGGCGCGGCGCCTGCTGGGCCGCGACGGCCGGCCGCTCAAGGCCGCCGCACCGCAGGGCTTCAGGTACGACTCCGACAGCTACGCGCAGAACTTCGACGACGGTGAGGCCTGATCGCCGGAGGAGATCGACCCATTGGTGGGGGGGGGGGGGGGGGTGCACCTCTGACCTCACCCCCCACGCCGTCGTTACGAACTTGCTCCAGTCCGTCGGCGCGGCATTGCTTGTTGTAAGCTGCAATAAAGCAACTGATTTTGTGGTATATATATAAACGGAACCTGTCTATGATATAGTATGCCTTGTATGAAGGCATGGGTCGATCTGGAAGAAAGATGATCGATCGATTGTTCGTTCGTTGCTGCAACTGCAAGATGCAATGCCCTTCCGTTCTCGTCGTTGCCATTTTGCTTCAGTGACTTGGATGTTGGTCCATCATGGACGAACGCCTCCATGGATCCAACCTTCAATCCAGGACAGGCAATGATCCGCAACAATTCACTGCGATTCAAAGCAATTTGCGATGCGAGAAGAAGTCAACGAGAGAGAAGCTGCTGCTGCTTCTTCCTCCTCCTCCTCCTGCTCCGATTCCCCTCGTCGTCGGGTCCACCAGGTTCAGATTCAGATCTGCTTCGGCTCCAGCGTCCCTGTCGCTGCGGCTGGAGCGCGACGACATGGCAGCTAGCCAGCTACAGCTACCGCATGGCCTCGGCCTGATCGGTTCGTACGGGTCGCCGAGACAGCAACCGGGCGCCCGACCGCGAGGAGGGAGGTGGTAGGTTCGCGCCTGCCTGCCCCTACCGGTGTTTCTTTGCCAGGGGGGCGGCGCGGCCTCCGCTACCGGGAAAGGTGGCGGCACGCGACCTCGCCGACCAGCCCGGGCATGTGACGGGTGCGCCAAGGGCACCGGCCGTTCCAGCCGGCGATGGGAATGTGCACGTGCTCGGCGCTCCATCCAGTGGGCGAGTTGTTTCTGTAGCCTCGCGCACGTCGCCACCCCGTCGACAAGGTCTTTCTTTTTCCTCTCGGTCAGGTTGACCGACCAAAATTCAGAAAGGCCGGGGCCGGGCCGACTGTCCAAGCCTACGTCGTCAGTTGAGGCCAGTATCCAAACCAGGCCGTTTTTGCCCCGTTTCGGCGGCCCGGTAGTGCTATTCAGAAAGGCCTCAAGAGACTAGCCCAGATACTAGTAGACTCGCAGGGTTGCAAAATTCTGAAAGGCCCAAGATATTTTTGCATTTTTACCAGCTAAAAGGATTTTAAAAAACTCAAAATATCCTTCAAAAAATAAAAAATAAATGAAAAAATGGAAAATGTGAAGGACACACAGCAATGAAGCCAATAAACCCATTTGGTAATTTAAATGGAAAATAATAGAGAACTAGAAATAACACTAGCACTCCTAATTAAACTCGGAGTGCATGTTTCACCGGACGCATGCATGCATGCATGCATGCATGCATGCGAGCAGGAACTTCCAGTTCCTGACACGCCTAGCAGGCAGCCTGCACTGCAAGGCAAGCGATTCCTGCAGGCTGCCAAAGCTGTTCACCTGAACGCCCAGACACGGACGGCTGCCTGCCAGGCCTCGCCGCGCTCCCTACCCCTGGCGAGAGCGACTCCGACTCTCCGAGAGCCTTGAATTGAATGCCAACGCGACGGGGCCCTGCGCCGCGCACGCACGCAGACGCCGCGTGCATCACCCACTGAGCGGGTTCATCAGGTTGTAAACCTTTGCTTGTTACAGGGAGCCCATGGTCGCCGACCGGCCGGCGCTGGAGCTCCGGCAGCGAGCAGTGTTGCACACACGGACACAGAGCCGCGGCAGGCTACAGGAGTTAAGACGACGAGCGTGTCGATCGATCGTACCGGTACTGTGACGGGGTAACCACCAGTACACGATTTTGCTTGCCGCCCAACCCCTCGCCTGCGCTCTCTAGGCTCTAGCCTCTAGCCTCAGGTGGAGGTGGTGGCGACTGCGAGACCTGTTGCCTGTTGGGGCCGGCCGGCGGGCGGGCCTTGGGAGGGAGGACAGGGAACAGCAGCAGCAGCCAGGACGGGGGCGCGCAGTGCTGCTGAACGCGGGGGAGGAGGGATGGGCAGCGGCACGCCGCGGCAGGGCGGAAGCGCATGGTGAGAAAGAAAGCTGGGGGCGCGGCGGCAGCAGTAGATTGGACGATCGCGTGCGCGCGCGCACGAGCGTCCCCGACCCCCGACTCGTCACCTCCGCCCGCCGCTCTCGCACGTGGCCATGCCCCCCTCTTCTCCCCTGCAGCTGCAGCTCTGCAACCCTGCCACCCCCTTCTCTCTCTCCAGTCGCAGGGGCAGGTAAGGCTCTGTTTGGGTTACATAAGTCGGGTGACTTATAAGTCAGTTGATTTAAAACTAATGATTTATAAGTCATGTGTGTTTGGCTGTATATGACTTATAAGTTATTTCTCTCCTATCCGTCGCCCTCCCCCTCCCCTTTCTCTCTCTCCTCCCTTCTCCTCTCTCCCCAATCCTCCTCTCTCCCCAATCCCCAGGCCGGCGGAGGATGGAGAAGACGGTCGCCATGGTACCCGGATGGCCGACGCCTCCGCCACGGCGACGAGCAGCAGCGCCAGCAGGAGGCGCGGGGCATAGGTCCCCCACCCCGCCCCTTTTCTCCCTCACCACCAGCGGAGCGGCTGAGGAGGTCGGACCTCCGCCTCCTCGCCGCGCCCCTCCACCGACGGAGGCGGGGGCCGGAGCCGGGCGCCGGGACGAAGCAGTGGAGGAGGTCTGCAGCGGCGAGCGCGTGGCGGCGAGATCCGCGCCCTCAACCTCCTCGACGCCGGCCATGGCAGGCCTTGCGGCGGCGCCCTCTGCCCTCCGCCCATCCCCCCTCCCCCCTCCTCTGCCTGGCCGTCCGCGCCCGCCTCGGCTCCTTCGCCGGCAAGGTGCAGGTGCCAGGCGCCATGGCGAGGCGGCGTCTCGCGCGCCGCGGCGTCTCCTCTGCTCCCCTCCACGGAGCTCGGCGCGGCCACGACTTATAAATTAGAGATGTTTGGCAAAATAAATTACTTTTTGCACTTTTTAACTTATAAGTTGGTGATTTATTTGGAACCAAACAGAGCCTAACTAGCTGAGCGCGGCTGCCATGGCAGGGGGCAGGGGCGCGCCCTGGGGCGTGGCAGTTTGGCGCCTGCGACGCCGCACGCGGCGAGATGAGATAATTAAAGGCTGCCCTGCACCGCGCCCTTGCCGTGCCCTGGCGCGCGCGGCTTCTCTTTGCTTTCCTTCCTTCTCCCTCCCGATCTCCTCCGGAGGGCCAGGCGACTGTGGCCAGGGGCGGCGACAGTGGCCGGTCAACAGTGCGCGCCTGATTTGCACTGCACACGCTCTGCCGCGCCCTCCAGCCCTCCCTCCTGCTCCTGCAGTACGTCGCCGTCCGTCTGGGCGCCTGCGCTGCACGCTCTCTCCCGTGTGCCCCATGGGTTTCTTCGCGCACTGTGCGCTGCTACTTCTTCTACATGCATGTGCCGCCGTCCTCGCTCATCCATTATCACCGTATACGTACCATTGTTAGTTGATACCGTTCCTTCTTACTGGCTGCACTTGCACCTAAGGATTAGTCTTTGGTGGTACTCCAAGAGAATGACCTAGTTGATGACCCACTTGGTTATTAACATTAACATATCCTAAAACGCAGTTGAGCATAGCGGATCAACACCTTTTTTTTTCTATTACCTCTACAAACTATTTTGTAAAAAAGCTTTAGTTAGGGTAGGTTTGTTGCAACCTAATGATGGCATGGTGGATAGTGGACTTCCAATCAGAGTAGAATCCAAGCACAATCAAGTAGTAAAAAAAGGTTTTGTCATTTCGGATGCCGCGATGTGGTAGGCTGTTTTGGGTTTGAAGCGTGTCTGTTGTAGTATGCATTGGTTGTCCTCTCTAGAGAGGAATGCCACTGAGTTCGAAACTGAATTCTTTACTAGTGGCCTACGCTGAAAAGGTCACGTTCTAGCATAGCTCCACACTACCATGAGTTTGCCATTGCAACGGCAACGCGCCAATGATTGGGATACCATTACCAAATTATTGCCTCCTAGGAGTAGCTAAGAACAGGTCATTGGGACACCTTCTCGGTTTACCACTCGCGCACGCACGCACGGCGCATGTCCTGCTCCTACTTCTACGTTAACCTTCTCGGAATTAGCGCCGCACCGCTGGAATAGTAGAATCCGGCCGGCACAGCCGGGGCAGAGGCCTGGCCCCTGGCCCTGAATGAGGCCAAAGAATTGAATCACATCGGCATCGGCATCGTCTCTGGGCTCTGGCCACCTTTCTTTTCCCCTCTGCTCCTTCCAACCTTTTACTCCTCGCTCTCACCTCTCAGGTCGTCGTCCTCGTCGCCTTCTTCCTCGGGGGCGCCACACTTTTATGGACTGGCGCACGCCGGGGCAGAGGGTCGCAGTGCCTCACCCTAGTTCCCCTTGTGCTGGAAGAGTGTACCTCCCTTCCATGCGGAACCGGGCATGCGTCTCATACTCTCATGATCCTCAGCTTGCCTAATCAGAACATGGCATTGGCACTCACAGCAGGAAACTCAGCTCGATCATGTGATGTGAGGCTGCTGAGAGCATGACAACATCTCCATGGTTCATCCAAGATCGACGAGATCAGGTAAGAGCTGCACCGCGCATGAGCTACAAGCAGTGGCGAAGCCAGCCCAAAAAATGACATAGGGCAGAGTTCAACATCAAAATTTTCGCACGGCCAAAGTGATGCGCCGAAGATTGCTGCCCGGTTGCAAGTGCCCGCGGCAGCGGTGCACGGGATCCGCTGACGCGGCTGGCGGGTGTCGAGTTGGGGTTGGGACGGATGCGGAGCGCCATCATGCAACGACAGCAATGCGTCGGCGTGAGTGCCTGAGCGGGACTGCAGGCAGGGGGGTGGATGGTGAACTGCCAAAGTTGCCAGCAGCGTCTGGTGGCAAGAAGACGCAGCGTTGGGCTGGGGCTAGGCTGAACCTCTTAAGAGGCTACAGCCCACTCGACCGGACGGTCCACGAGATCACGAAGTCCTCTCGTGCAGTGCTCCATTGGCCGAATCTGAGTCTCGCAACTCTTGGCAGTAGATGACCATCGTCCTCACGTTCGGAGGAGGGGGGCGTCATCGCACCGTCACGAGCCCCGATCGGAGTTGAGAACGGGGGATATTGTCAGCACCCACGAACCGGAGGAAGCATCTACCACTATGGACAGCCCCACTAGAAAGCCTAG
Organism: Panicum virgatum; assembly: GCF_016808335.1. Taxonomy (NCBI): domain Eukaryota; kingdom Viridiplantae; phylum Streptophyta; class Magnoliopsida; order Poales; family Poaceae; genus Panicum; species Panicum virgatum. The sequence goes on along the minus strand of NC_053150.1, from coordinate 47,604,451 downwards.
TGTTAGTTTTGGTGGTAGCGAATGGGTTCGCTAGATGTGTCTGCGCGCACGTATCAAGCCCAACCCATATAAATGCAAGAGAGTCGCTGGTTAAAATACTGAGTACATACGAGGAGGAGTATCGAACAAATTATATGAACTCTTACTCTTTACTCAAGTAATTTGTCCTTTGAAAGTTAATTCCTTGTTCTCCTTTATTCTTCTTATGTTCCTCAGATCCATCCTACTTCTTGTTCTCCGCTACCTTTGTTGTTAACAGTATGTTCTGGATCTCGTCTAGAAGCACCTGGGGCGGCCGCCCGGGCTCGCCCTAGTGGTGGCTCCGCCACTGGCTACAAGACAAGATCAAGCTGGATATAAGACTCTGGATCGACGCAGGTGCACGGCAGATAGGTTGTTTAAGACGGGAGTAGTACGAGAGTGGGTTGGCCTTTCGAGGCTCTTTAGAAGTTTTCTTTCTCTGGTACTAGGATGGTGCTTGATTGCGTAAGCTTCATGCTCTATGCGTGCGGTTGTAAAACTCTTTTCGTCTTAATACAATGATACGCATCTCTCCTGCGTATTAAGAGAAAAAAGAGCGATGAGATCGATCGCAGTAGTTCGCCATTCCAGGGCAGGGCAAGCCCTCTCTTATTGGTGATAAGGTCCCTGTAACATTATCAACTGAACATTTGCTCCTTTTTGGAAGACACTATTATTAACTGAACGTATTGCAATAGTAATCATCGACACATCGTTGAGGTTATATGCAAGTGTCGAAGCACGTTTTGGCAGCGTTGTTGATCGATCCAACTGGAAAAGAAGAGGTAACGGGATTCCGGAGGCCATGTACGTACGGTGTCTACAGGAGAAATTGATGGGCGTCCTGCCGTCCTCGTGCAAACTCGCTCCGATCGTCCTCCCAAACCCCGATGCACGCAGCAGCACCTGCCATTCCTTCTTCTGGTAGTCCAAATTAAATGCACAACCAGACAAATGCACCAAGACAGAGACAGTAGTAGACTGTAGCATGCTTGGCCTTGTGAGAGCGAGAGAGATGTGAAAGTTTCCTGCCGCTGTGTTTAGATCCGTAAAATGGTGGTAAAAAGAGTCACATTGGACACTATAGCATACTGTAGCATTTTTCGTTTGTTTGTGGTAATTGTTGTCCTACCATGACCTAATTAGGCTCAAAAGATTCGTCTCGTCGTGTACATCAAAACTATACAATTAGTTTTTTTATTTACTTACATTTAATGCTCCATGCGTGAGACAAGAGATTTGATGTGATAGGTGAATAGTGAAGTTTGGAGAAAGAAATTTTGGAACTAAACACAGCCATGGTGCAAACAAAAAGGTGGTTCATGCAACTTGCAAGTAGGCCTGCATACACTTGGTTTATCTTAAGCAGCAAGCATCACATTGTACCCAAAGGTAGTGCACTTGGCCAATGAGCATGCAATGCAGGGTTACCCAACTATACATATGCTGATGGTGCCTTGGCAAGCAGTACACATTGCACCCTGAAACTGAAACAAGTACACGGCATACATGCTTGACTACTCGTGAGGTATGTGCAGCTGCAAAAGGCCCCGCTCCACCATCTGCATCCTCAGTATTTGCTCACACATCTACCTACGTACACGAATGCACATATATGTCCAGCTATATATCCCGGTACAGACGCACGCACTCCATTCAAGATATCTCAAGCACGGCTGAGGTGTATGTGCACAAGCACAACTACATACAAGTACGCATTGCACGGCGACGAGTAAAGGATGTGCACGTGTACGTTTTCGGCTTCGTGTCCTTTTTCTTTCTTTTGTGTTCAGAAGGCGCGTTGCGTCAATGCAAGCATGTATACATGCAAGTGTAGCCGAGACTTTTCAGCGGCAACTAGCTAGGTACTAGTAGCTAGAGATGTGCATGTACGTCGCTACCGTGTGCCCACTGCTAGAAATATTGCCATTTGTACCGGTCTGCAACCCCCTATTAATACCGGGCAGCCGACCGGTGTCGCTTGGCCGGTACTAAATGACATGTCATTTAGTGCCGGTCAAGTTGCCCGGTACTAAAAGTCTGTGTGTCCAAATGCGTAGGTTTCCTTTCTCTCCTTTTTTTCGTTTTCATTTTCTTTTCTCATTTTCCTTCTTTTTTCTTTTCCACCACACAGTCATTACAATCAACAAATCACATCACAATCACAAGAATATATTTCCACACCAGTCATCACAATCACAAGAATACCTTTTACAATCAGAAAAATGCATCTCACAATAACAAATTTCAGAAGAATACATCTCACAATCACAAAATTCACATAATACAATCACAATCACCAGAGGCAGAGCAGGCAGCTCCGCGCTCCGCCGTGAGGCCTTGGCCCCGTGTGCCGCCGGGAGGCCGGCCAGGCCCCCGCGCGCTGCCGGCCTTGGCCCTCGCGCGCCGCCGGGAGGCCGGCCAGGCCCTCGCACGCCTCCGGCCTTGGCCCCGCGTGCCGCCGGCAGTCCGGCCTGGCCATGCGCGCCGCCGGGATGCCGCCTGTGGCCTGCCTAAGGAGAGGAGGGAGGGAGAGAGAGAGGATGAGAGGACTGAGTGGAGAGGAGAGGATGAGGATGAGACTCGGCCTGGTGAGTGGTGGAGTGGATATTTTAAGGACGATGGAAGATTTTTTTGGTTGGCATGGTTAGTATCGGACGGAGGCTATGTCCGGTACAAATAGAATACTTTTTGTACCGGACGGTGTCTCTACCCGGTATTAAATTTTGTGGGTGATATTTAGTACCAGCTGGAGCTACCAGCCGGTACTAAATTGTTACTTCTTGACGTCAGTAGTGGTTTCAGCCGGTACTATTCGACTCTCAGGACACTGTGCGTACCGCCCGGTACTAAATTGACCTTTAGTACCGGGCCAAAGTGCGCCCGGTACTAACGTGCAGGGACGAATGTGCCGTTTTCTAGTAGTGGCAACAGTTTTCCGTTAAGCTCCATCAGGCACTTGTTTAGATGCATAAAGTTTAGGGTGTAAAGTATTGTAGTACTTTCGTTTGTATTTGGTAATTAGGCTCAAAAGATTCGTCTCGCAAATTATAAACAAACTGTGTAATTAGTTATTTTGTTTAGCTACATTTAATATTTCATGCATGTGTTTCAAAGATTCAATGTGACGAAAAATTTTGTAAAGTTTTGGAATTTTGAAGACAACTAAACAAGGGGCAGGTTTCCTCATCTGGCCCAAGCCAGGTGCCACCGTTTCCATCGCCATCCTTTAACCTCATCATTCCTGGTTGCCAACATGCATGGTTCCATCACACACACAGAGAGAGAGAGAGAGCGCATGGTGATGGAGGTACGTATGGTAGCTAGCTCCCCACCTATTGCACTATAAAGAGCCCCCCTTGCATTGGCGGCTTCTCCACACACACCACACCGTATAGCTCAGAACAGCTATTCATCTTGTGCAAAAAGAGGAGTGAGCAAAGTTAGCTATAGGCCGGGTTCTTGGCCAAGAGCGAGCTTCTCCCTCCCATTGCTGCTTGCATTGGTCCTTCATCACCTCCTGCTTTTTGATCAGATCAGATCCCCACTACTAGCAAGTGTGCAGTGGGTATGCACCACCAGGCCATGGGCGACAAGCTGTGGGACCTGCTCGGGGACGAGATGGCGTCGGCCGGCGAGCACGGCCTGCCCCCGGGGTTCCGGTTCCACCCCACCGACGAGGAGCTCGTCACCTTCTACCTCGCCGCCAAGGTCTTGAACGGCGCTTGCTGCGGCGTCGACATCGCGGAGGTGGACCTCAACCGGTGCGAGCCGTGGGAGCTCCCCGACGCCGCGCGGATGGGGGAGCGCGAGTGGTACTTCTTCAGCCTCCGCGACCGCAAGTACCCGACGGGGATGCGCACCAACCGCGCCACCGGCGCCGGCTACTGGAAGGCCACCGGCAAGGACCGCGAGGTGCTCAACGCCGCCACCGGCGCCCTGCTCGGCATGAAGAAGACGCTCGTCTTCTACAAGGGCCGCGCCCCGCGCGGCGACAAGACCAAGTGGGTCCTCCACGAGTACCGCCTCGACGGCGACTTCGCCGCCGCCCGCCGCTCCTGCAAGGTACAATGATGCATACTCGGGCCTTGTTTAGTTGCATCCAAAATTCCAAAACTTTACAAGATTTTCCATCACGTCGAATCTTTAAACGCATACATGAAGTATTAAATATAGCTAAACAAAATATCTAATTACACAGTTTGTCTGTAATTTGCGAGATGAATCTTTTGAACCTAGTTAATCCATAATCGGATAATAATCACTAAATACAAACGAAAGTGCTACAGTACCAAAATTCCAAAAAAAAAATGCAACTAAACAAGGACTCGGTATATCTAAATGTCGAGCAGGTAACTCATGCTGTGTCATGTTTACATGACCACATCAACATAAACCATGCATCCAGCCTAGCTACTTGCAATGTTGCATAGCTGCAGGCTGCAGTAGCATTGCATGAGTCCATGAACAGATTTGCTCAGTTTTTTTCAGGGCGGATTTCTTCAGTTTTTAACACTAAAATGGCGTTTCAGATAGCATTGTATTAGTCCATGAATGGGTTTGTTAAGGTTTTAGGACAGATCTTTTCCGTTTCTTCTGTACAGTATATATGATATGATTCTTTCTATGACTTGACAACGGGACAGTGTGACAGTAGTAGAGGTCCGTAGTAGAGATGTGATATCCTTGACAAGAAGTAGGAGTTGCAGACATATGCTGGCTGCAATGAATGAATGTAGCATGCATGCGTATGCACATTGCTTGGGTGACACATGCATGCAGATTGATAGACATATACAATACAAATGCATCAATGGTGTTTGTGTAAGGCCTCGTTTAGTTGTTTAGTTGGGTCTGTAAAGTTTTTGAAATAAAATCTTTACACATTAGAAGTATCAAATATAGATTAATCACAAAACTAATTACAGAATTCGTCTGTAAACTACGAGACGAATCTAATGAGCCTAATTAATCCATCACTGTAGCAATTACTGTAGCAATTTAGTATCTAATTATAGTCTAATTAGGCTCATTAGATTCGTCTCTCAATTTACAAGCAAAATATACAATTCGTTTTTTATTTCGTCTAGATTTAATACTTCATGCTTCCCTTTTGATGTGATAGATTTGGAATTTTAAATTTTGCAACTAAACAAGCCCTAAGCATGATAATGTGCTAGTACAACTACACAGCGGCTGTGCTCAGCTTCAGGCCTTCAGCAGCAGCATGCATGCATGGCCAGGAGTAGTTCCATCTCTGCTCAAAATCTATTTGCACTGACACACAGGATCCAAACCCCTCCAGCCAGTGATCCTGCTGTTGCTGTGTTTGTGATGTGCCCTCAGGGCGCATCATGGTTGTACTTTACATATCTCCAAGCACTGACATACTCTACTCCGTTCCAAATCTTTGTCGTACAAATAATAAAATCATCCTCAAATAAACTAGTAATGTGCGCATATATCCAGTGTGCTCATTTGTTCCATTTTTTAATCTGTAAATAAATAAACGTGCTATCTGCAGAAGTTCGATCAGGAATTGTCTGTCCCTGCGCTTATAGATCACAATCCAACAATACTTTTATGTATACATTCCACAGAAAACATCCTTTTTTATGTATGATTTGCTGAATCTTTTCTTGTACATACATGCAGGAGGAATGGGTGATCTGCAGGATACTCCACAAGGCAGGCGACCAGTACAGCAAGCTGATGACGGTGAAGAACCCCCACTACCTCCCCATGGGAATGGACGACGCCTCCAGCTTCTGCTTCCAGCATGACCCCGCCGCCGCCCCTCCCCTCCCAAACCCTAGCGGCTGCACGAGCGTCGTCAGCCTCCCCTTCCACCACGGCCACCACGGCATGCAGCCTCCACTGCTGCCGGCGAGCAGCAACCAGCAGCAGGGCAGCAAGATCAGCAACGGCTGCGGCTTCCCTGCATCGGCGGCCTGCACGCAAGAGCCGCCCAACGGCTACGGCCGCAGCAGCAACGCCATGGGCATGCCGCCACACCCTCCTCTTCCCTTCACCTCCGTCGTCGCTGGCGCTGGCAGGCCGGCCCCGCCGCCGCCGCCCCAGGCCGGGGTCAACGCCGTCCCACAGGAGCCACTGATGCCGCCGGCGCCAACTACCTGGCTGGAGGCTTACGCGCAGCATGGCGGCATCCTTTATGAGCTGGGCCCGGGTGCAGCGGCGCCCAGGGACGCATGATCCGGACCGCTGGTTCCTTTCCTTAGGGCTATCGCGCTGGTCGATCGGTTTATTACCTTGTGATCTTGGTTGCCTTCGGTTGCTAGTAGATCTTGTGTAATCTCTTTTTTCAGCTTAATTTGCAAGGGAGATATTCAGACAAGAGCCCTTGCAGCTTACTCCCACCGTTCCAAATTGTTATTTATTTTTAGCTTTTCTAGATTCATAGACTTTGCTATACAGCTAGACATAATATATATCTAGATGCATAGCAAAATCTATGCATCTAGAAAAACTAAAATGACTAATAATTTGGGACAGAGGGAGTAGATCGTATCTCTTAGTAATTTCTTCTTGCTAGTTTCTTATTAATTAGTTATTGTCAGCAAATTGATCATGTGTACCCAGCTGATCAGCTAGGTTAGCTTGTTAGTAACTTGCATGCATGCATTTGGATCATCAGAGTTGGATCATCAGAGAGTTCATATATGCACTGCTATCCATCCACATGCAGAGTGCTTGGTAATATATGAATATATGAATCACTTTTCTTAATTGGCAATTTGGTACATGCAGGTCTCATAATCAGAGTCATGCTTGTAACATGATGCATGCATGGCTGTGATCATGTGAAGCTCCAGATTTCGACGTGACTCCTGATCGACGCCATGAACGCAAATGCATGTCGTCTCATGCATGCTCGAATACATCCCACGTTGAACGCGTACAGATTGGTACGTAGAGTAGTTCTGAACAATGTTTATGTGCGTGTATATACAGATGGCTATTGTACAGTGCTTAGTTCAGTCATTCAAGTACGAGTAGGGGTGGTAATGGGCCATGGCCCTAGTGGCATCTTCATAGCCCAACAAGACCCTTAAATTATTTAGTTCAAAATTGTATAAGATTAGAGTCCGGTCCTTTTAAGACCCGACCTTTAGATTTTCTAGTTCAAAATGTTGGGCCCTTTACCACCCCTACGTACGAGTGGTACTCAATCATAGCGACGAACAGTGGGATAGTATGTATGTATGCAATGCAAGTATTATCGGCGACACTGTGGGCACAGTGCGGTGAGGATTTGGTCCCTGGCGCCAGATCTCAACAAGAGGCCGCGCAGGCGCGCACACGTCCTGCAGCAGCGAGCCTGATCCTTAGTCACCAAGTTCCCGGTACGATGGGAACGAGGAACGTGGTTCGATGATTTTCAAAATCCTGGAATGAGTGGGGTATACCTCTATGGAACGATGATTTTGGAACAGGGAACGTATTCCATACTAATTCGGAACGATATCCCGGAACGATACGGCCGGAACGACGCACCTGTTCCCGGAAATTTCTTCTTTTTATTCATAAATTCTGTTATAAAAGTTTTCTATTTAATTTTGCTAATCAAGAAAGAAAATCTGTAGGCCCAAATGTTTTGTGGGCCGTTGCCCTACGTCGTGATTAGTGGCTATATCGAAAAAAAATGCTCCGCAGGGGCCATCGCCTAGTCGTCCTCACCGGCCACCGAAAGGTCGTCTCCTCAAAAGCTCGGATCGCCTCGGCACCCCTATGCAGTTGCGCACGGGCCATCCGCCTTCTTGGGCCGTAGCGCCTTGGCCTTGGCCGCGCTAATCTTCGTCTTTCGCCGCGCCACAGGTGGCTTGTGCGCCGCTGCCGCCATGCGCTTGTGCGTGCGGCCGCCCGCCGGTGGTCGTGCGTCGCGTCCGACGCCGCGGGGATGCCGCCCTTGAAGACGGCCGGCTAAATGGAGTGCGGCGGCTGGAGTCTGGACGGGTCGTCGGGGAAGAACCGAGGCAAAGAAGCCTAGCCGATGTGCTGGCGGGAGGGTCGGCGGGCCTCCACGGACGCGCCGGGCGCTGGCCGCCGAGTTGATGCGCCGCGTACCACCAGTTGAGTGGTACTTGTTCCATCTGCACGCGGGACAACATTCCAAGCTCCGTTCCTCACACGTTCCGGCAGACGTTCCGCATCGTTCCCGTTCCTCGTTTGGGAACGAAGTTCCCAGAACACGGAACGCCGTGTCGTTCCGCGCTCCGTGTGACTAAGGCCTGATCCATCTGCGATCGGTAATGTTTAGAAAAGATTTCGTACACGGATGCAGAAGGAGTACAGTAACAAAAGAAGAAAATTAAGGTTTAAAAAAGAAGCAGTGTGATCAGTGAGGGATGGGTGGGAAGATCGGAATCGAAGGACAGGAGATGTCGATCAGGCCGTCAGAGAGAGGCGACGGAGAGATCGCCGCTGCGTGCGTGGCTGGCAGGACCCCGGCCCGGCTGGCCGGAGCTGGACACCAGGCTAGGCCAGGAGGGGGGCGATTTGGGGGCTGATTGGTTTGCTGCATGCAGCTCAACCAGGCCCGTCAGATGCAGGCTTCACAAGATTGGTTTACTGGTTCACCTCCTCAACCAGGCTGCGCGCATGCAAAAGATGCCTCTCGGCCAGGCTCTGGAGGAACGAGCAAATCGGCCGTTTCCTGGGAACCAGGCTCCGGTGGTGCAAGCGTGAGCGCATGGGAAAGCGTGCAGACACAGAAAATCACTTTTGCTTTAGACATGCAAGTAACCAAACAGCATCTCAACTCGACCTGTATTCCTGCATACGCAAAGCAATCAAGCGGCTGTGGTACCTGACGAGCCTGGCCACAGCAGGCCCGCACGCAGCATGCGAGCCAGGTTGTGCCCATCCACAAACCAATCAGCCCCTTGACGGCTTATGTGTGGGCGTTCGGGTTACCTGTAAAATTCGGATCGGGTATTTCGGGTTTTTTGAAATTTGGGTTTTCAAAAATGCTACCCGAAGTTTACTCTGAAAAATCAATACCTGACATTTCGGGTACCCGAAAATTCGGGTTCGGGTTCGGGTTTACCCGAAATACCCGATAAAAAAAATCAGCGAGCAAGGAAATTCTGAGAAGATAAATTAGGGTAGAACATCAAAGTAAACTCAATAGCTTCTCCTAAAATCTATTGCCTGCTCCTATCTTTGCATCCACGTCAAGATTGCCTGCTAGCTGAAACGGAAAAGAAAGAAGCAGATGAAAGGAAAAAAAAAGGGAAAGAAATAACAGATCCATTGAATCCTCCATCAGATCCCAGCATCGTCGATTCCCTCGAGAGGACTTAGCATCAAGCATCAACCAGCAAGTACACTTTTCCCAATAGCATCAAAAATCAACCAGCAACCTCGAGAGGACCTAGCATAAAGCGCCGGGGTCAGAACTCAGAAGCACCGCTGGTCTGCAGACTGCAGTCGAGGACGGAGGACTCGAGGTCGGGGACGGGGAGAAGGGGCCTCCTCGGCGCCTCGCTGCGGCGCCTTGGGGGGAGGCCAGGAGGGGGCCTGCACCCTGCAGACGGGCGGAGTGAGCCGGTGACGGGCTGACGGCGGTCGGCGCGCGAGGGGCGGACGGGACGGGCCACTCGCGAGGGGCGCTGTGGCTTGTGGCGGCGTGACTGGGGTGGAGGCGTGGGGCGGTGGGGGACTGACTAGCCGACTGGGGGTGCCGGGGTGGGGTTAGGGTTAAGAGTATTCATGGGCTGGGCTGGCCTGATTTCATACAATGAGTAAACACATCTATGGGCTGGGCTGATTTCGGGTAATTCGGGTACCGTAGCCCAATACCCGAACTACCCATAATAATTTCGGGTAACCCAGAACCCGAATTGGGGTTCGGGTTTTTTGGGTTAGGGTTTTTCGGGTTCGGGATCGGGTAGCATCACTGTAGCCAATCATCGATTAATTACTGTCATTAGATTCGTCGTGAAAAGGTACACCCATCCGTAAAAAGGTTTTGCAAATAAACTTCGTTTAGTACTCCATGCATGTGAGATTCTTTTCTCGGGAATTGTGTGTGCTACTCATGAATCGGTTCACCTTACCGGTGGGAACCGGTCCGGTTTGACCGGTTACCGGTCAAACCGGTCCGGTTCCGGTTTGGGCCGGTACCAAACTGGCCCAAATTCAAAATTTGAATTTGAATTAAAAAAATGAAAAATTTCCAAAAAATTTCTAAAAATACTTCAAGGTGCGACGCTAATGGTGTCAAATTTTCTCAAAAATTCATTCGTTTAACATACTTTTCGAGCATTTAAAGTTAAAACAAAAAAAGGAAAAAAAAAGAGACGGCCCATTAAGGCCCACTTGGTAAACCGGTAAAACCGGCCGGTAAACCGGTCTAACCGGCCGGTATACCGATCCAAACCGATTACACATGCGATTTTAAATTTGGATTTGAATACAAACCGGTCGGTATACCGGTACGAACCGGTTGAACTGAGTTTTTTGAATTCAAATTTGAATTTGACCGGTTTCTACCGGTAACCGGTCCGGTAAACCGGAACCGGTGGGCGCCGGTTTGGGTAAACCGGTCGGGAAAAAAAACCTTGCTCGTGATAGGAAACCAAACAGGGCCAAGGAGTAGTACAGTAGATGCTAGTCGAAGCAGCTAGCAGCAGTTGCTGCTGCTGCGGCGCGGCGTGCTGCAGTGGCCTCAGGTCGTGTTTAAATGCAAAAACATAAAATGCAATTTTTTTATAAATCACTTGCATAGTATATTAAATGTAGTCAAAAAATAAATTGTATTATATAAATAGACTGTAAATCGTGAGACGAATCTAATGAGTCTAATTAGGACGTGATTAAACACTAAATTACTACAGTAATACTACAGTAAATTTTCTCTAATGACCCTCTAATTAGTCTCATTAGATTCACCTCGTAGTTTATAGACGAGATCTGTAATTAGTTTTATAATTAGTCTATATTTAATACTTTAAATATTAAAGATTCTTTTTTAAAAATATAAAATACAAAGTGAACTGAACACACCGTGAAATAGGAGGAGCGGCATGGATGGATGCCTCAGGCGATGGGACGGCCCGACGTGACCCCTAATCGCGCATCCCGGGATGGATTGTTTTACTGCAGCGGCAGCGGCAGCGATCATGATCCAGTGATCCACTTCGCGCTTGCTTTAATTTGGCACCAAAGTCAAGCAGCAGCAGGTTGTCCGCATCGATTAGTCAGAGAGGAGGATGAGACCGATTCAGTCTCCATGCGCTCGGATTCAATGAATTTGGAGAGGAGCTTAGGATTGGGCTTCAGGGATTATTGGGGGCTAGGGTTCGGCGACAGGGGAATAGCCTCGGCGGATTATGAAGCAGAGGAGAAGGAATTGGGTACCACTAGTAGAACATAGGGGCTAAATGCAAATGAACATGATGTTCCGTGGCGCCAAAACTCCCACCAAAATGGCATGGCAGAGCCACGTCGGCGGGCTGGTTGTGCCGTGGTAATTTTGGACCTAAACGATTGCGATGATAGATTAGGGATGTGTAAATGCAGTTTAGTAGGATGGGGATCTGGATGAGAACAGCGAAATAGTTTAAGGACCGCGGGTGAAATTATCTCTAAAATTATCCATTAGCAACGAGAACGAAAGAACCGAACACTTTGTCAAATTGCTGTCGGCCGGCCGGCCGTCCGGCGGATCTAACTGGTACTGATGCGGAGGAGCCTTGAGCAGGTAGAAATAGAAAGAATTTTGCTAAAAAGGAAAAGGCTTTCTTTCTAAAGAATTAGGAATTCGCCTCAAAGTAAAATAGACGAAGTGCATGTATATGCATGGCTATTTGGCTATACAGCTTGTGGCCGGCCGGCTTGTTACGAATTGTCGGTCCATCAGCTCCGGCGCGCACTCACTGTAGCGAGGATTGTTCGGCGACTACTGTTGCCTGAGATGTCAAAGTGTAACGTTTGAATCCAACAAGCAAAGTAGATGACCATCCACATCCGAAAAATACCAAAAAGCAAAGGACACCCATATCTCGCTGACATGCTGAGTGTCGATCTTTCAGGCTCTGTTTGGACAAAACAGAGCAAGTCTGTGGTGCCATTTTAGTCCTACAGGAAAATTCCGTGCATATTCTTTTGAAGAAACAAATTAACGCGTCCTATGGAGTAGACTGCATCGTTAAGATCAAACACTGGAAACAAGCTAGCCCTCACCGCTCCGTCGGGGATCCACAGATCGTCGCCGCTGCCGGCGGCGAGGCAGCAGCGGTGGTCCGGTGGAGGACCAGCTGGCCGGTAACCTCTTCAGTCCTCACGGTGGCCCGCCGGCTGACCGGCCGCATCGCAGCATCCTGCACGCTAGCAGTCGAGCACAAACACCATCAGGCCTCCTTCGTGGTGGGCCCACTTACTTGGGCTGACAAACTAGGCCTTGATATCTTGCGATTGGGCTTTGAAGCCCGCTTGGATCTCTGCCAGCTTCCTTCACTTTTTTTTTCTTCATGTGACTAAAAAAAAACTTTGTTTTTTTTTCTTTTTTTCACCCGGCAGCTGTTGGTCCCGCCAGGCATTGGCTTCTTCAGATTCAGCTCCATCAGCAGTTCATTGCAAAGCTTGGAAGACCAGAAGCATCCCAAGTTCCACAAGACCAGGCTGAAACACGCACGCTCCATTTTGTTGGAGTGCAAAACATCTGATGCGGAGTAAAAGAATGATTTTCCGAGAAACACTTGTAACAAATGCTAGAGATCGCTAATGGCATTTGCAGTTCAGCAGGGCATCGATTGGCCACACCATGAATGCATACAAGTCGTTAAAGTAAACTGCACCTTCTTTCCGTCAGTGAAATCTTTGTGTATCTGGCAAAGTGCTGATTTCTAGTCCCAGAGATGGTTAACCTTAATGTGAAACTGACGGGAGCTTCAGAGTTTAGTTCTTCAAGGGACAGCCGACTGAAACATTAAGCAATCTAATGCTCATGCTTGATATCTGTTGCCGTGCAAAAGCTTTACTATGAATACCATTGACCCCAAGATGCACCTTTTTACCTGATTTCTGATTATTTCCAGATTTTTGGGGTTATCACTTACACCCTAAGTTTCAGTTCTTTCGGAGCAGTTCCATGATAAGCATCCTGACCACATGTGCATCTAAATAATTTTCAGAATGTCATGCTGTTTGTAGCTCTCTAATCAGTATGTTGAGCACCTAGGTTCATTGACACCTGTTCGGCTGTTCCCATGTTTTTTCTGTTAAAAATAGCAAACATCCATTATTGTCTACAGCCCAGTTTTTGAATGGAAATAGTGGCCCATGCCATCTCTAGAAACCAACAGAAATGGTCGGGCGTAAATGTTAGTATATCAGATCATTCCACTTTTGTTCATTCATGTCGAATTAGACAACAATGCATCCAGGGTTGTACTTTTTTTTATCAACATGTACATTCCATATTTAGGATACTGCAGGAAGATATCAGAGCTTTGGATATATATGGAGCCAATTTAAAATTAACCATATGATTTCAGCCCTTATTCACATTCCAATGAAGCAAAAAAATGATTCCAACAGACTGTTCTTTTTTAAAAGATTGCATACTTGTTTGTAAGAAAGAAAAATAGCTATGTCATTAAGAATGATCAACCCAAAATATGTTCATCACTCTAAAGCCACGACATCTGGCGCCGTCCGTGGGGAGCGCGCAAGCGTTGGCCAGATCTTCGCTCACCTCCTGGCTTCTGAGGTTGAGCTCATCCTCTGCAACGACGACGAGAAGATGAAGAGTGGCACGGCGTCACCTACGCCGCATACCCTGGCACCGAGGCAGCAGTGTCCTCGGTGCGGTGGCGCACGGCAGCGGCGCCTGCTGTGCGTCGCCACTGCGACACCTCAGAGCCGGCGCGGTGGAGCGCAGGGGCGACGCCTGCTGCGCATCACCCTACGACACCTTAGCGTCGGTTCAAGCTTTTCTCTCAAGCAACCACCGGGGGCCCCCTGCGGCGGCACGGCGTCGGCTCAAGGTTTCCTCTCAAGACGGAGCCTGGAGCCGACGGCTGCGGCTCGGGAAGGATGTCTGTCGCCTCCTCCCTCGCCTGGCTCAAGCCACCCTTGGAGTTGCTGCAGACAGGCGTTGACCTCCATCGCAAGGCACGGGGGCCCTGCGCCAGCACCAAGGTGGAGCCGGCGAACGACCGCCCTTCTCCACGCTCCGTGCTCGTCCAAACGAGCACCCGTCCTTCCGCTGCGCCAGGGTGTCAAGCTGGCTTCAGCTCACTATGAGCGGCCATCGGGCTGGCTTCCAACGGCAGCTGGCAACGGCAGTGCCACTCCCATTCAAAGCCAAAGAAGTTGTTTTCATGCTATCTGAGCATGAAACAGTTCTTGAGCTGAGGAGGGTCCCACAAGCTCCCGAGGTGATGCTGGATGATGCTGTACAAGCACATCCAGGATGCCTTCACCTCCGGCGACCGAGAAGAACCCCCAAGGTGGCAGTTCCGCTCCGGCCGGGAAGTGCATGCCTTGCGAATAGTAGCTAAAGGTTACTCCTAGATAAGATTGAGTGTGTTTCTCCTTTGTAATGATGTGCTGCCTATGTGTGGTCCAGAGCGGTAAAGGTCCGCCCTTGTAAACCCGACCTCTGACTTCATCGCACAAACAGGCGACACCAGCAAGTGGTCCAGAGCGGTAGAGGTCCGCCCTCGTAATCTCGACCTCTGATATACACCACGAATCAAGTAATGAAGGAGATTTGATTTCTCAGTCCTATCTTTACATTAACTTAATAGCACTTGTCCGTTCAGCTTGCATGTTTCTTTCTCCCGTATGAAGTTTTTTCTTTTGTTGCTAACGATCCAAACTGAGTTGCTGGCTTGTGGTCAGGATGGGACACCCCTTCTAGCTGGAAGGCGGTCCGAACTCCTAGGGACCTTCTCCGGAGAAGTGGTGCTTGTATCCTGGGGTGGAGGAGTTCTGCGTAGCCGCTTAGCTTGGTAAAGTACCCTAAGCCTACGCACTTCGCTGCCCTGTTACGAATACCCTAGTATCCGAGGCTGCCGTGTTTAGAGGTCCGGACTCCTTTCTAGTATAAGGCATGATTTCCTATGCCCCACCACGAGGTCCGGTAACGTATCTCGGTGGATCAATGGCAACAACCCAAGTCCACTCCGGTGGCCAGCTCCGGCGGAGACCGCTCGCCACGGTCGCTCAAGTCCACTCCGGTGGCCCGCTCCGGCGGAGACCGCTCACCACGGTCGCTCAAAGTCCACTCCGGTGGCCCGCTCCGGCGGAGACCGCTCACCACGGTCGCTCAAGTCCACTCCGGTGGCCCGCTCCGGCGGAGACCGCTCGCCACGGTCGCTCAAGTCCACTCCGGTGGCCCGCTCCGGCGGAGACCGCTCGCCACGGTCGCTCCAAGTCCACTCCGGTGGCCCGCTCCGGCGGAGATCGCTCGCCACGGTCGCTCCAAGTCCACTCCGGTGGCCTGCTCCGGCAGAGATCGCTCGCCACAGTCGCCTGGAGCCGGGTCCGGGGAAGTGGTGCTTGCTCCCTGGGCGGTTCGAGGTCCGTGCAGCCGCTTAGCTTGGTTCCGTACCCTAAGCCTGCACCTTCGCCGCCCTGCGGAGAGGGCTCTAGTACCTGAACCTGGCAATAAGTGCTACGGCCTTTAGGGGGTCCGGAGCACCCACTCGCGACATGAGACCGCCAACACAGCCAAGTTGCGCCAGAACACATCACGATAATGGCCCCACCTGCGGGTTCGTACCTCCCCCGTGGTGGGCCCGGGGGCCACTGTCGGTACCTCTGGACTAGGGTACCCCCTCTTGCTGTGTCAAGACTCGCGTAGTTATTCGTAACTACGCCCTAAGGGGCTGAGCAGCCGGACCCCTGGAGTCCGGCTCCATCTCACCAGACCAACGGTCCCGGACCCGCTTCCCGCTAGGAGAAGGGTCTGGTGACGCCACGTGTCTCGGAGAAGGGAGCACTCAGTCCAAAACAACCGGGGGCCCCGGACCCCCCATATACTATCCGGACCCCTCAGCGGGGAGGAAACAGACACCCCGCCTGGGGGGGGGTCCGGAGCCGCCTGGGGGGTCCGGAGCCGCCACGTGTCCGCCGCCGCAGGAACGCGCGCGGCCGCGAAGCTTCCTCGGAAAGACTCGTCCACCTACCACATTCAATACGGGAGACGTTAAGTGCACTCTACCACAGCAGAGCCCGAGGTGACTTTTGCCAGGCTGTATTGTTGATCGCGTGTTACCAAGGCGCACGGTGCATCCGTTGGCGCTGCACACGCCACGCGCGTCAGTCTGTAACGCCAGTTAGACATGACAGCTCGGCGACGGAGTATCATAATGCCTACGCGGTAGACCCAACAGTCTACGCCGCAACCTACACCGCCTCAACAGGCGCCTCGCCGATGGGACAGGAGAAGACCCCCCTCGGTCAGAGAGTCTACAGTGCGATGAAGCGTATCCGGTGAAGAGATTCTCAACCACTGTAGCACCATTAATGTCTTTTTCGTGATATTCTATACATCTTTGTTGGGCCCGCCTGTCGGGGTCCAACGCATGTGTATGCGTCCCCCTTGCACTATAAAAGAGAGACATCTGTTAGAGAAGGACTCAAGTCAAAAGGGACTTGGGGGCGGAGGATAGACTCATCCAAAAACACAAGAGCTATACAACTCTCAGTGGACGTAGGGTATTACGCTCCGGCGGTCCGAACCACTCTAAATCCTCGAGTGTTCTTGTGTGCTTGCTTCATGAGTAGATCTGAGGTATCGCTTGCACTTCCCCGAGTAATCACCCTCAGGGATTAGGCGGATGCACTACGCCACCCGGCTGTGGCCCTCCTCCTAGAGCCACGACATATAGGGATTAGTTAGGTCACTTTTCTATTTACGCTAGGAGCTAAAAAAAACCTGATTCACCTTGCTTTCTGGTATCCTAAAAGCTAAAAAGCCTTAATTCACCTTGCTTTCTGGTAGGGATAAGCAAAGAATCAATTCTCATTGCCTCCCGCCCAGCTGAAGAATCAAAGAGTGGAGCTATACCTAAGAGATCTTAGAGCATTTTTAAGAGACTAGTCAAATGGCTCAACTAGCCAAATTTTAGTTGCTCAACATCAAAATAGCTCTCCAATGGACTAGCTATCGAACTCACCAAACCATCCGGCTCTCCAAATTGACCCCACGCAAACCAAACTTAGCTAGCTAAAATGGTTTACCAAGTATATGGCCCCACCCACAAGAAGAATTAAATATAGGATTTGAAGTGTGGAAAACAGAGAGTTTGTAGGAGTGAAATGCTCAATATTGAATAGAATCTTTAATTCTTTATGATTATGATATAGTCAAATATGTTGGAAATATGCGTTTATAGTGATGAGATTTCAATTTGAGGCAAAATAGAAATAACAATGCTACTGCAATCTCAAGCATAATTGTAAACTGATTGAGTAAAACGAACCGAAACATACTCATGTTAAGTTCGAATACTCTTACCAAGCAGCGCTCCGTCCTCGTGAAGAGACGATGCAGTGCAGATTGTTTTAGTGCAGAAATGTAGCCGATCGGCCTCGAGCGGTCGCGCAGTTGCGCTGCCCAGAAATCTTATTGTCGTCCCTCGTGCAGGCTTCACGACGGCAAGGGTTCAGAGATATCGCTCACTCTTTTCCTCAGTGCACGCCAAGGGAAGGGCCGACGAGATCTAGCAGCTCGACGACACAGCACAACAGGAGGTGGAAAATGACAGGGAAATTGAGAGAGATCTTCCTGAATATTTTCAATCCACTAATATAGACGTGGAGGTGGAAAACGACAGGGAAATTGAGAGAGATCTTCCTGAATATTTTCAATCCACTAATATAGACGTGGCTGCTCTCAAGGAACGTTATCACTTTGATTAGGCCCATAAAAGACATTGAAACTCATTCAGAATGGTCATGACAATTTACTGGGTATTAAGGAATTAACCAGCCATTAATTAGTGCCTAATTAATGCACAACGGTTCAAAAATATGAGAGATACAAGTGGCAAAATATTGGCTGAATTACATCCTCACAACCGCACGTCACAAGTCACGTGGATATACACACGAAAAGACGTGCGCGCGTATGCATGCGTTGGTGTGTGTTTAGCAAAGACTTACATACCTCATCTCTTGGCTGCTCCATTCAACACATGGAAAGTGCTCCAATATTTAAATTGGTGTCCACTTGCTTGTACTAGCAGTATGGGACAATACCAACCAGCCACATGTTGCTTTGGAATTCTCTTGAGTGGGCCATAAATGGACCAAATTCCAACAAAATAAAAAGTCGAAAATTAAGATTCTCTTGAAAAATGCTCAAATATCGTATATCGAAAGCATCTAATTTATATTTATATGTTTGGTGATATTTACCGTTACCGCGACTTTCGTAGGCGTGGCCTTCATATCAACCGTATGTGAGAGAATAAATTGGACCGGTCGACTTGACTTTAAAATGACCATAAAACCATATATTCTTAGAGAAGATAAGTAATTAAAAATCCTAAAAATTTGGAAAAATTATGTTAGCTCGGTCCTGGACGTCATGCTTAACTAGTTAAAACTTTTTATAGTCTTCTTTTGGTGTTCATGTTTTTTTTTTTTTGCTAGTAGCTAGTCTCGTAAACTGTTGGTTACTGCATAATAATATACTTGGGTACCCCGCAGGCCTGAATTGGCGACAAAAGAAAAGCGGCCCGTCAAGAAGCAGCCCGTAAAGTCCCCCGCGACCTCGCACCGGTAAAGTCAGTCTCAGTGAATCGTTTTATTACACACTTATCTAAAATTAGGAACTAGATAACTGTACCACGGAAGTTTCACGGGAATAAAACTCCTTCCACATATATATGATAAAACTTCTAGTTCTCTCCACTCATAAATATCTTGCCAAATCAGCAAAATAAGTTATATGTTATGAAACTTAATGCTCATGAAACTCTCAATGAAACTCCCGTTAAGATTAGCCCGCCTCTCAAATCTAGGTGCTAAATTTTAGCATATATATTTGTCTGGATCCATAGCTAAAGTTTAGTTCTAAAAGTGTGAAAAGTGAGAATTATGTTTTCACTATTTCGAAAGCGCCTGCCGTCCTTCGCCTCCTCTCCTGGTTGTCGCTGTCCCACCGTGACATAATAACTAGGATGGGTGGCGAGCTCCAATGCCGCCCATCCAATGTAACTCCTATAATAATAAATTTAATAACAGACCTACAAATAATGAAATAAGAGTAATAAGAGCTCGAATCAAATTAAGGTCAAAAGCCTTTTTGATTAATTGAAATATTAGGGAAGCGACTCACATTTATGCATATATGGTAAAATAGCAGGGAGAAATATGCAGCTAACTACTAATTTAGATTCACAAAGAGTTCATCTAAATTTCAGTTTTCATGTGTAGTAAATGGGGGGGGGGGGTCTTATAAAAAAGCACATCACGGATAACCATACAAGAAAACAAATGGGAAAACATAAATGAAACTGGAAAATGATTATTTTTTGTGCAAATAATACAAAATTTTGTTGAGACGTCTAAATAGACATGTGAAATCAATCTATGAACAAAAAATAGAATGGATCAGCTTATTAAAAGTGCAATGCCATCCACAATAATATCCTTATTTAGCCACTTCCCATTCTGTAAGCAGGCAAAATTCATATTTTACCGGCTGCAAAATTCAAAGAACAGAGGAGCACAATATAACTAAATAAGTACGGAGGCGGCGCATGTCGTTCATGTCGGCGCACCTGGGGCCGTCGCTGTCGGCGGCAGCGTTGGTGTCGATCCTGTGCGTAGTCCATGCCGTCCGTGAATGCGCCGGCGGCAGGGGGGCGCTGCAGCGGTGGTGGGAGTGGGGCTCGGATGGGTAAGGTTGTCCACACCAGGTACACGGAGCCATCCTGTACCCGGTCCTCCAGTACCCATATAGCGTAAAAAGACATGCACCGACGTCCGGTAAACCGGGCGCTATGGTAGCGGACGGGCTTCCACACGCCAAATCTAGAGGTAGCGAACGTTCGCTACGTGTGGACATGATGCGGGGGCTGCGCATTCGCGCGCCATCCCAATCGCCCGGCCGGTGGCGCGGAGCAGGTGGAGCGGCGACCGGAGGCGGCCGATGAGCACCCTGTTCCAGAGAGGAGGAAGAAAGGCAATCACCCGGACGGAGAGGGAGGAAGGAGAGATCGACTCGAGCTCTTATATCCGCTTGAATGATCTTTGAAGTTGTATTCTTTTGTGGACGGAGGTAGTAGTATTATTCATTCAAAATGAGGACTCTAGGAGAATCACCTTATGAATGAGGAACAAGTTTGTTCATATTCCAAAATTTGAGAATTTCACTTTTCACATTTCTTGGTAGCCCAGATAGCTGAATGCCTGAATGCGAATGACAGGGTAGTAACCTCTGAAGGAACTCTAAATGGCAATTAGTACAGAGGATTTGATTTGCTTGCAACAATGCAACTGGTTCAAAGCTTAAAATGACAGAGCTAGAAATAACGCTAGTTACCATCAGTAACACCAGCACTCATCCAAAAATAAACTCCGAGTGCATGTTTTACCAGATGCGCATATGCAATGACGCGAGCAGAAACTTCCAGTTTCTGACACGCCTAGCACCAGCAGGCAGCTGCAAGGCGAGCTGCAGGTCTCCCGTCTCCCTTCCTGCAGCTCCCAATCCCCACCTGAACGGCCAGGCACGGTTGCCAAGGCCTCGGCGGCCGCGCTCCGCTGTCCGCTCTCCCTCCCGATCGAGCGATTCCCACAAAAAAAAAAGCTTCCAAAGCCTGTGCTGAATGCCAATGGTGACGGGACCTGCGCCGCGCACGCACGCAGACGCCGCCTGCATCCACTCCAATGGCTCCATCTCCCTCCGTGCTCCCTGCTTATGCGGCTGCGCGTACGTCTTCCATGCATCTCCGTCGATTTCGCAGCCATCGATCTCATGCTGTGAGCTGGGCCATCAATCAGCTAGTAAAGTAGTAAACCACGGAGCTCGGACACACGGACAGTGCCATGCCACTTGTGGCCGGCTGTTCAGGCTGCGCGCTGCCGGGGCCACGAACCCAGCCAGCGCCCAGCACCGAGCACATGCACGGATGGTAGGAGCACCGGCCCTGCTGCGATGGGGTAACCGGCAGCAGTACAAGATTTTGCTTGCCGTCCAACTCGCCGCCTGCGCTCTCTAGTAGGCTCTAGCCGCAGGCGGTGAGACCGAGAAGTGTGTGTGTGTGTGGATGCGCAGGAACAGCACAGGAGGCCACACCGCCACAGGCAACGGTTGGCCGGCAGAAGCCAGGACGGGCCCGAGGGAGTGAGGGAGGGAGAGGCCGAGAGGGGGATGATGGGCAGGGGCACGCCGCGGGCCGCGGCAGGCGGCGGCAGCAGGAGCGCATGGCGAGAAAAGCTGGGGCGCCGCAGCAGGAGCGCATGGCGAGAAAAGCTGGGGCGCCGCAGCAGTAGATTGGACGATCGCGTGTGCGCGCGCACGAGCGGAGTCCCCGTCCCCCCGACGGCCCCCGACTCGTCACCTCCGTCCGCCGCTCTCGCACGTGGCTATGCCTCCCCTGCAGCTGCAGCTGCAACCCCCCTCCTCTCTCTCCTCTCGCAGGGGCAACTAGGCGCGCGCGGCAGGGCAGTGGCAGTTCCGATCCGCGCCTGCATGCGACGCCGCGGCGAGGCCATTAAAGGCTGCCCCGCGCCGCGCCCAACACTCCCTTCCTTCTCGTCTCCGTCTCAGCCCGATGCCCCGATCTCGCCGGCCGGCCGGCCGGCTCGTCCTCGTCCTGCCGTCCGGCGGGCCAGGGGCGGCAACAGCGCACGCTCTGCAGTACCGTACGTCGCCGTCGTCGTCTGTGCGCCTGCGCTGCGCCCTCTGCTTTCTCTCTTGCATGCATGCTCCCTGGTCTGGTCTCGGCCGCCCGTGTGCCCCATGGGTTTCTTCGCGCACTGTGGACTGCCGTTGCTTGTACACGCATGTGCCACCGTACGTCCTCCCTCAGATCACCACCATGCGTCCGTGCCATTGGTTACCGTTCGATCGATCGTGTTCCTTCTTACCGCGCCAGGCAGGGTTTAACCATCTGTAATCTGTTGATGGATCGGAGAATGAAAGCCTGCAGCTACAGGCCATGGCCATGCATCAAACTCACTTGAAGAAGTTGCTGGTTAAGATAGATTCGTTACGTACAAACACCAATGTCATCAAGACATTAACCGATAACATTGACGTACTGCATCGAACTGACTGCAAATCTAGCATTCTAGCTAGAGGGGAATGCCACCAAGTTCTAAACGGAGGCCTTGTTTAGATCGCAAAATTTTGTAAGAAGTTTAAGTGCATTTGCTCTTCTTCAGCACGCGATCCAATGCTCTTTACTAGTGAACGCTAAAAAAGGCTCATGTTCACGGTACCTACACACTAGCATGAACGGGAATGCGCCAATGATTGGGACACGGTTAGCAAATTATTGCCTCGTAGCTAGTATAGGTAAGTAGGTCATTTGTTTTTTGTTTAGCTACCCCGGCCCTTAAAATATTTTTACCACTGGCACTCACGCACGCACGCACGGAGCATGTCCCACGTTAACCTTCTCAGAATTAGCGCGCGCGCGGGGCCTCCTCTCTCTAGCAGCAGCAGCCGGCGGCCGGCCGGCCGGCCGCCCGGGGCAGAGGTCCTGGCCCTGAATGAGGCCAAAGAAAGAATTGGAATCACATCGTTGGCCTGCTGCCTCTGGGCTAGCTCTGGCCACCTTTCTTTTCCCCTCTGCTTCTTCCAACCTTTACTCCGGCCGCCTGATCAGGCTCTCAGGTCGTCGTCGTCTTCTTCCTCGGGGACGACGAACTTTTATGGACTGGTACACGGAGCTGGGGAGCTGCAGTGCCTCACCCTAGTTTCCCTTGTGCTGGAGCGTACCTCCCCCGGCCCATGTGCGGAACCGGGCATGCGTCTTATGATCCTGGGCTTGCCTAATCAGAACATGACATTGACATAAAGCTCAGCTCATGTGTGAGCAACTGAGCATGCCAACATTCCATGGCTGGCTGTAGTAGCCATCAGGAACGACGAGATCGATCTCCATTGTGTGTTGAAAGTTGAAACCGTGCAAGATCTATCGTCACCATTGACGTTTATAGAGCTAGCTAGGAAGCCCTTGATTTTTTTATCTCCATTATTCCAGGGTTGTAGGGCAAGCTGCCCAGATCTTTCTCTTGTTAGTGTTATTCATTCATCTCGTGGCTTCGGTTGGACATCGATCGATTTGTCAAATTGTCATGAACTCTAGTTACGTTAAGTTGTATGTAGAGGAATGTTATTCCGTCGACGTATAAAAATTAGTCGGAGTGGATCCAACGGTGGGTTTAGAGGGGCTCCAGCCCCTTCTACCCCCACTGGATCCATGGAGCCCCTTCTAAGCTCCTCCTACAATTTTCTGACATGAATATACGGTGAGAAAATGCTAAAGTTGTTTAGAAATAGAAGAAAATCCCTTCTAATAATTATCCTGGATCTGCCAAGTTTAGGGACCAACACATTGTAATAATGTAATGTATAGCGCTGAAACTACCGTTGTTGATGCATCTTGTGTCAATTGTCCAAGAATGTAGGGGAACACATTGTAATAAAGTTTGACAGCTTTGCTTTGTTGATCGAACTGGTAAAACAAGTACTGGGATTCCGGAGGCCATGTAGGGGAACAGGAGAAATTGATGGCCATCCTCGTGCAAACTCGCTTCGATCGTCCTCCCAAACCCCGATGCATGCAGCACCTGTCATTCCTTCTTCTGGTAGTCCAAAATAAATGCACAACCAGACAAATGCACCAAGACAGAGACAGTAGCATGTCCACATGTTTGAGAGAGAGAGAGAGAGAGAGAGAGAGAGAGAGAGAGAGAGGTGAAAGTTTGATGGTGCATGCAACTCGCAAGTAGGCCTGCATATGCTCGGTTTATCTTAGTACTAAGTATCACATTGCAAATTAAAGGTAGTGGTAGTGGCACTTGGCAAATGAGCATGCAGATGCAGGTTATCTTCCGATGCAAAAACATCTTAATCTTTATATGTAACTATATATATAGGGTAAATGTGCTGATGGTGCCTTGCAGTACATCGCACCCTGAAAAAGAAGTACACGGCAACAATCTGTACCTGGCATACATGTTTGACTACTCGTGAGGTACATGTCACTACTAAAAAACGTTGATTTGTCCCGGTTGGGAAACCGCTGTTGTCTCGGTTTCCCAACTGGGAACGCCAGTCCGGGACAAAAGGGGGTGCCCTTTTGTCCCGGGTCGGGCAACCGGGACAAAACAGGACCTTTTGTCCCGGTTGGTAACACCAACCGGGACAAAAGGTGCAGCAGCGCCCACGTGGCTGGCGCACCTTTTTTGTCCCGGTTGGTGTTACCAACCGGGATAAAATGTCTTTTTTTTCATGTTTTTTTTTTCTCAATTCTTTTTCTATTTCAATTATACTTTTGCATTTCAATTAAACTTATGTATTGGAATTCAGTGTGTATGATCTCCACTAATATATACATATATATAGTTACTTATATAATATTTGTCCTAGATAGTTTTCATATATAAATTAATTCACTTATATATATATGTATACACATATCTATACATGTGAATTCCTTTACATATGAAAATGTCTAGGACCAATATTATATAAATATATATATACACATATATTATTGGAGTGCTTATATATATAATACATACATACTCCATCATATTTGCATATGTATATTCGTTCTTAATTACATAGTAGAATTCGCCTTTTGGAAATTTAATACATACATACATACTCATAAATAGAAATTTAATACATAGACACACATATATATTTACATAGGTATATTCGTTCTTAATTATATATATACGCGTGTGCAGCTGCAAAAGGCCCACTGCACCATCTGCATCCCCAGTATTTGCTTATACATCTACCTGCACGAATGCACATATATGTGCACAAAATGCCGGTGCAGACGCACTCCATTTCAACATCTCAAGCTCGGAGGTGTGTATGCGCACAACTACACGCATGCATACATACATGTACTACGCATTTGCACGGCGACGAATAAAGGATGTGCGCGTGTGCGTTCCCGGCCTCGTGTTCTTTTTTTTTTCTTTTGTGTTCGGAAGGCGCGTTGCGTCAATGCAAGCATGTATGTTCACTACGTACATGCTGCGTGCCTAGGCAAGTGTAGCCGAGACTTTTCAGCGGCAGCTAGGTAGGTACTAGCTTAGTAGCTAGATGTGCATGTTAGTACGTCGCTACGAAGTGCAACAGTTTCTCGTTAAGCTCCATCAGGTTTTCTCATCGGGCCCGTGCCTCCATGGCCATCCTTTAACCTCACCATTCCTGGTTGCCAACATGCATGGTTGGTTCCATGGGCCGTGTTTGGTTACACGTCCCATCAATTTTACACAAAAAAATAAATATATGTATGGAGTATTAAATAAATTCTATTTGCAAAAATTTTTCAGAGATGAACGTAATTTTTCGAGACGAATCTAATGTCAGTAATTAATTAATAATTTCAACAGTGATGCTATAGTACTTACTCTCTAATCACGCGGTCAAAAGTCTCATTAGATTCGTCTCGCGATTTGCACGGGAGTTGTGGAGGTGGTTTTGTAATTAGACTTCATTTACTACTCTAAATTTCTAGTCAAAGACGAAATTTTTTACATGCCAAACCAAACAATTTGCCTATTTCTTAGTCCTATTTTTTTTGCTCGTTCATCTTCAGCGCAAGGGCGCTCAATCAGTGAGCTATTACACACTTTTAAAGGTGGTTGCTTCTAGGCAAACCTCCTGGCTGTCTTTGCACCCCCACCTCCTTTATGGTCATGGAGGTATGGTAGCTCGCTCCCCACCCACTATAAAGAGCCCCCTTCTTCCTCCACACACACCACACCATAGCTCAGAACTGCATGCTTTTCATCTTGTGCAAAAAAGAAGAGTGACCAAAGTTCTTGGCCAAGAGCTTCTCCCTCCCATTGCTGCTTGCATTGGTCCTTCATCACCTCCTGCTTTTTTATCAGATCCCCACAGCCCCACTACTTGGGTATGCACCACCAGGCCATGGTGGGCGACGCGCTGTGGGATCTGCTGGGGGAGGAGATGGCGGCGGCGGCCGGCGAGCACGGCCTGCCCCCGGGGTTCCGGTTCCACCCCACCGACGAGGAGCTCGTCACCTTCTACCTCGCCGCCAAGGTCTTGAACGGCGCCTGCTGCGGCGTCGACATCGCCGAGGTGGACCTCAACCGGTGCGAGCCGTGGGAGCTCCCCGACGCCGCGCGGATGGGGGAGCGCGAGTGGTACTTCTTCAGCCTCCGCGACCGCAAGTACCCGACGGGGATGCGCACCAACCGCGCCACCGGCGCCGGCTACTGGAAGGCCACCGGCAAGGACCGCGAGGTGCTCAACGCCGCCACCGGCGCCCTGCTCGGCATGAAGAAGACGCTCGTCTTCTACAAGGGACGCGCCCCGCGCGGCGAGAAGACCAAGTGGGTCCTCCACGAGTACCGCCTCGACGGCGACTTCGCCGCCGCCCGCCGCTCCTGCAAGGTACATGCATCCACATGCCATTCTAAAAAAAACAGCCATTTATGATCAATGTTGCATAGCACTGCATGAGTCCATGAACCGATTTCTTTAGGTTTCTTCAGGGAACATTTCTTCAGTTTTTGTTTCTTCAACACTAATTGAGATACCTCAGGTAGCACTGCATTACTCCGTGAATGGGTTTGTTAAGGTTTTAGGGCAGATCTTTTCAGTTTCTGTATCATTGACAGTAGTAGAGATGTGATATCATTGACAAGAAGTAGGAGTTGCAGATATGCTGGCTGCAATGAATGTGGCATGCATGCAAATGCACATAGCTAGAGGGGGACTTGGGTGACATGTACATGCAGATTGATAGACGTATACTTTTGTGCATTCAATGGTGTTAGCTGGTGTGTGTAAGCATGATAATGTGCTAGTAGTACAGCCAGTGTGGCTATGCTCAGCTTCAGGTTCAGGCCTTCAGCAGCAGCATGCATGCTCATGCATGGAGGAGTAGTTCCATCTCTGCTCAAGATCTATTCGCACTGACACACAGTATCCATGGCACCAGCCACAGCCAGTAGCGATTCCTGCTGTTGCTGTGTTCGTGTTGTGCCCTCTGGACAGGGTGCATCATGGATGTACTTTGCTTGCATATCTCCAAATACACCCTCCCTTCCAAGCAAATCTTTGTCTTACAGATAATGAAATCATCCTAAATAAACTAGCAATAGGTGCATCCAGTGTGCTCATTGGCTCTATTTTTTAATCTGTAAAGTAAACGTGCCATCTGCAGAAGTTCTAGTTCAGGATGAAAATTTATATACTAGGACAGTGTGGTCTGTTCTGCCTATGGATCACAATCCACAGAAAATAGTCTTTTTTAGTATTCTATGCCACTGACTGATGATTCGATGAATCTAGCTTCTGTCTTGCCTAGTATAGATCACAATCCACAAAATGTCCTTTTTTATGTATGATTTGCTAAATCTTTTCTTATACATGCACGCAGGAGGAATGGGTGATCTGCAGGATACTCCACAAGGCAGGCGACCAGTACAGCAAGCTGATGATGGTGAAGAACCCCTACTACCTCCCCATGGGAGTGGACCCCTCCAGCTTCTGCTTCCAGCAGGACCCCGCCGCCCCTGCTCTCCCAAACCCTAGCGGCTTCTCGACCGCCGGCCTCTCCTTCCACCACGGCCACCACCCCGGCATGCACCCTCCACCGCTGCCGGCCAACCAGCTCAAGCTCAGCAACGGCCGCGGCTTCCCTGCATCAGCCTGCACGCAGGAGCCGCCGCCGAGCGGCTGCGGCGGCAGCAGCAACGCCGCCGTGGGCATGCCGCCATACCCTCCTCCCTTCACCTCCATCGTCGCTGGCAAGCCGGCCGCGCCGCCGCCCCAGGCGCCCGGGGTCGTCAACGCCGGCGCGCAGGAGCCACCGGCACCATCACCTACCTGGCTGGAGGCTTACGTGCAGCACGGCGGGTTCCTTTATGAGATGGGCCCGGCTGCAGCGCCCAGGGGCGCTTGATCCGGACCGTCGGTCCCTTAGGGTTGTCGCGCTGGTCGATCGGTTTATTACCTCATGATCTTATCTTGCGGTTGCTAGTAGCCGACTTGTGATCTTTCTTTCAGCTTAGTAATTTGCAAGTGCAAGGTTCAGACAAGAGCACTTGTAGCTTAGATATATCTGCCAG
This sequence comes from Panicum virgatum, assembly GCF_016808335.1. NCBI lineage: Eukaryota > Viridiplantae > Streptophyta > Magnoliopsida > Poales > Poaceae > Panicum > Panicum virgatum. The sequence goes on along the minus strand of NC_053150.1, from coordinate 47,576,143 downwards.
TCATTACTTCTTGCTAGCTAGCTCCTTAGTTGTCAACTAATCATGTGTACCTAGTTGGTAACTTGCATGCATGCATTTGGATCATCAGAGAGCAGTGGTAGCAATTGTACTGTTGATCCATCCACATGCAGTGTGCTTGGTAATATGTATCACTTTTGTTTCATTGGCAGTTTGGCACTGAATGGCATGATATCCTTGCTGGTCTGAAATTCAGTGTCCTATAACACGATGTCTGTGAACCTCCAGCAGATCGTGATCCATGCCAATGCCATGAATTCATGTGCATTTTCACATGCATGCTTGTTGATTGAATACAGTACATGTACATCCCTTGGAACAAACTGGCAGTAGTAGGTCTCTGAACAATTTTTTGTTTATGTATATACAGATGAGTACAGTCCTGCAGTGCACCGTGCATGCCTGGGGTGATACGGTATTATTGTTTGTTCAGTCATTCACGAGTAGCAGTACGCAATGATGCATGGCTATGAACAGTGGGGGTAGTATATATGCAAGTATCGATCGGCGGCACTGTTTGCACAGTGCGGTGAGGATTTGGTCCCTGGCGCCAGATCTCTGAAGAGGGCGTGCACACGTTCTGCAACCTGCTGATCGATCCATTATCTATCTGCAATTCATATCATATATATAAAAACATTTAGTTAAAAAAAACACATATCATTTCAAATGATCACACACCACACACATGCAGCTTGAGGTCGTGGGTGAACATTACAAAAGAAGGAAATTAAGGTTTAAAAAGAAGCGGTAGTGTGATCACTGATGACCAGCGATGGATGGAAGGATCGAAAGACATGGGATGTGATTCAGGTCAGGCCGTGAGAGAAAGAGAGGGGCGACGGTGACGGAGAGGATGCAGATCGATGCAGGTGCAGAGTGCATGGCCGGCCGGGGATGATTTGACGGGTTGCAATAATGCTACTGCTTACCAGCTAGGAGTAGCTGCTGCTGATGGCGTCCCGTAGGAATAACGCCGCGCTGGCGCTGCTCCCGCTGCGACTGCGGGGCCAAAGGTGAAAGGTGTGCTCAAGAGCGAGCAGCATGCATGCACCGTGACGTCGTGGTGCGCCTCAGGCGATGGGACGGGGGCGCCGACGACGTGACCCCTAATCGGGCATCGCGGGATGGAATGGATGGGTTGCAGCAGCGGCCAGCGCGCGGCAGCTAGCGATCTCGTCGTCGTCTCTGATCGACCCGGCGCTGCGCCCGCCGCGCGCAAGCTTTGCCGCCGAAGTCAAGCCGATCCAGTACTGCCAGCTTGCGGCTGCCGCTGCGGCGCTGCTTGTTTACCCGGCCGGAGGCAGCTCGCCGGGGTAAAGCTGGGTGTCCGCTCTCGCCGGGCGACGTGTGCGTCAGCCACCGGGCTAGCACTCTAGCTAGCTGCAGTACTGTCTAGCTGGCTCGAAGGGAGGGAAATTTCCCAACGCGGTGTGTTCTTGCATGCATTTCCTGTGCAGAACCAAAGTCAAGATCCAAATCGAGAATAAAAATAGAAATCTATTTTTAAAGGAAAAAAGGCATCATAGTATTACCGAGATGATATGATCAAATTCATAGTTAGACCATATATAGGCATTAGTACAAACATTTCAATTTGTTTCTTTTGAGCAAAGCAAATTTAAACTTGTGCCATTAGTTAAACTAGTTGGTTTTTACCCTTTCAGGTGTGGTGAATCCATATATGGAGGTACAAGCTTTGACAGAATTGCTTTTGTTAGTCGGTGAATGCTGGTCTAGAGATCATAATCACTCTTGGATTTTCGTTTCTGACACTCAGTTACCGTCAGGATTTAGAGCTAACAAACAAATAAAGAAAGTGAAGCTCCTCGGCCACTCGTCGACAACTCTCAGGAAAACTGCAAAATCTTTTTGTGTTGTCTAGTCGTTGATTACTCTATCATCATCTCAATAGTGGTTCTATAAGTACTAGTTCTATGACACGATTGAATCCACTATATTAGTTCTATAAGCACTAGTATTCCAACTGAGGTGAGGTTGAAGCTGAAAAGGAATTAAACTAACCCCTGCTAAACAAAATTACCGTGCTAATCCACCCCAGGATTTTACGGTTCTACCCCTAGTTATTACAAGCAGCCGCGACGCGTGAACAGTGTTGGCCGGCTTGTTACGAACTGTCGGTCCATCAACTCCGGCCGGCCGGCCACCGACTTGTCGCTTGCATTGCTTGCTCTCTGCAGCCGTAGATGGTAAGCGCTCTTGGCCGGCCGCGGCGTCCACTGCAGAAACTGGGCTGGAACTGTTGCACAGATCTTTCTACAGGACGGCACTGTACCAAGGGGCAAGGGTTCTTCAGCGCGCGGCTACTGTTCCCTGCCTGAGATGTCAAAGCGTCGGATCGGCCGGGCAAGGCCGCGAGGATGAATCCAAGCGAAGTCGACGGCCCCGATGACATCCCAAAAGCACCAAAAGTAAAGCATGCATGGCGTGCCATCTCGGCATCTGAGCGAACGTTTCTGGAGAAAACATAGGAACTTTGTTCCATTCTAGTCGTGTAGAAAAATTCCATGCAGAACAAAACAAGCTGAAAGTTGTCTCTGTCGCTGTCCTTTGTTCTAAATTTTACACGGGTCGTTTAGGGACTGTTTGGAACATAGGAATAAAAAACACAAGAATAGAAAAAAATGCAGGAATAGGAGGAGTGTGTAGTGGTAAAACAGAGGAAAGGAAAAACGCAAGAAATAACTAAGGAGTGATGTTGGGAACGCAAGAATAAAAACACAGGAAAAATCACTTTTGATGGATCCCATGGTAGTGATTAACACAGGAAACAAGGGCCAAATGTCATGGGCTGTGTACCCGGCGCCTAGGCCTCCTAGGCGACTCGGGGGTGGTTCTTCGTGGCAGCTAGGGTTTCCTCCTCCTTTGATCCTTCCCTCCCACGTTCCCTGATCGGATCGCTCATCGCGATCGATCGTCGAGTACACGTCCCATCCCTCCTTTGTGTCCATGTCAAATTCTCCGGTCCGGAGCCCAGCCTAAGATCTGCTAGCCAACCCTAGTTGACCGTGGCCAGTGCCGTTCGGATCGGGACAGCACCGACGGTTGCGCCGGGGAAGATGGAGTCGGTGGAGGAGATGATGGGGCGTATGCAGCTGACGGCGGCGGAGAGGAAAGGGATCAAGATCGGCGGAGGTAGCGCATCTGGTGGAGGGCAGGTCATGCCACAAGCCCTAGGGAAAGTGTTCTCAGAGAAACTCGTGCATGGAGAGGGCTTGGCCCAGACGTTGGGGAAGATCTGGTGCCCGATCAAGGGCATCAATTGCAAGGATCTCGGTGAAAACCGATTTCTGATCACTTTCCTCCAACCCGCTGGGAAGTGGCGGGCGTTAGAGGAGGGCCCGTGGATGTTCGGGAAAGATCTCGTGGTGATGGTTGATTTCGACGAGCAGAAGACACTGGAGGAGATGCAGTTCGCTTTTCACCCCGATCTGGGTGAGAGCCATGAAGATGCCGCTCGGTATGATGAACAGGATGACGGGGAAGGCGATAGGTGGTGAGATCGGAGAGTTTATGGCCATGGAGGAGAATGATGATGGAACAGTAATTGGGCAATTCTTGAGAATAAATGTCAGGTTGGATATCCGAAAACCTCTGATGAGAGGCGTTATTTTGCATGTTGGCAAGGAGGAGAAACCGATGTGGTGCCCACTAGTGTATGAATTTCTCCCGGATTTTTGTTACACATGTGGGATTATAGGGCATGTTGATAAAAACTGTGAGGTAGTTTTGAAGGAAGGGGAAGTACAACAGTTCTCGAAAGCCCTACGTTTCATACCGGAGAAAAAGAAGTGGGAGGATGGTAGCTCGGAGAGATCAGGGAGTGGAAGGTATGTGCCGCCATGGAGGAACAATGGTAAAGGCTTTCCAGCTGGAGACAGTAAAAAACGATCAGGTAGTGATAGTCTGTCGTGGAGAAAGGAGGAAGGTAGGAATGCGGGTAGAAAGAGTAGTAACAATGAGGCAGATGAGAAGGAGGTGACAAGCCCGATCAAAACTACTGTAATTCAGGAGGCTGATGGGCGGGCAAAGAAAGCTCTTTTCCAACTGGAGGCGAGCAAGGGCGATGGGAATGATCTGACAAAGGACGTGAGTGTTAAGGATGCAAAGGGGAAGGAGATTGATGATAACGAACAGGAGTCAGGTGGGTCAAAAATAAAGAAAAGAGGAACCTATAAGAGAAGGGCCCATGATTTGCAGGAGGGGGCACTAGGTTCTGGTGACAAAGTAAATTCTGGCAGGAAGAGATCGGTAGATGACATGGAGGTGGAGGTGAACACTGATGAGGCTGGAAAGGAGGATGAAGGGATGACCGAGACGGCGAACAAGAAAGCACGTGTGGCGGGGCTGGCGGACCAGCCCTGCGCGGATCAATGAAGCTAGTGGCATGGAACTGCCGGGGGTTGGGAAACCGCCCGGCAGTTCGTAGTCTTCTGGAGCTACAGAAGACGGAGAATGCGGACATCCTTTTCCTGTCAGAGACAAAGCTTGATAGGAGAAGGATAGAGAGATTTAGGTGGTTGTTGGGACTGACGAACCTGGTGTTCAAGGAAGCGGCTGGAAAGGGGGGATGACAGTGTTTTGGCGGACTGGGGTTGATGTGACACTTCGGAACATGTCGAAGTACCACATTGACATGGAGGTGAAGGGTGAGGATGGGTATGGGTGGCGTTTTACTGGAGTGTATGGAGAATCACACCACGATCAAAAATAGAAAACGTGGGACGATCTCCTGAGCATTAAAGAGACACCGCCAAAGCCATGGTTGTGCGCAGGGGATTTAAACGAAATTCTGTCTGCAAATGAGAAGGAGGGGGGGCGAGTCCGGAGCCAAGGGAATATGGATCGCTTCCGTGATGTGCTAATGGAATGTGACCTGCATGATCTCGGTTTTGAGGGTGACATTTTCACGTGGAGGAACCACAATCATATAGCCGAGGATTACATTTGGGAGAGGCTGGATAGGGCTATGGCCAACAACTTGTGGAGGAGACACTTCCCCTCTGCAAGGGTTATACACGGGGATCCACGTCATTCTGATCATAGGCCTCTGATCATTGTGACAGACCGCCCTCCGGACATGATGCGCAGTGGTAGAGGTACGAAACCGTTCCGCTTTGAAGCGAGCTGGCTAGCGGAGGACAAATGTGCGGATGTGGTGACAGACTCTTGGAAAACCGCAACAGAAGGAGGTATGTCTTCAGTCTATGAAGCGATCAAAGCTGTCTCAAACAGCTTAAATGACTGGAGTACAAATGTCTTGGGTGATTTGGAGAAAAGGGCAAAGAAGCTCAAAATTGATTTGGAGAAATGTAGAAGAAGAAGTATATCGAGTGACCAGGTGGCTTGCGAGCAAATCCTGAGATACAAGCTGGAGAAGGTGCAAGAACAAATAGACACATATTGGCGTCAGAGGGCGCATGTGAGGTGGCTAGAGAAAGGGGACCGTAATACATCATTTTTCCATGCGGTGTGTTCGGAGAGAAGGAGAAGCAATAGAATTGGGCGGTTGAGGAAGGATGATGGGAGCTGGGTGGAGGAGGAGGTGGAGAAGAGGAGTTTTATCACTAACTATTTCATGTCTCTTTTCAGGACAAATGGCCCGATTGACTCCCATGAACTCACAGATGTAGTTCAAAGGAAAGTCACTGAAGAGATGAACAACTCCCTCATAAAGGAGTTTACACCGGAGGAGGTGAAAGCAGCGGTGGATTCTATTGGAGATCTGAAAGCTCCGGGTCCGGATGGGATGCCGGCTGTCTTCTACAAACAATTCTGGGATGTAATCGGTGAAAAGGTGACGAAGGAAGTCCTGGACGTGCTTAACGGTGGCCTGATCCCGGAGGGATGGAACGAAACGACGATAGTACTGATCCCAAAGGTGAAAAACCCTGACAAACTGAAAGATTTAAGGCCCATTAGCCTCTGTAATGTCATCTATAAAATTGTGTCCAAAGCACTAGCGAACAGACTGAAGCAAATCCTCCCAGAGGTGATATCCCCAGCCCAAAGTGCTTTCGTCCCAGGTCACCTTATTTCCGATAACATTCTGATAGCTTATGAGCTGACGCACTATATGAAGCAAAAGAAGAAAGGGAAGGAGGGGTTTGTTGCCGTCAAATTGGATATGAGCAAGGCATATGATAGAGTGGAGTGGCATTTCCTAGCTCAAATGATGGAGAAAATGGGGTTCCACCAGCGTTGGATCAACGTAGTAATGAAGTGTGTGTCATCGGTTTCGTATAAAATTAAGGTTAATGGTGAATTAACTGAAGCTTTCAAACCAGAGAGGGGTTTACGCCAAGGTGATCCGTTGTCACCATATCTATTCCTGTTGTGTGCCAAGGGTTTTTCAGCCATGTTGCAGAGAGCTGAGGAGAATGGAACGATGAGGGGGGGTGAAGGTCTGCCCGAGAGCTCCCAGTGTCACATTTGTTATTTGCCGACGACTCGTTGATTTTGTTTCGTGCAAATAGAAGTGATGCACAGCAGCTACAGAGCATCTTACATCTATATGAGGAGTGCTCGGGTCAGATGATAAACAAGGACAGGTCGGTTGTCATGTTCAGTAGTAACACTGATGATTGCAGGAAGCAGGAGGTGATGCAAGAGCTGGGAATTACAAAGAAAACAATGAATGAAAGGTATTTGGGCTTACTTGTTCATGTGGGAAGATCCAGATCATCGGTGTTTGCATATTTGAAGGATAGAATATGGAAGAGAATACAAGGTTGGAAGGAAAAATTACTCTCAAGAGCTGGTAAAGAGGTCCTGATCAAAGCAGTTGCCCAAGCTATACCAACCTTTGCCATGGGGTGCTTTGACTTAACAAAAAACATGTGTGATCAGATTAACACCATGATTTGTAAATACTGGTGGAGTAGCTAGGATAAAGAACATAAGATGCGCTGGATCAATTGGGAAACTCTGGCAAAACCGAAGAAGGAGGGTGGTCTTGGATTCAGGGATATACATACCTTTAATTTAGCCATGCTAGCAAAGCAGGGCTGGAGGCTGCTACAGAACCCTGGGTCCTTGTGTGCGCAGGTGTTAGGGGCAAAATATTTCCCAGCAGGAGATGTAATGAAAGCCAAAAGTAAGAGTGGTGCTTCATATACTTGGAGTAGTATACATAAGGGCATATAGCTTTTGAAAAATGGATTGATATGGAAAATAGGAAATGGTAGAAGCGTGAACATCTGGAAGGACCCATGGATCCCTCGGGAATGGACCAGGCAACCAATGGCACCAAGAGGTAACAACCTGATTAGCACAGTGGATGAACTCATTGACCCGACCACTAGAGATTGGGATAGGCAACTGGTCCACCAAACTTTTATACAGCATGACGCCCAGATCATACTGGCAATTCCAGTGCATCAGGACCTGGAAGATGTGTCGGCATGGCACTATGATGCTAGGGGATTGTTCTCTGTCCGCTCAGCCTACAAGGTGCAGAAGGAACACAACCAAAGAAGGAGTAGAAGGGGCAGTCAATCATCGTCAGGAGGGAGCACTCTAGAAAGTGATCACTGGGACAGACTATGGAAGCTAAAATGTCCTGGAAAGATAAACCATTTCTTTTGGAGATTGGCCCATGACTCCTTGGCTTTGAGAATGAATCTGGAAAAAAGAGGAATGGAGCTGAACACAAAATGTGTGATGTGCAATAGAAGAGGAGAAGAAGGTGGTCACCTGTTTTTTGGTTGCAAGTCAGTCAGACCTATCTGGCAAATGCCGGGGTTAGGAGAAGCTTGAGAGAAACTGAGCAATACCTCCTCAGCAAGAGATGCTGTAAGAACCATCCTAGATTTTGATGAGAGGAAGAGACTGCTGGCTGTTACCTTCATGTGGCATTGGTGGCTTGAAAGAAATCGAGTAAGAGAAGGAGATCAGAGAATGGAAGCCTCATAGTTGGCTTATATTGCTCAGAAGAACACTAACAAGTTTCAGGCAATAGGCGGTGGTTGTGCAGAAGCAAAACAAAGGGAAAAGAAACGGTGGAAAAGGCCACCACATGAGGTGCTGAAAATAAATTGTGATGGGGCTTTCAGAAGCGAAACCATGACAGGCGGCTGGGGTTTTGTGATCAGAGATGACTCTGGTATAGCGATTAAAGCCGGAGCAGGGATGTCGAGGGCTTTTGGGGGTACCCACAGCCGGGTGGCGGAACGCACCCGCCTATTCTCCGAGGGGGAGTACTCGGGGAAGTGCTAAGCTATTAGGCCGATCTAGCTTGGGGGCAAGAACACATGAACACACGGATTTAGAGTGGTTCGGGCCGCCGGAGCGTAATACCCTACGTCCACTAAGTGGTGTATTGCACTAGGTATGAATGAGTCTATCCTCTGCCTAGTTGGGCTTGAGTTCTTTCCTAACGGGCGCCTCCCTTTTATAGAGCAAGGGGACGCGTACACAGTCGTTAGACCCCGACAGGTGGGTCTAACGTGGATGTATAGTATACTGCACGGGAAGCTTTAATGGAGCTACAATGGGTGAGGATCTCTTCTCGGATATGCTTCATCGCCCTGTAGACTCTCTGACCGAGGAGAGTCCTTATTGTCCCATCGGCAAGGCGCCCGTTGGGGTGATGTAGCTTGCGGCGTAGGCTGCTGGGTCTACCGTGTAGGCGTCATAACGGGCAAAAGCCGTCTACCGCATTGAATGCGGTAGGTAGGCGAGTCTTTCAGTGGAAGCCAAGTGGTAGCGCGCGCGTGCCCGCACCTGTGGACACATGGCGGCTTCGGACCCAGGCGGGGTGTCGGTTCTACCCGCCGAGGGGTCCGGATAGTATATGGGGGTCCGGGACCCGGCGGGGGTCGGGGGCCCCCAGCGGTTTCGGCGGAGGGCTACCTCCTTCCTGGACACATGGCGTCATCGGACCCTCCCCGAGCGGGGAGCGGGTCCGGAGCCATTTGCCGGGAGAGTAGGGCTCCGGACCACAGGGGTCCGACTGCTCGGCCGTCAGGGCATAGCTAAGAATAACTACGAGACCCTTGCCTAGACACAGCAAGAGGGGGTACCCCAGTCCTGGGGTACTGACAAGGGAATTGTGCACACCTAATGGATGCACTTCACGCTGAGATGCTTGCCATTCTAGTTGGCGTTCGAGCAGTAGGAGATTTGGGAATAAGCAAAGTGGTAGTTGAGACGGACTCAATGCTGGCGCAATTAGCTCTGACGACTTCTACCTTCTCTCTGGCACCCGTGGGTGGTATTGTGTACGAGATTAAGTACTTGATGAATTTGTTTTTCAATTCTTTACAAGTGGTGTTTTTCCCTAGAGATTGTAATAGGGTGGCGCCAGTGGCGGAGCCAGAAATTTGCGGCTGGGTATGCCAAACATAAAAAAAAATCGAAGCTAATACACAGTATAGTTGACGATAAGTTGCATAACAAATTCATAATCGCACCGTTCGGCTACTGTTGCAGCTGCCACCGCCATTTTGCGATGCCGCAACACGCGGTAGCTGTAGCCGAGCGTGCAATAATAGTGCAGTTGAACGGTGCGAATAACAACCGGTGGTGGCCTCCTTCGCACTGATGCTAGGGCGCTGGCACTGGGACGGCGAGGGGCTTGCGGCCTACCCCTGCCGGAGTTGTCGTTGCCGAGTTGGGGAGGTGATCAGGATGAGAGAGCCGGACGCCGGTCGCCGGAGTGCCGCCAGACGCCGATCTAGGGGACAGGCGAAGGGCCGCGGGCCGAAGGCGGAGGGCTCAGATCCGAGGGCCGGAGGTGCAGTGGGGCGAACACGGGGGGCTCAGGGCGAGCCGCGAGCAGAGACGGAGAGAATGATTCTTTTGCATTTGGGGCTTTCTTGCTAGGCTTTGTTGAATTGGGTCCATAAGTTGTATATGATACTCCCTCCGTTCCAAAATAAGTATAGTTTTTGGCATTCAAATTTTGTCCCACAAAGAATGCAGTTTTAGCTTGTAATGAAATCCATCTAATTAAAGGAATATCAAGTATACCAAGAAAGCATTGCATAAAAGAACGTATAGAGCAAATCAAATATTCAGTAGATATTATTTTTTTAGTTTCAATGTCTATGCATTCATTAAGGATCCAGAAACCCAAATAAATAATACAGTTTTCAATCACAATTGGTAGAAATAATTATGGGTAACAAAGTCATTTTTTTTAATGAGTAATGTGTTTGAATTTTCTAAAACTACACTCTTTGTGCAATGAAGAGAGTATATACATCTATGAATACATGTTGACATTTTCCCCTAAATCTTGGGTATGCCTAGGCATACAGGGGCCCTGGCGCCGCCCCTGAGTGGCGCACGCTGTGGCGGCGCTTGGTTGTAAGTGTCCTCCCGATACTGTCGGCTCATGGGATGGCATGCCTCCGGGCTTGGAGGATCTAGTGACCTGTGATATCACTGAGTCATCGGTTTAATGGAATGAAAATTCCTTCAAAAAAAAAAGATTAACACAGGAAACAATGAAGGCAGTACTCGGCTCCGTGTGGAAGCATGTTGTGGCCAGATTCCTATATCCTTTGATTAACTCGTTTCTCTCTCTCGATGTGGGTGTTGTCTCGGGCAACCACGAAAACTTAAGTCCGAGTGAATGTTTTGCTTCCTGTGTTTTGTGGAGGAATGCTACCCTTTCCATAGGAACGGCAAGCTCTATTCCTGTGATCCAAACAGCTGGTGACGTCATCAAACCATAGGAATCTAGTTCCTTCGAAATTCCTTTGAGTTTCCTCCATTCCAAACGGGGCTTAGCTTTTGTCCCAAACCGTGCCTATCTAACTTTCATTGACTTCGTATAAAGGTTAGTTTAAGTTGAAGAAATTGGTCTTCTTCTCTTTTTTTGAAATAAAGAAATTGGACTTCGGATAATAAAGCTACTGAAACAATTTTGGGATAAAGGAAGCACACTGTGTGATTCCTACCAAAGTTTTACACGCACCCTGTTCGGTGTACATAGATGGATCCATACACCCTGCGGCTCTGCCCGTGAGTCCGTGACGTCACTGCATTGCAATCGGGCTATGCTTCGCGCTGGGCCACAGTCCACCCGACAAGAACGCACCAGGGCGGGTGGACCGAAAGCCTGTTAAGCCTTGACAGGCCGGCGCCTCTGTTTATTCTTTTTGGCCCACATAGCGCTTGTCCATGAAGTTCTCGCCAGTCGCCGCATCGAATCTCTGCCGCAGGCCCTCCATCCAACGGTTGAGAGGACCTTGACACTGGACGGTAAATGAAGTACCGTCCGGGTGGTCGGTACATGAAACGCCGTCCACCCCGACCTGGGTCGCTGCTCGCTCCGTGGCTCCCCGCCGGCGCGCTCCAGTTGGCCTCCGCCGCCGCGCCCGGTGTCCCAGATGACCGCATCCATCAAAGAGGAAGAGAAGGTACGCGCATGCACAGGCGAGAGCTAGCCGTTCCCCGTGAAAGTAGTTCTCCTCGATGGCTCGATCGCCGTCGTCCGACGCTGTGCATGGTGAGATGGTGACCGCGTCCATGGCCTCCGACGGTATCCTCTCGGTCCCGCACGCGGCGGGCCTCGTCGGCGGTCGGCGTGAGGCGGGAGGCCGGTGGGGATCGCGTCGCCGCGGATGGCGTGCGCGGCGTGGCCATGCTCGCGGCTCATGCAGTCACTCCGCTGACCGATCGATCCTTCGTCCCACGTGCAGTCGTGCTGAATGCCTCCGTGCTCCAGACTCCAGTACGGGGCACGGGGCGCATGAACCGGAGTCTGCTCGGCCGGCGAGCCTGTGTTGCTCGTCTGCAAGGGTGCCAAGGAGCCAGTCTACCGGAATGCCGGATCACCTGTAACTGTAAACGATGAAATGCGCGCAGGAATGCTAGATGTATCAGTGAAATCGTTGTGTATCAGGCACATAATAATGCTCTGACACTACATGCTAAATGTAATACTGATGTTCAGCTCAATTCATCGACCCACCCACAACATGACACATTGCGGCTCCCAAGCAAGCCTGAAACCTATGCCCAACCACTGATGCCCAATGCATGATGCAACTCACGGCTGCCTGGTAATCACCTGAACTACTGAAGATGCCGGCAGCTGAATCACTTGTTCAAGCTGGGTTGCCACTGTAGTATCGGAGTCCTGTGTTAAATGGTTTGTATCGGAGTGGATTGCAAAGACCTGCGGGATTCAGACCTTGATTTGGAAGAACTTTTGGCGAAGGACTAGGCATTCATGGAATATTGTTGTCCACTTTTGCTGACAAGTGACAACCCAAACAGGTCTGAATTGAAGATGGGCTAGGGAATGGCATTGATCTTCTTGTTCACATCCCTGTCCATTGGCATGCTTGTTAACATTAATGTTTCTTTTTCAGAATATCAGATGAGAAATGAAACAAGAGTTTGTTTCTTTGTACCCTAAGCTGTATTGTTCTCACAATATTTGTAGACAATGTAATTGTCCAGATAATACAGTTTCCGTTTCTTCTCATGTCTGTTGCGTATGCTGGATATCTGTTGCATTGCAAAAGCTTTGGTATGGATACCATTGACTTGACCCCAAGATGCATTTTTTGTCATATTTCTGGTTATTTCCAGATTTTGGTGTTATCACTTATGCTATGCCCTAAGCTTCAGTTCTTTTTCGTCAGTTCCATGATCAACATCTCGAGTAAAATGTAAATCACCTTTACTTTGCTTAACTTCTTTTTACTGGGTAAGGGATTTGGACCACCTCTGATCACACATGCTGACATGCATCTAAATACATTCCAGAATGTCATGTTATTTGTAGCTCTTTTTATCAGTATGCTGAACACCTAGGTTCATTGAAGCCTGTTCCAATGTTTTTTTGTGTTAAAATAGCAATTCAAGTCCAATATTGTCTTATATAGCTCAGTTTCTGAATGGAAACAATAGCACATGTCATTTCTGGAAACCAACAAAAATGGTCAGGCAGAGTACACTAGTTAAAAGCCAACCTGATGCTGTTGCTAAATATTATATCAGAGCTTTACCCCTTCATTCATGTAAAATATATATGGAGCCAATCTAAAATTAACTCTATGAATTCAGGACTTATTCACATTCCAATGAAGAAAAAATGTTTCAACAGAGTGTTCTCGTGACATAATGTGCATCCTTCTTTATATGAAACGGAAAACACTATGTCATTAAGAATGATCTACCAGAAATGGTTTCATGTACTGTACATTCAGAATAAACAACATCACAGCCAGCTCCTACTAGCATGAGACTACCAGGTGTATCAGCTAACTCTGTTCTAGACTAGATCACTAGAGAAGGAAATAGCAGTCGCCAGTATATGTACAATCAGTAGCCATGGCAGGTGCAGAAATAAAAATACAGATTGTAAAATTCTGCAAACGTTTCATATGAATTTTCTTGGCAAAACAGGTCCAGACCAAGATCATGTTGAACTAAAGCCATTTAGGGCAGATGTTCACATGCCCTTACATTAGGACAATATACAGCAAGTAATTTACATAGTTAATCTGAACTCTGAAGCATCATTTCCTCCGAGCAGGAACAAAAGGGGAAAGAAAAGCTGCCTAATCATGCTTACAACTGCTTTGCATTTAATTTCTTCAAAATAGTGTTAACTTGCTATGATAAGTGAGCAAGGGTACGATCATGACCTAGGTACGATGATAAGTGAGCAAGGGTCGGGTCGTCACCTGAATGGCGCGCTACATCTACGCCCGGGTGTAGTGAAAAATGAGCAAGAGTCTTCGCACTTCCCTCGACGGGTGCGAAGGGTAAGGAAGCTAGCCGAGCCAATTAGGATTCGTATAGTTAGTTGGAACGTAGGGTCCCTAACGGGTAAGTTGCGAGAGCTAGTTGATGTAGCAATTAGGAGGCGTGTAAATATTCTATGCGTTCAGGAGACTAAATGGAAGGGCCAGAGGACGAAGTAGGTTGAGGATACTGGCTTCAAGCTTTGGTACACGGGAGCAACTCCGGGTAGGAATGGTGTAGGCATCTTGATTGATAGGAGCCTTAAGGATGGAGTCGTAGAGGTTAGAAGGCAAGGCGACCGGATTATCCTAATCCAGTTGGTAGTTGGAGATTCGGTTTTGAATGTGATCAGTGCCTATGCCCCTCATGTAGGTCTTAGTGAGAGCACCAAGATGCAGTTCTGGGAAGATCTAGATAGCATGATTAATACCGTGCCTACCAGCGAGAAACTCTTCATAGGAGGAGATCTCAACGGCCATGTGGGTGCGACTAATGTAGGGTTCGAGCGAGTGCACGGGGGTTTTGGGTACGGTAGCAGGAGTCAAGAGGGGGAGGATGTGTTGAACTTCGCGTTAGCCTACGACTTGTTGATAGCGAATACCGTGTTTAAGAAGAGGGAATCCCATCTTGTGACGTTTCGTAGTGGACAACACTCGAGCCAGATCGACTTTATCCTTGCTAGGAGGGAGGATAGACGTGATTGCTTAGATTGTAAGATGATACCTGGGGAGTGTGTTGTCCCTCAACACAAGCTTGTGGTGGCGGACTTTCGTCTTCGGGTATGTGTCCACCGGGACAAACGTGCCAAGATTGCGAGAACAAAGTGGTGGAAGCTTAGAGGGGAAGCGGCACAAGCGTTTAAGGAAAGGATGCTAGGTGAGGGGCCTTGGGAAGAAGGAGAAGACACATATGACATGTGGCTAAAGATGGCAACATGTGTTCGGAAGGTGGCCTCAGAGGTGTTTGGCGTGAGTAGGGGAGGCAAACAGGAGGGGAAAGACATCTGGTGGTGGAATGACGAGGTGCAAAGGGCTATTAAGGAGAAGGAGTGTTTCAAGCGCCTCCACCTTGACAAGAGTGCAGCCAACATCGAGGGCTATAAATTAGCGAAGAGGGTTGCAAAGCGAGCTGTGAATGTAGCAATGGGTAAGGCGTATGATGACCTGTATCAGCGGCTAGGCACGAAAGAATGGGAGAATGACATTTATAGGATGGCTAGTATCCGCGAGCGGAAGACAAGGGACATCAACCAAATCAAATGCATTAAGGATGGGACAGATCGACTGCTAGTGAAGGATGAGGAGATCATGGATAGATGGAGAGAGTACTTCGACAAGTTGTTTAATGGGGAGAATGAGGGCCCTACCCTTGAGTTAGATGACTCTTTTGACGATACCAACAGACGTTTTGTGAGGAGAATTCAGGAGGTAGAGATCGGGGAGGCTTTGAAGAGGATGAAGGGAGGTAAATCGATGGACCCTGATGGTATCCCCATTGAGGTGTGGAGATGCCTAGGAGATAGAGCAATAGTATGATTAACTAAGCTTTTTAATCTCATTTTTCGGTCAAACAAGATGCCGGAAGAATGGAGAAGTATATTAGTACCTATCTTCAAAAACAAGGGTGATTTTCAAAGTTGTACTAACTACCGTGGGATTAAACTGATGAGCCATACGATGAAGCTTTGGGAGAGGGTTATCGAGCATCGCCTAAGAAGAGTGACAAGTGTGACCCAAAACCAATTTGGGTTCATGCCTGGAAGGTCAACCATGGAGGCGATTTTCTTAATACGACAATTGATGGAGAGATATAGAGAACATAAGAAGGACTTGCACATGGTCTTCATTGACCTTGAGAAGGCATATGACAAAGTACCGAGAAATGTCATGTGGTGGGCCTTGGAGAAGCACAAAGTCCCAACTAAGTACATTACCCTCATTAAGGATATGTACAAGGATGCGACGACGTTTGTCCGGACATGTGATGGCAACACCACTGACTTTTCTATTAACATAGGCCTACACCAGGAGTCAGCATTAAGCCCTTATTTATTTGCTTTAGTGATGGATGAGGTCACAAGGGATATACAAGGTGAGATCCCTTGGTGTATACTCTTTGCTGATGATGTGGTGCTAGTTGACGAGAGTAGGGCAGGGGTTAATAGGAAGTTAGAGCTGTGGAGACGCACGTTAGAGTCGAAAGGGTTCAGACTTAGTAGGACCAACACCGAGTACATGATGTGCGATTTCAGCGCGACTAGGCATGAGGGGGGAGACGTTAGTCTAGATGGACAAGTGGTGGTCCAGAAGGATACTTTTCGGTATTTAGGATCGGTGCTACAAAAGGATGGCGACATTGATGAAGATGTTAGGCATAGAATTTCAGCTGGCTGGTTGAAATGGTGGCAAGCTTCTGGCATCCTTTGTGACAAGAGGGTGCCACAAAAGCTAAAAGACAAATTCTATAGGACATCAATTCGTCCGGCGATGCTATACGGTGCTGAATGTTGGCCTACAAAAAGGCGACATGTCCAGCAACTGAGTGTAGCAGAGATGCGGATGTTGCGGTGGTTTTGCGGGCACACAAGGAGGGATAGAGTCTGGAACGAAGTTATTCGGGATAGGGTCGGAGTGGCACCAATTGAGGAGAAACTTACCCAGCATCGGCTGAGATGGTTTGGACATGTCCAACGAAGGCCTCCTGAGGCGCCGGTGCGTAATGGGGTTCTTGAGCGGGTCGATAATGTAAAGAGGGGTAAAGGTAGACCTAAACTGACGTGGGATGAGTCGGTTATGAGAGACCTTACGGATTGGAATATCTCTAAAGAGATAGCTTTGGATAGGAGCGCTTGGAGACTAGCTATCAATGTGCCTGAACCTTGAACTTATTTCTTTCGGGTTTCATCTCTAGCCTACCCCAACTTGCTTGGGAAAAAAGGCTATGTTGTTGTTATTGTTGTAGTGTTAACTTGCTATGTTAGAGAGCCTGCTTCGTCTTGCTCAGTTGCTCTTTCTTCCTAGTCATCTGCAGAAAACAACCTCCTAGCCACATGCTGTCTTCTCCTCTTCTTTGGAGTGTCATCTTCAGAGCACCAATTGGTCAACTTATCCTTCACTGCTTCGTCATCTGTGAACTCTGCTGGGTCTTCTTTTGCAAACTTGTCTTCTTTCAGATGTTCAGAATCTGAAACCAGCTTAGTGCAATCACGAGTAGGACATGATTGTGTGTTCCTGTATTCACCCCCATGGTAACTACTTCTGTGAGGCATTACTTCCTCTCCTGGCTTGACCACTCGTTGCATTATCTGTGAGCATGCAGAATATGGCAAAACATCAAGAACGACCGATGGATATCAATGCAGGAAGCTGAATTATATGGATGGGAGATAGCACGGAACTATTAAAGGTGGAAGATTAAGCTTAGTGACCCAATAGGTTACTACCTGCCAGTCCTCAGTATCAAACCGGAACACAAATTGGCTGTTGGTCACTTTCCTGGAGGCTATCAATCCAGCTGCAGGAGCATTCCTTGGAGCTATAATAAGAATGTAAACCACGAACTGATCAGCATTCACATTGGTGTGTGCGATGGATTATCAAAAGAAAAAAAAAGCTTACCGACAAAATGATCCCCACTATCAACCACGTTTATCTCAGCTCTCCCATCCTTCACCAGAAATGAGAGCGCAAATAAGTTCTCAACGGTTTGTGCAAAGGACTGCCGGTTCAAAATGAGATGTTCCAGCTTTATACTTTTGTGATGTACTAGGAGGCTGAACATGACAGCTATGTTCTTATCGGTGTCATTCCTTTCATCCTGGTCTGGAGCCAAAGCATCAGGCTGGAAAAAAAGTACTATGTCATATCTTGACATAGAAAAATCAATTAAAGAGAATGATTCAGTGATCAACATAAGTACTTGAAACAATGAAAAAGATAGAAAATCAGTCATGCGGTCAACAGAAAGATGGTGTGAGTGTCACCATTCAATGAGAATTGAGGAAAATAATCAACCCATCGCACAAATCATTTACACAGAGGCTGTGTAAATTCAAAAATATGTGAACACTTCAGTGATAATTGATTAATAATTCATCTTTTAGTTTGTGGCTGGACTGTTAATGCACGCAAAAATTAAAATGCTCTGGCTCTTTGTATATTGTGAAGGCTATTCTTGCAAGGGTGCAGCTGAATTCTCCCTAATTAATCTCTAATAAACTTTTTCAAGTTACCAGAAATTTGATCTCCTTAACGTGGTAAGAAATTAGAACTCACCTCTGCAGGTCTACTGTCTAAGCGGCCAGATTCTCTTCTAAACACACACCTCCGTTCCTTGATTGCAAGATCCATAGGACCATGCCTATCATCAAACAGGAGGCACACAAACGATTCAGATTTCTGAAACTGCAGCTTGTGAACAAACCAATCACCTCAACAAATATTTGAGTAAGGGAAGTAAGATTTTACATTGTTTGGCACCCGGTTGCTGTCATGAACAATGTCGATGTTGCAGCACCAAGACTCGACCAGTCGATTGACTCATTAGAATCATTAAGCGGTGTGGCTGTAACACCAAACTTCCTGAGCAGGACTGTAACAAATTCAGATGGGGTCGGCCCATTTCTGTTTTCCTCCTTGGTCGACGAGACCAGAACATTAGCAAGTTCCTGCAGAGCCTCACCATCTACGAGCTGCTCCAGTGGTCTTTGCACTAGCAAATGATCAGGAAGCAGATTGGACCATTAAGACATGCTTGTTTGACAATTTATTATGAAACATGATAAGATATATTGTTTGATTCTGCATATCACAGTTTGTTGTGCAATTTCGGTAGAAATGTCGAGTTAAAAATATATAGTAGATGAGAAAAATGCCCTTTTGCAGTATGGTTCGACAAAGAAAGGAACATTCTTGGTGCATAATTTTCGGCAACTAATTACTACAAAGCGAGGTATTCATATACCTAGCACTCAACCAACCATTGATTGACTGAACAATTAACATAATCAGCACCAAAATCGCAATGCGCTTAAGGAAACTAGCGAGGGAAAAGGAAGGAAAGAGAGTAAGCAGCGGGAAAACAACCACCTTTCTCATGAAGCTTTTCACTCCTGTCCATGACGGCATCGAACTTGCTAAGAGCAGGATCGTCTTTGAGCTCTGCAACCAACGCGCGCGCATAAGAAAGCCAAACATCACCGTTTGCCAGCCGTTCCCTCCGTCTGCTCCCACCTTACAGACACCGTCGCCGATCGGCGAGCAGAGCCCCAGGGGCAGGCACTGCAGCGGCAGATCGCAGTCGTTGGCCGGCGCCACGAAGTCGCCTCCGAGCGACGCAGAGGAGTTCACCAGCGGGTAGCCCGTGTTGCGCAGCCGGCCATCGTATCCCAGCTTCAGCACGGGGAACACTCCAGCCGCGAGGTCAACGCGGAACACGAGGCCGCCGTCGGCGGCAACCGCGAACAGCCCCGACGCGTTCACCGATACGGATGCCACCGCGACGTTGCGGTCCTTGAAGGACTGGAGGTCGTTCGACAGCCGCCAGTACGTGGAGCCCTGCCAGGTCAGCACCACGTCCGCGGCCGTCGCGGCGAGCCGGTAGTCCCCCTCCGCGAGGTCGGTGGCGCTCGCCGCCGCCGCCAAGTACGGGTCGGCGTGCAGCTGCTGCCCCGGGAGTAGCGTGTCGGTGGCGGCATCAAACGACTGCCATAGCGTGGCGTTCCCGGCGCCCAGCAGCTGCAGGTTGCCGCTGTCCTGCAGCCGCAGCGCCGAGACGGGCGACCCCAGCTGCGACGGCGTGGACCACAGCACCTTTCCATTGGGGTCCGACACGGTGAGCCCCTGCGCGGTGAGCTGGACCGGGCCCGACGACGTCGTCGGCGCGCCGCGGTTGGCCGACCAGAAGACCGTGGCGGACGGGGCGTGCAGGACGGCGAGGTAGAACCTGCCCTGCTGCTTCCCGGGGTTGACCACGGCGGCCCTGAACGCACCGCTCTTCGGCTCCAGGAACGCGCCGCCGGTGTCGACGTACAGGATGTTAGAGGCAACGAAGCTGGGCCGCACGAGCTCCGTCGCCAGCGGCCCCGCGACCGCGCCACAGGCGGAGAGGGCGACGAGAACCAAGCCCAGGAACGCGAGCGCGCGTGGCGGGGCGGAGGCATTTGTGGGGCGACGGCGTGGGGGGGGGGGGGGGGGGGGGGGGGGCGCGGATGCGCCCATGAAGCGTGGGTGCGCACGGCACGCGGGTGTGGAGGAGGCGAATGGGGAGGACTGAGGGTTGAGACAGCTCGGTTGCCGCGGCTTGGAAGCTGAAAGCGAACTTGTTTTGGATAAGCACAGGTGCGTCCTGCGAACTTGTCAAACAGGTTGTCAAACCTGCGGCGCGCTCGCTCGTCGGCGAGCTTGGGCGCGGAACCCGTCGGCGAGCTCGGGGGCGGAGTTGGGCGGCGGGGCGGTGAGCTCGGCGCGGAGCTGCGCGGCGGAGGCCCAGCGAGCTCGGGCGCGACGGGTCGGCGGCGCGCTCTCCTGTCGGCGAGCTTGGGCGCGGAACGCCGTCGGCGAGCTGGGGGGCGGAGTTGGGCGGCGGGGCGGTGAGCTCGGCGCGGCGGTCACCATTGAAAAGGTAACGTTCAAGACAATGACATGTGGGCCTTTATTTACTGCAGCTAACACCGTTCTGATATATCCATTCATAGTGTGCAAAATTTGAGTGTGCTGCAAAAACTAAATTTTTTTAGTGTCCTAGAACAAAAGCCACCATTGAAGAGTGTCGTCTAGCCAATTTTCCCAATTTACAGTTTTACTTTCACACTGGTGCAGTGGTGCTCCTACATTTACATGACTGAACTTTTTTTTTGCGTAAGGGTTACAGAGATTACTACTGTATTAGACTACTACTGAAAATGAATGTAGTACCTTCTGATACAAATTTAAATACTTCTGTGCTATTTGAACTCATTGATACTGATGTAATGTGCCATTAGGAGGACGTCCAAGATAAAATGATGTAGTTGGAGACTTGTTCATACATGCACTTGGTCACTGTAGTCTGAATTATTCCCTCTCCCATTTCAGGAAATTCTTGGAGTTACGGACATTGATATGGTGGTTAATCTAAAACTGAGGGAAGATGTCTTAGGGCGTGTTTAGTTTGCGATTTTTTTTTTTGAATTTGGCTACCGTAGCACTTTCGTTTTTTACTTCAATGTGGCTTGCATTAATGTTAAAGGTGAAAATGGATTACCAGCAATCTACATGGCACCATTATTACCCCCAAATAACTGCATGTCGAAGATGATCACCCGAGCTGATGATACTGAAGAGGTGGTCAGAAATCGGCTTCGGATCTATAATGACATGGTATGGTTCTGTTTTTCAATTCATAGTTCATACTTGCTGTATCATTCACAAAATATACACTTTATTATCATTAAGTGGTGAATATTCACTTCTGGTTTGGTTGGTATACTTTGCAATTTGATGCCTTTATGCCCGTGTTTAGTTCTTTTTGCAAAAAAATTTTACAAAAGAATTTTACTAATTTGAAGTACTAAATGAAGTCTATTTATAAAACTTTTTGCACAGATGGGTTGTAAATCGCGAGACGAATCTAAAGATGCTAATTAATTCATAATCTATTATATTATTAAAGGAGTGTTAAAAGAAGCCACTACGTTCGCCGAGAGGGTCTAGAAATTCCCACATTAATCTAAAAAAGAAAAAAATTTGCACCGTTGGATTTTATGAAGATCTAACGGTTCAAACTAACTCAAGAGTTCATATCAAATACGATTAATAAATAGCTAATTTCGGATTTAAAAAATTAAGGAAAATTAAGACATGGCAAAGAGTCCATGCTGAATACTATTAGTAAATAGTTTAATTCGGAATTAAAAAAAATAAGGAAATTAGGGCTTAATCAAAGAGTCCATGTTGAATACAATTACTAAATAGGAAAATTCTGAATTATCAAATTAAAAAATAGCTACCACTAGATAAAAATTAATATTAGCTGAATAGCTAAATTTAAAATTAAAAGTATAAATTCTATTATATTATTAAGGGAGTGTTAAAACAAACCACCACGTTCGTCGAGAGGGTCTAGAAATTCTTACGTTATTCTATGACTGTCCAACTGTTGTCAGTTGACTAATTTTTTAGTATGTCATATTGTTAGTACCTGTTAAAAGTTTTGCAAACGGATTATGCGTTCTGGACGATTGAAGAAGAGGGGGACATGGGTAATACATGAGCTTGATGGAAAAACATATGTTTTAGAATTAATCTGGACGGTTAATACCTCTTTGCAAAGAGATAATATTGACTTGAATTCCTAGCAACTACTGGTAGCTAGCAGCACGGTGGTCGCAGGCAACAGGCTGGCAGAGGGAGCCTCCGACGCGATGTGCCCCCGGTGTCATGGCACTGCCCCGACGTGAAGGGATGTCGAAGATGGATGGACAGACGATTTCGTGATGATGATGGAGTAAAGAAACGCGATGAGATGTCAAATATGATTAATAAATAGCTAATTTCGAATTTAAAAAAAAGACATGACAAAGAGTCCATACCAAATACGATTAGTAAATATAGCTTAATTTGGAATTAAAAAAATAAGGAAATTAGGACTTAACCAAAGAGTCCATATTGAATACAATTACTAAATAAGCAAATTCGGAATTAAAAAATTAAAAAATTAGCATTGGCACACGACAAAAAAATTATTATTAGCCAAATAGCTAAATTAAAAATTAAAAGTATAAAAAATTGGCATCAAATATGATTAATAAATAGATAAATGCAAGAACTAGAATTAAAAAAATTATTGTTGATATGTGTAGTGATTATGAATCATATTAAGAAGAAAAATAGCTAAATAAATAGTATCAAATGCAATAATAAAAATCCAAGTTTGAGTTTCATGGCAAATAAAGTTAATAAATACTCCAAATTAACGAAGATCTAAATAGTATTTGTGTATAGGATTTACACCATTCGATTTAATGAAGATCTAACGATCTAAATTGGACAAAAGAGTCCATGTCCAATTTAATGAGATGCAATATTTTAAACTACCAAAAAGTGTATGTATCCAATTAAAGTTAAATACAGGGTCCGCATGACATAAAAACTCATGTTACTATCTATGTCTTGCATTAACCTTCCTTAAAGATGCAAAAAAATGGCAGCAGCATAAGCGTGACAACACGACCATAGTTGTATTGTATAGGTACTATTGAAAGAGATAATTGCTTTGAAAAAACTTTGGAACACAATGCACTACGACGCGACCATAGTCTTTGCCCGAGATTCCGAATCACAACTTTTTGAGTCTCAAGAACGTCATGCAATACATGCAGCTGCATGAAGCACACTGGATTCTACTCAAAATCATTGCCGAACTCAATCAATCCATTTCTTCTAGAGCAACCAAACGTCAAGATAGGGACGAAAAAATAATGATGATGCACAGAGTTTCACATATTGCAATCTATTGCAAGACCATTGGCACCTTATGATTGTAAGTGTGGGCCAATGAATACGCAGACTAATTAATGTGAGAGAAATATCCGCTAAAGAACCAATGCTTTCTCCAAACAAGAATTATCATCATAAATATTGCATATTCTTGAACAACTTTAGTTATACAAACTAATCTGATGGTGGTCAACAAAGAATTATGATTCTATGGGCATATAATAGTTCCATACAAGTAATAATCACTGGGATAAAGGGTAAAGCACCGAAACCTACAAATAAATGTGACTATTTTTAGCTCAATCTAAATAGATGTATGGGAAAAATCAGGGAGTTAGTCGTGTGAGGAATCAAATAGCATAGATAATTATTAACATTATTATCCCCATCTAATCTTCTATAAGTACACACTAGGCATGGAACACAAATGTGATCGATACCTCTAAAGAAGTATAGAGAAAGAGAAGAGAAAAAGATAAAGAAGCACCAAGATTGAACAGGTAAGGAAAGTAGAAAAAAGAGAATAGAAAAAGAAGGCAGGAAAAATGAGAAAATGAGGGCAAAAGAAAAGGACAAAAGTGAATTTATTGGTTTAGTCTATAAATAATATCATTAGAGTGAGAAAAATATTAAATTATAGCCATGTCCTATTGGACATTTGACATCTTTCATATATTCATGAAAAAAATAGAAGAAGTGGTTCTACCGAACGGTTTTCAAAACAGCTCTATATCCATGAAAAAAGCTGCTCCATCAAAGAAGCCACAACTGAAATTATTTTAGCCACAGATACAGGCCTGAAGCCCCGGTAATCTATCTCAAAGTCGATTCCCTACAGTACAAAATCAAAAGATTCAAACAAATGTACGTTGTCGATGCTCCTCTTCGCTCAGAAAAAAAACCCTGAGGCACAATACTAAATAGGAAACTTCTCCATTAGATGCATCGGATGCGATACACACTAATCGATTTCAAATATACCGAGGAACAAAATAGAAGACAGAGAAATCGATAAAAATTGCTAGAGAAAATGAAAAATAAAGAAAAGAGTTAGAAACAACAACAAAGATATATATGGAACTATCTATCGCCGAGATGACAAAACTCTAAAGTAGACCAATATATGCAGTCATATGGGCTAAAAACAAATAAATTATGCAGTAACCAAAGTGGGAAAAATGATAATAGGTTCGGTTAAATAAAAAATTTAAAACATATATGTATTAACATAGCATGCATATATATAAGTTTTGCATAACATTTATTTACCAAAGCCAGCAGGAGGCCTCAACTTATTTTTTAACATAACTTTTTTTTGTCTAATCCATGATCATTTTTATTTCGCTCCGATGATGAGTCAGGTCTAGATCTGCTAGATGCTACTTAAGTGCTCTAACAACTACACTAGATATATTTTCGCTAAATATTAATCAAAATATTGCAAGATACAAATCGAACTCCAACATCTAAGTTACAGATTGTTGGCAAACATAACTATCAAATACATATAAATATATTTCATAATTATAAAAAACTTTATATGAATACAATTATGTACAATTTGCTCTGTATTCAAGGTGATCCAAAATTGAATTCAATCTTCAAATTTAGATTTTGCAGGTTTAAGTACTAAAATATGCAACTATAATATAGAATAAAGCAACATAAAAAGTGATGATTGATATGAACTCATATGCATAGAAAGCTGCAAGTAGTATAATATTCAACAAGAGCAAATGTGAGGTAAATAAATTACAAAATACATCTCTTCTGTCAATATAAATATTTTTAAAGAATTAAATAAAAAACTAGCTACCCGCGCTATTAGCGCGGGCCACCTTGCTAGTTAATTAATAATTAGTGGATGGTTACTGTAGCATCACTGTTGCAAAATCATGGATTAAGTATGCTCATTAGATTCGTCTCGCGATTTACAGCCCATCCATGCAAAAAGTTTTGTAAATAGACTTCATTTAGTACTTCAAATTAGCAAGATTCTTTCGCAAAATTTTGCGTTTACAAGGTGGGAACTAAACATGGCCTATATCTGTCGTTTTGTGTTTTGTGGTGTTTCCATAACTTGATCACAGTGCTTCTGTAAAAATTATTTTTACAACCTGAAACATTCTGCCGTATGAGATGTTCAAACCTGTATAATAGATATCTGTAGAGTCATTGGCTTGCATAAGAGAAGATCTAGTGTTTCCTTGTTTTAGCATGTAACATTTGGTTCCTGAAAGATATACTTTGCACTGTCTTGACTTTGTTTCATAATAGCACTGCGCTCATAGGCATTTTGAAACTTAATGAATTCAGGCCTTTATTCTTAACATTTGGTTTTCCTGAACTTTGTAGAGTCAACCTGTGGAGGATTTCTACCGGGGGAAGGGGAAGCTCTTGGAATTTGACTTGCCTGGAGGGATCCCTGAATCTTGGCCAAAGCTTCTCCATGTTCTGAATCTTGAAGACCAAGAGGAGTTGAAGTTGGCTGCTGCTGCATAGTCCTCATGGAGCAGACCTCTACATTCTCAGAAAAATCGATCACATTTTTTTTAATAATGGAAAAGAGCAAACTTACTCCATAATTTAGTGCCTATGCGGAAGGAATTCTTTTTTGTCAGAAGCGAGCAATTGGTTTTGCCGGCGTTTTGATGAGCTGGTATTATGTAACGGCCGTATGCTGTTCCCGTTGGGGATAAGTCCCCTCCTCTCTTCCTTTTTTTTTTCCTCACATGACGGTAGAACCGTAGAAGTACACTTGGGATTAATCTCTTTTATGGCATCCAACAGCCTCATGGTACGTGTTGGTGAAACTTCACCCACCTCGATGGTCAATAGGCAATAGCTCAAGAAGGGTGGCATGGTCTATTCCATTTATTTACACAAGCATGACTCTTACGCACTTTGATGACACATTATTCGGTAGCAATTCAAGATTTGTAGACTTTTTTTGTTGGGGAAAAGTTTTTTTTTCAACTTCATGTCTCGCTAACACACGTGGTGAGAAGTTCGTAAATCCCCATTTCATAGTTTAGATCGAGGAGGACACTCCACAACATTTGTGAGAAAGTCTATATAGCGCACAAGTTTTTTGCATCATCTTCAGTTAGCACAATCTCCATCCCAAATGTATGATTATTAAAATGACGTGATTAGTTACGACCACTACTACTAGTTACATTGAGGTGAGGTCCATAGTAAATATGGTATGTTAGTGTATACAACTACAAACATAAGTACATAACCCATTTTTTTTGGGTTCATGACGTGACAAAAACATATATTAGAAATTAACACGATGCCCATAGTGTTTAGTTGAGATACTAATATTAGTAAATAAACAATCACATTTCACTTTTTTAAAAAAAAAATCACATTTCACAGATTCGAACCAGTTGACTTGAGCAATTTTTTTGAACGAACCACGCTCGACGAGTGTGTTTCTATTAATATAGCAGAAAAAATACAAAATTATGTCTCTAGGAGGTCATAACCAGGAAAAAAACGAAAACAACTCAGTCTGGTCGGATTGGGACATCGACGCAAGCCGCACAGAACAAGCACTACCGCAGCATCCACCCACATCCCACACTCATGTAGTCGTCGAAACCTTAGGCGGGACCCAAAGCTAACAGAAAACGAAGGAAGCGGACACCACCACACCAAGAAGGCCACCGCCATGCAGAACCCTTCGCGCGCGATGCCGCTGCAACAACACACTCCTCACGACGGAGTGAACAACATCGAATCCGGGCCACTCGCAGACTGCCTCGCAGTCGCCGCCGTGACACCACAACGCGCGGGGGCCTCGTCGCATCCGCCGTTGGACTCCACCTCTTGTGTCACCTCGAAGAGAACACCACACGCTGGGGCCTTGCCACGCCCGCCACAGTACTCCCCGCCCCGGACTGTCTCAAAGGTTACCGTCGGAGTGGTGAGCAAAGATACCCCGCTCCCTCAGATCTCCGCAAACCACCAAGCCGTCGCCGTAGGTTGACTTCGTCTCTTTGCTTCACCCTCACATCTAGCCACCGCCGCCAAAGCAGCAAGACAAGGAAGTCGCTTGCACCGTCTTCCGACGTTGTACCCCACCGGGTGGCCCCAGCCAAGCTGGGCAACCCGCCGCAGTCCGCTGCAAACCCAGTTGTCGCACAATGCCGTTGCCGCCAGCGCCGTCCTCCGACGCAGTCTCACGCCGCACTGACCGTTGCCAGGCAACGCCAGCCACCGCAGTCCGCTGCAAGCAGCCAACCGGCCACCAGGCGACAACCCCTGGCCGCCACCAAGTCAGTGATCGCCTCCGCGAGGGCTCGGCGACACCCTTCCAGCTTGCCACGTGGCAGAGATGTCAACCCCGACTGAGCCTCTATGGACAAAGGACTGGCAAAGCCACAAACCGAGCTGAGTCTCAAGAGACGACGCCTTCAAAAAGGGCACGACGCTGAAAGCGCCGCCGTCGCTCGTCCAGAGGACAGGGTTTTCACCCAGAGAACCTTGTGCAGCAGGGTTGCCGCTCCAAAATGACGCCCCCAATGGGGAGAACGACGTCAAGGACGCCGCCGTCATCCCACCAACAAACGCCGGCAAGGGCTTTCGCCCGGAGCATCCCAAACCAAAGCTGCACGCGCACGGCACGACAAACCGGTACCAATGCCATGACAGCCCCTCGAGGGCGACACTGCCACTGCGCCTCCACGTGCCATGCCATAGAAACCCCACCTCTGCCTTGCTCGCCGCCAGTAGCGCCGAACATGGCGCCGCCACTGCTCCTCGCAGGCCTGCACGCCTCCGCTCCCGCAGCCCACAGGCAGCCGCCGCCGCGTAGCAACCGCTCCTGCCGCCTCCACGACTGCGGCCCAGACCCCCACCACGCCCGCCCGCCGTAGGCCGAAGCTGTTGCGTGGTCTCCCCGGGGGGGCGACTCTGCCGCCGAACGCACACCTCGCCCCGTCTTGAGGGCGCCGACCCCGGTCGCCAGTGCACCGACTCGGCCGTGGTGTCTGGCCACGCCGCCTCCTGTGCGTCTGCCTCTTGCGGCCCCGTGCGCTCATCCGCACGCTGCGGCGACGCGCCGCCCGCGCGCAACTGCGCCAAGGATGGCTTGGATAGCCGTGCACCCCTGGCGGAGGCTGGCGCCGAGCCTCATCTCGCCGGGCAGCCCCCCTTCTCGTCCTCCACCGCGCGGGAGCAGCCGGCGTCCGCGTCGAGCTTCATGACGCGCACAGCACCGCACCACCTCCTCGGCGCCGAGGCCCACCACGTCGCCAACGGCATGAGGCGGCCGCCCTCGTCGCGCACCTCCGCGCGCACCCCAGCACCCGCGCTGCCGCGTAGATCCGGACCTGGGGGCGCCGGATCCGCCGCCCCCGGGTCGCCGCCGCCGCCCTACAAGTCCGGAGCCGGCACGCCGAAGTCCGGGGGCGAGCGCATCCCGGAAGAAGGGAGAAACCCTGCCGCCGCCTTCCTAGCAGGCACACAGGCTTCTAGTGCCCTGCTCCGGCGGCAGCGAGGTGGAGAGGAGGCCTAGAGTGTAGTGGCGGCGGTGGGGCTGGGGCGCCGCCGGAGTCGCCCCTAGGGAGACGACGCGGGGGCAAAGTTTCCTCAACTAGAAATGACTTGAGCAATGAAACCTCATCATAAAGAGGGGAAGCGTTCATCAAAACAACATGAAGAAGGTTTCCCGTCTCGCTGCTCCGCATCTCGAGATCAATGACATCAAATGCTTGTACCAACTCTGCAGTACCATTCTCAGTTTTGGTGATGAAGAAGCAATTCATCACAGCCTTGATTGCAAAACTTCCACTTTTTTCTGGATGTGTTTAGTTCGCGAAAAATTTACTGTAGCACGTTTCGGTTTTATTTGACAATTATTATCTAACTATGAAGTAATTACTCTCAAAAAATCCGTCTCGTCATTTACAATCAAATTATGTAATTAGTTATATTTTTAACTACATTTAATATTCCATGCATATATCGTAAAATTCGATGTGATGTGTGTCAGTGAAAATTTTTAGGAACTTTTCGCGGAACTAAACTGAGAAATTCATCCACCGTACAGATTGCGTGCGATCAATTGGCATGAAGCACGGCTTCTCCGTCGGCAGAGGAGCTGCAGGCTGCTTCCCACCCACAACGACGAACCCGGTTGTGGTCTCGCCGGAAGTAGCCAGGGCCGAGGCGGATGGCACGCCTCCCGTAATTACACGCGAAAGGCAGGCAAAAGAGGAAGGGAAGAACGGACACGCCCGCCCCACCCACACGGCCACACGCTGCCTCTGCTTGACTGCTAGTGCCATCCACTCCCAATCCGAATCGATCCCCACCTCGCAGTCGCGGCGGGGGATCCATCTCGCCGGCAGCGGCGCCCCGGAACTGCTTGGTCTCCGCCGCTAACCCGCCCCCGTACCACCAGCACGGAACCGAGCAGCCGGCGAGCCCGATGAAGGCGTCGATCAAGTTCCGCGACGACGACCGGCCGCTGATGCGGGCCAAGGTGCCGGTCGGCGTGCTCGGGCTGCCGTTCCAGTCGGGCCTCGCGGCGGGCGGGGACCCGCGGGAGCTCCGCTTCGACCTCTCCACCGCCTTCGCGTCGGGCCCGGCGCTCCGCCTCTCGTACCGCCCCAACGACCCGGGCCTCCCCTTCGCGCTCACCGTCCGCGCGGGGCTCGGCCCGCTCGGCTCCCCGGCGCGCGCGCCCTTCGTGCTTGCCGCCGAGTTCAACCTCCTCTCCTCCGACTCGTCCACGCCGGCCTTCTTCCTCCGGCTCAAGCCCCGCCTCGGCGACTTCTCGCTCTCCCACACGCTCGGCTCCCCCTCCGACGGCGCTGCCCCGGCGCCCCGTAAGGTCGGGGAGGCGCACCCCGACGCCGACGGCCTCGGCCACGTCCGCGAGCAGGAGTTCGGTTACAGGCCGTCGTTCTCGTTCACCGGGAGCGGGCTCGCGGCGGACGTGGCGGCGGCGGGGACGAAGAGCGGGGTCGGCGCGCTGCTGTCCGGGATGCGGCTGACGACGCGGAGCGTGCTCCCGCTGTGGGGCAGGGTGAGCCTGCGGTTCAACTGGGGCCTGCGCGTGCCGCCGGAGCTGCTCGCGGACGGCGGCGGCCGCAGCAGCAAGGGCGCGCGCGCGCCCGTCAGCAAGATGCCGCTGCTGGTCATGAGCAAGCTCTCCATCGAACGGTCCCCGCGCGCCGACGTGGACAGCAGGAACCCCTCCCCGCTGTGCGTGGACGCGCCGGACGGCCCGGGAGACGGCGAGGCGGCGGCGTTCTCGCTGGTGAGGCGACAGCTGGAGTCGCTGAACGTGGACAACATGATGCTGCGGCGCGCCGTGGAGGACCTCCGCGCCGAGATCAGGAGGAGCAGCAGGAGGAGCACGCCCGTGGCTGCCGCCGGTGCCCGAGGCGAGGGCAGGGTGGCGGCGACTGCGCCGCCGCCGCAGCAGCCTTACCACGCGTTCCCCACGAAGCCGGACCGCCCCCGGGGCGCCGCGAGGGAACCCGTGCCCGAGAAGGCGGCCGCGCCGGACGACGTGGGCGAGGAGCTCAAGAAGGCATTGGAGGCGCGCCTGCGGTGAGCTAAGCCACGGCGGCCACTGCACGGCTCGGCAGCTCGCCGCCGCGGGCTAGCATGCCGCTGTTAATTTCGCAGGTACAGCTTTACTAGCTCTAGCAATCCGCTACTGTTAGTCATGGTTCCGTGCTGCTCATGTATCCGTGCTGCTTGATTAGCCATGTGTTCAAGGAGTGGTCTGGTCATTTCTGTGCTGGATCATGTGAGCAACTAGTTCAGCTTCCTCCAGCTGCATCATTTCTGTGCTAGATCATGTGGGGGATTTCAAAATGGCTTTTTGTAAGATGATCCATACAGTTGATGATCCTGAGTTGGCCGAAGCTTTGGCGGTTCGATGTGCTGTTCTTTTTGCACAAGAACATAATCTTCAGCAAGTCATTGTGGCATCTGACTGTCAAAATATCATCAAGAAGATAAATTCCCCACTTCAAGATAGATCTCAAGTTGGAGTTATTGTTCGTGATGTGAAGAATTTAGTCTATGGGGCTCCTGTCTCTTTTATTTTTAATCGTAGAAGTTGCAATGAGGCAGCTCATGTAATGGCTAGAATAGCTGAGCAGTTCTCTGAATCAGTTTGGTGTAATGATGCTCCGGATGCAATCCGAGCTATCCTTTGTAACGATAAGTTAAATTTATATAATGCTGCTTTTCAAAAAAAAAAAACTAGTTCAGCTTCACAATCTGAATGCGAGAAGAATGCATAGGGCAGCCCAATGTGTGGCATCCATTTAGATTCAATACATTGGAGCTGCTTAGGCCTTCTGTCGCCCTTGTTAAAATAAATTAAAAAAAAGCGTGACTGTAATGAGACTGAAGCTGCCTAGCCACGAACCTGTATAATTAACTATCTACCATCCTCTTACGGAGTGAATGGCTACCTATTTGCCATCCTAACACATAGGAACTGATTTAGGTCGCCCCACCTGTAAGTGACGCATCCCTGTCTAAGAGTGACACCCGAATGCGCTGCAGAGCACGACGACGACTGTCGAAGTCCCCTAGTTCCTCCTGCACAGAGAGGAGTGGACTCTCGCGACGACTCGTCCTCACTTTCCTCTCGATCGAGGACTCTTGAGAGCGCAGATTCTCCAGTTCCTCTTGATCTTGCGACGGCTCGTCACGAGCGCCAAGCAAGCCGATGGCTTCCATCTACTGAAGATTAATAAAGCACTGGCCGAGAATCAATCCTGAAGCCTCCCATACTCATACATGCGGTCACTGGTTAGGTTCAAAGCGGAGAACTCGTCGAGAGGCTTTTGTTACTCATACGAAATTATCAGCGCAGTAGAGGAGGATGCATCACATGCCTGAAGCTTTAGCATTTTTTTTCCTCTCTAAGTTGATTTCCCACCTCTCTAGTGTCTTCTTCCTAGCTGGATCTTGCTATATATTTTCTTCTTCTTCTAGTTGCCTTCGTTCAGCTTGTATATAAAGAACATGATGCGAGGCCGGAGGTGTATAGGCAGTACAGTGCGTCAATGCAGGAGCGTCCTGCACAATCATAGCTTCATAATGCTTGGTGGTTAGCTCTTTACCTTGTGTCCGGGTGAATCGGATATTCCCGTTGATGCGTTTACTATGTATACCTTTGTTCAGGCAAGCCTGAAAGAAATGCCCAAAACCAGGCAAAACCAGAATCTATCCAGTACTGTTCTGGTAAGTGGTGACCAAACACAGGTGCTAATCAGATGCACCAAGAGAGATGATTAGTTGCCAATTTTTTTTGATTTTTTGTTCAACTTTTACAACACTAATTAGAAGTATAAAATATAGACTAATTATAGAACTAATTACACGGATGGACGAGAAATTGCGAGACGAATCTATTAAACCTAATTAATCCATCATTAGATATTATTTACTGTAACACGATATTGTCTAATCATTGCATAATTAGGTTCATTAGATTTATATCGCGATTTTACTCATGGGTTATGGAATGAGTTTTATCAGTTATCCACATTTAATACTCCTAATTAGATTTATATCGCGATTTTACTCATGGGTTATGGAATGAGTTTTATCAGTTATCCACATTTAATACTCCTAATTAGTGGTTAAACGTTCGAAGTTATTGTATCCCAATAGAAATTTTGGGAACTAAACAGACCTTAAGCCTCTCTTGTAAGCAAAATTTGGAGCGGAGAGGAAATTGTCCTGCGTAGGCTTGATTTTGCAAGCAAGTTCAGTTTAAAAAAATGGAAGAGAAAAAAACTTTCTATTTTGGAAGCTACTGTCACCCAAGCTATGCGACTTGATTATCTGACAGATGATCAGTGAGATCTGGTAAGGAAAGATGTGCATATGATCAACAAAATCAAGAAAGAACAAGCAAGGAGTTGCACGTCTGGCAGCAACATCCAGTCATATCACCAAACGTAACGAATTATCTCTAGTTGATTAGTCTTTCGTATCAGAGTTTACATCGACCATGGCATGCATTTGCTGCCTAAAGCAAATTAGTTCTATTGAAAACTACTCCACATTCATAATTAGGATACATTCAACATGATAAAGTGAGAGACTAAGCACAAACTCAAGCTAAATATGCCAAGTCGTCGAAATCAGCACCTTCCTCTTGTTTACCATCGCTGTGTTCGTTTGGCTGTGGCTGATAGCTGGTGCTGATTTGTTATGAGAAAACAGTACTGCTGACTGACTGGTAGCTGGTGGCTAGTGCTGATTTAGTATGAGAGAACAATACTGCTGACTGGTTGGCTGACAAGCCAAGCGAACACAGCGAGATATGGTTTTACAGGACCCGGTGCAGATAATTTTACTGTAAACGCTTACTGCAGGCCGTAGATCGCCCAGTGCAATAGGAGCGACTGCACCGGGCCCCCCAAACTGAGGGCCCCCTAATTAATGGTTAATTTAGTTCCTAATTAAGCCCAATGACCTCCTAAATCCAATTAGCATTACACGTCCTTCCTAAATTCGAGCGCCTAGGGCCTGCGGATGACGGACGGATGGACGCGGACGCCCTGGCCCTGCGTATCTGCGCATGTGGCCCCTCTCATAGTCTATCTAATTTCATATTTCTCAATTAGGATGAGAATGTAGTGTGTGTGAATGTGATATTAGCTTCTTGCCTCCTGGACTGCTTATTTGGTGGACTTGTTGATGTTAGAGCAACTCCAGCAGGACGAGCAAATGGGCTACCAAATCAAGATTTAGGCGGTGGACACAAAAAATCAATCTCCAACAGGGAGAGTAAATGGGCTGCCATTTTGGTAGCCCTTCCAAATTTCTCATCCCACTCCCCAATTTGGTGGCCTTCTATTTGGGCTGCCAACTGTGGGCCCCACCCTTTTTTTTTCATTTTCTCGGAGCTGTGCCGATCCGTCGCACGCAGGGCGAGCGCCCCCGCCCCGCACGCCGCCGCCGCCCCCGCCCCGCCCCCGCGGACGCCATGCCGCCGGCCGCCCCTCCCCTGCCGACGCCACGCCGCCGGCCACCCTAGCTGACGCCGCCGGCCCGCCTGCCTGCCTCCGGTCCTCCTCCTCCTCCTCCTCCCCGGATCTGCGAGCCGCCGGCGCCTGCTTCTTGCCGGGCGCGGGCGCGGGGAGGTGGCCGCGGTGAGCGTCCTCCAGGCCAACGCCACAGCTCCGCGACATCTTGAGCCGGTTCGCCGCGGGGACGTCGTCATCGAGCTGCAGCAGCAGCGTGGGCGGCAGCGGCGGGACGACGCCGGAGAGGTGGTTCCCGCGGAGGTCGAGGTGGACGAGCGGGTCCCGCACGGGGCCGCTGGGGATGCCGCCGCCGAGCGCGTTGTGGGAGAGGACGAGGGGCGGAGCAGCGGTGGCGGGACGACAAGCGGGCGGTGGCGGGGTGGAGGGCGGCGGCGGCGCGGGGGTTGGAACGGGTGAGAGAGGTGGGTGGGGGTGACGAGGGAATGACAGGTGGGGCCCATTTGACAGATGAAAAAATGGAAGCCCAGTTTACTCAGCCTGCTGGAGTGGAGGCCCATATTTGGGTGAGTAAAATTTAGAATTGGACTTCTAAATGGGCTTTTGCTCACCCAAATTTAGCAGCCCCACTGGAGTTGCTCTTAGGGCCTCGTTATATTAAAGCCACGTCATCGCATTTTGCATCGATATTTGATCACAATTTTCTATCTTTATTGGTTAGCATGCACTTCACTTTCTTCCCTTAATTTGAATTTATTCTTTTAGCATGAATACATACTTAAATTTTTTATTTATATTTTTTAAATAAGGCCTCATTACATATTTTGCACCAGGGTCCAGGGCCTCCAAATCCTTGGTACGGCCCTGAGGAACGTGTAGAGGAAGCTAGTGCACATAGCCTCACGTTCCTCTCGATCGAGGACTCTCCAGAGCGCAGGTGCTCCAGTTCCTCTTGATCTTGCGACGGCTTGTCACGAGCGACAAGCAAGCCGACGGCTTCCATCTGCCGTTCATAAGAAATCATTGGCCGAGAATCAATCCTGAAGCCTCCCATACTCATACATGCGGTCACTGGTTACGTTCAAAGCGGAGAACTCGTCGAGAGGCTTTTGTTCAAGACTACCCCTACAATACCCATACGAAATCATCAGCGTAGACGAGGAGAATGCATCACATGCCTCTCTCTAGTGTCTTTTTCCTGGCTGGGTCTTGCTATTTTCTTCTGCTTCTAGTTGCCTTCGTTCAGCTTGTATATAAAGAACCTGATGCGAGGCCGGAGGTGCATAGTGCGTCAATGCGCGAGCGTCCTGCCATAATCATAGATTCATAATGCTTGGTGGTTAGCTCTTTACCTGGTTCCTGGTGAATCCGACCACTACTACAGAATAGACCTTTGATCCAGGCCATTTGTTCTGACTGCCATTGGGCTCAGGACCAAAAGTGGCTTTTATCCCGGTCCAACGGCTAGCCGAATGGGCGGGGGACAGAGACCTTTGGTCCCGGTTGGAGGCACCAACCGGGACAAAATGACCTTTTTTGTCCCGGTTGGTGGCTCCAACCCGAACCAAAGGCTCTGGACACTTAATTTCGGGTGGAGCCACCAACCGAAACCAATGGGTGACCCTTTTATTTCGGTTGGTGGCTCCAATCCGGATCAAAGGAGTCTTTGGTCCTGGTTGGTGACTTCAATCGGTACTAAATGATTGTTTACGGGTTAGTTTGAAAGGAAGACATCCCATTTAAAGCCACATGTGTTGTGTAGGTGGGGTGGCAGAGAAGCTTTTCGCGAGTCAAAAGGCCACAGGTTCGAATCCTGCTGGATGCAAAGTAAATTTAAAACTAACCAGATTCAAACAGGTATTGTTCTGGTAAGTGGCGACCAAACACAGGTGCTAATCAGATGCACCAAGAGAGATGATTAAGCCTCTCTTGTAAGCAAAATTTGGAGCGGAGAGGAAATTGTCCTGCTCAGTGGGTAGTAAAAGATCTTAATTTTTAGCCTAGATAATCTAAGGACTGGGCTCAAATGTTATACAATTTTGAACAAAAAATTAAGGGCTAAGTTGAATTATTAAGAGAGCATTAGGGCTACGGTCCATTACCACCCCTAGTCCTAATTTTGCAAGCAAGTTCAGTTTTTTAAATAAAATGGAAGAGAAAAATTAAGTACTCCTGTTTTGGAACACCCAAGCTATGCGATTATCGGACAGATGATCAGTGAGATCAAGTAAGGAAAGATGTGCATATGATCAACAAAATCAAGAAAGAACAAGCAAGGAGTTGTACGTCTGGCAACAACATCCATTCATATCACCAAACGTAATGAATTATCTCTAGTTGATTAGTCTTTCGTATCAGAGTTTACACTGACCATGGCATGCATTTGCTGCATCAAGAATATTTGCCCTGTTTAGTTTCCCACCCCAAATTGTTCACTTATTATATCAAAAAAATCTTACATGCATTAAGTATTAAATATAGGCGAAAAATAACTTATTACACGAATGAGCTGTAAATTGCGAGACAAATCTAATGAGCCTACTTAATTCATGATTTGCAACAGTTACAGTAGCTATCTGATAATCATGAATTAATTAGCCTCTAATTATCCTTATTAGATTTATTTTGCGATTTCTATATGAGATATGTAATTAGTTTTATAATTACCACTTCTCTTCGCAAAAAAAAATTCGCCAAAATTTTTCACCAACTAAACACTCCCTTAGTTCCAATGAAAACTAATATACATTCAGTCTGATAAAGTGAGAGACTGAGCACAGACTCAAGCTAAATATTCCATGCCAAGTCGTCGAAATCAGAGTACTACATGAGAGGGGCATAGAGCTCAAGGAATCGACACGCACTCAGACTGAGTTAGGGAGCCTCTCGAGGGGTAAAACCGTAGAAGCAGCGGAGCTGGCGGCCGCGCCATTTCTTTCTCGAGGCTCCGGTCACCACCTACATAAAGAACAGTCGCATACCACCACACGATTTGCCGGGTTATTTGGTACGGTGGCCGGGCGCCCGCCATGATGCAGGGGAGAATTTCAGAATTGAAAATTCGTTTGAATAATGGTAGGTAGGCCCGGGCATGAATTGTTTGGAAAATTCAATTTGGTCCCACTCCCATTTCGCGAAAGACCCGCGCAGAACCTCAGAATTGCCCAAAGGGGCTTCACCGGCTCCATTTCTGAAACCGAACCAAATAAAGAAAGAGGAGGAGAAAAAATAAACGAGAGGGGCGAAAAGGACCAGGTGGTGGGGATGGGGGCCGGAACCAAAACCTTGACGAACCACACAGGGAGGAGATAGGTAGCCAGGAGGTGGGGCGAAGGCACGAGGGCGGGGGGCTAGCCCCACCAGACCTA
Organism: Panicum virgatum; assembly: GCF_016808335.1. Lineage (NCBI taxonomy): Eukaryota > Viridiplantae > Streptophyta > Magnoliopsida > Poales > Poaceae > Panicum > Panicum virgatum. Next base: position 47,538,568 of record NC_053150.1, on the reverse strand, counting down.
CCAAACCCTAGCTCACCTCTCATCCCGATCCATGGAGGCGGCGCTGTGAGCCGCCGCCACTGAACGCCTGCACGCGGAGCCCGTACGGCAGGGGAGGCGAGGATGACGGCCAGATCGGACGATCCCGGCGTCTCGCCGGGGACCTCGTCGGCGGCGGCCGCCGGCGAGATCTGGGGCACGTGGGAGGAGCTCCTCCTGGCGTGCGCCGTGCGGCGGCACGGCACGGCGAGCTGGGACTCCGTGGCCATGGAGGTCCAGTCGCGCTGCCCCGCCTCCGCCGCTGCGCGCCTCTCGCCCACCGGGTGCCGCCTCCGGTTCCGCCTCCTCCACCGCCGGTTCGCCGCCGGCGCCGAGAACGGTGACGGCGGCGGCGCCGACGCCGACGAGGACCCCGACGCGACCGCCGCCGACGGGTGGGTGGAGGAGCTCCGCAAGCTGCGCGTCGCCGAGCTCCGCCGCGAGGTTGAGCGATACGACCTCTCGATCGGGTAAAGGGGGAAGGAAGGAAAAATCAACAGCCTGGACAATAATGAGAAAAACATCAAAATGCGTTTAAAGCCGGTCGTGTTCGATCAGCCGCGGCGCGCCGTGAGCCGTCTGATGCTGATCGGGCGGCCGCTGTTTTTCCCTGGCGGAAATGCTCATTACATTTTTTTTTGTCCCTCATCGGAATGATTAGGTCGTTGCAATCCAAAGTGAAACGGCTCAAGGAGGAGAGGGAGCGGAGCTTCTCCGGCGAGGCCGACCCGCCGGCGGCGAAGGCGGAGGAGGGCGAGGAGCCGGCGGCGGGGAAGGGATCGCTGGAGGACGACGCCGCCGGAGGGGAGGATCGCGTCTCCGGCGGCGAGTCCGGGCGGTCATGCAGGGAGTCCAACTCGTCAGATCTGAAACGGCCCGTGAGCGACACCGGCACCGGCACCGCCTCCGCCGCCGGCGACGGCGGTGCGGCGGCGAAGGAGGAGGAGGCCGCCGCCGCCGGCGGCGTGTCGGTGGACGTGAAGCGGGAGGAGGTCTCCGGCGAGTCGGTGGCCGGGTCAAAGGAGGCGGACAAGGAGAGCAGCGACGTGCAGAGCTCGGCCAGCCCGTCCCGCCGCCGCGCTCGGGAGGGCGGCGGCGGTGGCGAGGGCGGGGAGGAGGCGGAGACCGAGGAGGCCTCGGCGTCGCCGTCGGCGCGCGCGGCCCTCCCCGCGGCGGAGTCCGAGGCGCTGCTCGCGTTCCTCGAGTCGGTGCGGACCAGCAAGCCGGGCTCCGTGTTCGAGCAGCGGCTCGAGAGCCAGGTAAAAAAAAAAATCAATTCTCCCCTCCCATTCGTTTTTCTACACGCAGTAAGCCGGGAAAAAGAAAAGAGAAATTAACCGCTCCCCTGATCTCCCACCCATTTCTTCACCCCGTGTAAAATCTGAAACTACCGAGCCCTCCAAACACAAGCGCCCAAACCGCTGTCAGAGGAGCATCCGCCTCCTGATCATCTCGCGATATGTCTAGTGCTCGACACCTAGGCTGTGTGTTTAGATCCTTGGACAAGTGGGAGAAAAAGTCACATCGGACACTGTAGTATATTGTAGTATTTTTTGTTTGTTTGTGGTAAATATTGTTCTATCATGAACTAACTAAGTTCAAAATAACTAGGTTCAAAAGATTCGTCTCACAACGTACATCAAAACTATGCAATTATTTTTTTTTATTTATCTACATTTAGTACTTCATGTAAAGGTTATTTGCTATATTTAATGTTTCGATGTGATGGAGATGTGATGGAAAATTTAGATTTTAGGCGGTTTTTGGGGCATATAAACACACCCCTAATCGCGCGAGATCATCGCGTCGTCCCGGTGGTCTGCTTTGCGTGCACACGCAAAAGCGACCACCTCGCGTCGTCGCCGCCGGCGAGCGCTGAACGTGGCCGTACGGACGCGTCGGGTGGCCGCGGTAATGGACCCGGCGGTGCATGCGCCCACGTACTCGCGCTCGTCACCCGCGGCCGTGCCGCGCGAGGCGTGTAGATCGGGGGCGCCGTCCGATCCGGGGCGTGGTGAGCTGGAGATAAGGGCCGAGATGCGTTGGTGGGTGGTGCTGGTGGTGGTGGTGGCGCGGTTCGCCTTCGCGGGTGGTACATGGAAAGGCCCAATGGTGCGCCGCCACGTGGAGGTTAACAATGACGCGTGGGCCCACCTTGATGGCCATTGTCCCGTGTTGCCGTGGGTGTGCGACTAAAATAAGCTGCGATCCTTTCAAGGGAGAAACAAACATCATGCTATCACGTGCAAGCTGCGTGCGTCCATTTTCAGCTGCTTTTGCGTGTATAAATTTGTTCTCCCTCTTTCCATTTAATTTGATTTGATTCATTTTGGAATTCATTTTATGTTCAACAAGTATTTACCCTTTCTTTGGATGGATGGCAATTTTTATTGGCTTTTCCGCTGACCGACCGGCCAAAATTGCTCGCAGGATGATGCGAAATACAGGAGCACCATCAGGCGCCACGTGGACCTGGAGACGGTCAGATCCAAGCTGGTTGGCGGTGGCGGCGGCGGCGGCGCGTGCTACGGCTCCGCGTCCGAGTTCTACCGCGACCTCCTCCTGCTCTGCGCCAACGCGCTAGTCTTCTTCCCGCGCGGCTCGCCCGAGCACGCCGCCGCGGCGCGGATGCGCGCCCTTGTCTCCAACCACATGGCCGCGTTCCTCCGCCAGGACCAGCCCGGGAACTCGGGTAAGGCTGCGGCCCCGGCGTCCAAGAAGGCCAAGGCAGAGGCTGACGTCGGCTCGCTGCTGGAGAAGACGGCCGCCATCATCGTCTGCCGGAAGCGGAGCTCCATTGCCAAGGCTGCTGCCGCGGCCTCCAAGGATGACAAGGCTGAGAAGGCAGAGACCGACAAGGAGGAGGAGAACGAGGCGGGCAAGAAGAAGGCGGGCGGCGCCAAGGACAAGGCGCCGCGGGGGTTGAGAACGAACAAGACCCGCGCCGCCCCTGCCAGGAAGGCAGCTTCAAATCAGAAGACAGGGGACGACGACTCGGAAAGCGATGGGCCCGCTGAAGGGACGAGGAAGCCTGACAAGAAAGGCGGTTCCGGCGCGGCGGGGAGCGGCGCTGGGGCTGCCAAAAAGCGGAATGCCGTGAACTTTCTGAACCGGATGAAGCAAGGATCGGCCCCCTCGACAGAGCGCGTGTCGCTGCTGGAGACGCTGAAGCTCTCCGCTGCGGCGGAGCAAAAGAAGGCCGGGAAGGGCAGTGAGGGCAAGAAGGAGGCCCCAGGTGGCTCTGGCTCCAAGAGGGGCACTCCGCCGGGGAGGAGAAATGTCGGCAGGCCCCCGAAGCGTGCAGCCGCGCCCCCGTCGCCACCGCCCGCGAAGAGGGGAAGGGGCGGCGGGGGCAAGCGCGGGGGGAGGAAGTGAGGGGGATCGGATTGGGAGGCATTAGGAAGTGATAGTCAGTCTCAGCTGTGTAAATGCTGTAGGTTGTAGCCTGTAGGAGGGTTCCGAGCTTGTACTGTATTGCCACTTGCGAGTGGTGTAAGGGTGCTTCTTGGTTTCGTACGGAGAAACTGGATGAACTGACCTGCGCCTCTCATGGGACTTGGAAGGAAGACGATTTCTTTTCAAACTATCGTCATGTATGTTATGGACTGAATTTTGTAACTTATACTGAAGAGCAGAAACTGCTCTCCAAGGAAAACCAGCCAGATAAGTCTTGTTACTGAGCATTGTGTTACATCACTGCTCATCTGAAGCAGCACAGCATTGTGTTTGAGATGAACTTGTTACTGAGCTATTTTGCTAGGGCATAAAGAAAACGAGGAAATAACCAAAAAAATGTTGCATGATGTTTTTGCCTAACTTGTTACTTTGAGATAGTATGCTAGTGAGCTGGTTTGCTAGGCCAGAAGAGCAGAAACTGCTGTCCAAGGAAAACCAGCCAGGTAAGTCTTGTTACTGAGCATTGTGTTACATCACTGCTCATCTGAAGCAGCACAGCATTGAGTTTGAAATGAACTTGTTACTGAGCTATTTTGCTAGGGCATAAAGGAAACGAGGAAATAACTAAAAAAAATGTTGCACGATGTTTTTGCCTATCTTGTTACTTTGAGATAGTGTGCTAGTGAGCTGGTTTGCTAGACCATAAAAAAAACGAGGAAATAAAAAACCGTTACGTGGTGTTTTGGGTTAACTCGTTCATTTGAGATGGTGTGCTACGGAAAGAAGCGAACAATACGTGGTGTTTTGGGTTAACTCGTTCATTTGAGATGGTGTGCTACGGAAAGAAGCGAACAATATTGTGACAAAATATTAAAATGGCAATGCGGTGAGCGTGGATCGAACACGCGACCTTGATCTTCAGTCTGACGCTCTCCCAACTGAGCTATCCCCGCGTTGCAATAATGAATCAATAGACTTCTATAAATAAGTGTTTCTGTTAACAAACCTCTCCTGCCGAGTGATATCGTGAATCTGGTAAGTAGTACTGTATACTTTATGAACTACACGTAGACAGCACACAACTCAGATCCTGCTGATTACGTTCCCGTCAGATACGTGCGCTTGGTTAAACAAAGGTCCTGTTTAGCTCTAGCTCCCAGCTCCACCTCAGATCTAGAGTTTGTATGCTAAGATCTTCAGCCTTGAGACTATATTTTTTAAGTCTAAAATAGAAAGAAAAATAGCTCAACCAAACAACTCTGATATACCCACAGCTATAGCTTCACAATTCATAGAGCTTTCTTTTCAAAAAAAAAAAAAAAGAGCTGGGGCTTTGCCAAACAACCACCAAAGTTCGGGATGAACTCTACCAAAGTTTATATAATAACATATAACTTTAAGCATCCTTAGATAGTAGCAGCAGCACTGGATGTCCGTGGACAACAAATCTACAAGAGTACAACTCCTGAGTTCTGAAGGACAATCATAGATAGCTAACTACACTCGACTACAGCTGAAATAGCATCACAACATCATGGTGTTGAGCATACACATTCCCATAACAGCATTTGCAGATTCGCCCTAGTGCTAAAGAACCTAACCTACCACACCAATAAGTTGCAAACCAGCAGTCTGAACTGGGAACTCCAAAATATCCAGTTGCTGCTTGTAATGTGAAGTTCTGCACCTAACTGATAAGTTCAACACCCATGTCACCCAACTATATAGCACCAATCCTTCCTTCAAGGAGCAGAATATCATCTGTTATAAAAAGAGTTATTAGTGATGATCTATATCGGAAACAATGTACAATAATTGTTCATCTTCACCTATGCAAAATGTTTTAGGAATTCTCAAACTTGACTATTCTAATCACGTTATGTCTAGCAGCAGGATTTCCAGACTTCAGCTTCGCACATGGACCAGACAGGATCAATGCGTGCAAAAATCGATATTAGAATTCTAAGTCCCCTACAGCTCTATGCCACTATGGCAGAGTAACAGAGTAACAATGCTACATATTGGAGGTAGAGTTGACCTTCCCCTTGTTATACACAACACAACAGACAACTGCCTATACAGCCTTTTAGAAAAAGCAGAGATAAGGAATGCATGCAGTGAGATGTCTCCATTTTTGACAAAAAAAAAGAGGGTAATAAAAAGTTTAAGGACTATAGGATACATCTATTCTTAATCATTGTACAGTAGATGCTCTTTATCTATACTACCCTTGACCTGCATTTGATAATTAGTTTTTACATGCCACAGGGCACAGGTTTGCCAACTTTTTATGGTATTCCAAAGACATTGTGAAAGCTGCCAGCACATCCTCAAAATAATACATTGCTGAACTACATGCATACCAGAATTCAGTACCAAAAAAGATGGAGTTTGCTGTGTTATAAACAACAGTAATCAATAATTACTACTTCCCAGTCTATTAACATTGTACTTCATCTAAATAGCAGATTCATGAATTCTAAGAACCCAGGGAAACTTACCACTTTCACCATCAGATGCTTCATCAAGTTTTGCAATTGCATCAAGCAATGACTGCTCTTGGTCCTGCAATGATAATGATTTTACTGTGTAAATTTTCAAGAAATGGATGGCAGTTTCAGTTCAAAATCTCTCCGTAACTACAGGGGGGCACAGAGAAAACCAACTTACTATAAGCAGTTTCTTTGCCTTTTGAATTGCATACACATCTGGATGGGATAATACCCTCTCTACCTGTTAACAACACATGCATAAGAAACTGAAATAACAATGTTCCATTTAATTGCACCAAAAAATCTTGACCAACGTACCTTCTTCACAAGATTGCCACTATTAGGTACATCAATATGATTGTAGTTGAAAAGGGTGATGCCATTGGGTGCATGATACCCATGGTCATGAAACCTTTCACCTATCCTTCCTGTGCCTCGCATAGCACCATCAGATGACAGCCAACCAACTTGATTTGGAAGGGTTTGATAGGCAGAGCCCCATCTTATGTTTTCAGGTGCCATCTGTCAGGGGACACTTTTTAACAGCCAATAGAGCACATTGCATGCAACACTAACTACATAAATGCTGCTCACTGACAACTAAGATTTCGAAACAATTGGATGGGTGTTGGACCAGGCTCACATAGCACAATATCAGACATTAAGATTTAGGGCAATGCTTGATTACGCGTTCACTAAAGCTGTAATAGCGTATCAAAACAGCAGCTAATGAATTCTGGCTCCTCATCAACGAAATATTGCCAGTGAAAACTGATGCAGCAACATGAGATACTCTTGTATTTCCTTGGTGAAATAGCCAAACTCGTCCTCGAACTATCCGCGGAAGCTCACTTTCGTTCCTCAACTACGAAATCGGCCGTTTTCGTCCTCCAACTTTCGTGACCGGGTCATTTTCGTCCCTGATTTGTCGTCTAGCGCCACGCTAGCGTCCTCGTCAGCAATCCCCGTCAGCTAGGGTTTCGTGGCATAGTTGGCTGACCCTTTTACCCCTCCTTTCTTTTAATACAGGCTGAGGATAACAGCCGCCTCTCACTTGCTCCTAACCCATGGCGGCTGCTCTTGAGGACTAGGGTTTGGGGACGTGGTGGGCGACATTCTGGACGGGCTGCTCTATGTTTGGCGAATCTGTGGAGTGAAGATCTTGTGTACTGGAGGCGCGTCTTGGAGGTGAGTTCGAGTTCTACTCATAGGATCTGATTTTGATTTCGTTTTTGGATGAAATTTGACCATGTAGTAAACCTGTAGGGCAGAATTAATATGGGAGATGACGAGGTATTAACTGTTAGATTTCATTTCAATGGAGAATTTGTTCTTGATGGGTCACAAATGCAATATTGTAATGGGGATCTTGGAGTATCACACATAGAGAAGGACAAATTATCAATCCCGGAGCTCAATGGCCATCTTTTGGATCACACAACCTTTCGTAGATGTGTTAGGATGTAATGGTTGCCAATTGGTGCAAAGCTAAATAGTGGAATGAGACTTCTTGTAGATGACAAATCCTGCATGGACATGCTTGATGAGATAGGTTCTAGTGGGGCTGTGGACATATACACAGAAACAATTGAGTTGGACATGACTGCCAATGAAGGTACAGATGGTATTTCCTACCTCCGCTGACTGGGATTGCTGACGAGGACGCCAGCGTGGCGCTAGACGACAAATCAGGGACGAAAATGACCCGGTCACGAAAGTTGGAGGACGAAAATGGCCGATTTCGTAGTTGAGGGACGAAAGTGAGCTTCCGCGGATAGTTCGAGGACGAGTTTGGCTATTCCGCCTATTTCCTTTCCTGACTTGCATAATTTCAAAAGATCAATTTGTCATCTGGTCTGCCTTCTGTACATGTGTGCACATGCGCATGGTAGATGAACATACTTAATGGCGAAAAAAAAGGATCAGAAACACATCAAACCTACTGTATTTGCCTTGTTGCCTGCCACGGCATGTAAATGCATTATGGGTGATTGGGGACCCGCAGGGAGTGAATAGACAGGAACATGATGGTATTTCTTCTGCCTCTTTAGAGGTACAAGATTGTGGGCAACTACACTGTTACGATGCAAGCTAGATTGCATTCCATTTCCCTGCCTTGACTGCCTACAGAAGTTTGTGAAACGCAAAGCACAAATTAATGATTTTTTTAATCATTATTGAAGCTATTGAAGCCTACCCCAACTTGCTTGGGAAAAAAGGCTATGTTGTTGTTGTTGTTGTTGTTGTATTGAAGCTATTGGTTTGTTCATTTCAACAAGTGCAGGTGCCTTAGCCTTTGCACAGGTACCTTATTCTATGGACAACTTCCTCTTCATTGACCTTGTTTAATAGCGCTCTGTGTTCCTCATCAGAGACTTTCAGTTCTCTTCTTAATTCAGTAATTAGACTTTCTTTCTCCTGCACAAAAAGAAAAGGTTTTTAATTCCCTCAGCAAGGAATTAAACAAGTTAAGGTAGCCACTAAGAATTTTCCATCATTGAAATTACCCAAGTTAGGGCATCAGATTGCATTTTGAATGCTCTGAGAACACCAGTATATGCTTGTTGTTCCATCTGATGTATGTCAGTATCCAAAATGCTGTGTGGTCTTGGCTGAGAAAGTGTGCCTGATAACGACCTCCAGTAGCCACTGAAATGAACTCCTGGTCCTCGAAATTTATATGTTGGAGGGAGCTCATCATCGGTCCCTAAAATTAGGGGGAAATAATCAAGTGCTATAGACAAGTCAAAAACACATCTTGCAACAATTTTAGAGCATTAATAAAGTTTACATATTTAAAACCTATCTTCCAGTAATGCAAATACTAAAATAAGTTTCCTCAAAATAACAGTGTTTAAATAAGTTACTTAGCTTTAAGTTGTATCAACAACAATAACCTCTCACCTCATGCAGTCATACTACAACAACATGCTATTCAGTCCAACTCTTCACCAATCCAAATATGTGACATTTATATGATATTCACATTTACATGGAAGAAACAATTTGTAAACCATTTTCTACTCCCAGCACTACAAAGCAGTGATCTCCCATCAGTATTTCGAAAGCATTAATCAGCCAAGCCACGCTATTTTCCACACTATCCCCCATTAGCCCATCGATACAGTTCACATTAACGAAAATATGCAATGCAATCAGCCCTGAAAGATACAAATAGCGCATTTTTTCTTGAGACTAATATGCTTGCTCTTTTGGCATGACATGTTTACACATTTCCATATAAAAAATATAAAAATTTCAACACCACGCTAGTGAGCACGCATCTGTACCTATCCTGAAAACAATCGCCTGCAGCCTAATGCTGCTTCCATCTATATCACGGACAGAGCGGGGCTTCCTCGCAGAAATCGGCATCAAACGAACAACAAATCGACCGAGTAAACGGGACTCACCGCTGCTGTCGAAGGCGCGGTGCCGGTACTCCATGACCTTCCGGATCGCAAAGGAGCCAACAAACCCTACAAACTGGTGGCGTCTCCTCCGGATCCGCGCGCCGATACCTACCAGATCTCAAATCCGGCGAATATTGGATCCTTGGGTGGGTGGGTGTTGGGGGGGGGGGGGGGGGGGGTCGGATGGGGATTCGGTAAGCGCGAGGGCTCAAGGCTTTGAAGCCGATCGCCAAATTTATAGGTAAGTTCTTGAGTAGCCCCCTGAAACTTTATAGTTTCACCATGACTTAGAAATGAGAAATTTGCAAAAATAAAACGGCAAACATTGATTTTTGCAGTTTTGTCATTGGACCACAGTGTTATTCATTAGGAGTGGTAAAATCACGAGTGATCAATATTTTCAGTTCTAATATAGGAAAAATGGACAAATCAAATTTTCTGAAAGGCAGACAATTCTTTTATTTTTTTCTAAAGTTAGTTTGATTTTGTTTATGTCCTTCCTACTTTGTATCGGCGTCCTGACTCGGCGGCCCGGACCCAACTAGTGATGATGCTGCGTATTTCTCGTCCCAGATGTTGATGCAAGAGGCAACACAGTCACGCACGGGTTTATCCTGGTTCCGGCCGTTGGGCCGTACGTCCAGCAAAGGGGTGTGCGAGAGCACTGTACTGTTTTGCACCGGGGGTGCCAGTAGTAGGGGGTACAAGCGTGGCGAGAGAGGGAGGGAAGCTCCCAAGTCTCTGCTAAAGGAGAAGATGATTGAGGCGAGTGCAATATCGGGGCTCAGAAGAGCGTTTGGGCTCTGTGAGTGGTGCTGAGTGTTCTATCGGATGGGCTGACCTCCTTAAGGGAAATCCCGCCTCCTCCTTTTATAGACATAAGGAGGGGCGGTGTACATGCACATGAGATCGTGGAAGTCGTCGTCTTCTCCCCGAATCACGGGGGTACAGTGGTCGAGCACTGTGGGAAGTACACTGTGGGGTATGGCGCCGGGCGTGGCAGTTGTCCTGGGCATCATCCTTGGTCTTGCAGAGATCGCACCGGCGTCCTGGCGGCTCTAGCGGGCGGCGTGGTCGTTGCTGTAGGGGGTACCGTCCTCCAGGCGTGGTGTGGCGACGTCACGAGGGTCTTATAGGCCAGGGTCTCGTCCTGGCCAAGGGCGGAGGCGCTCCCGAGGGTTGTGCCTATGCCGTTCGAGGGCTCCACGGAGGGGAAAGTCTAAAGGAGGTATGGGGAGTTGGCAGTACAGTAGCTGGAGCAGTGACGAGCACGTCTCGCACTGCGTCGCAGGTTCCCACAGTGTCGCCATAGCGCCCGGAATGGTGGAGCAGTGACCGGAGTTGGCGGACGGGACTCCGGGCACAACCACAGTGTCGCAATCCTGAGCAGCCTGGTCGTAACGTCGGCCAAGGACTCGGTGCTCTTCATCGGCGCTCGCTCCTCCCCAAGATAGGGAAAATTGCCACGCAGGTGGCAATGCGTTTGTACTTTTCAACGGCTTCGAGCCGGTAACCCTTTGTAATCTTTGTTTGCAAAGAGCAATGAAAACTCATTCTTCTTCGCGGAGAGGATGACCGAGGGTGTAAAGGCGAGCATCAGCCCTGCAGAGGTTTAACCCTTCGAGGGTGTGGCTCGGGTATTGATCGTGGTGGCCTTGGCTTGCCTGGCGAGGGCGCAACGGTGCTCCGGGGAGCATTGTTGGAGGAGTCTGATCCGGGATCGGGGTTCGTTGGTGGAGAAGCAGTGAGGTGGCCACTCCGAGTTGTCTATGCAGATCATAGTCGCCTCGAGCACCATGGTGCCGCTGCTGGGCATGTTACCGTCGTGCCGCTGAGGGCGCTCGAGCATGCCTGCAGAGTATTTCGATCCTTGAATGTGTGAAGTTTCCTCCGTGGGGGCGGGTCAGCGCACCCGCGGGTGTAGCCCCCGAGGCCTTGGAGGAGTGTTTGCACTCGTGCAAGGGCTATAAACGTCATCCTACTTGGTTGCTTTACTGGGGTGACCGTCCAGCGTCTTTTTCAGCCGGCATCGGCATTCCTTTCAGCTGGCCTCGGCGATTTTTGTGCTGGCACAGTGACTCAGAGTCCTGCTGAACCATTTGGCAGGCGCGCGTTAAGAGTGGGTGTTTTGGTTAAACACGTGGAACTTCATAATCGACGGTTGTCGATCCATTCGAGGGTGCGGCCTAGGCCGCGGTGCGCGAGGAGCCCCCGAGCCCTGGCCTGCGTGAAGGCGTTCAGGGGACCCTCGACTTTTATTACGACCCTCGTCGCCCTTCCGCAGGGAGAAGGGGTGAAGCGCACCATGCTACCCATGCCCGGGCCGCGAGCTATGGCTGCTTCAGTGAGCTGTTATCGGGTGGTTCAAGTGGACGTCCGTGCCCCGTTCGATAAGGGTTGGCTCGTGGTCCGTGGACATGTCACATAAAGCGCTCGCAAAGGTTCGCTAGGCGGGGCTCGGACCCATTTGATAGGGTCCGAGGGCTCGATGCTCTCCCTCGATGGGATCCCCCTGCTAGGCACCCTCGATTGGTCTTGAACATTACGTAGGATGTCTCGAACTCCGCGTTCGAGGGTAGCTTCTATGGCACATCCATGCAGTACCTGACTCTGGTGATCTGGGGCACCTGTCGAACCCTCGACGGGCCAGGCTTCAAACCCCTGATCAGTAAGGACTCGGAATAAGGTTCCTTCGAGGGTGAAGAACCCCCAAAGGGAATATTCCATCACGGTTTGCAAATGGCGCGGAGACACAGGTCATGCGCGCGGGTCTTCCGCTGGTCGCGGGCGACGTGGCCCGGTACGTGCGGTGCAGTGCGGGCGTGCCTTTTCAGGCGGCTACCTCGGGTAGGCGAAGAGGTGTGGGCGGCGACTGACGGATGGAACAGTGCTATAGTTGCGCCGCGCCCGTCGGTTACCACGCCGTAATTATTGCTAAGTGTGTGCGTGGGGGACTCCGTGGTTGTGGGGCCCAGCCGTTGGCGACAGCAAAACCTACCGCTTTCAATGCGGTGGATTCGGGCCACGGTGGCGAATCCGCCCGTCTTGATGGATAAAAGCAGGGAAGGGGGGATTGTTTGGGGCTCACCTGGCCACTTTGCCTTCGTCTCCCCTGCCTTCTCCGCCTCCCCTGCATCCTGAGCCCAGAGCTGAGAGCGAGAGGAGGAAGAAGGAGATAGCGAGAGCGCACCTCAGCCACCGTAGAGCTTGCCTTCCCGCATCCCCCAGCGGTTCGAAGCGATGTCGGATGTCCAGGAGCCGTTGTCGTGGGGGAAGTCCACCACCACTGTGGCGGTATTGGAGCAGCGGGTCGCCGACAGGCTACTGCCGGTGAACATCAACTCAGAGCGGCCGGCGTGGATTCCCCCGCGGCCGGAGGAGACCGAGCCGAATCCCCCCTAGGGCTATGTCGTGAGCCTCGTGTGACTCCACGAGCGGGGATTCGGCATCCCCGTCGGCAGATTCATGCGGGCGCTGTGCGAGTACTACGGGGTGGAGCTGCACAACTTCGGCCCCAACTCCATCTCGCAGGCGGCGGTCTTCGTCGCTGTCTGCGAGGGGTATCTGTGGATTGAGGCGCACTGGGATCTGTGGATCCATTTGTTCCGCGGCAAGCTCTTCATCGAGAACGTGCGGGGCCAGCCAAAGAGGTTCGCCCACGCCGGCGGTCTGATGCTCCACTTGCGCCCAACCCGGAGGAATTTGTACATCCCTAATAGGATGACGACGAACAACGCCGGGTGGACCCGAGGGTGGTTTTACCTGTGCAACTTCGGCAACTAGCTCCCGGCGTTCACCAACAAGGTGCTCCGGGAGAGGCTGGAGAAGTATGACTGGGGGGTATCGCCCCCACCGCATCAGGCCAGGCTCGAGGTGCTCACCAATGCGTTGCGGCATCTTGCGAGGAGGGGGTTGACGGCGGCAGCCGTCATCACCATCTTTCATCGGCAGAGGGTGATTCCTCTCACGGAGAGGAGCCTGCCAATTTTCGAGCTCACCCCCGAGGCCTCGAGCACAGGCTCGAGGACATCGTACGTGCTGCTCCCCCGGGACGTCGCTGCCCAGAGGGAGAAGAACGCGGTGGCAGAGTTCCCCGACAACCCCAACGATCTCTGGGAGATCAAGATGCGCCCCGAGACGGGGTACCTTTTTGTGGTGAGTTCCAGTTTCAATTCATTGCTAATTTGTGCTTGGTTGCGTTTTGCAGGGGGTGAGCCGTAGGGGCTACACCTTGAAGCCCCCAGTCCCGGAGGAACACGAAGTCAACCGCCTGCACACAGAGGTAGTGAAGAAGCAGAAGGACACGGCGGAGGCGGCTGCCGCCAGGAAGAGGAAGAGGAAGGAAAAGCACGAGAAGGCGTGCAAGATTGCACATGCGGAGGGAAAGCCGCGGCCCGCCACACCCGAGTCCACCGAGGAGGAGGAGGGCTCCTCGGATGCCGAGATCAACTTCTCGGATGATGACGAGCCGGCGACTGGCGTGTGTTCCCCGCCAGTCTATCGAGGGGCTGGCGATGGGGATGTGCCAGTGACGCTGGGTGAGGCGAGGCTCACATCGGGGTCGTTGGTGGATCCGCCCCTCGTAGGGGCAGGGCGGATGTCGCCCACACCAGCGGCGGGATGAAGGTCGCCAATGCCGGCAGCAGGCTGGAGATAGTCTTCGCCTGTGACAGGACAAACGTCGCCCCCGCCGACGATGGGTGGGAGGACACCCACGCCCGCGGTGTCGACGGGTGGCGGCGGGTCCGCTGCGAGCGTGGAGACGTCCGCGCAGACGACCTCGAGGCTGCAGGCCGATCCGAGGACGGCGCCCTCGAGTCAGTCGTCGAGAGGCGTCGGTGTGCCGCGGGCCCGAAGGAGCGGCACGGGCAAACGCAACATGAGCGCCCGGTCAGTGTAAGTGATTTTGATTTTATCCTTCGCGTTCGTTTAATTGACCCCCCAATACTGCTGACTTCAAAGTTTCTTCCCCGATCACCCAGTTCCGGGGCCATTGCCAGGGATGCGGCCCAGCTTGCACCGACCAAGGCCCTCAAGACCGGGGCACGCGCAACGCCGCACACAGCCCCGCAGCCCCTGCCCGTCATGGACATAGTGGCGAAGCCCGCAAAGCTCCAGGAGGCGATGGCTCGAGGAGCCCATAATGCCCAACAGGCTTGAGCGCCGGAGAGTGGGGGCGAAGCCGGCCAGAGCGGCGTTGTAACAGCCGCTTAGGCTGACGCCGTGGGGGAGGTCGGCCGGGGCGGCTTGAATGACGCCACCCAGCCGGACGTCGAGGTCGAGGCCGGTCGGGGTGCCGCATATAGCGCCACCCAGCCGGCTGCAAGAGAAGGAACTGGTTGGGGCGCGCAGGAGTGCCCCGCCAGCCAAAGAGAGATAGAGACCCCCGCCCCTGAGCCCCCGAGGGCTGGCGTTGAGGGTGTCACAGAGGAGGAGTCGGCGCCAATGGCGCTGGCAGCGGAGGAAACCTGCGTCCCGGAGCCTGCAAGGGCTGGGGACGAAGGTGTTGTTGCAGCGGCGACGACGCAAACGGCACCGGAGAACGTGGTGCCAGTGGTGCAGCTGCCAGAGAGCAGCAACGAGTTCGGGGACTCGAGGGACATCAACCCTGCTGCTGCTGCCAGCGCCACCGACCGGATTGGCGAGTTCGTGTCGGCCTCCGAGGAGATACTTAGCGCGGGGACGTCTGAGGGGCCCCATCACGGGGCGATCATCCAGTCCGGGGTCCCCTTGGAGTTTCTCCGTAACGAGCAGGAGGAGGAAGCCGTCTGGAAAGCGCAGTTCGAGGCCGGTTATCAGATTCTGAAGCACCTCGATCGCGCCTTGGAGCTCCATAGAATGACGGATTTCCAGATCAGTCAGGTAGGTTGCTCCCTCCCAGGAATCGTTCGTATTTGGCCTTGATTTTGTGCGTCTCACTCACCCTCTGCCACTTGCAGCGGCTGAGGGATATTTCGCGTAAAAAGAGCGCCGAGCTGACCCGATTATACACCAAAATGCGTTGGCTTGGGCAGCACAACACCGACTTGGTGCTCCGGAACATTGACGCCAACACCAAGATGACAGATCTGGCTGCGCGTCAGCGGGCGCTAGAGGGGGAGCTGGCGCGGACTGCCGGTGAGCACCACGTCCAGAGGGCCGCGGCGGAGCAGAAGGCTCAGGAGGCCGAGGCGCAGACTGTCGAGCTGCAGCGTGTTAGGACGGCGCTCGAGCACATGGAGGCCGAGCTCCAAGGCAAGGAGGCCGAGCTCCACCGCGAGAAGGCGACCGTCGCCCGGTCTCCGGGACCCTCGAGGAAAAGGGCAAAGCCCTCGAGGAAAAGGAGGTGGCCATCCGGAACGCGGAGGTCGCCCTCAAGGAGAAAGAGGACTCCTTGTCCTTGCTCGAGGAGGCCGCCCGAGTCCAGCAGGAGGAGGCACAGAAGAATATCGCGGGTGAGTGCTCGAGATTTTGCTATTGTTGGATTCTAATTTATCGCAGCTTATGTTGGTTCCTTTTATCAGAGCTGAGGCAGAGAGTAGCGGACAAGACTGCGGCGAAGGAGGCGGTCAACACCGCGCTCATGGTAGCGCAGGCTGAATACACTGACCTGGAGCGGACCGCTGTGAGCGTGTGCTAGGAGCTCGAGGGGGAGGGCGCCGTGTCTGGTAGCTCGGTGATCAGCCGCCTGCGAGCGCTAGGTGGCTGGATCGCCGAGCACGCCAAGAGCACCTTTCGCCTTGGTGTCCTGCGAGCCCTTACCATGGCCTCGACACACTACATCATGGACCTCCAGAGAGTGCCATCGGGGTACATGGTCCCCAATGACGCCAGCCCGTACACTGCGTCGGCCATCATGGACGATGCCGACACCACCGTCGAGGGGTTCGCCACTGTCCTGGCCGCGAAGCTGGAAGCCGACATCCCCCCATAGCCGAATTCGATGCTGTAGAAGACCCGTAAAGGGTTGATGATAACCTGTAGGTAGTCTGGGTCTCGGAGCCCATGTAATAAGTTAGTACTTTACCGTAATAGTACTTGTGGATGTAAGAAATTGGTAATTATAAATCGACAGTGTGGCCCATCGAGGCCTTGTGCGTTCGAGCCCTCGTTTTCTTTACTCTATTTCCGTGTTCTCGTATGCGACTTAGGTAAACTTCTGCGAGTAATTTCATGTTCATAAGCGACTTAGGCGTGAGGTGGAGAGGGGGGTGCCGTATCCCGGAGGCGTAGGCGGCCCCATGACTCGGTCGGCCCTGTACCATAGTTGCTTATGCCTCGCGTCCGTTCTTCCCAAGTATGTGTATGTGTATAGATGCATAGGTCAGAAACCGTAAATAAATTTTAAACTAATGTAAGTCTACATATGAAAGCGAATAGGCGTCTCTCTAAAATCATGTTAAATCAAAGTCTTGTTGAAGTCAAAGAGAGAAAATAAAAGTTTTGAACATAAAATGACAGGTCTTTGGAACCGTAGTTTTCATAGATTTAAACTAACTTTCAAATTTCAAACTAATATGCTTTGAAAATGATTTCTAAAATATAGCTCAAAAGAATTTTTGTCCAAAACCAAAGTTGTAGGTTTTCAACAGATGAACAACTTTTGTGTTCAAAGTTTTTCGAGTTATCACACAAAAATGGGAGAAAATTTTGAATTTCGAAGCATTTAGTACCTTTTCAAATACACTCAAGTTTTAAATTTTATCTTTCAAATGAAGCTTCAAATGAACTTTTGCCTAAAACAAAAGTTGTAGATCTCGAAATTTTGAACAACTTTGGTATTCAAAAGTTTTTCATTTGAGGCCATATAGAAGGAGAAAAATTGAGTTTGCAAAACAAATGTTGAGCTTCGATCTAGTTACAGCTATGCCATCACCTCCATCTCCTTTCTCTGCTCACGCCGTTCATCGCCGTCGCCGCCGTCGTAACGCCGGCACCGCCACCGGCTGCCCCACGCGTCGTGCCCCGACCAAACCCGCTTTCGCGCCCCTGGTTTAGCTCGAAACCGCTCGTCCTGGCACCCTCCCGCGCTCGCCACGCGCCCCGGCACCCTCTGCTCGTCACGACGTCGAGGTTGGCCGGCCACGCGCCGCTCGACTCGGGCACCTCGTCCATGACCCGCCCAGCGCCTTCTCGGCTTGCTTGCATCCCCATCTCACTCTCCTCCCCTCCCTGGACACGTCAACCCGGTCCCTGCCCCTAGCTGCTCGCGGGCGAGCTCGCCGTCGCGCCCATGGTGCCGCCGCCCACGGCCTCCACGCGGAGCCCCTCCTCCGCTCATCCTCGCCCCCAACCGTATCCCCAGCGAGCTTCGTGGCCTCTCACTGGTCCTCCCAAGCCCGCTCACCACCGCCCCCAAGCCACCGGTGAGCTGCCGCCGCGGTACAGACCGCCGCCGGCCGTCTGCTCCAGTGGAACTCCACTCCCCAACCCTCCTCCGCCCGAGATAGCCCTCGGAATCGGTCCCCCACCTCACCCCGAAGCTCTCCAACCAGTCCTTGCCGCCCCTCCTTCACCGGAGCGCCGCCGCCGCGGAGCTCCACCACCGCCGGCCGCCCTGCTCTGTGGAGCCGCCGCCTCGGGCCTCCTCCCCGCGAACCGAGGACACCCAGAGGTGCGGCTCAGTCCCCTCTCCCTTTTCCCCAACTTCCCCCTCGCCGCCGGAGCCGAACCTCACTGGAAACGGCGCCGTCCGACCTTCCTCTGTTCTGCAAGTCCGCCAGGGACCTCTAGTGAGAAGAAACAAACTTCCAGGGGCCTAAATGCAAGAGTTCATTTCCTTTTTCTTTTGTTTTCAAAAACAGCAAACTTGTAATTTCCGTATAAAATCGTAGCAAAATCAGAAAAATACAAACTAAAATGTTTTGGAATCCTTGAAACAAGACCTACAACTTTTGTTACATCCACTTTTGCATTTGACCAATAGTTTTATCTCTAGATTAAATATTTGTTTAATCCACATTTGTATGTATCTCAAGTTCTACCCATTAACTAAGGCTAGTTTTTGGATAGCTTACTGTAAAAATTTTAGGACATTTTGACAACTCTACCTATAGGTTTCATTAGATCTTGGTTTATGCCTTTGTTAAATAAAATTTAATCCACAGGGTTCTGTTTTAATTTTCCTGAGCTGAAATTTTTACAGAAGCCTTACTTTAGTTCCTAGATGCTAGAGAAAAATTTTGGGAATTTTTTAGTAAGGTATCACTAGTCCTTTTTATTTATTCATGAATAAACTTTGTAAATCAAAAACCCTAGTTTCCTTCATTAGAAAAATCTCATACTTTTACTAGAGCTCTCCCTTGAGTACATAATCATGACAGTAAAGTTTGAGCCCCTGAAACTCAGTATAATTGCTTGTATGACTTAAACTTGATTAATGTAGCGATCACGTGTTTTATTTTTCATGCCTTGTGTACTAATCTTTTAAATCTGAAAAATTTATAGTAATCTCATCTTAGGATAGTCAACGTTCAGTTAAGCTTTCACTGCCATTAATTGCACTATTTGACCTATACAATTTAGCCTTTAGCAAGGAGGAACTTTATTGTTGGACTATACATTGGTGATTTAGTCTTTGTTAAAGTGCTGGTGTTACATGAGTTAGTAAGATTTTGAAACCACCCCGTTCTTTTATGAACTAAGTTGTATTAAATAACTACTTTATAAATGACTGCCCAGGAAATGTTAATTAAGAAGTTTCACATCCAAACTCACCTCATGTTGAACTGCAACTTTATCGTGAAGGAAAACTAATAACACCTAAATCACTAAGCCACTCGGAACTTTGCATTCATATGTATACATTGTTGCATTTCATTTAGGTACGATAGATGAACCACATGAAGGATGTGACGTTGGAGTCGAGCCAGAAGACGGTGAATGGTGGACACATCCAGAAGATGGACGGATGGATCCCGATGTACACGACCCAAGGAAGATGTTCGCCGAGCAGTTGTTCTTTAACTAACACTGACCTAGTGTTATTCTCAGGCAATCCCCGGAGCATTTCCTATCTATTTTTAAATTTATGCAACTTATTACCGTTTCTATCTACTTGCGCATTTAAGTTTACAGGAGTTGCTTGGAACCTTAGCTGCATGATCCTAGGTACCTATGCTTGAACACTAGTATGTGTAGGTCGCTAGTTGGCTAGGCTAATGGTTCGGTAGAAGTCGAGTGATTTCCTGTCACTCGCGAGAACTATAGGAGTTGAATGTCTTCTATATACTGCAACTATAAGGCTCACGGGCGGGGCTGAGGTACTTGTGATGCCCCATCTGTTTAGTGAAATTTGATAAGGCCGCAGTGTGTGGTAGTGGTGGTTAAGCGTTTGAATGTACTAGACACATGCCGAGAATATGGTAATCGGTAAGCTTAAGTACCTGATTGGACCGGCAAGTGGACTTTACTTTCACCTTCTTTGAACGTCGTTTTCTCATGCGCGCACATGCGGGTGCAGAGTCGTCGTACTCTGTAGTCGAGGACGGTGACCCTGATCCACAACCCGGAAAGAAAGGGGAAATGTTGCACGTGTGACTCTGCGAGTAACCACGTGACATGTGTTTAGGTATGCCTTGCAAGGTTAACAAATTCGATTCGAATCGTCCGCCTCTCACGGATAATGGGACTGCTTAACCCTTCTGCTACATAGAGTAAGAAGTGAAAGATGATGATGATGAATTTGGCTGGTTGGTTGTTGAAAGATAATTGTTTCCACCATGTATGATATTGGATAGATGCTCACTTAGAGTGGTAATTGAACTAGAATTTGGAAGCTAAAATCTGAATTTAAGGATCTACTCTTTACTGCTTTTCGGCAAAACAAACCCCTCAAGCCAAAAGCCTTGCATGTCTAGATAATGGGCTAAGTATACCCTTAGTCGGGTAAGCCTTGCTGAGTATTAGTATACTCAGACTTACTTGTGGCTTTGTTTTTCAGGTGGTACATCTGAGGATGTGGTTGACGTCATGTACGGGCTTCATCATGACGTCTTGATTCGTCGGTAGAATATCGTTTATTTCTCTGCCGCACTTGAACTCTGTTATACTTTTATAAATTCAAACTTGATTTGTATTATTAATTCAATTTCATACTCTGTGCTGTAAAATTTCTGGAATGTTGCATTCTCTGGATTGCTTTGTCGATCCTGTTCAAGTGGTTTAATCGGGATTTTACCCGACAGCACTGCCGGATTACTCCGTTTTAAGTGCATGTTAACCCTAATTGTCGTTTTGATGATGGTTAGCGCACTTAAGCCGGATTAATTTAGGCGGGGCTGCCACAGGCACCTTCTTGATACCTTCGGCGGGTTCGAAGCTGCCCGCGTGCCGGTGCATGGATTCCAAGGCCTCGCTTGCCATCTTGTCGAGGGTGGCTGCGAGGGCCTCATCCTCCGCTTGAGTCTCCGCGTGCTCGATGCACTCGACGTCGCACTCGTAGGCGTGCTCGAACGAGGAGCCGACGGTGATGACACCCTTCAGACCCGGCATCTTCAGTTTGAGGTAGGTGTAGTTGGAGATGGCCAAGAACTTGGCGTAGCAGGGACGGCCAAGGATGGCATGGTAGGTTCCCCGAAGCCCTACTACCTCGAAGGTGAGCACTTTCTTGCGGAAGTTGGCTGCCATGCCGAAGCAGACGGGTAGGTCGATCTGGCCGAGGGGTTGGACTCGCTTCCCCGGCGCAACGCCATGGAATGGCGACTTGCTGGGGCAGAGCTTGTTCAATCCGATCCCCATGAGCTCCAAGGTGTGGGCGTACATGATGTTGAGGCTGCTGCCTCTATCCATGAGCACCTTGGAGAAGCGGGTGTTGCCGATGATGGGGTCGACAACGAGTGGATATCGTCCCGGGTGCGAGACGTAATCGGGGTGGTCCTCGCGGCCGAAGGAAATGGTGTCTTCTGACCAGTTGAGGTAGGATGGCGTGGCCTTGGTGACGGAGAAGACTTCCTGGCGCTCACGCTTGTGCTGTCGAGAGGTCATGTTCGTTGTCGGCCCTCCAAAGATGAAGAAGGCATTCTCCACCGGGGGGAACTCGTCGTCTCCACCTTTGTCGCCAGCAGCCTTCTTCTTGTCCTCGTCGCGATGCGCGACGCGGTTGTAGTATTTCCGGAGCATCTCGCACTGCTCGAGGGTGTGGTTGACCAAGCTTTTGTGGTAAGGGCACGACTTCTTAAGCATGTCGTCGAACAGGCCTCCACCGCCTCGAGGGGGTCCTCGAGGTCCTTTGCGGTCCGGGGTGGCGACGAAGGCCTCGTCGGAGTCCTCCGCCTGTCCCAGTCCGCGCTGGTTCGGTGGCGCCGGCTTCTTGCCTTTCTTTCCCCGCTTTTGCTTCTTGGCAGGGGCGTTGGTCTTGGCGCTGCCGCCCTCTGCGGGCGTGTCTTCCTTGCGCTTGTTCGGCTTGTCGTCGAAAATGGCACCAACTGCCTCCTCGCCGGCGGCGTAGTTGGTGGCAGCGTCAAACAACTCGTTGGTGTTGGCGGGACGGCTTCGCGCAAGCTCGTGCACCAGGTTCCTACACGTTGTGCCTTCGAGGAAGGCGTTGATGACCTCGACGTGGGTGACGCTGGGGAGCTCGGTGCACTGCTTGGAGAAGCGCCGCACGTAGTCGCGCAGGGACTCATTGGGCTTGTTCCGACACCCTTTGAGGTCTCAGGAGTTCCCAGAGGGCACGTACGTGCCCTGGAAATTGCCCACGAAGATCTTGACTAGGTCGGCCCAGTTACGGATCTGGTCCGCGGGCAAGTGCTCGAGCCACGTTCGTGTGGCGTCAGCGAGGTGAAGGGGAAGGTTGCGAATGATGACCACGTTGTCTGTTGCGCCGCCCAGCTGGCATGCTAGGCGGTAGTCGTTGAGCCAGACTGCGGGATCTGTCTCGCCCGAGTACTTGACGAGGATGGTGGGCTGTCGAAAGCGTGGGGGAAAAAGGAGCGGTACAAATCTCCCGGCTGATCACACGGGTGCCCGGAGACTCCGATGACTCACCCCTGTCATGTTCGGGGTCGAAATGTCCACCCCGTCGAGGGGTGTACTTCCTGCCACTGATGATGTTGTGGGCGTCGCCGTCGCCGGCGTGTCCGCGCGTGTCGTGGAGTCGCTCTCTCGCAGGAGTCTTTCCAATGCGGTCGTGTACCAAGGGTGCTTTCGCACCGTCTGCTGCGGCTGCCTTGCCCTTCCCTCCTGGTGGAGTGTGCACCGAAGCCTCGTGGTCCTGCTGTTCAATCCCACCGGCCTGCTTCGAGACCGTCGAGCATATGCGAGACGCAGAACACTCGGCTTGCTACACAGCAGCCTGCTCGATGAGCACTTGTGCCTCGCGATGCAGGTTGCGACCCGAAGTCGTTGATGGCTCGGGCATTGCTTGGAGTAGGTAGGCCGCAGCGACGAGTTTCTCGCCGTCCGTTTTCAGTTCCGGAGGTTTATCGACGTTGTCGTCTGCTAGGATCCGCTCCCGGGCGACGCGCATCGCCGCCTGAGCATGTGTGCCACGCGCGATGTGCTGCTGCTCGAGTGCAGTGCATAGCTCCTGTGTCTGCCGACGCTGCTCGTCGAGCTTGACTTGAAGCTCCTTGAGTTGCGCCAGCTGTGCCTGCCACGCCGCCGAGCTTGACGAAGAAGAAGCGGTCGCGACAGGCACAACCTCTCGGTTTGCCTGCGCATCTGCCCTGCCGTTCTCATCATTGCCCGGGGTGTTGTCGTTTTGTCCATCCGTGAGCTCGGCCATGAAGGACTCCCGAGTGGGATCATAATCCCCCTCGCTGGAGTCCTTGGAGCAGGTGAGGCAGTAAGCCGTCGCAAGCTGGAACGAGCGGAAAGCGTCGGGGTCGCAGACCCCGGAGTAGTCCTCGGCTTCCTCGGCCGTGAAGTTGTCCATGAAGAAGCTGACGTCATCGGCGATCGATCCCGCCGTCTTGGGGTAGGAGTCGTCAGGAGATGACGTGATGAGGTTGTGAATCGAGAGGAGGTGATGACCTGCCAGATCCTCGTACTCGGTGAAGTTGGTGCTGGACGAAGAGGCGTAGGTGGCAGCGTTGCGCATCCCGAAGGGGAAGGGCGACGGCGCAGTCGCGCCCTCCCTGGGAGGCACTGGAGCTGCAGTCGATGACGGTGCCAGCGCAGACGGCGCCTGAGCACGTGGTGACGAAATGATGGCTCTGTTGGCCGCGACGCTGAGCTGCGACATGCCAACCTCAACCCACGTGGGGAAGCTGAGGCGTGTCGCCCTGCGCCGCTCCATGCGCGCTTGTCGCGAGTGCTGGCCCGAGCACCTGTTGCGCCGGGCTAGTGAAGTCGGAGCGTCGAGGTTGCGTTTGGGGCGAGAGGAGCTCCATGAGATAACCGTTACCGGTTGCCCTGAACTCAAGACTCCCGAACAAAATAACGTATCCCGCTGGGAGCGGATCCGAGGCGCCCATGGGAAATGGGTTGGATCTGCTCGCCATCCCTGGAGATCAAATGGGAACAAAAGAGAAATGTCATGCAGCGTTCCCCTACCTGGTGTGCCAACTGTCGGCGTCCTGACCCGGCAGCCCGGACCCAACTAGTGATGATGCTGCGTGTTCCTCGTCCCAGATGTTGATGCAAGAGGCAACACAGTCATGCACGGGTTTATTCTGGTTCTGGCCGTTGGGCCGTATGTCCAGCAAAGGGGTGTGCGAGAGCACTGTACTGTCTTGCACCGGGGGTGCCTGTAGTAGGGGGTACAAGCGTGACGAGAGAGGGAGGGAAACTCCCAAGTCTCTGCTAAAGGAGAAGATGATTGAGGCGAGTGCCAATATCGGGGCTCAGAAGAGCGTTTGGGCTATATGAGTAGTGTTGAGTGTTCTATCGGATGGGCCGACCTCCTTAAGGGAAAGCCCGCCTCCTCCTTTTATAGACACAAGGAGGGGCGGTGTACATGCACAGGAGATCGTGAAAGTCGTCGTCTTCTCCCCGAATCGCGGGGGTGCAGTGGTTGAGCACTATGGGAAGTACACTGTGGGGTATGGCGCCGGGCATGGTAGTTGTCCTGGGCATCGTCCTTGGCCTTGCGGAGATCGCGCCGGCATCCTGGCGGCTCCAGCGGGCGGCGTGGTCATTGCTGTAGGGGGTACCGTCCTCCAAGCATGGTGTGGCGACGTCCTGAGGGTCTTACAGGCCAGGGTCTCGTCCTGGTCAAGGCCGGAGGTGCTCCCGAGGGTTGTGCCCATGCCGTTCGAGGGCTCCACGGAGGGAAAAGTCTGAAGGAGGTATGTGGAGTTGGCAGTACAGTAGCTGGAGCAGTGCCGAGCACGTCTCGCACTGCGTCGCAGGTTCCCACAGTGTCGCCACAGTGTCCGGAATGGTGGAGCAGTGACCGGAGTTGGCGGACGGGACTCCGGTCACAGCCTTTGTGGGGAATGGCGGCCTGACGCTGTCTAACCCGGACGCTGTGGAGGAGTGGTTGGCATTTAGTGCCTCCGTACGGCGGGCGGGTGAGCGGAAGTGTCATTTGTCCCTTCCGTAGAGGGGTGGCCTCGAGCGAGGCGGAGACGTTCTGCTCTCTCGAGGGCAGGCTCGCTACCCTCGAGCGAGGCGGAGACGCAGGGCGCGGTCGAGGGCCTCGGCGGGGAGCCCTCGTGCGAGGCGGAGATCGCCCAGCGGGTTCGAGGGGGGTGCGGATGGGCCGCACTGCGTACGTCGGCCGCGTGTTGGGCTTCTTTAAGTCATTTCCTTTCTTCCAGATTGGAAGGAGGCTGTAGGCCTTTGTGGGCCCGGTTGCCTAACACGTGTTTGCGTTTTTTAGGGCGATTTTAGTCCCTTGGTTAGGGTGCCCCTAATCATGGTACCCGACACTTTGGCAAAACCATCTTTTGGAGGAAAAAACTTGCTCTGCTACGAAAGGAGTACTTAATATCCCTTTACACATTGCTCATTAAATATGGCTTATGTTAGATAATAAATTTGTTAAAATTACTTGTGCACCATATAGAGGCTGTTCGGCTGACCAAATCTAGGCTTATCTCGGCTTATTTCCTCTCACATAATACTATTCATTCTATTAGCCGAACACTATTTATTTGGTTAGTCGAGCAGCCTCATACACTCTAACTTTCTCCCTAGAGGAGTCATATTATGGCCAAAACGTTGCTTCAAATAGAGAAGAGAAACATCAATTAGCAAGCATATGCTTATATGCATCAACTCTGAAAATACATTTATAGATATATCCACAAATTTGTTAAGTCGTTCAATACAGGTTCATATATATACACTCATGTGCATGTAAATTTGAGATAGCATGATCTTTGTACGCCTCCCTCCGGCCTCATTTATCTTCTTCTTTCTCAATCTCTTCAATCGAACCCGTCTTGAGCTATCAGGCGGCCCTAACAAGTGGCAGGATTGACACGACCGGCTAGCTAAGAGGAAGAAAACTAATGACAGAGATGGCATGGTGGAGAAGAAAGTTAAGGGCAAAAGCATAAATTATTATCATAATCCATGTGGTGTGGCAGCCTAAGGAACATACAACTAGTATATCATGTTAGCGTCGTTGATACATATGGACAGGCAGTGATCAATTTTTTTTAAAAAATTATAGTCTAAGAAATACGTTTTTGAAGTTGATGGACATAAGTGACATATCATCGCAAGTTTAGAAACTGCCAGCATATTTTACTCATATTAAAAATACGATACGGAGCCGACGAGCAACCTGCGGCAACCACTTTTGCGAAAGATAGGAAGAGTGATGTTCTCTATTTTCTGCTATTACTCTACGGGATCTGCAGAAAAGAGTTGCACGTTGTAGCAAAAGTTAAATTGGAACATCGTTAGTGAATAATGATGTGGTGTAGGTTGGCCCCCTCCCCTCAAAATTTTGAAGCCACGTTGATCAACAAATTAATTTCATCATGTTAAATTTTAAAAAATTCTGCTGTTCATAAAATATGTCTCCCTTAACTTTTGCTCTAGATCTGTCTCTGTGTCATGTTTGGAGAATCAAATATAATGCCTAACACCATGACTACGCTTGAATAATGTTCTTTAGTTTAGTGTGACTTTCTTAATAATAACTCATTTCACATCCAAAGCCCTATGTATTCCTTTTTGGGAAAAAAAACCCCCACCATTTACACTTCACTAGAATATGTATCAATCATTATCATCCAGCAACCAGCATGCACCAAAATAATTCTTCAAGTGTAAAAATATAAAATTTGGCCTCTTCATTAAAAAACACTGATTTTATCCCTTTTGTTTTTTTTTTTGCTTCGAGAGCTTTTTTTTCTACATATAAATTGCAAGGGTGAGTCATGAGTGGGTGATATACTCACATCACGTATTCACGTGTTTATTTTTTTTTCACGACCGTGCCATTAAAGAGGGAAATCAGTGTTTTTGCGAAGTACTCGTACTAGCGCAGAAACGCGATCACTTTACTCCTTTGACACACAGGTGGGCGGTGGCTCTGAATCTCTGAGCCTCTGCCTCACAGATCCCCTTCCTCCTCTCGCGAGAGCGCACCAGCAATGGCGTCAGTGGGGGCGCCGCCGCCTTGGAGCAGGCTGAATGGCCAGGTGGTGCTGGTGACGGGCGCCTCCTCCGGCATCGGCCGCGACTTCTGCTTGGACCTGGCGCGCGCCGGCTGTCGCGTCGCCGCCGCCGCCCGCCGCGCCGACCGCCTCCGCGCGCTCTGCGACGACATCAACGCCTCCGCGGCCGCCGACGGGCCCCGCGCGGTGGCCGTGGAGCTCGACGTCGCCGCTGGGGGCTCGGCCCTGGAGGCGGCGGTGCAGAGGGCCTGGGACGCCTTCGGCCGCATCGACGTCTTATCAACAACGCCGGCATCCGAGGTTCCATTAAATTAGAGCTCAGATATGTCCTTTTAGGGGGATCTAAGTGATTCTCCAACTGAAATACGCATCAAGTTAGGCTCAAATGTGTAATCCCTATTCGTTAGCAACCAAGTACCTATCGGCCTGAGTGGATGGTAATATTGGTGTCATTGGTACCTCAACAGGTGCAGTGCATTCTTCCCTTGATTGGCCTGAGGATGAGTGGGACAAGCTCATCAAGACGAACCTTACCGGATTATGGCTTGTGGCCAAACATGTCTGTCGACGCATGCGTGATGCTAAGCTAAAGGGTTCGGTTATTAACATTTCGTCTATTGCTGGTCTTAACTGTGGCCATCTGCCTGGCTCCATTGGATACGCGTCGTCCAAGTCCGCTGTGCATTCTGCCACAAAGGTAGCGTATTGTTCTTCCTCAGAAAACATTAGTTTTGCTCCTACGTTCATAGTAAACCAGTTTGAGTATATTGGTGCAGATAATGGCTTTGGAACTGGGAGCATATGGCATTAGAGTGAATGCAATTGCGCCGGGACTGTTCAAATCAGAGATAACTGCTCCTCTGTTGCAAAAGAGATGGCTGAACACTGTGGTTTCAAAGATAGTGCCACTTAAGGAAAATGGCACTACTGATCCAGCATTGACATCGCTGGTTCGTTTCCTGATTCATGAAGCATCATCATATGTGACTGGCAACATCTTCATTGTAGAATCAGGTGTCACCATACCCGGTGTTCCAATATTCTCCTCTCTGTAAATTTCCATCTGAGGTTTAGATTACTATAGCTGTGTTACATATGATTGCATAAACCAATCAGTTAAGACTCCATGAAGGAAGCCGACAC
Organism: Panicum virgatum; assembly: GCF_016808335.1. NCBI lineage: Eukaryota > Viridiplantae > Streptophyta > Magnoliopsida > Poales > Poaceae > Panicum > Panicum virgatum. Next base: position 47,510,608 of record NC_053150.1, on the reverse strand, counting down.
TTATGTATAGTTGATTTCTGACGGTATTATTCATCAGTTCTGCTTTCCACTACTTTTCTAATGTATTTACTCTAGAAACAGATACTTAAGTGTAGAATAGCAATATTAGAGCAATTTACTCTTTTATTTTATAACCTGCCATCTGTCAAGACACTTAAAACTAAAATTATAGTAGAATAATGCACGGTGGCATGCCGTGCAAAGTGGCCCTCTGGCTAGATGAAGTCTCTAGTTATCTGTTAAAACAAAAGCGTCTCACAGGCATTGCACGTAGCATCGCTGAAGAGACCATTTGATTTCCCAGTTGTATCATCTAGGGATTGGTAGATGATATGAAAATGGTAAAAAGTGCACCTTGAGTCTGGTCACTTAAATTGGGTATTTATTTTTGTGTGATTGCCCTTATTATTTCCCTGTAATGAATATTACTTTCATTTCAAAAGTTCAACTCCCCCCCCCCCCCACATTCCATGTTTGATCTAAGGATTCTTAGAAAAAAATACAATTACCCCTCTTGGACAGCATACATATAAATCATATTGATGAAAATGGGTATTTATCAGGCTACCAATCAGCAGCCTGCATCACTTTCTTTGTTATTTGAAATATAATATTTTGGTGGCAATATGTAGGATCGTGAAATATCATAATTTTTCATATATTCTGACCAAAAAAATCATACTTAATATATAAGTATGTACCCCTGATGCTGTAGTAAGAATTCAGTAATCAAGTCAAGCAATAGAAATAAGTTAGCTATGTATGTGTGAAGAGGTATCGCTCAGCATTAGAAGAATTTATTGATCCAGTTCAGGCCGCACCTTCCAAATTACCTTGTTGGTGTCATTTTTTTTTTGTTGGTGTCAACATTATGATACGTACAGAGGCATTGTTGTTCTTGTTGTGCACAGTCAACTGAGCCATTCACAAAACTATGTCCTGAAGGCAAGTAGTGAATATTCTGCAAGGCAACTATGTCCTGAAGGCAAGTAGTGAATAATCTGCACGGCAACCGTGTCTCCTTGCTCCGAGCTATCTTAATCCAGAGTTTGAGATGTTTGGATTTTGGCTATAGCACCAAAAGGTCTTAACTGAATTTTGAGAGGGAAGTTGACCTAATACGTTTTGAATAAATACTGGGAGTGGAAACTCATCTGACTGGACCAACTGAAATTACAGCTATCGTGAGCTGCACTAGACATCATGCAAGTTACATGCTCGGAAAATTGACCTCATAAAGATGAAATTTACGACTGTAACTTCTATTCACTTTATAAACATCTAGATTACTTGTGTTCCACCTATAATAGCAGATGAAAAATACTTCTAACGACTGAAGTATCAGCTGAGGCGGCTGTCAGTGCGCCTTTCAAACATCTCTAAGCTAGGTTATCTTAGACCTGGAATGGTCTTTTCCAGTATATTAACATAATTAGAAAGTTATAATAGCCACAGTAAAAACAAATCAACAAAATATATTAAAAAAACATCCAGAGGCAAATGGGGTTACAAACTTGAGCTACCTTGTCAAGATGCATCGTCCTAAATCCAGTGGTGCTTATATTATGTCAAATAAGTTGGCTTATTTTCTCTATATCAAACTGCCGGAGACAGGTGGGAGGTGGCATCGTTTCTGAGTTGAAATGTATGATTAGGTCTTCATTTAGGGAGTTCAAAGTCTTATTTTCTTCTAGGCTTGTAATAGAGTTGCGTATACTGTTGCTTCAGTTGGTTGTAAGTGTCCTCATGATACTTCCTTACATTGGGAGGGTATGCCCGATGGGCTCGAGGACAAAGTGGCCAGTGATATCGCTAAGTCTGAGTTAATGGAATGAAAAGTTCCTTTAAAAAAAGAATTAAGAATGCTAGTTTGTGGAAGCTTCATTCTCATGTAAAAAAACGATCTGTTCTGAACAAGTAAAATTTTTATCTTTTTTCATTGCAAAAGATTTGACGCCAGCTCCGAGAAGCTGCCAGGAGGCGGCGAGAGGCAGAAGAGTGTATTAGGGATGATAATTATCATGACTTATGACTTAATGTCCTGTTCACAATCCAGCTTAGCTCACTAGCTTAAAGTTATATAAAATATGAGCTTGGTCCTTTTTTAGTCCGGTTTTTAAATTATTTAGATTAAATTTTTAGCCCTTTTACCACTCCTAAAGTTCCATGTACATTTCATCAGTGTTTTCTTTTCTGTCGCAACCCAACCCCTCTCTGCTTGTGACCGGGTTTCATGACCGCAAGTTATTTGCTCAGTAGATTTTTTTTCTATAAAAGAAGTAAAGAACACAGGCACGCTGCTAACAATAAGCATATTTGAAACATTTGCAGTAAAAAGTGTACCAATGCAGTTTGGTGGTATAAAAGTGAAAGCATTTGAATTCTTTGCTACCACTAACGTGTATATGAATTTCCTGGGATAAAGCAACCTAAAGATATGACATTTCGTTGCCATCAAATCAACTTTAGCTTAACTTTTCCTTCTTTTTTATTGTGTAGACTAATAAAGCTTGAGATACGTGTTCTAATTTTGATCTAGTGCTTCAAATAATTTGACCTATGTTTGGAAGAAACTATCCATGTTGATATAATACAAGGATACTATGTACAGGATGTCTTGCTGATATTTTGCATGAAAGTTGAATGAAACAATTTTTTATGTCTTGCAAGACAAAAAAAAAATCATTAGCGTTCTGAGCAATGCTTCACATTTACGTATTCTAAATTGGGTTAAAAGAAAAATAATTCCATCATGCTTTAAAAAAGTTATATCTAATACCATTGTGAAACAAAAACCTCTCTCAAACAAATACAAAACCTACAATGATCTTGTTACAACTTATATGGAGAAGCTAACCAAAATAAATAGTTTAATGGTGTTACCAACTGCATATAAGAAATACATAAACTCCATATATCTGCATTTCCTAAAATCTCATTTAAGATTTCAACATGTAAGTTCCTCCACTCAAATCTCGTATTGTATTCCAATCTGCAATGTCTTACTAGGAGCTATCTTTAGACTGGAAAGGTTGGACCTAAAGTTCTTTTGCAAGAACCTGTAAAGGTTGTTAATAATAAAGCGCTTGAAACAGTTGTGATTGTCAGTCATCTTTAAAATGACCCTTCCAAATATAAAGGTTGATCCATTTGCCAATGCTGAATCCATCATTGCGACCTCATCAGCATTTTGAGCTATTTCCTTCAGGGATGCAATGATTGATACAACATACTCATCATCCTTCATATTCTGATTGTCCATATAACCATATTGCACAATGCACCTGTAAACTCCAAAAGGCTCCAATCTGTCGAAGAGAAAGCGCTCTTCAGGAAGTACAGATGTAACAGGAAGATACCTCACAGTGACAAACATCATCAGTTCACGGAGGCAACCCATATGCTGAACATAATGACGCACAATTGGTGGAATGCCATTCATCAAGTCTGTACAAAAGATACATATTCCAGGTACTCTGTTGCTCATAGCAACTGTTTTAATGAATTCCTGACTATCCATCAAGTTGTTTGTTTCATATTCATTCTTCTTGCTTCGCCCATAGGTCCAAGAAAGTGTAATTATAAGGAAAAATGCAGTTATCGCAAATGGGACCCAACCACCTTGTGCAATCTTGTATAGAAGTGATATCGTGAAAAGACCTTCAAGGACAGTGTAGACAGCATAAAATAATCCAGCTAATGCAATATGAATTTGCCATATTATAACCATGACCACTGTGATCAAATGTGTTGTAATAAGCATAACCCATATCACTGCAACACCTGCAGATCACAAGGAAAAAGGTCCAATCAGATTATGTCTAATAAATTCTATTCTGTAGACTTTTTAACAAAGCTCGCTATTTAGCATTAGGCTAACCCTAAACTGCTATTTCAACTTTATATGCGACCACCTCAGCTCTGGAAACCAAACATGTGTGCTTGAAAGCCCGCAATGTGTGTACCACAAAATGATGAAGAAAAGTAACAGACAAAAGTAATATAACATGTTCTAGATTGCTTACCATAGGCTTGCCCAATCTCTGGCCCACCCTTAAAACCAACAGTAATTAAGATACAAGCGATCATCAAGAAGTAGTTGATCTCTGGGGAGTATACTTGGCCTTCATATTTTTTAGAGGTATGATTCATGGTGACTCTAGGAAAACAACCTAAAGCAATCGATTGCCTGATGATGGAGAAACTGGCAGATATCAATGCCTGGCTTGCGACCACGGCAGACAAAGTAGCTACAATAAACATGGGCCAAAACAGCGGTTCCGGTATGCTACTATAAAATGTTGTGCTGAGCTTAGATGGGTTCTTGATCAAAAATGCTGCCTGGCCAGCGTATGCAAGGATCAACGATGGATAAACTAGGCATGAGTACGCCATCTGCAAGGGCAAATGAAAGAAACATAACTAATGGGTTCTTATTTATACAATAGGAAAATAACCATATTAATTACCTGGATTGATTTCTTGTTGAAATGACCCAAGTCAGCAAACATAGCTTCAGCACCTAATAACAAGACTCCAGATAAATGTTGTGCGGCGATTAAACTGGCTAGTAGTTTTATATTACAAAATCATAAAATGTTGCTTGTTTGTTGTTTCTCGTAGTTTTACATGAAGAACAGAATTCTATAATTATACTGCATGTTTCTTGTCGAAATAAAAAAAATTGTAGTTATGTTACAAGTCTTACCTGTTATGCACAAAACAACTGTTCCAAGTTGCTCCCAGCCAACCCTTTTGTTCTTCGCGAAGAAAATATATATGTAGTGTGGTGATATGGCTTTCAGAACTGGGGGATAATACTTGATCATATTGTATAGTCCAATCGATGCAATTAACACGAACCACACAAGCATAATTGGGGAAAAACTGAAGCTAACTCTGCTCGTGCCATATCGTTGGTAAAGAAAAAGTAACACCAGGATAATCACACATAGGAGGACAACATGACCTGAAATAGTAAGCAATATAAAATGTTCCTCATTGTTTCCTTCCAAAAATAAATTGGTCTGGCCAAACTATCATGATCATAGATGGTAGCTAACAGAATAGTTTGAAATATAACCAGCATTACCTTGTGTAATTTTAGAAGATCTTGATTGGATTCCCTGAACAGCTGATAGAACTGGATAAATTTAAAGAGAACAGCATTAGGAAATCCAAAAGAGAATTGAGCTGGAATTTAGTTTTACCAAAATTTAATTGAAAAGACAATAACTATTACATGGCGAGGGACAAACGACATGGCTTCAAAAGGATTTAGGGTGTGGAAGTTGTCATGAAAACTCCAGACAATGCTTGTGTGGGATTAGTGTATTTGGAAGGGGATAAAAGATTCAGAGAGTAGTAAGTCTAATTCAATCCTCGCATAAATAACTGATTGGGTGAAGTCTGTCTACGATATAGACTGATATTCAGAAATTACTTAGTCTATCTACATGTTTTGTACTGAAAAAGTCCGTCATTCTCAGGTTACACCATCGTTTCAGTTGTTCTCTCTCTCTCTCTTTTTCTACATGTTGTGTTCACTACTGAGATTCTTCACTTTTCTATGATTCCGGAGTAACCATAACAAAAAAAAAATCGTATGTACCTGAGATAGACGGAGTGAGGGCACCATCACCCATCACCATGCAGGTCCCAATCAGCACAAGGTAGGTGATGACCGCCTGCGCAATGACACTTCCTTCCAAGAACTTGAGCATCCTCGGTTGCAGGCTGCTCTTCTTGCTGTGGAACTTGAGGTTGGCATCAGATGCCAACCGTGTCACCGGCACTGGCATCCTTTTCCCGGTGAAATTCACATGCTGACGCAGGAGCGAGTACAGGGCAAATGTACCACCTGCACAGATGCAATCAGACAGTTAATCTGCACAACTTATCACAACAACATCTGTCGCATTATTATATTCTTTAGCACATTGGAGTAAAATAATCTGCTTAGGCCTCTTTTAAACACATCGCATGTTTAAACACCAATTAGGAGTACTAAACATAGACTTATTACAAAACTAATTTCATAAATCGTGACTTAATCACGAGATGAATATATTAATCTCAATTAATCCATAATTTAACCACTAATTGTTATAGTAACCATTGGCTAATCATGCATTAATTATACTTAATAGATCGTTTCGTGATTAAGTCACAACTTATGAAATTGGTTTTGTAATAAGTTTATGTTTAGTACTCCTAATTGACATCCGAACATTTAATGTGACAGCTATTTAAAAAACCAAATGAGACCTTAATGCAGCGATTTGAAACATATATAAGCCTATAGGAGATTTATACCACTACCAGGATCTAGTTTTTCTGTTAGCTAGCTCCCAAAACTTGGCATTTCTAACCAAACTGACACCAGAATTTTCCAGATCTTAGGCGATATATACATGGAGTCTAGATTTTCTTTTTGACGCATTCCAAGGAGAAGAACAAAAAAATCAAGATGTTTTATTTGTATATATAGCATCTAGCACGTGCAGGTAGGCGTGTACCTTCCCCGTGGTCGTCTGCGTGGAGCACGATGAAGACGTACTTGACGAGGCTGATGAGCGTGAGCGTCCAGAGGATGAGGCTGAGGATGCCGAGCAGGTCGTCCTGGTCGGGGTCCGGCAGGGTGAAGGACGAGAAGGTGTAGAGCGGCGACGTGCCGATGTCGCCGTACACCACGCCCAGCGACTGGTAGGCCAGCAGCGCCACCTGCCACGGCGTGAACTCCTGCACGCACGCATAGGCCGGCGGCGGCGCCATCGATCAGTAGCCGCCGCTGCTTATTTGGATCGGAAACGGTGGAGGTGCGGTGGCGGCGGCACGTACCATGGGGTTGCGGTGCCTCATCCTGTACGACTCGCTGAAGGTGCGGCGGGTGAGGCCGCCGGCGCCGACGATCGTCTTGGCATCGTCGTCGCCGCCGCCGTCGACCTCCTCAATCTGGCTCGTCGAGCTCCGGTCGTCCACCGCGGCCACCGCGGCGGCGCTCACCTGGACGATGACGTCGTCCGGCGGCGCGTGGTGCTCCATCGCGCCGCTTCGGTGAGAGAGAGAGGGAGAACGAACGCGCTTCGATCGACGGGCGCAGCCGCCGCGAGAGGAAGGCGTGCAAGGAATGTCGTCGCGACGCCTCCCTCTCTATATATACTGCTGCCGCTTCGTGTGTGCGCCGCGCCGCCGCCTCTCCTCCCAAGCCCAACTGAACCAGCCGCGATGACGTCGTGGGCCCGGCCCATGCGACGCAACCGAAAGGAATCTGTGCGCGCGATGCTGATTCTACAGTCGATCGTGAGGTTCCAAACTCACAGTCTCGACCGACTGCCCAGCGCATGATGGATCCGACTGCTCCTTTCCTCTCCTTCTCATTTTTTTCCCGAGCACACTCCTTGCTCCTTCCCCTCTTCCCCTTTCTTCCCTTCATTTTTCCTCACCGGCGCCCGCGTGGGCCCGGTCGCCCCCGCCGCGGCCTCCCTCCCCCTCCGCGCGCCGCACCTCCTGCCTCCCTCCGGCGGCACGACGGCCGGCTCTCCAGCGGCGCCATATTCTCGACGGGGGAGCGGCGCGCGGCGGGGAGGCGGTGCGGAGGCTCCGCGACGCCGGATCCGCGGCGGGAGGCGGTGCGGTGGCTCCGTGGCGCCGGATCTGCGGCGGAGCGGCGCCCCCGAGCGGATCCGCGGCGCTGGTGGGGGAGGAGGCGCCGCCGCCGCCGGGTTGTTTTTTTCTTTATTTTTTATAATCTGAATAAAAAATTTTCTACCTCAATTTTTTTGATGTAATTTTTTTCAATTGATTTTTGCACAAATTTTTTCTCGTTAATTTTTTTCCCTATCTCTTCAGAATTTTTTCATCTCTCTCAATTTTTTTTCTTGAATTTTTTTTATCTATCTAAAATTTTTCTTGAATTTTTTTTCTCTCTCTAAAATTCCCCTTGAAATTTTTTCTATCTCTTCGAAAATGTTTTCTGAATTTTTTTTCTAAACCTTTTTTATCACAAAACGACAAAAACTTATAAAAAAGAAAAAAAATGGTCGGGAGATCGACTGTAGGGAGTACAGTCAACCATAAATTAGGGAGACCCATCTGTGCGCGTCAGATCTGGGTCCGTTGGAGAAATCCCAACCGAAGCACGCGGTGAATCTAATCTTAGTGCTGCGTCGCTGCTGGTCGTTGGTTTCTCTGGCCGTCGACTCTTGGCCGTCGATCGCCACGCGCTTGTGCCACGGTGGAAGACGTCCAGGGTCGCCGTGGGCCACTGCAGAGAGAGCTCAACCGCACGAACGCGCTCGGTGGTCATACTGAGCTGTAGCAACAAATTATGTCCTGTTTCTCTGGAGGCGCTTTTCTTGAATAGCAAAAATGGTTACATATTTCAGTGCACTGATGGGCTTTCAACGAATACAGGGTGTGTTATCATTTTGGCAAAATTTTTTGAAAGAGAATCTTACTAATATGGAATATTAAATAAAATCTATTTATACGGATGGATTGTAAATCGCGAGACGAATCTAATGACCCTAATTAATCCATATTTAGCGGATGGATACTGTAGCATCACTGTTGCAAATTATGGATTAAGTAGGCTCATTAGATTCGTCTTGCATTTTACAACTCATCCGTGCAAAAAGTTTTGTAAATAGACTTCATTTAATACTCAATGCATGTGTTTAAATGTTTGATGTGATGTTTTTGGGAGAAAAATTTGGGGATTTACTAACCCTCAACAACTTCTTTCAGCACATCAAGGAATTGGGTTTTGATTTCAACGTATTTAGGAGACAATCAGACATACAGGTACTGTCATTGCAGTAGAAAAATAACACTGCGCGATTCACATGGCCAAAAAAGAGATGTGCAGAGGAAACAACCACGCAAGTGCAGACAGACATTATGCTTCAGCCAACCTGCCATCTGTGCTTTCATCAAGATGCGCATTGTCATACAAGCATGTGCACTACTACAACTCTACAACATTAGCTTTTCCTCCACTTAGACACATCACTCTATCATCGCTTGGAGTTACCCCTATTTAACAGAGGCGCAACTAGAGTTTCATCCACTCGACCAAGAAGAAACCTATGGCAAACTCTAACCTTCCCCCTTCTTCGTTGCTGCTTATCCTCTTGTTTGCCTTGTTCTCCAATGCTTTCAACTTCCCATCAGCCATGGACTGCAACAGCAGTGACCGAGCTGCCCTCGTAAAGATCAAGGAGCAGCTCGGCAACCCTCCCGAGCTATCTTCATGGCTCCCAGCCACGAACTGCTGTGCCTGGGACAACACCATTGTATGCTCCGAGACTGGACGCGTCTACCTCGTGGCCCTATTTCGACTCAATGTCACTGCTCCCATCACTTCAGCCTATGGTGACCTGCCAATGTTGCAGACCATTCAGCTTGACACCATGCCGGGCCTGTATGGTCCGATCCCCTCTTCCTTTGCCAAGCTCTCGCACCTTGAGCTCCTTGATATCACTGGCACACAAGTCTCCGGGCCCATTCCAGACTTCCTAGTGAAAACCAACCTCAGTGCTCTGACCATCACAAACCGCAAGCTGACAGAGCATATTCCCCAGTACCTGAGCAAGGTTCTAAATAGCGGGCTAAGGGGTTTAGCGGCTGAACTCTGAAAATAGCTAATAGTGGGCTAAATGAGGCTATAGCGGGCTATAGCGGCTAAATTACACGTGAGTTCAAATAGCGGCACCATGCATAAATAGCTATAGTGGTCTATAGCGGAAGCTATAGCGGGAGATTTAAAACTTTGTACCTGAGTCGCCTCTCCAACCTCAGATACATAGACCTCAGCAGCAACATGCTCAGTGGAACTATACCTCCTGGATTGCTCCATGGAAGCTTCCGATTCCTCATCCTGTCCAATAACATGCTTACAGGACAGATCCCGGAGGATTATGCCTATGGAGACATCGACACCATTGATCTTTCACACAACCAGCTCACAGGTGACCCATCGTTCTTATTTGGTACCGCAAAGCCGATGACAAAGATTGATCTGTCATGGAATGAGCTTGAGTTCGACATGACGAAGGTCAGGTTTCCCTACCACCTGACCTATTTGGACCTCAGCCATAACCATATCAAAGGAGGGGTGTCCAAGTTCCTCAAGGATATAAAGCTTGGGCACTTCAATGTCAGCTACAATGATCTTTGCGGCAAGATACCAACTGGGCGGTTCATGATATACCATGGAGCAGATTCTTATGTTCACAAGTGCCTCTGTGGCACACCTTTACCCCCCCTGCAAGAAACGAGAGTAGCGAATAATTAGCTAGGGTAATAAAGCAATAAGTAAAAACTTATGTATTTTTTGCGACTGTTGCTCTGATTTCTATTCTGGTTTTGGTTAGATGTGAAGTGTGCTGTTAGTATTTTTGCGAGGCATTTGTGTCAGATCAACAGATCATCGACCTGAAATACAACTCCTTTCTGAATTCGTCAACATTAATATCAGATGTTGTTTCACAGTATTACTGACAGCACATCTTTAAGTGTTTCAATATTTTATCTCCAGTTGTTCATGTTTTTATTTAATATGTCGTGGCATGCCAAATCTTTTCTCTAGTTGTGCTACTATCTTATTCTAGATAGTAGCCATATCAAATATAAAAGTAAGACTTGAGTTGCTAAAATAAACATGGTTGTTGCTTATCAACCTTGTTACCCGGACACCCGTGTCTTAATTTTTTTTGCCGAGTCGGATACCCCGCACCTGTGTCGGATTCCGACACCCGTGTCGGATTCCAAGTGTTATTTGCCGTGTCCCCGAAAATTCTAACGAATCGGACACCCGCACCCGAGTCGGACACCGACACCCGCACCCGTGTCCATGTAACACTGCTTATAAAGGCATTATTCTGAAAGAGCAACTATGATTACAAATCTCTATATTGATGGGCTTGCAACTAACCCCAACGACTACTTTCAGCACATTCCAAACTTCTTTCCCACCCAATCACAAGATATCAATGATCAAGTTTTTTAGATAGAGATTCATTCTGTATGTCAGATTATTTTAGTTTGCAAGAAGCCCAAAATTTTGCACGACGCATGCCAATAAGTGGATGCTGAGCATAAAAGAACTAAACAAGGCAGAGGAATGCTTAGCGAACCATTACATATCCACAAACCAAAACCAAGATGATCATCACAGCCACAACCAGTTGATCCTTGTGGCATGCCAAAACAAAAAATGCAGATAAGGATGTATTTCAGCCAATCTGTCATCATGCTTTCCACCTAAATGTGCACTATTAATTGTGCAAGCATGTGCACTTCAGGGTCAGGTTTGTCTCCACTTAGTCACATTATCCTATTTCTTGCAGACCTAATTTCACCATGCCCCTGTATTAAGGAGGGAGTACTCCACTATATTCAGCCACTCAACCAAAGCAGATCCATGGTTCACTCTATCCTTACACTTTCCTCTTTACTTCTTATCCTCTCTTATGTTAGCAACCAATGCCTTCACCCTGCCATCAGCCATGGCTTGCCACAGCAGCGACCTAGCTGAATACTACATTATCTAGTTCAGAAGTCGTATCCGATAACATTTTATCGGCAGGGAGACAGCAACAGTGCGTAATGTGATCTACAAACAATTTCCTGAGGGACCGAAACTGGCGACCAGAGGGGGGGTGAATGGGAGCCGATCAAAATTTCTTTCGAAATCGATCCGTCGGCCTATATCCCGAAAATCACCACAAACCCTCAAATCCTAGGTGAGGTGTGGCGTAGCTATAGAAGAGCTAAACCAACACAAATCACCCCCAGGAACGAGCGAGAGAAAACACGGAAGCGATTAAGAAAAACTGCAGACCTCATAGTCAGGGACCGGTCAGACCGCTCGCTCTGGGCGGTCAGACCGATCGGGCTGGATTTGAAATTCCAGACCGGTCAGACTGGTTGCTCCGACCGGTCAGACCGGTTTCTGCGACCGGTCAGACCGCTTCTGCCCAGAACAGAATTCTAGCCCGCGAACTCGAGGTGATTTCAAGATTACTCGTTCAAATCATCACCAAATGGTCTCAAAATTTGCAGGGAGGTTCCTGGGATAGAGATGAACCTCTCCACAAAAAGAATTAATCCTAAACGCAAAGGATCACTAGAATTTTGAGGGGGGAAAAGGCAAAAGAGGGTTTTCCAAAAACTCCAAAAATCTCAATCCGAGGGACTCGTGATTCTCGGGGGTTTAGCTCTAGGCTAGATGGTCGAGATGCAAATCACGGAGTCCCTAAACCCACCAAGAGAAAGCTTTGATCCCAAAAATCACCAAAAGAGAGGAAATCAATCCAAGAACAAAAGATGAACGAGAACACAAGAGAGCTGTTCAAAAGGGTCCTCGATTTCATTCAAATTCATCGTGATTTACAGAGGAATTCACCTATACAAGAGCTAGACCTCCACCCATTCATCCACACTCTCAAATTTGTGGACCTAGCTATAATCTAGACCACTTTGCCATGGAGACCTCGGCCTAACCCTAGAACAGAGAGAGGAGCAAGGAACAACAGAAAAGACTCGTGGCTTGGAGGCTCACATGTCCAAGGGGGCAGGTGAGATGTATTTATACCATCTCGGGGCCGACCGGTCAGACCGGTCTCACAGACCGGTCCCTTCCCAAAAATGACCTCCACCTTGACTCGTACACTAAAACGCCCGTAGGGGCAAAACCGGAAAGGGTACAAGATCTCATCCGACGGCGGAGTTTCTTTCTTGGACTCGAAGCCTTCTCCGCGATGCCGCCACGTCGATGCAGATCTGATCCGCGGTTTTGAGGGGTCCGCGAAACCCGGTGAGGTGGCCAGTTTTGAGAAAACCGCCAAAACTCCACGCGCGGGAAGATTCCCGCCTCCACGCCGTGGCCCTGGACGTTGTTCCCGCCTCGGCCTTCTGATGGCCCTAGACGCCGCCCGACGTCCGTCACCTCCTCGCCCGCAGCGAGGCCCTAGACGCCGTCGACGCCCGTCACCTCCGCCAGTCCCGAGACCGACGCCCGTGCCTCCACGACTGGGCGTCTTCAACCGCCGTCCGCCAGCTTGGTTTTGTGGCGCAAACGAAGAAACCAGCCATCCACCAGTGCTTGCGCCCTCGATCCAGGAGTGGATGCCACAACTGCCGCCCGTCCCGAGCTCCAGTCCCGGCTGCCCTTCACCGCCGTCCACCGCACGGTTTATCGGCCACAACACCTCCACGGCAGCTCACCGTCGACACTCGATGCCCGTGTACCTGCAACCAAAGACCAAGCACACGATCACACTGCACGGTTGACAATTCACTCATCACAGCCAGGAGTGAGTACTGCTCATTCCTCAATCTCCCCCTTGATGAGTGCATTGTCAACACACCACCTGTACCCAGAGAAGTGAAAAGTGAAAAGAAAAGCAAGAGAGTGAGGAACTCAAGCAAGTGACAAAAAGCTCAGAAAGGCAAGAACGGTCACTTACTCAAGCACAGATCGATCCCCTAAGACAAGGGCAACGGCTCGATGCAATCGATCAAGAACCAAAACATGACTCCTCAAAGACAGAGGTAATGCTCGACGCAGTCATGCAAGAAGCAGAGAAAAGGCGAGGAAAGATCAGGAGCCAAAACAAAGCAGACACTCCCCATGCAAAGCCTTTCCCTCTCACAAGTGCAACTCTCCCAAAATGATGCACTCTCAAAGCCCTGTGCGCAACAATTTTTTCAAAAATCAAACAAGTCTCCCCCTTGTTCGATCACTTCTCGCCCAAAAATTCTCCCCCTTGTTGGCACATGCACACATCAAACCTAAAAAATGCCTAAACCTCCCCCTGAAATCATGCTATGCAATGAATGTCGTGCAAAGGATGTAAGTGAAACATTCAGGCATACAAATATATGATCATCTAGTGACAGGCATGTGTGCTTCATAAACAGGAACTGAATCTAGCTCAACAGGGTATATCAATCAAGTCCAGAGCTAGCAAGTTCAGTTCAGCAAAAATAAAAGCATCACCCATGATCCAGCAACAGCATGCAGGAGAAAGAAAGCAGTGCTTGCCAAACTCATACTTGGTGATCCAAAGCAGCCAACATATTTGATCATGAATCAATTCTGCAACTCAACACTTGCATTTGAATGAAAATTTTACAGTATATATCAAGCAAGTGTTTCTGCCAGGGGTTGAAAGCTTGTCATGCTTTACTTAGCAGCGAGGCCAAGCCTATGCCAAGGGCAGTCAGAAGCTTAAGGCACTCGCTTCAGTCATGCACAACCTTGCCCGGGTTCTCACTAGTGCTATGTGAGCCGTCCCGAAAGCTCGATCAGTGCGACAAGCAATCCCACCTAGATCTTTTCAATCCATTTCAGACATATATTAAACAATTTTAACAATTTTAGCTCATTTCTGTTATCGCCAGAATTTGACCAGGATTGGTAGGACAAATGTCAGAAGAAGCCCACGGTAAAGGAGTCCACTTAGCCAGTCTTATATCATAAGTTTGGCCAAACACAATGATAATTGGGCACTCAAGGCTCAAGGGTCAAGCTGAGATGGGGTCACGAGCCTAATCCATGTTGAAGCCCAGTCTATTCGCGAGGCTGGTTCGGACTGCAGGAAGAGGCCGCACAAAAATGGACGCCCAGGCCACATATGGACTCCGTTTTGGACGTTCCAGATATGCATGGAAAGCTAAGGAGATAAGCTTTCCAATACAACTGGAATCACGTCCAGATTCGCTCGGAGTTGACGGGAACTGCCAAAACAATAGGATGACCAGAATCTGCCACAATTTTACAGCATGTTTCGGCTGATATTTGGAAGCTTCATGAAGATCTGGACCGGTGGAGGGAAGATTCCAGATCATGTTATCTAATCTTCGAGTCTTTATTGAGTTGTAATCTATCTCTAGTCTTCGTTTAGGAAAGAGTTTAGAGGTTGCCTTGCACGGCAAGAAGTCTACGGACTATAAATATGTACCCTATGACATTTGTAAGGAGAAGAACGTCATTACGTCTCACAAACAACAACTCTCGGCGCATCGCCACCCCTAATCCTAGGGTTTCATCCAAGTAAGTGTCATGCTGCCCTGATCGCTTCTTGCGATCAGGGCAGTGTTGTTCTTGCTTTTACCTTGGTATTACTCGTACTGAAGCATTTTTGATGGCGAGTAATGCTAGTTATCCTGATGTTCGTAGCATGGCTTTTAGTAGATCTGTTGTGCTTTGTTGCTTATCATCTACGAATATCATGCTGTCTTTACGCGATCTTGTTATCATCTTATACTAGCTCTCGTTGCATAGAGTTAGCTGCGTAAAGACAACACCCTGCTTCTTTTATCTTTAATAGATCTGATCTGTTATGGTTTGCTCTTATTCTTAAGAGTTAGCGTAATATCTGTTAGATTAGGCCTTGCAAACGGGTTGGATGATCCAGTGGTGTATTAGATGCTTTGCTCTAGTCTTAACCGGGAATTGATCCGGGAATCGGCTCTTGCTAGTTCTTAGGCCTCTGTTTTGGTTATGGTTTAGTTATCTGTTATGTTCATTAGGCCCAGTCACGTGTAGGATGTTCCGATCTAACAGTGAAGCTTTTACCGTCGTGGATTAGATTAATTAGATTTAATTGAAGCAGCTTACAATTATTTGCTTTATTTATCAATATCCGGATGCAAACAGATCCAATCTGACACCGGGACTCGATCGGCTCTTTAAAGCCGATGCAAGAGTCGTCCCGGGGAGCCGACCATGGCTCGGACTTATGTTTCCACGTGTTTGTGTATGCAGGCAGATCGTTATAAACACGTTCGCACCTTCCTGATCGGGTATAGGTCAGGTGGCACGCCCGACTTTCTACGGAATCTCCGGGCGCGTGACGGAATTGCGGGCCGTCGACTAGGGAGCAGTGTCTGCCAGCGCCCCGGCAACCTCCCGGCTCTTCGTGTTGCCTGTCGCTGCTCGCCGGTGGGTTTCGACCGACAACACATTCTGGCACGCCCGGCGGGACCTTCATCAACAATAACGCCCACCGCAGAGATGGCAGGAGCTCAAGACCAAGCACCGGTTCCGCCGGTCACCAAGCCCGTCACGTATGAAGAGCTGACTCCAGAACACAAGCTAAAATACGGTGAGGTCAAAGCTCAGTTTGAAGCCGATCTCATCGGCTCTTTTGAGAGGACCCGCAACCACGACATCAGGTGGAAGGGGTTCTCACCAGAGGGCGCTCTCGACAACGTTGACCTGTCTGTGCCTTCAGTGGAGCGCACCAAGGCCCTACGCCAAGAGATGAACTATATGGTGGCTCATGCGCTTCATCGGCACTCGGAGAGCCTGGTGAACGAGCTCGAGCGCATGACACATCGCGTCGTCCAGGAAGTGATCAAGAACCAGTACTCCCCGCCAGGACCAATCCTGGGGAGCCACAGGGGAGAAGCTACATTGCAATCTAGGCCGCCAGTGTCCTACTCGCTCGCGGCAGCAGGACAACAGAATTCGCCAATCTATGTCGTCCACAAGATTGGCGGTGATCCTGGAGAAGGCTAGTTCCTGACCGAGCCACCCAAGGAGGTCCCGTACGGCTACACGTGCGCATACATCCCTGACAGCGTCAATCCAACATGCTCGGTGCAGTTAGTAAGCCCAGGAGCTTCTGGACCAGACGTAGAGAAACAAGCGTGGTTGGCAAAGTACGCTACCGGGCCGAGTGCTGAGCCATCGGCCCCAGGAGTTCTTAGTGTGGAGCAGGTCAGTGCAATACTGAGGGACCAGTTTGGCATCCTGCCCAAGAGAAAAGCGATCGACTATTCCAAGCCGTATCCAAGTGACTATGACTTGATCCCATTGCCACCCAAGTATCAGCTCCCTGAGTTCACCAAGTTCAACGGGTCGGAAGGAGCCAGCTCCATTGAGTATGTGAGCCGATACTTAACGCAGCTTGGGATGATCTCAGTATCGGATCCGCTGAGGGTCCGGTTCTTCGGCCAATCTCTTTCATGCCCAGCTTTTGGATGGTACACGTCATTGGCACCAGATTCGATTCGAACTTGGAGGCAGTTGGAAGATTAGTTCCATACCCAGTATCTCTCAGAGGCTGCTGAAGCTGGGATTGCCGACCTCGCACAAGTCAGGCAGAAGCGAGAGGAAAGTGTCTCAGAGTACGCGCAGCACTTCCGAGAAGTCAAGAACCGATGCTACTCATCACGCATTACAGAGAAGGAGGCGGTTGATTTGGCAGTTCTGGGACTCGCTAAGCCGATCAAGTATCTGGCTTTTCAGTTGGAATTTTCCTTGCTGGCTCACATGGTGCAGAAGCTCACGGCATATGAGCACTATCATCCGGACCTGTACCAGGAAAAATTCAAGCGCCATGTAAACATGGCCCAAGCAGACGATTCCGATGATTCTGGCGGGGAACAAGAAGTGGCTGTAGCAGAGTGGACCCGGGGGGCAAACCCCGTCCCGTGCAAGTGGGTCAAACAGAAGGGGCTCGTGAAGGGCTTTGACTTTGACGTGGCCAAGACAGAGCAGATACTCGACCTGCTGCTCAAGGAGAAACAGTTGAAGCTCCCAGAGAGTCACAAGCTGCCGACGGCACAAGAGCTGCACGGGAGGCTGTACTGCAAGTAGCACCACTCGTTCACCCATGCCACAAATGACTGCAAAGAGCTACGTCGGCAGATCCAATCGGCTATCGAGCAAGGCCGACTAATTCTGGCCCAACACACGATGAAGGTGGACAGTTAACTGTTCCCACAAGCTAACGTGGTGGAACTGTCAGATTTCGGACCCAAGGGCCAGAACTTAGCATTCCAGATCAACATGGCGGGACCCGTGCGCCGCTGCGACGAGCAGAGGAAAGAGGCCGCTTCTGGAAAACGGCCCCAGGATGAAGATGAGCCGGAGCAGCAACATGTTACTGAAGAACAAGTGCGTCACATCCGCAATCAGCTCCCAGCTTCTAATCGGCTTCTGGAAAAATACCAGTATCAGTACAAGTTACGCCGCCGATACGAATCGGAAGAGGATGACTATGAGCACCACACATGGAACACGCTGGGGAGACGCCAGGCTATACGAGACCACTGGCATTGCCCGTTCTTCAGGTATTGTTGGAATTCTGGCATGAGCTGATTGCCTACTATAGATGATTGCTTGGAGTGCAGGCCTCGGGGACGCTAGCAAGGCAAGACATCGGTGTTCCAGTGCTTGGGGCCCAGAACACGTCACGATGACCACGTGAGGCGGCCGCCCAGGGATGACCTTGAGTCCGAAGAAGAAGATAAGTATCATCGTCGACGATGGTGTCCTGACGGGCTGAGTCGATCACAGAAGCGTAGGGTGCAGCGCTTACGCAACCTCGAAGAGGCGGAGGCAAAGTACCTTGACGTGCTGAGGAAAGCACGTCCGGATCTCGCAGAGCAAGTCAGGCGCCCGCAAAGGGTGGAGAGGCGCCCTCCAAGGAAGGAGTGGCGCCCCAAGCAGCCAAGAGCCGATGACAAGCCATCGGCTGATGTGAACATGGTGTTCGTTCTCCCGTCGGAGTTTCGGGCACCCCAACCGGAGGAATTGGCCATTGCGCAGCTGGATCTCGGCCCACAGTTGATCATCTTCGAGAAGCCCAAGGAGAAAAGCTACAAGCACCTGAAGGGATTGTATCTAAAGGGCCTCATCGATGGCAAACCTGTGAACAAGATGTTGGTCGACACTGGCGCCGCAGTCAACCTGATGCCATACTCAGTGCTGCGCCGATTAGGTCATTCTACTGCTGATCTCATAAAGACCAATGCCATGCTTAATGATTTCAATGGTCAGCCGTCGTAGGCACAGGGTGTCCTCAATGTGGAGTTGACAGTTGGCCGCAAGACCATTCCAACATCGTTCTTCATCGTCAACAGTAAGAGTACATACACAGTGCTGCTTGGGAGGGATTGGATTCACGCAAATTGTTGTGTTCCTTCCACGATGCACTAGTGTTTGGTCCAGTGGGATGGCGATGAAGTGGAGGTGGTCCATGCAGATGATTCCAGCGAGGTTTCGCTTGCAGACATGAATGCTTGGGATGCGGAAGGGCAAGAGCCGATCTCAATGATCGCGCCGGAAGACTGTGATCAGATCGAAGCAACAAAAAATGGGTTGAGGCTGGTCTTATCCACTGGCCTCACAGAATAACCACATTCTGGCAGCATCGTGATGAATGTCACCTGCCAAGGTGGTGCCTAGGAGGACTGTCGAGGTCGTAGAAGCGCAGGGTCCAACGCCTGCGCAGTCTCAAACAAGCCGAAGGGGACTACCTTCAGCTGCTGGAAAGGTTCAACGAGATCTCAGAAATACCAAACCTACGATCAAGGCGCAGTTTGGTCTGGAAGCACAAGCCGTAGATTGATTCAGCTATAGGAGCTAAAGACGCGACACGACATGATGTCCCGTAGGCTTCATGAATTCTACAGGATCATGCCCTGTAGTGGCCGATCTAAGCGATCAGCCCCAGCCGATGCGATGCCATCGGGGCCCATAAAATCCGGTGCACCAGCATCGCCTTTAGAAAAAGAAAGTCAAAAGAAATAGTAGCAGAACAAATTAGCTGCATGGCTAACATCTGAGTCCGGGCCGATGGGCAGATCAGCCCCAAACACAGCTGATTCCAGCAATCGGCGGCAAAACGTCTGAATTCTTTGGTTCATAGTGAATTGGGCACGGCCGATTGGAGAGCCGATCTCCTCCAATACATGAAGGATCCGGCTGGGGGGGCATAAGCGGAGATTTGGTGATGAAATATGGAGACCCATACAAAAAATTTTCGTCCGGATGAAGAACTACCGCCGGTGCTCCTACAGCTTTTTCGCCATCGGCTACTTCCGCTCCTTCGCCGTTCCGACCATCGACATCGGCTACTTCTGCTCCCATGTGGGCGTGGGAGTGTCTGATACATTAGCCGATCGATCCGGCCAACAGTACTTCTGCATCGTCATCGTCATCGGCTATTCCCGTTCCTGCGACACCATCGACATCGGCGGATTCAGCACTTACGGTCAGGGCATTTGTCGCCTACGGACAGGTCCGCCTCGCCCGACCCCTGCGGACGGGGTCCGTCTCGCCCGACCCCCGCGGATAGAGGGTCAGGGCATTCGTCACATCAGCTGGCCAGCTTCTGTGCTCTTTTGATGCGATCAACATCGATTACTTCATCCACGTCGACAAAGCATTTGAAGAGCTCTCTACGATTGCGATGTGCTGATTGGACTTTAGGCTACAGATGTTCGGCTTTCTAACAGCCGATAGTTGTGATGAGGATGCATTATGGCAAGTACGGACCAGGCGGGATTTTAACCATCGGCTCGTTAACAGCCAATTTGATTGGTAATATTCAAACTCACCATTGCATCATCATACAGTATATGCGTTTATCACTTGCACTAGCTTCCTTGTATGCTTAGTAGCTTCTACTTGTGTTTCGTGTATATATTTTGAGGTGTGGATGCTGGTGACCATGTGTGGTTAGGCTCATACGAATATGTTGAATATCTGATACCGAGCATGGCTTTTATTCTTTTGAAAATCTGAAATATGGTCACCGCTTTACTTGGCTACTAGTGTGTGTAGGCTGACTATGCTTTTTACTATCTTGTACATGCCTAGTAGCTATATCCTTTTCTTGGAATCATTTATGCAGCTCGAGTCTCAATGCTTATATGATAATCTTGTGCTAAATTACATTAAAATCTGAATGATGTCCAAGCTGTGCTATAATGAAAAGATCCAGGTGGGTTTGTTTTGTCTCACTGATCTAGTTCGGGACTGCTTGCTATTGCACTTTAGCATGAACTTGGACTAGGCTGTGAATGACCAAAACCTTGCTTTAAGCTTCTGATGGTTCAACGGAACTAGGCTTAGCATTGGTTGGTAAGAAGTGGCCTGATAAGCAAATAACCCCTGGCACAGAACAAAAGGCTTGTTTGAGTTTCAAATGCAATATGTTTTAACCTGCAAGACCTGAGGGCATGAGTAACCAAGCTTGTTAACAGATCCTTGTATCGGAGAGAGCTCACTAGTGTAGGTACTTGCTGGTTTTTGCTTGTCATGCTTTAATGTACTAGTTGGTTGGGCTAAGTGGTGATGCTTTTTATTTTTTTGAAAATCCTAAAAATTGCTTGCTCATGTTCTAATATAGATATATTCTTTTGAGCTTTTCTATGCGGTGTCTTTATGCTATACCCTCACTGTATATACATGCTAGCACTTGTAAATGCTTTGAGACATACCTGGAAGCTCACACTCACACTTTGCATGACATAGCATATTTTTGTGGGGGGAAGAAATTTTTATCAATGATGATGGTTTGGTTTATGTGGATTGTTTGGCTAACCGAATATGATTCATTAGCTTTTAGCCGATTCACAATGATCTTTGTAGCGTTGGTTCGGCAAGTGATTGTTTTGCAGGAGAGGTCGTATGTGTTGATGCTGAGCTGATGAAGCACGAGGATGATCACATAAGTCAGTGCTATCCATGGAATATGAAAACTAGGACCGGTCTGCAACAACATTGAGATTGGTCGAGGAAGGCGTGAGGCCGGTTCAAGCAATCGGTCACAAAGTCAGTTGGCTAATAGCCGATCTATCGGCTCGGGGGGCAAGACCATCAGTGGCATGAGAAGACAATTTGAGGAGATGATGTTTTTATTTGGTTTACGGCTGGCGCTTAGAAGATTCTGTCATATTTGGCCAAACTTGGGGGCATGTGTTATCGCCAGAATTTGACCAGGATTGGTAGGCCAAATGTCAGAAGAAGCCCACAGCAAAGGAGTCCACTTAGCTAGGCTTATATTATAAGTTTGGCCAAATACAATGATAATTGGGCACTCAAGGGTCAAGCTGAGATGGGGTCACGAGTCTAATCCATGTTGAAGCCCAGTCTATTCGCGAGGCTGGTTCGGACTGCAGGAAGAGGCCGCACAAAAATGAATGCCCAGGCCACATATGGACTCCATTTTGGACGTTCTAGATATGCATGGAAAGCTAAGGAGATAAGCTTTCCAATACAACTAGAATCACGTCCAGATTCGCTCGGAGTTGATGGGAACTGCCGAAACAATAGGATGACCAGAATCTGCCACAATTATACGACATGTTTCGGCTGATATTTGGAGGCTTCATGAAGATCTGGACCGGTGGAGGGAAGAGTCCAGATCATGTTATCTAATCTTCGAGTCTTTATTGAGTTGTAATCTATCTCTAGTCTTCGTTTAGGAAAGAGTTTAGAGGTTGCCTTGCACGGCAAGAAGTCTACGGACTATAAATATGTACCCTATGACATTTGTAAGGAGAAGAACGTCATTACGTCTCACAAACAACAACTCTCGGCGCATCACCACCCCTAATCCTAGGGTTTCATCCAAGTAAGCGTCATGCTGCCCTGATCGCTTCTTGTGATCAGGGCAGTGTTGTTCTTGCTTTTACCTTGGTATTACTCGTACTGAAGCATTTTTGATGGCGAGTAATGCTAGTTATCCTGATGTTCGTAGCATGGCTTTTAGTAGATCTGTTGTGCTTTGTTGCTTATCATCTACGAATATCATGCTGTCTTTACGCGATCTTGTTATCATCTTATACTAGCTCTCGTTGCATAGAGTTAGCTGTGTAAAGACAACACCCTGCTTCTTTTATCTTTAATAGATCTGATCTGTTATGGTTTGCTCTTATTCTTAAGAGTTAGCGTAATATCTGTTAGATTAGGCCTTGCAAACGGGTTGGATGATCCGGTGGTGTATTAGATGCTTTGCTCTAGTCTTAACATGGAATTGATCCGGGAATTGGCTCTTGCTAGTTCTTAGGCCTCTGTTTTGGTTATGGTTTAGTTATCTGTTATGTTCATTAGGCCCAGTCACGTGTAGGATGTTCCGATCTAACAGTGAAGCTTTTACCGTCGTGGATTAGATTAATTAGATTTAATTGAAGCAGCTTACAGTTATTTGCTTTATTTATCAATATCCGGATGCAAACAGATCCAATCTGACACCGGGACTCGATCGGCTCTTTAAAGCCGATGCAAGAGTCATCCCGGGGAGCCGACCATGGCTCGGACTTATGTTTCCACGTGTTTGTGTATGCAGGCAGATCGTTATAAACACGTTCGCACCTTCCTGATCGGGTATAGGTCAGGTGGCACGCCTGACTTTCTACGGAATCTCCGGGCGCGTGACGGAATTGCGGGCCGTCGACGAGGGAGCAGTGCCTGCCAGCGCCCCGGCAACCTCCCGGCTCTTCGTGTTGCCTGTCGCTGCTCGCCGGTGGGTTTCAACTGTAACACCCGGTTTATAAAAGAACATAAACCGAGCAATCATATACGTGCCAGGATCAAGTCACACGTATATACAACAGAATGAACAGTATATCATAGCACATATCACGTAAAAAGATATAATAAAGCGAATACGAATGTTATTTATTACAATAATGACAAAAATGTCTGATACAGCGGAAGCGAAGTACAAAATAGGGTAAAAGCTCTCCGAAGCTGAAGCAGGGCGCCACAGGGACGTCGACTGGGAGACGAAGCACCTAGAAGTCCTCGTAGTCCTGGTAGCGCTGGACGAACTCCCTCGAGTCGGCAGGAACTGAGCAGCAGTAGCGTAGCCAAGAGGAAAAAGTAGAGAAGAGGCAAGGGTGAGTACACAACTTGTACTCAACAAGTATAACACAAACTATGAGGCTCTAGGCTGGCTAACTCGACTGCATTAGCTTTTAAGTGTTGGCAAGATTTTATTTAAGCTATTTACTACTAGTTGATGAATTACCATTAACCCAGTTACATAGTAATTAATCAAGTTTAAACATGATACTACTGAGAACCAAACCAAGACCAAGCCACCAAGGTAAACCCCGAGAAGCACCTCCCTCGTCGGAAGGAGATAACTTCACTAATCAAAAGGAGGATCTGGGCCGCTCATAACCGTGAGCACGGCTAGTATACCAGTTTTACACTCTGCAGAGGTTGCACATCTTTACCCACAAGTCGTGAGCTACGCCAGTTGTTCATCACACTTCCTTAGGTGAGATGGCCAGCGACTCACTACGAGGCCTTTAAAAAGAATCTCGTTGGTAAGGCGTAACCGCGAGAGATAGGTCGGCGACGATGGGGCCCACCTCCGGGGGTACAAGCACAGGAGCGCAATCCAAGCACAGACCAAGCCGGAGGAGCAGGGACCATTGAAGCTTACTACTCTTGCCCCGCAGGTAAGTTACTCCCAAACCAAAAAGATCTAATTATTACGCCAAGTCTATCCCATTCTAGCCTTGTGGTAGCGCTGTTGTCCCAGGTTGTCGCTCTATGAACCGGTCCTTATGGAGAGTGGCCAACCAGGCAGTAAGCACCGTGCTGGCCCCCTAAACCATGTTTCTAAAAAAAAAACATCTTTTAACGAGAAGTGAGCCACTCAAGCTACACAGAGTGCCACTCTCAGAATTAAGTTAAAGTAAAACATTAATCAAATTAATTAAAAAGGACCAGAGTGTGTTATAGCGCAGCAACCTAGCACAACTAACCAAAATGCAACCCAAAGGTATATATAAAGGATATAAAGTGGCTAGGAAATCCTTAAAGGCATACAATATTAAAATGCAGTATGAAATTGTATTTAAAGTGATAGGTTGTTCATGTTATACTTGCCTTCCTCGTACTGCTCCTGCTGCTGCTCAAACTGATCCGAAGACGGCTGCTCCGGGTACTGGTACTGGGGCTCCTCAGAGGGATCAACGTCTACTCACGAACACATGGCCAAAACAACGCACGAAAATAAGCATACAGGCAAACATTAACAAAAACTAAGAAACAGTACAACAATACATGAAAACAGCGCACAAAACTATTCTAGAACTATTCTACACGTTACAACGATCGCGTGGATATAAAGAACGCTAAAATCGGAGCTAAAACGCGTAATCTAGGCTAAAAACAAGGTTCAGGGGCTTATTTGTAAGAAAACTGGAGTTTCAGGGGCTTTTCTGCTAAAACCGAGGGCCTAAACATAAATACTGAAAAGATCCAGGGGCTAACGCGCAAAACAACCTTAACTGGACTGCGGGTGCTAAAACTAAAAAGGTCAGGGGGGTCCGAGTAAAAACATGGGTCAAACTGCAATTATTTTTGAATAACTCAGGACTGCGGGTTGATTGCAGAAAACTTCAGGGGTTCTTTAGCAAAAGAGCGAGCCGAACCGTTATCTACAGATCTGGGCGCTTGGATCTGGATCCGGCGGCCGAGATCTACTGCGGCTCCGTTCTAATCTGGGCCGTGCTTCTGGGATCGGGCGGCTGGGAGGATTTGGGCGCGTGGGGGCGGCGGCGGGTCAACGCCGGCGGGGAATCCCGCGGCGGCGCGCAGGGGAACTCGCCGGAGAAGGTCTAGGCGGCGCTCCAGGGGTCACTTCGGGCCGGCTTTGGTCGTGGGGCAAGCCCGTGGCACGCGCAATGCACATATGCGCTCAGAGCAGTGGATTGGGGTTCGAAACGGCGTGTGTGGCGGCGGTGGCGGGTGTGCACGGCGGAGCATCGCCGGCGAACGGGGTTCTGGGGGTGCTGGGGCTTCGGATCCACAAAAAACTAGTGCCAAAAGATAGAACGGACCGAGGCGTGGCTCACCGAGGGCGCGGGGAGGCTGATTGCGCGGCGCAGGGCGGCCGGCGTCGAGGTCCGGGCGGCGCTCGGACGAAGCTCGGCGGCGTGGTCGAAGCGGGGGTCGTGGTGGGGTGTAGCGGGCCCGGAGACGCTCCAGTGGTCGAGGCGGAGCCGGAGCGCTCCTCGGCCGGGGCTCCGGTGTGGCGGAGCGGCGTAGCCGCGGTGGCGCAGAGCCGCGGCACGGCGGAGTGGGGCGGTGCGGCGGCAGCTAGGTTTAGGGGCGGCGATTGCGAGGCGAGGTGTGGGCGCAGACGATTGGGGGCGGTTTAAAGGAGGCAGGCCGGGGATCCTGGGCGTGCGTGCCCAGCGTGATCCCGGCGGAGATTTCGGGCGGGGCGAGCTGCGCGAGCGGCGGTTGCGGGAGGAAGGGGAAGGACCGACAGGCGGGCCCGGGCTGCAGCGAGGGAGAGGCGAGGCGCGGGTGGGCGCTGGCTGGGGCCAGGCGCGGGGATGGGCCGGGGAGAGGGGGGGCAAAGCGGGCTGAGAACTGGCGCGCGCGTTGGGCCCGCGGGGAGGCCGGCTGGGCCAGCGGAGCGAACTGGGCCGAGCGGGGTGTTTGGGCCACAGGGGAGAGACTGGGTTTTGGGCTGGGTTTGGGTTTGGGTTTTCTTTCTATTTTCCTTTCTATTTCTCTTCTATTTCTAATTCAAACAAGGTTTGAATTCAAATACAAATTTGAATTCAACCACGCTCAATCAATTAAAAGCTATGCACCAGCATGAATGCAACACAAAATTTAAACCTATGGTAAAATTTTAATTAATTAGGAACAAAAAATTAGATTAAATGCCAACTAAACACAATAAACCTTAGAAAATTTACTAAAGCCAATTAATTTATTAATAAATACTGAAATTTAAAATTAGGGTGTTACATACCCTACCCCCTTAAAGAAATCTCGTCCCCGAGATTTTAGCTGGGCTGGCTAGCAAAGAGATCTGGGTATGTCTTCTTCAACTCATCTTCTCGCTCCCATGTAGCCTCAGCTTCACTGTGGTGACTCCACTGAACTCTGCACATCTTGATGCGCTTGTTCCGAGTAACCCTTTCTGACGTCTCCAGAATCTTCACCGGATGCTCGGTATAAGTCAGATCCTCCTGGACATCTACTCCATCCAGGGGTGCCTGCTCCTCGGGTACTCGCAAACATCTCTTCAGCTGAGATATATGGAAGACATCATGAACTCCTGAGAGGCTGAGAGGTAACTCCAGGCGATAAGCAACTTCGCCTTTCCGCTCTAGCACCTTGAATGGCCCCACATACCGAGGTGCTAACTTCCCTTTGACATTGAATCTACGGATTCCTCTCATCGGAGACACCTTCAGGTATACATAGTCACCAACACTGAAAGTCAGGTCTCTCCGTTTGCCATCAGCATAGCTCTTCTGCCTGCTCTGTGCAATCCTCAGATTTTCTCGCACAGCCTGAACCATCTGCTCGGCATCATCTATGATCTCAGGGCCGAAGAGCTGCTTTTCACCAATCTGATCCCAATAGAGAGGAGTCCTGCATTTTCTGCCATACAATGCCTCGAAGGGTGACTTCTTCAGACTGGCCTGATAGCTGTTGTTATATGAGAATTCAGCAAATGACAGGCACTTATCCCAACTAGTACCATACTGGATAGCACAAGCTCTCAGCATATCCTCCAACACCTGGTTGGTCCTCTCTGTCTGCCCATCGGTCTGAGGGTGATAAGCCGTACTGAAGCGCAGCTTCGTATCCAACGAATCATGAAGCTGCTCCCAGAACCGAGAAGTGAACTGAGACCCTCTGTCAGATATGATCTTCTTCGGCACACCATGCAAACAGACAATCCGAGAGATGTACAACTCTGCAAGTCTAGCACCGGAGTAAGTAGTGTTCACTGGAATGAAGTGAGCAACCTTCGTCAGACGATCCACTACTACCCAAATAGAGTTGTACCCTTTCTGAGTACGAGGCAATCCAACAATGAAGTCCATAGTGATTTCTTCCCACTTCCACTCTGGAATCTTCAAAGGCTGTAACAGACCTGCTGGCCTCTGATGCTCAGCTTTGACACGCTGACAGGTGTCACAAATAGCCACGTACTCTGCCACTGAACGCTTCATCCCATACCACCAGAAACGTTCCTTCAGATCATAATACATCTTCGTGCTGCCCGGATGAATAGAGTAAGCTGTATCATGGGCCTCACTCAGAATCAACTTCCGAAGATCCTTCACATCTGGCACACAGATCCGGTTCTTGTACCACAAAGTACCCTGATCATCCTCTCTGAAATGAGGAGCCTTGCCCTTCTTGAGCAACTCACGAATCTCCTGCAGCTTCTCATCATCTTTCTGATGCTGCCTGATCTCTGACTCTAGAGTCGGTACTGCCTCAAATGCTGCACTGGAGGTATGATGCAAGAAGCCCAGACTCAACTGCTCGAACTCCTCGCATAACTCTGGAGGCATCTGGAAAGCAACGGCCATGTTGACATAACTCCTTCTGCTCAAAGCATCTGCTACAACATTGGCCTTGCCCGGATGATAGTGAATCTCCAGATCATAGTCCTTGACCAACTCTAGCCATCTTCTCTGCCGCATGTTCAGCTCATTCTGCGTGAAAATATACTTGAGGCTCTTGTGATCAGTGTAGATATCACACCGCTGCCCATACAAGTAATGCCTCCAAATCTTCAGAGCATGCACAACTGCGGCTAACTCGAGGTCATGAGTAGGATAATTCAGCTCATGCCGGCGTAACTGCCGTGAAGCATAAGCAATCACTCTGCCCTCCTGCATCAGAACACACCCAAGACCATCCTTCGAAGCATCACAATATACCGTGAACCTCTTCGTCTGGTCTGGCAGAGTTAGGACTGGTGCCGTAGTCAACCTCTTCTTCAACTCATCAAAGGCCATCTGACGCTCATCAGTCCATACGAAAGCCACATTCTTCTCTAGCAAGGAAGTCAAAGGCTTCGCGATCTTGGAGAAATTCTCGATGAACCTCCGGTAATATCCAGCTAAGCCCAAGAAAGATCTGACTTCCTTCACTGTCTGCGGTGTCTCCCACTCGAGCACATCCTTCACCTTGCTTGGATCAACAGCAATGCCTCCCTGAGAGATAACATGACCGAGGAATGGCACCTCGTCAATCCAGAATTCGCACTTGCTGAACTTGGCATACAACTGATGCTCTCTCAATCTCTGCAATACGAGTCTCAGATGCTCCTCATGCTCTTCTTCTGTCTTGGAGAAGATCAGAATATCATCAATGAAAATCACCACGAAGACATCCAGATAATCCATGAAGACCATGTTCATCAGATGCATGAAGAAAGCCGGGGCATTAGTCAAGCCGAAGGACATGACTGTATACTCATATAGCCCGTACTTGCAGGTGAATGCCGTCTTCGGAATATCCCCAGGACGGATCCTCAGCTGAAAATAACCCGAACGAAGATCAATCTTCGAGAATATACGAGCACCTCGAAGCAAATCGAAGAGATCCTCAATACGGGGCAGTGGATGCTTGTTCTTGATAGTGACTGCATTCAGCTCACGATAATCCACACACATCCTCTTCGAGCCATCCTTCTTATCTACCAGCAATAATGGAAAAGCCCAAGGAGAGAAGCTGCGACGGATATAGCCCTTGGCTAGTAACTCATCAATAGTCTTCTTAACTTCTTCATGCTCTATAGGCGCCATACGGTAGGGCCGCTTTGCAATAGGAGCGGTGCCAGGCAAGAGATCAATACAAAACTCAATGGCGCGTTCAGGCGGCATACCTGGCAGATCATCCGGAAAGACATCCGGGAATTCAGACACCACGCGAATACCGTCCGTGGGTCTAGCCTCCATCTGATGAAGAAATCCAGAAGGCTCTACTGCACTGATAACAACCTCTTGGCCACTGGAAGCTGATAGCAAGACTGTCCTCTGAGCACAATCTATACGAACTCCCCATTTGGCCAGAGTCTCCATTCCCAGAATGACATCAATACCCTTGGTGTCTAGCACCATCAGATCAGTACAGAACTCTACTCCCCTCAAAGAAATACTGACTCTCGGGCAGTAAGTGTGAGACCTCAACTGTCCTCCCGGTGAAGATACTAACAGGCACCTCTTTAATGTGCTAGTATGAATACCATGATGCTCGACAAAAGACTGAGTAATGAAGGAATGCGTAGCACCAGTATCAAAAAGCACTGTAGCTGGATATGAATTAACCATGAACGTACCAATGACCACGTTGGGAGCCTCGGCCGCTGACTCGGCCGTCACGTGGTTCACCCTGCCCTGTGCTGGCGCCCTGGGCTGAGCGGGGCGCCCCTGCTGTCCCGCCTGCGCCTTCCGGGGGCAAGCGTTGGCGTAGTGCCCCGGCTGGCCGCAGTGAAAGCAGGTGCGAGGAGGTCCCTGAGCCTGCTGTCCGGTAGGAGCTGCCGGACGTGGAGCCTGTGGTGCCGGTGGAGCTGGGGGAGCAGCACGAGCCGGAGGTGCCGGTAACCTCGGGCCCTGACCTGCCTGCTGCTGTCGAGACGGGTACTGCTGCGGTGGCCTCTGCTGGTACTGCTGAGGAGGCCGGTACTGAGGCTGGTACTGCTGGGGCTGCTGGAGTCGAGGACGAGTGTTGCTGCCGGAAGCAACGGGAACAACCTTCCTCTTCTTGTCCTCCATCTCCAAGTGCTTACGCTCAGTGTTGAGCGCACTGTCAACCAGATGGTTGAAGTCGTCGAAGCGGAGGTTGAGCAGCGCGTACTGGAGGTAGTCCTCAAGACCCTCCATGAAGTGCTCCTGCTTCTTGCGGTCATCCGCAACCTCGGCAGGGGCGTAGCGAGCCAGCTGAAGAAAGCGATCACGATACTCCGTGACCGACATAGTCCCCTGAATTCACAAAGACAGATGGATATCGGAAGATTAACTCAAGATTCATAAGGATAGAACAAGGGCATTAGCTCAAAGGAAAACGCTGAATGATTATACTTAAGATTACCTGCTTCAGTGCAAGGAACTCCTTCTGCTTCATCTTCATAACGCCCGCGGGGACGTTGTGGCTGCGGAAGCGCTCCCTGAACTGGAGCCAGGTGAGAGACTCGCGGTCGTGAGCTGGGTGGGACTCCCACCAGTCCAAAGCTGCCCCTCGCAGCTGTCCTGCTGCGTACAAGACACGCTCACGGTCATCGCACTGGGCGATGTCCAGCTGACGCTCCACTGCACGGAGCCAGTCGTCAGCCTGAAGAGGGTCGGACGTGTGAGAAAACGTCGGCGGGTGACCCCTCAGGAACTCAGCACGCCTGTCGCGAGGCTGCGGCGGTGGAGGAGGCGGAGGCTGAGTGTGAGCGTGCTGAAGAGCCTGAACGGTGTTGTTCAGGGTGGCCATCATCTGCATCTGGAGCTGGAAGTACTGCTCCGGAGTCAAGGGCGGAGGCATCGGGATCCCAGTACCCTGGTTGTTCTGACCCTGCTGCTGGCCAGAACCGGAACCGGTGCTCCTGGTGTTCACCATCTGATTTGAACAAAAGATTTCACGAGTAAGGATATTGCAAGAATGAATTCAGATGGATATGATAACTCTTTGCGGAAAAAGACTCAGCCATGATAAAGTAGACAGGATAGATTTGACTGTTTCACCCCCCAACGATCTAACTCATTTTATTAATTAGTTAACTTTAACATCTGAGTGATTTTCTTTAAGCAAATTTGAACTACTAAGCTATGCAATCAGTCAAAAATCCAAATCAAACATGTAGCATAATAACAAGCAGACAATTTTCACAACTTAGCCGAGTTTAGCAAAAGACTCGACTAACACAACGCGTCGCAGAACGTGCTATCGTGTTATTATAAAAAGGTCACCTAGCTAACTCATGGTGGTCAGATGACTGATTCAGGCCAAAATCTACGAAAACTATTCTTCAGAGAGAGAAATCAAGGCAAGAAGGGTAAAAAGCCATAGAAGTCAAGGGGTATAATAGTAAAATAGTTTCAGCAGGCAAGGATTGGTGAGAAGAAGTCCTAAAACTCGACCAGTTCTATCTAGGCTTCGTCCTACAGTCGATATGGCTCTGATACCACTCTGTAACACCCGGTTTATAAAAGAACATAAACCGAGCAATCATATACGTGCCAGGATCAAGTCACACGTATATACAACAGAATGAACAGTATATCATAGCACATATCACGTAAAAAGATATAATAAAGCGAATACGAATGTTATTTATTACAATAATGACAAAAATGTCTGATACAGCGGAAGCGAAGTACAAAATAGGGTAAAAGCTCTCCGAAGCTGAAGCAGGGCGCCACAGGGACGTCGACTGGGAGACGAAGCACCTAGAAGTCCTCGTAGTCCTGGTAGCGCTGGACGAACTCCCTCGAGTCGGCAGGAACTGAGCAGCAGTAGCGTAGCCAAGAGGAAAAAGTAGAGAAGAGGCAAGGGTGAGTACACAACTTGTACTCAACAAGTATAACACAAACTATGAGGCTCTAGGCTGGCTAACTCGACTGCATTAGCTTTTAAGTGTTGGCAAGATTTTATTTAAGCTATTTACTACTAGTTGATGAATTACCATTAACCCAGTTACATAGTAATTAATCAAGTTTAAACATGATACTACTGAGAACCAAACCAAGACCAAGCCACCAAGGTAAACCCCGAGAAGCACCTCCCTCGTCGGAAGGAGATAACTTCACTAATCAAAAGGAGGATCTGGGCCGCTCATAACCGTGAGCACGGCTAGTATACCAGTTTTACACTCTGCAGAGGTTGCACATCTTTACCCACAAGTCGTGAGCTACGCCAGTTGTTCATCACACTTCCTTAGGTGAGATGGCCAGCGACTCACTACGAGGCCTTTAAAAAGAATCTCGTTGGTAAGGCGTAACCGCGAGAGATAGGTCGGCGACGATGGGGCCCACCTCCGGGGGTACAAGCACAGGAGCGCAATCCAAGCACAGACCAAGCCGGAGGAGCAGGGACCATTGAAGCTTACTACTCTTGCCCCGCAGGTAAGTTACTCCCAAACCAAAAAGATCTAATTATTACGCCAAGTCTATCCCATTCTAGCCTTGTGGTAGCGCTGTTGTCCCAGGTTGTCGCTCTATGAACCGGTCCTTATGGAGAGTGGCCAACCAGGCAGTAAGCACCGTGCTGGCCCCCTAAACCATGTTTCTAAAAAAAAAACATCTTTTAACGAGAAGTGAGCCACTCAAGCTACACAGAGTGCCACTCTCAGAATTAAGTTAAAGTAAAACATTAATCAAATTAATTAAAAAGGACCAGAGTGTGTTATAGCGCAGCAACCTAGCACAACTAACCAAAATGCAACCCAAAGGTATATATAAAGGATATAAAGTGGCTAGGAAATCCTTAAAGGCATACAGTATTAAAATGCAGTATGAAATTGTATTTAAAGTGATAGGTTGTTCATGTTATACTTGCCTTCCTCGTACTGCTCCTGCTGCTGCTCAAACTGATTCCGAAGACGGCTGCTCCGGGTACTGGTACTGGGGCTCCTCAGAGGGATCAACGTCTACTCACGAACACATGGCCAAAACAACGCACGAAAATAAGCATACAGGCAAACATTAACAAAAACTAAGAAACAGTACAACAATACATGAAAACAGCGCACAAAACTATTCTAGAACTATTCTACACGTTACAACGATCGCGTGGATATAAAGAACGCTAAAATCGGAGCTAAAACGCGTAATCTAGGCTAAAAACAAGGTTCAGGGGCTTATTTGTAAGAAAACTGGAGTTTCAGGGGCTTTTCTGCTAAAACCGAGGGCCTAAACATAAATACTGAAAAGATCCAGGGGCTAACGCGCAAAACAACCTTAACTGGACTGCGGGTGCTAAAACTAAAAAGGTCAGGGGGGTCCGAGTAAAAACATGGGTCAAACTGCAATTATTTTTGAATAACTCAGGACTGCGGGTTGATTGCAGAAAACTTCAGGGGTTCTTTAGCAAAAGAGCGAGCCGAACCGTTATCTACAGATCTGGGCGCTTGGATCTGGATCCGGCGGCCGAGATCTACTGCGGCTCCGTTCTAATCTGGGCCGTGCTTCTGGGATCGGGCGGCTGGGAGGATTTGGGCGCGTGGGGGCGGCGGCGGGTCAACGCCGGCGGGGAATCCCGCGGCGGCGCGCAGGGGAACTCGCCGGAGAAGGTCTAGGCGGCGCTCCAGGGGTCACTTCGGGCCGGCTTTGGTCGTGGGGCAAGCCCGTGGCACGCGCAATGCACATATGCGCTCAGAGCAGTGGATTGGGGTTCGAAACGGCGTGTGTGGCGGCGGTGGCGGGTGTGCACGGCGGAGCATCGCCGGCGAACGGGGTTCTGGGGGTGCTGGGGCTTCGGATCCACAAAAAACTAGTGCCAAAAGATAGAACGGACCGAGGCGTGGCTCACCGAGGGCGCGGGGAGGCTGATTGCGCGGCGCAGGGCGGCCGGCGTCGAGGTCCGGGCGGCGCTCGGACGAAGCTCGGCGGCGTGGTCGAAGCGGGGGTCGTGGTGGGGTGTAGCGGGCCCGGAGACGCTCCAGTGGTCGAGGCGGAGCCGGAGCGCTCCTCGGCCGGGGCTCCGGTGTGGCGGAGCGGCGTAGCCGCGGTGGCGCAGAGCCGCGGCACGGCGGAGTGGGGCGGTGCGGCGGCAGCTAGGTTTAGGGGCGGCGATTGCGAGGCGAGGTGTGGGCGCAGACGATTGGGGGCGGTTTAAAGGAGGCAGGCCGGGGATCCTGGGCGTGCGTGCCCAGCGTGATCCCGGCGGAGATTTCGGGCGGGGCGAGCTGCGCGAGCGGCGGTTGCGGGAGGAAGGGGAAGGACCGACAGGCGGGCCCGGGCTGCAGCGAGGGAGAGGCGAGGCGCGGGTGGGCGCTGGCTGGGGCCAGGCGCGGGGATGGGCCGGGGAGAGGGGGGGCAAAGCGGGCTGAGAACTGGCGCGCGCGTTGGGCCCGCGGGGAGGCCGGCTGGGCCAGCGGAGCGAACTGGGCCGAGCGGGGTGTTTGGGCCACAGGGGAGAGACTGGGTTTTGGGCTGGGTTTGGGTTTGGGTTTTCTTTCTATTTTCCTTTCTATTTCTCTTCTATTTCTAATTCAAACAAGGTTTGAATTCAAATACAAATTTGAATTCAACCACGCTCAATCAATTAAAAGCTATGCACCAGCATGAATGCAACACAAAATTTAAACCTATGGTAAAATTTTAATTAATTAGGAACAAAAAATTAGATTAAATGCCAACTAAACACAATAAACCTTAGAAAATTTACTAAAGCCAATTAATTTATTAATAAATACTGAAATTTAAAATTAGGGTGTTACATCAACCGACAACAATGTCCAAGATTAAAAACCACACTAGCATGAATAAGATAGCAAAGCATATCAATACAACCTAACATGCCAGTAGCCAAGACAGGGTAATCATGTTTTCAGATTTTTAAATCAAAATAGCTTAACTCAGATGATATGACATATACAGAAGAGCAAGCTATACTTGATCAAGTCTATGAAACTACACTAGCAAGCACTAGAGGATCATAACAGTGTATACAAGAATGCCAATGTAGTGAAGCAATGCAAAATGCAAACATGTACAATACAAATGCATCTATTAGAAGCTAGAAAGCGAAGAGAAACAAAAACAAAGACCTACAAAAAGCTAAACAAAGAGAAGTCAGCGATCAAAAGGGGTAACAAACCCCAAGCTCCCCTCGCCAGCGAGCAAAGGTGTCCTGCTCAAGTGGTTTGGTGAGGATATCTGCGGTTTGCCTCTCTGAAGGGACATGGTTCAAGTCTATGTGGCCTCTCTCATGGTTATCTCGCAGGAAGTGGAACCGGATATCTATGTGTTTGGTTCTGGAGTGTAGGACAGGGTTCTTTGCAATGCTAATGGCGGACATGTTGTCTACAAAGATGGGAACCCTACCAAAACTCAAACCATAATCCTGCAAGGTCTGTTTCATCCAAAGGATCTGGGAGCAACAGCTAGCAGCGGCAACATACTCAGCTTCTGTGGAAGAAAGTGCTACGCTAGCCTGCTTGCGAGAGGACCAAGACACCAAAAATGTACCGAGAAATTGACAAGTGCCGGATGTCGACTTGCGATCCAACCGACACCCACCAAAAGCGGCATCAGAAAAGCCAACCAAAACCAGAGAAGAATCAGCAGAGTACCAGAGACCAAACTCAGGGGTGAATTTCAGATACCTGAAGATGCGTTTCCCCACCTGCCTGTGGGAGGTGCGCGGCGAAGCCTGATACCGCGCACAGAGGCCGACGCCGAACTGAATGTCCGGCCGCGTTGCCGTCAGGTACCGGATAGAGCCGATCATGCTCCTGTACTCCTTCTGGTCCACTGCCTCACCGTCCAAGTCCTCATCAAGCGCCGTCGATGTGATGATCGGAGTCGGCTGAGGAGACAAGTCACTCATGTCGAACTTCCGCAGCAAGTCCCTCGTGTACTTGGCTTGATGGATGAACGTGCCCTGAGAAGTTTGCTTGATCTGCAGCCCGAGGAAGAACTGCAGCTCACCCATCATGCTCATCTCGAACTCCCTGGACATCTGCTCAGAAAACTTGGAAACAAGAGCATGAGAAGAGCTACCAAAGATGATATCATCCACGTATATCTGAACCAACAAAAAGTCAAAGCCAGAGCGCATGAGAAACAGAGTTTTATCAACACATCCCATTTTAAAACCTTGAGCAAGCAAGAAGTTTTTAAGCCTATCGTACCAAGCTCTAGGCGCCTGTTTCAAACCGTAAAGAGCTTTCTGGAGTTTGTAAACTCGGTTTGGAAACTTGAGATTTTCAAAACAAGGGGGTTGTTTCAGATAAAGTTCCTCTTCAATAAAACCATTCAAAAAGGCAGATTTCACATCCATTTGGAAAACTTTAAAACCCTTGGAAGCAGCAAATGCAAGAAAAATTCGAATCGCTTCTAAGTGTGCTACCGGGGTAAAAGTTTCCTCATAATCAATACCCTCTTTTTGACAAAAACCCTAGGCTACAAGCCGAGCCTTGTTCCGCACTACCAACCCATCTTCACCTTGCTTGTTCTTGAAAACCCATTTGGTTCCAATGGGATTACAAGCAGACGGAGGGTCAACCAAAACCCAAACCTGATTCCTTTCAGAATTTTCAAGTTCCTCATGCATGGCATTGACCCAATTGGAGTCAGAAAGAGCGTTGTCCAACATCTTTGGGCTCAAAAGAGCCAACAAACGCTGAATGAGCAAAGCCAGCAATACTTGTTACCTTGGACAGTGTGACTCGCTCATTGAGGTCACCTAGCATCTGTTGAGGTGGATGACGACGCTGAATGTGTCGCGGTGCTTCCCTTGTCGAAGTTGCCTCCTCCTCAACCAAAGTTGGTGCCTCCTCAGGTGCAGCTGGTGAAGGCTAAGTCACCTGTTCGACTGGCCCCCGGGAAGTAGATGTAGTTGGGTCGGGGCCGTCATCATCGTCCGAGCTCATGGCGGAGGCGACTGGGTCCACAGCACGCGTGTTAGCCTCAGCATCACCCTTCGCAGCTTCTTCCTCCTCATCTTCAAAGATGGGGGTGCCGAGTTCATCATCTCCTGCAACCTCAAAGACAGAAGAATTGCACGGTGCAGTCTCGTCGAAAGTGACTTCACAAGTCTCTCTGACGATGTTAGTATCAATAATCAGCACACGGTAAGCTCTAGAGTGAGAGGCATAACCGATAAAAATACTGTCAAACGACCGAGACTCAAACTTATCAAGATTTCCTTCCTTCAGCATAAAGCACCGGTAACCGAAAACTCTAGATGGTCAACACGGGGCTGGCGTCCAAATCGCAACTGATAAGAAGTCTTGTGCATGAAAGCACACAAGAAAATACGGTTGGACACATAACAAGCGATGTTAACCGCCTCAGCCCAGTACTTTCTAGGAGTCCTATGCTCATCAAGCATCGTCCTAGCCATCTCCACCAGCGTCCGATTCTTCCGCTCTACAACCCCATTCTGCTGTGGAGTGTAGGGAGAAGAATACTGGTGTTCAAGCCCTTGATCACTACAAAAGGTGTCAAAACGAGCGTTTTTGAATTCTGTGCCATTATCACTGCGAATCGCCCGCATGGCCTAGGTAGCTCGTTTTTCAACCTCAAGATCAAGTCTCGAACAAACCCGAAAGCCTCATCCTTGGTTCTCAAGAAAAAGACCCAAGAATAGCGAGAAAAGTCATCCACGATCACAAGAACGTACCACTTCCCACCAACCGACATCACCCGAGAAGGACCGACTGTGTCCATATGTAGCACCTCTCCAGGGTGAGTGGTCATCACCTGATTAACAGGCGGATAAGAAGCGGCAATCATCTTCCCGTGGCGACACGGATGGCAAACATGGTCCTTTTCAAACTTCAATTTGGGCAATCCTCGGATTAGGCCAAGTGAGCTAAGTCTCGATAACAAGTCAAAGCTCAAATGTCCAAGTCTCCTATGCCACTTCCACAGATCAGAAGAAGGACCAGCCAACAAGTAACAAGGAGGAGCAAAAGGAGTTCCAGAGAAATCGACCAAGAAAACTCGGTCACGAGGAACGATCCGACAAACCAGGTCTCCTCTGGAATCCAAAACACGAGAACAACCCTCCTTGAAGTGAACTTCAAACCCATCCTCAAGAAGTTGCGAAACCGAAAGCAAATTAAAGCCAAGATTCGAAACCAAAGCAACCTCTCTCACGGTGAAGCCATCAGAAACTCTAACAGCGCCAACACCACGTACCTTGCCCTTACCATTATCCCCAAATATGATATATTCTTTGTGGCGCGTTGGGTGAGGCTGGAGAACCATTTGTCATTCCCGGTCATATGGCGCGAACAACCGGAGTCCATGATCCACCTGTTCTCCAAGCCTCCAACCTGCACATCAGTAGTGAGACAAATGGTGAGCAAATGTCTCAACACTGGGGGTTAGCAAAGTGTGAAGCAAACCTGTGTCGAGCCATTTGCTCTACAGAAGGGTTAGCAAAATCAAGAGAAGCGTATCCCCCGTCCCGTCTACCGCGAGACTGACGACCACCACCATGAGGAAAGCGTGGTGCATCGTAACCTCCTCCAAAGCCTCGGTCTCGTGGTCCATAGCCGTATTGAGGACAACCAGGAGCACGACCGGCAAAGCGACCACCCGCTGGAGCACGGTAACCTCCACCGTCTCCCTGTCCTCCACCTACACGGCGCGCCATAGCATCTTGCCTACCACCACGCCGAGGAGGACCATGCACCCGAGCAGAGTACATGTACGAGTTGCGTCTCTCCTGCTCACGCCTCATAGCCCGCTTCCTCCTGAAGCAAAACTCCTCCAAGTGACCATCTCTGTCACAGAACTCACAGTGGTACCTCACCTCTCTCTTGGGAGGTGGAGGCCTCACCTGCGGACGGGGAGGAGCAGCCACCTTCTTCTGGGCAACCTGGGCTGTGGCAGCAGGGAGCGTATCGAGGGGATTCCTCAGCTCATTGGGCTTTGGAACCCAAACCTGCTTCTGTGGAGGTGCTTTTTGTGGTTCTTTCAGCACATCATCCACGGGGTCAACAAGCAAAGGCTGCGTGCTCGTGCTAGCAGTGTTTAGAGCACTTGAAACTCCAGCAGCCTTGCCGATCTTACCATACAACTTTTCAAAGTCTGACTTCGTGTATGTGTAACCGACCCCAAAACCATCACCACGCTTAAACTGCTTGATCATCATGCCCAACTGCGGCTCACTGCTAGAAACCCAACTCAGAATCGCCCTAAGATATGTGTTCTCATTCTCCAAGTTGGCTTTCGCTACCGCAAGATTATCCAAATCAGAAATCAGACCAGGGCGTTTTTTGACAATCAATAGGTGGGCTAGACTCCACGACCTTAGTCTTCCCCAAAGACTTAATCAAGGCATTCTTCTCATCTAGCTCCGATCTAAGCGTGGGACAAAGCTTACACGCACCAAGCAAAACTGGCCTAGACTTCATCTCCTCTAGCTCGCACACAACAGTAGCGAATTTAGATTGCAAAGCGGTTAGATCAGACTTAAAGATGGGACACTCATCACATTCAAGCACATCACTAACTATGGGAGCGTCCTTGACCAGTTCAAGCTCATGCTTGGCCTTGTCCAGCTCGTGAGACACGTCAGCAAGTGAAGTCTTAGCAACATCTAAGTTCGTGACGTTCTCATCATGCTTCGCACGGAGAGCAACAAGATCATTCATGTGAGATATGCAGCCAGCGCACTCATCCTCATCGGATTTCTCTCTAGCACAAGCCAGCTCAGTCCTAAGCTTTCTACGCTCTCTAGCTGCTTCCTTAAACAGCCTCTTCTGGTTGTCGAGAGCGGCGTACAACTCCCTAACCTCAGTATCAAGCAGGTCAATAGTGGAGTTTACCTCTGAATCACTCTCGGATCCAGGAGAAGAGCCGTCGTGCATCGGTGTAGCAAGTCCACCTGGAGACGCACGAGCACCATTGGCCTCACCCGCCATGGTGCAGAAACCCTTGCGCTGACCGGCCGCCAAGCAAAGGCCGATGAAGCCGGTGGCATCCTTTTCCCGCTTCTTCTTCTTCTTCTTGTCGTCGTCATCAGAGGTCGGTGAAGAAGAGCGGTCGGTGTCGGAGCTCTTGTCGAGGTCGCTGAGCTGCACCAGGAAAGCCTTTTCCCGCTTCTTGGCCTTGTACTGGAAGCGCTTCTTGAGCGACTCCTTGTCGAAGCATCCTCCCTTGTCCCGGTCACGACTGCGGTGCTTGTGGCACCGACGCTCCTTGTTGGAGCCTCCCTCGTCGCGGTCGGGGTGGCGGTAGTAGTCGAAGTTGTTGTTCTGGCCACCGCCGGACTTCTTGGGGCAGTCGGCGATCAAGTGGTTCAGATCACCGCAGTGGTAGCACCCGGGGTTCTTCTTCCTCTGCCTGTTGTGGTAGACACGCTGGAACTTGTTGATGAGGAGGCACAAGTCGTCGTCGCTCAGCGTCTCTAACTGCTCATCTGTAATAGAAGGCAAAGAGGCAAGAGAAAAGCCAAGAGCAGAGTTAGCGTTAGAGCTCGATCCACCTGGGCCAGTTACAAGAGCAATGCTCTTGGAAGGAAGGGCACCATTGAGCTTGGCTCGTGTCTGGTTATCCACCTCTGTGGCCTTGAGCTTGCGGAAAAGCTCATTCACGGTCAGAGTCTCATAGCCTGCAGACTCGATGGTCGTGTTCACCTTGAGATCCCACACAGAGCAGTCAAGTGCGTAGAGCAACTTGAGGGCCTTCTCATGCTCTGTGTAGTCAAGGGTATCAGCAGATCTGTTAGCATTGACTTTGTTCACAATCGATTGAAACCGACTGAACATGTCGCCAACGCTCTCACCCGGCCCCTGTGTGAAGTTCTCATATTTATGCCGGTGAGTCTCGAAAATCCTAGCCTTAACCTGAGGTGTGCCCTCGTGGTAGTTCTCAAGGCACATCCAAACCTTCTGGGCTTCCTGAAAACCCTGGACGCGTGAGAACTCCACACGAGAAACGCCAGCGAACAAGGCATTGATAGCCTTGGCGTTAGCCTCGTGCTCGGACACCTGAAGAGGACTGGTCCGAACGGCAAGCACCTCGTACACCTGGTTCTTGGTGATATCCCAGACCTCGGCTCCCATGCTTTGCAAGAAGGCACGCATGAGAACCTTCCAATAAGTATAGTCCTCGCCAGAAAACACTAGGATCTTACCAAGACTCGCTATGGTCGCCAAGTGGTTTTCGAACCGGTTAAGGTACTGAAAACCTCAACCAAGCTCTGATACCAATTGAGGGACCGAAACTGGCGACCAGAGGGGGGTGAATGGGAGCCGATCAAAATTTCTTTCGAAATCGATCCGTCGGCCTATATCCCGAAAATCACCACAAACCCTCAAATCCTAGGTGAGGTGTGGAGTAGCTACAGAAGAGCTAAACCAACACAAATCACCCCTAGGAACGAGCGAGAGAAAACACGGAAGCGATCAAGAAAAACTGCAGACCTCACAGTCAGGGACCGGTCAGACCGCTCGCTCTGGGCGGTCAGACCGGTCGGGCTGGATTTGAAATTCCAGACCGGTCAGACCGGTTAATCCGACCGGTCAGACCGGTTTCTGCGACCGGTCAGACCGCTTCTGCCCAGAACAGAATTCCAGCCCGCGAACTCGAGGTGATTTCAAGATTACTCGTTCAAATCATCACCAAATGGTCTCAA
The DNA here is from genome assembly GCF_016808335.1 of Panicum virgatum. Lineage (NCBI taxonomy): Eukaryota > Viridiplantae > Streptophyta > Magnoliopsida > Poales > Poaceae > Panicum > Panicum virgatum. The sequence continues at coordinate 47,468,769 of NC_053150.1, read as the reverse complement.
AATTTGCAGGGAGGTTCCTGGGATAGAGACGAACCTCTCCACAAAAAGAATTAACCCTAAACACAAAGGATCACTAGAATTTCGAGGGGGAAAAAGGCAAAAGAGGGTTTTCAAAAAACTCCAAAAATCTCAATCCGAGGGACTCGTGATTCTCGGGGGTTTAGCTCTAGGCTAGATGGTCGAGATGCAAATCACGGAGTCCCTAAACCCACCAAGAGAAAGCTTTGATCCCAAAAACCACCAAAAGAGAGGAAATCAATCCAAGAACAAAAGATGAACGGGAACACAAGAGAGCTGCTCAAAAGGGTCCTCGATTTCATTCAAATTCATCGTGATTTACAGAGGAATTCACCTATACAAGAGCTAGACCTCCACCCATTCATCCACCCTCTCAAATTTGTGGACCTAGCTATAATCTAGACCACTTTGCCATGGAGACCTCGGCCTAACCCTAGAACAGAGAGAGGAGCAAGGAAAAACAGAAAAGACTCGTGGCTTGGAGGCTCACCTGTCCAAGGGGGCATGTGAGATGTATTTATACCATCTCGGGGCCGACCGGTCAAACCGGTGTCACAGACCGGTCAGACCGGTCCCTTCCCAAAAATGACCTCCACCCTAACTCGTACACTAAAACGCCCGTAGGGGCAAAACTAGAAAGGGTACAAGATCTCATCCGACGGCGGAGTTTCTTTCTTCGACTCGAAGCCTTCTCCGTGATGCCGCCACGTCGATGCAGATCTGATCCGCGGTTTTGAGTGGTCCGCGAAACCCGGTGAGGTGGCCGGTTTTGAGAAAACCGCCAAAACACCATGCGCGGGAAGATTCCCGCCTCCACGCCGTGGCCCTGGACACCATTCCCGCCTTGGCCTTCTGACGGCCCTAGACGCCGCCCGACGCCCGTCACCTCCTCGCCCGCAGTGAGGCCCTAGACGCCGTCGACGCCCGTCACCTCCGCCTGTCCCGAGACTGACGCCCGTGCCTCCACGACTTGGCGTCTTCAACCGCCGTCTGCCAGCTTGGTTTTGTAGCGCAAACCAAGAAACCCGCCATCCACCGGTGCTTGCGCCCTCGATCCAGGAGTGGACGCCACAGCTGCCGCCCGGCCCGAGCTCCGGTCCCGGCTGCCCTTCACCGCCGTCCACCGCACGGTCCATTGGCCACAGCACCTCCACGTTAGCTCACCGTCGACACTCGACGCCCGTGTACCTGCAACCAAAGACCAAGCACACGATCACACCGCACGGTTGACAATTCACTCATCACAGCCAGGAGTGAGTACTGCTCATTCCTCATTTCCTAAGCAATCACTGCAACAATCGCCAAGCGCAAGTCCAGTGCTGGCCAAGTAACTTACATCTAAATGGCATGAATTTTGTTTCTTAACAATGAATAATTCATAGGAATCAGCTCTGTAGAAGTCAAATCCGATCCGTAAGAACTTCGCGAACTAAACTGAACCCATAGTCGACAAATTGTAATAGAATCCCTAATAGTCCAAGAGATTCAAGTGGAACAAACAGGTCAAAATTCAACAGGAAATCTGGGATAAAGCCATCTTGGACTCACGGAAGGATCAACTCATACGATTGGAGGTGGACGCGGCACCGGTGGCCCTGTTGTCGTCTCTGCGCGCGGCGGCGGCGGTAAGGTGGAACAGCCGAGGAGTTCGTGGCCACGGTGCTATTTATCAGTAGCGCGCCCCGGACTCCCACGACGGCGAGGGGTGTCGTCTTCCTCCATGGCAGCACCACGACTCGAATGCGAGAGAATCTGCGATGTCTGCAGGGTGGCATGTCGGATTTCCAAAAAATTTCATGCAAAATAGTAATTTTGAACGTTGGACCATTAATTAGGAGTATTAAAAGAGATAACTGACAAAATCTATTTTATAACTCTCGGGTAAAATTGAGAGACGAATTTAATGAACCTAATTACGCAATGATTAAACAATGTTGTGCTATAGTAAACAACCTTTCGATTAATTAGACTTAATAGATTCGTCTCACGATTTTCCGTCCATCCGTATAATTAGTTTTGTAATTAGTTTATATTTAATACTTCTAATTAGTGTTGCAAATGTTGACATAAAATTTTGCCCAAATTTTTTTGCTAACTAAACGGGCCGAATTTACCACACTCTGTTTCGCGCGAGTGTAACTATTTACTAATTTTGAGAAACTTAGTTGCTTGTTCAGTGGCAGAAATATAATCTATCTTTAATGGTGTGCTGCCCTTAATATATGGTGATGAAGAATGTTTGTTTTAAAGCAATTGAGCAATGTAATCTCCAAAATTATGATTATTAGAGCACCGAGTAGCTATTTTTTGCTAGCTAAAAAATCATTTCCATATTAAGTTGCTTACTCCAGCGAACTCAGCATTTTCCATTCTCTAAACTCCAATAGCTCCTTCAACTCTTCCTCTCCACACATGCTGATGTGTTAGTCCTGGGTGTCATTTCTTTTTTACCAATGGCAAGAGCTCTGCCGCTCAGTTATATATACAAGAAGGTTAGTCAAACGAGATGGCCATAGAGCACACAGAGACTAACCACCCTACGCAACCCAGTTAAGCACTAACACAGCGCACTGCCATAGGTCATTATTGCCGAGCATGGAAGACTGGAAGCAAAGCGTCCAGCAACTCCGACTTCCAATGGCAGACCACCCATGAGCCACCTACCGACTTGCCTAAAGCACGAGGCCGCAACCAGTCATCGTTGCTAAGCTCAAATAAGAGCAGCTCCGACTTCTAGTCACAAACCCCCCACCTCGCCCCCGACGGATACAGACCGTCCTTAGAACCCTAGATCACGATAAAGGGGGTGCGCCGTGTGTCATTGTTGCTGAGCCACATCCTTGACACAGCAGCTATGACTTCACGTGTCAAGAGCCGCCTCCACATGTCCATCGGGCGCCGAGAAGTGCAAATGCCGAAGGAGACATCAAAGTCACGACGATGATCCAAGTGTAACGCCTTCGGGAAGTAAGCGACGCCGATGGCGCCACCATTACACATTCCTTGCGGACCAGGCTTTCACCCTTGGATGACAATGCTAGAAGAGAAGACACAATGTCGCCAACAAGAAAAGTTACGCCCACCTGCGTCACCATCGTCAAGGCTTTCGCTCGAAGAACCCTCTAGCACGACGTCGGCCTTGAAGCACTCCAAACCTGCCAGCACCGCTCTCGCTGTTGTCCTACAACCCCGCTCACATCCGTACATAGGGGTATTGACGCGCCAGCTACTCCAGCAGCCACACAACTGCGTCGACCACCACCCCCTCTATCCGGGCAACCCATAGAGCTGGACCTGACTCCACCACCCGCGTGTTGGAAATATGCCCTAGAGGCAATCATATATCCTTGTATTCATGATTAATAAAGTGTTCCTTGAATATTCATGGTTGACAACTTGTATTGATTAATACTTATGTGAAGTATTTGTGAAACTCTTTACTTGTATGAATATTCTAAAGTGTTCCTAGTTGGAGTTCATGTGAGGACACACATGAAAATTAGACTAGCACATGTATTAGTTGATTGACTACATTTCACAAGTCATGGATATGAGGATGTCAAACTAATAATGTGGGCTCATGTGAGACATGAGACTGAACTGACCCAACACGAGATGATGACTTCTCATTACACAATATGTACGTTGTGTCCTAAGACCTGAGATCGTCGTATGTACTCAAGATGTGAACCGACTTATTTAGGAGCTATCAAACGCTGCACCGTAACAGGGTAGTCATAAAGATCTAGCAATCCGGAGTGCGACGCTTCTTCCCGTACGTATGAACTTCGTGGAGGTGCTGCGCTTGCTGCACAAGGACGAGCCGTTCGTGAGGAGGTTCACGCAACTGCACTGCCAGCTTCCATCTGCACTACACCGACGCGCTACAGAAGTTCCGCAACCGTGCGTCTAGTGGTAATCCCATGATCTATAACTGCATTAATCCTGGTTTATGCGGTAGAAAATTGTTGTTTTTGCTACCCCATATTCCTATAGCGGTATCAGAGCCAGTGTTGTCTCGTTATACATTCAGATATGTGCATATAGAGATATGTGTAGTTTCATATCGATTTATGACCTAGTTTCATAAACTTGCTGCGAAGGTTGTGCAACAACATACTCCTACCGTTTGGTTTTCCGCCATCGGAGTTAATTGATGCACATAAACCCGGTCGCTGCGGTTGGAGATCAATGTGATTGATCGAATCGAAATTTAGGGCATAAACCAGAAGCATGAGATGCATAGAGCAGTAGATTGGATCTACTGCGAATTCTGTTTTGTTGAAAAACATGTTTTACTGTAAAACAGTCATAACTTTTGCATACGAATTCAGATTGAGGCGAATTTTATATCGATTTGTATCTAGAGAAAAAGTTAGACTTGATTCAGAACAGTTTTATTATTTTTGTCAAATTTAGATTTGCAAAATTCAGCCCAGAATATAGAGTTTTCGGCGATTTAAGTTCGGACGTCGGAATCGCATAACTCTGTTTTGCAGGTTTTGTGATCGATATGGCCCCTATGTGTATGTAATGCATGTGTGTAATTGTTTTATGACCTGCGTGTTGTGATTATGACAATTCAGCCGGAGCCATATGAATTGTTGGATTTGATGTAATGGCCTGCGTGCCAACCTGTGATGATCCAAATTCTGAATGTAATTTTATTTACTAGCTATTAGGTGTAATAGCAAGTTCTAGTTCTTGGAGTTTTCATCAAATGAAGGATGGTGCACATGTACATGGAGATGGAGATCAACATGGTGAACAAGTTCCATGAAGATGGAGATCTACATGGCGAACAAGTTCTATTGAGATGGAGATCACCATGAGAACAAGGGACATACTGATTCACAATTATGTGCTTGCCTTCTTAACGTTTTACAACTACGTGCGTCATAGTAGAAGTAGAACGATCCCTCATTAATTTCGAGCAATCATGCCCTACCAACTAATCCTTGCACTGTCCCATGTCTTATTCGATTGGTGGTGGGTCTATAAAATTAGGGCGCCATTGGTTTTCCTTGACTAGACAGGCTGTATCGGATACATGCATGCATAAAGGATTGGTGAGCTTGACAAGGTCATCTTAACGGTTAAGGACCTTGGGGCATAAAGGTTGGGAACGAGACATGGAGATGTCACCCAACAACAAGAGTCATGAGATGTGATTAGCAAGAGTTGCTTACCGATCTATCTCGTCTTCTAGCGGTGATGCAAAAGCTCATTAGTGGACGTGTTAGTTGTGGGTCTTGAATCACTAAGAATCAACAGAGGGATATTGATTAAGTCGGAGTAAATTCTATTAAATTGTTTAATGTCGTTTACTCCATCATGAATACTTTTGTCATAGTATTTTGCATTTATTTTGTTGTAGATTAATGGCTCAAAACCAACCATTTGTTTTACGTTCCGTACTTGAGCGCAACAAATTGAATGAGACAAACTACGTGGATTGGATCCGCAACCTGACAATTATTCTCAGGGCAGCTAACAAGGAAGATGTTCTAGATAACCCACTGCTAGAGAAGCCAGCTGCAGATGCTGAAAGCATCTAGGCCCCTAATTAGAGTTTTGGTAATTAATGACAACAGTTTGTGTATTAACAATTTCATTTGAGATAATGAGTATAGGTTGATCCATGGATGAAAGAGATTTGGTTGTGAACATATGGAGTTTTGGAGATGATGAGCAAAGCTCGGGCTCAAGGCAAAGGTATAAAATAGGGCTTTTGTATTTTACCGGTCACAAGGCGTTTAGTGGATGAAAAGTGACCGGATTTGTTGGATAGATAGCCGTACTATCAAGAGGGGTTGTGTACTCATGCTTGACGGGTCTTTAGTGCCATTTTGCTCAAAATGTCTAGTTGCATGCATGAGGGCTAACGGCATTTTGAAAAGATTTGAAAAAGACTAAGTTTGAGAGCTGACTGAGTAACGGCGGACAGTCCGCACCCGAGGGGCGGACAGTCCGCGCCCGTTCCAGAGAGCTTGCAGAGGCTCTGGTGGGCTGGTGGACAGTCCGGCCCAGGTGGGCGGACGGTCCGCCACCTCTTCTCAGATTTGTACCAGAGAGGGTGTCTCTCTAGTGGGCTTCAAAGTTGAACGGAGGACAGTCCGCCCATGGGGCGCGGACGGTCCGCCGGCTAATCTCAGATTTGTACCAGAAAGGTTGTTTCTCTGGTTTGGGCTGAAAAGTGAACTGCGGACGGTCCGCCCTTGGGGCGCGGACGGTCCGCAGGCTAATTCGATTTTGTTCCAGAGAGCTTGCTTGTCTCTGGTGAGTCAGATCTCTTAACTGCGGACGGTCCGCCCCTGGGGCGCGGACGGTCCGCCGGGGTTTAACGGCTAGTTCTGACACACATTAAATGCACTCTGACTCACTGGTTTATAATGGCGGACGGTCCGGTTTTTGAAAATGCGGACGGTCCGCGTTTTCGCAGAAAAGAGTGTAACAACTAGTTTTTGGAGGGATGTCTATATATACCCATTGCCCGGCCTTTGGGTGCCTCTCTTGGCCATTTGGACAGCATTCTTGACATCATAGAGCTAAGGCATCCCTCTCTCACACACACTTGCTTAGAGATTGCATTCTTGAGAGTGTGAGAGCTTCCTAGTGCATTGCATCAAGAGTTTGAGCTTTGTGGCATTAGGGAAACTTCAAGCAAGCGTCATCAACTTGTTACTCTTGGGAGTTGCCGCTCCCTAGACGGCTTGGAGAAGAGGATTTCGTGGAGCTCCACCAAGGAGATTGTTGAGGAGCCCCGATTTCGGTTGTGAGAGGTTTGTGCTCACCTCACCGGAGTGGTGAAGAGCAACTCTAGTGGAATCGAGGTGTGGAGCGGTTCCTTGATTCAAGCCGGCTCAAGATCAAGAGGTTCTTGATAGAGGAGCGGTTGATTCTTGGAATCCACCTCAACGTGGATTAGGGGTGACCGGCAAGTCATCGACACCACGGGATAAATTCTTGTGTCAAGCTTGGTTACTTCTCTTGCTCACTTTAATTCTTGTTTTTACTTTGAGCAATTTACTTTACTAGAGCTTGAGTTGTATCTTGTCACCCTAGGTTACAAACCCATCTAGAGATAGTAATAGCATGACATACGGCTTTCCTTTGTTACTAATTAAATTTCTCTAGTGTTGTTGGCTTTAGATTTTAAACCGCCTATTCACCCCCCCTCTAGTCAGTGTTCTTGATCCTACAAGTGGTACCAGAGCTAAGTACTCCATTAATTGCGGATTTAACCATCTTGGAGTAGAACAATGACTAGTGATCATGGGATTCATGTTGGGAAGCCACCGTTCTTTGATGGGAACAATTATGATTATTGGAAGACTAGGATGTCGGCTCATCTCAAAGCCATGAGTGGAAACTATGGAGAGTAGTAAGTGATGGATATGTCATTTTGGACCCAAAGAGTTCGACACCCCTAGATGAGGAAAATGAGACACTAAATGATCAAGGGGTTAATGTGCTCTTTAGTGCTCTTGATGTGAATGAATTTAATAGAGTCAAGAGCCTCACAAATGAAAATGACATATGGAATAAGCTCATGGAAATTCATGAGGGCACATCAACTGTGAAGGAGGCCAAGTTATATTTGTTAAAGGGAATTTTAGTGAATTCACCATGAAGAAGGATGAGAGTATAGCCGAGATGTTCAACCGGCTAAATGACATTGTGAATGACCTCAAGGGACTTGGATTTGAGGTACCGGATGGGGATTTCAACCACAAGTTTCTTAGATGTCTTCCGGAAAGATATGACATAATTGTGACCTTACTTGTGAGGTCAAATGTGAAGACCGCAACTCCCTCACAAATATTGGGAGAAATTCTCACCCATGACATGTTCAAGAAATCACAAGATGAAGCTCATGGTGGAGAAATTGATGTGAAAAAGAAAAGTGTGGCATTCAAAGCTCAAGATAGCAAAAATGAAGAAGAAAGTGGGTGCCAAGAAGAAGAATCGGATGAGGAGATGGTTCTCTTTATCAAGAGATTCAATAGAATGATGAGCAAGAAGAATTTTGGCAAGAGAGGTCAATCATCAAGAAAAAATCCTTTTGTGGACAAGACTTGCTTCCAATGTGGTGAAGTAGGTCATATCATTGTCAATTGTCCAAACAAGAAAAAGGACAAGAAAAATGATGAAAAGAAGAAGAAGTTCATCAAGAAGAAGAAGAATGGCCAAGCTTATTTTGTTGAATGGGATTCCGATGCAAGCTCCGATGATGATGATGATGATGATGACAAGCCATCCAAGGGAGTTGCCGGGATCGCCATCAAGGAGGCTCCATCACTCTTCTCTACACCACATTATCTTATGGCAAAGGGTGGTGCAAAGGTACAACAAGATGGTGAACTTTCATAAGATGATCTTGTTGAAATGCTTAATGATGCCGATGAATTCATGACAAAGGAAAAGGCTAAGTTGAAGGACTTGAAGTTGAAGTTTACTTCTCTTCAAGATTCCTATGAGGAGCTAAAGACTTCTCATGAGAATCTCAAAGAAACTCATGAGAAGCTTGAGGAAGCTCACAATACCTTGCTTAATCATGAAAGAAAAGCAACATTGAGCATTGGTGTTAGTTGTGATTTAATTGATGATAAATCTTGTGGCTCTAGCTCTACTAGTTCTTTTTGCACCAAAATTGATAACTCATCTTGCAATGAATCTCTCATTGTGGAAAATGATTTGTTAAAGAAAGAGATTACTTTCTTGACTAATGATTTGAGAAAGTGCTATGATAGTAGAGCCAAGTTTAATCATTGTTGGGCAAGCCAAAAGTTCACCTTGAACAAGCAAGGGTTTGGATATATTCCTAAGAAAGGGAAAAAAGTTTTTGTGCAAACCAAAACTACTTTTGTGAAGAGTAGTGGTAAGCCATATTGTGAAAAATGCAAGAAGGTTTGTCATGTTGAGAAGAATTGCACCAACAAGAAAGTGATATCCTTTGATTCAAGTTACATGCTTATGAAAAATTCAAATGGCAATGTTAGTGCAAAATTTGTTGGGATACCTATAAATGGTGTTAAAAAGAATGTCATTTGGGTGCCAAAAGTCTTGGTCACTAACGTGGTCACTAACGTTCAAGGACCCAAGAAAGTTTGGGCACCTAAAAGAGTTACTTCCTCTTTGTAGGTGAATTACAAGTCCGGAGGAAGACATTGGGTGCTTGATAGTGGATGCACTCAACACATGACCGGAGATTCAATGATGTTTTCCTCTCTAGATGAGAATGTGGGTGGCTATAGTGACATCATCTTTGGTGACAATAGCCGGGGCAAAGTCAAAGGAGTTGGTACAATTCCTATCTCAAGCGATCATTCTCTTTCAAAAGTATTGTTGGTTGATTCTCTCAAGTTTAATCTCTTAGCGGTCACTCAACTTTGTGATTTTGGATATAAGTGTAGTTTCACTAAAGATGATGTTGTAGTGACTAGCTTGGATGGAAAAGATCACATCTTTACGGGATTTAGACATGAGGATGTATATCTTGTGGATTTTGCTACTAAAGAGGCAAACTTGTCCACTTGCTTATTCACTCAATCATCCTTGGGTTGGTTATGGCATAGAAGGCTTGGTCATGTTGGCATGAAGCAACTCAACCGACTTTTGAAGCATGACTTGGTAGTTGGGTTGAAGAATGTGAAGTTTGAAAAAGATAAGTTATGTAGTGCATGTCAAGCCGGAAAGCAAGTTGCAAATACTCATCCCACTAAGAGTGTCATGTCAACCGAGAGACCATTGGAATTATTGCATATGGATTTATTTGGTCCTACAACATATAGAAGTATTGGTGGAAATTGCTATTGTCTTGTGGTAGTGGATGATTACTCAAGATATACATGGGTTTTCTTTCTTCATGACAAGGCCGATACATATGACACATTCAAGAAATTCTTTACAAGGGCCGAAAATGAATTTGAGCTCAAGGTGGAGAAAGTGAGGAGTGACAATGGAAGTGAGTATAGGAACACAAGAGTTAAGGAATGGTGTGATGTGAAAGGAATCAAGCATGAATTCTCAACCAAGTACACTCCGGGACAAAATGGTCTTGTTCAGACGAAAAATAGAACCTTAATTGATATGACAAGATCAATGCTCTCCGAATATAATGTTTAGGATAGCTTTTGGGCCGAAGCAATCAACACGGCTTGTCATGCCTCTAATAGATTGTATTGCCATAGATTTCATAACAAGACCCCATATGAGTTGCTCATTGGAAGGAAGCCAAATATATCATACTTTAGAGTGTTTGGTTGCAAATGCTATATTCTCAAGAACCCATTGTTCCTCAAAGAATTCATCATGTTCTTCCAAAGGATCATCTGGTGGATCAAATCATGGGTGATATTAGTAAGAGTGTCCAAACTCGATCTCACATTGCTTCATTTTGTGAACATTATTCTTTTGTATCTTTTCTTGAACCTAACTGTGTAGATGAAGCATTGAGAGATCCGGATTGGGTGAATGCTATGCATGAAGAATTAAATAATTTCACCCGGAATCAAGTTTGGGATTTAGTTGAGAGGCCCAAGAATTATAATGTTATTGACACTAAATGGGTCTTTAGAAACAAGCAAAATGAAGATGGAATGGTTGTGACAAACAAGGCAAGATTGGTAGCTCAAGGCTTCACTCAAGTCGAAGGTTTGGATTTCGGTGAAACTTTCACTCCCGTTGCTAGATTAGAAGCTATTAGAATTTTATTAGCTTATGCTTGCTCTCACAATATAAAACTTTTTCAAATGAATGTGAAAAGTGCTTTCTTGAATGGCAAGATTAGTGAACTTGTTTTTGTTGAGCAACCTCCCGGTTTTGAAGATCCCAAGAAGCCAAATCATGTATACAAGCTCTCTAAAGCTCTTTATGTTCTTAAGCAAGCTCCACGAGTTTGGTATGAAAGATTGAGGGACTTTCTTATCTCTAAGGGCTTCAAAATTGGTAAGGTTGACACTACTTTATTCACTAAAGCAATTGGTAAGGATTTGTTTGTTTGTCAAATTTATGTTGATGATATTATCTTTGGTTCAACTAACCCAAGCTTTTGTGAGGAATTTGGTGAAATGATGTCTAGAGAATTTGAGATGTCCATGATTGGTGAATTGAGTTTCTTTCTTGGATTTCAAATCAAGCAACTCAAGGAAGGCACCTTTGTGTGTCAATCAAAATATGTGAAGGATATCTTGAAGAAATTTGGTATGGAAGATGCAAAACCAATCAAGACTCCTATGGCCACCAATGGGCATCTCGACCTAGATGAGGGAGGTAACCCGGTTGACCAAAAGCTTTATCGTTCTATGATTGGTAGTTTGCTTTATTTGACCGCATCTAGGCCCGACATCATGTTTAGTGTTTGCATGTGTGCACGATTTCAAGCCGCACCTAGAAAATGTCATTTGACCGCCGTTAAAAGGATCTTGAGATACTTGAAATATTCTCCTAATATTGGTTTATGGTATCCCAAGGGTGCTCATTTTGATTTGGTTGGATTCTCGGATTCGGATTATGCGGGGTGCAAGGTTGATAGGAAAAGCACCTCCGGTGGTTGTCAATTTCTTGGAAGATCTCTTGTATCATGGTCATCAAAGAAGCAAAATTCCGTGGCTCTTTCAACCGCCGAAGCGGAATATATCTCGGCCGGAAGTTGTTGTGCACAATTGTTATGGATGAAGCAAACTCTTCTCGATTATGGTGTGAAATTTGATGAAATTCTCTTGTTGTGTGATAATGAAAGTGCCGTGAAGATTGCTTCTAATCCGGTTCAACATTCAAGAACCAAGCATATTGATATCCGCCTTCATTTTCTTAGAGATCATGTGAACAAGGGTGATATCAAGATTGATGGTATTGGCACGGATGATCAATTAGCCGATATATTTACCAAGCCTTTGGATGAATCTCGGTTTTATAAGTTAAGAAATGATTTAAATATCATTGACTTCTCAAATGTGGCTTGAAAACTAGCACATGTGGCATATGGTTCTTTCATGCACTCTTTGTTTCATTTTTCTGAATTTTTGAGGTATTTTTGATCCAATTATGAGTTTTCATGATTTTACTTGATTTATTTTTGAATTTTTGTTGAAACTTGCTCATATGAGTCTTTTGAAGGTTTTCATGCAAGATTTGAGATTTTTAGATTTTTATATGAGCAATGATCCCAAATTGAAGTTGGAATTGAGAAAAATGGCAAAAATTTGGGCTGTCTGAAATTTGGTACAGCGGACGGTCCGCGGGTAATGGGCGGACAGTCCGCCGTTCATGAGACTTGTCCACCAGAGGCTCTGCAGAGAAGTTGTCAACTGCAAAAATACACAGCGGACAGTGCGCCAGAGGACCGCGGACGGTCCGCCAGAGGCAGTGCAGAATTTGCCAGAGGCAATTTTCAGTCGTGTGGCAGTGTGAAAATTCAAAGGCGGACGGTCCGCCAGGGTTCCGCGGACAATCCGCGAATGGACAGGAAGGTGGGGTCGGCCAGACTTGACTTATATTGGATGTCCCTCTCACTCCCCTCCACCAAACCGCACACAACATCCAAAATCTCTCTCTCTTTCTCTCTCAAGCACGTGGGGGAGACGACAAGGTCAAGGCTTTTTGGCGTGGTTCCCGGACGGTCCAAGAACATCCCCGGACTCTTCTCAAGTTTGCGCATCATGACCTCCCGGTATTTTGACGAATCCCTAACTCTTGTTCTTGGATTTTTTTTATTGGAAAGAGTTAGGGTTAGATGCTTCGATCTATTTTTGGACCATGGATTCTTGAAAATACTTGGGGGATCTTGTTCCTAGTGATGAGGAGATGCTATGGTTAAAATTTGGTTGGTGGATTTGAATCAAAACTCAAAGTATGGATGAATCAAAGTTAAGGGCGATTTTGTGTTCCTGCGCAGAACAGATGGGTCGCGGACAGTCCGCATGCTGGATGCGGACGGTCCGCCGTGGTAGTTCATGAACCGCGGACGGTCCGCGTTCAGAAGTGCGGACGGTCCGCCAGTATCAGATTTTTCAGATCAATGCTGAACTGACTTATATCATTATGGATTGGTTCTATTGCTTTAGTAATTGTTCTTATGGTTAAATCTTGATCTCAGGCCACCCCGGAAGATCATCAAGGCCACTGCTTCTAAAATCAAGAAGGTAATGACTTCCAAAAGACAAAGAGACAGTGATGACTCCGATGATGTGGACTATGCTCCAAATATCAGTGAGATGGCTGCAGCTTCTTCAGTAGGAGATGCAGGTGATGAGTCTTCAGAGGAAGAGACTGAGGGGGTTGATGATGATGTTACAGATTTGATGGGGCTAGATCTACCTAGCCGACAGTGGACTGCAGAAAGCTATGCCAATGCAAGAGCAATGGATAAATTCAGCTTGCCTCGTGACACCAACATTCTCTTCTTCAAAACTGAGGTACAAAAAGATGTTTACTTTGGTCATCTAGTTAAGAAGAATGTATTCAAATATCAGACCATTGACCTAGGCTATATGAGACAACAACAAGTCATGTCTGATCTAGTAGATAGATTTCAGCAAATGGGGTTAGCAAACTTTCTGCAATATAGGTGTGATTGGAATGAAACTGTGATACGTCAGTTCTATGCCACTCTAGAGATCAACATGGTTGAGGAAACTTTTAGGTGTACAACTGGCAAGAGAACCTATTATGCTACATTTGCACAGTTTGCTGAGGCAAATCAATTGGATTATAATTTCATCAATAGTGAGCAAAGTATGAATGTTGTGTTAGAAAACCCTCTAGATGAGAATGACTACCCCATGTTCTATGAGCCTGCACATCTTGGAATTGCTAGAACATTTGGGGGCACTCAGGGTCTGAGGCATCATCCCGCAGTAATCAATAAGATTGTCAGAGTCACGTTCATGCCTAAGAGTGGCAACAAGGACAAGATTAGAGGGCACTATTGGAATGTGATATCTCATATCATGAACGGAAATAGAATAAATGTCATCGCTCTTATCATGGATCAGCTTGCAGATTTGAGGCTTAACATGGAGATGAACCTATATTTTGCTCCATACATTATGTCCATCATCAAGGTTAAGTCTAGCTTCAGAGGGTTATGTGAATGCAAGAACACACCTTTTAGGCCATTCAAGAATGACAATGCTTTTCTTTTGAGGCCTCTGACTCCTTTCCCTGGAGATGATATGGATGCTGATGCACAGGGGAATGATGATGATAGTGATGATGATGCTCACATGGGAGCAGCTGCAGCTCAGCATGCCATGCCACCACCGCATCCTCCTGCACAGCAGCAGTGGGCTCCTCCAGCTGGCTACTTTGACCCATACTTTGCATCCATGCAGGAGAGCATGTCCTCTCAGATTGCGGGGTTGGCTAGTCAGATGCAAAATCAGATGAACCTCAACTTCCAGAACATGCAGCAGCAGATGTTCCAGCCCATGATGGCTCAGATGCAGGGGTTTCAGGAGAGTTTACACTCAGATATAGCAGCTCTTGACTCACGTTTTGAGGATTTTCCCTCTTCTGAGCAGTTTGAGCAGCTTGAGCAAAGACAGGAGCAGCTAGAGCAGCGCTTTGATACCTTCAGCACAGCCTTCACCGGATTTTCTGACCACTTCTACTCAGTATTTCCGGCTCCAGTGCCGCCTCCAGAGTTCTACCCGCACCAGCCGTTCTACCCACCACTGCCTCCTCCGCCGCCGATGGATTGACTTTCTTGGCAATTGATGTCAAAGGGGGAGAAGGAGCTTTGGAGTGCTTGGATCTAGGGGGAGCTCATGGACTTCTCATGGAGATCATTTGTTTTCGGCTTCCGCTTGCTACTCGTGCTTATTTGTGTTGAACTATTGCATTACATGTTCATGATGTGTGTCTTGCATGAACTCGATTTGAGACTTGTGTTTGGATTTGAACATTTGGTTTGTAATGTGTGATGAACTTTATTAGTTTGTGCTACTCTTATCTATTTATGTTCATCTTGTGGTTATGAGGTTGTGCTAACCATGCTAAAATTCATATCATATATATCTTGTATCTTGTATGCCTCGATTTCCACTTGTAGGGAAAACTCCGTCAAAAGTTTCAAATATATATATATATATATGTGTGTACTTGGTATTCATGAAAATTTATATGCACATATCAAGGGGGAGTTCTCTCTACTCATCGAACTTGGTGAATTTATTCATACCATATTCTGAAATTTTCAAGAAAATGAGTAAGTTCTTCCAAAGTTCAATTCCAAGTCCACCTTATGCCTAGTGTATAAAGTTGACTTCAACACTTTTATCACTCCAAAATTTAGTGTTGTCATCAATTACCAAAAAGGGGGAGATTGAAAGCATCTAGGCCCCTAATTCGAGTTTTGGTAATTAATGACAACGGTTTGTGGATTAACGATTTCATTTGAGATAATGAGTATAGGTCGATCCACGGATGAAAGAGATTTGGTTGTGAACGTATGGAGTTTTGGAGATGATGAGCAAAGCTCGGGCTCAAGGCAAAGGTATAAAATAGGGCTTTTGTATTTTACCGGTCACAAGGCGTTTAGTGGATGAAAAGTGACCGAATTTGTTGGATAGATAGCCGTACTATCAAGAGGGGTTGTGTACTCATGCTTGACGGGTTTTTAGTGCCATTTTGCTCAAAATGTCTAGTTGCATGCATGAGGGCTAACGGCGTTTTGAAAAGATTTGAAAAAGACTAATTTTGAGAGCTGACTGAGTAACAGCGGACAGTCCGCACCCGAGGGGCGGATAGTCCGCGCCCGTTCCAGAGAGCTTGCAGAGGCTCTGGTGGGCTGGCGGACAGTCCGGCCCAGGTGGGCGGACGGTCCGCCACCTCTTCTCAGATTTGTACCAGAGATGGTGTCTCTCTAGTGGGCTTCAAAGTTGAACGGAGAACAGTCCGCCCATGGGGCGCGGACGGTCCGCCGGCTAATCTCATATTTGTACCAGAGAGGTTGTTTCTCTGGTTTGGGCTGAAAAGTGAATTGCGGACGGTCCGCCCTTGGGGCGCGGACGGTCCGCAGGCTAATTCGATTTTGTTCCAGAGAGCTTGCTTCTCTCTGAGTCAGATCTCTTAACTGCGGACGGTCCGCCCCTGGGGCGCGGACGGTCCGCCGGGGTTTAACGGCTAGTTCTGACACGCATTAAATGCACTCTGACTCACTGGTTTATAACGGCGGACGGTCCGTGTTTTCGCAAAAAAGAGTGTGACGGCTAGTTTTTGGAGGGATGTCTATATATACCCATTGCCCGGACTTTGGGTGCCTCTCTTGGCAATTTGGACAACATTCTTGACATCATAGAGCTAAGGCATCCCTCTCTCACACACACTTGCTTAGAGATTGCATTCTTGAGAGTGTGAGAGCTTCCTAGTGCATTGCATCAAGAGTTTGAGCTTTGTGGCATTAGGGAAACTTCAAGCAAGCGTCATCAACTTGTTACTCTTGGGAGTTGCCGCTCCCTAGACGGCTTGGAGAAGAGGATTTCGTGGAGCTCCTCCAAGGAGATTGTTGAGGAGCCCCGATTTCGGTTGTGAGAGGTTTGTGCTCACCTCACCGAAGTGGTGAAGAGCAACTCTAGTGGAATCGAGGTGTGGAGCGGTTCCTTGATTCAAGCCGGCTCAAGATCAAGAGGTTCTTGATAGAGGAGCGGTTGATTCTAGGAATCCACCTCAACGTGGATTAGGGGTGACCGGCAAGTCATCGACACCACGGGATAAATTCTTGTGTCAAGCTTGGTTACTTCTCTTGCTCACTTTAATTCTTGTTTTTACTTTGAGCAATTTACTTTACTAGAGCTTGAGTTGTATCTTGTCACCCTAGGTTGCAAACCCATCTAGAGATAGTAATAGCATGACATACGGCTTTCCTTTGTTACTAATTAATTTTCTCTAGTGTTGTTGGCTTTAGATTTTAAACCGCCTATTCACCCCCCCTCTAGTCGGTGTTCTTGATCCTACAGATGCCCCTGCTGCTGAGAGAAATTCTTACAGGAGAGCGGTTGATAAAGACCGTGAAGTGAGTTGTCTCATGCTAGCTTGCATGGAACCTGAGCTGCTGATGCAGTTTGAGAATAACCATGCGGCGCACGATATGATCGTGGCGCTATGGGACATGTTCCAGACTCAGGCCAGGACTGAAAGGTTCAATGTGTCCAAGGCCTTTGCTAAAACTAAGCTAGCAGAAGGAGCACCATTAGGGCCGCATGTAATCAAGATGGTTGGTTACACACAGAGATTGGAGAAGCTAGGCTTCCCACTTGGCCAAGAGTTGGCCACTGATTTCATTCTTGCCTCTTTACCTCCGAGCTATGGAAACTTCGTTTCGAACTACCACATGCACGGGGCTAAGAAGGGCTTGAATGAGCTATGCGGCATGCTCAAAACGGCAGAGAGTGACATCAAGAAAAGCACAGGTGGCGGCCATGTGATGGCTGTCCAGAATAAGCCTACTTTCAAGAAAAAAGATTCTTCTTGGAAGAAGAAGAAGAAGGGCAAGGCTAAGGTTGCGAACCCCAAGCCAATACCTACACCTAAGGCTAAACCTAGACCAGCTACAGACAAGGGGTGCTTTCATTGTCACCAGCCAGGACACTGGAAGAGGAACTGCAAGCTGTACCTAGCCATACAGAAGAATCGTTCTTCCACCTCGGGTACGCTTGTCGTTCATATTACAGAAATATTTATCGCTGACTCTTATGTTAATTCTTGGGTATTTGATACCAGATCGGTTGCTCATATATGCAATTCGATGCAGGGAATGACAAAGAGTAGAAGCGTTGAAAGAGGAGAAGTTGACTTCCATGTCGGCAATAATGCAAGAGTTGCTGCTTTGGCCGTCGGGATAATGCAACTACACCAACCGTCAGGATTTATCTTGGAGCTTAATAATTGTTATTTTGTTTCTAGTTTGAGTCGAAACATTGTGTCTCCTTCATGTTTGATGAAGGATGGTTATTCTTTTACGAGTGAAAACAATAGTTGTGTGATCTCTAAGAATAATATGTTTGTGGCTTTAGCGTCCATTAAAAATGGGCTATTCATTTTAAATCTTGATGATTCTCCTGTCTGTAACATAAGTGCTAAAAGGCCTCGGCTAAATAATTTGAATCATACCTACATGTGGCATTGTCGTCTCGGTCATATAAGCGAGAAATGCATGAAGAAGCTCCATGAGGATGGACTTCTAAGTTCGTTTGATTTTGAATCATATGAGACATGCGAAACTTGTTTGCTAGGCAAGATGACCAAGACGCCGTTCACAGGTTTTCCAGAGAGAGCATCAGATTTGCTGGGACTCATACATACTGATGTGTGTGGACCAATGAGCTCGACTGTTAGAGGAGGATTCCAATACTTTATTACTTTTACTGATGACTTAAGTAGATATGGTTATGTCTACTTGATGAGGCATAAGTCTAAAACCTTTGAAAAGTTCAAGGAATTTGAGAATGAAAGTTGAAAATCAGCGTGGCAAGAAGATTAAAGCCTTGCGATCTGATCGTGGGGGCGAATATCTGAGTCACGAATTTAGCGATCATTTGAAGAGTTGTGGAATTGTTCCACAACTTATGCCGCTTGGAATGCCTCAAAGGAACGGGGTTTCCGAGCATCGTAATCGAACTCTGTGGATATGGTTCGATCAATGATGAGCCAATCGGACTTACCATTGTCATTTTGGGGTTACGCTCTAGAAACAGCAACTTTCACACTGAACAGGGTGCCGTCAAAATTTGTAGACAAGACACCATATGAGATATGGACTGGCAAGACTCCCAGTTTATCTTTTCTAAAAATTTGGGGTTGTGAAGCATTTATCAAACGACTCCAGTCTGACAAGCTTGCACCCAAATCGGATAAGTGCATATTCGTGGGATACCCAAAGGAGACCTTAGGGTATTGCTTCTACAATCGATCTGAGGGCAAAGTGTTTGTCACTCGGAACGGAGTTTTCCTAGAAAAAGAGTATCTCAAAGGAGAGAACAGTGGAAGAACGGTGCAACTCAAAGAAGTTCGAGATGAGCCAATAGGACAAGACTCTACAAGTGATGCTAATGTAGCTGAACAAGTTGAGATGCCTATGGCAACAGAAGCACCTCCGCAACCACGAAAGTCAGTAAGGCTCCGCACAGCGTGGGAATTATTATTGTTAGACAATGATGAGCCTGCGATATATGCAGAGGCGATGGTAGACCCTGACTCCGAGTCATGGCAAGATGTCATAAAATCCGAAATAGAATTCATGAAGGAAAATCAAGTTTGGAACTTGACAGACCCGCCTGATGGTGTGAGAACCATAGAATGCAAATGGATCTATAAGAAGAAAAAAGATATGGATGGAAATGTTCACATCTATAAAGCTCAACTTGTCACAAAAGGTTTTTGACAAGTTCAAGGAGTTGACTACGACGAGACTTTCTTGCCCGTAGCGATGTTTAAATCTGTTTGGATTATTCTAGCTATTGCTGCATATTTCGATTATGAAATATAGCAGATAGATGTCAAAACAGCTTTCCTTAATGGAAATCTAACCGAGGACGTGTATATGATGCAGCCCGAGGGTTTTGTCGATCCAACCAATGCTGGAAAGATATGCAAGCTTCAAAAATCTATTTATGGATTAAAGCAAGCATCTCGGAGTTGGAATATTCATTTTGATGAAGTAGTCAAAGGGTTTGGCTTCATTAAAAATGAAGAAGAAGCTTGTGTTCACAAGAAGGAAAGTGGGAGCTCTGTTGTATTTCTAATCTTGTATGTGGATGACATACTGCTGATTGGAAATAATATTCCTATGCTTGAGTCCGTAAAGACTTCACTGAAAAATAGTTTTTCAATGAAGGATTTAGGAGAAGCAGCATACATACTGGGCATCAAGATCTATAGAAATATATCAAAAAAACTTATAGGATTAAGCCAAAATACTTGCATTGACAAAGTGTTGAAGCGGTTCAACATGGAAGAGGCCAAGAAAGGGTTCTTGCCTATGTCACATGGCATACATCTTAGCAAGACTCAGTGTCCTACGATGATGCATGAGCAAAGTTTCATATGCCTCAGCAATTGGATCTATCATGTATGCAATAATAAGTACACGCCCAGATGTTTCTTATGCTCTAAGTGTTACGAGCAGGTACCAGTCAGATCCAGGTGAGAGTCACTGGACAGCTGTGAAAAACATCCTCAAGTACTTGAGAAGAACTAAGGATGTATTTCTAGTCTATGGAGGTGAGGAGGAACTTGTTGTAACTGGTTACACTGATGCTAGCTTCCAAACTGACAAAGACGATTCAAAGTCTTAGTCCGGTTTCGAGTTCAAAGTAAATGGTGGTGCGGTTAGCTGGAAGAGTTTCAAGCAGGAAACGGTGGCCGATTCTACAACAGAAGCTGAGTACATCGCAGCTTCGGAAGCTGCGAAGGAAGGTGTTTGGATAAGGAAGTTCCTTATTGAGTTTGGTGTGTTCCCTAATGCCTCTAGCCCGCTAGATCTCTACTGTGACAACAGTGGAGCTATTGCGCAAGCCAAGGAGCCAAGGAATCACCAGAAGAGCAAACACGTTATGCGGCGATTTCATCTCATTCGAGAGTTCATCGATCGTGGTGAGATCCAGATATGCAAAATACACACGAACCTGAACATTTCAGATCCGTTGACAAAACTCCTTCCACAGCCTAAGCATGAGAGGCACACAAGAACAATGGATATTAGATACATTCTAGATTGACTCTAGTGCAAGTGGGAGACTGTTGGAAATATGCCCTAGAGGCAATCATATTTTCTTGTATTCATAATTAATAAAGTGTTCCTTGAATATTCATGGTTGACAACTTGTATTGATTAATGCTTATGTGAAGTATTTATGAAACTCTTTACTTGTATGAATATTCTAAAGTGTTCCTAGTCGGAGTTCATGTGAGGACACACATGAAAATTAGACTAGCACATGTATTAGTTGATTGACTACATTTCACAAGTCATGGATATGAGGATATCAAAGTAATAATGTGGGCTCATGTGAGACATGAGACTGAACTGACCCAACACGAGATGATGACTTCTCATTACACAATATGTACGTTGTGTCCTAAGACCTGAGATCGTCGTATGTACTCAAGATGTGAACCGACATATTTAGGAGCCATCAAACGCTGCACCGTAACAGAGTAGTCATAAAGATGGCTTTCGGGTTTGTCAAGAAGCATGTTGTGAGACATAGTCGGTCAAGATGGGATTTGTCCCTCTCTATAAGAGAGAGATATCTCTGAGCCCCTTGAGTGATTCGGATCAGGAAATGCATGGCCATGCTGGGGTTAAGAGTTAACCAAGGATTCCAAATCACAGGATCCAGAAAGAGTGGTCAGCTTCAAGCTAGACTAAATATCGTGAGGCAAAGGGAACAACATGTATAAAATTATGACGGCTCGACAGATATGATTCGCGCGTGCTTAGGAGTTGACACGTCTTGCTAGAGACCGCTATCAACTATTAACCAGTAGGAGTACTGGGCCATGTCTATTCACGCGTGAACTCATAGGGTCACACACTTAAGGGCCAGAAGCCAAATGAGGATGAGATCCAAATTAGACTGGGCTTTCATGCACTAATGGGCCTTGAGGGGCCCATTGAGTTGGACCTTTGGTGGGGGCTTAGAGCAGCCCACCTAAAGGGGGCGCCCAAGGTGGGGCCCACTAGGGCCCATCTAGGGGCGCCCACCAGGGCTATAAAATGACGGGAGGAGGGGGGAGGGGGCGCCCCAACCAGCAAACCCTGGCCATCCCCTCAGTTGGAGCCACCCTCCCTCTCTCTGCTGCTCCTCCTCCCGCGCATCAAGCCCTAGTTCGTTCTCGCGGATTTAGCAATCCGGAGTGCGACGCTTCTTCCCGTACGTGTGGACTTCGTGGAGGTGCTACCCTTGCTGCACAAGGACGAGCCGTTCGTGAGGAGGTTCACGCAACTGCACTGCCGGCTTCTATCTGCACTACACCGACGCACTACAGAAGTTCCGCAACCGCGCGTCTAGTGGTAATCCCATGATCTATAACTGCAGTAATCCTGGTTTATGCGGTATAAAATTTTTATTTTTGCTACCCCATATTCCTACACCGCAAACACCGCCACACGTCGAGGTCATCGCCAACTCCACCGCCGGCACAAGCACCCACCGCCGTCGCTGCCAGCCTCTACCAAAAGCCACAAGGCGCATGTCCCACCATGTAGGGCGCCGCCCCTCATCCTGAGGGCGCCAGATCCACACACGAACCCAGCGCCCTAGGCAGACACCCCCATCTCCATCCTCGACTGCCTAGGCCGCCGCGAGTAGGCAAGCCAGGCCGAGAGCCAACCCCCCCCCCCCACACACACACACTACCGCCCCGCGCACGGGCTCTGGCTGTCGCTCCGCCCGCCATGTCTCTTAGCCAGGGTGAGCCGGATCCGGCCTCCCGAGCCACGAATTCGGCAACCAGGCAGCATAGGCCGGCGCCATACGTGCCCGCCCGAGCCCCGGCCGGCGCCGTAGGGGCGGCCTAGCCGAGCTCCACGCAGGCCCGGCTCACCCCTTCCCCCTTCCGGACCGCCACCACGTGAGAAGAGGCCCCACCGCTGCCATCTCGGTGAGCCGCGCGGCTTTGCCGGCGTTCTGCTCCGGTGGCGGCACGGCGGGAGAGGGGGAAGGAATGACTAGGCGGCCGCTAGGTTCGGGGCCTTCCGTCGCCCACACGGGGGGCTACGTGAGGGCAAGGGGCTTCTCCATTTGTGGTCCCACACGTTGTCCCAGTCATTATCCTCCCCAGCCTTACCTTCTCCTCTCCGCTCGGCCTCACGCTCTCCCTCCGCCACCTCCCTCCCCAGAGATGGTGGCCAGTCCTCCCTCCCGTTCCTGTTCTATACTCCCTTCTCTTCCTCCCCGACCTCCCCTCTCCTTCCCCCTCTGTTCGGCCCACACCTCGTGCCCGCTGTGAGGAGCGGCGGCAGGGCAAGGCGCGGTGGCTGCATCCATCGGGGGGCCGGTGCGAGGAGTTCCGGGTACGCCTCCCTCCCCCTCCCCTCCGACCGTTCCCTCCCTCCCCTGTCAGCCCCTCCCTCTTCTGCGCCCGTGCCTGACACCCCTGTCCTCCCGCCGGTTGTTCCCGCACCTACAGCGTAATGGGGCCCACACTTGGCAAGCCAGTTTGGGTAGTGTCACTGACTCGTCAAGTTTGACTAGCCGTAGGCCTAATTTGGAGAGCTGGATGGGCTGGCGAGAGGATAAACAGGCTGTTGGAGGCCGATTTTGCTACTGAGTAGCTAAAAATTTGGGTAGGCGTGCCAGAGTGCATTTTTGTATGTTAAAAATTGTCATCTAGACAAGTCATGGGGCATGATTTCCATATCTGCAGTAATCTGGACTGTTGTTTTCTCTTCACGTCTGTTAAAACCCACGTGAATCACCTGAAATTGTTTTTTTCTTTTTCAGATAACGACCTGAGGTTCTTTTTTTTAGATAACGTTTCTATGAAGCTACTCCTCTTAAAGGAAACAAAAGAAATCTATGAAGCTACTTTGTCGAGATAGGATTTGACTTTCAAGCTCAGGCTTCAGCTCCGATGCTCACATTCAGGCCCTGTTTAGTTTTCACCCAGTAAACGCAAAAAAGCCGTAAACGCAAAAAAGTGAAAAGGAATCTTACTAATTTGAAGTATTAAATGAAGTATATTTACAAAACTTTTTGTATGGTTGGGCTGTAAATCGCGAGACGAATCTAATGAGCCTACTTAATCCATGATTTGCAACAGTGATGCTACAGTATCATCTGTTGATTATTGATTAATCATGGATTAATTAGCATCATTAGATTCGTCTCGCGATTTACAACTCATCTGTGCAAAAGGTTTTGTAAATAGACTTCATTTAGTACTTCAAATTGGCAAAATTCCTACGCAAAAAAAAATTATGTTTACATGTAAAACGAACTAAACAGGCCTCACCAACCTGCGGTGTGAGACTGTTGTCTGTGTGGACGTCGAGCGGCGGATCCAACCGGCGATGATAAATCAATTAATGCAGCAGGTTAGCCATGCTCGTGGCAGTAGGTAGTAGCATTGTAGCAAGCATGTGGTGCCTCTGAAGTCTCTACATTCAGAGCAGGTGTGTGTAAATTAGTCCAACAACTTATAAAATGCTCAATTTAGTGCAATAACTAGGTTTTAATTTCCGACCGGTCTCTGGTAACCGCCAGCCTCCGGTACCGGTATACCGGTCCGGTTTGGCCGGTTACCGGTCGGAACCGGTGGAATTCAAATTTGAATTCAAATGGCGCAGTTCAACCGGTTCGTACCGGTATACCGGCCGGTTAGACCGGTATACCGGCCGGTTAGACCGGTATACCGGCCGGTTTAATCGGTAACCGGTCGGTTTGACTGGTAACCGGTCAAATTCAATTTTTTTTCTTTTTTGGTTTAAATTCAAATGCCCGCAAAGTATACTAAATAAATGTTTGTATAACATATTTTAGTCTAAATGAACCCTCCAACCCTCTTTTGTACTATTTTTACATTGTATTTGTATACTTTTGTATGCACGTTTTTTTATTTAACTTCAAATCTCCGCAAACTATACTAAATGAACCAATTTTTGAGAAAATTTGACACCATTAGATTCGTCGCACCTTGAAGTATTTTTAGGATTTTTTTGAGAATTTTTCATTCTTTTTGAATTTAAATTTAAATTTTGAATTTGTGCCGGTTTGGTACCGGCCCAAACCGGACCAGTTCCCACCGGTTAGGTGAACCCTGGCAATAACTTGACAGATGGGTGCATATTGGTCTAATAACTTGTAAAATGTCCAACTTAAGACAATAACTTGGCAAATAGGTGTATTCACAGTCCAAACATTATACGGCAATGTAACTAACGCAAAGTCTCAAAAAAGAGTGTATTCATGTTAGGACAAATTATTAAGTATTATTTGACCATTGATTTTTATGTTGCGCCTACGTGGCAATGTATTTGGCCAGGATAAAAACCCTCATTGTTTAGAAATTAATGTTATGTCTTTGCATTAATTATTTTTGTATAGTGATTTAATTTTAATTAAAATTATTTGATTTGATATTCAGTATTGAAAAATTCACCCTCACTGTTTTTATTATGTTTGATTATATGCACTACTAGACTAAAAAAGCCAATACGATGATACAAACTTTTGATACCATTTAGGAGCTTGGTACATATATTAAGTCTCGTATATTCGTTAGAAAGAAAAAACAAACATGAGCATTGTTGAATACATAAGCAGAAGTGCAGAAAAAACCTAAGATTTCATGGTCTCTCTTATCGACTTCAGTGTTTGAGTGATGCTAATGGTGTAATTCTAAAATTTATTTGCATTTGAACTAATACAAAAATATGCATAGTTAAAAAGCAATAACCGGATCACCATCAATAATTTTCATTTATAAATTTAAAAATTATTGACGTTCATCTACTTTGCTTAATATGTTGTTGTTGTAATGGTGGTTAAATAATATATTATTTTTAATAAAACCATAATTAAGTTATTTCAAAAATAAAATTATTGGTGTCCATTGCGACACAAAAATCTACGGTCAAATAACACGTTCCGACCTGAATATACTCTTTATTGTGACTTGATGTTGCAAATATATTGTCGTGTAATGTTTGAACCTACCAATTTACCAAGTTATTACACTAAATTAAGTATTTTCTAAGTTGTTGGATCAATCTGCACCCAGTTATCAAGTTATTATACAAAATTGAGCACTTTACAAGTTGTTGGACAAATTTATACCCACCTGCCAAGTTGTTGTATGATGGGTGCAATTTACTCAATGTTTCATCCGGTCTCCATACCTCTGAATTCAACTAAGGATGGATTCACATCGGATAAGGTTGAAATCGGATTCGGATGTCACCTTTTACCACATTTTAATCTGGATACGAATGCGAATACGGATCTTCGCATATACAAATACAAAACGGATTGTTCGAATCCGGATACCTTGTCAATTTGAAACATAGCGCCAATGTGAGTATCAATTTGCTTTATCAACAATTTTTAGTATATCAGAATTATTATACAAATAGAGAGTAAGAGATTAGAAGATAGCTAACAAAAAAAACATACTTATCTATGATATCTTTCATATTAAATATATAAAAAATATTTTAGACGCAAAGCAAATAAATATTCAAAAAATATTTATATACTTAATAATTAAGATATATAAAAAATATTTTACCATTAAATAGATAAGTAAATTAACTCATATAAAATAATTTTATCATTAAATAAATATATCAAATTAGTTAAACTTAATTTTTATATCATTAATAGTATTGAAATTAATATTATTAGTCATCTAGCTTTTTAAAATTTAAATGGTATACATCAACGAGTAATTAGGTATAGAGATAAATCTAAGATGATTTTACTTGTTATTTTTTCTTTACGGATACGGATATGGTCAGATATTCCATATTTATTTTGAATACGAATATTGAATCGGATAGAGAAAAATTTCGAAAATTGGATTCGAATGCATCCATATAACATAAATAAATCGGATATGAATACGAATATTCATATTAACGTTTTAAGTGAATACGAATCCAGATAATTCGAATATTCAACCATTCATATCTATCCTCAGATTCACCATGCACAACCGGTTCATTCGTCCGAGCCAAGCTCGTGCTAGCTGTCGGTCCACAGGTGGAATCATAGACCAACCCCTATGACTATGAGCAGTCCAATCGGATCCCTCCCCCCACTTTCATGAATCATGAGCACCGATGCCCTGAAAGTCTGAATCTTAACCGCCTTTCCCTGTGCCGAAGCTACCACGAACAAGCAAAGTGGCGAGCTCGGAATCACCGCGGCAGCAGCAGCAGCATGAGGAGCAGCACAGTGCGTGCGACCTCCTCCCGCTGCTGCCGCCCTGCCGCGAGCCCAGCAGAGTCCAGCCAGCGGCACGGCAGCATCAACGAGCCTTGACCGCACCGCATCAGGTTTGAACGCGGCCGGGAGCTAGCGTACCGGCCACTACTAGTGCCACTGCCCACTGCTACGGCTCCGGAAAGTCTGGCAGTTGCGTGCATGTGTGCGAGAGCGGCGTCCTGTCGTCGGTCTGAACATTGCACTGGGTTCAAACAGGGAGAGTCTTTGAAGGAACAGGGAAAGGCGCCGAGGCGGGAGGCAGCGGCAAGGTCACGATAGCCCCGGCCGGCCAGGTGTCCTCCTGTAACAAACATGGCATTATTTATGTCATTTCGAGACATTTTAGTGATCGAATGACAACATAATCAATGAGACTAATGGTTTTATTAAGTGAACATTTCTAGATCTCAGGGATGAAGTAAAAAAGACATGCAAAACAAAACACGAAAAAAAGAACTCAAAGAAACACTGAACTGGACGAGTTCTACTGAAACCAGTAGCACCGGAAGAACCGATGCCTACAGCATCGGTGCATCCGATGGTTGCCGGAAGATCTGACGGTCTGGCTTTGGTGTAAGACTGAGCGCCTCTGGAAATCAAGTGAAGAAAAAATGAAGCACCGGTTGAACCGACGGTGTCAAGAGAACTGTCGGTGCAATCAATGTACTATGTTCCAGAGACGATGTCAAGCGCGAGAGAGCCACGCCTTCAGTACCGGTTGAATCGGTGGAGTGTCGAAGTAAGGCGTCGGTACACTGACGTCAGCAAGGGCAACGGATACATGGAGATCAAGAGGCACCGGTTGAACCGACACTAAGTCATCGGGTAAACCGGTGGTTGCCAACTCAGTTGCAGAAGCGTCAGAGAAGCCAACGGCTAGTTTCAGCTTGTGAGTGACCGGAAGAACCGATGCTGAAGCACCGGAAGTTCCGATGCCCACACAGAAATGCTGCTAACGGCTACAAACGCCTAGTTCGACTTGGATGCCTATATATATGAGCTCTCCGGGTCATTTGAAGTTTGCTGGAGTTGCTGGACATCCCACACACACCCAAGAACACCTCCAAGCCATCCAAGAGCATAAAAGATCAAATCGTTAGTCCTTAGCACAAGCTTTGTGAGTGTTAGTGTAAGGTTAGCTCTTCAGAGAGTGATCAAGCAAGATTTAGATACTTGTGTTGTGGTTCTAGAGTGAACCATCCTTGTATCTTGGTGCGCCGGCCATCCTTGGAGCTTTGGTGGCTCGCCGGCAAGTCAACGACTCTCCGACTTGGTGTGGAGCGGCATCGACGACATTGTGCGGGGGACGGAGACCCCTCCTTCGTGAGCAATCTCCCTTAGTGAAGATCGGGATCCAGGTGACCGTGATTGTGTTCACGGAAGAGACTTTATTGCTGGAAGCGATACTCTTCGTGAGTGCTTCAACAACGTGGACGTAGGGGCGCCTTTGTGGCAATTCGAACCACGGGATAAATCCTCGTGTCGAGAGTTCGCTTCCTCTCATCCCTCTCTTTAAGCTTCCGTATTTCATATTGCAATTTATGTGTCTTTACTTTTATAGAGTAGTTTCTTGATAGGATTGGCTATATGTTGCTAAACTCTTTTGGGATGAGGGTTTCAGACTAAGGTGGACCGTAGTTGCACATCTAGATAGTTTGATTTAGTTTAAGTTTTGTGCAAACTAGTTGGAGCCACAGGTTAAGGTTTTTAAATTGTCTAATTCATCCCCTCCCCCTCTTAGCCTAGAGCACCCGATAACTTTCAATTAGTATCAGAGCCAGGTTCTCACTTCTCTCACAAAGAAAGCCAATTCCATTGGCAAATTTGTGTTTACCGGCTCATTAGATCGGTAGGCTTCACCGCCTAGTGAGTTAACTCTTAGGGGGAAAGGATGGATCCTTTTAGACCCGCTCCACGGTTCGACGGCACGGGCTTCCAACGATGGAAGATGCTAATGCAAGCCCATCTCCAAACGATGGGACTAAACGTTTGGAGAGTTGTGAGTGAGGGCATAAAAAATAATGGTCAACAAGAGAAGCAATATGATGTCACCGCAAAATGTATAATTTTGTCTTCTCTTAGTGATAATGTGTTCAATCGTGTTTATTCTTGTGAAAATGCTAAAAAGCTATGGCAAACTATCATCGAGAACCATGAGGGCACGGAGGATGTTGCCAACGAAAGATATCATATTCTCATTTATAAGCTTAATAGTTTTAAACAACTTGATGAGAATGCCGAATCTATGTACTCACGATTGAATACTCTTTTGAATGAGATTAATTCCTTAGGTGTGAACCAAATTGAAGATTTGGAACTCATTCGCAAGATCCTTCACTCACTCCGAAGGCCGGACTATGATTTGGTGACAACAATTCTATATGAAAAAGATCTCACCACAATGACACCAAATCAAGTCCTCAACAAGGTGATTGCCCATGAGCTATGCAATGACATCAAGGCAAAAGCGTCTTCTTCTTCACCAACGCATAGTGCTCTTGCATGCAAACAACTCAAGAAGTTGAAGAAGATGGCCATCAAAGATAGCTCAAGTGATGAGAAAGAAGAGGATGCAAGAAACTCCTCAAGTGATGATAAAGAGCCAATGCACCTCAACCTCTACAAGCAAGTAAATAAGATGAACAAATGCTTGAAGAAAATCAACTCAATGGGGTATATGGTCTTCCTCAAAGATGGGCCTCACCATCAACTTATGAAGGTTGAGAAGAAGTTCAAGAAGAACAAGCAAAAGAAGGAGAAGAAGCCCAAGCATGAATCATTTGCCATATTTGGTGAATGGGTTAGCGGTGGTGAAGAATCAAGTGCAAGTTCAAGTGATGAATCAAACAAGAAATTCACCACTCGCATGGGATCATCATCCAACACTTGCTTTATGGCTAAATGTATGGATAGCGATGTGAGTGATGATGACTCCGACTCTCCTTCAATTGATGAAATTCTTGACCTTGTTCATGAGCACCAAAAAGTCATTAAGAAGCAATCAAAAGAAATTAAAAACATTAATACTCTCAAAGATCTAAATGCTTCTCTTGCTACAAATTTTGAAGATTTGATGTGCAAATTCAAATTGCTTAGCAAGGAACATGAAGAGCTCAAATTAAAATTAGAGAGCATTAATGATACTAATGACTCTTCGGAAATAAAGCAAACTATTCCTTGTGCAATTTCTATCTCTAGGGTAGATGCTTCAACTTCTTGCATTGATTTAATTGATGATTCTTGCTCTAACCCTTGCAATGAGAAATGTTATGAGAATATTGTTTGTAGAATCATGTGATGATCTCATTGCCAAGGAAAATGATGAGCTCAAGCAAGAAGTGGAAAGGCTCATGAAGGACTTGTATAGATTGAAGGGCAAAGGCATAGAGAGCAATGTCCAATCTTCTCAAAATAACCATGAAGACATGATGAAGAAACTTGAGAAGGGGTCCACCGTGACTTGCTCAAAGTGCCACAAAGAAGGCCATAAGTCGAACAAGTGTCCTCAACCAAATAAGAAGCTTTCGGATGAGAAGAACAAAAAGAAGCTCACAATCAAGAATTCTCTCATCTACACCAAGCCCAACCAGAGAAACAAAAACAATAGCATCTCCTATGTAATCAAAAAGAAGACAAATGACAAGGTGGTTGCTCACAAGGTTGGGAAGAAGTAAAGGAGTTGGAACCACTCCATTTGGGTGCCCAAGGATATCATCACCAATATGAAGGGGCCTCAAACGGTGAGGGTTCCAAAGGAGACTTAAAACCAAGAACGGCTTCGGGAGATTTAGAGTCTTAGCTTACAAGTTGAAGTGAAGGTTCAAGCCAAAACAAGCTAAGCTCACAACTTGGACATTCGTTGCCCAAATCCCCTATTAGGTCATGGTTGATAGATTTAAATTCAAGCATCATGTAGCTCCATTGCTCTTGCTAGGATGTTTGCATGCTTTGCATCTCGTAGTGTTATATATGGTAGGTTGTTTGTGTCATGATTCTAACCCATGAGCAATCTACATGGTTTGATAAGTGTGTAGAAAGCTACACAAGGTTACCCTTCATGGTACATGGACTTCATGAGGTATGTGTTTCATATGTGTACCATGAACACAAGCTATAGAATAAACTTCTCAATTGTGTCAAAATCAATGTGCATACATTTGCTTGGTAATTCAAACAATAAATGCACATATTTAGGGTGAGTTCATCCTATAGGTTGTGATTTTGAGACTAACATGTTTGCAAGTTTATCTTTTGTAGTCTCACGATGGAGTTAACACTGTAAGAGAATGTTATTCACGCTCAATGTGAACAAACAACTCTATAAGAGTGATTAGATAAATTGTGCTTCATGCATATTGAGCCATGCTCCTTAGAACTTAAATGCTCATATCTAAGTTCTTAGCCTATGTGCTCATCTAACACGGCACTATTTATGTCATTTCGAGTGATTTTGGTGATCGTATGACAACGCAATCAATTGGACTAATGGTTTTGTTAAGTGAATATTTCTAGATCCCAGAGATGAAGTAAAAATGGCATACAAAGCAATACACGAAGAAAGAACTCAAAGAAACGCTGAATTGGATGAGTTCTGCAGAAAACAGGAGCACCGAAAGAACCGATGCATGTAGCATCGGTGCATCCGATGGTTGTCGGAAGTTCCGACGCCCTGGCATCAGTGCAAATCTGAGCACCAAATGGAGATCAAGCAAAGACCAAGTCAAGATAGACAAGTCACCGATTGAACCAACGGCGTCAAGCTAGGCATCGGTGCATTGGATGTACTATGTTCCAGAGACGATGTCAAGCACGCAGGAGTCAAGTCTTCAGCACCGGTTGAACCGGTGGTCCATCGGAGCATAGCACCGGTGTAATGACGTCAGCAGGAGAGAAAGAGGCCAACGGCTAGTTGAGTGTTGTGAGTGACCGGTTTAACCGACACACAGTCATCAGTTAAACCGGTGGTGTCGCAGACAGTGCGTCAAAAACTCAACGGCTACTTTAGGTCTGAGAGTGACCGGATGAACCGACGCCGCCCCATACAGAGGCATCGGTTCATCCGATGGTATGTTGTTTTCTGTTGACCGTTGGAGCAACGGCAACAAGACTTGGTGGCCTATAAATACGTCTCACCCCGGCCATTTGAAGTTTGCTGGAGTCCCAAGACATCTCATACACACCCAAGAACACGTCCAAGCCATACAAGAGCCCATTGATCATATCTTTAGGTTTTAGCACTAGCTTTGTAAAGTGTGAGTGCTAGATTAGCTCTTGAGTGAGTGAACAAGCAAGGTTGAGATCCTTGTGGCTGGTTCTAGAGTGAACCACACTTGTATTACGGTGCGCCGGCCCCTTGGAGCAATTGGTGGCTCGCCGGCAAGTCAACGACCCTCCGGCTTGGTGTGGAGCGGCGTCGACGACATTGTGCGGGGACGGAGACCCCTCCTTCGTGGGCAATCTCTCTTAGTGAAGATCGGGATCAAGGTGACCGTGATTGTGTTCACGGAAGAGACTTGATTGCCGGGAAGCGATACTCTTCGTGAGTGCTTCAACAACGTGGACGTAGGGGCGTCTTTGTGGCAATCCGAACCACGGGAAAAATCCTCGTGTCGAGAGTTCGCTTCCTCTCATTCCTCTCTTTAAGCTTCCGCATTTCATATTGCAACTTGTGTGTCTTTACCTTCTTGGTGTAGTATCTTGCTAGGATTGGCTATAGGTTGCAAAACTCTTTTGGGATGAGGGTTACACACTAAGGTGAACCGTAGTTGCACATCTAGTTAGCTTGTTTTAGTTTAAACTTTGTGCAAACTAGTTGGAGCCATAGATTAAGGTTTTAATAGTGCCTAATTCACCCCCTCCCCCTCTTAGGCTAGAGCATCCGATCACTTTCACTGGAGTTGCTGGACATCCCACACACACACCCAAGAACACCTCCAAGCCATCCAAGAGTATAAAAAATCAAATCCTTAGTCCTTAGCACAAGCTTTGTGAGTGTTAGTGCAAGGTTAGCTCTTCAGAGAGTGATCAAGCAAGGTTTAGATCCTTGTGCTGTGGTTCTAGAGTGAACCATCCTTGTATCTTGGTACGCCGGCCATCCTTGGAGCTTTGGTGGCTCGCCGGCAAGTAAACGACCCTCCGGCTTGGTGTGGAGCGGCGTCGACGACATTGTGCGGGGGACGGAGATCCCTCCTTCGTGAGCAATCTCTCTTAGTGAAGATCGGGATCAAGGTGACCGTGATTGTGTTCACGGAAGAGACTTGATTGCCAGAAGCGATACTCTTCGTGAGTGATTCAATAATGTGGACGTAGGAGCGCCTTTGTGGCAATCCGAACCACGGGATAAATCCTCGTGTCGAGAGTTCGCTTTCTGTCATCCCTCTCTTTAAACTTCCGCATTTCATATTGCAACTTATGTGCCTTTACTTTTATAGAGTAGTTTCTTGATAGGATTGGCTATAGGCTACTAAATTCTTTTGGGATAAGGGTTTCACACTAAGGTGAACCGTAGTTGCACATCTAAATAGCTTGATTTAGTTGAAGTTTTGTGTAAACTAGTTAAAACCGTATGTTAAGATTTTTAGAGTGCCTAATTTGCCCCTTCCTCCTCTTAAGCCAGATCACTCGATCTTTTTCACCTCCTCGACCTGCAGGCGCCCGCCCGCACGCCGATGTCGGCGACAGCGGCAGACAGCAGCTGCCCGCGACTCCTTGTCCCCTCCTTCCCCAGTCCCCTCTCTCTGTCTCTCCCTCCCTTCTTCCACAGTGCTCACCCTAGCCGTCGCCGCTCCTTTCTCCTGCCCACTCATCTCGCCCCGTGTGGTTGCGCGTTGTAAAATTTTTGAAAAGGCATCTTTCTACATTTGAAGTACTAAATATAGACTAATCACAAAAATAATTACAGAACTCGTCTGTAAATCGCGAAATGAATCTAATGAGACTAATTAATCCGTCATAAGAGGTTGTTTACTGTAGCATTACTGTAGCAATTTAGCGCCTGATTACAGCCTAATTAGGTTCATTAGATTCGTCTCGCCATTTACAGACAGCAGTCACAATGCATTTTTTATTTCGTCTAGATTTAAGTCTCCATGCAGGTGCTGGAAAAAAAAATTGGAATTTGGTATTTTGCAACGGCTCGGTGTGCCTGACGACGACGCTGACAGCGCGGTGGCCGGCCAAAGTTTACGCTAGCTGACTGCGTCTCTGCATGCACAGCACAGGCACGGGCATGGGTGGAGTGATGGCGATTGGCGAAGGCACGGGTCACCCACGGCCGGCCGGCCTCGTCGTCTGATCCGCCACCACCACCGAGGCAACGAGGTCTCCTTTTCGTGCGGTGGAAGCGAACGCCGCTTCGCGCGGCGGGGGATCGGAGGTCAATTTTTTATTTTGACTCGCCGGAGAGAGGGGCATGGAGGGGGCGCATCAAGTGTGGTTACACCCGTCGAGATTTGTAGCGAGATCATCGCCGCGCCGGGAAGAAAGCTTCTTCATCTTTGCAGTGACACTGTGACAGGGACGTCGTGTGCCGATGGGTCTTCAGCCTCACGCTGCAAGCTTTTTGTACGTGCGGCACGGGGTACGGTGCACCGTGTTTATTTACTACGAACGCAAAGCTCGTTTAGTAATTTCTCCCGTTGAAGAAATTAAAAGAAAAACTCTTTTTTTGGACTGACTGCATGGTATACGTAGACTAGGTGAAGCTTAACGCAACACACCACGAGAAGTGATTGAGAATTAGCACGTGTGGCCGTGAAAATGCCATTGATCTATCGACCAGAGGATAAAAATGCTATTGGGTTCTGAGCTTCTGATCCGATGTTTCATGTTTTTTTTTCCAGATTTTAGTGTATAAATCACGTGACAAATGGCAAGAGAGAACCCCCTTTTTTATGCGTCTCTGTCAGGCAACAGGATCACGTGCCATTTTTATATATTATGAGACGATGATGATTAGCAGCTGATGAAGTTAGTACGACCTACACGAAATAAACAAGAGGACCTCATGTAATTTCCAACCGGATCCGACCTGTGCTATCTGCTAATGAGCACGTGCCTGTGCCTCCATGGTGCCGCTTGTTTGCTGTGTGCACACTCCAGACCCCGCTCTCATCAGCATCGCCACCTGCTGAGCCTGCTGACAACATCTGGAGCAAATGTCCACCGGCCTATAGAAAACAAACACGCATCGCCACACCACGGACACGGAGTCCCCCACACTGCTGCTTCCTCGAGCTGCCTTCCTCCCTGGGGCCTCTGCTGGTCGATCTCTGCATTCACCCTATCCCTCCTGATCGTTTCCAAGAACCACACAAACCTCTCGCCAGCCGGTGCGTAGAACCCGTCAGTCCAGAGGGATCGGATGGGTTGCTCTTGATCTTGAGCGACGAGTAGGGCAGGGCGCAAGCAGATACAGGCACGAGGGAGGCGGGAAGAGGTCAGCGTCTGCCGTTCCATTTCCTGTTCCTGTGTCCTGTTTCTGTTCGATCTGTGTTCGTGCTCTTTGTTTGGTTCGGATTCAGATTTCAGAATCCTTCTGGTAAGAGTTAGCCGTCGTTGTGGTGATAGAGTGTATGTCTCTGAACTCTGAATGATGCTTCGGCGGAGTCCCTTTTCTGTAACCGCTGAGAGTACTCGGTAATAGATGGCTGCTTTCTCCTCGAGCCTCTCCATGTTGCTGCTCATCATCCTGGTCCTTGCTCGATCCATTGGTTCTTCAGATTTTTAGCCTAGCTCAAGGCTCCACGCCCTTGCAAACCTTTTGGGCAGTAGCGCAAGTTCGGCTCAGTTCTGCCTCTGTGCTCGTCACACAGCAAGCACCTGATTTCTCAAGTTTTTTTCACTCCATGTCAATCAACTGTAGCCTGTAGCTTTGTTTCATCTCGAACATCTGTGGCATGTCCATTTTTCCGAGTGCATGCTACCTTTATCCTCTTCAGTCTCAGATAAGTAAAACTGTTTCTTGTGCCATTTTGCAGCTCTGGCCAAGTAGGGAGGCCCCCTTGTTTGGTTGGAAGAACCATTGGATACATGGGCAGGCCTCGAGGAAAGAGCAAGAAAGCGATCGAAGCCGCGAGCAACGACGACGAAGACGGCAGCGGCGGCGAGGAGGAGGTGCCGCCCACCCCCAAGAGGAGGGGGAGAAGGCCTCAGAAGCCTCTCAACGACGACGCCGACGACAAGGACGGCGCCGAGGCCGAGGAGGAGGAGGATGCAGGAGACGGCGCAAAACCCGTGGTGCGGCCAAGCATCAAGGACTCGAAGAGCTCGTCCGAGGGCGGAGGCAAGAAGCGGCGGCGGCGGCGGCTGCTGAAGCGCGGCCCCGACGAGCTGGTGCAAGAAGAGGACGAGGAGGGCCGTGTGAAGTCCAAGTCCAATGGGTTCCGGTCAAACGGAAGCCGGCGGAAGAGCACTCCCCGGCGAGCCGCCGAGGCCGGGGTGGAGTGCATGTGAAGTGAGCATCTGCCGGATAAGCTAGAGCGAGCTACTTGCGTTTTTACCTTTTTTTTTTTGCATTTTCACTGAAGCTTTTATCCATTTCTGTTACATAGATCAAACATGCATCTTTGAAGCGTGTGGTAGTTCCATTTCATTTCTTAGGAGCACGATCATGTTCGTGCCATTATGTGCTGGTCGGTGGATGACAAGCTACTAAGCTAGCTAGTTATACGCTTATAGCATCAAGGTAGTAGTGGTGACTGCCCTCAAAAAAAAAAAAGGTAGTAGTAGTGACTGCTGGTGGTTTGCGTTAAAAGGTTAAGAAATCATTCCCGGTGAACAATTTAATATTTACCCTCTGTTTTGCGAATTCCTGTTTAGTTACCGCAATATATACCTGTGATAGCTCACAAGTCACAACTGTCTGCAAAGGCAAGAAAAAATTGCTATTTTTTCTTCTCAGGATAAGGAGCGAGTGTACTAGCTAGTAGTACACATCCAATTGAGTTGTCTTTGACGAGATGATGTTTCTCCTTTAGGAACACAAGATGCACGGTGTTCCTTTTCCTGCCGTCACTTTTCTCTGTCGAACAATGGAGGTTTCGATCTCGACAACCATGTTGTTCTACTCGATCAAATTCTTCCGGGCAAAAAATTGCACACTACCACCGATCTTTTCTTGTCCGGTTATTTATGCTAGTTTTTTTAGACGTCTCAAATTTTATAAAACTAGTACTCTGCTTCATTTCCGTTAGTCTCATCTCAAAAAAAAAAATCCTGACCTACTATAACCTCATCGGAGATTTTTTTTAAAAAAACGAAACTGGGCTCGAACCAACCAACATAGAAAGAGGCCTGGCGAGACACGGTGCAGTGGGCCGTGTTGACCCAGCAGCCTGGCTGATTTCCCGGCGTTTTTTTTATTTTTATATTTTATATTTTCGTTTTTTTACAAAAATATATCTTCGATTTAGAAATTTACAAGAATATACCCCGGCCGCCCCGCTGTCAGGCGGCCGGGACATGGCTGCCCGGCAGCGGAGCGGCAGGAGCATTTCTGGAAAAAAATTTGCGGAGAAAATTGCGCCCAGGTCCCTGAGGGCCGGTCGCTCGGCAGCCAGTCGGCCGGCCCCCCAGGCCGCCCGGCAGCAGGGCGGCCGGCCCTGGCCGCCCGGCTGCAGAGCGGCCGGCTCTCCCACCCTTATATAAGGGATGGCTGGTCCCCCACCCCTCATTTGCATCACTAAAATTCCAGAAACCAAGAAAAAAGAGGGAGGGAGGGAGAGAGGCGAAGCCCTGCCGGATTTTCGAGCCGGCGACTGCAGGTAACCAAAATTCTTCTACGCTTTACAAATAGATTATGTTGTAATTATTTTTATTGAAACAGTACATTAGCAATCAATTTAATTATTGTTAGGAGTGATTAGTGGTACATTTAGGTGCAGTTACTTGTAATGATTAGCATTGATACAGTACATTTAATGTTAGATTAAGTATTAGAAAGTACTAGAAAATTGTTAGAGAAGTATTAGAAAGTCTTAAAAATTGGAAGATAATATTAAATTTTTTTAGAAAATGTTAGAAAATTGTAGAAAGTATTTTGTTGAAACAGTATTTTAGCAATCAGTTTAATTATTATTAGGAGTGATTAGTGGTACATTTAGGTGTAGTTACTAATAATGATTAGCGTTGATATAGTATATTAGCAATCTGATTGCTCACTTGTGATTGCCAGGGCTCAACACCATGGCATTCTCAGGATCCACCTACATTCCATGGAGTAAGGTGACGGAAACAGTCCCCCAAGTAGTCCAGGTGCCTATGTGTTTTTTTGCGGATCCTTGTGCAAACTAATGAAATCAAGGGTTTTGGGGGACGATTTTGGCAAGAGGTTCTTCATGTGCGAGAATTACGAGTACGACCCGCCCAAGCATTACGGCAAGGACCGAGCAAAGGTACTACAAAACACTATCAGAGTTTGTCACTTTCAGATCTTGTAATGACTTCTAACATGATTTGGGGAAAGACTCCACCGCCTCTATGTGATTTCGTGCAGTGGTTAGACACCGAGCAATCTCTGCAGGATAAGGACCACATGGAGCGTCAAGCAAGTTGGGCTGCACAAAGGTGGCAACGAATGCTGCATGAAGAACAGATGGAGGAGAAGCGCAAGAAAAACCAGGAAGAGATTCAGAAGAGGATTGCAGAAGTGGAACGTCAGAAGGCAGAGGAACGTGAAGCTGATAAGTAGAGGAAGCGAGAGAGGGCCCGCCGTGCTAAGGAAGCAGGGTCTGAAGCTATTAGGAAGGGAAAATATCCCCGGTGCACTCAGTAAAGCATCACCATGTAATCCCGGCATTTTACATTTACTAAAGCATGTTAGGTTTACTCACAACACGAGGTTATCGTGTTGCACATGCCATGCTTTTCATTGTTCAAGTACCTAGTAGTACGAACGACTTAAGCCTCTGCTTTGTAATCGTAGCATTGTTTATAAAACTGTATTGCAAACCGAAAATTTATGATTCGAAACTACACTTCTATTTTCAGTACACTACATTCAGTGAGCAATCTAATTGAACCAACCTACACATTTAGAACTGCAACCAAGAAATTTTACTACACAAATACCTTCATAATATTACATGCTATAATCTGATGCAAATACATATCCATACATAACGAAATATAATTATCACATACAGGTCGGAATACATATACATACATCTGGTTCAAATACATATGCACACATAACGAAATCTAGACGCGACGGGCTCCAAAATCCGGAGGCAATCCATCGGTGGGATTGCCAGAAGGTCTAACCTCCGCACCAGCATTATCTTCTTGTATTTTAGGGCACTTCTTGTAAGTGTGACCATCTGCTCCACACAGGTTGCATCGTTTTTTCTTCTTTCCTGCCTCAAACTCATCCATTCCGTTACGGATACGAAGTGTGTGCCGTCGACCTACCCCTCTCCTAGCATCTGGATTGGGAATGTACATTGGAGAGATATTTGGTGTAGTGAATGATCCAAGACTGTCTATGCCATATATCTCATGGCCCCAAGTGTGCACAGCGGTTTCTTTTCTGTAATATTGTGAAACAAAAACCCCAGGATCCAACCCAGATTCTGAACATGCCGCAATAACATGGGAGCATGGTAACTAAAGAAATTGTGGCTTCTTGCATCTGCAAAAAACCTTGCCTTCCGGCGTTATCAAGCAATCCTGAACGACCCTTTATCTGCGGACACCCTGTTCTGTCCTGTCCTTGCATTAAACCTCAAACCTTTGATCCGTTTTACCCATGGAAACCACTCTGTGATATTGAGCCTTTTTAATCTTTTCTTTCATGTAGTTAGTGACCCTATTACAAAAAATCACTACTGGATCATTAAGTAAGACAGCAGCTGCCTGGTACCGCTCTTTGAAGTACCTTGTGCATCCATACATGATGAACTCAACTATGCCAACAAGAGAAAATCCACGAATATGACGCATTACCATATTGTAACACTCTGCGTGGTTGGTTGTCTCGATCCCATATTGACGACCACCAGTGTTGTATAGAATTGACCACTTCTCCTTAGGTGCATCCTTAATTCACTGTGTGAAAGGTCCGCTGCCGGAACGTCTCCGGCTGGAGGTTGAGGCCTGTTCCTTTAGCAGCTCGGCGCACATGTTATCTAGCACCTGCCACAATGCATCAAAATTCCGCTGCTGATTTTGAGTGCACAACCTCTTGAAAAAATTTATAAGTTCCTTATTCTTGAAGCGCTCATAAATGTTTGCACCCATATGCTTTATGCACCACCTACTCACAACATCTGGCCATAGAGGAGGTTGTCCTCAACTTCCTTTATGTAGTTGCCTTATTGCTGCTAGAAGATCTGCATGTCTATCACTGATGAGGCAAACATCAGGCCTTCCAGCAACAACGTGAATCTGCACACGTTCAAGGAACCAGTACCAGCTCTATGTGTTCTCATTCTCAACAAAAGCAAAGGCGATGGGAACCACCTGCTTGTTGCAATCAACTCTAATCGCTATCAGTATTGTCCCCTTATATCTCCATGTCAAGAATGTGCCGTCAATACATAGAACAGTAAGACAATACATAAATGCCCTCACACATGCACCAAGGCAGAAGAAAGCACGAAATAGAAACCCAAGTCCCCCATCTAAACTCGGTACAATGTAGGTATCAGCCGCGCTTCCAGGATTTCTCTGCACAATTGCTTACAGCATGTGAGGCATGTTATCATATGATGCCTCATATGTGCCGAATCTCATCTCAAACACCTTTTGTTTTGCCCGCCAAGCCTTTGCATAGCTGATTTTGTATTGAAAACGGTCGAATTATCAATTTTGGCTCATAATCAATTTTGTCCAGAATCACCTCATACATCTTCTTGGCCACGAAAGTGGATGTGATGTTACGGTGAGTTTGCGCAACAGCAATTAATCTACATGTATGTGGTGTAACAATTGAACACTTCCAGTGTGTCTTGTACTTGCCCTTGTAGGCATGTACTCGCCACGTACAATCGCCATTGACACACTTTACCTCATATTCTTTGTTGCTAGACTTCACAACTCTGAATTCCTTCCTCAATGATATAGCCCAAATCTTCACAGCATCTTTCACAGCTTCAATGTTAGGATACTTTGCCCCCTGCACAACCTCATTCTCTCTGTATTCGTACTCATTACTCCTAATATCCTGTATCACTGGATTTCCAAAACCCTTGTCTCGCCATTCACCTAGCAACGAGTAGTCCTCATCGTCTGAAGAGTCCCCACATTCTTCCATCATTCGAGCCTTCTGGTCTTCATTCTGTACAGCTTCTACTATTCCAGGTATCCGCTCCCCCTCATCAGCTAAACCTTGCGGCTCAGGTTGAATGACATGCACGTTCTGATCTTCTTTTTCTCCTACCTGATCAGCTATATCTTGCGGCTCAGGTTCTGTGACATGCATGTTCTGATCTTTATTTTCTTGATCCACTGCTTGGTTCATATGAGATGATGTACTTGTTGACCCTTCACCGAAATGGGCTGTCTTCTGGTGAATCTGAATTAGCATTGCAAGAGGCCACCCGCGGTCAAGAGCTGCTTGCATGTAAGTCCGTCATTCTTCGGTGTTTGCTATAAGCATCAACTCCTAAAAATCCCCTTCAGTTCCCCAATTCGTCACAGTCTGAATGGTTAGGAAATGAGTCTTTGGATTCACATTGAATATCTCGTGAAGCCATTTGCGTATGGAACCAAAACTCCTCTATAAGGGTTTATCAATTCCGCACTCTCTTCGTTCAAAAGCTGATAGATCTACTCCATACGCATCATGAGAAATATAGTAGTCACCATAATGAATTTGAAAACGAAACTTGATCGACATATTTGGACACACAATCATGATATTAAATTGATTGCTAATCTACTGTTTCAACAAAAATAATTACAACATAATCTATTTGTAAAGCGTAGAAGAATTTTGGTTACCTGCAGTCGCTGGCTCGAAAATCCAGCAGGGCTTCGCCTCTCTCGCTCCCTCCCTCTTTTTTCTTGGTTTCTGAAATTTTAGTGATGCAAATGAGAGGTGGGGGGACCAGCCAACCCTTATATAGTGATGAAATTTTAGTGATGCAAATGAGAGCCGGGCGCAATTTTCTCCGTGAAATTTTTTTCAGAAATGCTCCTGCCGCCCCGCTGCCGGCGGCCAGCTCCCGGCCGCCAGGCAGCGGGGCGGCCGGGGTATATTCCTGTAAATTTCCAAATCAAATATATATTTTTGTAAAAAACGAAAATAAAAAATAAAAAAACCGTGATTTCCCGCGGGCTTAAAATGAGCCCAAAACGAAGGATTGGCCTAGGCTTGGCCCATCTAGTTGCGGCCCGCGTTGACGTGGATAGTGTCCTCGCATGGGCCGCACAGAACAGATAACATTTTCGTCCTCATCCTAAAAAAAAATCGTCCACTAAAAAAAAGAACATATAAAATTTTCGTTCGGTTTTATTTCAAAAAAAAATCGTTTGGGCCTGAGGCTGACGAAGCATTCTGCATTTCCGACGATTGATTCCAAACTGCTCTACACACTTTCCTCGTTATTATTCCCTCAAAAAAAACATTTCCTCGTTATTAAGCTCGCTTAGCACTCGGCAGGTGACGAATCAATAATAATCAAGCAGGAAAGACGTACAGATTCTTGCTGCAGGGACTGTTGCAATGCAAGCCTCCTCCATAGCGGGAATATATTGTAGCCAACATGGTTACAATTTCGCTGTGTTCGCTTGGCTGGTGCTGATTTGTTCTATAATTTCGCTGTGTTCACTTGGCTGGTGCTGACTTATTATGAGAGAACAGTACTGCTGATTGGCTAGTAGCTGGTGGCTAATGCTGATTTAGTATGAGAAAACAGTATTACTGGTTGGTTAGCTGATAAGTTAAACGAACACAACGAATGTTGGTGACGAATCCAATGATTCCTCCATGCCGCCATGGGCTTCGAACTTTGGTGGCAGTGCCCGCGCCGCGCACGTCACGCGAGGGGACCGGGCCGACCGAAGGAGCGAGAGCTCAGGCAGGCTCACGCTCAGCTTGCTTTTGTTGCAGCCTTGCAGGCCACCAGGGGCCCTGAGCGAATCCAGCGGCCGGGGAACAAAATCTCCTTTTGGGCGTGTTCGTGACGTCCACCAGGCACCAGCAGATGCAGCGGCCAGCTGCCACAGAGAGGGCGGGGCCATGACTCGTGAGATGATGATGAGAGCGAGGAAGACGACGACGCAGCTAGCGGGCGGGCTGCGACGCTAGTGGGCCCTCCTGGTAGGCAGCAGCAGCTAGCCCAAGAGACGATAGAAA
This sequence comes from Panicum virgatum, assembly GCF_016808335.1. Lineage (NCBI taxonomy): Eukaryota > Viridiplantae > Streptophyta > Magnoliopsida > Poales > Poaceae > Panicum > Panicum virgatum. The sequence goes on along the minus strand of NC_053150.1, from coordinate 47,425,521 downwards.
GGCGTCAGGACGCACTGAGAGCCCTGAAGGGCCCATGAACAGTCCGTGGGGGCCTGTAGCGCACGCCTCTTTGGGCCCCGGCCCGCCCGATCCGTCTCCTTAACCGCGCAAGCAGATCTGCGCGCTGTGCCGCCGCGAGAGCCCAGGCCCGCGTCATACGGCACTGTAGCCACCGGTGCAAACTTATCCCCGGCCCACCGGCCTTGTACCGTGCCGGGGACCATGTACGAGCACATGGTGGATTGGTGATAATAAAGTAGCTAGGGAATGGAGCATCGTATTCGCGTGGGTATAGTCTGGGGTTTTTTAATGTAAAATATCAGGGGCAAGACCTCGCTGGTTATTTAGATAAGAAAAAAGAAAGAAAAACGCACGAGAGAATATATCTAGCCATTCTAAGATTACAGGAGAGTATTTCTTCTTTGATCTATGTGCAACCATGTTGATTTCATACTTGTAGAGGTGTAGTTTGTTCTGTGTACTACTCATCAACTACTGTGTATACATCATAAAGGTGTATGCCACACAGTGTAGGTTTAATTTTAGAGAAAATTCCTTATTAAATGGCATCTGAATATGTGGTTATCTTTTCTGAGCCATCGAAAATTTACTCATACCTTTGTTACCATCAGATTGTAAATTTTCACTCCCCACATGTCATTCCGTTAAAATCCATGTTACTATCGTCTCCGTCCTCCAGTAAAAACCTCAGCACGGTCAGCATCACTGTCATGCCAATGCAAGACCACCACGGTTGTTCTTGCATGGCCGCGCTGCCGAACTTGCCCCTCATGTCCACGTCGTCATGCTCGGGCTGATCACTACATGCTCGGTGGCAAGGGCGAGCGGCTGCCGGACCAAGAACGCAGAGAAGGTGTATCCGTCACTGTTAACGGTGGATTTTATCATAATGGTATTTAATGAATACAAAACTTAATTTCATAGCAACGAAGAGATGACTAAATTTTGAATGACACCTAAAAGATGTATATAAATTTGGATAGCGTACGGTGAATTTTCTGTTAATTTTACTGTGGGGTAAAAGCTTATGAGACGGGACACCTTCGTTCGGTGCGCTCGTGACGGCCGCCGGCGGACACGCGGGCGGCGACGGGGATCACCGGCCCCGCGCGCGCCCCCACGGCCGGCAGCGCCCCGCGTGCGCGCCAGCGCCAGTGCCGGCGTGGGCTAGGCCCACGCCCCCACCACCAACGTGCGCCACCACCGCCCCCGGCCGGCGGCACGCATCGGGCACGACAGCGTGAAGGCGACGCGGTCGCACTCGTGCATGCGCGTACAGGTCATCAGCTGGCCGTGAATCTGTGCAGGATGAGATAACGTCAGGGGACGAGATGCATGCCTGGCGCGGCACGGGCAGCAGGGCCGCCGGCGCCGGCCGGCGGTCGTGGAGCTAGGGCGCGAGGCGTCGTGCTGCGCATGCAAGCGAGGGAAGAGAAGCATGCATCAGCGGAGAGGGGCCGCCGCCCGGGACGCCGCGGGGCTCTGCCCGCCGCGGTCCGGCGTTGTACTCCGTCACTACTAGAACAGACTTTTGTTCCAGACTATTTGTCCCGATAGTTTTTGGGTCCGGAACAATATGTGGTTTTTGTCCCGAGTCCAACGAATAGCCGGACCAGCGGGGGACAGAGGCCTTTTGTCCCAGTTGGAAGCACCAATCAGGACAAAAAAGTGTCCTTTTATCCCGGTTGGTGGCTCCAACCGGGCAAAAAGGCCCGCGCAGGCTTTTATCCTGGTTGGTGGCTCCAACTGGGACAAAACTCCTTGGCCCCTTTATCTTCTTCCCTCTCCCCCCGTCCGAGCCATTCAGCTTACTTGTTCTTGCTGTTCTTGGTTCGGGAAAGGGGAGTTCTTACTCATTTCTTCACCACATTTGTGAAGATATTTGATTCTCCTGTCCATCCATCGACGCTAAAGGTTTGGGGCTTGTTTTTCTCTTCTTGCTTGGCTTGTATAGCTCATTTTATACTTTAGAAATAGAGAAAATGTGTAGCTTGCTCATTTCTTGGACATTTAGATTGCATATGTAGGTGTGATTTTCTTTTAGATTTAGATGAGTATGTGGATTGTAGAATTTTTTAGAATGAGTGTAGACACTTCATATGATGTACTTGTATATATATGACCATATTGTGGATAGTTGATTTTTGTATTCATGAATGAATTAATGAAATGAGTATATTAGAATTTTTTATTATAAATGGATTATTTTGACACTCTAGTGATGTATTCGTTCATGCTCACACTATAGTGATGGATTACTTGTATATTTTTATATGATTTCATTATTATTTGCGAGAGTTATTAATCTGATCATTGTAATTGTAATAGTAAATAATATTTGCATTGTAATAGTAAGAATTTATAATTTTGTGGAAAATAAAAGTATTTTCCAGTAAAATATGGCTTCAGCAGCTGGAGGGAGTGGCGCCGGTGGAGGTGATCGTTATCCTTCTGGAGAGAAGGGGACAACTTGAGTAGGTCGTCGGTCCAAAAAACCTAGTGCTTTTCATAGGGCAGCACTCCGTTATTTGGAAAAAGAATATAGAGAATACATGGCAAGGGGCGAGGAATCTCCGTTTGATCTTGAGGATTTATTGCGGCGTTACGGTTCGTCACCACCAAACTCAGAGGTTTCAGCTCCGCCATCTTCTTCTGTGCCAGCAAGAAATCCGTTAGAGCATTCTGCGTTCTAACGCAATGACGATTGAATTGAAAACCCATGTGTTGTTGTCCGAATTTTTAAGTTTCATGTTGAGTACTCATTTGTTAAGTTCTGTAATGGATTAAGCACTCCTTTTAATTAATTAAGATGTATGATGGATATTGCAGATCTTTTAATTATTCATGTTATATGTTATGTTACATTTAGTTTAATTTAGATTTGATATATTTTATTTATTCGATACGTGTAAAGAATTCAAATCGATTTCTTTAAAATACAGATGGACCGGCAATGGATGTACAATGCTGACCGACGTCCGAAGGAATTCATTGATGACCTGCATTATTTTTTGTCTGTAGCTGAGGCAAACAACCAGAATGTTTTTATGTGCTGCCCGTGTGTTCATTGCTATAATAACAAGGATTACTCATCTTCAAGAATCCTACATAGCCACATTATCGCAAATGGTTTCATGGAGAAGTATGTTTGTTGGACGAAGCACGGAGAACAGGGGGTTACCATGGAAGATAATGAAGAAGAAGATTTTGACGACCACTTTCCCGGGAATGCCGGAATCAGTGCATTCGATGACGATATTCTCATGGAAGAGCCCGAAGTAGATATAGCAGAAAATGATCCCAGCGACGATTTGGGGCAGGCATTGCACAATGTGCAGGCAGACTGAGAGTGAAACGGAGAGGTTGAAGTTCCAGAAGATGTTAGAGGACCACCGTAAGTTATTGTACCCAGATTGTCAAAATGGATTGAAGTAACTTGGCACCACCTTGGAGTTGCTGCAATGGAAGGCGACAAATGGTGTATCCGACAAGAGATTTGGTGAATTACTCAAACTTGCTTAAAAATGCTTTCTAAGAATAACGAATTGACTACCGCAACGTATGAAGCCAAACAACGTGTTTGCGCTCTAGGATTAGAAGTGCAAAAGATACATGCATGCCCCAACGACTGCATCCTCTACCGAAGCGAGTACGAGAATTTGGATGCATGTCCCGTATGCAGTGTATTGCGTTACAAGATTAGAAAAAATGATCCTGACGATGTCGAGGGGGAGCCTCCCCGGAAGAGAGTTCCTGCGAAGATCATGTGGTATTCGCCTATAATACCACGTTTGAAGCGTCTGTTTAGAAATAAAGATAATGCTAAGTTGATGTGATGACACAAAGAGGAACACAAGCAAGACTCGATGTTGAGACATCCCGCTGATGGGTCGCAGTGGAGAAAAATAGATAGAACGTACCCTGAATTTGATTTGGATGCGAGAAACATAAGGTTCGGTTTGAGTACGAATGACATGAATCCTTTTGGTGAGATGAGCAGTGGTCATAGTACTTGGCCTGTGACTCTTTGTATGTACAATCTTCCACCATGACTCTGCATGAAACAAAAGTTCATCATGATGCCAGTGCTTATCCCGAGGCTAAAGCGGCCCGGAAATGACATTGATGTGTACCTAAGACCATTGGTCGAAGAATACTTATTGCTCTGGGGCAATGAAGGTGTACGGATGTGGGGTGAATACAAACAGGAAAACTTCAACTTACGAGCATTGCTGTTTGTAACGATCAATGACTAGTCTGCTCTTAGTAACTTGTCAGGATATTCGAATAAGGGATATAAAGCATGCACACACTGTTTAGACGATACCGATAATATATGGTTGACTCACTATAAGAAGATTGTATATATGGGTCTTCGTCGGTTTCTTCCCATCAGGCATGCCGTACGAAAGAAGGGCAAGCATTTCAAAGGACAAGCGGACCACCGAAAAAAACCGATGCATCGTAGTGGTAAAAGACGTCTTCAACATGATAAAAAATCTAGAAGTTATTTTTGAAAAGGGACCTGGTAGCCAACCTGTTCCGAACGAAAACGAAATGACGCCCATGTGGAAGAAGAAATCTATATTTTGAGAGCTACCTTATTGGGAAGTCTTAGATGTTCGTCATGCAATTGATGTGATGCACCTCATGAAGAATCTTTGCTTCAACCTGATAGCATTCTTAGGAGTTTACGAAAAGACAAAAGATACAGTTGAAACACGTCAAGAATTGCAATGTATGAAAGAACGAGATGACTTACATCCACAACAGCGAGATAATGGACGAGAATACTTAAATCCTGCCAGCTATACTCTTAGCAAGGAAGAGAAGGAAACCATGTTTGACTGCTTGAGCAGTATAAATGTTCTATTTGAATACTCATCTAATATAAAAAGAATCTTAAATTTGGCAGAGAAGAAATTTACAAATCTCAAATCCCATGACTGCCACATGCTTATGACCGAAATTCTTCCTGTTGTGCTGCGGGGGATTCTGTCTAATAACGTCCGGTTAACCATCGTGAAGCTATGTGCCTTCCTCAACGCAGTTTCTCAGAAGGTAATTGACCCGGACAATTTGATAATACTGCAAAACGATGTGGTGCAATGCCTTGTTGGCTTTGAGCTGATATTTCCACCATTTTTCTTCAATATCACGACACATATTCTAGTGCACCTTGTGAAAGAGATTGATATTCTCGGACCAGTATTTCTACACAATATGTTCCCATTCGAAAGATTCATGGGGGTACTAAAAAAATGTGTTCGTAATCGAGCTCGTCCAGAAGGAAGCATCGGCAGTGCCTACGGAACTGAGGAGGTCATTGACTTTTGTGTTGACTTTATTAATGACCTTAAACCAATTGGGGTCCCTGAATCGCGCTATGAGGGGAGACTAACTGAAAAGGGTACATTATGAATGAAATCTTATGTCTGCACAGATGATTTCTCATTCAAGAAACCGCATTATGCGGTTCTTCAACAATCATCCTTGGTTGACCCGTATATCGAGGAACACAAGAAAATTCTGCTCTCCGAATTCCCGGAAAAGTCTGAGGTATGGATTACACGTGAGCACATGAACACTTTCGGCAGCTAGTTGTAGAAGCATCTAATGCATAACATGGATATAAGTAAACAACTGTTCTTATTGGTTAGGGGACCATCTTGGAATATCTTAACATACCAAGGGTACGAGATAAATGGAAACACATTTTATATAATAGCCCAAGATAAAAAGAGTACCAACCAAAACAGCGGTGTTCGTATGGATACCATGGACAATAATTGAAAAAAGAACACATATTACGGCTATATTAAAGAGATATGGGAGCTGGATTACGGTCCCAATTTCAAGATGCCTCTATTTCGTTGCCAATGGGTTAACCTATTTGGAGGATGGGTAACAAAAGATGAGTATGAGATGACAATAGTTGATCTCAACAATCTTGGATATAGAGACGAGCCGTTTGTTCTAACTCAGGATGTCGCTCAGGTTTTTTATATTAAAGACATGTCCAGCAAGCCAAAGAAGGGGATAAACAAGCAAAAGGATCATGACGCTAAGCGATACATAGTTCTATCAGGGAAGAGCAACATCGTTGGAGTGGAGGACAAGACAGACTTGTCAGAAGAATATAATAACTTTGTTGCCATTCCACCTTTCGAAGTAAATGCTGATCCACGCATCCTGCTAGCCAATGATGATGCTCCATACTTGCGCCGTGATCATAATCAAGGGACATTTGTCAAGAGAAAGTCTGTTACCCCTAATCTTTCATGTACTTGAATCAGTTTCTATTATTTTATATAAAAGTAATGACAATTCGAATACTTTTATTAGATATGTACTGTACCATTATCTTTTATGTATTATATATATATATTATTTTTTATAATTTTCACTTAATTATCAAACTCAAGTACAATTTTCATACAATAATATAGATTACTCAACTAATTTTATTTATTTCATCAAATTACATTCACATTAACACACTATACTCTCTCACTAACACACACAATCTCACAAACTCACACAATACTCATTAATATCATGAAATTGCTTAATTTTATGTAAAATTCATTTTTAAACGTTATTATCGTGATAGAATCTACTTTCTGTCGAAAAGCAATAGTTTGCAAAAATTTATTCACCTAATATATTTTTGCATGGTCAAAATAACAAATATGATTTCAAAAAAATTAGATATTTCGTTGACCCAATCACTTGAATGAAAATTAATCATTTTTGTTACATGTATCAAGTTTATATATAGACAAAAAAATTTTGTTCCATAATTTTTGGAACCATAATTTTTTAACTAAATTATCAAATGAAAGCCTATTTTAAAAGAGAAGTAAAAAAGAAACAAAAATAAACAGAAGTTTTGGCGGGAATGAGGGAAAACGGGCCCCTTTTTATCCCGGGTGGTAGATCCACCCGGGACTAAAGGTGGGCCGCGGGCTGGGAATTTTCCCGGCCCGCCCAAAATCACCATTTGTCCCGGGTGAATCCTCGACCCGGGAAAAAGACCCCCACCCTATATATCTCATTTTCCTCCGCCTTCCTCCAACACTTGGTAAGTTCGATCTCCGCCTCGCTCGTGCCGCCGTCGTCCCGTGCGCCCACCGCCTCCTGCTCGATCCGCCGTCCCCGAGCGCCGCCCGGAGCTCGATCCGCCGTCCCCGAGCGCCGCCCTGAGCTCCGCCGTCCCCGAGCACCGCCCCACCGTGCCGTCGTCCCCGATCTCCGCCGCCCCGTGCCCCCACCCCGAGCGCCGCCGTCGTCCCTCCTCCCCGCTCGCGCCCGTCGTCCACCGTCGCGCCGCTTGCGCCGTCGTCATCCTCGACCTCCGCCTCGCCCGTGCGCCGCCCCGAGCTCACCGCCCCGACCTCGCCTCGAGCTGCATTAGGTGAAAATGGCGCCGACCGTGGGCCGCCGCCCCGGCCCCCAAACCCTAAATTTTGTGCAAGTTTTAGTGAATTAGGTGTTAATTTTCATCTGAATCTATATGAATTCAATTTTGGATATATTATTAGAATTCAATTATAGATATATTAGTAGAATTTAATTATGGAAATATTAGTAGAATTCAATTTTGGATATATTATTAGAATTCAATTTTGGATATATTATTAGAATTCAATTATGGATATATTAGTAGAATTCAATTATGGAAATATTATTAGAATTCAATTTTGGATATATTATTAGAATTTAATTATGAAAATATTATTAGAATTCAATTTTGGATATATTATTAGAATTTAATTATGGAAATATTATTAGAATTCAATTTTGGATATATTATTAGAGTTCAATTTTGGATATATTTTTAGAATTCAATTTTAATGTATCATGTATTTATTATTTAATTATGTCATTTATATTAGTTCTTGTGCTCGCAAACTCGCACTAACACACAAACGTTTCCGATAGTTTCCGATCGTTACCGATCCTGACCAAATCGTTTTCGATAATTTCCGATCATAACCGATACCGACCGAATTGTTTCCGATAGTTTCTGATCGTTACCGATCCCGACCGAATCGTTTCCGATAGTTTCCGATCGTTACCGATACCGACCGCATCATTTCCGATAGTTTCCGATCGTTATCGATACCGACCGAATCGTTTCCGATCGTTTCAGATAGTTTTCGATCGTTACCGATCTAAATATGTGGATTATTTAGAGAGTTTTCTTAAGGGTTTTATTTGTATTCATATTTTTGTTACGATGGACCCGCGACACACAGACGCGGAAGACGAACAGTTTCTATTGAATATGATTGCTGAAGGTCAAGGAGATGCCCCTGAACAAGCTGATGATGGCAGCAATACCGACATATATTTGAATATGTCCGGTGATGGAAATGAGGCACCATCTTTTTAGGATGACGCTGCTGGTGAACAAAGTGCTAATGTACATATCACAATTATACTTACTTGTATTGAAAATTATATTTTCATCTGAATCTATATTAATACTATGAATGTTTTTTTATAGCCGTCTGGATCATCGTCGCAGCAGAAAAAGACGAAGCGAGGCCCGACAAAAAAACTGGAAGGGTGGTTCATTATAACGGAAGTTGGTCCACATGGCGAACCGATCGCTCCAGAAGCTGCCGCCAAAAATTTCATAAGACAATCCGGATATATTGTCAGGGACCACATCCCGATCAACTTCAGGCTATGGAAAAGTTCCAATCCAAGCGAGGAACGGGATGCGGTACCCGAAATAGAAAAAGAATGGTGCTAGCGGGAGCTTAAGAAAAACTTCACGGTTCCAGCTGAATTCGAAGAGATATGCAAGCGCTGGAGCAAAATGGCCGAACAGCTGCAATCATTCAAGAAAACTTTGACGAAGAAATATATCAAGACCGGGACCACGCCCATGTTAACCGGCGAGCTCGAAAAGCTCAGGGGTCACTGGGATGCATTTGTGCAATACAAGTCTTCAGAGCTTGGGCCTCAGAAGGTGCAGAAGGCCAAAGACAATGTCTCAAAGAAAGTGTACCGTCACACTCTAGGCCAAGGAGGCTACAAGCTTGCAATACCCAAATGAGAGAAGATGGAGCAGGATCTGCTTGATAGAGGCATCCAACCTGCTACCATGAACTGGCCTGAAAGGTCAAGGACCTGATTTTATGGTCACAGGGCAAGCTTGGACCCATTGACTGGGGCCTGTATCTATGGGCAAAACATCCAGCTAGCAGCCCAGAGACTACAGTAGGCCATATAAGCAGCGGCCCAGGGAATATTCCAGCCGGATAGAGAGAGGGACGAGCTGACTTACACCCTTGGGAATCCAGAGCATCTGGGCCGCACAAGAGGCAAAGGTGTGGTTCCGTGGAAGTATGGGTTCAGGGATTACATTGAATCATATAGAAGCCGGCAAAGAAGAAAGAATGATGAGCAGGAGCACTTGCGAAGGCTAGAGGAACGGTTCATGTCACACGATCAAAGACTGGAGGAAGAGGTTCACTGTTGCGTACGGTACCGCCATGCCAACCCAACCAGGCGACGTGTACCACAGGCAGCAAATTCCGGCAGGATATACAAGAGTTGGCGTGGAGCAGGTGTGCCAGGGTTGGGAGACGCTCGAGCTTGATATTCCTGGAGGCGATGGGAAGAGGACTCTAGCAGAAGTCATTCATGGCTACATCCTATGGGATAAGCGATACATTGTCCTAAAGTCGAATGATCGAACACCAAGACCGGCATCTCAGCATGCCTCTCCAAGGCCGTCATCTCGGCAAAACTCCCCAAGGGCAGCACTGTCTCGGCAAGGTTCACCGGCACATTCTCCATCACCATCATCTCATGCGCCGATGAACACTCAAGCGTCACCGTCGCCTCCATGGTCACCCCTCCGCCGCCGGCAAAGAAGCAAAAACAGCCGCCGGCAAAGAAGGTAGCTGCACCGTCTAAGGAGCCTCCAAAGAAGAAGGAGAAGAAGAAAACCAAGGAGGCTCCTATTAAACCCTAGGAAATGAGCCTTGAAGAATGCGATCGGATAACTCAAGAAAGAGTTAAAGAGCACTTCAAGCCGAAGCCGGAGCTCGAGAAAGTGATAAATCCTAGAGATTTGAAATTTTTTAAGGGAATGTGCGAAGCAAATAAGAGAAAATTCATTCCGAGAGATCCCCCTTCAGACTACGACCGCACAATTATCAAAACTACTAAGAAAAAGAAGAGACAATCAAAGTCATCGTCGTCCAACGTTCCACAGCTCGGAGCCCAAAAGAAACAATCAATAGAGCCTCTCGTAGTGGGACAGACGACGCAACAACAAGACTTTGTTACATTTTTAAAAGAAGCAAACCTGACGGCGGCTCAGATTGCAGGAGGAGAAGATATTCCAAAGGCCGGTGTGGTCGTCAAATGGACGTATGAGCTGGGCAAATCTGTTGTACCCTCCGAAGTAGTGTCCGTGCTTCCAACACAAATGTATAAGCTGCACCAGCACTACATGCGTGCGATGGCCGATTGCATCTTCAAGCAGGGTGTAAAGAATAAAGATGACGATTTCTTACGGGAGGAGGCCATTATATGGATAAACTGGGAAGAAGTTTACCAACTATTCCATCAGGAGGACCTCGACATCTCTATGGTCGGCTTGTGGGTTCTGTAAGTATTTTACTCTCCTTACGTATTGTTTTGCATGATCTCAACATACTGATCCCTTGATTTATTCGGTATCATGTATAATGGAGATACAAACTTGCAGGAGAAAGGGATACTCTCACCTCGGTTTCATCGACCCAATTACTTGTAATTGGAGGATTCTACGCGACAATTCTGATGAGATATTCCAAAACTTGTTCAAGTACATAAGCATTCATCAGAACAAGCAAATAATATTGTTTCCTTACAACTTTGCGTGAGTGATTCCTTCCGTCTAACTCTTTCTATTCTATAATCGAATTGTTTAAACCTTAACTACCAAGAACTGCCTCCGTATAATCTTGCAGTGAACACTAGGTCCTAATTGTCATAATTCCCGAGAAGAGCCTACTCGTGGTTATGGACTCATTGAGGAGAAATCCAAAACAATACGAAGATCTTCTTAACATGATGAAAAAGTAATTCTACCACTACTCCGTCGATGACCGATAATTTGAATCACTTTGTTACTTGACTATAATTGTTCTAATCTTGCATAGGGTTTGGAACAATTCGCTAAAAATCATCCAGGCAAATTGGACAAGGAATTGAAGATCAAGAGAGATTTTGCGGTACGCACTTGGATGATTCGTTGCACGTTTCATTAGTTTTATTATATATTCATGTAAATACCTGATAATTTCTTCTCTCTTAAAGTGTATGAGGCAGACATAAGACACTAATTTATGCGCATACTATGTATGCGAGAACATCTACGGTCTTATAGGTCCTCCAAAGGCCTTGGCAGATTGGGAGGAGGAAGTAAGTAAAAAACTTGTTAATGTTTGAACTCGTATTTTAATTAGTCGAAATTAATTATCCCCCTTTTCCATAGGTCGAGTAGATACGCGAAAAACTCATACTGGAGGAAAAGATTATGGCGATTCAAGAATAATCGTCCGGATTTATTGTTGAGCAAGTCCTCGATCCAAAAGGCGAATTCTACTATGATGGACAATCTAATATTGACAATCGCAGCAAATATGATAATATACGTGTATATATATAATTAAAAACGAATATGCCTATGTAAATATATATGTGTGTATTACATTTCTATTTTTGAGTATGTATGTATTATATATTTAAGCCCTCCAATAATATATATGTGTATATATGTGTTTATATATGGAAACTATCTAGGACAAATATTATATAAGTAACTATATATATTGTCGGGTGGTAAACCCAGCCGGGTGGCAGAATGCACCCGCCTAAGCCCTGAGGGTGAATGAACTCGGGGGGTAGCTAGGATTAGTCCAATCTAGATCAAGAACACGATGAACACAGAAGGTTTAGAGTGGTTCAGGCCGCCGGAGCGTAATACCTTACATCCACTGTGTGTTGTATTGCCTGTGCTCACAAGAGATTGCTAGAGAGTGGTTCTAGCTGGGGAGTTGAGCGTGTGAAGGAGAGAGTCTGAGTCCACCTGTCCTGAGACTAGCGTGCGCTCACCTTTCATAGTCAAAGGGAGGTACGCACATAGCCGTTGGGACCCTGACAGGTGGACCCAACGTGGATGTATTTAAATAACATAACGCCTAATGCTATTATGGTGCTACGCCTGGGGAAGATCTTATTCCGGGATTTTGCTGCCTCGTCCGTACGGATGTACTGACCGGCGCAGACCCTCCGACTGGCGTGGTCTTGCCCTGTCATGTTGGTGCGGCGCTTGCAGCTAGCCGGGTAGACTGCGCCATGCATGCTGCTCATGCCGCGTAGCTTGCGGCGTAGGCGGCTTGATGGAAAGGGCCGTGTCGTCACATCTATTTAATGCGGCAGACTAACGTGCACCGCACGGGCGGCGCCTACGGCTGCACTGTGCACCTTGGTAATACGCGACCAATAGGGGAGTCTGGCAAAAGCTGCCCCGTGCTCTGCGGCGACAGAGCACGCCTCAGCCTCCCGCGTTAAATGCGGTGGGTGGGCGAGTCTTCCGACGGAAGACTAGTGCCCACACCCGCGGACACGTGGCGGCTCCGGACCCCTCCTGGGTGAAATGCTGGTTCCCCGCGCGCCGGGGGATCCGGATGGCATGGGGGTCCGGGACCCCGGCAATCTGCGCCGGGCGCGGTCTTCTCTGGGACACATGGCGCCACTGGACCCTCCCCCGAGCAGAGAGCAGGTCCGGGGCCGCTGGCCCGGCGAGGTGGACTCCGGACCTCAGGGGTCCGGCTGCTCTGCTCTTTAGCGAGTAGTTTAGGATAACTACGCGAGTCCTTACCCAGACGCAGTAGGAGGGGTACCCGAGTCCCGGGGTACCGACATATATATATATATATATTAGTGGAGATCTTACACACTGAATTCCAATACATAAGTTTAATTGAAATATAAAAGTATAATTGAAATAGAAAAAGAATTGATAAACGAGGAACAGGAAAAAAAAAATAGACTTTTTGTCCCAAAAGAGTGTGCCAGGCACGTGGTACTGGCAGCCTCTTTTGTCCTGGTTGGTGTGCTTTTTGTCCCGGTTGCCAGACCTGGGACAAAAAAGCGGGCTGGCGTTCCCGATTAGGAAACCGATACAACAGGAATTTCCCAACCACGACAAATCAGTGTAGTAGAGCGTCCGGCAAGGCCGTGGCGCTGCCGGCCCTCCTCTCGCCGGCCCGTCGTCCTCGATGGCCTGCCGCGCGCCGCACGGACATCGCTTTATACGGAGGTGGAGATGAGCTCGTACGCGACTGATGCAAGCGGTCCTGCGTGCAGGAGTTCCGCTGGAGGTTCTCCGACCCGTGCTGAGTTCAGCTCGATTCTCAGCTGGATTTTGTTTTCGTTTCGGCCTTCGGATTTGCATTGGGACAGACATCCAATTGAGAAAAAACACATCCTAAATTTCAGTCACTTGGAATCTCGCATCTACAAGGATCTCGGGCAATAACTCGAGTGTAGCGATAGGACTTGCTCACTTGGCTTGCCATCTTAAGGTTGGTGATGATTTTTTTTTTTGAAATAAAAGGTTGGTGATGATCGATGATCCCGTATTTTTATTGCAACATTTCTGTCAACTGCTGCCATGCATGTTTATTGTGGGTGGGCCGGATTCTGCTTCTGCATGCCGTCTACGTACGTACAGCCTGTTCATGGATCGATCACATGCTTCTGCATGAAAAGCGAATCCAGCTCTCTGGATCAGTTATGTGGCAACAGTAGTCTGAGCGAACAAATACCACAGGCAGCCTATTGGTTACTGCAAAGCTAGCTGTTCCTTCATCTCGACTTTCAAACGCCTCCCCATGGGGTTCCAATCATACAAGATTAATTCCTCACATATTCCCTTCGTTCAACCCACCACTCCTAAAAGATGATTAGATGAGCTAGTGTAAATGTGCAATGATAGTCGATCTTGACATCGTCGACGAGATGTAAAAACATTGTTTGTGCACACTCCGCATGTTCAAGAATCAAGAGACTCAAAGCTCAAAACATCCTCTTTTTGATAATATCATATCGTTCTTATGGCATGTTTGGTAGAGCTTCAACTGATTATCATTTTCTATAAGAGCTGATTCTCTATAAGAAGTGATTCTGTGGCTGAAAGTGATTATATAGTAATAATAATAATTTAAAATCAACACGAAGAATTACTTTGATTTATAGAATCCGGAGAAACTATTTTTTTTCCAGCTCCTAGCCTCTTAGACAATTTCACTGAATCAGCAGAGAACCACTTATCTTAAAAAAAAACTATTTGACATAGCTCCTGCTGAATTCATCAGAGAATCGGGTCTAGAAGCTCCGAACGCATCCCTCGCCTTATTGGGTAGATGAGCTATTAATCTATCAATGGAGCATAAGTTTAATATAATTTTATTTAAGTAATCAAATAATAATCTATCCCTTCATAAGTCTATTGATATTTAATTGTCTATCAATCACCTATTCCAACTGTTGATTAATCATCCGGTGGACCAAATCTTTCCTTTCAACTTAACTTCAGCAGCACCTGCACACTGCCTTCGTCCTCCTCGCGACGCCTGACGAGCAACTCCCCCGCCACAGCCGGCTCCGGGAATATTTTTTTTATTTTTAACCTATTTTTCAATTTTATTTTAAAAATAATCCATCCGGATAAATATTTGAAGATCTAACCCTTTTGGTCGCGCTGGTCCACGTGGCGTGACAAAAACACGCTGTCACGCCACATGCATTGGCGTGACAAGGTGTGCCACGTTGGCGCGCTTCGGAGCGCTCGGATGGGGTCTGCCAGCGTCGGCGCACTTCGGAGCGCTCGGATGGGGTCTGTCAGCGCATATCCCACGTGTCAAGCTTGTTACGCCACTCCCACCGGCGTGACAGTACATTGTCACGTCACCCCGCCGGCGTAACAAGGTGTGACTTTAAAAAATCACATCTTTTTCATACGAACTCGGATGTAGATGATTTTTATATGAAAATTATAGCTCTCGACGAGATCTACAACTTTGTAGTTTTAAGTTTTTTCATTTGAAGTCACTAAGATTCTTAAATAATTAATTTAAATTATTGACAACATATTAAGCACCCATATCGAATCGTCTCTAACTTCAAATGTTTATCATAGTCGTACAAATTAAGTTCTATATAACGTTTGATATGTGAAATAATATGAACTAAATAATAATAATTTGATAAGAAATATAATGAGAAATTAAACTATATCATCATCGAATATGCAATATAATGTAATACCCTTAATATTAATTATACCTATAAGCTAGATCAAGCAACTTTTTGAAAGATTGAGACCTTAAAATATGATAATAGTCTGAAAAGAATACAAATGTGTAGGTTTTTATACTAGGACTTCTGTATTTTATAAAATGAGTACTTTGAGTTGTTCTCTCTGTGGTCTTCTTTTCAACCATATCATGCATCTCCATCCTCTGGTCAGCGCGATGCTCATCGATTGCACCACTTGCTTGGGCTAGCTAGGACCATCGAGATGCATCCTATGGATCCCACCACAGCACTCTAGATATTTATTATATTAATAAGGAAGTGTTGGTTTTTTAAAAGGGAGAGCCACCACTCTAGATATCTATTATATTAATAAGGAAGTGTTGTTTTTTTTTAAAAAAAGGAGAGCCACCAAGTTCGTCGAGAGGGTCTAGAAATTCCCACGTTAATCTAAAAAAGAGAAGAATTTACACCATTGGATTTTATGAAGATCTAACTATCTAAACTGGCTCAAGAGTTCATATCAAATACGATTAAAGATATCTAATTTTGGAATAAAATAATTTACAAAAGTTAGAATATAATCAAAGAGTCCATGACGTAGGGTACGGCTAATGGGGATCAAAATAAGTAGATCCTGATAGATGGAAGTAAAATGATGGCTCAAAACAAGAAGATAACATACGGTTCTCTGACCTACCAACCAATCCATGATCGTACCCCAACCAATTCAACTAGGCCTGGCCATGCCATGGGGTGCGATGACGGGATCAAAACAACCAAATATAGACACAATTATTAATTGTTTTGTATGCTTATCTGTATATGGGCTTTCAACGACGTCAGGACCGTAAGAAATTTGGCACAACGATAGTAGAGAAAATTCGGCACAACGATAGTAGAGAAATCTTCATGCGGATGGTGGTGGCAAAATTTTCCTCCATGAGCTAAGAATCCTTGAGTTTTTCCCATGTACGAGCACATGATGTTGATTAAATGTTGTACATATGCACATGTAGCTTCAGAATTAATTTGTACAAAATAGATGTAATGTATATGCATGTAATTTGATAGACAATATGGAAATGTGTATAATAAGACTTAGTGATGTATAGTGGTTGAAGAACAAAGCCTAGAGGAACAAACAAAATAGACTGCTACAACAAAGCATTTATAATAAAAAGATAAAATGTAGCAAAACTAGCCGCACCATTAGCACGGTCCCACTCGCTAGTTAAAGCTATAATTAATAATATCTAGAGTGTTACATTATATTCCATACTCAATGATGATATAGTTTGATTTCTCATTATATTTCTTATCAAATTATTATTATTTACTCCATATTATTTCATATATTAAATATTATATAAAATTTAATTTGTACAACCATGATAAATATGTCAAGTTAGAAACAATTCGATAGAGATACAAGTGCTTAATATGCTGTTAAAAACTTAAATCAATTATTTAAGAATCTTAATGAATTCAAATGAAAAAACTCAAAAATACAAAGTTGTAGATCTCGTTGAGGGCTACAATTTTCATATAAAAATCATCTCCATCCGAGTTTATATGAAAAAGATATGATTTTTTTAAGGTCAGACCTTGTCACGCCGGTGGGGGTGGCGTGACAAAGCTGTACTGTCACGCTGGTGGGAGTGGCGTGACAAATTTGACACGTGGAATATGCACTGGCAGACCCCTTCCGAGCGCTCCGTAGCGCGCCAACGTGGCACACCTTATCACGCCAATGCATGTGGCGCGACAGCGTGTTTTTGTTACGCCACGCGGACCGGCGCGACCAAAAGAGTTAGATCTGCAAATATTTATCCAGGTGGGTTTATTTTAAAATAAAATTGAAAAATAGATTAAAAATAAAAAAATATTCCGGCTCCGGCAGCCTCCCCAAATTAAGCAATCAAATTAACTCCCCAAACCCAATCATTCTTAAAAAGATCTCCAAATTAACTCCTAAAGCAACTAAACCCCAATCTCTATCCCCAATTCCATTTCTAATACAGATTCTTAGGGACCGATGGATAAGCGAGATTTCAATTCAACTAGTTGACGAGGAGTAAATCTGATCAAATAATAATATATAGCTCCTAGGCAGTGGCGGAGCTTTGTAAGGGCCAAAGGGGGCCACGCCCCCCCCCCCACCACTTTGCAAATTCTACACTAGTGTAGCAAAAAGGTGGCCCCCCTCATTCTTTTGAGATTAGAGATCAAGCTCCGCCAGTGCTCCTAGGTAAAGAAATATACAGAGCGGTTAGTTTGCCCTCGTCCACATGTGCATAACTTGCAAGTCTGAGGATTTCAGCATGGTTTGCTCCAATGCAGGCATGTCTGTCTAGCTTAGCAGGATGATCTTGATCTGCCACCATGTGTTATACTAGTTTACTACCGCTCCTTGGGTGCTTCTCTTTTTCCTCTTTTAAGATGCTGCTCATGCTCAGCACCATGCATTCCCTTTTTCTCCCTTGGTGGTTGATGCTGCTGTGGGGGTCGTTCGGCCGCATGCTCCAGGTCTCCTGGACGTGGTTGTTTTAAGCCGTCGATCCGGTTTACGCGTGTTTTTTTCTTCAGACCAAAGTGCAGTGTATCTGTTAAACTAATGGTGTTCTCAAATGGAATCATGCAATCCTGCCACGCATGGGTCGCAGAAGATCATGTCTGCAGAGAAGCACGAGTTTGTTGCAGTATTTTTTTTTTAGTTACTAGCTGGAGTTCGACGATTCGTCGCTCCAAAAAAATGCCACTCCTGCTTGCGCTTGCTCCTCGGTACTAGGGTTCGTCGGGCTTTTGGACGAGAACAAATTTTTGTGTTGCTCTCTTGTACTTAAAAACTCCATCCATATTGGTTAAAAAAATTTCTGCTCCCTAGTAGTATGTTTTCCTCTACTACTGCTGAATGATGCGGCCTTCATGCTGGAAATGGCATTGCCGCCTGTGAAAATCCGTAGAGATCAGAAAGAGAGGAGAGAGGGCGAGATCCGGCCGATCCGTAGAGTATGTGTGCGCGGTGCGCCTGTCCCTCCCGGCTTTCTTCTGCTCCCTACTACTAGCAGCTTCCCTTTATTCCGAGCTACTCCAGATTCTGTACCTGGAGGTCTCACTCCAGATTCCAACGGGTAAATGGAAGTAGCAGCAGTACACGCTGAGAACTGCCACTGCCAGTGAGAACTGAGAAGTGACTAGTGACTAGTGAGAGCTTGTTGTGTTTGATGGACTATAGTAGACCATTTATATAATATATTCAACATGCAAAGTCTGGCTTGAAAATTTTGAATCCAACTTAGGTCTGCAAACCTTCGAGGCTTCGACCCATAAACAGAAACTCCAGCAGGTCCCAACTCCTTATTCCAAGTTTTCAATACAATAATATTAATTAATGAAAAAATTGAGTAGCCACATAAGTGCAGTTCCAAAAGAAGATCTTAAAATGACAGTCATAAGAGCAACTACTCTCTATATCCATCCTAATTGTTAGGAATAGAGATTTTAATGGAAAAATAGCATCAAAGAGCTTCTCTAAGTGGTTATCCAAATATAGCCATCATCTATTTCAGATTACTCGCTAGCTAACCAAAGATAGATAGCGAAAATGACTCTCTAAAATGTAAACAAAATATAGAAAAAATTGTTGGAAATACGTGTGAAAGGTAGTTTTCTATCGCCAAACGCAACCTAGACGTGAAACACTCGTACACACGTACCCTCACAATAGGAATGTTAACACATCGTTCAGCACAACGAACCAAGTCAACTAAGCAATGTTTACTCCTTAATAGTACATATGGTCCATAAATAAAATACAATGAATGAAAAAAAATATGTGTAATTTTTATTTCAATACTACGTCGATTTAGATCTCAAAAAATTTTCAACACTATAGTAACTTCAAACGTTTAACCACTAATTAGGAGTACTAAATGTGAATAACTGAAAAAATCCATTCCATAACCCAGGTGTAATTGGGAGACGAATCTTTTAAGCTTAATTGGACCATGATTAGATAATGTCGTGCTACAATAAACAACATCTAATGATGGATTAATTAGGTTTAATAGATTCATCTCGCGATTCCCTGTCCATCCGTGTAATTATTTTATAATTAGATCATATTTAGTTTTTCTAATCTTCGATTGAAAACTGCTACGGTGAATCGGTTCAAATTTTTACAGAATCTAAACACATCCTAAACGACTAGGCGTTTGGTTGGTAGATCAAAATAAAAAAGCACCCTGATGTATGTGGTCTCTTACCACAAAAGGGCAAATGAAAAGCGGCACCCGGCCCACACGCTACAGTGCTTCCGCCTCGCCCGGCTGAAGAGAGCAGCCAGCCATCATGATTCATGAATGCTCACCCATCATTGCTGCCCCCAACAGGCCGCGACCCAGCGCGTCAGTGGGCGCGGCATGAGCAGTGCCATGACAAGCCCCTGCCCTCCTAATTCCTCCCTGTGTCTGTGGCAGGGAAGATGAGGCTGGCTGGAGGGCCCCAGCCGCCAGGGGGAACATCTACTGTGGAAAGCAGAGCCTTGCAGCGAGCTCCGCGGTTTTTTTATTTTTTATTTTTGTTTTTTATAAAAATATATTTTCGATTTGGAAATTTACAGGAATATGGTCCCGGCCGCCCGGCAGCCGGGCGGTCGGATATATTCCAATAAATTTCCAAATCGAAAATATATTTTTATAAAAAACGAAAATAAAAAAATAAAAAAACCGCGCGAGCACCTGTGTCTGCACTCTGCAGCAGCGGCCTGCTGGAGTGCTGGGCTGGCCCGTCACTGCGGCCAACACACGCAGGGGTGTTTAGGATGTGTTTAGATCATTTTGAAAAAAAAAATTTGAAAGAGAATCTTATTAATTTAAAGTATTAAATAAAGTTTATTTATAAAAACCTTTTACACGGATGTATTGTAAATCGCGAGACGAATCTAATGAGTCTAATCAATCCATGATTAATTTATAATTAACAAATAGTTACTGTAGCATTACTGTTGTAAATTATGAATTAAGTAGGCTCATTAGATTCGTCTGGCGATTTATAACCCATCCATACAAAAAGTTTTGTAAATAAATTTTATTTAATAGTTCAAGCATGTGTCCAAACATTCGAAGTGACGTTTTTTGTTGTAAATTTTTGGGATCTAAACAAACTCTTAGTTGGTAAAAAAAGTTTGGGTTTGGATACTATAGCACATTTCGTTGTT
The DNA here is from genome assembly GCF_016808335.1 of Panicum virgatum. NCBI lineage: Eukaryota > Viridiplantae > Streptophyta > Magnoliopsida > Poales > Poaceae > Panicum > Panicum virgatum. Next base: position 47,404,946 of record NC_053150.1, on the reverse strand, counting down.
ATTTGATAATTAATATCCAATCATGGATTAATTAGCGTCATTAGATTCATCTCTTATGAATTAGTTAGACTATGTAATTAATTATTTTTTCAACTATATTTAATACTCCATACATGTGTCCAAAAATTTGATGTAACAGATACTGCACAAACTTTCTTTTGAACTAAACGCCCTGCGCTGTTCATTCATTCATGGCCTGCTACTGCTGCGTTGCCTCACTCTCTTTCTATCCTCTCAGTGACGCAGGGTGGTGTCACAGACGCCATGTTTAGTTCCCAAAAAATTTCAAAGATTTTCGGTCACATCAAATTTTTGGACATATTATAAAGTATTAAATATAGTAATTTAAAAAAGTAACTAATTACACAGTTTAGCTATAAATGATGAGATGAATCTTTTGAACCTAATTAATCCATAATTCGATATTAATTACCAAATAAAAATGAAAGTTACAGTAGCCAAATCCAAAACATTTCGCGAACTAAACACGCCCTGAACCGAGGGAGAGAAAAATACTCCCTCCGTTTCAAAATAAACATAATTTCAGGATCAAACACGTAAAACAATACTAGGTGTAAAATTATAAAAATATCTCATTTTTATAATAAATGAATAAGATGTTAGTTGTCTTTTGTGGAAATAATCTTTCGAAATTATCTTGTCTTTTATGGTAGGTAGGTCAAAATTTACAATTTTTTTGATAAATTTTGAACTCTATAGTTACAATTATTTTAGGACAGAAAAAATAAGTTCGTTATTTTTTTTTCTCCCTGTGTGATTTGATAACTGGGGCAGGGGGGCAGGGCTGTGGCGGCACTGTGCCCCGGTGCAGGGCGCCATGGCATGCCACTCGCTCGCTGTCACGGCCGGGCCGTCGGGCACAGGCGCACAGCCTCCCGTAAATCAACCCCTCCCTCGCTCGCGATACGCCCCCCCCCCCCCCCCCCCCCACGTGCGCCAGCCCGGATCCGGCGGCCTACAAAAACCCCGGCAGCAGGCGGCCGCCAGGCATCGGCTCGGCCGCCATACCAAGCATAGCAAGCGCGCAGCCACCTGCCCACCGAGCCGGCCGGAAAACGAGAGGAAAGAGGAAAGGTAGCTGGCGTTGGCACGGGTAGCTAGGCCGGTTCGTGTGCGTGTGTGAGAGGCCGTGCGCGGGATCGTCGCGAGGGAGAGAGAGTGAGGGAGCACCAGCCTCCCTCTCTCACTCGCTGTCACACGACTCACACACAGGGTCACACGCGCACAGTGTGGAGGGAGGGGGAAGAGTCGGAGAGAGAGCACAGGGGAATTATTTTAAGGGCAAGGCGCCGCTGTTGTCCCTCTCCTTCGCCACCTCCCTCTCTTTCCTCCCTCTTGGAGGAGAGGAGAGAAGAGGGGGACCCAAGAACCACCACCAACACCGCCGCCGTTGCGGCTGCGGTCTCGTCATCGCCGCCGCGCGCTTCGTTCGTTTCGCGCCGCGGGGACGGGGACTCGAGGGCCGGGGGCAGCAATGGAGGCTGCCAGTGCCGGCGGCAGCGGCGGCGGGGGCGGGGACGACCACCTGCACGGGCTCAAGTTCGGCAAGAAGATCTACTTCGAGGACGCCGGCGCCAGCGGCAGCGGCAGCGGCAGCAGCGGTGGCAGTGCCAGCGGCGCGAGCGAGCCTCTGCCGCCGCCGTCCGCCTCGCCGCCCAGGGCGGCCGCCGGCAGGAGGGGGAGGGGCGCGGCCGGCGGGGCGGCCGGCTCGTCGGCGCCCCCACGGTGCCAGGTGGAGGGGTGCAACGTGGATCTTACCGGCGCCAAGACCTACCACTGCCGCCACAAGGTGTGTGCCATGCACTCCAAGGCTCCCCTTGTCGTCGTCAACGGCATCGAGCAGCGCTTCTGCCAGCAGTGCAGCAGGTTACGCGCCATTACTCTCCTCTCTCTCCCTCTCTGCTGCTGCTGCTGCACCAGCATTCTTTTAGATTTATTTTAAGTTGGCATTTTCGTGCATTTGCTCTGCTCCCTGTGTTTTTTTAATTCTTTTGTTCTTTAGGGCTTATGGAGACTACATGAAATTTAAAAAACAAATTCAAGGTTTATGGGCACATTACATTAGATGCGCTATCTAGTAATAATGTAATATGTTAGCACATGTTTGTTTTTTTCGAAGGACTTTTAGCCCAGGTTGATGATGGAGCTTCCGTCTATAACAACTGTTTTGTGATATCTGCTGTTTTGAAAAAAAAAGTACAAAAACTTGCTTTGGTATTATACTTTTATGTTTCATTTGAATGGTGCTCATGAGAACTTTAAAGTTGGTAGGTTGATGGATGCTCGTATGTATGATAGAGTGATGTGACTCAGCCTGCCTGCCTGTCAGTTTGCTTTGCATTAGATTCCTGAGTTAACTTAGTATCTCAATGATGCCAGTCAGTAAATTAGTCATTAGTATATGAAGTTTGCATTCGGCATGATCAGTATTGTCAGTGGTCCCCTAAGGAAGAACAGGGAGAAAGATCAAAGAACTAGCATTTGCCACTGTATTCTAAGTGTTACAACTTGTAAAGTGAGATAGTATTAAATGTTTAGTGCCTCAAACAAGTTTTAAATATTATATCTTCTGTTACTTGACCAGTTTAGTTTATTCACCCTTCTAGTCCTTTCAGGTATATAGCTATTGTTAGTTTAATTTCATAAATCGATAGTCTCTGGAACAACATGTTTCATAATTATTGTTCGAAAGAAAACATGTTTCATAATTAGTATACACATAGCATACCAATTTCATTTTCACTGCCGATACTTTGGGACTCCACAGAAAATTCCAGCTATTTGACACCTTAATGGTTTGAACATGAAAGAGGGGATGAAAGAACAAGTGGTATTAACATAACCAGTAGCTAACTAATCTCCCTGTCTTATATTCGATAAACATCTCATTTTAAAGCAAAGTTTCTGGTCCTTGTCCTCTATATTATATTTGGTACTCAAGGTTATGTTGATGACTGTTTTTTTCCATTTTGTTTGCCATGCAAATTTCTAGCAGTAGGGAGGGGGGAACTGAGAAAGACAAGAGACTACATTTTTTTTAGAAAAATAATTATAAGGAGGTTGGGCTTTTTCTTTTTGGAAAAGGAGGTCGGGCATTATAACTGAGTGGTCAGTATTGTTATAACAGAGTGACAACAGCAACCTTGTGCTTTAGTACATGCAAGGCCGTCCTTGCATCACCATCAAAAGAAAGTATTGACTCAATTCTGGATTTGAGCTGTGCTAATCCATAATGCGACATAGCCAAGTATAGCAATAACTACTGTCCTAATGCGTCATTAGAAAAGCTAAGTTGGACCAAAAGCTTTCTTGTGAAGGACACCTGCCTCCACACTAGGACAATTCATTGGCGGATGTGTATTGTTGTGGTAAACCCAACATCTCACATCTCTATGAATGATTACAGTCTTGTTTAACGTACACATGGTTCCTTTCTCTTTTTCCTTTATTAGTTTGGATCATTGTTTTTAAGGTGGTAAGGCGAGGTATGGCGACCCACCCCCTTCCGGACGCCTTGGCGAATAAGGCGCCTTAGAGGCGACGCCATACACGTACCCTCATTTAGAACAGAGTAGCACAAACATAAACAATTAGGCACTGTTTCCTAACTGAACAGAACAACAAGCAGAACATAGAGATTCATATACTACACTAGGAGCACACAGTCATTAAACAAAAGGCAACCCACACAGGCCAAGCAAAAGGCAGCACACGCACATGCATAAGCAAAAGCAGAGCAGAGCACATGCATCAGACAGGCACACACTACAAATTCACGCAAGTATCAGCAGAGAAGAGCACCAATTCCAAGCACAAGCAGACGCGCTAGCAACCTAGCACTAGCATAAGCAAAAACAACTGAGCAGAGGGAAAGAAGAGGAGAGGAAGAGGAACCTGTGCAGCCGCGGGAGGGGGTGCTGGCAGGGAGGCGGAAGAACAACCAGGAGCTCTTGGATGGAGAGGGAGTGGAGGGAATCCGCCCAGATTGGTTGGAGAAGAGGAAGAAGAGGCAGATCGATTGGAGAAGGGGCTGGAGCCATGGGATTGGAGAGCAGGCACGCTGGATTGGAGCAGCCGCGACCCGTCGCCGCTTGAGGATTCGAGGTGCCGCCGGCCACCCGCCCTCTCCTTTTCCCTCTATTTCTAAATCTGCTACCTCACCAGACACATCACGACGGGAGGTGTACGCGCGTCCGCGCCGCTGCTGCCGATTCCCGCGCGCGAAACCCTCCCGCGCGGCCCCGCGGCCCCCTTTTTCCCAACGCGCGCCGCTGCTGCCGATTCCCGCGCGCGCAACCCTTCCCGCGCAGCCCCGCAGCCCCACTTTTCACCCGTGCGCGCTCGCAATATTGTCCGTGCGGCGCTCGCCTTGCGGAAAAATCGACGCCATAGCCGCCTAGGCGACGACTCTGGACGCCATACGCATGAGGTACGCCAGGAATCGATTTCCGCCTGGACGCCAAGGCGATGCCTAGGCGACGACTTAAAAACCATGACTGGATGCATCGATGCAATTATGAAAGCCATAACGATAGAGTTTGATCTTTAATGAATGTGCAGAACACTTGCCTAGGAAGAAGAGGAATCTATATATCCTATATAGATGGAACCCATTAAACATCATTAACTCTGATTTTGCTGCAACCACATAAAGCCACATCATCACTTAAATCTAAACCGTTAGATTTCTCAAACCTCATATCATCCATATTGTTTTAACCATCCGATTGTTTTCTCAGCCCCTTTCTTTACTCAGCACCTTTGGCAGATTAAGAGCCTCCCCTCTTCTTTACTCAGCATATTGGCAGATCAAGAGACCACCACAGCTAATGGCACTAATGGCATTAGTACTCCATCAATCATCCACGTTCCCACTCCTTCGTGCCTTGACGTGCTCCTATCTGCCAACAATTAAAGGGGAACAAAATGCTCTCCTTCCCACTCACGTCATTTGCCCCTTGGGCGTGCCTTCCATGGACAACGAATCAAATAGTCAGCCACCACGTCTCTCCAACTTCTCATCCATTCCAATTTTCAGTAAAGCCACAGATTGCAGCTACTAAGAATCATAGTAGTATATAATTACCGATGTGTTTCTCTATTCTCCTAGCACATGCGTCTAAGATCAACCTCTGGACCCTTTCATCACTCCCCAGTTCTCCAATGGCCTTGATGATGGGATTCATGTATGCTCGCTTGGTCAATTCAGCAGGCGTGCAGGAGCAACAAGTTTCCTGCCATGGCCACATCACAACATACTCGATCTACCGCATTGATGTTGTTCCTTATATACCCAGGTTATCCATCTAAATATTCCAACGACAATTCCTTCCAATATATGTAGTTCTTCATCTATTCTTATTGTAATTTTAGTAGGGAAATTTTTTTAATCATCTGATGACCCTCCTTATGTTGATGCAGCTAGATAAAAAAAAACCATTGTTTGCCTGAAATTCTTATTTTCTAAATTGGCAAGTTGTATCTCTAGAGCACGAGAACCAGCTCTCTTTTTCAGAAGGTCAAGGTAGCATTATATAAAGTTAGGAATTTCATATGCTAGCATTTAATTGACCTTTTACTTATTTTTTTTTCTTTACATCCAGTGTCTAATTTATTAGCATGCCTCTCTGAAGTGACCAACTTTAAGGTTTCACCTGAGTTCCAATTATTTTGTCACTGATTTTCTTTCTATGTTCAACATAGTACTAAAGAGATCCATCTTTCACTTCTTGACATGTATGCATGGCCCTCTTTATATCTGTGTACTCACTCAACAATTGTTCCAGCATTTTTTGATATGATCCAAATATTCCCGCAGCAACGCGCGGGGAATTCATCTAGTATCTTTAATAGCATTGCCATTGGCTTTGACCTATAGTGTGGTTTTCCATATCTATGTCATGAATGCTATGCATGTTACTAGTAGGATAAGCTAACACTATAAGTTAATTCTTGAACTTGCTATATCCTGTTATTAAGCTGCACTTAAACTTTATTGTTATTATGATGTATGCTTTATCTGTATATTTTTTATTTTCTGCTCAGTTTACATTCTATATAAAGAAAATACTCCCTCTGTTCTCAAATGGATGACATTTAGGACAAGCAAATTAGTTCATTTTTTGAATTAAATAATTTGTCCTAAATTTGGATGGAGTTAGTATCTATTTGCACTTAGACTTTGAGATCTGGATATTGCAACATGTATACCGTCATAAATGTAAGCGAATATGGCTCGGGAAAATAATTGATAATGGAGAGGCAAAGCTCTTGTACAAATATAGGCAAGGAAGTCCTAGGGTTTGGTTTATAGAAACAATACCAATCAAAGGAGATCCTCGCGTAATCCAATACCATCTACCTAACCTGAGGGGAAGCGCACAGCCAGGGAGGCCGGCGCAGCTACAGCCCATACACACACGCTAACAATAAAGTTTGGTTACTGTTCCTCACCCTTCAAATTTATATAGAAAGCTTGAATCATCATTTCTCTTTTCACATAAACTGCAGGTTCCACCAGTTGCATGAATTTGACCAACAAAAACGCAGTTGCCGCAGACGCCTTATGGGCCACAATGAACGCCGGAGGAGGCCGCCTGCTGGACCTCTTGCATCACGCTATGGTCGTCTTGCTGCATCCTTGGGTGGTAACAAAGCCTCCTATTTTCCTACCTTGTGGCGTGGTTGCCACCTTTTTTTTTTTTTGGCCTTTGCTAATGTTCGTGTGCTCAAATCCAGGAGAGCCTGGCAGGTTCAGAAGCTTTCTGTTGGATTTCTCATACCCAAGGGTTCCAAGCAGCATGAGGGATGGGTGGCAGGCGGCTCAGCCTGGGGAAAGGGTGCCTGGTAGTATGCAGTGGCAATCAAGCTTAGATCCTCATCATCACAGTGCAATAGCAGGATATGGTGCCCACTCATATGGCAGCCAGGGTAGCCCCTCATCAGGGCCACCGGTGTTCCCTGGGCCGGAGCTCCCACCTGGTGGATGTCTTGCAGGAGTCCCCGCTGACTCTAGCTGTGCTCTCTCTCTTCTGTCAACTCAGCCATGGGATACTACCCAAAGTGCTGGCCACAGCCGTGCTGCGTCAATGCCCGCAACAGCGGGCTTTGATGGCAACCCTGTGGCACCCTCCGTCATGGCGAGTAGCTACATTATGCCGAGCCCCTGGATGGGCTCTCAGGGCCACGCAGGTGGGCGCAACATGACACCTCAGTTGCCACCTGAAGTCCCCCTTGATGAGGTGCATTCTGGCTCTAGCAGTCGTCATGGCCAGTTCTCAGGTGAGCTCGAGCTTGCCCTGCAGGGAAGCAGGCCAGCGCCAGCGCCGCGCATCGATCAGGGCTCCACAAGCACATTCGACCAGGCCAGCAACACATCGGACTGGTCGCTCTAGGAGGCCAAATAAACCACCACCGATCATAGTCGCTCAGAGAGATGGAACTGGTGAAAGCCTGATGCTGCATGCGGTTTGCTAGCTTCAAGCTTCCAGTATGATGTGTAAGAAACTCCTGTAACGTCAGGCAACTAATATCTTTTGTGGTTGTCCATGAACTCATCTGTTGCGGCATGTAGACCTCCATAATTTGAAGTTATCAGTATGCTTGTTGAGGAATTGATGTTTAATCCCATGTTCATCCTGAAGTTTGCTCTGTTCAGTTTTTGGATAATCACTGGAAACATGCATACCATCTGCCGGCTGCTGATATATACCATTTTTAGCTGATAATATACTTGTTTAATGAGAGTATAGTCTAGCTCAATTCTGAATTCTGCCATATGGTCCGTCCATGCTGCTGGTACTGTGATCTTTACATCTGAAGCAGATGCACCTTTCAGGAGAATGACCTGGAGAAAAAGCAGCCATGGCACCATGCATCATCTCTCATCTCGGCAGGATATTGTACTTGGACCGCTATACTTGCATGCCTCTTTTTGCTGTACCCTCTAATGTTGCCTGGCACTGCCAAGAATCGGTTCCATGGGAGTGTTGTTTATGTAAAGCGAGACCACAGAAACAGCGTGGCTTTGCAGCATGCTCTCAGCACCGGTGGTGTTGTGTTGATGAGGCGACTGAGGCCAGAATGAGATCCATGTAGCAGCTTCTTTCAGATCTTCAAACCTTCATTCAGAGAACAGTGGTATATTCCACGCGAAACATCAACACTTTCTTGTGACAAATGATTTTCTTGGCGAATCCAAATTTGTTCACCCATCTCTTTCCAGAAAAGAGGGTAGGGACTAGCCCCTGACTTAGGCTTGCTCCAACGGTGCCCTCTATATGGCCCCCCACCCCACGTAGGGGGAGCTTTGGGGGGAAATCCGATCCAACGGTTCCCCCCAAAGCTCCCCCTATATATGGGGGGAGTTGAAACTCCCTCTATATATAGAGTGAGTTTCAACTCCCCCTATATCTCTAATCACACCGTTTCTTCATGATATTAATCTCGTTTGAGCCTCGTAACATGATGATAATGTGTATTATGACAGTACAAATACTGTATTATTTTTTTAAAATTCAAAAAAGATAAATTAATAGTTAGTTAATGAGTGATAGTATATAGAGGGAATAGATATGGGGGGAATGGTTGGAGAGAAGGAGTTATAGAGGGAGGAATTTTTTGGAGGGAGGTAGTAAAATATAGTAAATAGTACATTTGGGGGGAGTTGGATGGGGGGAATGGTTGGAGAAAGCCTTAGGCGATGTCCAACGGTGCCCTGTAGGCTCCCTCCCCCGCACGTACGGGGAGCTTTGGGGGGAGGAAGCCCTCCAACGGCTCCCCCCATGGCTCCCCTGTATATTGGGGGGAGTTGAAACTCCCCCCACGTATGGGGAGAGTTGAAACTCCCCCTATATCTCTAATCACACCGTTTCTTTACGATATTAATCCCGTTTGAGCCCCGTAACACGATAATAATGCGTATTATGACAGTATAAATACTGTATGTTTTTTTTAAATTCAAAAACGTTAAATAAATAGTTAGTTAATGAGTGATAGTATATAGGGGGAATAGATATGGGGGAATGGTTGGAGAGAAGGAGTTATAGGGGGAGGAATCTTTTGGAGGGAGGTAGTAAAATATAGTAAATAGTACGTTTGGGGGGAGTTGGATGGGGGGAATGGTTGGAGAAAGCCTTAGGAAGGCATATCTGATAAGCGGGCCTCGAACCCCGGCCTCTTTTGTCCAATCACTGTTGGTCTGTTGTCCTGGTGTTTCATTTCTTCCCAGAGAGTGGTTTCTGGCTTGGTTTGGATTTGTTGTGCAAGCTGACACTGTTGGGGCTCAGCGAAATTTGAAGTCAAAGCTGGCTGATCGATTAACCCACACAGCCACACTATAAAGAAGACCAATGAAATTGGCTTAGCCTCAAATATTGTAGCCATATGGGACAATGGTAGCTCCTGTGACAGTAAACAGCGCTTAATAATTCCAGGCATAGCGCCAGTGACAATGGATCCTAGACGACACACAGCACAGAGATTCCATCATCATACTGTAGAAGTTGGAGAAAGTGGGGTTGGAAATTCACGAGTCTCATCTCTCAACTACAAACTCAAGCAGATGTCCAAAAATATAGCTCCCCCAGTCCCTCAGTTGGAAAGCTGATACTTCTTTACGACCTGCAGACTAGAAAATTGGCCGTTAGAATATCAAAGCTGAAATTCCTAACCAACACTAGAAAATTAATTAGAACATCGGAGCTGCAATTTCTACCTAACAAACTGACATCCTATATGCACAGTTACGATAATAAATTTAATCTTGTTAAAACGTTTCACTTTGTATTTTGTAAGCGCAAGCAATATGGCATAGAAGCTGTTAAGTGCATTGACAGCAGAAGGATATAAGGGCAACAAAGCCCAAGGCAGTGCTGTTATTGTTCTATACTTCTATCAGGTGCGAAGATACTGATATTACAGGCATAAATTTGAATAGCACCACAATTGTTAGCACTAATGTCATTGCACAAGGTAATGTGATACACGCTCCAATCATGCAACAGTTTGTCAACAATTTGAGGCCAAAAATTTACGAGAAGTTGACCTAAATACTGAAAATTACCAAAATCCATAAGCATACAATGCATCATCTATTCAAGAATCCACTCAAAAGTCAATTTCCTGTATTAAATACAACAGCAAAGGAGGTTGCAGGAGAATCACCCAATTTTACACTACTACTTTGAATGTGCTGACAATAAAGCATTATAGAGCAGGAAAAACAATGAGGAACAAAGTTCAGGTATGAAAACTATTGGCCTCAAAAGAATATACAAATCATATCATAAATGCTATTATTTTCTTAAGCAGACTTAGCCAAATCAAACAGACAGCAAAGAATAATAAACAAGAACACAAGCAGGCAGACCATTTGAAACATTTGTGGATTGCAATTTAGCTATCATTGTAATTGTTTCTATTTTCTAAACAAAGAATCAGGCATGGTTCGTGTAAAAGAGATTATATTAAATTTGTTGCCTGCATCTACTTTTTTTTTATATATCCAGTGACTATTTGTTATGGTGTTTTCCCCTTTTATTTCAAAGAGCAGTTTCATTCTTCCGTACAAGTTGACAATGTTGCTGTTGGAAAACAGTCTAATTCCAAGACCAAACAGAATGAGGAACCTACATTAGAAAACAGACCAATGAAATTGCCTTTGGCATGGTCCAAACGCTCAAAACTGTGCAATGATGCAGTTTAAGCCAGTGCAAAATAAGAATCAGCCTTGTGCTAAATAATGCTGAAGCTATATGGCATTATGGTAGGAAGCAGTGATCAGAGCCCTTCCTACGCATATCATCAGCAATCATGGATCATTATATGACACACAAGACTCACAGCAAAATTGACATTGCAGTGTGCAGAGATTCCATTGTAGCAGTGAACTGTAATGGCTACAAAGTCAAGCAGACAAATTAGTCACACACACGCACACGCACACAAATTAGCCACACACACATGCACGCATGCACGCACACACACACACAGCAGATATGCAATCTTCCTGGTAACTATTATCTTCTAGCTATGAAGTGCCTTGAATAAGGATTGAGGGCCTTCTGAAGATGTAGCTCGGCTTCAAGTCTGTTGCATTGCAAGAAGTAGTAAATATCCGCATATCATATGGAAACCCATCTTTCCAGCTGCAAACTGATGAAGGATATAAACCTTAGTATTCATGTTGAGATATTGTGCATGTAATAGGGAATAGTGACTTACATCTTACAAGTCTAGACGGGATGGCTTCCAGCACTTGCAGAGTAGTCAATTTTGTCCTATTGTCAATTTAAGGGTTCATCACCTTATATAAAATGGCTACAAACTATAATAAACAAGAAGTATAAGTATAGCCCACATGGCCAACAAAAACAAGACATCTCTAGTGCTCAATTGTGTCTGTTTGATAATGACAAGAGCACAAAGCTTGTGGCGACCAACGTATTAGGAATGAGATCCAATGCAGTACTCCAACCATGACTGAACAACATTGCAGTGAGCATAGAATCATCACTTGTTTGTATCTAGGATAATTCTTTGTCACCCTTAATACAACAAATCAATGATCATCCTCATTAGGGCCAGGGCATTCCTTTGCCAGTGCTTCCGCTGATTCATACTGAAAAAGGGAGAAACAACTTCTCTTAAAAGGCATGGAAGATGTTCTATCAAAAACTCAGTTGCTAGAATTTTGGATCATGCGGTACAGGGGATGGAGGAATGCGTTCCAACACTATATATAATTTTGATTTGAGCTTCCAAAGATGCAATGTTACTAGATGGGCAAAAGTATTCATGTTCTCCAAATACAAACAGTCTATTCTTCTCCAGACTAAAGCTCACCTTGCATCCACAATATAGGAAGTACTGGTATTGATCGCGTAACTTAGACAATATATTCTGCAAATCCTGCAAGACAAAACATGGAATGTTAATCTCGTCACTTCAGATCTCACACTTCATATCCATGGGACTCATCATTGCCTTCACATGGTGCAATATGAGTAGGGGTGTTAATTAGTGACCCTTAGGTGCACCTCCAATCCTCTTTAGTTCAAAATTTTGTACTACTTCTTTAAAATGAAATCACATTTTGGAAAATTAGTACAAAACTTTGAACTAAAGAGGGTTGGAGGTGCACCTAAGGGTCACCAATTAACACCCCTAAATATGAGTGAACAGGCATGCCATTATCAGGCAACAATAAGCATTTATGTTTAGTGCTTTCGTGAAACAAAAATAGCAACAATAAGCATTTATCCAATTAGGTTATGCATGCCAAAAATCATGGTCATGATCACATTGGTGAAAAATAAAATGACTGAGCAGTCCCATCAGAAATTGAAGGGACTTCCAGTTTTCTAGTTGATACCACAATACATTGGGCCCGTGATCTTAAATCTGTGATCAACAGAACGAACATGGGTGTGAATTTGGAAGCATAAGAGTAAATTGAGACTACCTCTTCTGTGATCACCTCCTCTTCCTCATCTGCCTCTTTATCCTTGTCCTCCCCCTCCGGTGCCGGCGGCTCCACCTCCCGGTTCTCCAGCTGCGCGAGCGCCGCCTCGGCCTTGCGGAAGTCCCACACCACCCTCCGCCCCCTCTACTGCGTGCTCTTCGCCTCTTACTCGCCCTCAGCTCCCCCATCATCTCCTCCTGCAGCCTCCGCTCCATCTCCACCGCCTCCCGCGTCTTCTCCGTCGGAGCAGGCGCCGGCGCCGGTGCCACCGCAGGCTCCGCCCCGAGGCCGGCCCTCGAGCGGCGGACCTCGATGCCGACCGGCTCGGCGGCGCCGCGCGCCCCCGGGTCGTACCCCATCTGCTTCAACATCCTGAACCCTACGTTGCTCTCCGGGATGGCCTCGGCGAGCCCGGCCATCGTGCGGGCGTCCTCCTCCCGCTGCTTCCTCTCGCGCTCCTGCCGCCGCCGCTCCTGCACGGCACCCCCTTCCCGCGCTTCGCCCGCGCCTGCGACTGCGCCTGCGCGGGTGGTTGCTTCCGGTGCCCGAGTTTACTCGATGGGGTGGAGGAGGACGGACTCGGCGGGAGGAAGTGGGAGAGGTCGCCCATGTAATCCTCGTCGGCGTCCGGCTCCATGGCGCGCGCCGCGGGCAGTGGTCGGGGTCGGAGCAAAGGGAGACGGCCAGATGGGCCAAGGAAACAGTAGGTGAGGTTTGGTCGCCGCCGACGAGGTTCTGGCTAGTGGGCTTTGTCCATGGGCTCACGGTAGGTTCGACTTCGAATTGGGCTTTGTTGCGATTGGTTCGATTTTATTCCATTTGTTTATTGGGCTGCTTTCACTGCTATCGGCCTGTTTTCTTCTACGTTCCCGGGAAATCATTCAAATTTCCGAAAAAACAAACAAACTGATCAGCATTTCAGAGCTGGGCCATATACATCCACATATAAAATATTTAAATTGGCATTTCCAAATGATGATACGAGGCTGTTGTCATCTACGTCGCCAAGCCAGGCAGAGTTGGAGCCATGCCAAACAGGCTACTCCCTCCGTTTTTATTTTTATTTACATGTCGTATTAGGTTTGTCTTAAATTAAATTTAACTAACTTTAACCAAATCTATAGAAACATATAGCATACTATCCAACATATGCACTATCAACATATACTTCATGTTGGATTCAACGAAGCAAATTTAGTATTATAAATATTATTATTTCTTTCTATAAGTTTAGTCAAAGTTTGCTAAGTTTAACTTAAGACAAACTTAATACAACATGTAAATAAAAATAGAGAGTAGAAATTTTTGGAAATAAGTATTATTTTTCACTGCTGTACATCTAGATGCATTACAAAATATTTATATCTAGAAAATTTAAAATGAATTGTAATTTGGGATTGAGGTAGTAATTCATTTTCTTTAGTAAATACATGAACCTATTTTCAGATACATTAATTGTGAATCAAAGGCTAGCATGCTCCAGCATAAAAATATATAAAAAAAAATCAATCCATATACATCGTCTTAGTAAGTTTATTGTAGTGTTCGATTAATTTCTGAATCTGATGAAACCCAATAGGTGGTGCCCTCTAAGCTCTAAGAACTCAGATGGACGTGCTGTTGGGGATGCCCTTGCCCGTCCCACCGGCCTCGGAGAAGGGTTTCATGAGCTGGTACGGCACGATGCCGGCGCCACACCGGTTCTTGAGCCTCCTGTCCGCGTTCCTCACGTCGATGATCCCCTCGATCTCCTTGAGCTGCGCGTTGAACTTGCCGTACGCCGCCTGCACCTCGGCGTCGTCGCTCCACGGTGCGGTCTCCAGCCCGCCGAGGTACTCCTCGTCGGGGGAGTGCGTGGACAGCAGGTCCAGCACGGCCATCACCAGCGTCGCCTGCACCTGCGACGGGAAGCACTCCCGGAGCGCCTGGTCTGGGTTGTCCAGGAACGCCGCGAGCGCGCCGGCATCGACGGGCTCCTCCACCGGCATTTTGGTGCGCGCGATGGACGGCCGGTTCGGGAAGTACCCGCCGAAGTCGTACTGCCCGAAGTTGACGGCGGCGTGGTGCGCCGACGCGACCCAGATGATGGTCGTCAGCGCGTGCGCCAGGCTGCCCGGCGAGTCCAGCGCCGGCCACCCCGGCGCGTCCTTCTTGTCGGCGTGGCCCACGGTGCGGACGTCCGCCCAGAACGCCTGCAGCTCCGCGTCGCCGGCGACCACGCCGGAGCCGGGGTAGAACCGCGAGACGTACGCCTGCACCCAGCCCTTGATGGCGTCCCAGATCAGCAGCCCGTCGTTGGCGAACGGGTAGTCCTTGATCGCGAGCCTCAGGCCGTGCTCTGCCGTGGGATCCTCATCGGCCATCCCCCTGCGGACGAGGTCGGCGGGGAGGGTCTCCGTGTCGAAGCGCCAGAGCTGGTCGTACGCGACGGAGCTGAGCTCCATGGCGTACTTCTGCGGCGAGAACGAGAGCTCGATGATGCCGCCGGCGTTGATGAGCGCCGTCCGCGCGAGCGCGTTGATCCGCATGGTGTAGCGGAAGTGCGGGTGCAGCAGCTGGTAGATGGGGTGCATCTCGCTGAGCTGCCGGTTCGCGGCGATGATGTACGGCTCCACGGCCCCGTGTGTGCGCAGCCAGTGGCTGACGAGCTCGTGGTGGCCGGAATCGTGCGCGCGGACATGGGACTTGGCCATCCGCCACAGCCAGGACTCGGTGGTGTCCGTGGACGGGGTGAAGACGCGCCTCCACTGCGGCTGCGCCGGCGACGCCGGCCGGGTGAGCTCGATGGCCAGCAGCCGCAGCGTGCCGTCGTCGCAGAGGAAGAAGACGGTGTGCGAGCCGTACATGGTGGTGTGCTCCTGCGCCCGGATCTTGTGCACGTACGGCAGGAACAGGTCGTGGTAGTCCAGCATGAAGAGCCGCTTCTGCTTCAACGCCTCGGCGACCGTCATCACGCACCCCATCTGCTGCTCCAGCACCTCGGCGGTGATCGACGACTCCGCCGGCCCGTACACCGCGGGGTCGAGCTTGCTCTTCAGAGGAAACTCCTGCAAGGTTTTGTGTAGACATGGATCAAAATCTTACCTGAACATTTCTGAACATTTCAACCAATGTACATGTCTGCACAATATTTTATCATTTTAGAAGAAAAAAAAGGTTGCCTGGAGACTTACCCTGACGAGCTCGATTGCGTACGGATTCATGCCGGCAAGCGTCTCCCTTGCGAACTCCTCGTCCCTCAACCATGCAAACTTGTCCTCTGCAAGCACTTGGTGACCGATCGATCAATGCCCATTGCAGATTGCTGAATCCAGAGCTAGCAAGAAATTCCTCCTGCTCGTGCAATTTTGTTCTGAAAATAAACAAGCAAGAGTGCAAGACGTACTCTTGACATTGGCGGGCCTGCCGAAGAGGAGGAGCTGGTCGCCGGGGCCGTCGCGGAGTTTCTGCAGCAGGCGCGGCAGGATGCCGGCGAGGAAGCCTAGCTGCTCGGCCTTGGGCAGCTGGACCCCGTCCTCGAACAGCTTGTCGATGACGAAGAAGGACGGGAAGCCGAGGTCGGGGTCGATGAGCGTGGACTGCACGGCCGGCACGGCGGCGTGGAGCACCGACTGCAGCGTCTTCACCGAGAACTGCAGCTGCTTCTCCTCCGAGAACGCCTCGTCCCTCGGCACGTAGTTGTCGCCACTCCTCGTCTCCGTCCTCGGGTCTGCGAGAGAAAAACACACGCGATCCTGAGTCCTGACATGGTCGATCGATCCATGACCTTGCGCGGACACTGTGATTGCAGGTTACCTTTGGTGGACATGGGGCGGCCGGTGCGGCAGCGGCGCGGGTAGGGGAACTGCTTGCTGCCGCCGAGGACCGGCCGGGCCTTGTCGGCGCCATTGTCGGGGTCGCCGAGGTCGTTGTAGGTGTCGTAGTCGTAGACACGGTCGGTGGATTTCCGCTGCCCGCGGCCGTCGCCGCGCTTCTGCTCCATGTCCTTCCTCCGGTAGCTCCGGAGCCCCGGCGGCGTCTGGCTCGGCAGGTAAGGCTGCACTCGCGTCACGCATAACCAAGAAAATTTCAGTTCCTGTAACTTCAGTGGAAGAAATATTCAGTGCTACTAACCCCGGGGGTATCATATTTCTAAATCTAAATGTTAAAGCCCCGAGGGGCGGCGCGCGGCCGATAGGGCCATGTCGGCAAAAAAAAAAGGTCCGTTCAATCGTGATCCGACGGCTACGGATGAAAGGAAATTTTGCTATTTCGGAATACTAAATAAAATCTATTTACAAAATCTTTTGCACGGATGAGTTGTAAATCACGAGACGAATTTAATGAGCATACTTAATTCATGATTAACTGATAATTAGTGAACAATTAATGTAGCATCACTGGCGCAAATCATAGATTAACTAGGCTCATTAGATTCGTCTCGCGATTTACAACCTACCCGTGTAAAAAGTTTTGTAAATATATTTTACTTAGTATTCCATGCATGTGTTTAAATATTCGATGTGATGTTTTTGGCATAAAATTTTTGAATCTAATCACGGCCCTAATTTCTATATGTTAAAGCCCCGAGGGGTGGCACGCGGCCGATAGGGCCACATCGGCCAAAATTATTTCGGCCGTCCGATCGCGATCCGATGGCCACAGATAGAAGAGAATCTTTCTATTTCGGAGTACTAAATAAAATCTATTTACAAAACCTTTTGCACGGATGTGTTGTAAATCACGAGACGAATCTAATGAGCATACTTAATTCATGATTAACTAATAATTAGTGAACAATTACTGTATCATCACTGCTGCAAATCATAGATTAACTAGATTCGTCTCGCGATTTACAACCTACCCGTATAAAAAGTTTTGTAAATAGATTTTACTTAGTATTCCATGTATGTGCTCAAATATTCAATGTGACGTTTTTGGGATAAAATTTTTGAATCTAATCACGGCCCTAATTTCTATATGTTAAAGCCCCGAGGGGTGGTGTGCGGCCGATAGGGTCACGTCGGCCAAAATTATTTCAGCCGTCCAATCGCGATCCGATGGCTACGGATGGAAGGAAATCTAACTATTTCAGAGTACTAAATAAAATCTATTTACAAAACCTTTTGCACGGATGAGTTGTAAATCACAAGACGAATCTAATGAGCATACTTAATTCATGATTAACTCATAATTAGTGAACGATTACTGTATCATCACTATTGTAAATCATAGATTAACTAGACTCATTAGATTCGTCTCGCGATTTACAACCTACCTGTGTAAAAAGTTTTGTAAATAGATTTTACTTAGTATTCTATGCATGTGCTCAAATATTCGATGCGACATTTTTGAGATAAAATTTTTGAATCGAATCACGGCCCTAATTTCTATATATGATAGCCCCGAGGGACGGCGCAAGGGCAGACCGATCACGTCAGTAAAAAACGATTTCCACTATTCGATCCTAAATTGACGGTGCATATGATTGGCCGTGCCATCGTTATCTTTGAAGTTTTGAGACACGAATGGTCCATGCGTCAGCTCTCCATTCGGTCACTGCAAAATATCTAAATCTAGAACTCTCGACCGGTAATTTTGGTGGCCTCCGAATGTGTGTGCGCTCTACTGCAACGACAGTAGTGAAGCTAGGCCGGAGAGCCATGCGGCGAGTTTGGGCGGGCCGCCGGGCACGCCCTCGACAGGTGCGACGAGTTCATGCCGTCACCGGCGGGCGACCCGGCCTCGCTCCGGTACGCCGCGGTGCCGCAGGTCGGGCATGATAGCCGCGCATTGCATGGTGAGGAGATGCCCGAGGACCGCTCCCGGCCGCCTTCGACGGCGAGATTAAGACGTCGGATTTCAGCTACTATTTTTTAACCTTTTTTGCTTTAAAAATAAAAGTCCTATTTCTATCTATGTATATTTATTTGTCTATACATCTACATAAATCTCTATATAAACTTATATTGCCAAACAGAAACAAGTAAATAAATTACGCGCGCCAAGGCGCGCGCCAAGGCACTCGTTTCTCATGTCGATGATGAGCGGGGGAGAGAGCGCCCCTGGCGCTCCCGACGGCGCCTCCTCGGCGTCCGCTGCTCCGCCACCGCTCCCCTACTACCCTCGCCTGAACTCTGCATCACCACCTCTCCTCCCCACCCCTGATGCTCTCACCCCCCTCCTTTGCTCCGTTGGGGGATACTGTTCCCCTCCCTCCGCGACGTCAGCTCTCTGGGCGGCGACTT
Organism: Panicum virgatum; assembly: GCF_016808335.1. Lineage (NCBI taxonomy): Eukaryota > Viridiplantae > Streptophyta > Magnoliopsida > Poales > Poaceae > Panicum > Panicum virgatum. The sequence goes on along the minus strand of NC_053150.1, from coordinate 47,386,235 downwards.
CGTCCTCGTCCCCGCGCCTCTGCTCCACAGCAAGCTTCCCCAAGCTCAGCAACAAGAACAGCGTCGGGCGACACTCCATCCCCTGCTCGGCCGTCTTCCTCGGTAGAAGGATGCCGGCCGGGGACTTGCCGCCACTCTCAACTCTTCTCAGGTGCGTCCTTCTGCGATTTGGCTCTGTTGCACTTCCATCAACTCGCCGTCCCTGCTGCTTTGGGCGCGACGGTTCCGCCTGGCGCGACCTTTTGGATTAAGCTGGACCCGGCTTCCTTCATTCCCTCGAAGCTCCAGGTGCAGAATGCGCTGAACTTTCGCTTCTCGAGACCTCACTACCGTTTTCAAGTGCACTGCCATGGTCCCAGCCTTTTCTCCGCCAACGCAGCCAACAGGAACCTTGCCTTCTTCATCGTCTCTAAGGGCGATGCACTGTGGGCACTGTCTCCCTGCTCCTCTTCCCCTCCATGGCTTCGGCCATAGCCTCCATGGCCTCCGGCGTGCCTTCTCCCGGCGGGCGGGAAGATGACGTCACTCCCTGTTTTCAAAAAACTGCTTTCGCAGAACAGGCCACTAGCCTTCAACACTATTCGGGGGCCCAAGAACTCGGCCCAGGAAGCATAACTCCCCTCGCGCCTGAACATTTCGACAGCATGCACTCCATCCCCGCCCTCCTGTCAGGGGCGCCACTCCCCCAACCCCCTGCCAGCAACGACACCATTGCTGCTGCGCCAAATCTCCCTGATATCTGGGTGCAGAGATCTCCTGCCACTCCTCTTCCCCGAACTCCCTGCAGCTATGCCGGGCATTCATCTCCCTGTCATGTGCCGTCCCCTCGCGCGCCGACCGGGAACCGATCTGCAGGTGCGCTGAACGGATGTCCACTCCGTCAGGCCATCATCACCTCGCCGTCCGCCGTCGACTCCTTTCAGGAGTCCCATCGTAGTGCGGCGCGGCCATACCTCCATGCTCTTCTCTCACCCCCCCCACCCGAGCCTATAAGAACGACGGCCGGCCGTAAGCTTCGTCGTGCCCGTTCAGTACCTCCCATCCACAACCAATGCTTCCGGTGCCTTGCCTCTGATCACCACGTCGATGCGTGCCGCGACCTGGTCCGGTGTCGGCAGTGCCTTCGCTACGGCCACCGCAGCGCAACGTGCTCGATGGTGCGGCAATCCGTGTTCTGGACGCGGATCGCTAGGCGTGTGACGCTCTCGCCCAGCGATGACTCCCCGTCGCCGCCACGTCCTGGAGCGCCTGCACCCATCGGCGCGTCCCCGCCCAGGGGGGCGGCGATCTGGCGGTCACCAACTCTCGACCGTCGGAGCTCGGGAGTTGGAGTTCTCCCTCCTTCCCCCACCACCCGCTCCCACTCCCGTTCCCCTCATGCTACCGGGCAATGGCACCGTGCTCCTGCCGTCCGGTTTGCAGGTCTCTCCCCTTCTCCTGCCGCCTCCACCATTCATCACCCCACCGTGCTTGGCGTGCAGCCACCCCTTTCATCCCCCATTCTCCTCTCCCACCTGCTAGCAATGATGTCGACGATGGACACAACTTCGTCGAGGTCCACATGCCCCCCGTGGATATGGAGCCATGCCGCCGCCTCGCTTACGCCTTCATCGAGCCTGAATGCGCTGACACAGGGTTCTACATCCGCTGTGCCCTGGAACAGCACGGCGGTGACCCTCCCTTCCGGCTAGCTCCCTCCTCCCACGGGGCCATGATGGTCGTGTTCCGTTACCCCTTCTTCCGCGAGGAAACGCTGCACCGCTGCCCACTTCGTTATGCCGGTCACACGCTGCGGCTAGTTCACCACGAGGAGGTGGATTTTCGTTTCGTGTACTGCTACCGGCGCCTCGCTGCGCTTGCGGCATCCAACTCCCCCCGGACCACTGGACCCATGAGCGCACTGCTCAGGTGTTCCAAGTCTACGGGCAGGTGTGTGCTGTCGACAAGGATTGCGTGAAGAAGGTTGGGGAGCATCCCCCTGACCACGACTACGGCGCTGACATTGCGGATTACTCCGCAGTTAGGGTGCTAGTCCTCATCGACAATGAGCGCTGCATCAAGCCATCTCTGGTGGTGAGGAACTTGGGGGGTGGTCTGGCGGGCATCGCCAAAGTGCGAGTCATCAAGGTCTGGACACATCCAGATAGTGCGCCGCTCCCCTCCGACAACGACTTCTCTGATTGGGGTGACGAGGATGGCCACGACACCGATCCGCCGCCACGCACGCCTCCAGGCAGCCTCGACCCCTTGGGCTAGCATCTGTTCTCCCCCCGTGGGCATGATGCTCACCGTGGCGCCTCCTTGCGCGCGCCGCCACCACGGTACTCTGGATCCTGCCGCGCTCTTGGGCCTCTGTTGTTCCTGTCTGTCCCTCTGTGGAGCTTTGTTGCCGGCGCCATGTCTGTGCTTGCTCGTGCTCTCTCACTGGCAGGTGTTCCTCGGTGATCCACAACCTACCGACGCCGCGTCATCCGGCCACACCACCCCCGGCTCCCCTGCCGCTCATCTGTGATCTCGGGGAGGACCGACGCACGCCCTCACGCGCCCCACCCCTGGAGGATTTGATGCTTGAGGAGGAACACATGAGGGACCGAAAGGGGCGACCAGAGGGGGGGGGGTGAATGGGAGCCAATAAAAATTTCTTGCAAAAGAAAGCTCCGGCTATGTCCCAAAGCACACACCCAACCCAAGAGACCTATGCACTGCGTGGAGTAGCTATGGAGGAGCTACACCAACACACGAAAGCCCTAGGAACAAACGAGAGCAACTGCGGAAGCAAACTCGAAGAGATGGAGCAAAACAGGCACAGTATATGTCACCGGTTGAACCGACGTAGATAAACTCGTAGGCGTCGGTTAAACCGGTGAGACAGAGCCGACAGCAAAAGAAAGGCACGAACTGGTTGATCTGACACAGAGGTTTGAACAGCGTCGGTTCAACCGGTGTGCATACACCGGATGATCTGACAAAATCAACTTTTGGCGTCGGTGCAGTTGACCAGAGAAGCTCCAAATCAAAACATTCTGATCACCGGATGAACCGACGTCGACTAAAATCTATACGCCAGTCAAACGACCAAAAACAGCACACTGGAAACATGCACCGGTTGAACCGATGCTCATGGAGAGCTAAAACACCGGTGCAACAAGTGAGCAACAGAAAACCCTAATGCAGGAAAAACCCACTCACCGGTTGAACCGACGCCAATGAGCACAAGCGTCGATTTAACCGGTGCTCGGAAGAACTCTGTCCAGAAACATTAATCAGCCCGCGTTCTTCCAAGAACTCGATGATCGAGTGACCAAATCAAGTCCAAATCTCACCAAATTTTGCAGGCATGATCACAAGGGACTTGTGAACACGTCCACGGAAGGAATCGACGAATTACTCCATGGTTTGGGGTTTTCTCAAGAACGCCAAAACTTCAATTCGAAGGAGCTCGTGAATCCGAGGGTTTTAGGGCTAGTCAAGATGGATTAGGAACACCCCAAGGAGTCACAAAATCGTCAAGAAACAACCCGTCATCTTGAGTTCGAGAATCGACAAAGGAAAATCGAATTTCAATCAAACCAAAGCACAAATCGTATGAGATTGAAATGAATCCAAAACCCCGGAGGGCACAAGGAGGATTGGGCCTCCTTTCCCGATCAGTCTCAGTACATGAACTCAAAAATCCATCCCTAATATCCTTGGCCTAGAGAGAAGAGGGAGGAACAGAGAGGAAAGATAGGGAGGAGCCGGCGCCAGGAGAGATGGTGGTGGCGATCTGTTTCTGTCTAGCTGGCGCGACGTGAGCTAGTGCCCCCTCTCCTCTTTTAACCCCACTAACCCTCTAACCAAAGAGACTAAACTACCCTAGAGCTGAACTTTAAACTAGAAAGCCCGTAGGGGCAAAACCGGAAAAGATACAATGGACTCATCCGACGGCCGAGGATCTTTCTTCGAAACGAAGTCTTCTCCGCGATGCCGCCATGTCGATAAAGATCCGGTTCGCGGTTTTGGGGGGTCCGCGAAACCCGGGTAGGTGGCCGGTTTTGAGAAAACCGCCAAAACTCCACGCGCGGGAAGATTCCTGCCTCCACGCCGTGGCCCTAGACGTCGTTCCCGCCTCGGCCTTCTGACGGTCCTAGAGGCCGCCCGACGCCCGTCACCTCCTCGCCCGTAGCGAGGCCCTAGACGCCGTCGACGCCCGTCACCTCCGTCAGTCCTGAGACCGACGCCCGTGCCTCCACGACTTGGCGTCTTCAACCGTCGTCCACCTCCTTGGTTTCCGTCGCCGCTTGCGTCCTCGATCCAGGAGTGGACGCCATAGCTGCCGCCCGGCCCGAGCTCCTCCACGTCAACTCTCCGTCGACACTCGACGCCCGTGTACCTGCAATCCAAAGTCCAAGCGCACGATCACACCGCACAGTTGACAATTCACTCATCACAAGCAGGATAGAGTACTCTCATTCCTCAACACGAGGTCAGCATCCGGCATCACCACGCTCGGAGCAAGCGCGTGCATGACAGCGCCGCCGGGACTCGCCGCCGCAGCACCCGCCTTGCTGCCAAGGAGGATCCGTCGACGGGCCACGCGTGTCAAGGCAGCCCAGCTCGACCTGGCGCGCGCCTCCGCTCGCATGAAGGAAGCCCTGGCCAGCTCTAGCCTGCTCCAGCGCCCCGCTCCGCCAAAGATCCTCCAACAAGCTTCGTTGCCTGGGGCGTGTGTGCGGTCTCCCTGACCTGTCTGATGCTGATTATGTTGTGACTTAATGCTATACCAGCCTATGTGTTTGTGTTGTGTTCGTCCTGCTAGAGGACTGTACCTTGCGCTACTTGATCCCGTTCTTCATGTAAGCTCTGCTCTCCCCTACTGGGAGTCGTGGTGTGCCCGGCCTGATGCTTTGCTCGGCTGGTGATGGTATGTGTGGCCTGATGCCTTGCTTGGCCGTCGTTGTGGTTGAGGTCCCGGCTTTAGAGCGGCCGGTGTAACATGTACGCTCTCCTATTGCGTCCCGTACCCAATGCCATGTTCTGTTTCATGCTGGGGTGCCTTTGACCGTGTCTCCTGTCTCTGCTGTGCTTTCTGGTGTCCTCCGTGTGTAATATGAACAGAACCTTCTCCTTTGTCTCTTGGAACGTGCGCGGCCTGGGTCAATCGAGCCGATGCGATGATGTGCTCTCCGAACTCCTTTCTGTTTGGCCATCCTTTGTAGCTCTGCAAGAAACCAAACTTCCCTCCATCTCCTCCCTGAAACGCAGCTCCTTCCTCCCCTCACGCCTTTCAAACTGTGTCACTAGAGATTCAATTGGTGCCTCCGGGGGCATGCTCACCGCTTGGGATGCGTCTGTTTGTTCCCTTGAAAGCACTTCGCCTCTCTCCTACACTCTAACTTCCTGTTTTTCGTTGAGGGCGGACACCATGTCTTTCTCTCTGACAAATGTCTATGCACCCACAAATCGGGAGGACAAGGCCTCCTTCTTTAGCGAGCTTGCCTCGGTGGCTGACTCCATTTCATCTCCTTGGATGGTTCTTGGCGATTTCAACCTGACGAGATTCCCAGATGACAAAAATACTGACTCCTTCAACGTTTCGGATGCCAATCATTTCAACGAGCTGATCAACACCCTAGGCCTCATCGAAATCCCTTTGGTTGATCGTGCTTACACCTGGAGTAACCGTCGCGATGACCCCATGCTTGTTCGCCTGGATCGCTACTTTGTAAACACTGACTGGGATGCTGCGTTCCCGAACACGACGCTCGGCTCACTCACACATTTTGCTTCGGATCATGTCCCTCTGCTCGCAACGGCGTCAACTAGCATCCCGTGGAGCGCATGTTTCCACTTCGAGAACTCTTGGATGCACCACCGTCTTTTCCCTCCCCTGATCCGGTCGGCTTGGGAACGGCCGGTGGTCGGCAGTGCTGAGAAAACATTCACCCAACGCTTGAAACACTGCCGAAGCACTTGCCGTGCCTGGGCTCGCCGGCTTACTCCAATTCAAACCCGGGAACATGACATCAAACTTTTGATAAACGCCCTTGATCTACTAGAAGAACAAAGAGCCCTTCACCCCAACGAGGCTTCACTACGGCGTGCGGCCATTTAGGGTTTGCAGGACTTATATTCAGAGAAACTTGCCTTTTGGCGCCAATGTTTTCACGTCCGTTTAGCTTTGGAATGGGATGAAAACTCTCGGTTCTTCCATGCTGCCGCTTCTGGTCGGCGTCGGCACAATGCGATCGCCTGTCTCGAACATGAGGGAATTGCGACTTATGCACATGACGCGAAAAGCACCATCTTGCACTCTTTCTACTCTGATCTTCTTGGTCGTGCCCGTGAGACAACTTGGGATTTCAGCCTCAGAGACCTCTATCCTCATTTCACCATCGACACAGATGACCTCTCCGAGCCTTTCACTATGACTGAGATTACTCAGGCTCTCTTTGCCATGGACGTGCATGCCAGCCCTGGGCCTGATGGGTTTGGCCCTACTTTCTACAGGCATTTCTGGTCTTCCTTGCGCCATGATGTCCTTCATCTCTTCCACGCATTCCATGAGGGGTGCCTTGAGCTGGACGGTCTCAACCGCGCTCTCCTTATCCTTCTCCCAAAAAAGAAGGCGTTCGCACTCCAGATGGCTTTAGGCCAATCTCCCTACAAAACTGTCCAATGAAACTTTTCTCCAAGGTAATGGTTAATCACCTCAAACCACACATCCCTACCTTGGTTGACTCGGATCAAACTGGCTTCGTCCATGGGAGGAGTATCGCCAAGAACTTTGTTTATGCAGCTGGCCTTCTCAGCTGCTGCCATAAACGCAAAGTGCCCACCGCGGTGCTTAAGCTCGACTTCAAGAAAGCATTTGACTCGGTAGAATGGCCAAGCCTGGACAGGATCCTGCATGCTCGTGGTTTTCAATTCTCTCTGGAGGGCCTGGGTTTCTCACATTTTAAGCAGTGGAAAAACCGCGGTGCTTCTGAACGGAGTGCCGGGTAGATGGATTCCTTGCCGTCGCGGCCTATGGCAAGGTGATCCCCTCTCACCTTTCCGCTTCATCATTGTTGCATACGTTCTTCAGAGACTAATTAAACGTGCCTCGCTGAATGGCGATCTGCAGCACCCCATTGATCATGCCCTCCCCTGCCCTGTCCTTCAGAACGCAGATGACACGCTGATCCTTACCCGAGGCGATGTCCACTCCATGTCTGTCCTTAAACACATCCTAGACTCATTCTCTGCAGCAACGGGGCTTGCTATAAACTTTCATAAATCCACTTTCGTTCCCAAGAACATGAATGACTCTACTGCTCGAAGGATGGCCGATGTCCTGGGCTGCTCCTTGTCCTCTTTCCCTCAAACTTACTTGGGGTTGCCACTCTCACCACAAAAGCTGTGTGTCTCTGATTTCCAACCTTTGCTCAACTCCTTTGACAAGTACCTGGCAGGTTGGAAGGCACGTCTCCTCAGTTCTAGCGGGCGCATTGTCCTAGTGAATGCTGTGCTCGGCAGGCTCCCCATCTATTTCATGTCCTCCACTCTTATTCCGAAGACTGTGAGGGAAATTTTGGATGCCAAGCGACGTGCGTTCTTCTGGACTGGGGAGGAGAAATGCTCAGGAGCAAACTGTCTTGTGTCTTGGGAGTGCATGTGCCAAAGTCGAGATGCTGGTGGGCTCGGTATCAAGAATTTGGAAGATATGAACCATTGTCTTCTCCTCAAATTCATACACAAACTTCATGAGGATGAACCCCTGCCTTGGAAACGGTGGTTCGTTTCTCATGCCGGGCCTGACCTCACCGATAACCCGGACTCCTATCTGTCGAAACTGGTCCTAACTGAACTGCCTCGCTACAGATCCTTGACCAAAGTGCAAATTGGCAATGGTGCGCGGGTCTCCTTCTGGCACGACAAGTGGTTGTTCGATGACTGCTTAGCTGCTTGCTTCCCAGCCCTTTACTCACACTACACCTCGGATGCGGTGACTGTCCAGGCGGCGATGGGGGAGCGAGCTCCGCCAGCAATTTCGACCACGACTCACGCACGCTGCTGAATCTGAACTTGCAATGCTCAATGGCCATCTGTCTCTCGTCTCACTGCAGGACAGGATGGATGCCAGGGTCCTCGCAGTTGATGGGCACGTCCCCTTCTCCACTCGACGTGCTTATCATGTGATCCATACTCATGCTACCATCTCAGACATTGCCAGGGTTTGGGATGCTCACCTGCCGACGAAAGTCAAATTCTTTGCTTGGCTCTTACATCATGGACGGTTGAACACCCGAGCCTATCTTTTCCACAGAAACATCAAACCCCGTGAGGACTCTTGGTGCGAACAATGCCACGGCACCCTTGAAACAGATGTGCACATCTTCCTGGATTGCCCCAAGGCTTGTTCGGTATGGCACAAGCTTTAGTTCACCGTGCACGAAGGTACTCTTAGGCATCCTTGGATTTTTGAACTCCATTTCCCGCTCCCTGATGCCTTAAGAGGCGACGTGATGATGTTGATCCTCTGGCGCATTTGGAAGGCCCGGAATGACTTGATCTTCGAGCACCAGAACCACTCCCCCTCTGAGATTCTCCGTAGTGTTGCCAAAGACATGGATGCTTGGTCGTGCCGCTACAGAAGATTACGCTCTGAACTAAACGCTTGGCGCAACTGGATTGTAAACGCTTAACCCTCCTCTTTTCTCCTTCTTCTCACCCCCATGTACTTCTCCACCTCAGTATGCTGAGGTATACTTGTAACAAAACTCTACAAGTTCAATGAATGGTAGGTGGGGATCTTCCCCCGATACGATTCAAAAAAAAAAAATTCAGTTATTGGGCCGTGGTCCGCGATTGGACCCATTTAGCTTTCTGATGCCATGGGCCAAGCATGGGCTGTCGATGGTGATTTTCAGGAGAATTGTGGTGTGAATTGCCATAGCCCATCTCCTGAAGTCCCTAGTCTTTTTTTTTTCCTTTTTATTAATATGTAAAGAAATACGATTAACATAAGTTCGTCCAGTTAGCCATTATGCTAATCCCCAATTAATTTAGTAGGTAGTTATTACGTAGCTTAGCGTCCACCCTAAGACTAGATAAACAGATCATGCATGCATGCTTCACTTGTGATGCACACGGCCTATGGTTTGATGAACAGCCTAGACCTACTTGTCAACCTCATTAGATTTGGTCCTTAGAGTTGGAGTAACAGTAAAGCAGTTCAACAGGTAATAACTTCCGAATAGCACCGTTCACGTTACCGATCACTGTACCTTGTTGGCGAAGAAGACGCGTTTCCCCGGCGCGGCGTCGTCGTCGCCGCCGCCGGACTTGGGCTGCACCCACGAGTTGCACCGGATGGCGAGGAGCGGGGCGGCGCCGCTGCCGTCGGAGGAGGACGGCATCAGCTTGATGTCCTCGAGGAACATCTCCGTGTGGTGCTCGTTGGTGACCAGCACGGCGCCGACGGCGCCGAAGCCCGCCGGCACGTCGAAGTCCGCCTCGTAGGTCACCACCTTGCAGGGCGGAGACAGGGGGGCGGGCAGGGGCCTGGCCCCCTATCATCCCCAAATTTACACTACAATTTTAAATTTTAATTAAATTTTTATAAAAATTTATATGGTTGGCCCCCCTAACACTGAAAAAAAATACCATCCTGGCTCCGCCCCTGCCACCTTGTCGCCGTTGCCCGCCACCCTGTGCGCGTAGCTCCGGAGGGTGGGCTTCTCCTGCGCCGTCTCTTTGTTGACGACGGCAAGTTAAAGCATCAATAATGGATCAATCAATGTGAACAGATGAGCGATGGAGAGTTGGAGACAATGCATAGTGCTCTATAGCATGCTAGCCAGTACGTCCTGCTTTGGCCAATGATGAACATGGGGGAAAAATGGGTTTTGTGTTTAATTTGACACTTTGGAAAACTACGAACCGGCGATTATGAATCATATATTTTAAGTTTGTATTCACAGCGAGGCATACAGGTCACGTCTCTCTCTCTCTCTCCCCGTAACATGACTTGAACGTGCATAAAGTCTACATGGTGCATGTTTTACACGGCAAATGAGAACAAAGGTTAGCTCATCAACTAGCACGACCAGATCGTACGACGTGGATAACTGCCAACCACAGCTGCTAGCTTCCAGCCATCCACTAGCTAAGGACAAGAATTCTGAGACCCTGTTTGTTTCCATTCGCTTTTTTTTAATCCCTATCACATCAAAAAGAATTTTATCATTTAGAAATATCGAATAAAATTTATTTATAAATTTTTTTTGACAGATGGATGCTAATTTGCGAGATGAATCTAATGAGTCTATTTAATCTATAATTTACTACAATGATGCTACAGTAACATCTGCTAATTATGTATTAATATATCTCGTTAGATTCGTCTCGCGGTTTAACCCCAGAGTTCTGCAGTTAATTTTGTAATCAGACTTTATTTAATACTAATAAATATCAAGATTCTCTTTGATGTGACATAGTCTAAAATTTAGGCTCTGAAACCAAACAACTCCTGAATGGAAGGGATCATGTGCAAACACGGTACATTTTTTCTTTTAGGTGTTAGTACGTGTAACGCCGCACGTGGTGGTGTGCGCGTACATGAACGTCTTTCGACCGTGCTTATAGAAAAAAAAGGAAAGAACGGCTAACACCATAAACCTCTATGGACCTTCTCTTTCTACTGTTTGGTGAATATAACCTCTTGAAAAATCATTCCAATGCTAGTACGTATACTAACTAACCTCTTCCTCATCTCTTATCGTTGTCGAATAATTTACGTGAAGCAACGAAACACCACTTTGAACCGTGTTCTTCTGTTTATGCACCATATATGTATTGTACACAATTTCTTGTCGAATTTCTAGGACAAGGACGATAATGCATTTCTTGTCGAATTTCTAGGACAAGGACGATAATGCTCGGTTGGAAATTTGTGATTTCAGGATAACAACCTAGATCTGTATGGCAATAATTTCCACAAATTACAGATAACATACCAAATAAGTCATGTACCGTGATTGACAGGTACACCTAATATTTCCATCTATAAGTCGGCCCCGGTCCCATATTGCTATCTATAAATTAGGGCACTGGAGGGACTGGAAGCGCGACTTCCTCATCTACTTCGTGGCAGGCACAAAGGAGGAGCTGCCGCTCATCATCAACATCAAGAACTTCATCAACAAGAGAGATCTAAATCTCTGCTGTTGGTGAAGATTAAGTCTACTTCTACATCAGCCCTACTGCTACGACTATGGAGGCAATAATGGGATCGAAAGACTCTGGTCAGTTTAATCTAAGATTTCCGCATTAAGTTTAATTAGTGATCATAATTAGGCTAAGCTAAGATCCTGTTTATGATTAATTAAATCTAACAATCGGTATCAAGAGTTAGATCTGTCATGATCCTAATCCAGAGCCATCAAGTTTTAAGCCTCTGATTAATGTCATTTTAGATCTGTTTCGTGCTTAATCATGGGTAATTAATGCTGATATGGATCTAATCATTTAAGTGCTATATGCAAATCAGTGCAATGCAATTAGTAGATTGGATTTACTATTCTGTTTGCGTGAAATAAACACATATTGGATCTGTAATGTGCAATTAGTGATGTCCAGCGTGATGTGTATGCTGATTAATGTTCTACTTTGTGCATATACGTGCGGCTAAGCTTCCGCATCCGCACTATTATAATGTGCAAAGTAATCGACTTGATTAAACTAAGATTAAGTCCCTGCACGTAAGGTTTTATGGGCGAATTAAATTAAGGTCAATGTTTATGAAGTCATTAGCCTTATCCTATTCAGATTAGATTCTGAGTAACGCAAATCTTAATTTGATCAGGCTAAGTACCTCGGATTAGATCTAAACAATTATGTTTACGTTAATTCATGTTTAGGCCGAGGCACTTTCATGTTAATTGATGATTAAGTTAAGTAATTACAGTTAGGGTTTACGATTGCTATTAATCTGTTCCCCAAATTAGCCCCTGTTCATACTTTTTCCGCAAAATTAAAGTCAAGTCCATGCAATTAGATCCAAATCCATGAGATTTGTTGCATCCGTAAGCATTGAGAAGAAGGGGAAAGCGAATCTCAGATCGCATCAAGAAAAATCCAAATTTTCCTAACCCTAACCCTAATCCGATGTTAAGAATGAGGAAAACTTACCTCGGTCACGATGTGGTGCCCATCAGGCACGCACCGGTCCGACCAGTAGCACCGCGAGGAGCCCTCGACGGCCGTGCGCGCGATTAGTACGCACGCACGCGCCGGCGACGGGCCCTGGACGGTGCACGACCAAGACCGGCGCTCGAGACGGTGGCCATGAGATGGCAACACCACCGCTTTGCGGTGCACGCTGCTACTGCGCACGGCGAGGGCCCTGCACATGAGCAGCCTGCGGCACGCGGCCCAGCGCGTGGCTGGCTGTGGCTTGCGCCCGCGCCTCGGGCGGATCACGGCGCATGAGCGGCGGCCGCGGCACCCACAGCACGCGGCGCTACCTGCGGGCCCGCGTGCGCGTAAGGCGGCGGTGCAGGACAGGGCCCCGCGCGCAGTGGCGCGAGAGCGCTCGCGGTACGCTGGGGCACGGCACCAGGGCCGCGCATGAGGCGCTTGGGCATCAGATGCGCGCTGCGCGCACGCGAGGCGCATTAGGGGCGTGGCCGGCGGCGCTGGACATTAAGGGCATGAGGAGCGGTGGCTGGGGAAAGAGAAGGGAGAGGGAGTGAGGCCTTCTTCCGACAGCCTTCATCGTTTTAATATGAAGCTGAATGAGCTCCAGATCGTCCGATAGGCATGGACGGCTTGGATGGAGCCCGATTAGGGTTTCGGCTCCTGGCAGGCCAAACCGATTTGGGCCAAACTGGGCCACGCACGCTGCTGGTTTGTGCGACTGGGGAGTTTTGGGCCTGATTATGAGCTTTAGCCCAGTTTAAGTTTTAAAGTTTTTCTTTTACTGTTTTGATGAGTTAAGCTTTAATTATGTTATTTTTCACGTTTAAAGGCTTTATTTAATTACTGTTGTTTATGTTTAAGGCTTTAATTTTTTTTTTGCACTTATAATTACTAGCCTTGTAAGGAACATGGCCCCATTTAGGCCATTATTTGTGATTTTGGTGATTGAGTGACAACATAATCAATGGGACTAATGAGTTTGTGAGATCACACTTGTAGGAGTTTTTAGGTCCCATGGATATGAGTCAACATGTCTAATTCATCGTCAAGCCGCAATGTCCAATCTATCGTCGAGACGCCAAGTCCAATTCACCATCAAGATGACAAGTCCAATCCACCATAGAGAATAAATTTGAAGAATCCAATTGATCGTTGCGATGCATTGGACGAGTTCGGCAGAAAACAGAGGCACCAGTTTAACTGATGCATGAGCATCGGTGCATCCGATGGTTGTCGGAAGATCTGATGCCCTTCCATCGTTGCAAGTCTGAGCGCCTCTGAAGATCAAGGGAAGATCAACTGAAGAAAGAGTGCAGCACCGGTTGAACCAACGGTCCATTCAGAGGCATCGATGCAATCGATGTACCATGTTCCAGAGACGATGTCAAGCGTGCAGCAACCAAGCCTTCAGCACCAGATGAACCGATGGCCATCGGAGCAATGCGTCAGTGCAATGATGTCAGCAAGGTGTAACGGCTATATGAATATCAAATATCACCGGAAGAACTGATGCCCTGTGCACCGGAAGTTCCGATGCCTACGCAGAAAACTGGCCAACGGCTAGTAACGGCTCTCTTGAGTTGGTGGCCTATATATACGCCTCACCCCGGCTATTTTGAGTTGGCTGGAGTTGCTGGACATCCCACACACACCCAAGAACACCTCCAAGCCATCCAAGAGCATAAAAGATCAAATTCTTAGTCCTTAGCACAAGCTTTGTGAGTGTTAGTGCAAGGTTAGCTCTTGAGTGAGTGATCAAGTAAGGTTTAGATCCTTGTGTTGTGGTTCTAGAGTGAACCATCCTTGTATCTTGGTGCGCCGGCCATCCTTGGAGCTTTGGTGGCTCGCCGGCAAGTCAACGACCCTCCGGCTTGGTGTGGAGCGGCGTCGACGACATTGTGCGGGGGACGGAGACCCCTCCTTCGTGGGCAATCTCCCTTAGTGAAGATCGGGATCAAGTTGACCGTGAATGTGTTCACGGAAGAGACTTGATTGCCGGGAAGCGATACTCTTCGTGAGTGCTTCAACAACGTGGACGTAGGGGCACCTTTGTGGCAATCCGAACCACGGGATAAATCCTCGTGTCGAGAGTTCGCTTCCTCTCATCCCTCTCATTAAGCTTCCGCATTTCATATTGCAACTTGTGTGCCTTTACTTTCTTAGTGTAGTATCTTGCTAGGATTGGCTATAGGTTGCAAAACTCTTTTGGGATGAGGGTTTCACACTAAGGTGAACCGTAGTTGCACATCTAGATAGCTTGAATTAGTTTAAGTTTTGTGCAAACTAGTTGGAGCCATAGGTTTTAATAGTGCCTAATTCACCCCCTCCCACTCTTAGGCTAGAGCACCCGATCGTTTTCAAGCCTTATGTTTATTTAATGCCCATGAGTATTTATTTCACATTTGAGATATCTATTGTTTATAATTTTGCAAATAAGTTTATTGCTTAATTTATCTATGATAGATATTTCTCAATTATGAATAGTGATATTTTCCATAATTTTGATGTTATAAGGTTAATTTAAGAATAATTATGGGAAATCATCATTGATAATGAGTTTATTTTGGGCTATTGATGAGTCTTGTTATTTCAAGCGCAATTAATTTTATAAAGTTTGATGTGCTTGTTAAATGAGAAAAGAATATAAAGATTAATTAGCCTTATCTTTTTTTTAGTGCAATAAAGTTTAAATTTCAGTGCAATTAAGTTTAATAATATTTTATGCACTGATTATATATGGTAAAGTTTAAGGTTTTATGAGGCTTATATTTACAGTGAAATTTGATCACTTCTTGATTTATGGGTTATTTCACTGTTTAAGTTTGAGTTTAAAATTCAGAATAAGTGTATTTGCCTTAATGTTTCCATTATGCTTTATTGATGAACATTGCATTAGTTTGCATTGTTTAAGCTGAAAAATTATATGTTTTCCACCATGTACAATTAAGATGCTCTCTGATCAAATGGAACCATCGGGAAGTTTGACTAGAGTACACTTGTAATTAATTCTGACCATCGTTGTTTTAGTTATGAGTTAATGATAAGTTTCATTTGTTTTCCCCATTGGTGATGCAAATTGAAATTTATGGCATGATTTTAATCAGACCATTGTAGGGTTAATCTTGTGCCTTTATGTGCATCTTGTTGTATAAGATTATTGAGACTTTAATTTTATGATTTTTCTGTGGATTATAAGGACTTACTAAGTACCATTGAGCCCTTTAATGGCGCCAACTTTCCTAAGTGGAATAATAAGGTGTGTGCCGTACTCAGAGTTCTGGACTTTGATTACGCACTTTATGAGGATAAACCTGTTAATCCTTCTATAAGTACTGAGAATCATAATGAGCAATTAAGGGAGTACAACTCCAAGTTGGAGAAATGGCAAAAATCCAACGAATTTGCAAAATTAGTTATTAAACATTCGATCTCAGATGCCATAAGGGGAGCATTTCCTTATATGAAGGATGATAGGGAACTAAGTGTGAAGGGGTTTATGAACTCTGTTGAGGAAAGTTTTAAAATTAATTATTCCAACTTCCTCATAAATAAGCTGTCTACCTCACGTTATGATGGGCACAATGGACTAAGTATACACATTAAGAGCATGTACAATATGGTTGCTGAGTTGAAAGCACTTAGCAGGTTCATCTCTGATGATCTGCTAGTGCAATGTCTTATGGCTTCTCTACCAGAGAATTATAATAAGCGTGCTCAAAATGTGGATACTCCAATAAGATATAAGTTATGTCAGTCACTTCATCAAGTGCAAAAGAAGAGTAATAAAGTTGTCTCATAAGCTCTTTTAAGTTAAACTTTTCCCTAAATTTTGGTGGATTGATTGAGATGCATTCCCAGCAGGTCATTAAGTCTGACCCATAAGATGAGGGGAGTTCAAGGGGAGCAAAGTCTAATGATGATGATGAAGACGAAGATGTTAAATGCTTCGCATTAATTTTATATATTTAGCCATATTTGTTTTTAGTAATAATTGATTCTGAACATTTGCTAAGTTTTGAGATAATAAGTATATCATCATTGTTGATTTTGCTATCTTGTCAAGGAATTATTTTATATATTTCTTACATATTGTGTAATGCTTCAATAAGTTGTTGATGAGACCTTGTCGAAATTGTGATATTATGTTAGTTAAAATCACATTTCAAAGGGGAGAATTGGAATGTCTCATCAAGTATAAGAGATACTCCAGTTGTAATGTCTCATAAGAATGAGAGATACTCCAGTCATTAGATATAAGACAATAATGAGCTATAACTTATCACCATGTTTTATTTGCCATTAATAAAGGAAAGGCTGAATTAGTAAATCGGTGTATATATAAAGGGTGAATATGACAAACCATGCTCAATAACACTATTGTGATAGCAGAGATACTCCATAATTGCCGATCGTCTCAAATAAATTTAAGTGTGACTTTATTCGTTATTCTGGCCATCTCTAATTAATGGATACGTGTTCACAAAGTTTTGTTGCTCTAGTTCATTTTAGCCATCGCTATTTGACTAGTTCAATGAAGCTCGAGACTTTTGAAGTATGGCTTATATTTATCATTTCTGGCCATCGCTGTTTGGTAAATATTTGACCATAGGCTTTGCTGCTCTTGTTCATTTCTAGCCATCGCTGGTGTGGACTTGATCAGTAAAGGAAGTTGATCAATGGTATACTAAAAGTAAAGAACTTATGTCATGATGAGCCACCATTTATGGATATCCTAGTAAGTTTGAGGGGTACCATTTCTACCACTATAGTTGTCTCAACTATTGTGTTTCTAAAGAAATGCAAAGATTAGTTGTTTCAACTGTTGTGTTCTTAAAATAATGCAGAGACTAGTGGGAGTCAGTGGGAGCTCGCAAAAGAGGAAGAGATGATTTGAAGAAATATGGGCTTAGTTTCCCGCATCGATGATTCAAGTAAGAGATTCTCATAATGTTTAATTCATGCCATCAATTAAGCAAATCTCTATCTTAAGCTACCATATATTTTGTTGAGGTTTCTCATAAGTTAATTAATATCAACATGAAGATGTGGTATATAATAACTGTTGATGTTGGCATAAAGGAGTGAACCTCAATTGTTTTGAAGGTCACTGTTAAGAAGGCCATAAATTGAGTCTATGAGCTTTAGTATAAATTTCTGATGGAATCAAATAAGTACTTTGCCATGAGTGTGATTCTGAAAGAGAATTAAAATACTAAGCTTATAGTTTACCATGATTCTAAATGTTCATGGATAAAGGTATGTGTTGAGATTAAGGTGGAAAACTTACTATCCTAATACTTAAGTGGATGATGCTGTACTAAGTAAAGTAGCAATTAGAATATGCCACTAAGGTTGAGAGCGTTTCTATCATTCAATTAGATTTAAATTAATCTTGGTGAAAGCCTCTTATGCTTTGGGCACTAATGTACGCTAAGATTGGACCAAAGAAGTATTAGGATTACCACTATAGAGACGTAAGCTGTCTAAAGTGGTAAATATGAATAATGTTAAGATATGCTGTTTTATTTTGCATAGTGAAGCAAATTATATCTAATATCCTAATAATAAAGTTAAGATATCCTAAGAATAAAGTTAAGATAAAGAAAAAGGAAGACGTTCCTTATGCTTCAGCTATCTGAAGTTTATGCATGAGTCTTTAAATGATCGACTTTGCATTTGTGAGCCGGAAACCTTATGTCTTTAGTATTATTCAAGAGAGGTCCACTAGATATGTGTAAGGATAACCGGGGTGTCCGACCCTAGAGGGGGAGGGGGTGAATAGGGTCGCTAATTGCTTTTTAACCTAGGGCTCAAACTACTTGCATAAGATAAACCTAACACGTCCTACGCATGCTAGTTATGACTAAGGTTTATCTATGCTACTCTCTACTTACCCCTAAAAAGACTTGCAACCTAGCTAATCCTAATCAAACTAACTGGGAAAGTAAAGGTATGCAAGGTAGAGTAAGTGCGGAAACGTAATGCGGTAAGTAAAGAGGTAAGTGCAAGAGGGATGCAAACTCCCGAGTAGACACGGTCATGTAACGTGGTTCGGCATAAACGCCTACGTCCACGGGACACCGAGGCTCTTCCGATCACCGTCTTGCACTACGCCACCAATGGCGATGCCGGCAAGCAAAGGCAAGTGCCCACAAGACACCGAGTCTCGTGCACCGCCACCGTCTCTCTCGGTCACCCGGCCGAAATCCACTACGGAGCTTCTCCACCAAGGAGGGGGCCTCCTCTTCCCCCGCACAAAGTGTCGTTGCCACTCCACACCAAGACGGAGGGTCACACGACGGATCACAAGTTGCTTGCCGCAGCAAGACTTCTCTCAAGGGAGCTCTCGCAAGAACTAATCCCTATTACAAGCACTAAGCACTCTCACAAGTGTGCTTAAGCTTATATGATATACAATGAAGCTCTATGGTGGTTGGAGATGATCTTTAGCTCTTGTATACTTCCTTGAACTCCAGCACGCTCAAATGGTGCGGCCTTGGGGGTATATATAGGCAGCACAAGCAAATATAGCCGTTGGAGAAAAGCTGCCAGAAATGTGCTTAACACCGGTTAATCCGATGCTCCCCAAATTGCCATCGTCGGTTTAACCGGTGATACTAAACTGCCCACTGAAAACTAGCCGTTACGTGTACGGGCAATCAACCGACGCAATCGACCAGTGTATGTAATATTAGCGTCGGTTTAACCGGTGAGTGCAACTGTCCTCTGATCCTTGAAAAACAAACTCTCTGGACAACTGCACCGACGCCATTAACCGGTGCATCATCGGTTCATCCGATGTATGCATTTTTCTTGGTCTGCTTCTGCCATTGCACCGACGTATTCAAACTTCCTATCGTCGGTTCATCCGGTGCCAAACCCTAGCCCGCAGGCCATCTCTGTCATTGCACCGATGAGTACATTTTGCCTTACGTCGGTTTAACCGGTGATACTAAAACTCCCAGACGTGCTCAAGTCAATGCACCGACGTGTGTAATTTGCTTGGCGTCGGTTCAACCGGTGACTTGATTTCTTTTAGGTTTCAGGGCGCTGCCCTGAGACCCGCGTAGGGGCGGCCCTTCGGGCCTAGCTTCGCCTCTCTTCTCTTTGTCATCACTTGAACCTAAAAGCCTGAGTATATCATCTAAGCAAACACATTAGTTCAAGTGTTGCGTGTGTCATCAATCGCCAAAACATTATATTGAAATATGGCATGAGAGGCCATTTTCGCTACAATATGCACAAGACACTTAAGCATGCTTGTTTATTATGAACTACTCTGTTAAAATTTCTGTATGAGTGTATGGATGTAAAAGTGCACATTAGATTATGTCCTTCATTCTTGCAGAAAAGAGCAATAATATTCAGAGCTCTAAGCAAACTTGGCATAATGAAAGCTGAGATTGTATAAGGCATGTTTTAACTTATCAAGCTTAAGAATTATATTCCGGTATAAAATTTGTGAACAGCAAATTTGTACTGCTATGATTGCGGTATTTATTCGAGTAACAACATAATTATTGATGATGTCTAGACTACTGATGATTAAGTATTATGTTGTGAAAGAAAGGTCTCAGGATCAAGTTATTAAAGTTGAAGAAATAAGTTTGAGTTAATGCTAGCAAATCTTATTCAAGACTTGTCACTCATCCCAGTTAAATTTTCGCGAAATTAAGTATGGGATTTGTGAATAGTCTTGGAATTGATTCTGGATACATGATCTCTCCCAAATAAGTAATAAACGTTCTATCGAGGTATTGCAGTGAACTGTGGGTAATGGGTCCCGGTAGTGAATTAAATACTACTGACGACGCATTGGTTCGGTCTTACTGTTGTACTTAGTGTGAACATAAGTTTAAAGCGAACCTAAGTTGTTAACCGTTCGATCAAGAGGGAGAATGTTGGAAATTTGTGATCTCAGGATAACAACCTAGATCTACATGACAATAATTTCCACAAATTAGAGATAACATACCAATTAAGTCATGTACCGTGATTGGCAGGTACACCTAATGTTTCCATCTATAAGTCGGCCCCGGTTCCACAGTGCTATCTATAAATATGAGACAGAGGGGTACCCTCTGTAACCCTAATCAGTTAATCTCGCGATTAGCAAAACACCAATCAATTAGGGCACTGGAGGGGCTGGAAGCGCGACTTCCTCATCTACTTCGTGGCAGGCACAAAGGAGGAGCTGCCGCTCGTCATCAACATCAAGAACTTCATCAACAAGAGAGATCTAAATCTCTGTTGTTGGTGAAGATCAAGTCTACTTCTACATCAGCCCTACTGCTACGACTACAGAGGCAATAATGGGATCGAAAGGCTCTGGTCAGTTTAATCTAAGATTTCCGCATTAAGTTTAATTAGTTATCATGATTAGGCTAAGCTAAGATTCTATTTATGATTAATTAAATCTAACACGCCCAACTCTAGAATACCTCCAACATAATGCATCGATCTACCTTGCACGGCCTTCTGGGCTTCTGGCCTGGCCACGATTTAGATCATGTTTGGATCCTAGTGCTAATACACAAAAGTGCTAAACTTTAGCATTAGCACTTCTAAACATAAATGCTAATGAGGTTGCTAAAGTTTAGCCAAATTTAAAAATAAGGGCAAAACACTATTACATAGGAAGAAGGAGCTAATAGGTGCTAAACTTTAGCACTTGCTAGCATTAACTAACACCTCCCAACATCACCTTAGAACAAAGAAGGAGATTGGTCTGGAGTCTGGACAGTGGCCTAACATGCATTCAACCGTAATCTTCAGGGCCATAGATACATGCATAGGAGTATATATACATCTATGGCGCATGCTTTTCATAAGAATGATGTGAACAGCTAGCTACCAAACTAAAACATAACAGTACCACAGATGTGTCACGCGGTGACCACCTCTCCAAAGGCTCCCAAACGACGACGACACGAACCAGCTGCTGGTAGCTGTGGACGAACAAGCAAGGAGCGAGCTGAGAGACACTACGACGACGCATCTCGATCGACACGCAAAAGTGACGAGACGAGGATGAGTACTCCGTCCCATATATGGAAATTAAGGGTTAGGGCCGACATGCGCAGTCTCTGAGCTTTGACTTTGTGTTTCTAGCTAAGCTAGTAGGTGAGAGATGGTGATTGTGCTTATGGAGAGATTACATGTCCTGCTTTTGCTCTGAAAGACCCATCGTTAATTTTGCTTTTTATTGCCATGTCACTGCCAGTAGAATGTAGACGCAGCCAATGTAAGTGAAGAGAAGTGGACGGAAAGATGGCTCGGTTTCTACTGTACATAACTATCCTATCAAGGAGAGCATCTCTAGTAGATTACTCATTTCTCATACCAAGAGCATCTCCAACAGATTACTCATCCCTCTCTCCAATACCAAAAAATTAATGTTTTGGTGATGGAGGTGCTCCAGCAGATTACCAATCCGATCCACATTACCTATAAGTTTTTGGTAATCACCAAAACACACCTCTCTCTCACCTAAATGAAGGGAATTTTCCCTCTACCCTATTCTTGGTGATTGGATTTTGGTAATCTGCTGCAGCAACCATTACCTAAAAAATAAAAGTAGCTATTGGTAATGGAGAGAGAGAATATTTAGGGTACGAGGTATGATTAATCTGCTGGAAATGCTCTTATATATTTTCTCTCTTCATCACCAATAACACCTTTTATATTTTTGTAGTAAGTTCTATAGCAGATTACTCAAACGATAGGGTAGATGAAGAAACCCCCTAGACTTGAGTAAAAGGAAGATGTGTTTTGGTAATCACCAAAAATATTTTGGTATTAGGGATGGAATTGGTAATCTGCTTGAGCACCTTCCATTGTCGATCAAAAGGATAGTTGTTTAGCATTGGTCAAAAGAGATGAGTAATCTGTTGGAGATGCTTTTGTTCCTTGCGAAAGTCATTGGCGCTCCATCGAAGTGTCAATTCCTTGCACGTACTAGCTACATCAACCATGCGGAGATAAAGGCAGGCTAGGCCGAAAGCATATAGTCGCCGTCGTCGTCGTCGTGCTTTTACTTTTACTTTATGTGTCTAGTTCTAACTACCAGTAACCGTGCACGTCTGTAATCGCTATTAGGTGAGACGATCGACGGTGATTGTTCTTTGGGAGAAATTTAATTACTGGCTAATTACATCTTGCATGCTTTTCTATATCTTCACATCTTGCTTTCACCGGCGGCGCCAAGTGGTTAGCCCAGCCCGATGGCACCCCACTCGAGAGGTCGCTGGTTCGATTCCCAGCTGGGACGAACTTTCTCGTGGGCAAAAAATCCTCTCGCTGTGCTCGCCGCAAGGCATGACTCTTGTGGGCATAGGCCAGAATTCGGGGGTTTCTCGGTCGGGTGCCGTAAGGCCTCCTCTTAATGAAAAGCGGGTGGGGACCGTTATCCCCCCTCCGACCGAGAAAAGCGGGTGGGGACCGTTATCCCCCCTCCAACCGAGTTTTTTCTTGCTTTCACCGGCATGCATGTTTCGCTCGTTGCTACAGGCAAATAGTTTCGCTCGTTGCTACAGGCAAATAGTGATCTAAGAGAGGAGCTAAGGCTGAAGAACGACCATGGCTCAAACTGAAAACGGCCTAGATGGAAACGTGAAACACACAGTTTCTGAACAGGGCTGCGACGTGTGTGCCTGCACTATGTACCAAATCTGGGCGACGCCCTATTCAACCCTCGTACTGTGCCCGAGAGCGACGCCGCAAACGTGCTGCACGGCTTGTATACACTGATTGGTAACTGCATGCCATTTTCCATTTGTCGGTTGCTCTGCTGGGATCTCCATTTTCCAGGCAATGCGATCTAATCTACGGTTATAGATAACGACCCCCACCCACACTGCAGTGACATGTTCCTCGAAGCAGTACATGGCCGGTCAGACTCTGGACTCGTTCTTGTTTTGTCCGTGAAAACAAGTGGTTCTCCATTTATATGCTACAGTAGCTTCTTGATGCAAGTGGTTCTCCATTTTTCTGCCCCGTGAAGTAATTTCCTCCCGTGACCAAAATTTCAAATAAATTAAGCATTTTGCCTTAAATATCAATTCTTGGACCGGTGAGGTACTGCTAGTAGTAGTACTCTAGTACCATGTAGAAATCGTCAACTAAATTAAATTGTTCTCTCCAAAGTATTGTGAAAAGGTATAGATTCATACTGTATTATTTGAAGCAGTTTTGAACTGAATCCCAAACTTTACTCGATCTTTAGGCCAATAATGTATCTATCTAACCCTTCACGATGGGCGCACGCATGTTTTCATTTCGAAAAGAAAAAGATGAGTGCAAAGAAAAACTAAATATATATGTCCATGGATCCACCATGTCTATATGCACATAGTAAACTATATAATTATTAGTAGAGAGAAGTAGCTAGTAGTGCTCACTTGCGTCAAGCTGGGAGCTGACGAGCTCGAGGTAGAGCGACCTGCCGATGAGGTCCTTGACGTCGTCGATGGCCCTGGACGGCCGCAGGCTGTCGAGGAACCCGCCCACGGTGGCCTTGATCGTCGCCACCGCCTTCACGCGCGCCGCCGCCGCCATGGCCGCCGCAGCACTGCTACTGCCTCTGCTACTGCTGCCGCTGCTCGGCGCCTCCGACGACCGCCGCGACGCCACGCAACCTATGGCGATCCTCCTCCCTCGTCCGCGCCGCGGCCGGCCGAGCTGGACCAGCAACGACGGCAACGGGCGGCGGCTCAACGAGGAGGGGAAGGAGGCAGGGGCGAGGACGACGAGAGGGCTTTGTGCTGCGGCTGTGCTCCAACTCCAACCACAGCAAGTTTGGGTGTTGCTGCTTGGTGATGGCTTGAGCAGAGCCATGGCGCAGGTGTTTATATAGACTCACCCGGGGCACGGTGCGCCGCGGATTGAACCGAGCTTTGAGCTTTGCGTGCGCGCTTGTTCCTGCTGATGGTTAATGGCGTGTGGGTGCCATTTGAGCTGGGGGGCGGACGTGGGTATATAGCAGCCTCGATCTCCCGGCGATGAGATGGTTGGATTATATTTGTTTGGAAAGGGTGCTGTCCGAACGCTGCCTTAAGCTTGTAGGAGAGGTTGTGGTACGGGAGCATTTATTAGGTTCGCGTTGTGTTCTGACTTTGATATCCATCACTCAATCTCGTTGCAATGTTTACCATGGTTTGAGCTTGCGAACCCAACACATGCAAGCACGTACTTGCACCGCGAAAAGGTGTGCGTGGTTGAATGTGTGCGTCTTAATAAATATATATCCTGTTATTAAAATAAAATATACTATGAAACATATGAAGTTGGGTATTATACCAGTACATATCCGATCATTGCAAACGTGTCATCACCGTCAGTTTGAAACTAACGGGCAATAATAGTCTATTACTGCCGGTTCCTTTTAAAACCGGTGGTGAGTAGGTATCACTGTATGAACCAGCGATGATAGATGTGAAAGGATCACCACCGTATCATAATACGAACCTATGACGTTTGCCATACCTGCCAGCTGAGCAGATCGCTGCAGTTCTACTGTCCTGACGAATACATCATCAAGTTGCTCCATCCAGTAGTGTTTGCGTGTGTTTGGACCCACTGGGCTGTGGCCAAGCAACAGCCATCTCAAACATTTTACTCCCTTTAGAGCATCTCCATCAGTCTCCCAATAATCATGTCCCAATAACTGGTATTGGGAGATGTCCTAATAGCAGTTTTAGGATTATTGAGGGAGTTGCTTTTGCAGTCTCCCAATAACCTTCTCCCAATCCAACTATCTTATTGGGAGAGTCACAACTTTCCCTTTATTTAGGGAGAGATGAGGTGAATTATTGGGATATCCCAATAACTATTAGGGAAATGGAAAGGTTTTGGGAGACTGCTGGAGCACTAGTTTCATATCTACTCTCCTAATACGGTAGTTGGATTGGGGATTAGTAGACTGGTGGAGATGCTCTAAGACCATCCCAACCCTCTATGTAGGTTGGTGTCTATAGCATTAAATATACTGCTATATAGAACTTTTTGTTTATGTGGCACCATAATAAATGAGAGAGAGAGAGTGGAAAGAAGAAGAAACTGGGTCTCATGTAAGACCCAGTGTCAACACACAAATCAATACGCTAGACATCACATGTTGTGCATTGAGAGTGAGGTGGCTAATTTTTGGCGGTCTATCAAATATCATATTATGAACATTATCATACCGATTGTGCTTTTACTTGTGAATTTGTCATGCTCTCATGTTTGATTTTTTTTGTCTTGCTTTCATGTTTGATTTGCTAGTTTCATCTTTACATCATTGCCCCAGTGCTATGTGTCTATGGTTTCATGCTAGTATTGGTAGCTTGTTAAGAAGACGGTATGCAGGCAGGCTTGATTCTAGAGGAGCATGGAAGTACATAACACCCTTCATCAACAACTTACATTAGTTCTATAGCAATTGCGTGCTCCGCCGTCGGTGGATTTCAGTCCTGCATCCGCCACTGCTCAGGGATGCATGCTTTGTTTATGCTGGCTCATATCACGATACTCGCAAAAAGTCAAAGATACATATTATGGAACATGAAAAATTTAAAAGTTGTAATAACCAAAGGTACACTTGCCTACTTTCTAAAGACGGATGGGTGCTTGCATTTTCAGTTAATTATCCTCTTAAGTCTTAACATTATACAACATGCCCGTCGACTAGTGAGACCGGAGAGAAGGTTCATGTATCGCCCATCTAGAGCGCGGGGATCGGATACGATCTGCTCCAACTAGCACCGTGGACAATTGGACATGCACATACTAGTATTCTATCCATCGTGGGAGGGAAGCGCTGAGAGCGCACAGAGCCTCTCCACGCGACACGCGTCGGAGAGAAGCCGCCCGATGCGAGCCATGGGCTGCCGCTTCGGCCGTTTCCCCGCGCGCGCTGCCTCCCCCGCAGCGCCGCGCACCAGAGCACGGCCCCTTCTCCTCCTTGCGCCTCCACCGCCGCCCCCTACCCCTTGCCTACGCCTGGGTCTCGCCCGAGATTTCGCACCGCCGCCGTCCGCTCTGCCCAGCCGCCCGGGGGATCCGACCGGCGGCATCCCGGTGGGGGATGTGGCCCGCTCCGCCCTCCGGCGCCGTCGTTCGCCGAGGTCCACGCCCCCGCCGTCGGCGAGATCGAGGTGCGAACAGGGAGGAGGAGGCCCGCCCGCTCGCCGGATTTGGGGAAGGAGGTGGCGGCGGAGGGACCGAGGCGGTGGCCGCCGCCCCGAATCGAGGGAAGAGGGGCCCTTGCTCCGCCGCGCGGTGCACCCTCTGCCCTCGGGTGGAGCGCCCTCCCCCGCGGAGCTCGAAGGAGGAGGCGCCACCAGACGCAAGGAGGGAGGAGGGAGGAGCAAGGAGGGGCGGATCTGCGCAGGGGATGGGCGGATCCGTCCGCCGCTGCCACGCTGCGCAGCTCTCCGCCGTCGAGGAGGAGCTGGAGGAGGGGCGGGCCGGCGGCGTGGGAGGGAGAAGGCGCTCGGGCTCACGTGCAGGGGGCGGCGGACCTCACGGTGGGCGGATTTGTCCTGGAGGTCGAGGTCCGCGCCGAAGCTTGGGGCCGCCTCGACCACGAGCACAGGCGGCACGAGAGGTGGCGAGGCAGAGGAGGCCGGAGCTGAGAGAGAGCAGAGAAGGGGGCGGTGTGATCCAGTCCGGCGCAGCGTAGCGCGCGTTTTGCCTAGTCCAATCCACACGCACCTACGATCGCAAGTCAGCGAGTACAACGTCGTTGCTTGTCTCATGTGAGCGCGCCCAGTCGCCGCCGGACGGCCCGGCCGGGTCGACGACGACGAGGTAAAACTAAAGGACCGTTTGTTTGACTCACGGATTATGTATAGCAAAAAAAAATTCAGTTTACATCCTCAAACTATTATAAAAATCCGATCGAGATCCAAGATGACGATGCTTGCGTTGCGTCACCGTGCCAAGCTTATATAATTGCACGCGGTGTGCTCCTACTAGCTAGCAACTGTGGCTAGGAAGCCAACTGAAAATAAAAGCCGTCGTTTTTACAGGGGACGAATCGCGCGCGTAAATTCCGAAAGCAGGCAGCTGAGCGTCGGAGGTTAGTCCGGCGCAGTTTCGTTGGGACGCGCCGGCGTCGCGGTCGGAATTTTTTTTATTTTTAATCTTTTTTAATTATATTTTAAATTTAACCTAGTTGTCATTTTATTTCTGCGCCATAGCTTGTTTGGTCGCGCCATCCCTACTGGCACGACAATTAGCCTCTGTCGCGCCAGTGCGGGTGGCGCGACAGAGCCGCCACGCTAGCGGGGCGACTTGGCCCGGCGCCACGTGGGCGCTGACGTGGTCAACCTTGTCGCGCCACATGCTGGCTGACGCGACAATTCCAATCACATGGGTCTGCGCCAGCCTCTTCTCCCTCACCCCCTTTCTTCCATCCCTCCTCCCGACCGTTGCCGGACGTATAGTCGCCGGCGCCGCCCGCCGTCCCCTAGATCCCCTCCAAATCCGGCGTTTTGGAGTGGGGGGAAGTGGGGGGAATCGTTCCCCAACCATCCCTTAAGGTATTGCCCCGATTTTTTCATCGTCATTAGTAGATACGAGTGTTTCATGATGATTAGGGTTTGATTTTTTGAGTTAAGGAAAAGTCTTATAGTTCATAGTGTACTCATGATTAGCGGTTTGGATGACACGTAGATGATATTCTGCTCGCGATTTGGACGTGAGGTAGCACGTGCATGCACCGATTAATATCTATTCTAGGATTGAGTAGAGGGGGAAATAATATTCTTGTGATGCCAATATAAACGACATGTTCATCAAAACTACTTGTTATGCAAGTACTAGTTCTTCGTTGTGTTTGCACACTGCACCACATTTAATCATGTGCATGCTCCTACAACTTGTAGTACGAACTACGAAGCTTGAAAATTTTGTGGTGCTTGCATAGATTTATGGTGCTTAAATAATATTTATTGATCGTCTATATTTATTGATCATTGTTACTCTACAATCGTTGTTGCAATAATATTTATTGATCGCCTATATTTATTGTTTTAATTACCATGATCATTTTAAATACTTTTTCGGTTCATTTTTCTGTTGGTTCTAACTGATCGAGTTTTGATTTGTCACTGCAAGATGGCGCACCCTAGGTTCCCCCTACTAGAGACGTTCTACGACTCCAACCACCGAGCACACGTCCTAGTTGACCGTGGTGAGGTTAGTATTTGTTTTACCAAGTACTTCAATTTATATATTTTTTCCCTGCCCTCTAACGACTCATTTGCTATGATATCAGGCGCTGCAGCCCCTCCGCGCACGTACCCACTCCCCACTTTGGTGGGATGAGCGGTACGTGCCGTACCTTCGCCGGGCCGGGATGCTTCCTCTGGCACGTGTTGTCTATGCAGGGCTCCCAGTTATGGATGTACCTCTTCTGACTGCTTTTGTGGATCGATGGAGGCCAGAGACACATTCATTCCATTTACCTTGCGGGGAGGTCATCATCACTTTGCAAGATGTGGCAATGATTCTCGGGCTACCTTTAGAGGGCAATGTAGTGATCGACATGATTCAGACTGATGGTTGGAGGGATATGGTGGAGGCACACATTGGGATTCGACCACCAGAACCACCTGAGGGAGTCAAGGACCAGAAAACCTCAGTGGTTAGCTCGGCTTGGTTGAAGCAGAATTTCAACCATTGTCCTCAGGGAGCACCTCAGGAGGCTGTAAAGCGGTATGCTCGCGTGTGGTTGTGGCACCTGTTAGGGGGCTTCCTTTTTCCTTATGGTTCTGGGAACACCATCTCATGGATGGTCCTTCCAATTCTGGGACAGCAGTGGGAGAACATCGCTCAGTACAGCTAGGGGTCGGCAGCACTAGCTTTGCTTTACCGGCTGCTTTGTGACGCATGTCGGCGTGCTGGCAACGACTCGAACCTAGGAGGTTGTGCATACCTCCTGCAAATCTGGATTTGGGAGCGGTTTCCAGTCGGCCGGCCATACCGTGAAGAAATAGAGGTAATTCTTAGCTTACAATTAAATTTTGAGTTTAGTGCACATTATTTGAAATAGAGGTAATTCTTGGCTTACAATTAAATTTTGAGTTTAGTGCACATTATTTGTTGTTCTTAACCCTAATTTTCCTCCGTTTACAGCCGTGGCCGCACCATGATCCTGAGTCGAGGCCCATCGTTGCTTACTGTTGGAAGAACATTGGAGCTGTCAGAGGGGATCCTTTGTGTCGCTACATGCATTACATGAACGACCTAGACTGCCTCACACAAAATCAAGTACTAATCTGCATTCGGGGTTTTTAAATAAATGCTTCTGTCCTCACAATATCTAATGCTTGTGTGTTACATAGATATTCTGGACACCGTACAGTCGAGACGAGCTAGAGGAGTTAGGACTTAGTGACATTTGCAGAAGAGATGCAGAACTGTGGAGGACGTGTGTGCCTTTGATTTTCTACTTCGTAGTCGAGCTCCACTTACCGCACCGTGTTAAGAGGCAGTTCTCAAGATTGCAAGACTTCCCTCCGGAGGCTATTTCAACATCCCAGACATTGCATCGGTACGTTGTATTTAATTCGAATTTTATTTGTCCTACCAAATATGATGTCACTAATATACCGCTCATATGTCAGAATTGACAGGAAGAAACACTACACTGAGAATGATTGGCATGTCAAACATGCAGTGCCTCTGGGGCAGTGGGAACAGAGGCAAAGGATGGATCCGGAAAGTGGGCCAGCACATAGGCACAACCATTACAAGGAATACCTTCGTTGGTTCCATTCAGTCTCCGGAGTTTCAATCAAGCCGCCACGATCAACTGAGCCTATAGAAGACCATGCGGACACCGACAATGATGATGACATCATCGACGAGTACGATGACATCACTCGCGGTGGAGTGCAGCCCGAAAGGGGCCCTTTGCAGAACTACATGGTACATAATGCTATTTCAATGTTTATGGTTCTTACAAACATATTCACAATTTCAATTATGTTAGGACTAACTCAATCGTATCAGGCACAACAACTTGGGCGTCTCGCTAACAAGGCAGGCGTGGCAATGGCTCATGCAAGCGAAGGAGACAATGGAGGGGGTCACTTTAGGGCATTTGTCGAGGTAACTATCTTTTTGTTTAGTCATATTGTCACCATCTTTGTAATACTTTCCTATGTGTATTGTCTTACATTTTTCGGTTGAACACAGAGGGTTCGCCGGAGCTGCAGGCGGATGGCCGCGAAGCTTAATTGCATGGCTCGCCTTGACGAGGAGTTCGGTCCACAGGCACAGGAGCTTCGAGTGCACGTGGCCCTAGTTCTAGCACACGGACACTGATTCACTACGGTAACGTGACCGCTACTACTCCTTTGCCTTCCGCTTCCAGAAGTCAGTCGCGGTCCACTTCGAGGACGGCATCACGTGCAGGATCAAGGGGAAAAGCTATCCAATCACCCCAATCCAGTGAAGAGTCGGACCAGAAAGAGAACTCAGAAGATGATGACCCAAGCTACCGGGTGCTCAGGATGTCATAGATGTTTGACGCTCCCCCAGCAACGCAGACCCAGGGCGAATCGAGCCAGGTCAGCATGAGTAATTCAAATTATATAACTTAGACTCCATGATGTACAAAACATTGCTCTTAAAGATACCTCGAAACTTTAAATTATTGTTGCAGGCACCACAAGATGCTCCTCCGCCTCGCCGACAATGGCGCTCTCGTGACCACACCGACGTTGGTAGCGGGAACGTGCTCCCAACAGCCCTTGGAAGACAACGGCGCCGCAATGATCCTTTCAGCCCTCCCGACCAGCGCCGCCGCCGCAGATGAAGCAATAGCTGCACTATGTGCCTCGAGTTATTCTAAATATGTCAACTAGAACTTGTGATGGACTACTGGTGCTTGTAATGGACTATTTGAGCTTGTGATGGACTACTGGTGCTTGTAATGCACTACTAGTGCTTTTCCTACTAGTTTTGTTAATGGCTTCACTATTTGTGACTTCACAACTATGGTTTTTGCTTTCTATTGTTGAAAACCGGGCTTTTTAGCATTATTAAGGCATGGATATCTTGTGACCCAAAATTATGCAATGGTTTCTTTTGAACTAAAAATCTGATCAGAGTTTATGCTATATAACAATATGGTATATTGATATAGTTCTGCATACTTTTCAAATCAATGTGGACAATACAGTAAGAGTCAATTCGTTTAGTGTCGGTTTCCCGACCTGGGGGGGCCAGATCCCAACTAGTAAATGCTGTGTGTTTCCTCATCCCATATGATGATGCAAGAGGCAACACAGTAACACACGGTTTATCCTGGTTCCGGCCGCGGGGCCGTACGTCCAGCAAAGGGGGTGTGCGAGGGCACTGTATTATCTTGCACCCGGAGTGCTTGTAGTAGGGGATACAAGCGAGGCGAGAGAGGGAGGGAAGCTCCCAAGTCTCTGCTAGAAGAGGGGTTGAACATGGCGAATAGGAATGTCGGAGCGTAAGTGATGGCGGATCACGTCGGGAGGCGTCTGAGCGTCCTCAGAGCGAGAGAAAAACCAGAGCCCGGCTAAAGGAAGCCCGCCTCCTCCTTTTATAGTTACAAGGAGGGGCGGTGCACATGAGTGGGGGCGTGGAAGTCGTCGTTTTCCCCTGAATCGCGGGGGTACAGTGGTCGGACACTGTAGGAAGTACACTGTGGGAAGGCGGCGTGCGTCGCAGTCGTCCTGGATATCGTTCTTGGTCCTGCGAAGATCGCGTCGGTCGTCCTGCCAGCCCCTGCAGGCGGCGTGGTCATTGCTGGTGTATGGTCTTCTATATACGGCACGGTTGTGTAGTCCCCTTTTCCTGACCCCATCTCGAGCGTGCTTTGCAAGGGTTGAGGTGCGGCACCTCGAAGACCCCGGTCCCGGAACAACGCCTGATCAATCGCCTCCACACGGAGAAGATGAAAAGGCTAAAGGACGCGGCGGAAGCAAAGGTCGAGAGGAAGAGGAAGAGGAAGGCGAAGCACGACAAGGCATGCAAGCTCGCTCGCGCGGAGGGGAAACCGCGGCCCACCATGCCCGAGTCCTCAGAGAAGGATGAGGAGGTGGCCTCGGACACCGAGGACCACGCTCCGAGGGGCGACGGGGAAGCTGCGGGCGCGAGCCCCCCCCCCCCCCCCCCGCCGTTCTACCTGTGGGACGATGACGAGGGGGAGCCGGCGGCGGCTGAGGAGACAAGGGCTGTGGCAGAGTCCTCGGTGCACCCATCCCTCGAGGGGGCTGAGCGGGAGTCGTCGCCTCCGGTAGCCGGTGAGGAGACGCCCGCGCCCCAGGTGCCGATCCGTGGCGACGAGGCTGCGGCGGGCGCGGAGTCGTCCGCGCTGCCAGCCTCGAGTCACCAGGCTGACACTAGGGGGGCGCCCTCGGGGCAATCTTCGAGGGGCGGCACGATGCCTCGGGCTCGAAGAAGCACCACGAGGAAGCGGAGCATGAGTGCTCGATCTGGGTAAGTAATTTGGATTTCGTTTTTTGTTGCGTGTTTGGTGGATTTCTCGATCTTGTTGTCTTTAACTCGCGTTCCTTGATTTCCAGCCCCGGGGCCGTCCCCAAGGATGTGGTGCAGCTTGCCCCGGCCAAGGCTCTCAAGACTGGGGCACGCAGCACGCCGCACACGGCGCCGCAGCCCATGCCTGCCGTGGCCGAGTTCGCGTCGGCCAGCGCGGGCACGCTCGAGGCGGGGACGTCCGAGGAGGGCCATCTCGGGGCGATCGTCCCGTCCGGGGTCCCCTCGGAGTTCCCCCGCAAGGAGCAAGATGAGGAGGAGGCCTGGAACGCGCAGATGAGCGTCGGTCGCGAGATCTTGCAAGCCCTCGACCGCGCCTTCCAGCTCCATCAGAATGCGGATTACCAGGTCAGCCAGGTAAATACTTCACCCCGAAAATTGCTCGGATTCGGTTTAACTTTAACGTGTCTTCACCCACGCCCTCCCCTTTGCAGCAGCTGAGGGAAATCTCGCGCGAAAAGAGCGTCGAGATGACCCGGCTGTACTCCCAAATGAGCCAGCTCGGGCAGCACAATGACGAGCTGGTGCTCAAGAACATCGAAGCCAACACGAAAATGGCAGATCTGGGAGCGCGTCAGTAGGTGCTAGAGGAGGAGCTGGCGCAGGTTACCGGTGAGCGGGACGTCCAGAGGGCCGCGGCAGTGCAGAAGGCTCGAGAGGCCGAGGCGCAAACTGCCGAGCTGCAGCGCCTCCGGGCAGCACTCAAGGAGAAGGCTCGGGAGGCCGAGGTGCAGAGTGCCGAGCTGCAGCGCCTCGGGACATCGCTCGAGCAGCAGAAGGCCGAGCTCCTCCACAAGGAGGTGGCCGTGGTTGCGCTCAATGGGACCCTCCGGGAACAGGATGAGGCCCTCGAGGAGAAGGAGGTGGTCCTCCAGAACATGGGGGCTACCCTTAAGGAGAAGGAAGCCTCCTTGTCCTCGCTCGAAGAGGCCGCTCGAGCCCAGAGGGAGGAGGCACAGAGGAACATCACAGGTGAGTACCTTCGAGTTTTCGTCAATTTGTTTCTTTTCGTATCTGACGTTGATTTCCTTTGCTCAGAGCTGAGGCAGAAGGTGGCGGATGAGATCGCGGCGAAGGAAGCGGTCCACACCGCGCTCATGGCGGCGCAGATGGAGTTTGCTGAGCTGGAGCAAACCGCCGTGAGTGTGTGTCAAGAGCTCGAGGGGGAGGGTGCCGTCTCGGGCAGTTCGGTGATCAGCCGCCTGCACGCGCTAGGCGGTCGGATTGCCGAACACGCCAAGAGCACCTTCTGCCTCGGTGTCCTGCGGGCTCTCGCCGTGGCCTCGACGCATTACCTCATGGATCTCCAGAGGGTGTTGTCGGGGTATGTCGTTCCCGATGATGCTGATGTGGATGCCGCGTCGGCCATCATGGATGAAGCCGACGCAGCCGCGGAGGAGTTCGCCACCATCCTCGCCGAGAAGCTTGAAGCAGACATCCCTCCCATCGCCGAATTCGACGCCCCTGAGGGCCCGCAAGGGGAGGATGGTAGCCTGTAGGAAAACTGGGCCTCAAAGCCCATGTAATAGATTAGTGAATATATCATAGTCGCGCTTTGTAATAGCATCCTATGAATATAAGAGATTTATTTTCGTAATTTGAATGTGTGGCCCGTCGAGGCCTTGTGCGTTCGAGCCTATGTTTCTTTACTTTATTTCCATGTTCTTCGTATGCGACTTAGATAAACATCTGCGTGGAAGTTCGCGTTCATAAGCAATGTAGGCGTAGGGTGGTGAGGGGGGTGCCGTATCCCGGAGGCGTAGGCGGCCCCATGACTCAGTCGGCCCCGTACCGTAGTTGCTTACGCCTCGCGTCCGTTTTTTCCAAGGATACGAGAAGCTTAGGGTCGAGACGGAAATATTTCGAAAAACATTGGCGACTTTTTGGGGACGTTCGGGGGTTCCCCCCATAGTAGCCCCCGAGGGAGGCTCGGCTTTGCCGAGGGTAAAGCCGAGCATACCTCAGTGTTAGAGCGCATCCTAGCCTTCGAGGGCCCGGATGGTTCCCAAAAATAAACAAGTAAAGCGTACTTCTTTATTATTTCGGGAAATGGAAAATGTGAGTACAAATGATGTACAAATAGCTTGAAAATTTAAGGATAGAAGCGACGTAGCTGTTGTATGTTCCAAGCGTTGGTGAGGACTTCGCCTTTTTCATTTGCCAGCTTGTACGTGCCGGGTTTGAGCACCTCGACAATTATGTACGGTCCTTCCCATGGTGGTGAGAGCTTGTGGCGGCCCATGTTGTCCTGTCGAAGCCTCAGCACCAAGTCTCCTTCGTTGAGGTCTCGGCGCCAGACCCTCTGCGCTTGATACCTTCGCAAGGATTGCTGGTAGCGCGCAGAGTGTAGGAGTGCCACGTCTCGAGCCTCTTCCACTTGATCTAGCGAGTCTTCGCGAGCTCGCTGGTTTTGTTGCTCTTTGTATGCCTTGAGCCTTGGCGACCCGTACTCCAAGTCAGCGGGGAGAATGGCCTCGGTGCCATAGACGAGGAAGAACGGGGAAAAGCCCGTGGCTCTGCTTGGGGTCATCCTCAGGCTCCAAATGACCGAGGGTAGCTCCGTGAGCCATCTCCGGCCAAACTTGTTCAGCTTGTTGAAGATTCTCGGCTTCAGTCCTTGGAGGATCATGCCATTGGCACGCTCCACTTGCTCGTTTGTCTGTGGGTGTGCCACAGCCGACCAATCCACACGTATGTGGAAACTGTCGCAGAACGCCAAGAACTTCTTGCCTGTGAACTGGGTGCCGTTGTCGGTGATGATCGAGTTCGGGACCCCGAACCTGAAGATGATGTCGGTGAAGAATAGAACTGCTTGCTCGGATTTGATCTTGCCGATGGGTCGAGCCTCGATCTACTTGGAGAATTTGTCGACCGCCACTAGCAAGTGGGTGAAGCCCCCGGGCGCCTTCTTCAGCGGACCGACGAGGTCTAGTCCCCACACGGCAAATGGCCATGTGATGGGGATGGTCTGCAGAGCATGGGCCGGGAGGTGTGTTTTTCGCGCATAGAACTGGCAACCCTCGCAGGGTCACACAACGTCGGTGGCGTCGGCGACCGCGGTGGGCCAGTAAAAACATTGCCGAAACGCGTTACCCACGAGGGTGCGCGGCGCGGCGTGATGGCCACAGATGCCGGCATGAATGTCGCGGATCAGCTCCTTGCCCTCAGGGACGGGGATGCATCGCTGCATATCGCCCGAGGGACTGCGCTTGTATAGCACGTCGTCGATTAGGACGAAGGACTTGGCCCGCCTAGCGAGGCGCCGCGCCTGAGCGCGGTTCGAGGGTAGGGCCCCTCGAATCATCCAATCAAGGTACTCGACGCGCCAGTCTCGCGAAGTGGGGGCCTCGTCGACTTCCATTGCTTCGGCCTCGTCCGCGGAGGTGGTCTCGAAGTCAATGTTCATTGGCTCGACCCCGCCTACCGGGGGGTTCCCGCCGGGGGACCCGGTGGACGAGGGGCCCGGCTCCGCCGGATCCTCGAATTCGGCGGAGGGCTTGGTGATGTCGCGAGCGAAGATGTTTGGGGGGGGCAGTAGTCCGCCCCGACGCGATCTTGGCTAATTCGTCTGCGTCCTCGTTGTACTTGCGCGGGACATGATTGAGCTTTAGGCCGTCAAACTTGTCTTCGAGGCGGCGCACTGCATTGCAGTATGCCTCCATCTTCGGGTCGTGACAGCTAGACTCCTTCATTACTTGATCGACGACGAGTTGAGAGTCACCGCATACGTCGAGGCGTTTGACGCCAAGCTCGATGGCGATGCGGAGGCCACTGAGGAGGGCCTCATACTCCGCCATGTTGTTTGACGCAGGGAAGTGTACGTGTATCACGTATCGCATATGTTCTCCGAGGGGTGAGATGAAAAGGAGGCCGGCACCAGCGCCAGTTTTCATCACCGACCCGTCGAAGTACATAGTCCAGCATTCGCCTTGGATTTGCGATGGGGGTAGCTGAGTGTTCGTCCACTCAGCCACGAAGTCAGCCAAGATTTGGGACTTGATCGCCTTGCGGGGGGCGTAGGTGAGTGTCTCTCCCATCAGCTCCACAGACCATTTGGCAATTCTACCCTCGGCTTCCCAGTTGCGGGCTATCTCTCCCAAAGGAAAAGACGAGACCACGGTGACGGGATGGGCCTCGAAGTAGTGGCGCAGCTTGCGCCGAGCCAGAACCACTACGTAGAGCAGCTTCTGAATCTGCGGATAGTGTGTCTTAGTTTCAGACAACACCTCACTGATGTAGTACACCGGCCGCTGGACGGGCAATGCATGGCCCTCCTCTTGTCTTTCGACCACGATCACCGTGCTGACCACTTGGGTCGTGATGAGGACATCACTCCTACGGATACAAACGACACTCCTCAAGATGATATACAAGGTCCTATTACTCGCGCACGTGCTCGACAATTGAACTTACAGGTGAGTTCGTTCCTAAGTAATGTTTATTGTGAATCTGAGAATAGATTGCTACCTAATGACTTAATTGTACTTAGGAACAAAGGAGAGGACCAGCAAGGGTGTGGAGAAGGCCTTGGAGGCGTGGAGGACCAGCAAGGACGTCCGGATCAAGATGGAGGCCCAAACCGATTCGACTTCGTTTCAGTTTCGGACTCCAGGAACAGGCCGCACTAAAACGGACGCCCAGGTTGCATACGGAGTCGGATTTGGGCGCACTTGATATGGATGGAAAGATAATTTCAAGACGCTTCCAATGGATCTGGTCTCAGGCTCAAATTCATCCGGAGTCGAAGGGAATCGTCTGTGGAAGTTGGCGTCCAGAATCTGTCCCGGTGCTGCGTCACTGTTTTTGGGCCGATGGCCCGTGTATCGTGTTGGAGCCCAATAGGGGCGCGTCCAGGAGGTCTTGCGCGACCTAAACCCTTATTAATAGCCGCCGCCGCCATCGTGAGACTTGGGTTTTGCTTAGATTCATTCTGTCAAGAACAGTTGTCGCCGTTCATCGGTTTGTGAAACCCCAACTTGTGAGATTAATCATTCATCTGCAGAGTCACTCTATTTGAGCTGCGTTTCTTTCGAGTTCTTGCTTGTGTTCTTCGTTGCGCTTGCAGGGATTAGCCTTCTTGGCGAGGTCAACCGAGTTGTGACACGGTTGATAACCAGAGGAGTTGTGGTGCTAAGATTGCTGGATTCGGGTTTTAGGATCTGAAGCCGGATCGGTGTGTCTCGCTCCGCCTACAACGAGAGTTATCTAGAACCTGACGGAAGATCGGGAACCCACGTCCCCATTAGGTCGTCGCAGCAACGTACAGGTAGAGGGGCTCGCCGTCCGTGGGTGGTGTGAGAATGGGGGCGTGGGTGAGCGACGCCTTTAGCCTTTCGAGGGCTTCTTGGGCTTCGGGGGTCCACATGAAGCATTCGGTTTTCCTCAAGAGTCGATATAGGGGTAAGCCTTTCTCGCCGAGACGCGAGATGAACCAGCTAAGGGACACTAGGCATCCCATGACCCTCTGTACCCCCTTTAG
This sequence comes from Panicum virgatum, assembly GCF_016808335.1. NCBI lineage: Eukaryota > Viridiplantae > Streptophyta > Magnoliopsida > Poales > Poaceae > Panicum > Panicum virgatum. Next base: position 47,348,074 of record NC_053150.1, on the reverse strand, counting down.
GTCTCGGATCGGTCCCATCCGAGTGATGGCCGAGACTTTGTCAGGGTTGGGTTCGATGCCCCGCTGGGAGACAATGAAGCCCAAGAGCATGCCTCGAGGCACCCCGAACACGCACTTCTCGGGGTTAAGTTTTAACCCTTTGGCCCGTAGACAATCGAATGCGATCCTGAGATTGGCAACCAGGTCTTCCGCCTTCCTGGATTTTAAAACGATGTCATCGACATATGCCTCTACGCTGCGCCCGAGATGGTCTCCGAAAACGTGGAGCATGCACCGTTGATAGGTAGCTCCAGCGTTTCTGAGGCCGAAGGGCATCGTAACGTAGCAGTACATGCCGAAAGGTGTGATAAAAGAAGTCGCGAGCTGGTCGGACTCTTTCATCTTGATTTGGTGGTAACCGGAGTAAGCATCAAGAAAGGATAAAAGTTCACACCCCGCAGTAGAATCTACAATCTGATCAATTCGTGGCAAAGGAAAGGAAACCTTCGGATATGTCTTATTTAAACTAGTGTAATCTACACACATCCTCCAGTTTCCACTCTTTTTCTTCACTAATACTGGATTAGCTAGCCACTCGGGATGGAATACCTCTTTGATGAATCCGGCCGCCAGAAGTTTTTGTATCTCTTCGCCGATCGCCCGGCGCTTGAGCTCGTCGAAGCGTCGTAGGCGCTGCTTCACCGGCTTGGAGTTGGGTCGGACATCAAGGGAGTGATCGGTGACCTCCCTCGGTATGCCAGGCATGTCCGAGGGGCTCCACGCAAAGATGTTTGCATTGGCGCGGAGGAAATCGACGAGCACCACTTCCTATTTGCCATCGAGGGTGGCGCTGATCTGCAACGCCTTGTCGTCGGGGTGGCTCGGATCGAGGGGCACCTTCTTGATACCCTCAGCGGGTTCGAAGCTCCCGGCGTGTCGGTGCGTGGAGTCCAAGGCCTCGCTTGCCATTTTGTCGAGGGTGGCTGCGAGGGCCTCGTCCTCCGCTTGAGCCTCCGCGCGCTCAACGCACTCAACGTCGCACTCGTAGGCATGCTCGAATGAAGAGCCGATGGTGATGACAGCCTTTGGACCTGGCATCTTCAGCTTGAGGTAGGTGTAGTTGGGGACGGCCATGAACTTGGCGTAGCAAGGACGACCAAGGATGGCATGATAGGATCCTCGAAACCCCACCACCTCAAAAGTGAGTACCTCCTTGCGGAAGTTAGCTGCCGTACCGAAGCAGACAGGCAGATCAATCTGGCCGAGGGGTTGGACTCGCTTTCCTGGCGCGACGCCGTGGAATGGCGACTTGTTGGGGCGAAGCTTGTCCAGCCCGATCCCCATGAGCTCCAAGGTGTGGGCGTACATGATGTTGAGGCTGCTGCCTCCGTCCATGAGCACCTTGGAGAAGCGGGTGTTGCCGATGATGGAGTCGACAACGAGCGGATACCGTCCCAGATGCGGGACGTAGTCGGGGTGGTCCTCGCGGCCAAAGGAAATAGTGTCCTTCGACCAGACGAGGTAGGATGGCGTGGCTTTGGTAACGGAGAAAACTTCCCGGCGCTCACGCTTGCGCTGCCGAGAAGTCATGTTCGTTGTTGCTCCTCCAAAGATGAAGAAGGTGTTCTCCACTGGGGGGAACTCGTCATCTCCACCTTTGTTGTCGGCATCCTTCTTCTTGTCTTCGTCGCGATGCGCGACACAGTTGTAGTATTTCTTGAGCATTTTGCACTGCTCGAGGGTATGATTGACCGGGCCCTTGTGGTAAGGGCACGTCTTCTTAAGCATGTCATCGAATTGGCCACCACCACCTCGAGGGGGGCCTCGAGGTCCTTCGCGGTTTGGGGCGGCAGCGAAGGCCTCCTCGGAGTCCTCTGCCCTCCCCGACCCGCGCTGGTTCGGTGGGACCGGCTTCTTTCCCTTCCTCCCCGCTTCAGTTTCTTGGCGGGGGCGTTGGGCTTGACGTTGCTGCCCTCCGCGGGTGCATCGTCCTTGCGCTTGCTCGATTTTTCGTCGAAGATGGCACCAACAGCCTCCTCGCCGGCGGCGTAGTTGGTGGCAGCGTCGAACAACTCATTGGTGTTGACGGGTCAGCTTCTCGCGAGCTCATGCACTAGGTTCCTGGACGTCATACCCTCGAGGAAAGTGTTGATTACCTCGACGTGCATGACGCTGAGGAGCTCGGTGCACTGCTTGGAGAAGCGTCGCACGTAGTCGTGCAGGGACTCGCGGGGCTTCTGGCGACACCCTTTGAGGTCCCAGGAGTTCCCAGGGCGCACGTACGTGCCCTGGAAATTGCCCATGAAGATATGGACCAAGTCGACCCAGTTGTGGATCTGATCCGCAGGCAGGTGCTCGAGCCACATTCGTGTGGCGTCAACAAGATGAAGAGGAAGGTTGCGGATGATGACCGTGTCCTCCATCGCACCGCCTAGCTGGCATGCTAGGCGGTAGTCGTTGAGCCAGACTGCAGGATCAGTCTCGCCTGAGTATTTGACGAGGGTGTTGGGTTGTCGAAAGCGTGGGGGAAAAGATGCGGTTTGGATCTCCCGGCTAAACACCCGGGTGCCCGGGGGCTCCGGGGACTCACCCCTGTCGTGCTCGGGGTCGAAGCGTCCACCCCGTCGGGGGGTGTACCTCCTGCCGTCGATGATGCAGCGGGCGTCGCCATCGCCGGCATGCCCGCGCATGTCACGGATTCGCTCCCTTACGGGAACTCTCCCGATGCGCTCGTGCACCGAGGGTGCCTTCGCGCCGGGCGCTACGGCTGCCTTGCCCTTCCCTGCTGGTGGTGTGTGCACAGATACCTCGCGGTCCTGGTGCAAAGTCCCACCAGGCTGCTCCGGGGCTTTCGAGCGCATACGAGACGCAGAACTCTCGGAATGCTGAACGGCAGCTTGCTCGATGAGCTCCTGTGCCTCGCGGCGCAGGTTGCGACCCGAAGGCGTCGATGGCTCGGGCATGGCTTGGAGTAGATAGGCCGCAGCGACGAGTTTTTCGCCAGCCGTCTTCGGTTCCGGAGATTTGTCGACGTTGTCGTCGGCCAGGATGCGCTCCCGGGCAACACGTCCCGCCGCCTGGGCGTGTGCACCACGCGTGGTACGCTGCTGCTCGAGTGCGGCACACAGCTCCTGGGTTTGTTGAAGCTGCTCGTCGAGCTTGGCTTGAAGCTCATTAAGCTGCGCCAGCTGAGCTTGTCGCGCCGCCGAGCATGACGAGGAAGGGGCTGCAGGCGGGACCACCGGTTGGTTTGCATGCGCGTCCGCCCCGCCGTCCCCATCGTTGCTCGGGGCGTTGTCGTTTTGCTCATCCGCAAGGTCCGCCATGAAGCACTCCCGGGAAGGATCGAAATCCCCCTCGCTGGAGCCTTCGGAGCAGGTGAGGTAGTAAGCCGTCGCCAGCTGGAACGAGCGAAGAGCATCGGGGTCGCGAACCCCGGAGTAGTCCTCGGCCTCCTCGGCTGTGAAGTTGTTCATGAAGAAGTTGACGTCGTCGGCGATCGAGCTCGCCATCTCGGGGTAGGATTCGTCAGGAGACGATGCGATGAGGCTGCGGATCGACAGAAGATGATGACCCGGCAGATCCTCATGCTCGATGAAGTTAGCGCTGGTTGACGAGGCGTGGGTGTAAGCATCTAGGCCCTCAAGGTATGTTTCGGTGATTAATGAAAACCATTATTGTGACTAATGAGTTTGTGCAGCTTAATAGATCGTTATCGCTCATTTGGTCATATGTCAAAAGAGACCCCTCAATTTCATTATTCAAAAAGGCGATCTCGGTATTCAACTCAATTTTATGTCAAGGCTAAGGATCTTTCTAGTCCTAAGTGTTACAAGGTTGAGAAGGACACTTAGGTTAGTATAGGTTTTATAGTTTTGTAGTGATCGCACTATTAAGAGGGGTTAAAGCTTAGTAACTTGAGCATGGACATGGTCATTTGAAAATGGATGCACACTATGGTCACTCAGGTTTCTAGAAGTTCAAATAAGTGGTTCTCAAACTATATCTCAAGAATATTTGGATTTCATTCAAGACTCAAATCAGAAAAGACAAAATCAGAAAAAGTCTATACACCGGTTTAACCGACGCTCTCAATTTTCCATACGTCGGTTAAACGAAGTCAGCAGAGTCTGGACAAATTCAATACACCGGTTAAACCGACGTGTTTGAATTTAACGTCGGTGCATTAGTCCAGAGTTGGTTTTTCCAGGGAAATTCAAGTTCTATTCACCGGATTAACCGACACTGTTTGAATCAAGACGTCGGTGCAATTGACCAGTGAGATGGTTTTTCAGGGGAATTTAAAAGTTGTCCTCACCGGTTAAACCGACGATAGGTTTGAGTTAACGTCGGTGTAGTTGTCCAGAGACTTGGTTTTTCAGTTGATCAGTGGACAACTACACTCACCGGTTAAACCGATGATACGTCGGTTAATCTGCCCCAGTTGTAACGGCTAGTTTTCAGAAGAGGCAGTTTACATTCACCGGTTAAACCGACGATGACTATTGGAGGGACGTCGGATTAACCGGCGCTACGCAGTTTTCTGGCAGCTTTTCTCCAACGGCTCTATTTGTGTGAGCTGCATATATATACCCCTCCAATGGGTCATTTCGCCCACTCTTGACACCAGGCAACATCCAAACACTCATACCATAGTCAAGAGCCACCTTGAGCTTCATCATTCACATACTTGTGCATTCAATCAATCAAGAAGCAAGATTAAGGACTTGAGTAGAGAGAAGCTAGTGTGCATCCGTTCTTGGTGATCGGTTCTTGCTCAAGTGAAGGCCTTAGCTTGTTACTCTTGGTGATTGGCATCACCTAGGCGATCTTGGTGATCGAGGTGTTTCTCGCGGAGCTTGCCAAGGATTGTGGGAGCCCGGAGAAGAAGATTGTACGTGGCTTGATCTCCACCACGCCGGGATGGTGAACGGAGACTCTTAGTGAGCGCCCTCGTCTCGGTGACTTGGGAGGTGACAATACTCTTTGTGAGTGTCACAACGTGGATTAGGGGTGTGTGCCAACACATCGATACCACGGAAAAAATCCGGTCGTCTCTTGTCCACTCTCTTTATTCAAGCATTTTCTTTCATGCAATTTACTCATGTGCTTGACTTAGAGATCATAACTTAGCTCTACCTTGCTAGACTTTACTTTGTTTTATCTCTCTTAGCTTGTGTTAGTAGCTTAGTTATCCGGTTGGTGAATTGGTGCCCTACTAGCATTGCATAGGTTAAGGTTGCTACACTTTGTTTTAGAAATTGAAAAAGGCCCAATTCACCCCCCCCCTTTTGGTCCATCGATCCTTACAATTGGTATCAGAGCCTCGTTGCTCATTTGGATCATTAGGCTTCACCGCCTAGAGCTGTGGCCAAGATGGGTGGTTCGCCGCCCCACTTCGAGGGCAAGAACTTTGCTTATTGGAAAGTTCGCATGGCCGCATATCTTGATGCGATTGGCCCCGAAGTGTGGTTGGCCACTAAGACCGGATTCACCGGAACTCCCACCGCCGAACAATTAAAATGGAATGCCAAGGCTAGAAATGCAATTTTCGAAGCCATTAGTGAGGAAGTCTTTGCTAGAGTTAATGGCATGGACTTAGCAAGTGATATTTGGAAGGAGCTCATTGAAATTCATGAAGGCTCCACTAAAGTTCGTGAGCAAAAATATCACTTGTTTATAGCTAAGTATGATTCTTTTAAAATGCTAGCTCATGAAAATTGCATTGATATGTACTCTCGCTTGAATGTCATTGTCAAGGACATTAATGCACTTGAAATATCCAAAATTGACAGTGCCTCCATCAATCGCAAGATTCTCATGCTCCTCCCGAAGCCCAAGTATAACATCATCAATGCTATGCTTCAAAAGGAGAATCTTGACACAATGGAAGTAGGAGAACTTGTGGGCGAAATTCGCGCTCATGAGATGAGTATCCTTGGTATGTCCGAAGAGCCAACTTCAAGCAAATCAATTGCTCTAAAGACCAAGGCAAACAAAGCCCGCAAGCTCAAGATGATCAAGCAAGATTCAAGCTCAAGCAATGAAGAAGATGATCATCATGAAAGCTCATCCGATGTTGAAGATGATGGAGAGCTTGCTCTCATGATGAGGAAGTTCACCCGCTTGAATGACAAGATCAACAAGAAGGGTTTCAACTTTGACTCAAAAAAGGGAATGTTCCGGCCAATGGATGTCAAGAACAAAATTTGCTACAATTGTGGAGAAAAAGGTCACATTCGTCCAAATTGCCCCAAGCCGGACAAAAGAAACAAGGACAACAAGAGCAAGCATCGCCATGATTCAAGCGATGATGAAGAAGAAGAAAGGAAAAACAAGAACAAGAGACTTGGAAAGAAGAAGAGTCATGACAAGAAGACCAAGCTCTTCCCAAAGAAGAAAGGGCACACCAAGAGAAGCTTCTTGGTGGAAAAACAAGAATGGGTGACCGATGTCTCATCAATCGAAGATTCAAGTGATGAAGAAGACATCGTCACCATCGCCCTCACCAATGAAGAACCACCACTACCTCCGCCTCCTATGTGCCTAATGGCAAAAGGTAACACCAAGGTATGTGAGGTGGATAGTGAAGATGATAGTGATGAAGAGCTTGATCCTTATGAATTCACTAACCTCATTAATGAGTATACATCCGTCATCAAGAGGGAAAAGGGCAAAGTCAAAATTCTTGAGAGCACTCATGTCAAGTTAGAGCTTGCCCACTCCGACTTGCTTGGCAAGTACAATGACTTGCTCAAAAAGCACAATGAGTCACTTGTACTTGCTAAGCAAGTTGAAGAGAGCCACAAAAAGATTAAACAAGAGCATAGGGAGTTGGCTCACAAATATCAAGAACTTGAATTTGCCTATGAAGCAATTGACCCAAGTCTTGAGAACTTTGCTCATGAAACTATTGAAAAGGTCAATGCTTCTACCTCATGTGATGACCTACTCATTAATGCAAATGCCACTAATATTGTGTCCAAGCTTGCTCCTTCTAGGGAAAAGGAGTTGATGGATCAAGTAGCTAGCCTCAAGAGTAGTGTGGAGAAGCTCTCAAGAGGAGAATACATCCACAAGGAAATTCTCTTCAACAATGCACGTGACTATGGCAAGAGAGGTCTTGGTTCATTTCCGGAGCCAAATCAAGGCACTACTCCTTCTCCGGAGATCAAGATAAGCTTCATCAAGGAAGTTGGTTCATATTGCCAACATTGCCAAGTCACCGGGCACCACACTAGGGAGTGCACTTTACCATCACGTCCTCTTCCTAAATTACCCAAGAATTACTCTTCAATGTTTCAAAATAACCATTTTCTCTTGAGTAAAGTGAAGGGCAAGGTGAAGGCCAAATTCATTGGCAAACTCACTAAGGAGTCAAAGAAAAAGCTCCCCAAGCAACTTTGGGTCCCAAAAGCTCTTGTCACACATGTGCAAGGCCCAAAGCTTGTTTGGGTTCCTAAAACTCAAAAGTGAATTCTCATGTGTGTAGGTGAACTACAAAGCCGGTGGAAAACATTGGGTACTAGATAGCGGTTGCTCTCAACATATGACCGGCAATGATAGCATGTTCACCTCCCTTGAAGACCCCGGCGATCATGAATATGTCACCTATGGTGATAACTCAAGGGGAAAAGTTTTAGGTTTGGGTAGAATAGCTATCTCTAAAGATTTATCCATTTCTAATGTCTTGTTTGTAGAAGCACTTAGTTTTAATCTTATTTCTATTGCTCAATTGTGTGATCTTGGACTAACGTGTACCTTTGACAAGAATGGTGTTTTAGTAACTCTTGAAGAAGACAAGTCAATGGTATTCACGGGGTTTAGGCATGGCAACATCTATTTAGTGGACTTCTCTTCAAAGCAAACAAGTACCATGACATGCCTCTTCACCAAGTCTTCTCTTGGGTGGCTTTGGCATAGAAGAATTGCTCATATTGGCATGAGCAACCTCAAGAAAGCCCACAAGAGAGGGATGATCACCGGCTTGAAGGATGTCACGTTTGACAAGAACAAGCTATGTAAAGCATGTCAAGCCGGGAAGCAAGTTGCAACACATCATCCCATCAAGACGATGTTGTCTACCTCCAAGCCGCTCGAGCTACTACACATGGATCTCTTTGGTCCAACTACATACAAGAGCATCGGTGGTAACCTCTATTGCCTAGTAATCGTTGATGATTTTTCACGTTACACTTGGGTTATGTTTCTAGGCGATAAGGGTAAAACTCCGGAACTCTTCAAGACATTTGCAAGAAGAGCTCAAAGGGAGTACAACTCCCCAATTGAGAAGATCCGGAGTGACAACGGCACCGAGTTCAAGAACATGAAGATTGAAGAATGGTGCGATGAAGAGGGCATCAAGCATGAGTTTTCCGCCACCTACACGCCTCAACAAAATGGAGTGGTGGAAAGAAAGAACAAGACTCTCATCACCCTAGCTAGAGCAATGTTGGATAATTATGGCACGTCCGAGAAATTTTGGGCGGAAGCAATCAACACAGCGTGTCATGCATCCAACCGAGTGTATCCTCACCGACTCCTCAAGAAAACTCCATATGAGCTCATCACCGGGAAGAAACCAAATATATCATACTTTCGAGTCTTTGGTTGCAAATGCTTCATCTACAAGAAGAAAAGGCTCGGTAAGTTTGAAAGTAGATGTGATGAAGGTTTCTTTCTTGGTTATGCATCAAACTCCAAAGCATATAGAGTATTCAATCAAACCTCCGGGTTAGTTGAAGAAACATGTGATGTGGAGTTTGATGAATCTAATGGCTCCCAAGAGGAGGTTGTTGGCTATGAAAATGTAGGTGATGAGGAGATTGATGAAGCTTTGAAGAAGATGTCCATTGGGGATATCAAGCCGGAAGAGGTGCATGAAGACAATGATCAAGGGGGAGGATCTTCCTCATCTACACCAAGCACCTCCACGGCGCCCCAAATGGATGAAGATCAAGAAAAAGATGATACACAATCTCAAGAAGATGTGCCAGCGCCAACACCCCAAGTCCAAGAACAAGAAGAGCAAAATGTTCCACCACAAGCACAAGTCACCCATGATCCACCCCAACAAGCATCCACGCAAGTACCGCTAGTGAAGCATGGTCGCATCTCCAAGGATCATCCAATTGGTCAAATCATTGGTAGTCCATCAAAGGAAGTAAGAACTCGCTCTAAACATGCTTCATTTTGCGAATATCACTCGTTTGTTTCTTGTATTGAACCCACTAGCATAGAGGAAGCGCTTGAGGACTCGGATTGGGTGATGGCCATGCAAGAAGAATTGAACAACTTCACCCGCAATGAAGTTTGGGTCCTCGAAGCTCCTCCAAAAGACAAGAACATCATCGGCACCAAGTGGGTCTTCCGGAACAAGCAAGATGAACATGGGGTGGTGGTACGCAACAAAGCAAGACTTGTGGCAAAAGGGTTTTCTCAAGTCGAAGGTTTGGATTTTGGTGAAACTTTTGCTCCGGTCGCAAGACTTGAAGCTATTCGTATCCTTCTTGCTTACTCTTCACATCATAACATTAAGTTGTATCAAATGGATGTGAAAAGTGCATTCTTAAATGGCGTTATTAACGAACTTGTTTATGTTGAGCAACCTCCCGGATTTGAAGATCCGAGGAATCCTAACCATGTTTATAGGTTGCACAAGGCACTCTATGGGCTCAAACAAGCTCCAAGGGCTTGGTATGAGAGGCTTCGTGACTTCCTAATCATGCAAGGCTTCAAGATCGGGAGGGTGGACACCACGTTGTTCACAAAAGACGTCAACGGGGATCTTTTCATTTGTCAAATTTATGTTGACGATATTATCTTTGGCTCAACTAATGATTTACTAAGCCATGAGTTTGCTACCATGATGTCTAGGGAATTCGAGATGTCCATGATTGGCGAATTGACCTTCTTCCTTGGTTTTCAAGTCAAACAAATGAAGGAAGAGACATTCATCCATCAAGAAAAATATACTAAAGATATCTTGAAGAAGTTCAAGATGGATGAGTGCAAGCCAATCAAGACACCCATGGCAACCAATGGGCATCTCGACTTGGATGTGGACGGTAAACCGGTTGATCAATCCCTCTATCGTTCTATGATAGGGTCTTTGCTTTACCTTACCGCATCTAGGCCCGATATAATGTTTAGTGTGTGTTTGTGTGCCCGCTTTCAAGCAAACCCAAAGGAATCACACCTCTCGGCTGTGAATAGGATCCTTCGGTATCTCAAGCACACCCCAAGCATAGGCTTGTGGTACCCCAAAGGCCCTAGCTTAGATCTCTTGGGATACTCGGATTCGGATTTTGCCGGAAGCCGTGTGGATCGCAAGAGTACCTCCGGGGGTTGCCACTTGCTTGGGCGTTCTCTAGTTTCTTGGTCGAGTAAGAAGCAAAATTCCGTGGCTTTGTCCACCGCGGAAGCGGAATATATAGCGGCTGGTGCATGTTGTGCCCAAATCCTATATATGAAGCAAACCCTTTTGGACTTTGGTGTGAAACTAGATAGGATCCCACTCCTTTGTGACAATGAAAGTGCCGTAAAAATTGCCAAGAATCCGGTTCAACACTCTCGCACAAAGCACATTGATATTCGCCATCACTTCTTGCGTGATCACGAAGCCAAGGGGGACATTTCCCTTCAAGGTGTGAGATCCGAGGAGCAATTGGCGGATATATTCACAAAACCTTTAGACGAGAGTACCTTTGTTAGGCTAAGGAATGAGCTTAATGTGTTAGATGCGGCAAACGTCATGTAAGTTGCCATGTCATATAGAAAAATGCATACATATAGGACACTTGTCTAACCATGGTAAGATAGTGATGAGCAAGGGTTTAGCTAGAGGTGGTGGTCCACTTGTTTTCCTCTAGGCTTGTAGAAAGGCTCATCATGAAGAAGCTTCCCGTGGGTTCAAACTTGACAAGTAGATCTTAATTTCTTGTTATGCATTTCTTGTCATATAGATGTGCACTTCATGTTTACTATACTTTCGCATGTGGTTGTAGCTTGCATTATCATTGCATGCGTAAGGGTCACAAAGGAGATCACTTGATGAAAATGAGACTTGTTTTCATATACAAGATCTTAATTCATGAAAAGTGAAAAGAGCAAAGTGTTAGGTGCGTTATTGCCTAGTGAGCAATGTCATGATGAGTTTGAAGCTTTCTATCTTCAATATTCCTATGACATGGCTCATACATTTTATTTGGCGTTTTGTCTCTCTTGCGGCTTTTCCTTGTGTTTAAAAAGAAATTTATTTAAGCAAGTGTGCTATCCTATCTATTTTGAGGGGTAAAGTCGCCTATGCAAGTCCATTAACTTGAGTTTATTTGAATCTTATAAGTTTATTAGACTCAGCATAGAAGATTGAGCTGAGTGTGGGGTTTTTGGCTTCACCGGTTAAACCGACGTTCAAAGGATCTATACCCATCGGAGTAACCGGCGTTACTAAAGTTTGTCTCAGCTCAGTCAAGTTTCAGGCGTTCAACCGGCGTATACAAAAGTCAGAGCATCGGATCAACCGGTGATAGTAAATGCAAATCAGACCTAGCAATCAACCGGTGTTTTGATCAATCAACCGACGAGGACACTTTTGGCATCATCGGTTCAACCGGCGTTCAAAAACAGATCTGCAGAAGTCTCGGGTGAACTACACCGACGCAATCAACCGGCGTTCAAACCCTACGCGTCGGATCAACCGGTGTTAAAGAAAAACACGGGCCCACCTGTCATATATGTGTCTTGCCCGCGGACATCTTCCTCTCTGTTTCGCCCGACTCCAGCCGCCGCCGACCTCGTTCTCGCGCCGCCTCTCGCCTCCGCGCCGCCACCACTCGCCGCCGCTCGCCTGCACGTCGAGCCGCCGCTGCCGCGCCCTCGCGCTCGCCCAGCGCCGCCCGTGCGCGCCTGCGCCGCCCGCGCAAACGCTCTGCGCCGCCGCCTGCGCGCGTAGCCGCCGCCGTCCGCCGCACCACGCCCTCACCGCCGCACGTGCCTCCATCGCCAAGCGCCACTGTACTCCACACCTTCACGCCATCCACGCCGCAGCCGCAGCCTCCACGTCTCCAAGCATCCACGCCGTTCACGCCGCAGCCGCAGCCCATCAGTGCTCGCCAAGTGCTCGTCATATTGCCTGTTCGAGATGGGTCGCGAGAAGAGGAAGGGTAAGGAAGTTGTGGTCGAGAAGCCCGCTCGCAAGCGGACTCGTGCAGAGAAGGAGGCCGAGAGGGCCGAGATGGTGGCCAAGGCCGCCGAGGAGCAGGCATCAGGCCGCGCTCATCCGTTCCAGATCAGGGAGGACCCCAGAGGCAGAGGCAGAGGCAGAGGCAGGGGCATGGGTAGAGTCAGAGGTGCCAGGGCCACCAGAGCCGCGACGGCAGCAGCAGCAGAGTCAGATCAGTCAGATACAGCTGCAGATTCAGATTCAGAGGCAGAGCAGTCCGAGCAGTCTCAGGGGCAGAGCACACAGGAGTCACCGACTCTACGATGGTCTGGCCGCACTCGGCAGACATCCCCAGCAGCAGAGACTTCACCAGCGACCGAGCGTCGCACTGGACCGAGGACGCGAGGAGGTCACCAGCCACAGGAGCCTCGCAGGTCCACAGCTGCAGCAGCAGCAGCTCGTAGAGCCGAGGCCCTAGAGGCCGAGCGCGCAGTGTTCCGTATGGACACTGTTGTGCGTCTGGAGCCAGGTGTGCTACTCCAGAACTTGACCAAGGCCAATGCGGCGAAGGTCAAGAGGCTCAGGTGGAGTGTTCAGGAGGAGGACTGGTTCCCCGTGACCCGTGACAGCCGAGTCGACCGTAGGTTCTGGATGCTTCTTCAGGCCAGTTTCTACGAGACCTACCAGAGGCGGGGTCACAGGATCTTCCCGCACAGAGTGCTTGACTGGGTGTCTCTGAGGACAGCCGCAAGGGGAGCAGATGTCAGAGAGCACTTCGCTCACTTCAGGGGCCTGCCCAGGTTACTCCAGATTGAGCAGAACAGATATATTGAGGACTGGGTCAGAGTCTTCTATGCCACGGCCTGGATTGCTCCCGAGCGTTGCTGTACACTTTGTTTATGGAGGCCAGGTCTTTGGTTTGTCGAGAGCAACGATAGCAGGGATTCTCGGAGTTGACTTAGTTGACGTCTCCCTGCACGAGATGGTTTACGGAGATGCAGATCCACCGCGCAGAGCGATGATTGGCGGGATTGCACCTTCTCATGAGGCGATCTCTCAGTGTTTCCGCCAGCCGTTCCCTGCCTCCTACGCCAGAGTTCCCAGCCTGCTGACCCCAGAGGCATACGCAGTACACATGGCACTCCGGAGGACTTTGCTACCGAGGAGTGGCTACCCAGAGGGGTTTACAGGACTGCAGCAGCTCCTGCTTCTACACATCCTCACTCACGAGCCGTTTGACATAGTTGACTTTATTCTGGCTGAGATAGAGGATGTGATCACAGACGGGATGGGTGTGGTGCGATAGTTTCCCTTTGCACACTGGATCAGCTATATATGTTCTATGATTGTGCCAGCAGAGTCACCCATCAGCGCTCCCTACCGTCACGACGAGGCTCTCCCGGTTCCCAGTTTACCGACCGACAGCTCCACAGGACCGGAGGAGGGGCAGACAGGCAGAGAGAGCTGCCATGGCACAGTTGTCACCAGAGGCACAGGCCCGTGTGGCACAGGAGGACGAGGCACTGCTTGCCGCCGAGGCACAGCTTCCCGGAGGAGAGGATGAGATACACTGGTCTGAGCTTGAGTCAGACTCCTCCGAGGACGTAGAGTACTTCCCTGCAGCAGCCCCAGCTAGTCACGACCACGAGGCAGGGGGGGTCTAGAGAGCCAGCTCCAGAGTCACCAGCACCTGCTACAGTCTCTGAGTCCCAGGTGTCTCAGCCGTCCGAGCTCACCGCACTTTTACAGCAGCTCGTGACTCAGCAGAGAGAGGACAGGCTTGCACAGGAGGAGGCCAGGAGAGCTCATGAGGCTCAGCTTGCTGCTATACAGAGAGAGGCCGCCCGAGAGCGGGCTGCGACCGAGGAGCGTTTTGTCGGGCTTATCGACAGAGTTTCACAGAGGACAGACGCTCAGTTTCAGCAGATGCAGCAGGGGATGATGGCGATGTTCGGGATGATCTCACAGCTTTACTCTCACACCAGACTCGCCCCGCAGCAGCCAGGACAGCCAGGCCTTCAGGGTGTTGGAGCACCTCAGCTTGCCGTCACACCAGCTCCTCCTCTTCCAGCTCCTACTGCAGCCCCAGCTACTACAGCGACACCGGAGACCACGTTCTCGATGTCAGCACTCTTTGGGTCTGCCGGTCGTCCGCTCTTTTCACCACTGCCGGCGACCACACTCTTTCAGGACTCACCGTCAGTGATTCAGTCGGTCGCCCTCCCTTCCTCACTTCAGGCAGCACCTTCAGGGGGAGGAGCAGTAGAGGAGTCCCTGCTTCCACAGTCGACGCAGCCGGCAGCCTCAGCAGTCACCTCTTCAGATATTGATACTTCTTCTGCTGACCCGGTTACGACTTCTACGGATCCTCTACCAGGCAGTGCCAGCACGAGAGCCTCCACGACAGTTACTCCCCCAGTGAGCTCAGACCCAGACCAGCAGCTTCCGTCTGTCACCGAGGGTGAGAGTTCTCCGTCCGACGACGACGACCCGGACCGCTTCGTCGCCGTACCACGACAGCACGACCCGTAGCTCGCCTTTTTGGTGCTTTGATGCCAAAGGGGGAGAGGTGTTAGGGGGAGCCACAGAGTTAGGGGGAGGGTAGAGCTAGAGAGAGCTCGTAGTTATCAGGACTTTGATTCTTTGTATCACATTTGGTGTTAGTTCATGGATATGTACTTTTGTCGCTTGAGTATGCCGTGCTTTGAGACATATCTATGAATTTCGTTTGAGCCGTTGAGCTCTTTGGTCCTTCTTTTCGACTTCGCTTGTGTTTATCCTGCTTTATCTTTCTCGCTCTCTCGTCATTTATGTTTGTGTTGTCATCAATCACCAAAAAGGGGGAGATTGTAAGCATCTAGGCCCTCAAGGTATGTTTCGGTGATTAATGACAACCATTATTGTGACTAATGAGTTTGTGCAGCTTAATAGATCGTTATCGCTCATTTGGTCATATGTCAAAAGAGACCCCTCAATTTCATTATTCAAAAAGGCGATCTCGGTATTCAACTCAATTTTATGTCAAGGCTAAGGATCTTTCTAGTCCTAAGTGTCACAAGGTTGAGAAGGACACTTAGGTTAGTATAGGTTTTATAGTTTTGTAGTGATCGCACTATTAAGAGGGGTTAAAACTTAGTAACTTGAGCATGGACATGGTCATTTGAAAATGGATGCACACTATGGTCACTCAGGTTTCTAGAAGTTCAAATAAGTGGTTCTCAAACTATATCTCAAGAATATTTGGATTTCATTCAAGACTCAAATCAGAAAAGACAAAATCAGAAAAAGTCTATACACCGGTTTAACCAACGCTCTCAATTTTCCATACGTCGGTTAAACGAAGTCAGCAGAGTCTGGACAAATTCAATACACCTGGTTAAACCGACGTGTTTGAATTTAACGTCGGTGCATTAGTCCAGAGTTGGTTTTTCCAGGGAAATTCAAGTTCTATTCACCGGATTAACCGACGCTGTTTGAATCAAGACGTCGGTGCAATTGACCAGTGAGATGGTTTTTCAGGGGAATTTAAAAGTTGTCCTCACCGGTTAAACCGACGATAGGTTTGAGTTAACGTCGGTGCAGTTGTCCAGAGACTTGGTTTTTCAGTTGATCAGTGGACAACTACACTCACCGGTTAAACCGATGATACGTCGGTTAATCTGCCCCAGTTGTAACGGCTAGTTTTCAGAAGAGGCAGTTTACATTCACCGGTTAAACCGACGATGACTATTGGAGGGACGTCGGATTAACCGGCGCTACGCAGTTTTCTGGCAGCTTTTCTCCAACGGCTCTATTTGTGTGAGCTGCATATATATACCCCTTCAATGGGTCATTTCGCCCACTCTTGACACCAGGCAACATCCAAACACTCATACCATAGTCAAGAGCCACCTTGAGCTTCATCATTCACATACTTGTGCATTCAATCAATCAAGAAGCAAGATTAAGGACTTGAGTAGAGAGAAGCTAGTGTGCATCCGTTCTTGGTGATCGGTTCTTGCTCAAGTGAAGGCCTTAGCTTGTTACTCTTGGTGATTGGCATCACCTAGGCGATCTTGGTGATCGAGGTGTTTCTCGCGGAGCTTGCCAAGGATTGTGGGAGCCCGGAGAAGAAGATTGTACGTGGCTTGATCTCCACCACGCCGGGATGGTGAACGGAGACTCTTAGTGAGCGCCCTCGTCTCGGTGACTTGGGAGGTGACAATACTCTTTGTGAGTGTCACAACGTGGATTAGGGGTGTGTGCCAACACATCGATACCACGGAAAAAATCCGGTCGTCTCTTGTCCACTCTCTTTATTCAAACATTTTCTTTCATGCAATTTACTCATGTGCTTGACTTAGAGATCATAACTTAGCTCTACCTTGCTAGACTTTACTTTGTTTTATCTCTCTTAGCTTGTGTTAGTAGCTTAGTTATCCGGTTGGTGAATTGGTGCCCTACTAGCATTGCATAGGTTAAGGTTGCTACACTTTGTTTTAGAAATTGAAAAAGGCCCAATTCACCCCCCCTCTTGGTCCATCGATCATTACAGTGGGCGGCAGCGTTGCGCATCCCGAAGGGGAAGGGCAACGCCGAAGTCGAGCCCCTCATGGGAGGCACTATTGCTGCAGTAGGTGACGATGCCGGCGCAGATGACGCCGATGCATGTGATGACGAAGCGGTGGCCCCGCTAGTCATGATGCTGAGTCGCGACATGCCAGCCTCGACCCACGTGGGGGAGTTGTGGCGTGCCGCGCGACGCCGCTCCGCCCTTGCCTGTTGCGAACGTTGGCCCGAGCGCCTGTTGCACCGGGCTGGTGAAGTCGGGGTGACGGGGTTGCGTCCGGGCGAGAGGAGCTGCATGAGGTAACCGTTGCCGGTTGCTCTAAACTCGAGACTCCCGAACCGGATCCTATGTCCCGCCGGGAGCGGATCCGAAACACCCATAGGGTATGGGTTGGATCTGCTCGCCATCCCTAGAGATCAAATGGGAAAAAGAGAGAAAATGTCACGCAGGTCCCCTACCTGGCGCGCCAACTGTCGGTGTTCCGACCCGGGGGGGCCGGATCCCAACTAGTAAATGATGCGTGTTTCCTCGTCCCAGATGGTGATGCAAGAGGCAACACAATAACGCACGGTTTATCCTGGTTCCGGCCGCGGGGCCGTACGTCCAGCAAAGGGGGTGTGCGAGGGCACTGTATTATCTTGCACCTGGAGTGCTTGTAGTAGGGGATACAAGCGAGGCAAGAGAGGGAGGGAAGCTCCCAAGTCTCTGCTAGAAGAGGGGTTGAACGTGGCGAATAGGAATGCCGGAGCGTAAGTGATGGCGGATCACGTCGGGAGGCGTCTGAGCATCCTCAGGGGGAGAGAAAAACCAGAGCCCGGCTAAAGGAAGCCCGCCTCCTCCTTTTATAGTTACAAGGAGGGGCGGTGCACATGAGTGGGGGCGTTGAAGTCGTCGTTTTCCCCTGAATCGCGGGGGTACAGTGGTCGGACACTGTAGGAAGTACACTGTGGGAAGGCGGCGTGCGTCGTAGTCGTCCTGGATATCGTTCTTGGTCCTGCGAAGATCGCGTCAGTCGTCCTGCCAGCCCCTGCAGGCGGCGTGGTCGTTGCTGGTGTATGGTCTTCTATATACGGCGCGGTGGTGTTCAGTGGGCCATGCGGGCCAGGGTCCTGCATGCCCCAGCGGTAGCGGCAGCGGGACGCGCGGCGGCCCCGGACCCCCTGGTCGGAGTGCGGGCGTGCACACTAGCAGGTTCGGGGGACGCGTGGAGGTCCCGGACTCCTCAAGGGGGAGGTCCGGGGCTCCGTCCATGCGTGCTAAGCGCCCCTCTTGGAAGGGCACGTGACGTCGCCGGACCCCTTCCCCAGTGGGAGGCGGATTCGGATGGTCGGTGTAGGCAGAAAAGTAACGGGAGAAGTATCGAGCCTGTCTTGTCCCGCGTCGCAGGTCCCACTGTGCAGCTACAGCATCCGGGATGGCGGAGCGGTGACCGAAGTCAGCGGATGGGACCCCGGTCACATCCACTGTGGGAGTGGCGGCCTGACGCTGCCTGTCCTGGGCGCCGTGGCGGAGTGGCTGGCCTTTAATGCCTTCGTACGGCGAGCGGTTGGGCGGCGGGACTGTTCGTCCTTTGTGCCGAGGGGTGGCCTCGAGCGAAGCGGAAATGAGTTACTCCCTCAAGGGTAGGTTCGCTACCCTCGAGCGAGGCGGAGACATGTTGTACGGTCGAGGGTCCCGAGGGGAGCCCTCGAGCGAAGCAGAGATTGTCCAGCGGGCCGAGAGGGACCCTCGAGCGAGGCGAAGATCGTTCCGCGGGTTCGAGGGGGATGCGAATGGGCCGCTCACTGGGCCTCTTTAAGCCCTTTCCTTTCTTTCGGATGGGAAGCAGGCCGTGGGCCTTAGTGGGCTCAGTCGCTTAACATGTGTTTTGCGTTTTTCAGAGTGATCTTAGTACCCCGATTAGGGTGTCCCTAATCGTGTTACCCGACATTTAGCTAGGAATGGATGATTCCAGCTAGAAGATCAGGTTTATTTCCATGCCCTCAATCAGCTGGATTAGTTCCAGCCCTCATTCCATGTCTGGAACGAGCTAACCGAAGGGGCCCTAATCGGGCATTGCTTTGCAAGGTTGCTTTCAAACTAATGGGCATTTCTGCAGCCCTCACTCTGGTCCAAGGAGAGGAGCTGGATTTTGTAAATTGGACCAACCCCTTTTCCTCTTAATACAAAAATAGACAGTGTCTAGGTGCTTGTGAGGAGAGGAGAGGTGAGGCGACACCATATACTGGCATAGAAGCAGCAAAACAACAGCAGGGGAGGATGGAAGAGAAAAGGAAAATGAAAAAAAAAGATAAAAAAGTGGCTTGCAAAGCAACAGCAGTACCTTGTGCCGTTTCTGGAAGGCATTTGTCGAGCCAGCCACGGTCTGGAAGGCATTTGTCGAGCCAGCCACGGTGGCGCGACAAAGCTGTGCACTCACGCCATCGCGACACAAATGTAGGCCATTCTGGGCTGAGCAAGATAACGGCGCGGCAGAACGCACTTGTCGTGCCAATGGCGGTGGCGCGACAAGTGTGTCCACGTCGTTTGCCTGCGTGGCGCGCGCAGCGGCCTGCTGCCAGCGTGGCGGCTCTGTCGCGCCACCAGGACTGGCGCGACAGAGGCTAATTGTCGCGCCAGTAGGGATGGCACGACCAAACATGCTATGACGCGGAAATAAAATGGCAACTGGGTTAAATTTAAAATATTATTAAAAAAGTTAAAAAAATCGGTCGCGGTCGGTACTACCCGGCCGAGGCAGCGGTCAATTTTCTTTTTCACGCACGGACACACCTGCAACCTGCAACTGTAACAGAGAGTCAACAGCAGCTGATGAGACGAACTTTATCTGCTGGCTTCGTGGTTTATTCCTGAACTCTGAAGACTATTAGAGCAGTGTCAATTGTCAGTCACGGCTCCAGACGCCGATTCACCCCCACCCATGCCGGGAGAGCGATAATTTACAGTCGCCCGTAAATCGGGGCTCCGCACGGTCGATCCGATCCCATGCTCCGCACGGCCAATTCCTATGCTCAGTCCGGCCAATTGCTTTCCATGTTGAGTTGATATGTCCAATCCCACTTGTTTACAGAGAGCTATACCCTCACGTCATGTCACCTTATCTCATTCCAAAAAAAAACTGCTATGACATATTTGTATACTATATAAAAAAGACTAACCTATATACTAGTACAGATAAAAAATAATCAACCTTATACAAACAATTCTGAACAAAGTTGAGGAAAAAAAAGGGAAATAATTGAAAGAAAAAACTCTAAGCAGAAAGATTTCGTAAAATTTGGACTGGAATATTTTGTGATCAATAAATTTTGGAAAGAAAAGTCATGGTGCAAAATTTTTGCACAAGCAATTTAGGAGCAAAAAAAATTCAGCAAAAGATTATGAGATAGAACATTTGGAGAAAACTTTTTCACACAAAAATTCAGGAAGAAAAGTAAAAAAAGGCAAAAAAAAGTTGAAGACAAAAAATGGAACATAAAAAAGTTGAAGACAAAAATAGAACACATAAAAAATAGAAAAAAAAGAGAATGTGAAATTGGAGCCTGAAGAGCTTGCGCGGTCCAGTAGCCCCGGCCCATATGCACCCGCACCGCGCGTCGACCGCAAAATCAGTATGGGGGCCCATGCCGGCCGGAGACACGGGAATATTTTCATTTTTATATTAAAAAAAAACAAAATTTCAAAAATATATACCGAATAGGGAAATTTTAAAAAATGGGTGCCTGTCGCCCTCCTAATGGGCGACAGGGTGCCTGTCGCCCATCTAGTGGGCGACAGGACCTAAATGTAAAAAAATTATATTTAGGTCCTGACGCGTAGGGCGCATTAAACTGTGAACTTGTAAAATTGATATAAAATCGTAGGAAAATTAAACAAATACAAACTCAACTGTTCTGGATTTTATGAAACAAGATCTACAACTTTTGTTACATAAAGTTTTTCATTTGATCAATGTATATTTCTCTATTTTAAATACCAGTTTAATGCACTTTTATTTAAATCTCAAGATACATCCTTTGGATGCATGTCATCTTTGGCCACGGTGTTGCATATGGTGAGCATAGGCTTGTACAAAATTGGTAGGCCCAGAAAACATTTCTAGAATAAATTTTTAAATTAGATCTTACAATATGTCTAGTTTAAATGGGTTATTTATCCATGCTGCTATACTGAGTATTAAAAGACATAACTTTTACAGTACCATTATATATTTCCTAAGAGCTATAAAAAAAGTTTGATAAATTTTAGATAAGCACAACTAGACCAAATGAATTATTTCAGATTTTTCTAGGTACAAGAACTATTTTTCTTGATTTAGATATATTGATTAAATAAAAAACTTTATGTAACAAAAGTTGTAGATATTATTTAATAGAATCTAGAACAGTTGAGTTTGTATTTTTCTGATTTTTCTACAATTTTATGTCTATTTTACAATTTTACTGTTTAATGCGCCGTGGGCGCCAGGACCTAAATGTAAATTTTTTTTACATTTAGGTCCTGTCGCCCACTTGATGGGCGACAGGCACCCTGTCGCCCATTAAGAGGTGACAGGCACCCATTTTTGAAAATTTCCCTATTCGATATATATTTTTAAAATTTTGTTTTTTTAAATATAAAAATGAATGAAGCGCAGACACGGAGATGCTGATGCTGGGCTGAGTGAGACATCAGGCCCAATTCAAAGGCGTGCCTAGACAGCCCAGCCCATGCACTCCAGGAGGCCTTTTTTTCATTTTTATATTTAAAAAAATAAAATTTCAAAAATATATACCGAATAGGGAAATTTTTAAAAATGGGTGCCTGTCGCCTCCCTAATGGGCGACAGGGTGTCTGTCGCCCATCCAGTTGGCGACAGGATCTAAATGTAACAATAATTTATATTTAAGTCCTGGCACCAGGACGCATTAAACTGTGAACTTGTAAAATCGATATAAAATCGTAGGAAAATCAAACAAATACAAACTCAACTGTTCTGGATTCTATGAAACAAGACCTACAACTTTTGTTACATAAAATTTTTCATTTGATCAATGTATATTTCTCTATTTTAAATACCAGTTTAATGCACTTTTATTTAAATCTCAAGATACATCCTTTGGATGCATGTCATCTTCGGCCACGGTGTTGCATATGGTGAGCATAGGCTTGTACAAAATTGGTAGGCCCAGAAAACATTTCTAGAATAAATTTTTAAATTAGATCTTGCAATATGTCTAGTTTAAATAGGTTATTTATCCATGCTGCTATACTGAGTATTAGAAGACATAACTTTTACAGTACCATTATTTTATTTCCTAAGAGCTATAAAAAAATTGGTAAATTTTAGATAAGCACAACTAGACCAAATGAATTATTTCAGATTTTTCTAGGTACAAGAACTATTTTTCTTGATTTAGATATATTGATTAAATGAAAAACTTTATGTAACAAAAGTTGTAGATCTTATTTCATAGAATCCAGAACAGTTGAGTTTGTATTTTTTCGATTTTTCTATGATTTTATATCGATTTTACAAGTTTACTATTTAATGCGCCCTGTGCGCCAGGACCTAAATGTAAACATTTAGGTTCTGTCGTCAACTGGATGGGCGACAGACACCCATTTTTGAAAATTTCTCTATTTGGCATATATTTTTGAAATTTTGTTTTTTTAAATATAAAAATGAACTGTTTGCCGCCAGGAGGCAACAAGAGGGTCGCGGCCGTTTGAGCGGCACACCGCCACGCGCCCATGCTGAACGTCGCGAAGCCGCAGAACAAGCCTACTTCACCGGAAACATGGCAGCGCAAGCCTCCACAGTCCACACCAACCAGCATGAAAACATCAACAGCCCTGCTATAGATGTCTCCATGAACGCTGCTACGCTCATAATTCCACAAGTAGGCTAGTAGCACTGCTACAAAACTTCAGAAAAAATTGCAAAGTCAGACATGGGCACGCAGCCTGCAGATCAACAGAAACTAATAATAAGAATATGTATATACACTAATAAAATAAAATGCTTTAACCAGAGGCGGGAATTCTCCACCAGCCGCATCATGCCACAAGTTCCTAACGAGTACTCCTCTCCTACAGGCTAAGTTCAAGGCTAATGGCAGTAGTATGCCTTTTGGCAACCACAGTTCAGGAGCACCCTAAGATCTAAAGTACATTATTATTATTCTTACAAATGAGTCGCCTATCGACGATGCACCCCGCGGTTCAGGAGCTATACCTGCCGCAACACCCACCAGCACGACACGAACAAGCATGGTGAACCACTGACCCGCAGTTATCAGGTATCGGTCACAGCAAACGCAAGAACTGGCCTGGTAAGGAATTTAACATACCAGTACAGGTCGTGAACTCTTGTTGCAAACGAAATCGATAAGACATATTTTGATGGGTAACCGACCAAGCGGTATTCAAAAGGAAATTACTTGTGTCATGTGCCCAGGTATGGCATTAACTCATCGTCGTCCAGAAAACCATCGAGGTAATGGATCGGACTACCGATCGGAATGAGGCTCAAAGGAAGTGTGCCAAAAGAGTTGCCTGGAAACTTATCAGCGGCCTCGCCAAAGAAAGAACCACCCATGAGCTGGTGGGCTTCGCTAGCAACAGTCCCCACATGCCCACTGCCTGCCGTAGGATAGCTATAAGAACCGTCCACGGACAGCGCTCCTGTACCCACAATAGGCGCATGGTGATCCATAGGCAGTGGTAGTGGCGGCTGCATTGTCGAAGGCTGAACAACTGGTGAAGGATTAACACCAATTGGCCCATGATCAATATCCTGCTGAAATGAGTGTGCTAACCATGAGTTGACAATGTCGTCGCTGCCTTCATAAGCCAGAGGGGGGTCGCTTAGAGAAGTGCTTGATTGAGCAGCTCTTGCAGCCTGGGTACTGCTGTAGTTGTTGAGATCAGCACTAGCAGCCTGCTTACTGTTGTTGTTGAGAGCAGCGCTTGCATCCTGGTTACTGTTGCAGTTGTTCATCGCAGCACCAGAAGTTAGGAAATTCCCTTGAGAATCCGCATGCTGTTGCAAAGATCCTATTGTAGGGACATGCTTGAGACTAGTTGCCTGGTTAGTCATGCCCACCACATCCATTGGGTAAAATATGTTCATATCACTAATCGCAGTGCTCACTGTTTCTGGTGGATTATCATTTCTCTGTGTCACTTCAACCTCATCCTCAGCAATTGGAGGATGGTCTGAGGGGCTTTTCTGCTGCTGAGATTTAGTCATTTCTTCCTTACTAACAACTCGGTTGGAGGGTTTATCACGGCGCCTTCTCTTCTTCACTCTAGTTGAGATCTGTGGTCCTCTTATCTGCAAAACAGGCTGAGTATCTCCTTCATCCTCTTTGGATGATGTAGAACGAGGAGGCTGCTCCAACCGGTCAACATCATACTCATCGCTGCTGCTATATGTGTCATTTTTATCCCCTGAAGTGCTCTGATGGGTTATATATAATGCCGCCCTGCCAAAACTATGAATAGACTTCTCTTCACGTTGCAAAACTCCCAACCAAATCAGACTCTCTTTTGCGGTCATTTTGTCCTGCAAACACTTTGACTTCCTTACATGATCCCTAATCTTATCAAAGTTCGGGGCCATGTGTTTGATCACACCCATCAGAACTCCAGCTTTCCATGCCTTCTTTAGATCATGAGGTTTTTTGTACGGAGGACCTTCTCCCTTGGGAAGGCCCAAAGCAGTCCACCATGCCTCATTCCCCGATGGCCACCATGGGGGCGGGACACCCTTATCCAATGGATACCTTCTCTGCTGTGGACTGCAGTGCTGCATCAACGCTGAAAGCAATGAGCCCAGAGTGGCGTCTTGGAGATCCATCAAGCTATGCTGATTCTTTGTCCCATTGCTCTTGCTCAGCATCGAGTTCTCAAGCTCATATTTTGCAATCGCCGCTGGCCCATTCTTGTCAAACTTCACCTTCTCCTTCCACCAGGCTCTAATGTTTTCTGATGCGCCACCGACAGGCTTCCCCTTTTCAGGAATGATCCCATAAACAAACCCTCGTGCATTGCACACCTCCACCAGCTTGAGCATGTACTTCAAAATCCCATTCTGCGCCCTCGCCATCTTCTTTCGGAGCGCCTGATCGGATATCTTCTTTGTCTTGGACTTCACCGATTCGGACTGCTGCAGAGCAAGCTTCTGCTGCCTCTCCTTGATCCTCTTGAGCTTGATCTTGTCTTTCCACATTCGACGGGCCAGCTCCTCGGCATCAATCTCCTCGTCACTGACATCATTCTCACTGAGGCTGTTGATGCCATCAACGTCAAAGTCTGATGCATCGCCTAATTCAGACGCAAGAATACCAAGATGGTCCATCAAAATTGGTTCTGCTAGTCTTCCAAAGCCCAGTGCTGTTACACCACCGAACTTCTTGTACTCAGTTGCTTTGTATCCTTATCATCGAATATCCGAAGGAGGCACCACAACAACCTGCACAATTTATGCATGTTGTCAGAATCTATAAGAAAAATGCAATGCAACTCACTAACGAAAAACTTTGTGATTGCAATCAAATAGGGGTATGTTTCCTGGCAAAACAGGGGTATGTTTCCTGGCAACTAGAGCATTTTAGCGCACCACATAATCCAACAATAGGAGGCAAAAACTGAAAGATTAAGTAAGCCGATTCACTCCACTGGGCAATTCAGTCGGAACTTCAGATCAGACCTTACACGCACATGCAACCAAAACTCGATACTGCTCGAGCTAAAATCAAAAGCATGACGACTGAAACAAAACTCATATTCTAGACACACTACAATTACCAGCCGTTTCCTAGAGTCAAGGAATTTCAACTCCGGTATATCCATCCAAGTATCCAACAGCCGTACCAACCATCCGCATTCCGCAACCACCCCACGATCCAGCGCTGCCGCCGCCGTCCCGTCGACAGACCAATCTGAATCCCGAACGAATCCTAACCGTGGACGGACACGGACGCAACGAGCGGAACCGAGCGAGGTGGGACGCAATCACGCAACCCACGGGCATGAACGCGGAGAATCGATCAATCCCAACCAAAAACAAAAAAACATCCGTCGAAACCGACGAGGTGCAGAGTTGATTGTACCTCGTCGAAGGGACGGACGCCACGGCGGCGGGCGGCGGAAGCTGCGAGGAGAATTCGCGGTCGGGTTCCGCGGGGGTTTGCGCCTCCGTTGCGGCTGGTTTTATTTTGTGAGGAAAAATGGAAAGGGGCCAAAAATGGGGGGAAGGACTGAGGGAGGGAGGAAGGATTGATTGATGGAAGGAAGCGGAATGAAGAAGGCGGCGCGGTTGGGGGAAAAAAAAAGAGCGCGACTGTGCGACGACGCTTGAGGACATTTCCCCCATTTTATTTCCTACTGAAATTGTTAAGTTCAAAAAAATTTCCTACTGAAATTGAAACATGGAAATACAGCACCGAGTAAAACTCAGGGCCCGTTTAGTTCCCAAAAATTTTCACCCAAAAATTTTCATCTCCCCTTTAAACACATGTATGAAGCATTAAATGTAATTAAATAACAAAACTAATTACACAGTTTGGATGTACACGACGAGACGAATCTTTTGAGCCTAATTAGGGCATCATTAGACATAAGTGCTACAGTAACCCGCATGTGCTAATGATGCGGTCAAAGGCCTCAAAAGATTCGTCTTGCGGTTTTCAAGTGAGTTCTGAAATTAGTTTTTTAATTAGTGTTCGAAAAGCCCTCCCGACATCTGGTCAAACGCTGATGTGACACCCAAAATTATTTTGTTTTGGGAACTAAACGCCCCCTTAGTAGGTGCCGGGATGCTATGCGCGGCATTGATGTGCGTGTGCAGTGTGACAGACAGCCGGGTTTGCGTATCCCCGCACGTAGCTGCGCGAGCTGGCCACACCGTGTTTCCCGCGGAAGATCACGGCCTCCGACCGAGCTGGGTCAGCCATGATGTGGCTGGCTCGCTCACGGCTCGCTTTCCCTGTTTGCTTCATCACCGAGGGTACACCGGTACAGACAGTTCAGCAGAATTTCCAAATTTTTTTCGTAGCAAGGAAAGGTTGCTCCGTTCGAAAATCCTAGCCACAGGCATCTCCATCCTGCAAAAGCGTGAAACCGACCATCCTGGCTCACTTGCCCTCTGTTTTTTTTTTTTTTGTGATTTATTGATGATCCAAGAACCTAAAGATTGTTGGAAACAAGGGAAATCTTTGCTCTCTTTTACTTTAAAATGTACTAGATCTAATAAGGTGAGATCCTCCTCGGCGCAAGGGCAGCTCAAACAAGGAGAACAGGCTGTGTGTTCTTGTCGTGTCCAGGAGAAAGAGTTGGCAATCCGGTCGATCTCATGCGTGACGGCGGCATTTTTTCTTGCCTTTTTTATTTGATCGTGAAGAGATGCTGGTGATTATTGGCGTGATGCACTGCTGATTCAGCCCCTACCCATCCGGTAAAGCGTAATCTCCATATCAGCATTGCCGTTCATGGTAGCGGCAAGGTTCATTGAATCTGGACGCCCTTAGCAAACCAGCTGCCGTTGAAGCGTCCAGGTTCGATGTATCTGTTCGATCGGAACGGGAAACGAGCCACTAGTTTTTGGGCCTAAAGGTGGCCGCTGGTCCGATAACTATTTATGGGCCTAAAGGGGCTCCACCCACAAGTTTTGGGCCACAGCCAGCCATCGGATGAGGTAGCCTAGGGTACGAATCCGATCCGCTAAGGTTTGTTTCGGCCCGTTCGTCGAAGGCCCGATTGGGCGATCCAGTACGCGTTCTCTTTCCAGTTTCCGTGACATAGAAATGCTAGCGGTGCTGTCGCGTATGGGCAGTGTGTAGGCTGCTTCCACTGCAGATGGGCCTCTGATTTTCCGTCTGCTATAAGTTGAGGTAGCTAAGGATTGAATGTGTACTGGGGCTTCTTATCCGTTGATTTTGAGATCTCTTGTCTGTGTTAGTAATTTTTTTAGCGAGCTCCGACATTATAATTATTACTTACAACTTTAGTGGTACATAAACTAATATGTAGAGTAATAGTTATTTTATGTAGGTGGCTCTTTAATTTTTTCTTAGGCGACATAGGCAAGGCAAATTTGTCGCTTTGTTGTTTTCACGTAAGTGTCATGGTTCGGGGAGGGCAGCGCCGTCGCGCGTGCTTGCTCGAGCTCGACCGTAGTGGCGTAGCTGCAGCACCCGGCACTCCGCCCTCTCCTGCTCCTTCCTCCGGTGCCTTTCCAAGGTGGGCAGACAGTGGATGTACCTGTGCTATGTTTTTTTATTTTTTAACCTGTGGTAGGATAAATATTTTTTTAAATAAATGTTGTAGATTCTGGAATATTAGGCATATTTTGTTTTGAAGTGTATGTTCTGTTGAAATGTGAAAATTTGTGTAGGAGAATTGGAAAAGAGCATTGAATTCTATTTGCTTTATATGAAATTTGTAGATTTTTTGAATGTGGAGTAAAAAGTACCTCAAAGAGAGGGATGCAGCACGGGTTATTTTTGATAAAGAACGCGGGGCTTTCAAAGAATTACCTTAGAGGAGGATTGTATTGCCGGTCTGAGAGGAGGGAGGGACAGCGGGCATGATTTTTATAAAATCCGAGGGCTTTTTTTTTTGCAAATTTGCCGGCCACCAGCCCAATCTGGATCATCCGTCGCGCGATGCAACGGCCGAGATTTGCTGTCGACGTGGCTCGATGATGTCTCTTCTCGAATAATCAAAGATTCCAATTCACATTTCCGATGTTTACTACAATTTCTAAAAATGTAGATCATGTCATTATGTCAAGGATCAAACTATCTCGAAATAGTCCAACAACGAAATGCCTCCTCGCTACGATTTTCTAGTAAATATAATGATATCGATTATGCTTGTTTTTATGAAATTTAGAATGCTGTGATTTGAAATTTAGCTTAATGTATCTCCCTTAATGTTAATTGGGAATAGATTAACGGAGGAATGGATATTAAAAGATTGAAGCTGTCGTGTCACATCTGACGACCAAGTATATACCGGAGACAAACACTTGCAGATAGATGGGCAGGGGAGGCGGCTTCCTCGAAGCTTCCTTGGCATGGTGGGACACTGCTGGGCTTCCTCGAAGCTTCCTTGGCATGGTGGGACACTGCTGGGACGCTGGGTGGCCGTGGCATCCACCACGTACGTGGGACCCACTAATTCTTTACTGCCCAATTCATCGTTGCGCACAGATGAGAATGAGATGCGGTTGCGCATTCATCTTCTTTCTACCCCTTCTTGGTTATCTCATCCCCTGCACGCGGGCAAGCAGTGCGGCTCTGGGCATGCTCAAGCGGCAAAGTGACCTTGGGCGATATCGAGCACATGCTGATGAGCTCTAGCGGAGTGAGCGAGCTGGCTGGAGAGGGCGCATGCTTGGCGGCTGTAGGTAGTCCAGCTCCTTCAGGCCTCCAGGCTGCTCTCCCTCGGCAGACGGCATGGGCGAGGTCTCTCTCTCTCCGCGCGCGAGGCGCCCCTCCCCTGCTTGCTACGCCGGGAGCGCCGCCCCTCCCGTCGTCCCTCCCCAGCCATGGCGCCCCTCCGCTCCTCCCTCCCCTGCTGCACCGCCTCGGCCGCTACGCCCCTCCCCTCCTCCCTCCCCACAGCCGCGGAGCTGTGCCGCGTGGACGAGCCTCGCTGCGGCCAACTCCTGACGGAGGCGAGGCGGGCGGACGGCGGCGCGGGTCCTAGCGCGGGCGGCGCCGCAGCCTCGAGCTCGGCCTGCGCGGCCTCGAGCTCAGCCATGGCGGGGCCACGGCTTCGCGGCTGAGGCCCTCGCGCGGGGAGCGGTTACCGGCGAGCGCGTTGTGGGCGAGCGCGCGTGGCAGGCGCTGCGGCTCGGTCCCCTTGCTCTCCCTCTCCCCCTCCCTCTCTGTCTAGCGGCGGGTGGCGGGGCGGCGAGCTGCAGCTCTATCGGGCGGCCTTGATGGCAGACGGCGGGGCTGGGCAGATCTGGCGGCCTGGAGCT
Organism: Panicum virgatum; assembly: GCF_016808335.1. Classification (NCBI taxonomy): domain Eukaryota; kingdom Viridiplantae; phylum Streptophyta; class Magnoliopsida; order Poales; family Poaceae; genus Panicum; species Panicum virgatum. Next base: position 47,318,407 of record NC_053150.1, on the reverse strand, counting down.
CGGCACCACGGGGAGACGGCGGGGCGGGCCAGATCCGGTGGCCTCGAGCTCCGCCCGTGGCGGCGGCGGCCGGATCTGGAAGCCTCGACGTCCGGCTATGGCGGTGGTGGCGCCCTCCTCGAGCTTCACCGCGCCGGCGGCAGCTCCTCCAGGCACAGCGGTGGCGCACGAGCGGGGGCGGCTGGCGAGGCGCAGAGGGACTACGGGTTAATTTCTACTGAATTCAGGGTTCTTTTTGCAAAAAAAACCAGGTAACGCGTGATCCAAGCCGTCCATGGCCCAATCCGACGGCCGAGGTGAACTGCGCTGACGTGGCCACGCTCGCCGCCGACCTTTTGGTGCGCGAATTGTATTAGGAAGATGTGAGTGTGACGAATTCATCTTCAGCTGCTGAGCGGGGCAAAACATGCACCGCCCCTCTCGTCCAAAGTGCAAGCACAAACTAATGAACGGCCGGTGCGCAATCAGCAGGAGAAAAACGACGATTATATTTTTTAAATACCCAATGCGAAGCGTAAGATCGCATCAGCTGTCGGTAAAGACTCGCTGCGGCTGCGATACGAAAGGCTGCTAAGATCTTTGATTTTTTTTTAAAAAAAGAAGAGAACTTCGAGGAGGATGCTTTGGGACCCCTGCAGGACGGGAGCCCCACGGCTGCTGACTGGCTTGAGTCTTTTTTTTTTGCGAAAGGAGCTCGTAGGGGAACAGTACAACCCAATTCTTTTAAAAAAGACCCTTAAGAAACTAGAAATTACAACCGCCACACCAAGTTTCAGGATCTTCACGTCTTCTTCCTCGATTCCGGATGTCCGCCGGAGCCAAGGCTATAGCCGCCGTCTGCACCAACGACGAAGTCCATAAGGTGGAGACCGCAGAGGAGGACTTACCGCTAGGCGACGAAACCGAGTAAATGGCCTCCCAAGCACATTGACCATCCCCTCCATCAGTGAAGACCGGCAAGACTGTCCAGCAATGACCAGCAACATCCCACTGTCTGCCACCGCCGGCAAAGCACCCGATGGCTGGAATCCAACACCCACAGACGGAGAAGACTGGAAGCTCCTATCCCATCGCAGGGATGAAGCAAAGGGACCTCACAACACCAGCTCCGACGCCTACACAGATGCCGAAACTAATATGGAGGACAGACAAGCTCACCTGCTGAACGCCGGAGAAAAGGCCACCATGGCCACATCCACCGGAGAAGAAGAAGGTGAGCACAAAAGTACGGAACGAGGACACCTCAGTCGCAAGCTGTTAGCATCCTCAACACCTCTCCACCAGCTTGACCGTCGGAGAAGACGAACTCACCGGATAAGAGGCAGAGTGTCGTGGTGCTGCAAACCACAGCCGGGTGGCGGAAGGCACCCGCCCTAGCCCAGAGGGTGTGTACTCGGGGGTTAGCTAGTCTTAGATCGATCTCACTCAAGAACACGATGAACACAGCAAGATTTAGAGTGGTTCGGGCCGCCGGAGCGTAATACCCTACGTCCACTGTGTGTTGTATTGCCTTCCCACGAGAGTGAGAAGGTGCGAGAGCTTGAGTCTGTCTGGATCTGTCCTGTGCACAGCGAGCGCCTCCCTTTTATATCTCAAGGGGGCGCGTACACAGCCGTTGGATCCCCGACAGGTGGGTCCAACGATGCAGTATAAACTAACGTACTGTTCATACATTATGACGTCGCAGGCAAAGGAGATCTCTCTCTTGGATTCCCTCGCCTGCTCCCGGAGCCCTTCGTCCATCATGTCCTAGCGTCGTCTTGTCAGGTCGGGCCCGTCGTAGCTAGTGGCACCGCCCGTCACATTGCTTAAGCGGGTGGTGTAGCTTGCGGCGTAGGCGGCATGATGGAAAAGTGCCGTGCTGTCGTATCCATTTAATGCTGCAGGCGGGCTCTGCGTGGGTGCGGCACAGGCGGCTGCACTGTGTTTCTTGGTAATACGCGGTGCTCAGCGAGGCCTGACAAAGGCTATCTCACGTACCGCGGCGGCAGAGCACGCCTTGTCCACCACATTTAATGCGGTGGGTGGGCGAGTCCCCCTGCGGAAGACTCGCGCACGATCCCGCGTCCTCGGGACACGTGGCGGTTCCGGACCCCTACATGGTGAGGGTAGTCCGGACGGGCGCAGGAGGTCCCGGACCCCTATGGGGGTCCGGGCCTCGGCGGTCAGCACGGAGCTTCCCTTCCTTAGGGACACATGGCGTCTCCAGTCCCTTCCCCAGGCGGGGAGCGGGTCCGGGGCCGTTGGCCTAGTAAGGGAAGAGCCTGACCTTTGGGGCCTGGCTACTCCGCCTTTCCCGCGTAGCTATGGACAACTACGCGGGTCCTGCCTTGCTGCAGTAAGAGTGGGTATCCCTGTTACAGGGTACCGGCAGTGGCCCCCGGGCCCACCTTGGGGAAGGTACGAACCCACAGGTGGGGCCACTTCTGCGATTTGGCTCTGTATGGCTTGAAGTTCCTTTCTGCAGGGGTCTCGACCGGCTTTGACCACTCGTCGGGTTGGTTGCTGCCTCATCACGTCGCAACGGATTACTGACTATGGGCCCCACGATCAGTGGTTCACCTAGTCACACGCGCGACGTTCGGCATTGTTGCGGCCGGAGTAAATGGATCATTTACCACCGGCGCAGCTCCCGAAAAGCTCGGCCACGCCTGCGATTAATGCGCGCACGTCAGCTCGGCTTCCGCCTTGCTTCACGCGCGCGGGCGACGGTTCGGATCCCGCCTTCTCGCACCCTCGTTGATTACCCACCCTCCCTGACAGGTGGGCCTGGGCCCCCACGTCATGGACTGGGCGGCTAACTCCGGGTGCGGGCGTCGCTTGAGTTCCGGCGACGGTTCCGGGGCGCGCCGGTTGAGTCAGGCTTTATAACGGGGCATACCGCATTCCACGGTTGCTTTCCCGCATTCGTCTTCTTCCTCCAGCCTTTGCGCCCCTTTGCCTCCGAGCTTTCCTCGCCCTTCTCTCCCCCTTACACAGGCTCCTTCCTCACCCACCAAGAGATGGCATCCCTTGTTCATCCCCGTCGCTTCCAGACCAAGGGAGAGCTGAACACAGTGCGCCGCCTGCTTGGGTGGAGCGCTCAGGAGACCGGCTGGGGGGTGCGAGCAGGCTCGGTTCCCCTTGGCAACCTCCGCGCCAGGGAGTTCGTGCTATTCACCTCGCACGTCTCCGCCGGCGTGGGACTGCCGATTTCTTCATTCTTGCTGCTGCTGCTGGAAGACTTCGGCCTCCAGCTTCAGCATCTGACGCCCCACTCCCTCCTCCTGGCGTCCATCTTTGTGCATTTATGCGAGATGTTCGTGGGAGTGCGTCCCTGCGTCATCCTCTTCCGCTACTTCTTCATCCTGGTGAGGTCCGGAAGGAGCAGGGACGAAGTGGGAGGGTACTACTTCCAGATAAGGAGCGACCTGCCGACTCCTTACATTCCCGGCCTTGCTGGCGGAAGGTGGGAGGAGTGGCGCAGGGATTGGGTGATCGCCACCACCGAAGCCAACGAGCGCCTTGTCCTGCCGACCGCAGGGCCCGCCTCCGACAAAGCATCCTGGAGGGCCAAGCCATCGCTGCAGCCGGAGTTCGACTCCGTGCTGGATAAGATCAGGTCGCTGGCAGGGAGCGGTCTCACCTCGTGGCACGTGCTCGGCGACTTCGTGAAGCGCCGGATCGCCCCCCTGAAGCAGCGGCCGCGACCGGCGTGGAGCTTCACCGGCCTCAATGATTGCAGCAGGACCCACCGCGGGGAGGGAAGCGACCTGACCCAGGAGGCCTTGGAGGTCCTGGTACGGAACGTGACGGGAGACACCTTCATCCCAGAGAACCTGATCCTCCCGCAGAGCATAGTCCCCCTCTGCGAGGACCCGGCGAGGGTGGCGGTGCTGGCCACCCTGCCAACCCTGGACGACGGGGGACTGGCCCCACGGCAGACCGGGGGTGACCCGAACCGTGGGCTCCGGATCCCTGGCACGTCCGGGGATCAGGCTACGCTGAGCGCTGCGGGGTCCGGCGCCACTACGAAGGGGAAACAGGCCGCGGCTAGCAGCGCGGCCGCGGCCGGCTCCAGCCGGGCTCAGAGCAGCTCCGGTGCGTCGTCGGGGGACGCAGGCCGGCGGAGGCTACTCCGGGGCGACGGGACCCTGGTCTCGGAGCCCGCCGCGAAGCGCCAGAGGTCTTCTGAGGGCGCAGGCCAAGGTAGCTCCCAGGCTGCCGGCCCCCACGGATCCTCTGGCGCAACTGGACCACCACCATCGCCGCCGAGGAATTCATCGCGCCGGCAGCAAGAGCAGCAGCAGCAGGAGCAGCCGCAAGAGCAGTGGCAGCAGGCACACGGACGGCAGCAGCAGCAACAGGTGCGACCCCGGGTTGCGCCCATGCCGCAGCCGCAGGAACAGCAGCAACGGGTGCAGGCCCGGGTTGCGCCTGCATCGCAGCTGCACGGGCAACAACAGCAACAGCAACAGCAGCAGCCACAAGAGAAGAGGCCCGGGCTCCGGGGACGCTGGGTACCCGGTACTGCTGGGTTAGTGTCATCCTGCTCTCCTCGCTTGTGCCGGTGTTCTGTTTGTTTGTTTTTTTTTTGTTGATGGCTTTTCTGCTTTGCTACCAGGGCTTCCCGCCCCAGCGGTTCTTCTACCACCGTTGGCACATCAGCAGGTGCCCGGGCGGCGGCGACCTCGGCATCGACAGCGACGGTGGCAGCAGGTGCGGGACCCTCTGGTACGGCGTCCTGCTGCTTACTCCGTGGCACATGATGCGATGCTGACTGTCATGCCATTTCCAGACTCTGCAGTGCTCAGTGCAGCAGCGGCGGCGGCGGTGGCGCCGGTGCTGGGTGCAGCCGCACCCGACACGGTGGTGGAGGTGCCAGTGCAGGGCACAGCCGCTCCTGACGCATCGGTGGGGGGGGGCACCCGATGCGGCCGCGTCCGCCACGGCGGCAGCGGGAGCGCCGGAGTTAGGCTCGGCCGCGCCCGACTCGGCGGCAGCGGGGGCGCCGGAGCTGGGCCCAGCCGCCGCCGACTGGCGGCAGTGTGGGCGCGCAGAGCTGGGTCCTGCTGCCCCCTACTCGGCGGTCAGCGGGGGCCGGAGCTGGGTTCCGGCCGCGCCCGACTCGCGGACGTGGGCCCAGCGGGCTGGAGTCTCGGTGGGGAAGAGATCAGGCGGGAGTAGGAGCGAAAGCCGGAGCTGCGCGCCTGCCGGTCCCGACCTCCCAGCAGAAAGCGGGCCCGAGCTGGGCTACTTCGCTCCCGACTCGGCGGAGCGGGCTCCGGGTGGGTCCGCGCCCTCCCGCTACGGCAGCAGCGGGGGCCCGGAGCTGGGCTCGGCCGCTCCCGACTCGGCGGCAGGCGGGGGCGCCGGAGCTCCTGCAGCTCCAATCCCGGAGGAGGTATGCAACTCCGCTTCCTCAGGTTGCTGTTGCGAGTTCGGCGTTCGATCGAGGAGGCAACCTCCTCCGCCGAGGTGGCCTTCCGGCGGGAGTGGTCTGCGCTGGAGAGCGAGCGTCAGCGCCTCTCCGACTGGCACACCCGCCTGGAGGCGCACACGAAGGCTGAAGCCTCCCACGCCGCGGAAACTCGGTCAAAGCTCAAGGCGGACCAAGAGGCCTACCGAGTCAACCTTAAGAAGGCGTTTGACCGAGAGCTCGCAGTGTCAAACCGAGAGAAAACCTTGGCGCAGCGGGAGCAGGACTTCACCCTGGAGGTTGTTGGCTTCGCTGCTCAACGGTCCGGCCTCGAGGCCCACCTCGCAGCCCAGCAGTCAGAGCTGGAGACTCGCAGCGAGGACCTCGAGGTCCGGAGGCAGGAGCTCGACGTCTTCTCTACGACTCTGCAGGGATGGCGTGAACAACTGCAGGAAAGAGCCTGCCAGCTGACTGTCGACGAGGCGGATTTGGAGGAGGACCGGAAATCTCTCGCCAAGCGGGAGGCTCACGCCACCGGCATAGAGAAGGAGCTTGGGCGCCAGCGAGAGTCGCTCAAGAAGCGGAAGGTATATGCGGAGCAGAAGGAGGCCAAGCTGGAGGAGCGGTCCCGCGAGCTCGAGGAGAGATCCCGCGAGCTCGAGGAGAGGTCCCGCGAGGTGGAGGTGGCCAAGGCGGCCTTGGACACCCGGGTGCAGGAGGCTGTCCGGGAGGCGGTCCGGAAGCATCAGGAAGACCAGCGTGTCGAGGCCCAGCGGATCGCTGACTGGGCAAGCAAAGCAAGCCTGGCGCTGGTGCCGCTTGGTCTGAGCCCGATCCAGGTGGCGGAGCCGCCAGCTTCGGTAGCTGACGCCCTCCCAGTGCTGAGTTCTGCTTCGGATAGGCTCCAGCGCCTGGGGCCAGTCCTTGCTGGTCAGCTTGAATCCGAGGGCCACGAGCTGATCCGGCTGGTGGCGGAGCACATCCTGACCTGCCTCCGGAGCCACGACCCGACCATCTCGCTGGCGCCCGTGATCGATGGCCCTGTAGCGGAGACGGAGGCCGCCACTCGGGACAGCGTGCAGGAGGCCGTTGACTTCATCGCCACCTACTTCATGCGAGAACCTGCAGACTCTTGAGCTGGGCATCGTATCTTTTTCCTTTTGCATTATGTAACAAACTTGTACTAGCTGAAATTTTTGAAGCAGAAAAAACTTCAACTTAGCTGTTTGTCAGTTGTTGATTTGCAATATGCAGCACCCCGGCGCCCTGGCCCTCTGGCAGATAGGTTCAGTTGCTTGGACCTGTCTGCCATCTGAGCCGTAGAAGATACTGCGGACCTCCTTGGCATAGGGCTGCATAGCCTGCAAGACGAGCAAGCGCCTTGTTCCCTGCGTAGTATACAGGAGTACAGATAGAAAAATCAAGTTCGCTTATATAGTAGCAACGATACTGCATCTTAGCTATTTGATGCATGCAGAATTCATCCATGATGTCTGGGACAAAGCGGATGCCCTGGGCCCCCTGGGAGAGAGACTCAGTTGCTATGAGTCTGTCTACCATCGAGATTGGCTCTTATCCTGCATGAAAGCTTTGAAGCAGATACTCGGACCCCCTGGTAGGTAGGCTCAATGGTTTGAGACTGTCTACCACCTGCCAGGTTTTAACCTGTGTACCACTTCAAAGTTATAGCTTAGTAGCAGACCCGCGGGGCTCATTCCTGACCAATCCCAGGCTGGTACCAGGTCCAGGACTCTAGATGCGCAGGCCCAGGTAGCTCTGTGCTTGTTACAGAGTGGGGGAGTGCGTAGGCTTAGGGTCGGAACCAGGCTAAGGCGCTACGCAGGGCTCCGGACCACTCTAGGAAACAGCACGATCTTTCCGGACCTGGCTTCATCGTCCCAGACCCTTCGCAGCAGTGGGTGAGGTCACTTTGCTGTGCTCGATCCTTTGAGATATAGTGTTGGACACACCGTGTTGGACTTAGGAAGCCAGCTCTTGAGCTGGGACGAGGTCCGGGCCCCCAATTACCCGGCTCCAGGTACTAGAGCACTCGTTACAGGGTGGTGGAGAGTGCAGGCTTTTGGGTACGGAACCAGCTAAGCGGCTACACTGGGCTCCGAACCACCCCAGGAAACAAGTACCCGCTCCCCAGAGTAGGTCTCTAGGGGTCCGGACCCCTCTCCAGTAGCAAGAGGGTCCGGACCTGTATGGTAGTCCAGCAGCTCAATGCAGATCTTAGTTGCAGCAACAAGAGTAGAGGTCCCGCGGGGGTTAGAAAAAAGCGAAAATTCCGAGAATCGAAATGCGTAATTTAACTTTGACACAAAGATAGAACTAGGAGAAAATCTTTCCTTTGCAATCTCGATGTACGTGGCTTGCGCGATGGATGCCAGAGGCCGAGTTTATGAGGTCGGACCTCTACCGCTCTGAGCCGCGCGTTAGCCGTTAGTGCGATGGATAACAGAGGTCGGGTTTACGAGGGTGGCCCTCAACCGCTCCGGGCCGCACGCTAACTCTATCTTATTACAAAGGAAAAGTTATTTCCCTGCTCTGCCTAGGTGTAAAACTTACGCAGATGCTCTATGTTCCACGGGTTGGGCAGCGGCACTCCGTCTTCTGTGGCGAGGCGAACGCATCCGGGCCGGCATACCTCTATAACCTTGAAAGGCCCCTCCCAGCTGGGGGAGAGTTTGTGGAGCCCCGCTCGGTTCAGGATCCGTCTGAGGACGAGGTCGCCAGCCCGGAGCTCCCTACTGTGCATGAACCGTTGATGATAGCGCCGGAGCGCCTGGTTGTAGCGTGCATTTCGGATTGCTGCTCGCCACCTTCGCTCGTCAACGAAGTCCACGTCGTCGCACCGCAGCTGCTCCTGCATGGATTCGTCAAAGGCCTGGACCCGTGGTGAGCCCAGGTGAATTTCTGGGGGAAGGCATGCTTCAGCCCTGTAGACCAGGAAGAACGGAGTCTCCCCGGTAGCTCGGCTGGGTGTGGTCCGGTTGCCCCATAGTACACACGGAAGCTCGTCAACCCATTTGGCACCATGCTTTTTCAAGCAGTTGTAGGTGCGGGTCTTGAGTCCCCTGAGGATCTCTGCATTCGCTCTCTCAACCTGTCCATTGCTGCGGGGATGTGCCACGGACGCAAAGCATAGCTGGATGCCAATGTCCTCACAGTACTCTTGGAAGAGTCTGCTTTTGAATTGGGTCCCGTTGTCCGCGATGATGCGGTTTGGGACGCCAAATCTGCACACAATGGACCTGAGGAATGCGACTGCTAATTTCTTAGTAATATTCACCACAGGAGTAACTTCCGGCCACTTGGTGAACTTGTCGATGGCGACATAGAGGAACCGGTATCCGCCGACAGCCCGGGGGAAAGGCCCCAGGATATCCACACCCCACACAGCGAATGGCCATGAGGGTGGAATCATCTGCAGGGCTTGAGCTGGGGTGTGTATTTGTTTTGCATGGAACTGGCATGCTTTGCAGGACCTTACCAGCTCAGCCGCATCCTGGAGTGCTGTTGGCCAGTAGAAGCCATGCCGAAAGGCCTTGCCAACAAGTGTGCGAGAGTTGGAATGACTTCCGCACTCGCCTCCATGGATCTCCGCGAGCAGTTCGCGGCCCTCTCCCTGGGAAATGCATCGCATGAGGATTCCGTTGGCGCCACGGCGGTAGAGATCCCCTTCTACCACCGCGTAGCGTTTAGCCAATCGGACTATGCGCTCAGCGGACACATCGTCATCAGGGAGGATGTTATCCTTCAGGTAGTCCCGGATCTCGGAGATCCATGCATCGGGAGCTCCCAAAGCAGGTAGGGTGGCTCCGTGAGGACACCAGGTTCCTCAACAGAACACACAGCCCCGGTTAGGCACCATAGGTGGAATGTTGCCGGGACCGCTAGCTTCGAGGTGCCAGCTTGATCCCCCTCACCCGGCTCGGCAGGCTGGGCGGTAGGTTTCAGCAGCCATCTTTCAAAGACACCCTTGGGCATAGATGCCCAGGTAGATGCTCTCGCAGAGAGATCATCTGCTGCTGAGTTGTGCTCGCGGGGAACGTGTTGCAGTTCCAAGGCGTCGAAGTCCTTCTCGAGCTTCCTCACGTGAATGAGGTATGCCGCGAGCTGGGGATTGTTGCAGTTGCAATCCCCTCGGACCTGCTTGATGATTAGCTGGGAGTCCCCCTTCACCAGAAGCTGCCGGACCCCCAACGAGAGGGCTTGCGTCAGGCCGAAGATCAGAGCCTCGTATTCCGCCATGTTGTTGGTGGCCCTGAACTCAAGGTGCACCATGTACTTCAGCTGATCTCCGTTTGGGTCGATGAGGACCACACCAGCCCCGGCCCACTTCTCGCGGGCGGACCCATCAAAGAAGAGTGTCCAGTGAGGCTCGGTGAAGACTGGTGTCCTGATTTCCGGCTCCGGGGGTCCAACATTTATGACCGGACCCCCAGGGTTGCTTGGGGAAGGAGTCCACTCCGCTATGAAATCAGCCAGGATCTGGCTCTTGACCGCATGGCATGGCTGGAAATCCAGTTAGAATTCTGCCATCTCTGCTGCCCACTTGGCGATATTGCCTGTGGCGTTGGAGTTGTGTAGGATCGCTCTTAATGGGTAAGAGGTCACTACAACAACTCGGTGTGCTTGAAAGTAGTGGCGCAGTTTCCTGGACGCAATAAGTATTGCATAGATAAGCTTATGCGTCTCAAGATACCTGGCCTTTGCCTCGTGGAGGACTTCACTGACGTAGTAGACTGGCTTTTGGACGGTCCGGACCCTAGTTCCTGGGTCCGGCTCGCCCTTGTCCACCACATCTGTCCCTTGGGCCCCCAGTGGTTCTGGGTTCCCACTGGGATGAGGCTCCTCCGGACCTGCCTGTGCAGGATCCGGACCTTCAAGCTGGGGTGAGGCTGACGGGCCCCCGTGTCCGGGGTCCGGCTCACCATCCTTGGCCAAGAGGACCTTGGTGCTCCCCTGGCAAGTTTGCTCCATCCTTTCGGTGACCAGCACCATGCTGACCGCCTCCGCAGATGCAGCAAGATACAGAAACAACGGCTCACCGGGTTCTGGAGCCACCAATACTGGCAGCGAGGTGAGGTGCTGCTTCAGCTCCTGGAAGGCCTGTTCAGCCTCTTTGGTCCATGAAAATGGACCGGACCTCCTCAACAGCTTGAAGAAGGGAAGGGCCCTCTCAGCCAGCCTCGATATGAAGCGGCTAAGAGCAGCGAGAGATCCAGTAAGCTTCTGGACGTCCTTGATACGGCCAGGAGGCCTCATTGCTTCGATCGCCTTGATCTTGGCTGGGTTTGCCTCGATGCCTCGATGCGAGACCAGGAAACCCAGCAGCTTCCCTGCTGAGACGCCGAAGATGCACTTCTCTGGGTTCAGCTTCGTGCGCGTGGCGCGAAGACGGTCGAAGACGAGGGACAGGTCCTCCACTAGTGTTGACCCTACCTTAGTCTTGACCACAATGTCATCGACATAAACCTCAACAATATCTCTAATTAGATTACAGAAGGTTTTGTTCATAGCTCGTACAAACGTGGGTAAGGCATTCCTTAGACCATACGGCATGACAATGTAGCAATAAAGCCCATCTACTGTTACAAAGGCAGTATGCTTCCTATCCTCTCTAGACATCTGAATCTGGTGGAAACCAGAGTATGCATCTAGGAAAGACAAAAGATCACACCCGGAGGTGGAGTCCACGATCTGATCGATACGCGGAAGAGGATAGGGGTCTCTTGGACATGCCTTGTTGAGGCTGGTGTAGTCGATGCACATCCGGAGCTTCCCGTTGGCCTTTGGGACGACGACCGGATTGGCCAACCACTCGGGATGGTGGACCTCCTCGATGAAGCCGGCGTGTAGGAGCTTGTGGACTTCTTCGCGGATGAAGTTCTGCCGCTCCACGGACTGCTTCCGAGGCTTCTGGCGCACCGGCGTGGCGTCGGGGTAGATTCTCAGATTGTGCTCGATCACTTCCCTGGGGATCCCGGGCATCTGTGACGGTTCCCAGGCGAACACGTCGACATTTGCCCGGAGGAAAGCGATGAGCGCGTCTTCCTATTTCTCCTCCAGGTTCCCCGCGATGCGGGTGGTCCTGGTGGAGTCTGTTCCAATCTGTACCGACTTCACGGGAACTTGGTCCGGGTCAGATGGTTGGACCTTGGGAGCCTTTGCAGGCGCCCTGGGTTGCGAGGTGGACGGATCCTCCTCGGAGCGTGCAGCCTCTGCCGCTAGAGTATGCAGTCTCTCAACTGCAGCGACGGCAGCGGTGCGGTCGCCCTGCACGGTGAGGACTCCGGCAGGGGAAGGCATCTTCAGGACCAAATACCCATAGTGGGCAATGGCCATGAAGCGGTAGAGTGCCGGTCGGCCAATGATGGCGTTGAACGGGAGGTTCACCTCCGCAACATCGAACATGACGCTCTCTGTGCGGAAGTTCTCCTCGGTCCCGAACGTGACCGGCAATGTGATGCTCCCCAGGGGGAACACCGGGTGTGGGCCCACTCCGGAGAATGGGCGAGAGGGAGTCAGCTTGGACTCTGGGATCTGCAGCTGCTTAAATGCTGCATAACTGATGACGTTGAGGCCAGCCCCACCGTCAATCAGCACGTGGTAGAGCCTCACGTTGGATATGACAGGAGCGGTGACTAAAGGTAGCACACCAGCTCCGGCCATATTCTCCGGGCAGTCGGATGGCCCGAAAGAGACGGTGGTGTTCATCCACCTCTGGTGCGGCGCCGCCCTCGGGACCCCCGGCTTCACCGAAAGGACCTCCCGGCGAAGGGTCTTCACGTCCCGCCGGGAGACAAGCTCCCAGCTCCCGCCATACATTACGTACAGCTTCTTGCGGCGGTCGCCGTTGTCGGAATCGGAGTCGTCATTGTGATAGACGCCCTTTAGCTCTCGGGCGGGGGATTGGTACCCCAGCTCCTTCTCCCCGGCTGCGGCCCAGCTGTCAGAGGCCTTCTCCTTGCCGGCCCGCTGGCGAGGAGGGGGTGAGCCATCCTTAGAGGACTGCTCATGCCGCCCACTGACCCGTTTCGCGAGCTTTTGGATCTCGCGGCAGTCAGCGGCGCTGTGGCGAGCGGTGGGATGCACTGGGCATGAACCTCCGCTTCCACCTTGCGGGCGAGGGCGTTTGCCGTGTGTATTCTGGCCCCCAGCCGCTGCTGCCGCAGCCGGCGCCGCTGCTGGCGCTGCTGCTGCAACGACTGGTCCGCCAGATTGCGGCTCCCCGCGACCCCGGTTCTTCTTCTTCTTCTTGCCACCGCCCTGAGCGGTAGCACTGGAGCCACCAGCTTTGGTGTCTCCATCTTGGGGGCTGAGTGCCATGCACGGCCCTCAGCGGCCCTGGCACACTTGTCTGCCAGGGAGAAAAGCGTAGTGACGCTTTCCACCTCGTGCGTCGCCAGCTTCTCGAGCATCTTCTCATCACGCACCCCCTGGCGGAAAGCAGTAATAATAGATGCATCTGAGATACGAGGAATGGTACCCCGTACCTTGGTGAAGCGAGAGATGAAAGCCCGAAGCGTTTCCCCGGGTTTTTGCCTCACGGCGTGAAGGTGTGCCTCCACACCATGCTGCTGGTAGGCGCTGGCGAAGTTCGCTGTGAACCTCGCACAGAGCTCTTCCCAGGACTGGATCGTCCTGGGTGTGAGGTTCATGAGCCAGGTCCGGGCTGGCCCAGACAAGGCTACATGAAAGTAGCTTGCCATGACGGCGCCGTTGCCACCAGCCGCTGTGATGGCGGTAACGTACACCTGCAGGAATTCCGACGGGTTAGTAGTACCGTCGTACTTTTCCGGCAGGTGGGGGCGGAACTTGGGTGGCCACGCCACGGCGCGGAGGTACTCTGCAAGCGCAGCACAGCCCACCCCGGCCACCGGTGCACCTGACTGAATCCGGGCGTTCACCGGAGGCCTGGGTGCCGCCGCGTCCAGATCGACATTGAGGTTGCATCCCTCAATGTTGAGACGGCGCTCTCGCGCCCTCCCGACAGCGATGCGGGCATCCTCCCCCGCGCGCCGGCGGTTGAGCTCCGCCCGCAAGTCTTCTGTTCGTGCACCCCTCACGGTAGGGGAGCGCACAGATGCCGACGCACCGCCCTGACGCTGGTGGTAAGGTACCACCGCGTTGCCAGGCAGAGGTCGTTGCCCAGTCTTTGCAGAACTGGGGGAGGCCTGAGCCAGGTGGAGGAGACGGTCGACGTCGTCTCGCCACTGCCTCAGGGCGTCTGGCGAGGCTGCCTCAGCCCGACAGGTGGGCCCAACGTGACTGTGGCTACCGCGGTAGCGAATCTTTTCCTCCGATAGGCGTACTGCTGCTCTTCTGACTCAGGGGGGTCTTCTCTTGTCCCGTCAGCTAGGTGCCCGTTGGAGTAGCGTAGCTTGCGGCGTGGCCTGCTGAGGCTATTATGTAGCGTCATAAAGGGCGAAGCCGAGCCGTCGTATCCATCTGTTACGGCAGACTGGCAGACGCGGCGTGGGCGGCGCCAGTGCCCCCACTACCTTGGTAATACGCGATCAATAGTGTCCCCTGGCTAGTCAAACGCCTCGGCTTCTGCTATATCAATGCGGACGTCCACCTACCGCAATGAATGCGAAGGTAGGTGAACCTCAATATGGAGACCAAGGGCCTCATACACGTGTCGGCCCCGGACCATCCTGAGGCGGGGCGTCGAAACCTTCCCTTGGAGAGGGGTCCGATTGCTATGCGGGGGGTCCGGGACCCTATGAGGGGTCCGGGACCCCGCGGGGGTCCGGACTCCTCGGGAGGTCCGGAGCCCCGGCTGCTTGCGCTTGAGCGCCTGTTTCTCCTGGGACACGTGGCATCCCCGGACCTTCCCCTGCCGTGGAACGGGTCCGGACCATTGTCGGGAGGACAGGACTTCGGACCGCAGGGGTCCGGCTGTTTGGTTGTAGTCAAGGATGACTACTAAGGCTCTTGCCTAGACACAGCAAGAGGGGGTACCCCAGTCCTGGGGTACCGACACAGAGGAACAAAAACAACCGACGCCATGGAGACGCTGTTGAAAACCTAGCTCTAGACCTAACACTAGGAATTAAGCTATACAAGGGAACTCGGGCGTCGATTCACCAAATCCCCACCCCATCCGGCGTCGGAGCAGCCACGGAGGTGGAGATCTGGCGAGATCGGCCATGTTCGCTGTGCTGGTGCTGGAGGCTGCTGTTGGAGTGGTGTGAGAGAAAAACACTGTTGGCTGGCTGGTGGCTGGAGGCTGCTGCTAGAATGGTGTGAGAAAAAAACACTACTGTCTGGCTAGAGGCTGCTGGAGCACGACGCCGGACCCAACGAAGTCGTTTTTCGCCTCGCTCTGTTCTGTAGCAGGAGGGGAAAGCGAAGTTGGCCACGCTACGTGCCCTTAGGCAACGCTGGGCTCTGGTGACTGGCTTGAGTCGCTGTCGTGTGCTGCGCGCCGTCCGCCGGAGATCCCTGGCCCCGTTTGGTTTTGTAGCGCGCTAGTGAATAGTGACACTTTGACCGATTATTACGGTGTCAAATAAAGCCAGTTTACAAAATCAACTCCAGAACCCCCGCGCTAGTGATCCTGAAGAATCTAACGAGGCCTTTGACCGCGTGATTAGAGGATGGTTACTATAGCATCACTGTAGCAAATCATCGATTAATTACCGTCATTAGATTCGTCGCGAAAAGTTACACCCATTCGTAAAAAGATTTTGCAAATAGACTTCATTCAGTCCTTCATGCGGGAAAGATTCTCTTCTAGCGCTAGGATTCTAGCACGCATCCAAACGGGCCCTGGTCACGATGGCGCCAGTGACGTGGCGCAGGTGGCGACACAACCGCTCGACAGGTGGTGCCCGGCGTGACGTGGGAGATCGACGCGCCACACTCGTAGCCGGCCACGACGCGCCCCGCACACGCAGGCTCCTTCACGTCGCCGTCCCCAAAATATCCAAATATCGGAATGAGATCCTCTGCGGTCAGGCTGGTCGACTGTCTCCTGCAGTCGACTGATCTGCACCGTCCGTTGCGATCCAACGACGATGAGCTCTCACCAGCCTCCCACGAGCACAACACACGGCCCATCTTAGCCCAAGACGGCTTTGCCTTCGTCTTCCTCGATTGGGGCCGGTACTACGCATCGCGATGCCCAGCCGGAGGCGAAGAATCGCATGGGCGCGGTGTCAGGACGGCGCACGCAGATGCTATTTGGAGCGGTGCCCCTCTTCTTGATGATTGTGGCTCAGAGCCGAACACAGCTTGAGCAACGGCAGCGGAAGCTCGCCGTGGCTAGGAAGGCGCGGCTTGTGCAAGATGCTAGCAACGACCATGCGCTCCGCTTGTGCAGGATGCCAGCAACGACCATGCAATCGAGCAGGTACTTCTCTATTGGATTAGCTCCGGACGCATGGAAGAAATAAACTGGCGCTCGACGGCGTAGCGCCACGGCCGCCTGCACGCGCTGATCTGGAGGGCGAGCAGCTACCAGCGCTCGATGGAGCAGCGCCGCAGCTGCCTGCATGCGCACCGAGCTGGAGGGCCGCGCGGCCGTCGTCACTCGACGGAGCAGGGCCACGGCCGCTGCGGTGGAGTAAGGCTGTGGCAGCGACAGTCTCCGGCCACAACGGCGCCCTCGGCCTTACAGGAGAGACAGAGAGGATAGGAGTGGCAGCACCAAAAGAGTGAATCGGCCCTGCAGCACCTAAAGAGCAGTGCGCGGCACCGGCGACGGCGACGAGCTGCATCGATGGGAAGGCGGCGGGCGGCGGCTCAGGGAATGACCCAACTCGCACATGGAAAATCTCGTGTGTAGGTCCGGTGTTGTGGGCTTAGATGGGCCACCATAACTCTCCTCCTAGCAGCGAGAGGAGAGGTATGCCCTCCTAGCAGTTCTGGGTATCTTCTCTCTCGCTCGCTCTTTCCCTTTCCACAGTTCTCACAGGCGACCGGCGGGCGATCTCTCAATCCCGGCCCGATCCCGTCGATTCCTCCCCTCCGGTGCCCTCGTCGGCGTCGGAGGGAGTGGAATCGGCACGGATTCGGGTCTGGTTGTACATACCTACTATCTATAGGCGTAGTTCGTAGGCTAGTAGGTTAGGGTTTCCCTAGGCGGCGGATGGGGCGGCGGCTAGGTTTCTACTCCCTCCGAGGTGCGGTGGTGGGTGACGACGGCGGCAGCAGCGTTGGAGGCGTCGGCTCCTGCGGTTGCACTTCTTGGAGGTTAGCTATCCTTCTTCTCTTTTGCGGAAGGGAGGAAGTCTTTTGTTTCCCCATGGGATTTCTGTCCTGGGCCATGGTCATGGCGCCGGTTTGGATCGGTTGGTGGGAGAAGAGTTCAGAGGAAGACTGTTTGGATGCTCTTTCTCCCCTGTCGGTTGCTTTGTCGTCCGGTGATTTTGAGCTGCTGGCGGTGCTTGTGGCGTCAAGTCCCAAGTTCCTCGGCGTTGAGATGGCCGGCGGTCATCAGTTCCTGCTTGTGCGTTCAGTGGATCTACGGCATGTCGATGATTTTGGCGTGCTACTCGGTGAGGCAGTCAAAAACTTTGTTTCTTCGTCGAGTTGGGCTTTGGCTTCAAGCTGCAGCCTTGACGGCTTCATCTTCCAACCTCTGGGGTGGCGGTGGATCGTCGCGGGGCGGCTCCTTGCGCCGGTGACGAAGACAACCGGGAGGCCCTTGGGTGGACCAAAATGTATTTCTTTCTTTTTCCAAGGGTGTGTTTGTAAGAGTTGCAATGTAAACCTTCATATGTGAAATGAAATCCCGGTTTTCTCAAAAAAAAAAAAGATGAGTCTTGCAAGCCTCACCATTGGATCGCAACTGACGGCGCAGATTAGCCGACTGCAGGAGACAGTCGATCAGCCTGACTGCAGAGGATCTCACTCCAAAATATCTCTCCTCGCCGCCGACTGAACCTGCATGCATGAAGGATGAAGCATCCGCCTAATTTTTCCTTTTATTAGCACTGCACTACGCGATGCTTACATTAGTGAATATCCTTCTGATTAAAGGAGGGAAATATCCTTGTGAACATCCTAGGCCCTGTTTGGTTGCGTCTAGTACAAGTAGTACAAAAATTTTGACCAATAATTAAGGGTACTAAATAAAGTTAATTTACAAAACTAACTCCACAACCTTACTCTACTTCGCGAGACGAACCTAATGAGGCCTTTGACCGCACGATTAGAGGACGGTTACTGTAGCATCACTGTAATCAATCATCGATTAATTAGTCATTAGATTCGTCGTGAAAAGTTACACCCATCCGTGAAAAGGTTTTACAAATAAACTTCGTTTAGTACTCCATGCATGTGAGATTCTTTTCTCGGGAATCGTGTGTTATGGTATGATAGGGGAAAACAAACAGGGCCCTAGTACTCTAGTACCTCTTGTTTAGATGTCTTCAAAATTTCAAAACTTTATAAGATTTTTTCGTCACATCAAATCTTTAAACACATGTATGAAATATTAAATGTTGCTAAATAAAATAACTAATTACACAATTTGTCTATAATTTGCAAGATGGATTTTTTGAGTCTAGTTAATCCATAGTAGAACAATAATTACTAAATATAAACAAAAATACTACTGATTTACAACAAAAACTTTATGCGTCTAAACAAAGACTACATGCGGGAAATTCAAGCTTGACTCATAGTGAATTTTTTTTTATAACATAGTGAATATTTTTTGGAACATTGAAACCTGCTCAGTCCCACAGGCCCAGTAGTCCAATTGAAAATAGGCTGACCTCAGCAGAACCCCCGCAGCCGTCGCCTTCTCGCGCCTTCCGGTGACGTGGCGCACACGTGGCCCGCCCCGATCGCGCCGCACGCGCCCGCCGGCCCGCCACATCAGGCTTGCCCGCCCGCCACATCAGGCTCTGGATGGCTCCGGCACATGCTGCTGAGGTCAGCCGACACGTGTTAACAAGCAATTTGAGCAGTGTGACGGAGCACCTCCCCGACAGAGCTCTGACGGGGCACCTCCGGAAATATCTCCCTCCTCCGCCTCTTTTGTCACCAATCGGCTTATGAGGGTGCGTTTAGTTCCAAAAACGAAAATTTTTGGGTATCCCATCAATGTTTGACCAGATGTCGGGAGGGCTTTTCGAACACTAATTAAAAAACTAATTTCAGAACTCACTTGGAAACCGCAAGACGAATCTTTTGAGGCCTTTGACCGCATCAACAGAACATATGGGTTATGTAGCACTTATGGCTAATCATGTCCTAATTAGGCTCAAAAGATTCGTCTCGTCGTGTACATCCAAATTGTATAATTAGTTTTGTTATTTAATTACATTTAGTGTTTCATACATGTGTTTCAAAGGGGAGGTGAAAATTTTTGGGTAAAATTTTTTGGGAACTAAACGGCCCTGAACCTTCCGGAACCTACCAGAACCATCTTTTCTTCGCAGGGGCCCTCCTCCAGCGGTCCAGCCTCTACTTCGTAGCCGTTGACGCCAAAATATCTCCGGCAAAAATATCTCACCCGAACCGCGATGGCACAGCCGTAATTTTAAATCCCCCGCCGGGCACCCCCCGTCGCCCCGTCGAGAACGGCGGACTCTTCACTCCCTCGGGTCGGTCGGTCGCAGAGGCCTTTTCGCTTTTGAATTCCGCAGGCACCGACCACCCCCGACGCCGACGGATGGCCACCGGCGGCGGGGAGAAGCGGGCGGAGCTGCTGCGGCGGATCACGGAGGAGGGCGGCTTCGCGTTCGTGGCGTCCGCGGAGAAGGCGGCCGCGGGGGACGTCCGCGCGGCCGAGGCGGCGCGGGAGATGGCGTGGGAGCAGCTGCACTCGGCGCCCCGGGACGAGGTGGGCGCCGCGTGGCGGGACGCCTACGCGCTCGCCTGCCTCCACGTGGCCGCCCCCCGCGGCGCCGGCGGCGGCGGCGACGACGACCGGCGCGCCGCGCTCCGGGCGCTCGACATGGGCCTCATCATGGGCGGGGGCCTCCTCCGCGCGGAGCTCGAGGACGCCATCGCCAGGGTCGTCGCCGACCGCCGCGGCGGGGACTGTGAGGCGGCGGCCGCGGCGGGGGACGTGGAGAGGTGGAAGGAAGGGATCGCGGGGGACGGAGACCTTGCCGATGTGAGTACCCTCAGCCGCCTGTCGCCTTACTGCGATCTCGCATCTGCTCGTGTGGATTGGGTCGTGGAAATGTAGTGCTAGATAGAGTTGATTTTGAATGGCGTTATCAGTGACATTGGTCTGGAATTGTTATTCCAAGTGATTCGGTTACCGTTCTTATTTCCTTCGCAAACGTGCACTGACCCACCAGTGTTTCATCTCAATGCTGTGCGCATCTAGCATTCGGCGTTTGTTCATGTTTGACGAATGCATCCAAGGCTAACGTGCCTTTGTAGGTCCGTGCACTAGCTTTAATTGGTCTTACAGGTGCCTCAGTTTTTTTATCAGGCTAGTCATTTTCACAGGAGCGGAGAACATGCCAGCTATTTGGTAGAGAGAAATTTCAGGGCCTTCTTGATTAATCCAGGTTTAGATACCCAAGCAGCACAGTCACATTTCTTTTATGTCAGTGGACAATTAGAGCATCTTGACCGGATTAGCTGGTAATATTGTTTTGTCAGAGTACTTCGTTGTCTCCTTTCTCTGAATTTGTTGGTGTTCCATCCTAAGTTACCATTCCTAAAAGATATTTTTTAACCCTTTATTACAACTCGGTATTTCTCCACAACGCTTACCATGTGCACTGATTCTTTTCTGGCAAATTTATTCACTAAATCTCTCCTTTGTGTGATTAAATTTGACCAAGATAGTGGCCGAATGATGAATTTAATCTGCCATATCTACAGCGGCTTTTTATGATAATTTGTTTCAGGTACTCAAACTTCTACCTGTGAAGTCCCTATCGCGTAAGAAAATAGAGAGGCGATCATGCATTCCTTTGGAGGCATTTATACGTGATTACTTTATACGTGAGGCCCCTGTTATACTCAGTGGCTGCATTGATCATTGGCCTGCAAGGACAAAATGGAAGGACATAAAATACCTAGAGAGGATAGCTGGAGATCGTACTATTCCTGTTGAGGTGACTACTTACACTTTTCGACATTGATAACTGACATGTAAAATTGCAAATTAATTTATGTTATTTGGGGTGGGGTGGGAGCACATAGTAAACACTTCATCCATTTTTTTTGAAACTGTTAATCTTGTATGTTTTTCTTCATATGTTAATCATCAGTCCTGAGAACTCAAAACTCACCATGCTTCTGCTTACAGTGATTCCTTTACAATCTAGTATGAAAAAAAGGGACGAGTGTGGATCTAAATTCTTTACTGCCTCATTATTAGAAGCTGCTTGAATTTTCAGATTAGCTAATTTGTCATCACCAATCATCTTTATTAAATCTTCTTGTATTTATGCAATTTGCAAAGATATGCAGAGCCTTTATTTTCCATTGATTGCAAATCCTGTCCATAAGAAATTGCTGCTTCACATAGAGCCTGGACTATATTGGTTTGGATTGAGATAGGTCTACTTTCCGGTAGAATATTGTAGCGTTCTTCCTTCAGCATTTGGTGATATATCGTCCATGTTGTTCGCTCATAAGGAATGATGTGACAGGTTGGAAAAAATTATGCTTGTACTGAGTGGAAACAGGAGCTTATCACATTTTCTCAATTTCTTGAGAGGATGTGGTCGAGTGATTCAGCAAACCTGACATATGTAGCACAGCATCCATTGTTTGACCAGGTGATAACTTGTGTAACAGATTTGACATATGAATCTAGTGTCTTAGCAGTTACTTACCTAGCTATTGGATGCTATTCATATCATTTGACAGATAAAGGAGCTCCGCGGAGACATTACAGTTCCTGAGTACTGTTCTGCTGGCGGTGGCGAACTCCAGTCAATTAACGCTTGGTTCGGCCCTCATGGGACCCTGACCCCACTGCATCATGACCTACATCACAACCTTTTTGCTCAGGTATGACACAAATTCTTTGTTTACACCCTCTTTGCTCATGTCTATATTCTTGATTTATGCGTGTTGTTTTCATTGAATAAAACATATATCGACCAACCTAGGAGGAAATAGGTGGCTCTTCAATTAAGAAGAAATAGGCACCTAAATTCACGTTGACATCTTCGGTCAGCTGTTGGTCAATCAGTAGTCTAATCACTATATAGCAAGAAGCGAGCGGCACTCTGGTGGCTCCAGCACCCCTGGAGCGACATGTGGCGCCTGGATTAGACACAGCTCGCCGCTGGGCCTCCATTTCGGCCCACCTCGCTTCCAGGCCACCAACCCAGCCGCTCCCTCCCAGGTTTTCTGGCCCATAAATCTGTCCCAAGGCCCACCAACGCTAATGGGCGCGGCGAGGCGCGCAACCCACCTAGTATTTACTATTTAACGTGACATGTTTAAGAAGTCCCCCATTTATTTGTTGTATAGATACTCATGTGCTACTACTATTTTCTTATTACTATGCGAACGAGTGCTAGCTCGGCTGGTGGGAGTGCGGCAGTGAAAACCAGCAGGTTGGGGGTTCGATCCCCGGCTCGCACAGAGAAAAAAAACTCCCTCGTTTGTCCCATGTCCAAAGCATAGCTGGGGTCCGGCCCTTCTCATGGGTAACGGGCCACTATGTACGGGTGGGGCAGGGGTTCGGGGGTTTTCTAGACCTGCGTGAGAAGGTCTTCTTAGTGTAATGTCATGGGGGCGGTCTCCCCCCGCAGGTCTAGTTTTTTTTTTCTTATTACTATTGCTTTTGTGATATTGTGGTGTTGTTGCTCTAGCCCCAATTCTGTTTAGTGTGAAGATTTTGATTCATAACAAGAAATACTTCCAGCAACCCTGCTGCTTTCAGCAGTCCATTCAGTCAAGTTTTAAAGAAGCCATTGTTCACATTCGGTAAGGGTAAACATAAAATTGGCCTTTTAGCCAATTTATACATTAACTATTGTTTTCATTTTATTTGCTTAAACTTAAATGAAAGCCCTTAATACAAACAAGAAGTCATAGGAAAAATATGGTTTAACCCTTCCTATCGTTTCAATATGTGTACAAATATTTGCTGGGCACACAGACATACTGGAGAAGGGCATCCTTCGCATGATTCCTTTTGGTCGGAGCCAAGTTACTTTCGCGCCACCAAACCCTGTAACTGAGTCAAAGGTCATTTAATTTTTGGTTTGACTTTGGAAAGTAACATTTGTGTGTTCAACAAGCCAAACTGACTGCATGATTGTTGTTTGCCCTGTTGCTATGCTACATCAAACCGTGTTTTTCTCAATGGTGATAAAAACATCTTGCTGATTATTTGAGTGCCCATAGGAAAGTTGTCCTTCCATCATTCATGTTTTGGCACTTTTACCCTAATGGAATGGATTATTTTTCTCTTAAATGCCAGGTCCTTCGCTTATTGTTTGGTACCCACTACCCACCATGGATGTATCAGCCATGTTCTCATATTTTGAGTTTGACTTGTAACAAAAATACCAGCACTTTTGTGCCTATCTTAATTGGTTATGGTGATAATAAAGATATCCATAACCTATAGTAACTTATTTGGAACTATTCATGTTCTTGTTCTGTTAGTTATTTGAATCGACTCTGATTGGTGCCTGTTTTGAAGTGCTGAGTGACATATTTTGTGTAGATTAAGATCCTAATCAGTTGATGTTTTTGGTTGTTACTTGTTGGCAGGTTTTGGGAAGGAAATATTTTAGACTTTATCCTGCTTCTGTATCTGTGGAACTGTACCCTCAGACAGAGACAATATTAAGCAATACTAGTCAGGTGAGTAGTCCATTGTAAACATGTACATTACATATGGAATAGAAGTTTTTTCGAGATCAATGGTGTTTGCATGCTAAAGTGACATGAATAAAAAAGCTTGATTGGATGCCAAAAATGCTGGATGCTTACCTTAATGTCCTTAACTATTGTGTTTCTTGCTTTTAAAAGTTTCTGAACCTGTAACAAATATGCTATGACCTTTGAACAATCCTTTATAGTGATTTCTTTATAGTTCGGCTAAGGGAAGTGAGGTAAGTAACCCGTACCTATTTTAAACGATCACAAGTTCACTACATAGATAGAAATCCTTTTCCAGATCAATGTTGCTTGTACTCCCTCCGTATTGGTAAAAGAAGTCGTTTTGGACGTGTTTTGAGTCAAACATTGGGAATATAAATCATCAATAATTTTAAAATTGTTGATTTTGCAAATGTGAAAATTATATGAATAGATTTGTCTTGAAAAATACTTTCATAAAAATATACATATCTCACTTTTCTATAAATATTTTTATAATAACAAAGGGTCAAAATTATGTTTTGGAGACCGTGTTGTCCTAAACGACTTCTTTTACCAGCACGGAGGGAGTATGCTAAAGGGACATATGACTCTAAAACTTAATTGGATGCCAAAAGCAAAGGTAGCACTTTACCTTGTTGTCCATAAGTATGTTGTTGCCAGCTCCAGATATGCTACTTGATGATGAGGTTTTGAAAATAGGGTTAGCTATTCTTTTAATAATTATGGGAATACAGTGAATATGCCAACCAAGCATACGACAGTATGCGATCATATAGCTTTGTACTGTCAATAAGGTTTATTGAGTTCTGTTAGAAACCAAGTTGATCTGCATGTGATTCATTGTGCTAATCTGTCTTAACAGGTAGATCTTGACAATTTTGACGAAACGGAATTCCCGAAGGCAGCAGATCTTGAATTCATGGATGGCATATTGGAGGAAGGTGACCTGCTTTACATTCCACCAAAATGGTGGCATTACGTGAGATCTCTTTCTATTAGCTTTTCTGTTAGCTTCTGGTGGCGAACGTCACATCTTCCTTCAGGAAGTTCATAATACCATTGTTTTGATCATCCATGATGTTTCTATCATCAGATTGGTAGAGACTTAAGTAAAACCTCATTAAGTCCATGTTTCCTGATCTGCTGGTGTGTGGGTATGGCCTCGCCATGCTGATGTATATTGTAAGATTTTTGTATATTGCGTGGGATGTATTGCATTGAGCCTCTAGAGCGCGAATATATAGGAGTACATGGCTTGGAGGGCA
Source organism: Panicum virgatum (assembly GCF_016808335.1). Lineage (NCBI taxonomy): Eukaryota > Viridiplantae > Streptophyta > Magnoliopsida > Poales > Poaceae > Panicum > Panicum virgatum. The sequence continues at coordinate 47,293,954 of NC_053150.1, read as the reverse complement.
AGTAGCCTCTCCTAGAGATAAGAAATGTTATCTCGGGATTACAATCAATTCTAAACTAACCATATCTGGAGTTGCCTAATATATCATTGTTTTTCACGACAGTGATTTAAACTGTTATAAGCAATCATACTAAGTTACTATGTGATACTAGTGTGTTTGTTTTACCCTGAACTGATGACCTTACTATTTCCTTAATCGATTTAATTTTTCTTTTTCGAGTAGAAGGGATCACTAGTGCTCAGTCTGTCATTTATGTACGTGTGAAAAATAGGGAGCATGTTTATTGTAGCTCGAGATGGAGCTCATTAAGAAATGTTTGGAAATCATCTGTAAATGTCATGTTTGTCTTTACCCCTGCGAGATAGGCAACCAAGAATGGTTTTTTCGTTTTTGTAACTTCTGTTCTTACTCTGAATGCATCTCATGTCTGCTCCTTGATATCTTTCAGATGAGCTATGGAGCAGATCATTTGTTTTACTTGGCTGTGGATTTAACTTTTGTAATTATTTGTGATAGAGCACTAACCGCTAATTGTACTGTCCATAATAAGTACTCGAAAACAATTTTTAGAGAATCTGTGACAGTTATATGGATTTGGATGACATGTGTATTCATATGGGACTCTCCGAAACAGGTAAAAGGGAAAGGGAATGCTTCACATACAAATTTACAGCCCAATTGTACAAGTTTGTCATGACCAATTGTTTTGATCTTTGAACGTTTGACCCGTAAATGATCAAACACTCACGTAGTCAAGTGATATGAGCCGTTCCAGTAGTTGTGCAAGTTGGTTGCATGGAGTAGTTCTTAGTTCTACTTACCTGCCTCATGCTGAATTCTCGTTCAGCAAGATTGCAGACATGATTTCTAGTACGATTTTTTACTTTCTTGATGAGTGCAGATTGCTGCTGTACGCACAACGCTCATCCCACTCCTTTACAATCAACAGATCAGATGGTTCATATCACATTGGATGAGTTTCCTTTATGAATCAAAGGGCTCGAATACTACAAACAAATTTTCTGCGGAGCGCTTCCCTTTCTTGGTTTTCGAATATTTCTTAACGGTAAATTTAAGGGCAAATTGTGCGAGTGCCCTCATTCCAAGCTCCAACTGCACGTTTGCCTCTATTTTTTGCACTTTGATGTTTGTCCCTTTTTTCTGAATCCGAGTTGTCTGTCTACCCTCTTTTCTCAACGCCGGGAGACAAAACTGTTTTTGCGGAACAATCTCAGTAGAACAAAAGATTGAAAAAAAGAAAATGATAGGAGATGATGTTTTTACCCTTCCCTTATCCAAACATATCCTCTCCCATCCAGCCATTCGTGGGGAGCTTTTATTCATAGCACGTGTGACTACCTGTTGTATCATCATACAAGTCTGTCGGAGAATAAAATGTTCCAGAGATAAATTGTTCTAGAAAATAAAACATTCTATAATAAGATAAAATATTCTAGAGAAAGAAATTATTTCAAATTAAAATATTTTTATTTATATATAATCAAGTGTGTTTTATGCGATGGTATGGTGGTTTTTTTTGAGATAGTCGCACGTGCTATGAATAGTCGTACGCATCCTCTCCTCTCTCATCCACGGCATGGCGACATGGCAGTCGATTCACCCCTTATTATATATACTCTAAGAGCATCTAAGAGCAATTTCAGCAAACTCTATGAACAAACAATATTTTAAATTCAGAGGGTCAAGTAAAAAACTTGCACTCCACCAGGCCGTCTATTTGGCCCCCTATTGGGGAGGCCTTCAAATTTATCCCTCCACTTTCTATTTCTGGGAGCTCTTTATCTTTAGGAACCCCTCCATTTCCAGGGACTATTGTGCAATTTGAAGTATGTTTTGAGGTCTAAAACATAGACATAACCGCATTTAATATTTGGAGGTCTGATTTAGAAGTTAATTGCTGAGTTGCTCAAAGAAGATGAAGCAAAGATTGTGAATGAGCATGTGCTAAGCGAATTGATCAGTTGTTAAGGTTCCTTATGATGGAACCTGACCACCAGGGTTCGAGTCCTTGACTCAGCATTGCTCAAAGAAGATGAAGCAAGATTGTGAATGAGCATATGCTAAGTGAATTGATCCTAGATCAGTTGGTAAGGTTTTTTATGATGGAACCTGCCCATCAGGGTTCGGGTCCTTGACTCAACACTGTTGTCGTATTTTCTTGTATTTTTTTTCCAGAATTTAACTGGTGATGTGCACATTGACAGAAGACGCTTGTGGTGATTTCATAAATCTTGACATCATCTGCTGATCTTATCTCTTGGAGATATTTATAGCAGTGAGTGTATGTGCGGTGCGTTGCATTCCTTTTTTTTAAAAAAAAAGAATGGGCATTTGCTGACGAAGCTTGCACCCTTAGATGGGTCTGGCTCATTACCGTCTGTTTGGTTGCAGGATCTGTGGGTTGGGTTGGCTCGAACCCTCGTTTTGGGAATGGCTCCAACCCTCACCATGTTTAGTTGCGGTAGTGGAGTCGTCCCAGTTTCTTGTTTGGTTGGAGGGCTGCAAGGGGTTGGAACCAATCTGTCACCTGTTTGGATGGATGTACTGGATTGAAACTAGGAATCTAATCACCTTCCCACTCAAATGGTGATCTTACCCCAGCCCCTTCTCAAGCATTTCAGCAACATTTCAACACATATTAAAGCAATATATAGATAGGCGCCACAACTTAACAGCCAAATACAAGTCTTAGGCCACATTAGACATAATATCAAGGTCAAACCTTACACAAATTACCAAGTCTCATGCTTGCACGATGCATCAAGTTCAAGCCTTACACAATATATAGCAAGTTCAAGGCTTCCACATAGCAAGATACAAGCTTACTTAGACCACAAATATATAGTTGTATGTGGTACTAACAAAAGATTAATCCTACCACTACAACTTACCCTTGCTGCTCAGGGTAGTTGTCAGCAATATGCTTTGCAACCCAGTTTAATTTATGGTGAAAAGGCAAGTTGTTGAAAGCTCTAGCTATGTGAGGTTGGGAGACCAAATGGGCATAATAGAAGGATAAGTGAGTCTCATTGAAACTACCATTCAGAGCCAAGTTGTCAAAAAAATATGAGGGCACATCATTGTCTAATGTGGCCACTTCCTTTATCGCCTTGGCTATCTTATTACTTCCTCTATTAATTGCAGCAACCAATGGATCAAAATCAGTCCTCGACCTCTTGTTGGTCTTCTTGCTGTTGTTGGTCTTGCCAATCTTGCTGGTCTTGCTTGCAGATGATGTTGCCCCACTGTTGTTTTCATTGGCAATGGCATCCCCATTATTCTTCCCAGTTTCCTCAGTCTCCCAATCCTCTGCACCTTCATCCTCTGTACCTAGAAGTGCACTTGAGTCCTTTGCAAACTTGCCTGTAGCCATGGTACTTTCAAATATTGTGTGCATCTCCCAAAAGTGCTCAAGAGGCTTGTTTAAAAAATCAGCATTAGGTTTGTGATCCTACAATTCAGCAACCAATATTTCATCAAATCCTTGATTTAATGCGTACAATTCAGCAAGCAATATGTGAGCAATGTGAGGAACATCCATACCTTAACATGATTGTTGTAGTGCTCAGCATCAAGAGTAATAGTGCAAGTATCTTCATCCCAACCAGCATCACTCAACCCTCGAAGGTCACAAATACGACGAAACTTCTTCTGCCATGTCTTAAGATGATTCTTAATCTGGTCACCACTGCGTACAATGCCATACTTTTCTTGGAGAGCCTTTGCTCAAGCATTGTAGTGAACCATCTTGTAGGTAGATGAAGTCTTGGTGCCATTAAAAAGGAGAGGCATCATCAAGAACTTTGAATCTCCTTTTTAGGGCTCCAAATGCTTGCTCTATGATGATTCTCAATGAACCGTGCCTATGGTTAAACACTTCCTTCTCATTTTGCACTGGATTACTCCCCCATTCATTCAAGTGGTAGCGTACACCACGAAAAGGGGGTAAAAATCTTGGTTTGGCTCCATATCCAGCATCAACTAGGCAGTATTTGCCTAACATATGATGGAAAATTTGGTAAGATCTCAGTGATCCATTAATTTTGATGAATAAATTAGTGGACACGATTAATTTGTTACCTTGTGGCACACGAAGGCCATTCTCACGTGCTAAAGCATCTCGTAAAACTAGTGCATCATGTGCTGTCCCCTCCCATCCCGCCAAGACATATGTGAACCTTTGTTCAAAATCTACGGTTGTCATTACATTTTGAGTACAGTGGGTCTTTGTAACACCCTAATTTAAATTCCAGCATTTAATAATAAATTTATTTGGCTTTATTTAAATTTCTAAGGTTTATTATGTTTAGTCTTGCATTTGATCTAATTTTGTTTCACAAGTAATTAAAATTTTTCTAGGATAAATATGTTTGTGCATTCATGCTGGTGCATGGTTTTATTTTGGTGGAGTTCATAGGCTTTGAATTCAAACTTGTGTTTGAATTCAAATAGTTTGAGTGTGTTTGGAAAGGAAAAGAGGAGAGAAAACCAGAGAAATAGGAAAACCAAAGCCCAGTCCAACCCATGAAACGGCTTGGCCCAACCAGTTTCCCTTTTTTTTCCCGTGGCCCATCTCTTTCCCTTTCCCGGCGGCTCAGTCACCCAGTGCGGCCCGCTCGCCCGCACTCCGCTCGGCCTGCTCCGTTTCCCCGGCTCAGCTCACCGCGCGCGCCCTTCACCCAATCGGCCTAACCCCACCTGGCAGCCAGCGAGCCCCACGCGGACGCGCTCCCCTCGCACCGGCCCAGTTTCTCAGCACGCCGGCCCAGTTCGCTCCGCAGCCAGCAGCTCATCCCCGCTCGGCCCGTTTCAACCGCACGACACGCGCGCGCCGCTGTGTCTCTGCCAACCCGGGCCCACGGTTCAGTCCCGTCCCCTTCCTACGGATCCCCGCTCGCGCAACGTCCGCGCCCGCAATCTCCGGCGCAGCGGCAAGGGATTGTTGACGCTTCTTAAAGCGCCAATTTATGTACCGCAAGCGCACGGATCGTGTAGCTTTTCCCTTAGATTATTCCCCCAAGGTTTATCAATCCACGAAACAAGTGTATTACTATGCTTAACTAAGCACTAATGATGTTGGTAAAAGATCTATATTGAGTGTTTGAGTGTGAAATAGATCTAATCTAACCAATCTAATCTAATCTAGACTAGTGAGCAATGATAGATGTGTGCACAAGATATGAAGAGCATTTGTCCATAGGGTCTAGGATCACTAGAGATGTAATCGCCAAGCAACGAAGAACAGATCTAATCTACCAAAGATGTGTTCCAAGATCAAAACCTTTCCCTCCCGCATACTGTCACTACACGAGGATAATCGGTAACGAATCAACAAGAACACGATAGTTGATGTAATCTAAGTAAACCATGCAAGAGCAAAGCAAACCCAAAGCCAAGCCACGAACTATTAGGCATCAAAGCATCATCAACAAGAATCGTGATAGATCAATCTCATAAAGGATTCGGCAATTACAACTCAAGATCTCCTTACAACCCCATGAACAAACAAGGACTTTACCCCATGAAGCTAAGCGAAGCGTAGTCGATCATGGTGGTGAAATCTCCGGCAAGGGATGGATCCCTTGCTGCCCTCCAACTTGCAGCGGCGCCGAGGGACGATGAGGCCTCCGGTGTCGCCTTTCTCTTGTATCTAACTCGAATGGATCTCTGAAACTCGTCTCTGGATGCCCCCTGCGATGATCCTCTCTTTGACGGCGGCTTCGGGGTATTTATAGGCAGATATGGTCGGTGGTTTTGGTAAAACATAGATTAGGGTTGACGCATACTTCGTGCTGAAGAAAACCGAGACCGATTGGACTCCGAAAAGGGCTAGGCCGGCCGGCCCAAGGACTCCAGGCCGGCCGGCCTGGGCCTTTTCTGGCCCCTTTCGGTCCCATCTTTTGTGTGTTGAATCTTCCTCTTATTCCTCATCATAGCCCAGTTGTAACCATGCGTCAAAACATCTCCGAAATTGTCCAATTTCCTGTCAAAATGCAACATGCTCCAAAATCCAGGACAAAATCGAAAACGGTCAAGTTCGGGTGCCAAGTGGCGGGTTAGTACATGAATCATCCCGAAGAATTTACCAAAACAACTCCTAATCATATAGTAAAATGGGTACTTAAGGAGTGCCAACATTCCCCCCATGCTTAGCTTTTGCTCGTCCTCAAGCAAATCAAATCATCAAATCCTTCCATGGGTTGCTCAAGAGTTCTCGAACTGCAAAATTTACTTATGCAAACAAGTCTAACAATATTTCTTCAAACAAAGGTCAGAGGAGCAGCGAGGATAATCATATCATGGGCGTTTAACAACTCATCCAATATTACTCCACAACTCTTACCTTTAACCGGCAACTCGAATGTCGACAACACTTGCTTTTCTTGCCATCCTTGCAGGTTTTTCTCTCTTTTTTTTAAGAAACAAAATACCCTGCAACAAAGGTTAGACCAAAAATTCTTGCACAAGTCCTTTCATGTCTCGATATAAGTGGCTATCCTATTTTATTTACAAACTCTCATCTCCCAAAAGTCTCTCAAGTATAAAGTGGGGCTATAGGTGAGGCTTAGCAAAGTATATACATATATTGTCAAATTAAGAAAACCTTCTAATGATTGCTTATCTTCCGAGCCAATGATCATGAGAGTTTCTCCATAGTATAAAGGGTTCAAGGGTAAGAAGATTTAGAATGGTGGACATGTGCAAAGGCATACAAAAAGATTGACTTCAAGGCACAAGCATCGTCCTCGTTGTCGGATTGCACATGGTTGGAATTGAGGATATTGTTCTCAAACAACAAGGTGATATCTCTTTGCACTTCTCTAACCATAGAATCCCTTCATTTATTTATTTTTTTTCTTCTCTTCTCATACATTTTTTTCTTTTCTCTTTCTTCTTCTCTTTTTTTTCTCTCCCGAATTTTCTCTCTCTGTTCCGACCCTTTTCATAAGACACTTTCTATAAAACATAGATAGGCAAATCTCCAAAGTGGCTCCCTGAATTTTTAGAGCCCGAACCGAGACCAGAGAGGCCTAGGCCGGCCAGCTCAAGAGGTGTAGGCCGGCCAGCCTGGGGCTTTCCCATGTCGGATTCGGTCCGTCTTTCCAGTACTCCTTCCTTTCTTCATCACAAAGTTATGTTTTATACAAATCATGCGCAGAAACAGAATGTATCCTCATAATTGGGTTGTGGTCAAGGAAGACGATAATAAACAAGAAAATCTCAGGTTCGGGTTTTGGAATCCGGTAGATCTCATGAGTTGTTCCAATGAGGAATTCTCATTACTGAATATTGACGGGGCTAGCAATTCCGAGATGAAAAATACGGACATGATCATTGCTCGAAATTAAAACTCCCAAGAGAAAGAAATCCTAACTCAACTCAATGTACATCCAATACTTATGGTGGAACGGATAAAGCTTTTGGATGATAGGATTTTTACTCTCAACTTGTCAAGAACTTGATCAACCTTATGCTAGTAGGGGTTTTATTATTTTTATGAAATTAAAGTCCTCCAAATCATGCCTTACTCGCAAGCGTAATCAAAACCAAGTGCTAGATCAAAGCTCAAGTGTGGGTATTAACATGGACGAATAATCTACTAAGCTCCACAAATACGAAATAATTTTCATGACAACGCTCGTGAACAATTGCTTTTAAAGAAAATAAAGTAAAACTGAATGCATAAATAAAATTGCACGATCCAACAAAAACAGAGACTCTTTTTATTTTGTTTTCATGACTCAACACTAATTTAAGACTCACTCTCACACATGCGAAAAATAAAGCACACAACGCTAGACTATGACTCTCACACATGCGGAATTAAAGACACGCACACGACGAACTTTCGAGTAAACAAAGACTAACAAAATTGAATCTATGAGTCGTCACACCTTCCCCCCATGCTTAGATTATGCGGCGTCCTCGTCGCAATGATATAAAAGACGGGTGTGACGCTTGTCGGTGTTCTCAACGGCACCTCGGGCAATTGCATCTGGGGCGCCCTCCTCCTTGCTTTTGTAGATCTCCGACCATCCCGAATAACTTCCTTATGTTGCGAAGAAGGAAGTTGTAATCTCTTTCGGCCAAGCTCTCGATGTCGTCCATCCTTCGATCCATTGCCACGATTCGATCGTGGCACCTATCAATGGTGGCATGGAGGTCCGTGATTTCATTGCGGCACTTGTCACAGCACCCGGAGTGATGCCCGCCGCGGTTGGGGCTGTCATCTTCGGGCTCGTCGTCGTCCTTCTTCTTCTTCTTGCTGCTATCACCTCTGGAGGGGTCGTCTTCTTCCCTTCTCTCCTCTTCGGGCCACCCCGGCCAATCATCATCGTAGTCACGACCGGTGGCGCCCCATGAACCAGGGCTCATGATGCTCTCCCAATCGCTATCTCCAGCATAGTCCTTCGGCTCCGGGGTGTGCTCGATGTAGTTCTTTCTTTTGACTCCGAGGAGGCGCAAGGAATGCCTAGGCGTGGGTGGCTTTTTGTCTTGTCGCTTCTCGCCTTCGTCTTCGTCGCTGCTGATGACGACGACCACCCTTTGGGCTTGAGCTAGCTTCTCGTTGCACCATTGAAGGCCCTTCCCTCCGACGCTCATCCGTGCTTCACATCGCTTTGCTTCAACAAGGAGGGGCTGCACACCGGTTGCCGAGATGGGGCTAGGTGTCTTTGGCGTGGGGGTGTCAGGCGTCCAACCCCTCTCCTCGATCTCCATTGCTGCAATCATGGCTCTTGCGCTCGCTGGACCGGCCATTGTCGAAGTCTCTCACGAGGTGGTGGTGTAGATTGAAAAGTATGAGAAAATAGATCTACCCCGCGCCTCTATTTATATCCCGAAAAGACTTGGACGAGAAGTCCAAAATCTCTTCGGTTTTGGCATATGAAATCTATAAGGCACAGGATTGAAATTTCCTTATCTCGCACCTACCAAAAATCGAGACCGATTCACACACGAGAAGGCTTAGGCCGGCCGGCCTAGGGTTGTTGGGCCGGCCGGCCCAGGGGGTTTTTCAGCCCCCTGGACTCCAACTTTTTTCGAGGTGCACACCAATAAATTAGAAGCCTATGTTTTACTCAAAGTTCTTCCAGAATAGAAATAAAACTATGAAAATAAAATCTAAAAGAGAATATTTACAAACTTACCTTGCTTAACGTCGTTAGGCTTGACGTTCCGGTTCCTCATCCATGGTGTATATGTCGATGTACTGAAGGGGCACGACGTCGGGCTCCAAGAATACCTTTAGTCGCCGTCCGTTCACCACATATTGGTCGCCTTTCGCATCCATGATAAACCACCAAGGGCCTCCAGTTCTCAGTTTCTTGTGGTTGAGCAAGTTAGATGTCATCAAATGGAGATATCTGTATGTTTCTCCAAGGAACAGTTTGCCTAGGCCGGTGTGATTACCATGGGCCAGGTGGTAGGCCAAAGGGAGATAGTTCTTGGTTGGAGCTAAGGAAGGGCCACTGAAGATGAAGTGCTCTAGCCAAAGATTTAAGAAGGCTGTGTGTTCCTTCTCAGTCACTGGACCTTTTGTTTTCATGTGCTGATTCATGTAAGTACCCCAATTTGTGCAGTTGACTTTGGAAGAGAGCTTGAAGGGAACTTCTGCCATTTTGTGAGCAGCAGGATTGGGGGAGTTAATGTCTAGTCCGGTGATCATGACAACATCTAGCAGAGTGGGAGTCATGGGTCCATGACCAAAAAGGAAACAATTCAGAGCATCAGACCAGAAATAGCCGATGGTTTTCAGAAGATTTTCATCTTTGTTAAGGGGTGACAGTGATAGGCTAAGTGCATCGGCTATATTCAAATCCTGCCATAAGGGCATGTGAGCTTTTGCTATTCTGTTATACCATGTTATCCAGATTTCAGGTGGATTAGGCCAGGCTCTTAAGCAGTCGGCCCAGAGGTTCAAATCGATGTCTTGACTCACAAAAGGAATCCTATTTGCTTCACAAGAGATCAAATCTGTGGGGTTTTCATGAGTTTGTGGGCCAAGACAGAAAGATTTTGGATTGGAGGGATGCGGCAAGAGGATGTCTGACACCTGAAGTTCAGAAGTTCAGAAATATGCGTATGGTGTCATGTTTCAGTTTCAGAAACTTGGTAAGCTGAAGAAAACTGAAAGATTAGGCTGTAGATTACCTTCAGGCCGTGGATTGCCGCATCGTGGACTGCAGAGCTTGACGTTTGAGCTGTAGAATCTGCCATGGTCAGATCTGTTGACTTAGGGTTTGATTGCTGGAGGTTCTGGTTCGAATTCCGGCTGCCTGGATAATTCTTGCTCGGATTTGTAGAGCTTGGTTTTCGAATTACACTCGAGTTTGAGGGTTCGTCGAGTTCGGTTCAGACTGGAAGTGTTATTCTTCTGCTTGTATCTGCTTGGATATTTCCTGGGCTTCTTGCTTGGAGTTTGCAATGGAGGTTTCCTCGGCTTGGATGAGTTCTTTGGTGGTGCGGACCTTTGCTTCGAGTTCCGCCAGTTCTTTCTTCATGAGGTCGAGTCGGTTCGTGTTGGCAGACACGTCAGCTTTGATATCTAGAGTTGCTTTCTTCTGGTTGAGGGCCTTGCACTTTTGGGTAATGTCAGCTTTCAGAGAAGTTTGGGAGCGACGTGCTTCCATCCTTTGTTGTGCTTTACTGACTTCTATCCGAAAGAATGGGAGGTTGCTGGCTGACCAGAGCTTGATTTGCAATGGCTCTGGGAGTTGGGGTTCTATTTGCTCGAAGATGTTCTTTATGTTGCTAGAATCATCAACCAGAGCGGTGATTGGAGCAGATAGAAAATCCTTGATGAGTCGAAGCTGATGTGTCAAGTTAGCCGATTGCTGCGGAGGTAATGCTTTTGCTCCAGGGACAGTCAGACCCATTGATGCTGGGTCGAAGGAAAGTAAACCTAAAATGTCAAAGCTCTGTGGACATTTCTGGAGTTAGAACAATATACATTTATGAAGTTATCGGCTGGTTCAGAATTGGTTTCATGATATTACCTGTTCTGAAGAAGTGTTGGTCGGTTCAGGAGCAATCGTCCCATCAGAGCTGGTATTAGCGTCAAGAGCATCAACCGTATCAGCTTGTTCCTTGCTTGCATCCATCAGTGCATCAGGAGTTACAGCCGTCTCGTGTTGATTCAGGCCTTCTACATTGGAGGTTTCTTCGGCTGCATCCTGGAAATAGAATTACAGTCAACCAAGTACATGTGTATGAAATAAAGAAGAGTTCTTGGGTGATGAGTTACTTGGTTGGTGTTGGACTCTGATGGACTTGGAGGGGATGGTGCTGGTTTCTTGATCACTCGCCTTGTGATCATCTTCCTTTTCTTGGTCAAGACTCGGGGGGCAACTACTGCAGAGGCTGGTCTTCGCCTGGAAGCCGACTGAAGTAAGTCTGGCTGAACAGACATTATCACTTTCTTCATTGGTGGTGATCCTTTGCAGAAAAGTACATCAGGAGCAGTTGGAAGAAAGTGAAATGGTTCCCCAGTACTGGTCGTGGGTTCTGGACCATTTTGTTGCTGCTGACAGGATGAGCAGGTTAAGCCAAGAAAAAGGAGTAAAGGATTTAAAAGAATAAAATGCATAAAATCAGTACCTCTTCCTCGAGGATTACATATTCAGGATCGATTTGCTGCAGTTGAAGACCTAGAGCTTTTCTGAAAATATGAGTTTTCCACATGTTCCACCAAGTATCAAAGCCGATTGATGAGGAGGTGAAAGACAAATCGGCTGGTATTGAAATGTGTTGATTGTCAAACATGCTGTAGCATCTTGAGCTGGTGAGACCATCAGGCAGATCGGCTCTGCTCTCCACCAAGTGGTAAATATGGAAGTGGGGAGGGACCTGTCCTAGGCCAAATTGCCGAGCTGCTATGACTGGCTGGTAAGATTCATAGCCTGGCTTGATGATTCTGTTAGAAGTGTTGATGCCAATGGGGAGGAAGCCAGGTCGAATCATCAAAGAATAAAGATATCGAGTGCTGTCGTCATCGGCAAAGTTGTCTAGTCTGAAGGCAGTTGGGTTCTCAAAGGATTCAGATTCAGTAAATGGGAAGTAGAGAGGGTTGTCCAGTCCTTTGTAGAAGACCCTGAACCAGTTTGCTGCATCTGCCGAATTCAGTTTACTGCCAGGGAGACTGAATAAAGCTTGGCCATAACTAGTACATCTGATTGGTTTGCCATTTTCATCAGGAAAGGAGTTCTTGGTTAGGCTTTGGAAGTTGGGAATATGGTGCTGGAAGTATAGTTGTGCCCACAACTGGATAAACCACCAAGGGCCTCCAGTTCTCAGTTTCTTATGGTTAAGCAAGTTAGATGTCATCAAATGGAGATATCTGTATGTTTCTCCAAGGAAGAGTTTGCCTAGGCCGGTGTGATTACCATGGGCCATGTGGTAGGCCAAAGGGAGATAGTTCTTGGTTGGAGCTAAGGAAGGGCCACTGAAGATGAAGTGCTCTAGCCAAAGATTTAAGAAGGCTGTGTGTTCCTTCTCAGTCACTGGACCTTTTGTTTTCATGTGCTGATTCATGTAAGTACCCCAATTTGTGCAGTTGACTTTGGAAGAGAGCTTGAAGGGAACTTCTGCCATTTTGTGAGCAGCAGGATTGGGGGAGTTAATGTCTAGTCCGGTGATCATGACAACATCTAGCAGAGTGGGAGTCATGGGTCCATGACCAAAAAGGAAACAATTCAGAGCATCAGACCAGAAATAGCCGATGGTTTTCAGAAGATTTTCATCTTTGTTAAGGGGTGACAGTGATAGGCTAAGTGCATCGGCTATATTCAAATCCTGCCATAAGGGCATGTGAGCTTTTGCTATTCTGTTATACCATGTTATCCAGATTTCAGGTGGATTAGGCCAGGCTCTTAAGCAGTCGGCCCAGAGGTTCAAATCGATGTCTTGACTCACAAAAGGAATCCTATTTGCTTCACAAGAGATCAAATCTGTGGGGTTTTCATGAGTTTGTGGGCCAAGACAGAAAGATTTTGGATTGGAGGGATGCGGCAAGAGGATGTCTGACACCTGAAGTTCAGAAGTTCAGAAATATGCGTATGGTGTCATGTTTCAGTTTCAGAAACTTGGTAAGCTGAAGAAAACTGAAAGATTAGGCTGTAGATTACCTTCAGGCCGTGGATTGCCGCATCGTGGACTGCAGAGCTTGACGTTTGAGCTGTAGAATCTGCCATGGTCAGATCTGTTGACTTAGGGTTTGATTGCTGGAGGTTCTGGTTCGAATTCCGGCTGCCTGGATAATTCTTGCTCGGATTTGTAGAGCTTGGTTTTCGAATTACACTCGAGTTTGAGGGTTCGTCGAGTTCGGTTCAGACTGGAAGTGTTATTCTTCTGCGGGTTGCTTCTAGTTTGAATTTCGTCGGCTCTTGGATATTTATGGAAGCCTGATGCGTTGCCATCGGCTTTTTGGAAAATAAACGAAGGCACATGGAATTAAGGGGAATTTGATTTCATTAAAAGGAAATTCATTACAGAAAAAGTTAATTTTACAAAAGGAATTAATCCTTTGGCTTTATGATCCTATTCCTACGATGCTGCCTACATCTACCAGTCGTAGGTGTCTGAACACCTACGGCGCTTCGGGCTTCGCGACGGTGCGTCTCCACCATCGTCGTCGTCGTCGCCGCTGCTGCTGCCATCGTCCTCGGTGCTGCTGCTTTCCTCTTCGCTCCCCTCCATGGGAGCCTTGAGGAACTGATGAGGGTTTCCCCCTGCCGCTGTATCGTCGCTGGAAGAAGAGCCGATCTCTTCGGAGGAGTCGGCTCCTTCCCAGGAGAAGGCGTCATCTTCACTGTTCTCCAGTTCCTCTTGGAAGAGGAACTGGAGGTCTTCCTCTCCTTCAGTCATGGGCTCGTCCTCCTCAGAGGCGATCCCGAAATCGAACTCCTCTGTATCCCAGTGCAGAGGAGCCAGCGCCTCATAGGCTGCTGTCGGGTCCCACTCGGGGGTCGGCTCTCGGCTCTCTGGGATAGAGTCGATGGAGGAGGCCGAGAGGGAAGAAGAAGAAGGGGGAGAGGAGGAGGAAGAAGAGGAGTCTCCAAAAGAGTTGGAGCCGGAAGAAGAAGAGATCGCCATTGCTGGTGGTAAAGGATTGGGGTTTCTGCGCTACTGGTTTTGGGAAGAAGATGGAGTTTTCTGTGGAGAAGAGCCGATTCGGGTGAGATTAAATAGTGAAAAGGTGGAAGATGGATCGGCAGTTTTCACATTCTACGAGGAGCCAGTTGCAGAGATGTTGCGACTTCCTTGGTGGTTGCAATGTGGTTAATGGACATTAACGGGAAGATGAAGCGATCGATTGGTTTTGGAACTATCATTGCCAAAACCAGGGGGCATGTGTTATCGCCATAAATTAACAGGGTTAATTTATGGGCCGAAATCAAGATGGGCTTAAAGCAGAAGACTAAAGAAGGCTTGTAAATCGGCTCCTGCGTGAGCATATGGGCCACATTGGCCGTGTATCCTTAGATTTAGTTTAAGATTAGAGATAGAGTCCAATCGGGACAAGATTAGTTTAGATTGTTTCCCAAGTCTCCGGACTATAAATCAGTCCAGCACGCTCGGTGCAGATGGTGTACCCAGGAGCTTCTGGAGCAGACGCAGAGAAACAAGCGTGGCTGGCAAAGTACGCTACTGGGCCGAGTGCTGAGCCATCGGCCCCAGGAGTTCTTAGTGTGGAGCAGGTCAGCGCAATACTGAGAGACCAGTTCGGCATCCTGCCCAAGAGGAAAGCGATCGGCTATTCCAAGCCGTATCCAAGCGACTATGACTTGATCCCACTGCCACCCAAGTATCGGCTTCCTGAGTTCACCAAGTTCAACGGATCGGAGGGAGCCAGCTCCATCGAGCATGTGAGCCGATACTTAACGCAACTTGGGATGATCTCAGTGTCGGATCCATTGAGGGTCCGGTTCTTCGGCCAATCCCTTACAGGCCCAGCCTTTGGATGGTACGCGTCGCTAGCTCCGGATTCGATTCGGACTTGGAGGCAGCTTGAAGATCAATTCCATACCCAGTACCACTCGGAAGCTGCAGAAGCCGGAATCGCCGACCTCGCTCAAGTCAGGCAGAAGCGAGGAGAGACCGTGTCAGAGTACATACAGCGCTTCAGGGAGGTCAAGAACCGATGCTACTCGTCACGCATCACAAAGAAAGAGGCAGTCGATCTGGCCGTCCTAGGACTTGCTAAGCCGATCAAGGATGCGGCTTTCCAGTTGGAGCTTACATCTCTGGCGCATCTGGTGCAGAAGCTTACCGCATACGAGCATTATCATCCTGAGCTGTACCAGGACAAGTTCAAGCGCCATGTAAACATGGCACAAGCTGAAGAATCTGACGACTCAGGCGAAGAGCAAGAAGTAGCCGTGGCAGAGTGGACCCGGGGGGCAAATCCTGTCCCATGCAAGTGGATCAAGCAGCAGGGGCTTGTGAAGGGCTTCGACTTCGACATAACCAAAACAGAGCAGATATTCGACCTGCTCCTCAAAGAAAAATAGCTGAAGCTCCCAGAAAATCACAAGCTACCGACGGCACAAGAGTTGCAGGGAAGGCTATACTGCAAGTGGTACAACTCGTTTACTCATGCCACTGGCGAATGCAAGCAGTTGCGCCACCAGATCCAATCGGCTATTGAGCAGGGCCGATTAATCCTGGCTCAGCATACTATGAAGGTGGACACAAAGCCCTTCCCACAAGCTAACGTAGTGGAACTGTCAGACTTCAGGTTCAAGGGCCAGGACTTGGCATTCCACATCAACATGGTGGGACCTATGCGCCGCCATGACAAGCAGAGGAGAGAGGCCGCTTCTGGCAAGCGTCCGCAGAAGGAACACGAGTTGGAACAGCAGCATGTGATCGAAGAGCAAGTGCGTCACATCCGCAATCAGCTTCCAGCTTCTAATCGGCTTCTGGAGAAATACCAGTATCAGTACAACCTGCGCCGCCGACGCGAATCGGAAGAAGACGAGTACGAGCACCGCACGGGAAGGACGTTGGGAAGGCGCCAGGCTATACGAGACCACTGGCACTGCCCGTTCTTCAGGTACTGTTGGAACTCCGGCATGAGCCGATTACCTACTATAGATGATTGCTTGGAGTGCAGGCCGCGAGGGCACCAACAGGACAAGACATCGGTGTTCCGGCGTTTGGGGCCCAGGACACGTCAGGACAATCATGTGAGGCGACCATCCAGAGGAAATTCCGAGCCAGAGGAAGAAGACAGGTACCATCGCCCACGGTGGTGTCCTGACGGGCTCAATCGTTCGCAGAAGCGCAGAATACAGCGCTTGCGCAACCTCGAAGACGCAGAAGCAAAGTATCTTGACGTGCTGAAGAAAGCGCGTCCGGATCTCGCGGAGCAAGTTAGGCGACCACAGAGGGAAGTGAGGCGCCCCCCGAGGATGGAGTGGCGCCCCAAGCAGACAAAAGCCGATGAGAAGCCATCGGCTGACGTGAACATGGTGTTCGTGCTCCCGTCGGAGTTTCGAGCACCCCAACCGGAGGAATTGGCCATCGCGCAGCTGGATCTTGGCCCACGGCCAATCATTTTCGAGAAGCCCAAGGAGAAGAGCTACAAACACCTGAAGGGGTTATATCTCAAGGGCTTCATTAACGGCAAACCTAGGAATAGGATGTTGGTCGACACTGGTGCTACAGTGAACCTGATGCCATATTCTGTGCTGCGCCGATTGGGTCGTTCTTCTGCCGACTTGATCAAGACCAATGTGATGCTCAACGACTTTAATGGACAGTCATCAGAGGCGATGGGGGTTCTTAATGTGGAACTGACAGTGGGCCGCAAGACTGTGCCGACGTCATTCTTCATTGTTAACAGCAAGAGCACATACACGGTGCTGCTTGGAAGAGACTGGATTCATGCCAACTGTTGTATCCCTTCCACAATGCACCAGTACCTCGTCCAATGGGAGGGCGATGAAGTAGAGGTGGTCCCTGCAGATGATTCAAGCGAGGTCTCGGTCGCGGATATGAACGCCTGGGATGCGGAAGGACAAGAGCCGATTTCCGGGATCACCCTGGAAGACTGTGATCGGATTGAGGCGACAAAAAACGGGCTGAGGCTGGTCTTATCCACTGGCCTCACAGAATAGATGCGCCCTGGCTAGCTATGGGGTGTAAGGAAAATAGAGAGGCTGATCCCGGCGATCGGCCCCGAAAAATAGAAAAATTCTGTTTTTGGTCGGAATTGTTACATCATGTACGCATGAAGGCCTCCTGTAGCAGTTGGCTATCTATTGACTATTGGGTTCCGAGAAATAATAGAAGCATAGAAGCGGCCAGCCCATGCGGTTGGCCATATTTTTCTTGTCATCTCCCTGTGTTTGCTGCTGACATTGTGGATAGTGAAGATTCGCTCGCATTCGCGGTCGATTTTTTAGATGACGGCAAACTCGGATACGGATTTATGTCAGCTGATGATTTGGAAGAGGTTGACATCGGTCCTGGGGATAAGCCACGGCCGACATTTATCAGCCGTAAGTTGGATCCGGTTTTGCGAGAGGAGATGATCACATTGCTAAAAGAATACCGGGATTGCTTTGCATTTGACTACACGGAAATGCCTGGATTGGATAGAAGCATAGTCGAGCATCGGCTCCCGCTCAAGAAAGGGTTTCGGCCGTTTCAGCAACGAGCACGTCAGATGAAGGCCGAAGTCCTAGAAGAAGTTAAAAAAGAGGTGGAGAAGATGCTGGATGCTGGGTTCATCAGGCCGTGCCAGTATGCAGAATGGATCTCCAGTGTGGTACCGGTACAAAAGAAAGACGGCCGATGGCGTGTCTACGTCGATTTTAGAGATCTCAATAGGGCAACTCCGAAGGATGAATACCCAATGCCTGTTGCAGAGACGTTGATCAACGCCGCTGCTGGCCACAAAATGATGAGTTTCATGGATGGCAACGCCAGTTATAACCAGATCTTCATGGCCCCAGAGGACGTGAACAAGACTGCGTTCAGAGTACCAGGTGCAGTTGGCTTGTTCGAGTACTTGGTTATGACTTTCGGACTGAAAAATGCCGGTGCAACGTACCAACGTGCTATGAATTACATTTTTCATGATCTCATCGGCAAGCTGGTAGAGATCTATATTGATGACGTTGTGGTCAAGTCCAAGTCAATTGCAGGGCATTTAAAAGATTTGCGTCAAGTTTTAGAGCGGACTCGAAGGTTTGGGCTCAAAATGAACCCAAAGAAGTGTGCCTTCGGTGTATCGGCCGGTCAATTTCTGGGATTCCTAGTGCATGAAAGGGGAATCGAGATCGGCCTAAAAAGTCAAGAAGCCGTAAAGATGATGAAGCCACCTACTACAAAGAAGGAGTTACAGAAACTCATCGGTAAAATTAACTTTGTCAGGCGATTTATTTCTAATCTGTCCGGACGTATTGAGCCGTTTATGGGTTTAGTAAAGATCAAATCCGATGATGAGTTTCGCTGGGGGGCAGAACAGCAGCAAGCTTTCGATGAAATCAAAGAATATTTGTCAAAGCCTCCAGTATTGGTTCCTCCTCAGCAAGATAGGCCGTTCTATGTGTACCTATCTGTTGGTGACACTTCCATTGCTTCGGTGCTAGTCCAGAAGCATGATGGCCAGGAGAGGGTGGTTTTCTACCTCAGCAGACGCATGTTAGACGCCGAGACCAGGTATCCTGAAATCGAGAAGCTTTGTCTTTGCTTATACTTTACATGTACAAAGCTTTGCCATATTTTTCTCTCGGCGGAAACAATTGTCATATGCAAATCAGATGTCATAAAACATATGCTGTCGGCTCCTGTCCTGAAAGGCCGACTTGGAAAATGGATGTTTGCATTGTCAGAGTTTGATATCCGATACCAGCCTGCAAAAGCAGTCAAGGGACAAGCACTGGCGGATCTTGTTGCGGACAGGATCAGCACTGATATTGCTGCAGTATTTATTCGTGCTTGGGCTATGTTCTTTGATGGATCGGCTTGTGATGATGGGTGCGGTGTGGGAATTCTGTTGGTCTCGCCTCGTGGGGCGACATATTCCTTTTCCATCAGAATGACTGCCCCATGCACCAATAATTTGGTGGAATATGAAGCCGTTCGCAAAGGGATGGAACTTCTCCTTGAAGTTGGAGCAGAGGCGGTGGAAATTTTTGGGGACTCAAAATTGGTGATTTCTCAGCTCACGGAGGAATATAGGTGTGAGAGCGAGGCTCTTTTCCCAAAATGGATGCAGTGCCATGAGTTGATGTCACGATTCAGGTACATCAATTTCCACTGGATACGCAGGACTCTGAACAATGAAGCCAATGATTTGGCACAGATGGCTTCCGGGTACAAGGAAGCAGCCGATGGGGTCGACGTGGAGGTTCAGTTTCTTGAACCCGGAGACTGGAGAGCCGATATCTTCAATTACTTGAAGGATTCGGCTCGGGGGGCACCCAGAAGGATAAGACTCAAGGCCATGAAGTACGTTCTGATAGGGGATGACATTTTCTACAGGACCTTGGAAGGACTACTGCTCAAATGCCTGGGACCTTCAGAGTCAAATCGGCTCTTGCATGATGTTCATGAAGGAGCCTGCGGTACTCACCAATCGGCTCATAAGATGAAATGGCTGATTAGGCGATCGGGTTATTACTGGCCTACTATGCTTGAAGATTGTTTCAAATATTACAAGGGATGTCAAGCATGTCAGAGGTTTGGTAAAATTCAGATAGTGCCAGCATCAATGATGAATCCTATCATCAAACCTTGGCCATTCAGAGGATGGGGCATGGACATGATTGGACAGATCAACCCGACGTCTAGCAAGGGTCACCAATGGGCCTTAGCTGCCACAGATTATTTCACAAAGTGGGTAGAGGCAGTGCCCATGAGGACAGTAGCATCGAGATATGTGATCAGCTTTGTCAAAGAACACATCATTCATAGATTTGGGATCCCTCAGACCATTACGACCAATGGAGGATCGGTCTTTATATCAGAGGAATTCAGAAAGTTTGCCGATGACATGGGGATTAAGCTGATCAGATCATCTCCGTATTATGCCCAAGCTAATGGACAAGCTGAGGCATCCAACCAGAGCCTTATCAAGCTCATAAAGAGAAAGATTGATGAATACCATAGGCGTTGGCATGAGGTGTTATCAGAAGCTTTGTGGGCATATCGTATTTCGTGTCATGGGTCCACCAAGACGTCGCCGTACCATCTAGTCTACGGCCAGGATGCTGTGCTACCATGGGAAATCACGGCTGGATCAAGGCGTGTTGAGTTTCAGAATGATCTATCTGCTGAACAGTATGCAGCCTTGATGAACGATAATGTGGAGGACCTGACAGAGCTAAGGCTTTGGTCATTGGAAAAAATCAAAGAGAACAAAGCTAAGGTTGCCCGTGCATACAACAAGAAGGTCAAGCCTAAAGATTTCCGAGTCGGAGATTTGGTTTGGGAGGCGGTATCGCCATTGGGAACTAAAGACGAAAAGTTTGGTAAATGGTCTCCAACTTGGCATGGGCCGTATAAGGTTGATCAGGTTTTGCCTGGGAATGCATACATGCTCGAGGAAATGGACGGCGTCAAGTTTCCCGTTGCTGTCAATGGTCAGCATCTCAAGAAGTATGTCCCGAGCATGTGGGAAGCCGAGTAACGAAAAGCCGATGAGATCCATCTGGCTGCAGTGTAATAGGCCAACACGTTGAGTTGGCCGCGCAAAAAAAAAAGAATCATGAAAGGCCAACACGTTGAGTTGGCCAGTAAAAAAAAATCATCATGACAGGCCAACACTTTGAGTTGGCTAGTGAAATATATGAAAAGCGAACAGCCGATGTGTGGCCATCGACTTAAGATGTTTTTAAAGAACAGTTACGAGTTTCAAGTTAACAGGCAGTACTAATTCTCTCTTGAGCCTATCTACTGGTTCAGGAATTCCTCTATGGCATGGATGGCTTTAGTACGGATGGCGTCTGCTCGTGCTACAATCGCTTCGTCATCCTTGTCATCGCCTGTAACTATCTGCCGACTCAAGGTGCTGATCTCTGCAAACTCTGTTTGTATCTGCTTGGATATTTCCTGGGCTTCTTGCTTGGAGTTTGCAATGGAGGTTTCCTCGGCTTGGATGAGTTCTTTGGTGGTGCGGACCTTTGCTTCGAGTTCCGCCAGTTCTTTCTTCAGGAGGTCGAGTCGGTTCGTGTTGGCAGACACGTCAGCTTTGATATCTAGAGTTGCTTTCTTCTGGTTGAGGGCCTTGCACTTTTGGGTAATGTCAGCTTTCAGAGAAGTTTGGGAGCGACGTGCTTCCATCCTTTGTTGTGCTTTACTGACTTCTATCCGAAAGAATGGGAGGTTGCTGGCTGACCAGAGCTTGATTTGCAATGGCTCTGGGAGTTGGGGTTCTATTTGCTCGAAGATGTTCTTTATGTTGCTAGAATCATCAACCAGAGCGGTGATTGGAGCAGATAGAAAATCCTTGATGAGTCGAAGCTGATGTGTCAAGTTAGCCGATTGCTGCGGAGGTAATGCTTTTGCTCCAGGGACAGTCAGACCCATTGATGCTGGGTCGAAGGAAAGTAAACCTAAAATGTCAAAGCTCTGTGGACATTTCTGGAGTTAGAACAATATACATTTATGAAGTTATCGGCTGGTTCAGAATTGGTTTCATGATATTACCTGTTCTGAAGAAGAAGTGTTGGTCGGTTCAGGAGCAATCGTCCCATCAGAGCTGGTATTAGCGTCAAGAGCATCAACCGTATCAGCTTGTTCCTTGCTTGCATCCATCAGTGCATCAGGAGTTACAGCCGTCTCGTGTTGATTCAGGCCTTCTACATTGGAGGTTTCTTCGGCTGCATCCTGGAAATAGAATTACAGTCAACCAAGTACATGTGTATGAAATAAAGAAGAGTTCTTGGGTGATGAGTTACTTGGTTGGTGTTGGACTCTGATGGACTTGGAGGGGATGGTGCTGGTTTCTTGATCACTCGCCTTGTGATCATCTTCCTTTTCTTGGTCAAGACTCGGGGGGCAACTACTGCAGAGGCTGGTCTTCGCCTGGAAGCCGACTGAAGTAAGTCTGGCTGAACAGACATTATCACTTTCTTCATTGGTGGTGATCCTTTGCAGAAAAGTACATCAGGAGCAGTTGGAAGAAAGTGAAATGGTTCCCCAGTACTGGTCGTGGGTTCTGGACCATTTTGTTGCTGCTGACAGGATGAGCAGGTTAAGCCAAGAAAAAGGAGTAAAGGATTTAAAAGAATAAAATGCATAAAATCAGTACCTCTTCCTCGAGGATTACATATTCAGGATCGATTTGCTGCAGTTGAAGACCTAGAGCTTTTATGAAAATATGAGTTTTCCACATGTTCCACCAAGTATCAAAGCCGATTGATGAGGAGGTGAAAGACAAATCGGCTGGTATTGAAATGTGGAGATTGTCAAACATGCTGTAGCATCTTGAGCTGGTGAGACCATCAGGTAGATCGGCTCTGCTCTCCACCAAGTGGTAAATATGGAAGTGGGGAGGGACCTGTCCTAGGCCAAATTGCCGAGCTGCTATGACTGGCTGGTAAGATTCATAGCCTGGCTTGATGATTCTGTTAGAAGTGTTGATGCCAATGGGGAGGAAGCCAGGTCGAATCATCAAAGAATAAAGATATCGAGTGCTGTCGTCATCGGCAAAGTTGTCTAGTCTGAAGGCAGTTGGGTTCTCAAAGGATTCAGATTCAGTAAATGGGAAGTAGAGAGGGTTGTCCAGTCCTTTGTAGAAGACCCTGAACCAGTTTGCTGCATCTGCCGAATTCAGTTTACTGCCAGGGAGACTGAATAAAGCTTGGCCATAACTAGTACATCTGATTGGTTTGCCATTTTCATCAGGAAAGGAGTTCTTGGTTAGGCTTTGGAAGTTGGGAATATGGTGCTGGAAGTATAGTTGTGCCCACAACTGGATAAACCACCAAGGGCCTCCAGTTCTCAGTTTCTTGTGGTTGAGCAAGTTAGATGTCATCAAATGGAGATATCTGTATGTTTCTCCAAGGAAGAGTTTGCCTAGGCCGGTGTGATTACCATGGGCCATGTGGTAGGCCAAAGGGAGATAGTTCTTGGTTGGAGCTAAGGAAGGGCCACTGAAGATGAAGTGCTCTAGCCAAAGATTTAAGAAGGCTGTGTGTTCCTTCTCAGTCACTGGACCTTTTGTTTTCATGTGCTGATTCATGTAAGTACCCCAATTTGTGCAGTTGACTTTGGAAGAGAGCTTGAAGGGAACTTCTGCCATTTTGTGAGCAGCAGGATTGGGGGAGTTAATGTCTAGTCCGGTGATCATGACAACATCTAGCAGAGTGGGAGTCATAGGTCCATAACCAAAAAGGAAACAATTCAGAGCATCAGACCAGAAATAGCCGATGGTTTTCAGAAGATTTTCATCTTTGTTAAGGGGTGACAGTGATAGGCTAAGTGCATCGGCTATGTTCAAATCCTGCCATAAGGGCATGTGAGCTTTTGCTATTCTGTTATACCATGTTATCCAGATTTCAGGTGGATTAGGCCAGGCTCTTAAGCAGTCGGCCCAGAGGTTCAAATCGATGTCTTGACTCACAAAAGGAATCCTATTTGCTTCACAAGAGATCAAATCTGTGGGGTTTTCATGAGTTTATGGGCCAAGACAGAAAGATTTTGGATTGGAGGGATGCGGCAAGAGGATGTCTGACACCTGAAGTTCAGAAGTTCAGAAATATGCGTATGGTGTCATGTTTCAGTTTCAGAAACTTGGTAAGCTGAAGAAAACTGAAAGATTAGGCTGTAGATTACCTTCAGGCCGTGGATTGCCGCATCGTGGACTGCAGAGCTTGACGTTTGAGCTGTAGAATCTGCCATGGTCAGATCTGTTGACTTAGGGTTTGATTGCTGGAGGTTCTGGTTCGAATTCCGGCTGCCTGGATAATTCTTGCTCGGATTTGTAGAGCTTGGTTTTCGAATTACACTCGAGTTTGAGGGTTCGTCGAGTTCGGTTCAGACTGGAAGTGTTATTCTTCTGCGGGTTGCTTCTAGTTTGAATTTCGTCGGCTCTTGGATATTTATGGAAGCCTGATGCGTTGCCATCGGCTTTTTGGAAAATAAACGAAGGCACATGGAATTAAGGGGAATTTGATTTCATTAAAAGGAAATTCATTACAGAAAAAGTCGATTTTACAAAAGGAATTAATCCTTTGGCTTTATGATCCTATTCCTGCGATGCTGCCTACATCTACCAGTCGTAGGTGTCTGAACACCTACGGCGCTTCGGGCTTCGCGACGGTGCGTCTCCACCATCGTCGTCGTCGTCGCCGCTGCTGCTGCCATCGTCCTCGGTGCTGCTGCTTTCCTCTTCGCTCCCCTCCATGGGAGCCTTGAGGAACTGATGAGGGTTTCCCCCTGCCGCTGTATCGTCGCTGGAAGAAGAGCCGATCTCTTCGGAGGAGTCGGCTCCTTCCCAGGAGAAGGCGTCATCTTCACTGTTCTCCAGTTCCTCTTGGAAGAGGAACTGGAGGTCTTCCTCTCCTTCAGTCATGGGCTCGTCCTCCTCAGAGGCGATCCCGAAATCGAACTCCTCTGTATCCCAGTGCAGAGGAGCCAGCGCCTCATAGGCTGCTGTCGGGTCCCACTCGGGGGTCGGCTCTCGGCTCTCTGGGATAGAGTCGATGGAGGAGGCCGAGAGGGAAGAAGAAGAAGGGGGAGAGGAGGAGGAAGAAGAGGAGTCTCCAAAAGAGTTGGAGCCGGAAGAAGAAGAGATCGCCATTGCTGGTGGTAAAGGATTGGGGTTTCTGCGCTACTGGTTTTGGGAAGAAGATGGAGTTTTATGTGGAGAAGAGCCGATTCGGGTGAGATTAAATAGTGAAAAGGTGGAAGATGGATCGGCAGTTTTCACATTCTACGAGGAGCCAGTTGCAGAGACATTGCGTCTTCCTTGGTGGTTGCAATGTGGTTAATGGACATTAACAGGAAGATGAAGCGATAGATTGGTTTTGGAACTATCATTGCCAAAACCAGGGGGGCATGTGTTATCGCCATAAATTAACAGGGTTAATTTATGGGCCGAAATCAAGATGGGCTTAAAGCAGAAGACTAAAGAAGGCTTGTAAATCGGCTCCTGCGTGAGCATATGGGCCACATTGGCCGTGTATCCTTAGATTTAGTTTAAGATTAGAGATAGAGTCCAATCGGGACAAGATTAGTTTAGATTGTTTCCCAAGTCTCCGGACTATAAATCAGTCCAGCACGCTCGGTGCAGATGGTGTACCCAGGAGCTTCTGGAGCAGACGCAGAGAAACAAGCGTGGCTGGCAAAGTACGCTACTGGGCCGAGTGCTGAGCCATCGGCCCCAGGAGTTCTTAGTGTGGAGCAGGTCAGCGCAATACTGAGAGACCAGTTCGGCATCCTGCCCAAGAGGAAAGCGATCGGCTATTCCAAGCCGTATCCAAGCGACTATGACTTGATCCCACTGCCACCCAAGTAACGGCTTCCTTAGATTTAGTTTAAGATTAGAGATAGAGTCCAATCAGGACAAGATTAGTTTAGATTGTTTCCGAAGTCTCGCTTGTTATTCGTAAGAGAGCATCATCACGACTCGCAAACAACAACTCTCGGCGCATCGCCACCCCTAACTCTAGGGTTTCATCCAAGTAAGTGCCATGCTGCCCTGATCGCTTCTTGCGATCAGGGCAGTATTGTTCTTGCTTTTACCTTGGTATTACTCGTACTGAAGCGTTTTTGATGGCGAGTAGTACTAGTTATCTTGATGTTCGTAGCGTGGCTATTAGTAGATCCATTGTGCTTTGTTGCTTATCATCTACGAATATCATGTTGTCTCTGTGCAGTCACGTTCCAATCTCATGCTAGTTCTTATCGCATAGAATTAGTCGCACAGGGACAACATCCTGCTTCTTTCATGTTTAGTAGATCCGATCTGTTGTGGTTTGCTCTTATCTTAAGAGTTGGCATAATATCTGTTAGGTTAGGCCTTGCAAACGGATTGGATGATCTGGTGGCGTAGTAGATGCTTTATCTTAGCCTTAATAGGGATTGTTCCGGGAATCGGCTCTTGCTAGTTCTTAGGCCTCTGTTTTAGGTTATGGTTCAGTTGTTTGTTACGTTCGCTAGGCCTAGTCACGTGTAGGATGTTCCGATCTAGCAGTGAAGCTGTTACCATCGTGGATTAAGGTCAATTAGATTTGGTTGAAGCAGTTTTATAGTGATTTACTCTATTTGTCATATCCGGATACAATCAGATCCCGTCTGACACCGGGACTCGATCGGCTCTTCAAAGCCGATGCAAGAGTCGTCCCGGGGAGCCGACCACGGCTCGGACTTACGTTTACACGTGTCTTTGTATGCAGGAAACTGTTCGGAGCACGTCTGCACCCTCCTGATCGGGTATAGGTCAGGTGGCACACCCGGTTTTGATACCTCCTCCGGGCGCGTGACGGAATTTGCGGGCCGTCGACGAGGGAGCAGTGCCTCTAGCGCCCTAGCGACCTCCCGGCTCTTCGTGTTGCCCGTCGTTGCTCGCCGGTGGGTTTCGGACGACAACACATTCCGGACAAGTCGAAACAAATCTTTTCGCATCTTCATGCATCTCGGGCCAATAGAATCCACTAGCCCATACCTTAGCTTGAGTTCTAAAGTGCCCATAATGTCCTCCATATCCCGACGAGTGACACTTTCTTAGAACTTCTTCACGTTCCTCCCTCGGTATGCATCTTCTTAGGACCCCATCTTCTCCATATCTATATAAGTATGGTGGATCCCAATAGTATTTTCTTCTTTCCGCGATCACTCTTTTCTTTGCATTCTTGTCCAAGTGATCCAAGGGCATCCCTTTTATTGCCCTTATTATTTCATTCATCCAACTATCTTTGTCGAGAATTCTATACAGGTGATCATCTCTCATTTGATCCTCGATAGGTTCTTTTCCATCATCTCCATGGTTCATCCTTGATAGGTGGTCAGCCACAACATTTTCTGCCCCTTTCTTGTCCCTTATCTCCACATCGAATTCTTGTAGCAATAGGATCCATCGAATCAAATGTGGTTTAGCATCTTTCTTGGACAAGAGATACTTGATTGCCGCATGGTCGGTATAAACTATCACCTTTGAATTTACTATGTATGATCTGAATTTTTCGAAGGCGAATACCACGGCAAGCAATTCTTTCTCCGTTGTTGCATAATTAAATTGGGCTTCATTGAGAGTCTTGCTTGCGTAGTAGATAGCATTTACCTTTCCCTCTTTCCTTTGTCCAAGAACGGCTCCTACGGCGTAGTCGCTTGCATCACACATGATTTCAAAGGGTAGATTCCAATCCGGAGGTTGCATGATAGGAGCACTTATGAGAGATTGCTTGAGTGTTCGAAATGCGTGAAGACAATCACTATCGAAGATGTATTCCACATCTATTTGGAGAAATTGTGTCAATGGCTTGGTGATTTTCGAAAAATCCTTTATAAACCTCCTATAGAATCCGGCATGACCGAGGAAGCTCCTCAAAGATTTGATGTCCGTAGGTGGTGGCAACTTCTCCACGGTTTCTATTTTTGTTCTGTCCACCTCTATCCCTCTCTCGGAGATAACATGACCGAGAACAATTCCTTCTTTCACCATGAAATGACACTTCTCCCAATTAAGCACAAGATCAACCTCTCCACATCTTTTAAGAACTTTCTCTAAATTTCCCAAGCAATTATCAAAGCTAGTACCATGCACCGAGAAATCATCCATGAATACCTCCATAATCTCTTCTATGAAATCTGAAAATATAGCCATCATGCACCTTTGAAAAGAAGCGGGCGCATTGCACAATCCAAAAGGCATCCTCCGATATGCAAAAGTTCCATACGGGCAAGTAAATGTGGTCTTATGTTGATCATCCGGATGAATAGGTATCTAGAAGAATCCCGAGTATCCATCAAGGTAACAAAAGTGTGAATGCTTTGCCAACCTTTCTAGCATCTCGTCAATGAATGGTAGTGGAAAATGATCCTTCCTCGTTGCCTTATTCAATTTTCTATAATCGATGCACATCCTCCATCCCATGATGGTTCTTTGCGGTATCAATTGCTCCTTCTCATTTTTCACAACCGTGAGTCCTCCTTTCTTCGGAACGCAATGCACGGGGCTTACCCATTCACTATGTGGCACGGGGTATATTATTCCGGCATTCAACAATTTGATAACCTCCTTCTTCACCACATCACGCATAGCATGGCTCAACCTTCTTTGATGCTCTACGACTGGCTTGTATTGCTCCTCGAGTTGTATACGATGTGTGCAAAAAGCGGGGCTAATACCTTTCAAGTCGTTAATCGAGTAGCCGATCACCTTTTTATGCTTCTTCAATAAATTCAGCAACTTCTCCGTCTCTTCCGGGCTCAATTCGTCGCTAATAATCACCGGAAAAGTCTTGCCATCTCCCAAAAATTCATATTTCAATCCCTTGGGGAGTGGCTTCATCTCAACATCGGGCGCACCATCCTCTTCTTGATCTAACTCTCCAATGTCTTCAAATTTTTCTTCCTCCAAATTCCCGTGTTGCGGCTTCAACTCTTCCATTGTTTCCACTAGTTCTCCGTCTTGATCATCTTGAGCGTCTTCATTCTCCAAAGTGCGTTGGAGAGGATCCCTGAAAGAATCAATGGAACGAATGCTCTCTACCTCTTCATTATCAAGAGGTAGAGGTGAAACAAAAGACGGTTTTGAATGAAATTCGAATGAGCGCTTTTCTCCATCTAGGTCAAAAGTGGCAATCCCTTTTCCAACATCTAGAACAGCATTTACTAATTTGAGAAAGGGTTTTCCAAGGATTATGCCTTCATGCTCATCATCACTAGCATTAATCACAAAAAAGTCGGTAGGAATTTTTTTACCCGCTATGGCAACATTTAGATTTCTAAGCACTCCTAGCGGTTTGATTAATCTACCATCTCCCATGATCAATTTAATGATTGTGGCATCTAGGTTTGATGTTTTGTTAAAAAGCTCAACGTAAACCTTGGAACTCAGCACACTAACATGGGCGCCAACGTCACATAAAACATTGCAACATTCTATTCCTTCTATCATGCAATCAACACGAGGTGTGGGTGATGGATTACCTTCACCTTGATCGCTTCCAATCGCATATACTTGGGCTATGTGCGCGTAGGGTGACGATTCCGAGTTCACTCCTAGGGTCCTTTTGATCTCCAGCACTTCGTCTAAGTCAATCTCTTCCTCTTTTTCTTCAAAAAGTTTCCGAATAATATCACCGGCCGATTCCTTGCCAAATGTATATCCCATGTGATTATCCAGCGGGAAATCTTCCGCTATCACCTTCGCCATTCCTCGCTGATTTGGATGCGGTCTTGCTTTGTCGAACAATCTTCCGAAGTCAATTGGTATCCAATCCATTTGCTTGAATTCCCTTAGCGATTTGGCGGTGCCCATGGTTCTTCCTTTCTTTTCCGGGTCGTCTTTCGTTGCACTCCGGATTGATGCTTCTTCATCGTGGTTTGTCTCTATGACTTTCCCATGCTTCGGTTGTTCTTCCCTCACTTCCGATGTCTCTTTTCTGAAAATTCCAGCAAGCACCCGCACTTGAGATTCTTCCTCGGAGCTTGCTGAACATCGTTTTCCCCAATCTCTTCGCATGGCCGCACCCTTGCTGATTTTTTTGTAGGAGTTGGGTGGCTTCCATGAGTGTTTTCTCCACGAGATCTCCTCCTGCACACATTTGAACAAATTGTATGCACTCGGGGGTTAGGGAAAAATAAAAAGTATGCAAGAGTACTTCACCGGAAAATCCGAGCTTCGGTCCTTGTTCAATCAATCCATTGAATCTATCCCATGCTTGATCTATCCCTTCTTCTTCTCCTTGCGCGAAGTTGATCACTTGCTTCCGAATATGTTGAACCTTGCTTAACGGAAAGAACCGCTCGCAAAATTTCTTCGTCAAGTCATCCCAATTTCCTTTTACCTCGAAGGATGCAAGTGCAAACCATCTTCTCGCTTCTTCCGCAAGTGAGTATGGGAAAAGATTCCATCTAAACCAAGCTAGCGGAACTCCGTCTTGTTGTACCGTATTGCATAGCATTGTGAATCACTTGATATGTCTATATGGGTTGTCCGTCTCTTCTCCTCTAAAGGGGTTTGCCGCCGCCATCTTGATGATTTGAGGCTTGATTTCGTACTCGGTGGCTCGCAACACCGAATCTGATTTTTGCATGTCGAAGTCCTCCGATCGCGGGTTTGCATAATCCCTTAGTGATTTTTCTCCTTCCTCCACGTGTTGAATGAGATGGCCCATCTAGACAATCAAAATAAAAAAACAAAAACAAAATTTTTCTAGAGAAAAAGGTTGGGTGTTAGTAACCAACAAAATTAATACAAAGTTAAACGTAGCACAATCGCTTGTTCCCCGGCAACGGCGCTAGAAAAGCTTGTTGACACTTCTTAAAGCGCCAATTTACGTTCCGCAAGCGCACGGATCATGTAGCTTTTCCCTTAGATTATTCCCCCAAGGTTTATCAATCCACGGAACAAGTGTATTACTATGCTTAACTAAGCACTAATGATGTTGGTAAAAGATCTATATTGAGTGTTTGAGTGTGAAATAGATCTAATCTAACCAATCTAATCTAATCTAGACTAGTGAGCAATGATAGATCTGTGCACAAGATATGAAGAGCATTTGTCCATAGGGTCTAGGATCACTAGAGATGTAATCGCCAAGCAACGAAGAACAGATCTAATCTACCAAAGATGTGTTCCAAGATCAAAACCTTTCCCTCCCGCATACTGTCACTACACGAGGATAATCGGTAACGAATCAACAAGAACACGATAGTTGATGTAATCTAAGTAAACCATGCAAGAGCAAAGCAAACCCAAAGCCAAGCCACGAACTATTAGGCATCAAAGCATCATCAACAAGAATCGTGATAGATCAATCTCATAAAGGATTCGGCAATTACAACTCAAGATCTCCTTACAACCCCATGAACAAACAAGGACTTTACCCCATGAAGCTAAGCGAAGCGTAGTCGATCATGGTGGTGAAATCTCCGGCAAGGGATGGATCCCTTGCTGTCCTCCAACTTGCAGCGGCGCCAAGGGACGATGAGGCCTCCGGTGTCGCCTTTCTCTTTTGTCTAACTCGAATGGATCTCTGAAACTCGTCTCTGGATGCCCCCTGCGATGATCCTCTCTTTGATGGCGGCTTCAGGGTATTTATAGGCAGATATGGTCGGTGGTTTTGGTAAAACGTAGATTAGGGTTGACGCATACTTCGTGCTGAAGAAAACCGAGACCGATTGGACTCCGAAAAGGGCTAGGCCGGCCGGCCCAAGGACTCCAGGCCGGCCGGCCTGGGCCTTTTCTGGCCCCTTTCGATCCCATCTTTTGCGTGTTGAATCTTCGTCTTATTCCTCATCTTAGCCCAGTTGTAACCATGCGTCAAAACATCTCCGAAATTGTCCAATTTCCTGTCAAAATGCAACATACTCCAAAATCCAGGACAAAATCGAAAACGGTCAAGTTCGGGTGCCAAGTGGCGGGTTAGTATATGAATCATCCCGAAGAATTTACCAAAACAACTCCTAATCATATAGTAAAATGGGTACTTAAGGAACGCCAACAGGGATCTCCTTCCCCAACTATACCCTGCGATCCCCGGCGCTCGCCCTTTAATTGGCCCCCCTTTGACCCTCATCAATCACAAGGCGCCGCGTAACCCTAGCCGCCGCCTCCCCATCGTTCCGCCGGCGCAGAAGCTCTGCTCCACCCCGGCCATGCCACACCGCCACGCCCCTACGCCTGCAAACCACCGCAACAGTTCCGCCGCGCACCCAGGATCCTCGCCAGGCCCTTCTTCCCCGACCTCGGCCTGTGCAGCGCCGGAATTGCCCCGGCGTACCACCGCGGGTGAGTCTCGCCGCCGCCGAATTTCCTCGCCGCTATTGACGTTCCTGCCCTCCCTGACCGCGTTCCACTTCTGCAGTACCTAGGCGCTTTGATTCGAGGGGATCCAAGCCCGGAGGAGCCCAGCGCCGCTCGGACCGCGAAGCTCCAGCCGCGAACCGCCGAATCGACCTCGCCGCCGACGTCCCTCTGCGCCACGCCCCCGCCTGATCCTAGTACTCGGTGAGCATCATGTCGGCCCCTCCTTTCTTTTGCGCTGTATAATTAAGCCCGTAGCCCACGTCCATGCCTAGAACACCACCCACCGGCAAACCACGGCCACCAGCGCCACCCTGCATAGCCGCACGCCACGATAGTGCCCCTACGTGCCTCCTAGTGCCCCTGGACGAGTTCGCCTTGCCACGCACTCGCTCCTCGACCAAACCCCAGCCGGATCCGAGCCCCAGAACCACGCGAACACGTGCGCCGGTGATGCGCCACTGTGCAGAGCTGCCGCCACCTTCGCTAGCACCGCCACGAACCTCCCCGAGGCCCGCAATGGTCCCAGGTGGACTACACGTGCCGCGTAGGTCACCCCAGAACCAAATACGGGTCGATTTGACCCCCGGACGGCCAAGTTTGGCCAAGTCCGGCGAGCTCCCGCGCAGCACCGCCGCGGAACTTCTGTTCCGGCGACCCAGCGCCGCCGCCCACGCCCACATCCTCCCTGAGCCGCCCGATCTCGAGCGAACGTCCCAGATTAGATCGTTCCCCCGATTAGATCCAAACCGCTAGGACAAGATCCAATGGCTGAGATCCACCCGTACCCCTTCGGCCTGGACTTTTTGCTAAAGAGTCCCTGCACTTTTGGGAATCAACCCGCGGTCCTTACCTGTACAAAAGAATTTCCAGTTATACCCAGGTTTTAACGTTTAGGCCCCTAAATTTATTTAATATAGAACCCGCCGTCCTGATGAGGTCTTTTTGCACGTCAGCCCTCGGACCTTTCCAGATTTTACATTTTAGTCCTCGGTTTTGCCCAAAAAACCCCTGGAACTCCAGTCTTCTTGCAAATAGGTCCCTGGAACTTGTTTTAGGCCTAGAATTTGCGTTTTAACTACGTTTTAGGCGTTCTTTATGTCCACGCGATCGTTGTAACATGTAGAATAGTTATAGACTAGTTTAGTGTGCTATTTTTATGTACTAATGTACTGTTTCTTAGCTTTTGTTAGTGTTTGCTTGTATGCTTATTGTTGTGCATTGTTTTGGCCATGTGTTCGTGAGTAGACGTTGATCCATCTGAGGAGCCCCAGTACCAGTACCAAGATCCATCTTCCTACCAGATTGAGCAGCAGCAAGAGCAGTACGAGGAAGGCAAGTATAACATGAACAACTCCTATCGCTTTAATTACAATTTCATACTGCATTTTAATATTGTATGCCTATAAGGACTTTCCTAGCCACTTTATATCCTTTATATAATTACCTTGGGTTGCATTTTGGTTAGTTGTGCTAGGTGCCGCGCTATAACACACTTGGTCCTTTTTAATTAATTTGATTAATGGTTTATGCAACTTAATTCTGGGAGTGGCCCTCTGTGCTTCGTGCTTGGGTGGCTCACGTCTCATTAAAATATGTTTTGTTAGAAATATGGTTTAGGGGGCCAGCACGGTGCTTAGTGCTTGGTTGGCCACTCTCCACAAGACTGGAATGGGACGGTCTTGGCGTAATAATTAGGTCTTTTTGGTTTGGAGTAACTTACCTGCGGGGCAGGGGTGGTAAGCTTCTATGCCCCTCGTGCTGAGTGGCCTCGTCTATGCTTCGTGTCTTGACGCCCACTAGACCTGCTTCATAGTCGCCGATCCACCCTCGCGGTTACTCCTTACCAACGAGATTCTTTGTAAAGGCCTCGTAGTGAGTCGCTAGTCATCTCACCTAAGTAAGTGTGATGAACAACTAGCGTAGCTCACGACTTGTGGGTAAAGATGTGCAACCTCTGCAGAGTGTAAAACTGGTATACTAGCCGTGCTTACGGTCATGACGGCCTAGATCCTCCTTTTGATTAGTGGGGTTATCTTCCTTTGACGAGGCAGGTTTCCCCGGGTGGTTTGGTTTGGTTTGGTTCTCAGTAGTAACATGATTAATTTTGATTAATTACTATGTAACTGGGTTTATGGTAATTCATCAACTTGTAGTAATTAGCTTTAATAAAATTTTGCCAAGATTTAAAAGCTAATGCAGTTGAGTCAGCCAACCTTAGAGCCTCATAGTTTGTGTTATACTTGTTGAGTACAAGTTGTGTACTCACTCTTGCCTACTCTACTCTTTTTCCTCTTGGGGACACTCTACTGCTGCCCAGTTCCTGCCGACGCGAGGGAGTTCGCTCAGCGCTACCAGGACTACGAGGACTTCTAGCCAATGAAGAGGGCCTAATATAATCCTCTCGTAGCTCACCAATAGCATGAAGTACTTTGTTAAAATAACGACTGACCGTTTCTCCGGATATACAAAATTGGTTGCAATTACTCTATTCCTAACATTATGTCCAATAGTATGTAGAAATATTGCCACTTGCTGCTCAATACACATATGAACGGTATCTTCAAGTAAAGCATGATCTCTAAACAACTGACAAAACCGAAAGAAACGTGCTTTGTTCATTCTCAGCATGTTTACACAAGTTGTGTCATTCCTCCAAATTTTTTCATTCAGGTACGCAATCCTCTTCCTATCCCTCTCAAACATTGGGGCATAAGTAATCCCTTCCCTTCTTGCCACTCGTTTTCTTTTCCTAGACCGGCCAATAATTGCCATGGCCGACAAGAACCAATATGAAGCAGCAGCACAAATGAATACCTTGGTCCTCTTATCCATCAACATACCACAAATTCAAAGTGTGACTACAAATGACCTAGCAAAAAAACCATCTAGGGTTTCCATGTACTAACACAAATCCACCATGGATCTACATCAAACATCTTTGACACATGAACAAGAATGAACAATCCAGCATGGATCTAGAAGAAATAGCAGTGGATTTTCCTTAGCAATGGAAGGGACCTGTGGAGGGAGGGGACTGGTGTAACGCCCTGCCTCGCGGAGAGTCCACTTGGTACAGCGGACGGTCCGCGACGCGCTCTGCTTCATCTACTTCATGATCGAGGATCATCGGTTGTCGCCACGTGCCGGCCATCGAGCTTTTCCCCGACCACCCTGTACGCCACATTGAAGGCGAGCCCATCCTCCTCACCCACCCGTTCCCACTCCCTCGCTCTCTCTCTCTCTCTCTCTCTCTCTCTCTCTCTCTCTCTCTCTCTCTCTCTCTCTCTCTCGGTTCACTCTCCCTCTCCCTCCCGACACCATGGGCGACGCTTGAGCGCCTCCCCTTCGCCGGCCAAATCCGCGAACTTCCCTACATGGATTTCAAATCCACCGCACACAGAGCTCAACCACCTCTCTAGCTTCCTCCTCAACCCCTCAAACCCTAACCATGACCTCCACCTCACCGGGAATCCCGGATTCCCCGGCCGCCAGTTCGAGTTTCGCCCAAACTCGACCTCGCCGTGGAACTCCATCGTCCGGCCACCGTTTCTTCCATTCAAGGGCTCGAATCGACTGTAAGTAAGCCGCTAATGCTTGTGCTCCCCTCGTTCCTCCACGTTCTAGTGGTTTCCACGCACGTTCTCAACAAAGTCGTTGTTGACTGCCATGGGCTGCATGTTGCCGACTAGGTTAGGCTTGATTTCTTTGCGTGCGTCACCCATGCCCGTGTGCGCCTCGTCCAGTAGATGGTGTAGTGCTAGGCTCGCCGTCGGTCGGGCCACCATCAGCGGGAACGGCATGCCGCGTTGCCGCACCAGCCTCACTGGCGGCGGCGCGCAGTGTCTAAAGATATGAATCGCGGACGGTTCGCCTAGGAGGGTCGGACAGTCTGCAGGTCAAGGTAGAAGTTGTCCAGAGACGATGTTGTCTCTGGTGGGGTTCGTAGGGTTGAACTGCGGACGGTCCGCTATTGGAGAGCGGACAGTCCGCCGTAGAGTCTAGAATTTTGTCCGGAGACGTTATCGTCTCTGGTGGAATTGGCAGAGTGAACGGCGGACGGTCCGCCAAGGAGGGCCGGACAGTCCGCCGTAGAAATTAAAAAATTTGTCCAGAGGCGTCGTTGCCTTTGGTGGTTTTGCGGAGTTAAACTACGGACAGTCCGCTATTTTGGAGCGGACAGTCCGCCTTATAGTTTTGAAGTTTGTCCAGAGACGTAGTTGGTTCTGGCTGGTCTGCCGAGTTGAACCGCAGACGGTCCACCACTTGGGAGCGGACAGTCCGTAGTACATTTCATTTCGAAGTATAGTAATTATATGGTTGGGTTGCACTCAATTATTTCATATGCATTCGTGTAGCATCCGCAGTTGAGGAAGTTGTGTATGAGGTGATTGCGGCGCCACAGGAGCAGCCGGATCAAGCCCAGGAGGAGAGGCGTGAGAACCCGGCCCAAGGCCCGTCTGACCCCAGCTCTGAGCAGCAGCCCGAAGGTAAGCCCCGGTGCATAACCCCTATTTCAAATTATGCAACATTAATTATATATATATATATATCTATTTTTTTTGTGCATTAAAGTATAGGAGTTGAATGGAACCTTAGATGCATAACCCATAGGTACCATGAGTTTCTATACTAGTATTTGTCAGACGATAGACATGCTATGCTAAGTTGGGTTCGGTAGAAGTCGAGTAATTTTTGGTTACTCGCAAGATATAGGATATTTTTATGTTTTCATATATGAGTTACTCATCTTGGAATGAAAGTCTTGGAATGAAAGAAAGAATAGAATATGAGACCGCGCGGGAGAGGTGTAATTCCGCCTGTGTCGGTTAAGGTCCGAGACATTGATGGCCCTGCTGATCATGTTTGAACTGTACTAACCACATGCCGGGAGTAGGAGGTAGTCAAAACCGGTAAGCCTAGTACTTGTGACATCCCAGAGTTTTAAAATGCTAAGCAAAAGAAACTAAACATAGAATCATGCTTAATAAACCAGAGCAATTAAAATTATGCATTTCTTTCGGGAAATAATATATGTGTGTGTTTGATTATGCATGTGTATATGTGTCTATGTGTATATGAAAACAAATGAAAAAATGACGTTTTGCACATTGTCGGGTACCACGATTAGGGACACCCTAATCGGGGTACTAAGATCACTCTAAAACGCAAACACATGATTAAGGCAATTGGGCCCACGAAGGCCCACGGCCTCCTTCCGATCTGAAAGAAAGGAAAGAACACAAAGAAGCCCAGCATACGGCCCATTCGCCCCCTTCTCGGGCCCGCGGGACGATCTCCGCCTCGCTCGAGGGCTCCCATCGAGACCCCTCGACTGCGCCCCGCATCTCCGCCTCGCTCGAGGGTAGCGAACCTACCCTCGAGCGGGCAAACCATCTCCGCCTCGCTCGAGGCCACCCCTCGGCATAAGGGACAAAGGGCCCTGCCGCTCACCCGCCCGTTGTACGGAGGCTTTAAGTGCCAACCACTCCTCCACAGTGCTCAGGACAGACGGCGTCAGACCGCCATTCCCCATAGTGGTTGTGACCGGAGTCCCATCCGTCAACTCCGGTCACTGTTCCGCCATCCCGGGCGCTGCGGCGATACTGTGGAACCTGCGACGCGGGACGCAGCGTGCTCGGCACTGCTCCCCGCACTGTTCTACCAACTCCGGCCATCCGGACTGCACCTCATCACATGTATGGCCCCGGACTCGCCTCCTGCTTGGGAAGGGGTCTGGCGACGCCACACGCCCCTCCAAGAGGGACGCACAGCACGCGCAGTCGGAGTCCCGGACCTGCCCCCTCGAGAGGTTCGGGACCTCCACGCAACCCTCGGACCTTCTTAGTGCGCACGTCGGCACTCTATCCAGGGGGGTCCGGGACCGCCGCGTGCCCTGCCACCGCTGGAGCACGCAGGACCCTGACCCGCAGGGCCCACGGAATGCCACATCAGGAGGATTGAACATTCTACAGTGACGACCACGCCACCTGCTGGGGTTGGCAGGACGCCGGCGAGATCTCCGCGAGGAAAAGCACGATGCCCAGGACGACCGCCACGCCCGATGCCATGCCCCACAGTGTACTTCCTACAGTGT
Organism: Panicum virgatum; assembly: GCF_016808335.1. Lineage (NCBI taxonomy): Eukaryota > Viridiplantae > Streptophyta > Magnoliopsida > Poales > Poaceae > Panicum > Panicum virgatum. The sequence goes on along the minus strand of NC_053150.1, from coordinate 47,255,906 downwards.
TCGACCACTGCACCCCGCGATTCGGGGGAAGACGACGACTTCCACATTCCCCTACTCATGTACACCACCCCTCCTTGTGACTATAAAAGGAGGAGGTGGGCTTGGACATTCTGGACATCAGCTACCACGGTCACCCACACTCGCGATCATCATCACACTCTCAGCACCACTGAGCACTCACCTCAACCGACTCCTCTTCTAGTAGAGACTTGGGAGCTTCCCTCCCTCTCTCGCCTCACTTGTACCTCCTACTACAAGCACTCTGGGTACAAGATAATACAGTGCCCTCGCACACCCCTTTGCTGGACGTACGGCCCCGTGGCCGGAACCAGGATAAACCCATGCGTTACTGTGTTGCCTCTTGCATCAACATCTGGGACGAGGAAACACGCGGCATGACATTTTCTCTCTTGTTCCCATTTGATTTCCAGGGATGGCGAGCAGATCCAGCCCATACCCCATGGGTGTTTCGGATCCACTCCCAGCAGGATTTGTGATCTGGTTCGGGAGTCTCGAGTTCAGAGCAACCGGCAACGGTTACCTCATGCAGCTCCTCTCGAACAGACGCAACCCCGTCACACCGACTTCACCAGCCCAGCGCAACAGGTGCTCGGGCCAGCATTCGCGACAAGCACGCGCGGAGCGGCGCCGTGTGTCACGCCCCAGCTCCCCCGTGTGGGTCGAGGCTGGCATGTCGCAGCTCAGCATCATGGCCAACGGGGCCACCGCTTCGTCATCACGTGCCTCGGCGCCATCTGCGCCAGCACCATCAGCTGCTGCAGCACCAGTGCCTCCCAGGGGGGCTCGACCTCGCCATCGCCTTTTCCCTTCGGGATGCGCAATGCTACGACTTACGCCTCTTCAATCAGCACTAGCTTTACCGAGTATGAGGATCTGTCGGGTCATCACCTTTTGTCGATCCGCAGCCTCATCGCGTCATCTCTTGACGAATCCTACCCCGAAACGGCGAGCTCAATCGCCGACGACATCAATTTCTTCATGAACAACTTCACGGCCGAGGAGGCCGAGGACTACTCTGGGGTCCGCGACCCCGACGCATTCCGCTCGTTCCAGCTTGCGACGGCTTATTGCCTCACCTGCTCTGAGGACTCCAGTGAGGGGGAGTACAATCCCACTCGGGAGTTCTTCATGGCAGATCTTATGGACGAGCAAAACGACAACGGCCTGGGCGATGACGGGGACGGCGGGGTGGACGCGCAGGCGAACCAACCGGTGGTGCTGCCTGCGGCCCCTTCTTCTTCGTCAAGCTCGGCGACACGGCAAGTACAGCTGGCACAGCTCAAAGAGCTCCAAGCCAAGCTCGACGAGCAGCGTCGGTAGACCCAGGAGCTGCGCACCGCGCTCGAGCAGCAGCGCTCCGCACATGGTGCACATGCCCAGGCGGCGAGGCGCGTTGCCCGGGAGCGCATCCTGGCCAACGACAACGTCGACAAACCTCCGGAACTGAAGACGGCCGGCGAGAAACTCGTCGCTGCGGCCTACCTACTCCAAGCCATGCCCGAGCCATCGACGCCTTCGGGATGCAACCTGCGCCGCGAGGCACAGGCACTCGTCGAGCAAGCTGCCATGCAGCAAGCCGAGAGCTTTGCGTCTCGTATGCGCTCGAAAGACCCAGAGCAGCCCAGTGGGACTGCGCACCAGGACCACGAGGCTTCGGTGCACACTCCACCAGCTGCGAAGGGCAAGGCAGTCGTGGCGCCCGGTGCGAAGGCACCCTCAGTGCACGACCGCATCGGAAGGCCTCCCGCGAGGGAACGGCTCCGCGACACACGCGGGCACGCCGAAGACGGCGATGCCCGCTACATTGTCGGCGGCAGAAAGTACACCCCTCGGCGGGGTGGATGCCTCGACCCCGAGCACGACAGGGGTGAGTCACTGGAGCCTCCGGGCACCCGGGTGTTCAGCCGGGAGATTCGAACTACTTCTTTTCCCCCGCGCTTTCGTCAAACTACCACCCTCGTCAAGTACTCGGGCGAGACCGATCCTGCAGACTGGCTCAATGATTACCGCCTAGTGTGCCAGCTAGGCGGCACGACGGAAGATGCGGTCATCATCCGCAACCTTCCTCTTCACCTTGCCGATGCCACACGAACGTGGCTCGAGCACTTGCCCGTGGACCAGATCCACAACTGGGCCGACTTAGTCAAGATCTTTGTGGGTAACTTACAGGGCACATACGTGCGCCCTCGGAACTCCTGGGACCTCAAAGGGTGTCGCCAGAAGCCCAACGAGTCCCTGCGCGACTACGTGCGGCGCTTCTCCAAGCAATGCACCGAGCTCCCCAGCGTCACCCACGTCGAGGTCATCAACGCCTTCCTCGAGGGTACGACGTGCAAGAACCTGGTGCACGAGCTTGCGAGGAGCCGACCAGCCAACACCAACAAGTTGTTCGATGCCGCCACCAACTACGCCGCCGGCGAGGAGGCTGTTGGTGCCATCTTCGACGACAAGCCGAGCAAGCGCAAGGACGATAGGCCCGCGGAGGGCAGCAACGTCAAGCCCAACGCCCCCGCCAAGAAACAGAAGCAGGGGAGGAAGGAAAAGAAGCCAGTCCCACCGAACCAGCGCGCATCGGGGCGGGCAGAGGACTCCGAGGAGGCCTTCGCTGCCGCCCCGGACCGCAAAGGACCTCGAGGCAGTGGTGGCCTATTCGACGACATGCTTAAGAAGCCGTGTCCTTACCACACGGGCTCAGTCAACCACACCCTCGAGCAATGCGAGATGCTCAAGAAGTACTACAACTGCATCGCGCATCGCAACGAGGACAGGAAAAAGGATGCTGGCAACAAAGGTGGAGATGACGAGTTCCCCCCAGTGGAGAACACTTTCTTCATCTTTGGAGGACCAACGACGAACATGACCTCCCGGCAGCGCAAGCGCGAGCGTCGGGAAGTTTTCTCCGTCACCAAGGCCACGCCATCCAACCTCGATTGGTCAAAGTATACCATTTCCTTTAGCCGCGAGGACCACCCCGACTACGTCCAGCACCCGGGACGGTACCCGCTTGTTGTCGACCCCATCATCGGCAACACTCGCTTCTCCAAGGTGTTCATGGACGGAGGTAGCAGCCTAAACATCATGTACGCCCACACCTTGGAGCTCATGGGGATCGGATTGAACAAGCTTTGCCCCAGCAAGTCGCCATTTCATGGTGTTGTGCCGGGGAAGCGCATCCAACCCCTCGGCCAGATCAATCTGCCTGTCTGCTTCGGCACGGCGGCCAACTTCCGCAAGGAAGTACTCACCTTTGAGGTGGTGGGGTTTCGGGGATCCTATCATGCCATTCTTGGCCGTCCTTGTTACGCCAAGTTCATGGCCATCCCCAACTACACCTACCTCAAGCTGAAGATGTCGGGTCCGAAGGGCGTCATCACCGTCGGCTCTTCGTTCGAGCATGCCTATGAGTGTGACGTCGAGTGCGTTGAGCACGCGGAGGCTCAGGTGGAGGACTAGGCCCTCGCAGCCACCCTCGACAAAATGGCAAGCGGGGCCTTGGACTCCACGCACCGACACGCGGGCAGCTTCAAGCCCGCCGAGGGTATCAAAAAGGTGCCCCTTGATCCGGATCGTTCCGACGACAAGACGTTGCAGATCAGCGCCACCCTCGACAGCAAATAGGAAGTGGTGCTCATCGACTTTCTCCGTGCCAACGCAGACATCTTTGCGTGGAGCCCCTCGGACATGCCTGGCATACCGAGGGAGGTCGCCGAGCACTCCCTTGATATCCGATCCAACTCCAAGCCGATGAAGCAGCGCCTGCGACGCTTTGACGAGCTCAAGCGCCGGGCGATTGGCGAGGAGTTGCAGAAACTTCTGGCGGCCGGGTTCATCAAGGAGGTATTCCATCCCGAGTGGCTAGCTAATCCTATATTAGTGAAGAAAAAGAACGGAAACCGGAGGATGTGTGTAGATTACACTAGTTTAAATAAAGCATGTCCGAAGGTTCCCTTTCCTTTGCCACGTATTGATCAGATTGTAGATTCTACTGCGGGGTGTGAACTTTTATCCTTTCTTGATGCTTACTCCAGTTACCACCAAATCAAGATGAAAGAGTCCGACCAGCTCGCGACTTCTTTTATCACACCTTTTGGCATGTACTGCAACGTTACGATGCCCTTTGGCCTCAGAAACGCCGGAGCTACATATCAGCGATGTATGCTCCACATTTTCGGGGACCATCTCGGACGCAAAGTAGAGGCATATGTCGACGATATCGTTGTAAAATCCAGGAAGGCAGACGACCTGGTTGCCGATCTCAGGATCGCGTTCGATTGCCTATGGGCCAAAGGGGTAAACCTCAACCCCGAGAAGTGCGTGTTCGGGGTGCCTCGAGGCATGCTCTTGGGCTTCATTGTCTCCCAACGGGGCATCGAACCCAACCCTGACAAAGTCTCGGCCATCACACAAATAGGACCGATCCGAGACCTAAAGGGGGTACAAAGGGTCATGGGATGGCTAGCGTCCCTCAGCCGGTTCATCTCGCGTCTCGGCGAGAAAGGTTTACCCCTGTATCGACTCTTGAGGAAAACCGAGCGCTTCACGTGGACCCCCGAAGCCCAAGAAGCCCTCGACAGGCTGAAGGCATCGCTCACTCAAGCCCCCATTCTCACACCACCCACGGACGGCGAGCCCCTCTTTCTGTATGTAGCAGTGACGACCCAAGTGGTCAGCACGGTGGTCGTTGTCGAAAGACAAGAGGAGGGCCATGCTCTGCCTGTCCAGCGGCCGGTGTACTACATCAGCGAGGTGTTGTCTGAAACTAAGACGCGCTATCCGCAGATTCAGAAGCTGCTCTACGCAGTGGTTTTGGCTCGACGCAAGCTGCGCCACTACTCCGAGGCCCATCCCATCACCGTGGTCTCGTCTTTCCCTTTGGGAGAGATAGTCCGCAACCGGGAAGCCGAGGGTAGAATTGCCAAATGGTCTGTGGAGCTGATGGGAGAAACTCTCACCTACGCCCCCCGCAAAGCGATCAAGTCTCAAATCTTGGCTGACTTCGTGGCTGAATGGACGGACACTCAGCTACCCCCACCGCAAATCCAGGCCGAATGCTGGACCATGTACTTCGACGGGTCGGTGATGAAAACCGGTGCCGGCCCGGCCTCCTTTTCTTCTCACCCCTCGGGGAACACATGCGGTATGTGATACGCTTGCATTTCCCTGCGTCTAATAATATGGCGAAGTACGAGGCCCTCCTCAGTGGCCTCCGCATCGCCATCGAGCTCGGCGTCAAATGCCTCGACGTGCGCGGTGACTCTCAACTCGTCATCGACCAAGTAATGAAAGAGTCTAGCTGCCACAACCCAAAGATGGAGGCATACTGCAATGCAGTGCGCCGCCTCGAAGACAAGTTCGATGGCCTAGAACTCAATCATGTCCCGCGCAAGTATAACGAGGACGCCGACGAACTAGCCAAGATTGCATCGGGGCGGACCACCGTCCCCCCGAACATCTTCGCTCGCGATATCACCAAGCCCTCCGTCGAATTCAAGCACCCAACGGAACTGGGCCCCTCGTCCGCCGGGCCCCCCGGCGGGAATCCCCCGGCGGACGAGGCCGAGCCCATGGACATTGACTTCGGGACCACCTCCGCGGACGAGGCCGAAGCAATGGAAGTCGACGAGGCCCCCACCTCGCAAGATTGGCGCATCCAGTACCTTGACTAGATGATTCGAGGGGTCCTACCCTCGAACCGCGCTCAGGCGCGGCATGAGCGCGGCACCTCGCTAGCTGGGCCAAGTCCTTCGTTCTAATCGACAATGAGCTATACAAGCGCAGTCCCTCGGGTGTCTTGCAGCGATGCATCCCCATCCCCGAGGGCAAGGAGCTGATCCGCGACATCCACGCTAGTGCCTGCGGCCACCATGCCGCACCACGTACCCTCGTGGGTAACGCGTTTCGGCAAGGTTTTTACTGGCCCACCGCGGTCGCCGACGCCACCAACGTCGTGCGGACCTGCGAGGGTTGCCAGTTCTATGCTCGAAAAACACACCTCCCCACGCACGTTCTACAGACCATCCACATTACATGGCCTTTCGCTGTGTGGGGGCTGGACCTCGTTGGTTCGCTACAGAAGGCGCCCGGGGGCTTCACCCACTTGCTGGTGGCGATCGACAAATTCTCCAAATGGATCCGAACTCGATTATCATCGACAACGGCACCCAGTTCACAGGCAAGAAGTTCCTGGCGTTCTGCGATGACTACCACATACGTGTGGATTGGTCGGCTGTGGCACACCCACAGATGAACGGGCAAGTGGAGCGTGCCAACGGCATGATCCTCCAGGGACTGAAGCCAAGAATCTTCAACAAGTTGAACAGATTTGGACGAAGGTGGCTCACGGAGCTACCCTCGGTCATTTGGAGCCTGAGGACGACACCGAGCAGAGCCACGGGCTTCACCCCGTTCTTTCTCGTCTATGGAACCGAGGACATACTCCCCACGGACTTGGAGTACGGGTCGCCGAGGCTCAAGGCATACCAAGAGCAGCAGAACCAGCGAGCCCGAGAGGACTCGCTGGACCAAGTGGATGTGGCTCGAGACGTGGCGCTCCTACACTCTGCGCGCTACCAACAGTCTCTACGAAGGTATCAGGCGCAGAGAGTCCGGCGCCGAGACCTCAACAAGGGGGACTTGGTGTTGAGGCTTCGACAGGACAACAGGGGCCACCACAAGCTCTCACCGCCATGGGAAGGACCGTACATAATTGCCGAGGTGCTCAAACCCGGCACGTACAAGCTGGCAAACAAAAAAGGTGAGGTCCTTTCCAACGCTTGGAACATACAACAGCTACGTCGCTTCTACCCTTAGAATTCCGAGCTATTTGTACATCGTTTGTACTCGCATTTTCGATTTCCCAAAATAATAAAGAAGCACGCTTTACTTGTTTATTTTTGGGAACCTTCCGGACCCTCGAGGGCTCGGACGCGCACAGACACTGAGGTACGCTCGGCTTTACCCTCGGCAAAGCCAAGCCTCCCTCGGGGGCTACCACGGGGGGAACCCACCACGGGGGGGAACCCCCGAACGTCCCCAAAAATCGCCAATATTTTTTTGAAATATTTTCGTCTCGTCCTTAAGCTTCACGTATACTTGGAAAAAACGGACGCGAGGCATAAGCAACTATGGTATGGGTCCGGCCGAGTCGTGGGGCCGCCTACGCCTCCGGGATACGGCACCCCCCTCACCACCCCACGCCTACGTTGTTTATGAACGCGAAATTCCTCGCAGAAGTTTATCTAAGTCGCATACGAGAACACGGAAATAAAGTAAAGAAAACAAAGGCTCGAACGCACAAGGCATCGATGGGCCACACAGTCGATTTAACGAAAATAATTTTCTTATATTCATAAGATACGATTACAAAGTGTGATTACGATAATCACTAATCTATTACATGGGCTTCGAGGCCCAGATTTCCTACAGGCTACCATCCCCCTTGCGGGTCTTCAGTGGTGTCAAATTCAGCAATGGGAGGGATGTCGGCTTCGAGCTTCTCGGCGAGAATTGTGGCAAACTCCTCCGCGGCTGCGTCGGCTTCGTCCATGATGGCCGACGCGGCGTCCGCATCAGCGTCATCAGGAATGACGTACCCCGACGACACCCTCTGGAGATCCATGAGGTAGTGTGTTGAGGCCACGGTGAGGGCCCACAGGACACCGAGGCGGAAGGTGCTCTTGGCGTGTTTGGCAATCCGACCGCCTAGTGCGCGCAGGCGGCTGATCACAGAACTGCCCGAGACGGCACCCTCTCCCTCGAGCCCTTGGCACACGCTCACGGCGGTTTGCTCCAGCTCAGCAAATTCCGCCTGTGCCACCGTGAGCGCGGTGTGAACTGCTTCCTTCGCCGCGGACTCGTCCGTCACCTTCTGCCTCAGCTCTGAGCAAAGGAAATCAATGTAAGCTACGAAAAGAAACAAACCAACGAAAATTCAAAGGTACTTACCCATGATGCTCCTCTGCGCCTCCTCCCTCTGGACTCGGGCGGCCTCTTCGAGCGAGGACAAGGAGTCTTCCTTCTCCTTGAGGGCGGTCCCCACGTTCTGGAGAGCCACCTCCTTCTCCTCGAGGGCCTCGCCCTTTTCCCGAAGGGTTCCGGTGAGCGCGACAATGGCCACCTCCTTGTGGAGGAGCTCGGTCTCCTGTTGCTCGAGCGATGTCCTGAGGCGCCGTAGCTCGGCGCTCTGCACCTTGGCTTCCCGAGCCTTCTCCTCGAGCGCTGTTCGGAGGCGTTGCAGCTCAGCAGCCTGCGCTTCGGCCTCCCGAGCCTTCTGCTCCGCTGCGGCCCTCTGGACATATGTGTGTGTTAGGTCTGCCTGGCCAGGTTAATAAATTCAATTCGAATCGTCCGCTTCTCACGGTTTGGGACAGCTTAACCCTTTTGCCACATAGAGTAAGAAGTGAAAGATGATGATGATGATGATGATGAATATGGTTGGTTGGATGATAAAAGATAATTTTTCCCACCATGTATGCTATTGGATAGATGCTCACCTAAAATGGCTAATTGAACTAGAACCTGAAAGCTAAAACCTGCAATTAAGGATCTACTCTTACTGCTTTTCGGCAAACCAAACCCCTCAAGCCAAAAGCCTTACATGTCTAGATAAAGGGCTAAGTATACCCTTAGTCGGGCAAGCCTTGCTGAGTATTAGTATACTCAACCTTGCTTGTGGCTTTGTTTTTCAGGTGGTGCATCTGAGATTATGGTGGATGACGTCATGTACGGGCTTTATCATGACGTTTGGTTTCGTCGCTAGACTATCGTTCTTTTTTCGTCAAACTTGAACTCTGTTATACTTTTATGAATTCAAACTCGGTTTGTAATAATAATTCAGTTTTATACTCTGTACAGAAAAATTTGCGGAATGTTGTATTCTCTGAACTGCTTTGACGATCCTATTTCAAGTGGTTTAATCGGGATTTTACCCGACAGCACTGCCGGATTACTCCGTTTTAAGTGTGTGTTAACCCTGGTTGCCGTTTCGGTGATGGTTAGCGCACTTAAGCCGGATTAATTTAGGCGGGACTGCCACAGTACTGCCTTACTTCGAATGTACATGACTCCTTCCCACCCCTTAGGGCGAGTCGAGTAGTCGCGGAGAATTGGGATGCATGTATTTACTTTTGGTGGTCTCTCGTTGAGCTCGGCTGACTATACGCTGGTGGGGCGGTCCTGTAGTTCGAGGCGGAGAGGAGAATGGTTGGTGCGTGTGGTCCGACGGGGCCTGTGCGTGCCGTGTTGGTTAGGTCCACCTTGCAAGGTTAAATCGAATCGATTCACCGCCAGTCGCTCTTGGACATGGGCACCTTGATCACTGCGTCACATCGTAGTAATGAGATGAAATATGAATGATATATGGTTATGATTACTTGGAATGTTATTATATGCCTTACCATGATTGCTCTAGATATGCCAACATTAGATGATGTTTAAGATATATAGAACCATGAGCTAAAATATGGAAAATAAGGATTCACTTTAGTCGCTTTTTTCCGCAAAACTAACTACCAGCCAAAAAGCTTTGCATGTCTAGATATGTGGGCTATGTATACCCATAGTCGGATAAGTCTTGCTGAGTATTAGTTGCTCAGGGTTTTTGTTGAAACATTATTTCAGGACACACAGACGTAGACTTCTGTTCCTGCTGCGTTAAGTTTATCCGTCGGGACGCAGAGGGATGGGAGGTGGTGGATCCAGATACTTAGTTAGGGATCTCCTCGGGGTACTCTTGTGGTTGTGTAGGCCTTTTACCTCTGCTCGAACCTTAGTTTCGGTATTGTAAAGTTTGTAAATTATGTATATATATTCAAACTTGGTTTGTAAAACTTATGGCAGAGTCTTGTGTATGTCGTTGTATTTTCAAGTACTTGTTGTGCTTGTACCATCTGCACTCACCTTCGCGTGAGACTATCGGTGTTGTTTCGATCGGGACGTGGGCTGAGAAAGGATCACCAAATTAAGCCATTAAGCTAATGCGCCCGATGTGTTCAAATGACGGCCATTACGCTTAATTGAGAGTTTTAATTTGGCGGTTCCGCCACAACTAGTGGGGCGGGCGCGACCGGCAACCAGGAGCGCGGCGTCCAGGAGGGGCAGGCGCGCGGAAGGCGTGGCCTGGAAAGGAGCCGGCGGCGAGTGGTCCTGGCCGGTCCCTTGCCCCCCGCGCGGGCCGGCGGCGTGCGGTCCGAGGCGGTCCCCTGCCCCCGCGCAGCCGGCGGCGTGCGCTCCGAGGCCTGCGGTCGCGGGCAGGGCCGGCGGCGTGCGGTCGGCGGGTGCCGGTGTGGGCCGCCCCGCGAGCGGGTATCTGGTGAGATGCGAGCGAGTGGAGGCTGAGAGAGAGGGGTAGCATGAAGGGATAAGGCTGAGGGTTATTTTACTCGCGTGTGACGTTTCCAACCCGGGCAGAGCGGCTCCGTCCGCAAGATTTTGACGGACCTATCCAACCCGTATTTTGGAGGTATATTCTCCTGGGGTTGGCTCCATCCCTCCCCCAACCCCTATCCAAACAAAAAAAATGGGTCGAACCCATACGGGTTGGTCCCAGCACTCCAACCAAACAGACGGTTAAGGAGCCATTTCGTTTAGGGGTTGTTTGGTTCTAGGGGCTAAACTTTAGACTATGTCACATTCAAGAGAATCTTGATATTTATTAATATTAAATAAAATCTGATTACAAAACTAACTGCAGAACCCTTGGGCTAAATTGCGAGACAAATGTAATGAGGTATATTAATCCGTAATTAGGGGATGGTTACTGTAATATCACTGTAGCAAATTATGGATTAATTAGGCTCATTAGATTCGTCTCACAAATTAGCACTCATCTGTCTAAAAGATTTTATAAATAAATTTTATTTGATATTTCTAAATAGTAAGATTTTTTTATGTGACAGGAGCTAAAAAAAAGCTGATGGAAACAGGGCCTTAGTGTCGCCGAGGCCCACAAAAGCAGAGCATGCGGTTCCTCCAGACCCTATACAGCATCCTCAACATCTCGCTTTGCCCATCCCCTCCCTCCCCTCTCCCTCTCCCTCTTCTCTTCTGCCCGCCGCCATTCTGCTCTGGCGCTATGGGGCGCCGCGGAGGCCTTTCCCTTCCCAACCTCGCCCTCAGGTCTCGCCATTCTGTCCTGGCGCTGTGGAGCGCCGCTGAGCCCTTTCCCTTCCCGACCTCATGCCTCAGGTCCGGCGCTTGAAGATCGGCGAGTACGTCTGAAGGTTAGCAGCCTTGAAGTTTGGAGTTTGCGATCGAGCGACGATGGGCCTCTCGCGGCGGTTTCTGAATCTGATCGTGGAAAACCCGGTCCCCGGCATCAGATCGCTGCTCTGCATGGACCTGACGCGCCACCAATTCTTTAACCCGACACCACCACCAACAATCGGGGCCAGATCAGAATCAGCAGTAGCGCAAGACTCTGGTTCTCCAAAACAGCCTGCTTGTTCCTTCAATCTGAAGATTAAACAGCCTGATGGGGCAGCCTTCATGTTGGAGAGATTTCAGCTTCCTGTCCCGACCTTCACCTTCAGAGCTCAAGCTCAACCCCACGCGTGGAAGATCGACTGCTTCCCGCTTGCAGATCGCAAGGTCATCTGCGTGGACCAGGCTGGGCGCACCTTCCTCTTCGACGCAGACACCCGCCAGTTGGTGACCATGCCTAGCCTCCACAAACCCAAGTGGAACCCCTTCTCCATGTTTATCCCCAGCACTGACGATGGTGGGAGGCTCTATGTCATGGAGAGAGATCCCAGATCAGAGGCAAGTCGCTGCGTGCAGCACAACGATCATTTTGAGGCCTTTGTCTACCACAAGCCCACAGAGACATCCTTCGAGTCTTGGCACTGCCAATTGCTCCCGCCACCGCCATTCGTTCGTGATTATGCGTACAGCCAGGAACGCCGAGAGATCACATCCTACTCTCTGGTTGGGGACAACAACTCACACATTCTCATATCTGCTGGGAACGCTGGCACCTACTGTTTGGACACGGTGAGCAACATCTGGAGCCGAGTTGGTGAGTGGACGCTGCCTTTCCGCGGGAAGGTCGAGTATGTCCCATAGCACAAGATTGTTGGCACTCCCTCACATACACACAACACTCTCTTGCTTGCAGGTGGAGAAAGAAGATGAGAGAAAGAATGACTCAGGAAGAGCACACGAAGTGGAGTTGCTTAAGACTCTGAGCTGCAGCTGCTCTCCTCTTTATAGACACACCGGTCAAAGTGAGAATTTACAAGGCATGATTCTATAGTACAATACAGCCATGACTATTATATGTACAGCCATCTACTGCTATCATGCTGCAACTTGCTGCGGCTACTATGCACAACAGTCATTTGCCGCCCAAGAGTAAATGGCAGGCTTAACGGAGTACAAGCTAGTGCTATACTACTACTAGGCATGGAAAAAACAAGCATGAGCATGGGTAATTATCTATCAATTCTTCCCCTAATTGCACTGCTCTTGCTTGATCTCCTCAACTCCAATCTTGGTCCTCAACTCTGTGAGTCGAATGCGCCCAAGTAGTTTGGTGAGGATGTCCCCGAGATGTCGAGCTGTCTCGACATACTCGAGCCTGATCTGTCCACCATCCACGCAATCACGGATGAAGTGATACTTGGTGTCGATGTGCTTGCTCCGGTCGTGGTGGACGGGGTTCTTTGCTAAGGCGATGGTGGACTGGTTGTCCACCATCAGGACGGGTGCCCGAGCTTCTTCTCCGGTGAGCTCTGCCAGCAGCCGCCCTAGCCAAACTCCCTGGCAACATGCCGCCGCCGCCGCAATGTACTCTGCCTCGTAAGTGCTCAGCGCGACGACCTTCTATTTAATCGATTGCCAGGAGATCGGGCACGCTCCAAGGAAGAAGAGCACACCAGTCATGCTCCTTCGTTCATCAACATCGCTGAACCCAATCAGCTCCAGCTCTCCTCTGCTCCTCCTTGGGTAGACGAGCCCGTAGTCGCGCGTTCCTGCCACATAGCGGAGCAGATGCTTGACCGCGGCGAGGTGATCGTCCCGCGGCTCCGCCATGAACCGGCTCACGTACCCCACGGCGAACCCAATGTCCGGCCGCGTGTGCGTGAGGTAACGCAGTGCGTCGACGATGATCCAGTAGCTCGTGGCGTCCACCAAGGGGGCAGTGCTGTCCTTTGACAGCTTCACCTTCTCCTCCATGGGCGTCTGGCGCGCCCTGCACTCACCCAATCCGCTCCGCTCCAGCAGCTTCCTCGCGTAGGCGCTCTGGCGGAGCGTGATGGCATTCCCGGTCTGCTCCACCTCAATGCCGAGGTAGTAGGTGAGCAGACCGAGGTCTGGCATGCAGAACATCGACTTCATCTTCTCCTTGAATGCGTTGATATCCCGCTGCTCAGCTCCGGTGACGATGAGGTCGTCGACGTACACGCCGACGATCACCAGGCCTCCCTTCGACTGCCGTGTGTAGAGGGCGTGCTCGGTGGCGCACTTGGTGAAGCCGAGCGACGCGAGGCTGGCGTCGAGCTTGATGTTCCATGCACGCGGTGCCTGACGCAGCCCATACAGGGCCTTGCGCAGGTGGAGCACCCTGTGCTCCTCGCCGGCGATGACAAATCTCAGCGGCTGCTGCACGTACACCTCCTCGGCGAGCTCTCCGTTGAGGAATGCCGATTTCACGTCCAGGTGATGGACCTCCCAGCACCTCACCACCGCCAGCGCACAGACTCCATGCGCGCCACCGGCGCAAAGACTTCCTCGAAGTCGATGCCCTCGCGCTGCACGAATCCCTTGGCGACGAGCCGCGCCTTGTGTCGCACCACCTCGCCGCGCTCGTTCTGCTTCACCTTGAACACCCACTTGAGCCCAATTGGCCGGCAACCGGCCGGCGGATCCACCAGCTCTCACGTGCGGTTCTCCTCCATCGCCGCCATCTCCTCCAGTATCGCCACCCGCCAGCGTGCTCCTGTTTTGCTGCGGCGAAGTTTGGTGGCTCCTCTGCGCTGCCCAGATGCAGCTCGAGGTCGTCCAGCACATGGGCCGCCTGCCCGGGCGGACTCCCCATGCCAACAATGTCATCCACCAGATGGAATCGGAGTGGCTCGCCGGAGTAATCGGCGTCGATGTTCGGGGAGGTGCTCGGCGGAGGCATGACGAAGCGAATCGATGAAATGGTGCTCGTTGCGGCGGAGATCGGAGTCCCCTGCCCCGCTCTCGAGGATGTCACCTGCGCCTCGCTCGAGGGTGTCACCTGTGCTGCTCTCGAGGGTGCCCCCTGTGTCGCACTCGAGGGTATCCCCTGTGACTCGATCGAGGGTGCCCCCTGTGCTGTTCTCGAGGGTGTCCCCTGTGACTCGCTCGAGGGTGCTCCCTGTGTCGCACTCGAGGGTGTCCCCTGCGACTCGCTAGATTGTGCCCCCTGTGCCGCTCTCGAGGGTGTCCCCTGCAACTCGCTCGAGGGTGCCCCCTGTGTCGCACTCGAGGGTGTCCCTTGCGACTCGCTCGAGGGTGTTGCTTCCCCTTCGTCGTGAGCCAGCTCCCCCGAACCGAAGTACACCATGTACTCGATGGTGAAAGAGCTGCTCAGGCCGCCTGGCATCACTTCCCCATCGCCGGACTCCCAGCCCAAGCATGCCGCCTCGTCGAAGACGACGTCGCGGGACACGACCACGTTGCTGCTGGCCGGAGCCGATAAGCCTTGCTCCCGCGCTCGTACCCTAGGAACACCATGGGAGTGCTCCTGTCTTCCAGCTTGGCGAGGTTGGGCTTCGTCTTCTTCACGTGCCCGACGCAGCCGAATGTCCTGAGGAAGGACACGTCCGGCTTTCTCCCGTGCCAAGCCTCGAATGGCGTCGTGCCCTTCAGGCTCTTGGTGGGTGCGCGGTTCAAGATGAACACCGCCATGCTCACCGCCTCTTCCCAGAACGCCGCCGGCATCTTCTTGGCCTTCAGCATGCTCCTAGCCATGCTGACCACCGTCTGATTCCTCCTCTCCACGACGCTGCTCTGTTGCGGCAAGTACGGCGCCGTGAGGTGGCGTTCAACGGCCTGTCCCGCGCAGTAGAGGCCGAACTCGACCGAGGTGAACTCGCCGCTGCGATCTGTCCGCAGCACGCGTAGCTTCTTCCCCGTCTTCGTCTCCACCTGCGCCTGGAACTCCTTGATCACCGCTGGCGCCTCGTCCTTGCTCGACAGCAGGTGCAGCCACATGTAGCGGCTGCAGTCGTCCACCAGGAGCAGGAAATAGCGTCGTCCGCCATGCGTTGCCAGCGTGATTGGCCCGTAGAGGTCGTCGTGGAGGAGCTCGAGGTGTCGCCAGCGTGGTAGCTCGCCTTCTTGGGGAACGACAGCCTTCTCTGCTTTCCGGCAAGGCAGCTATCGCACAGCTCGCCGGCATGCTCGATCAGTGGCAGCCCTCGCACCATGCCTTGTCGCGCCATCCTGGCCAGAGCATCAAAGCTAAAATGGCTAAAGCGCTCATGCCAGCACCACGCCGCATCATCGCACCTTGCCGCAAAGCACACTGGGCGCGCAATGCGCAGCGCCAAGGTGTAGAGGCGATTCCTGCCGCGCTCGACCTTGGCGAGCAGCTTCCGCTCGCGGTCCCTGATCCGGAGCACGCCGCCGTCGATCAGCACCTGGCAGCCTCGCTCGTCGAGCTGGCCAATGCTGACGATGTTGCTACGGAGCTTGGGGATGTAGTACACATCTGTCAGCGCCTTGTGCTCGCCATTCTTGCACTGGAACACGACCGTGCCATGCCCCTGGATGTCGACGCCGGAGTTGTCCCCGAACTTCACGGTGCCGACGACTCCGGAGTCGAGCTCGGAGAAGGTCGCGCAGTTCCCGGTCATGTGGTTGCTCGCGCCGGTGTCGAGGTACCATAGCTCCTCTGCCTCCTCCTCTGCTCGCCCGAGGTTGACCCACGCGCGCGGCTCGTCCAGCTCGACGCGCCCGCCGCGGTCCTCTGCCTCGGTGTTGATGGCGTAGACCTACGCCATGAGCAGCGCAGGCTCTTCCTCGTCATCCTGGGCGAGGTGCGCCTGCTCCTGGCGCCACGGCTCCTTGCAGTCGCGGGCCCAGTGCCCGATCTTGCCGCAATTTTGGCCACGATCCTTGTCGGCGGCACGATCTCCGCCGTCCTTGCCGGCGCCCTCCGCCTTCCGCTGTGGCTTGCCGCGCTGCCTGCCGCGCGCCGCCGTTGCGAGAAACAGAGGAGCCCTCCCCCTGCTTCCTCTCGCACAGGCGCGCTGCCTACTGCTCCTCCGTGAGCAGTAGCTGGCCGCCGGCAGTTGTGCGGGCGGGGGTCTCCGCGCGGTCCTCGACCGCCTTGGGTGCCCGGTGACGTCCTCGATCGAGAGCGTGCTCATGTCGAGCAGCATCTCGATTGAGAGCGCAATCTATGCGAACCGGGGCGGCACGACCCGCAGGTACTTGGCCACCGCTTCCTCCTCTCCGATGTCGATGCCAACCTGCGCTAGCTGGCTTATCAGTGAGGTGAGCCGCAGCGCGAAGTCCTTGATGGCCTCTCCATCGCAGAACGCGATCACCCTGTACTCCCGCCTGAGCTGCTGTGCCTTCGCCTTGCGCACGTGGTTGCCACCCAGCCGCATCGTCTCCAGGCTTTCCCACGCCTCCTTGGCGGAGTCCTTGGCGCCGAGCGGGACGACGTACTCTGCCGGCACGGACTTGAGGATGGCCTCCATGGCCGACTGGTCGTCTTCTTCGTTAGCGGTGCCCACGGTCACCGCCGCCCACAGGCGCCTCGCCTTGAGCATCACCTTCATCAGCACCACCCACCCGACGTCCCGCACCATCTTCTTCATGACGTACGTCGTCTGGCACCCACGGCCACGCTCCTGAGAACGCCCGCGCCCATGCTCACGATTCAGGGAAGCCATGGCCACCAAGCTCGAACACTCAAGCTCTGATACCACTTGTTGGCACTCCCTCACACACACAACACCCTCTTGCTTGCAGGTGGAGGAAGAAGATGAGAGGAAGAAGAAGTACTCAGTAAGTGCACACGAAGTAGAGCTGCTTAAGACTCTGAGCTGCAGCTGCTCTCCTCTTTATAGACACACCGGTCAAAATGAAAATTTACAAGGCATTGCTCTACAGTACAATGCAGCCATGACTATTACATGTACAGCCATCTACTGCTACCATACTGCAACTTGCAGCGGCTACTATGCACAACAGTCATTTGCCGCCCAAGAGTAAATGACAGGCTTGACTGAGTACAAGCTAGTGCTGCTACTACTACTAGACATGAAAAAAGCAAGCATGAGCATGAGTAATTATCTATCAAAGCTCTGGTTTGGCCTCTCTGCCGAGGGCCATCACTTGGCTGCTGCTGACCTGTCAGCCATGGATTCCAAGCCACAGCTAGTTGGCAGTTGGAAGGAGCTTGAACCACACTGGAAATGGGAGGAATCCGAGGATTCTCAGTTTGTTCACCTGGGCTCAGGCAGGTTCTGCATTGCGAGGTTCTTTGAAGCTATGGAGGTGGGTGGTGAGTTTGGCATCGAATTAGTTCAGCAGAATTTTGTAATCTTGACTGGTGTGGAGGTAAAGCTGGCTGTGAACGATGTCGATTGCAGCAACAGTGGAAATGGTAAAACGAAACTTGAAGTGACTACGCACAAGTCGCTATTTCACGGGTCAAATGGGACTTTTATTGATACTGTGTTCTGAATAATATTGGTCCCATAATATTGAGGCCTTATTTTCAAGACTCCCTGTTTTATCCATTGTGATCTGAATAGATTTGGGAATTGGATGGTCAGAAACAACTCGCATCTTGTAGTTTCTGGGACTTGTATGAATGTCTCCCTTGTCAGAAACAACTCTTTTGTATCTGGCATAACATTTTAAGTTATCTTACGTATTATGTCTTTCGTATCCTCTGTCACTGGCCTAGCATAACATTTGATTGTTTTTGGTCCAAGACCAAGAGGCGTGCGCTGACAGTAAGAGCTACGCCTCATCCATCTCTTTGCCTCGTCGATCCGTGCAAGAGCGGCAATGTGCATGTTCTTTTCCTATAAGAATATATAATTCTGAGATTAAAAAATCTGTAAAAAAGTGCAATTCTATATCTGAATTAGTGAGATTGAAACAATTATTAAAGACAGTATGGTCATTTCTCAACAATACTAATCGTTTAAGAAAAATCTAGAATTACACTCTTCATAGAAGGGAAGAAGTATTTGGCAATGACGGGCGGACGTGGACTTGTGTTGCCTGTGTTATACTCCCTCCTTCCCCGTTTATAAGGTATGGTGGAATATGACACGGTCTTCTAAACAGCATTTTGACCATTTATTTATCATATATTATATCACTTTTGATTATAAACTTATAATCATTGTAAACTATATTTGATTATGAATCCAATCATATAAAATTTGCATTATAAAAATAAAAATTTAATAGTCAAATTATTGGTCAAAGATGAGAAGGTTTGAATCTTGATATACGTGTATGCTTTATAAACGGGGAAGGAGGGAGTAGATCGAAAAGCTTAATTCACCTGAACATTGATATCAGTCAACCTTAATGCTGCTGCCCCATTATTTTCCGGAAGTTATACCTTGCAATTTCGCAATTTACTTCAATTGGTCAGTGCTTTCTGTTTCCCAAGAAGGTGAGGCAGACTTTAATCAACCAAATAAACCTTTCTGGTTTGCTTTGTTTGACCCTGTTGTCGTACTATGGGTTGTTCTCCATATATTGACATCAAAAGTATGCCACCGAATGCAACATAACATAGTAGTTATAGTAGTATAAAAATAAGAGGAACATGCTATCTATTTGTTGTCTATATATATCATGTGTTAAGTATTTATAAATAACAGTTGTCTACATTGTTTTACATAACCTGAGGCGTTCTCGATAGATGACCGATGTGATTGTGGCCAGCATCTCGATTGTGCATTGTAAGAATATCTCCAAGAGCCTTTCTAAAATTTACTCTCTAAATCATCATTTAGAAAGTCATTTGACTAAAAATTATTTTCTATATTCTTGTAGTTTCCAACAGCTTTTCTATATCTTGTATTTAGTCTAGAGAGTCATTTTCGCTCTCCATCTTTAAATAGTGAGAAATCCAGAATAGAGAATGTCTATATTTAGAAATCCAATTGAAGAGGCTGTTGGAGGGTATTTTCTCACCAAAATCTCTATTTCTACATACTAGGAAAGATATAAAGAGTCTCTTGGAAATGCTCTATGTGTATGTAACTATGTACTGCTCTTTCAAAAAAAAAGAATGGGCACCTGCTGATGAAGCTTGCACCCCTGAATGGGCCTAGACCACATTTCATCAACGTACCCTTTGCACCCAGCTGCAGCCCATTAGGGTTTAGGGTTTTGAACAAAAAAAAACTACGCAGGTTGAGTACTCCTATATTGATCGATCGCAGGACAGGACGGCTTTGGGGGTACTCGTTTCCCCTTCCTCACAATTTCTGGGTCGATCTTGGTATCTGTGGCATAAATCGAGGGGTTTGCCTCCAACAAATTCCCCCTTTTCCCTTCTCTGCTAACGATTCCCCATTTCCCCCAGCTTTGAAGATCAGCCAGTATGTATATGCCTCCATCCATCGAGTCGACGATTGGCTTCTCGCGTCGGTTTCTTAATCTGATTGTGGGCAACCGCCGCAATCCTGGTGCCAAATCGCTATGCTGCTTTGACCTGACGGGCGAGCAGTTGTTCTATCCAGAAAGATCGGCGGTTGACGCAGAGAAGCAGATGCGGATGCAGATGGCGTTTCCGGGCTTCATAATGGAGAGTATCGGCCTTCCCCACTCGAGCTTCAACTTCCGTGCTTCAGCTCTCGACGACCAATGGAAGATCGACTGCTTCCCGCTCGCGGGGCGCGAGGTGATCTGTGCGGATCAGTCTGGGCGCGCCTTCCTCTTCGACGCCGAGACGCAGCAGGCAGCGACCATGCCTAGCCTCCACAAGCCCAAGTCGCTGCCCTTCTCTCTCTTTGTTCCCAATGCCCGTTTGGACAATGATTACGACCACGATGGCTACGGCAGCAGCCTTTTTGTTATGGAGAGGATTCCCAAACCGGAGCTGGGCAGCATGGCACAGCACAGCGAACAGTTTGAGGCCTTCGTCTACCGCAAGCCCACACAGTCAGCCGGCTTCAAGTCCTGGCACTGTCATCTCCTCCCGCCGCCGCCTTACATCCGTGAACACAAGAACTACTGCCCTGGCTGCCCGGAGATCTGCTCCTAGCCTCCTATGCAGTGCTCCGTGTCATTGGTGGCTACCACATTTGCATATCCGTCAAGGGCGTTGGCACCTACTGCCTGGACTAGGGATGAAAACGGTCGAAAACGGTAATTATTCGGTAATCAATTTTTTGATCGTTTTTCTTTGATTGCGAATAAATAGGACATAGAATCTTGTATACAAATTTGTATTCTTGTTTTGAGCATTGAGCTTATAAAGATTCATAAAAGGTAAACCTTAAATTCATCCTATATTTTTTCAAATGATAGATATAAAATTCGGTATGAATTCGAAAACAAATTCGGTATTTTTTTCACTATTTTTTTGTTGTAGGGAGCAAATAATGCATAAAATAATTTATGCAAAATTTTATTTTTATTTGTAATAATATGCTTGATAATATAAGAAATTATCACCATCAAATTTTATACATATCTATTTTAAAATATTAAATTTATTCTAACAGTTCAGATTACCACTTTCATCCCTAGCCTGGACACAGCAAGCCACACATGGAGTGAGGTCGAGTATGTGTGACGGAACTACCAAATTAAAACTTTAATTAAGTTTAATGGTCGTCATTTGAACACATTGGGCGCATTAGCTTAACAGCTTAATTTGGCGATCCTTTCTCAACCCACGGCCTGATCGAAACATCACCGGTAGTCCCACGCGAAGGTGGGCGCAGATGGTACAAGCACGGCATATTACTTGAAAATATAAACTCAATGAAAACGAAACAATAAGTTTTACAAACCGAGTTCAAATATATGAGATTAATTTACAAAACTTTACAATATATGGTCTGAAGTTCGAATCCAAAAGACCATACATCTATTTTAACTATCACCAGTTCTGATACTTCTCGACCGGTCGGACCGGTTCACCCAACCGGTCGAACCGGTCGGCACCCCGCTGCCAACTCTACCGGCCAGACCGGTCCCACGGACCGGTCAGACCGGTCTACGCAAAACAGAAAGGCTGCACACTCAGCCCACAAGTGTACAACTCGACAGCGCCCTAACCTAAGGGTCCCTCTCCTCGACCTGCCACCCCTCTGCATCCCGGCGGATGAACTTGACACAAAAGGGGCAGAAGTCGACGTCCGGGTGTCCTATAATAATAAATGTGGCAACAAACCCTGAGTATTCTAATGCTCAGCAAGACTTACCCGACCAGTGGGTATAACTTAGCCCACATAACTAAACATGCAAGACTTTTGGCTGGTGGTTATTTTGCAGAAATAGCAACTATATGTGTATCCTTACTTTCAATGTTTTAGCCGCATATTTTATATAGATAGACTCTCACTAATATTTGCCTATCTACACACGCATGTTGGAGCATCCAATTTAAGATTCAGAATAGTATCCATTTTTATATCTCTAATACCCTAACACATTTGCTACGAGGTGACAAAGAGATCAAGACGCTCATATCCGCGAGACACGGCGAATTGATCCGATTTAACCTTGCAAGGTGGACCTAACCAACACAGCACGCAGAAGCCCCGTCGGACCCCACGCACCAACCTTTCCCATCCCCGCCTCGAACTACAGGAACCAGCCCAACGACATATGGTCAGCCGAGCTCAACGTGAGACCACCAAAAATAAACATATGCATCCCAATTCCCCGCGACTACTCGACTCGCCCCAGGAGTTGGGTGCGGGTTCCTATACTTTCGAAGCAAAGCAGTACTCGGCTTACCGGTTTCGACTACCTCCTACTTCCGGCATGCGGTTAGTACAATTCAATCTCCGATTAGCACTACCACAACGATCGGTCCTTAACCGACACGGACGGGGCTAAGACACCCAGGAACCCTGTCTTGCTGTCAAACCTAATACCATCATCTTCGCCCGGTCTCACATCTCCCTATCCATTTCAATCCATTTCTCAAATACTGAAGTATAAAGATAATAATGTATCTCGCGAGTAACCGGCAATTACTCGGCTTCTACAGTTTCCGGTGTCTCGCGAGTGACACGAAGTCACCCGACTTCTACCGGACTTATTTAGCCTGGCACCGCTATTGATCTAGACATACTAGTAAAAACTCAAGAAAACCTAGGGATCATGCAGCTAGGGTTCCAATCAATTCCTAACACGTAATGCACAAGTAATAGATAAAACATATACATAGTGAATCATAATTTAAAATAATAGAACATGCACCGGGGCTTGTCTTGCGTCTGCTGCTCAACACTAGGGTGAGATGAGCCTTGGACCTGCTCCCCGCGATCCTCCTGCTACGGGGCTTGCCCCTGCGGCTCCTGTGGCTCCGCAACCACCTTGTACACGATTCCTTCAGCGGCGGCGTCTATACGTATGCATATGATATGAAAATGTATGCAATATAATTTGAAACTTTGAAATAAACCTTAACCGATCACAAATACTGCTAACCGAACAACTCGACGTTCATAACCCTGCAAAAACCGGAATATTCGGATTTCAATCCGAAATTTCCGGAGTATCCGGATTAATACCTAGAGTTTCCGGGTTTCACACAGTTTTCGCCCCCAAAACTGAAACTCTGATTTCTAGCAAAACCAACCTACAAAAATCAAAACCCTTCTAGACCCTAGTAGAGGGATTCATAAGAAGACGATTGACCGGAGGAAATCGATTTAAACCCCCTAGAACAAGGGACTTGCCAAACCCTAGCTTATTTACCTTGGGGTGAGCTCTTCCTTGCACCAAGAGCTTGAACCCAAGCCGCCCAGGGAAGGAGTACGCGGGAGAGAGGATCCACCACCCAATTGAAGCTCCCTTGGGCCTTGGATCAAGAGTAGAGGGAGTGTTTTTGGTCTCTAGGGTTTGGGGTGAGAGAGAGCACGGGAGAGAGTGAGAGAGGAGACTGAGGAGAGTGAATAACGGTTTATAACGTTTCGAAACAGTCATCAGACTCAAAACTCGTGATATAGCATTTCAGGTCCGGACTATCCGGAAGAATATCTGGAGTATCCAGGTAAATCCGGAGTTTCCGGATGAAATACCAGAGTATCCGGATATTTCCGGAAGTTCCGGTTTTCTCTGGCTCCAGAATTTGAAAACTAAGCTTGGATCCATTTCCGACTCGATTTGTAACGGAATGTCTTAAGTCACTAATTAGCTAATTAAATCTCAAGTTTAACACTCGGGTGTTACAGTATGTGCCTGAGCTCAAACTCTGGTTTGGCCTCTCTGGTGAGGCCCGGCACTTGGCTGCGGCTGACCTATCTTCCATGGACGCTGAGCCGCAGCTAGTGGGCTCTTGGAAGGAGCACTGCCTGCCAGAGGAATGGAAGGAGTGCAAAGATGCTCAACTTGTCACCCTGGGCTCAGGGAGGTTCTGCATCACAAGGTTCTTCCACACTGGGATTCACAACGGCGGCTTTGGGGATGAATCAATTGCGGTGTTTACCGGTGTGGAGGTGCGAACAAAGGTGGCAATGTGCCACATGTGCGGCTTCTGTAGCAATGGGAAAGTTGAACTCCAAATGATCCCTCACAAATCCAAATGTCACACGTATAATAATAATGGCAGTAGCATCGATGCTTTGTTCTAAATAATATTGTCCCTTTGCATCCTTTTTTATCCATTATGTACCTTCTGAATAGTTTTGGGAACGTACTGTAATAGATAACTCTGGAATATCGATCTCTGTTTACTATTACTAGTCCTTGTTGTATGGTAGTCTTGATTTGTTTTTGAGAAAAAATGAACTTGTCCATGAAAATGGATGGTTGTCTAACTCGCATAGCCAGTAGGTTTGTGAGCGGTTCACAGTGAGCACCTTCAAATTCATCATGGTTTGCGGCATTGGTCCGCCCTACAAAGCTGACCAAAAATACAGCAGCACCATTTAGTAACAGGCAGAGTATATCATGTTACTGAACATTGTCTTCTTGGTGCCTGAACAAAAATATATAGGAATAAGACCCCTGAGATCAATCGTAGTCCTGCACAGCACATGCTCAGTTAAGGAATCAAACACATAAGCTGAATCACCCCCTTTCTTGTGAACTTGATCGTTAGGACAACAAGAAATGGTACAGGCAGAAAAGGAAATACTAGAAGGTCAACTTGTGCTCCATCACAAAATTGATTCAAATTGCTGCTGATTTCCTACCTGCATCTTTTTGACAGGCATAAATGGCTATCATACAATGGAGGTGGCACCCTGGTTCCCTCTTCATTCGAACTCTCTTTTTGTACTCTCTAATTCTCTATATCATCACCATGTCTTTGCATCTGGGCATGGCCATGAATCTTTCGTTTCGATCGGTACCCAACGTGTTTTGCTCTGTCTCTCCCTTTTTTACAATTATTACCATGTTCTCTTGCTTGGCGAGCGGTCCAGTAGACCAGTACACTGAATGGATGATGCGCATTGTTCTCGGTTTCTCGTTCTGTAGCCCAAGGTGAAAAATAAAAGGCCGACGAGCGGCCGCCCACGCCACGCCGCGGCCCGGCCCAGTTATCCTCAGCGGCCCAATGAGCTTTGACGTCCAGGCTGCGCAGGAGCCGAACGGAAACACCCCGCCGCCGGCGTCGCCCGGCAGAGCCGCAGTCCCGCCGAGTCGCGGACGGCAGCGGCGGCGGGAAGTGTCACAGCCCTGAAAAAAAAAGGAAAAAGAAAATAAAAATCCCGCGCGGGCCCCACCTGTCAGCCCCTCCTTTCCTCCTCTGTTTCGCTCGGCGCCGCGCCGCACGCGTCGTCGCCGCCGTTCATCCTCGCGAGACGCGCCACGTGCCGGCCATCTTCGCGTTCCGTGCCACGCTCGTCCTCCCTCACGCCCTTATCCGCGCCCGGCCGACCCCCGTTCCCCTTCAACCCAAACCCTAACCCTAGCCGCCATTGCCGCCGCCGCAAGCTCTGCTCGCCGCTGCCGCCGCCGATTCGCCGTCATCTCCCTCCCCGTGACCCATTCCCCTCCTCACTCGGCCCTCTCTTCCTTCCTACAGAGCCCCCGACGAGCGCCGTCGCCCGCCGCCGCTTCCCTCCGCCGGGACGCCGCCTTGTCGCCGCTCCTCGCCTGCATCACCGCCGGTGAGGCTCACCGCCTCCTCCTCTTCCCCGTGCGCGCCGCCCTTGGTCCGCTCCGGCCCTGTTTCGCCGCGCCGCCGCGCACCGCCGTCGCCGCGCGCGACGCGTGCGCGCGCACCGCGTGACGCGCGCGACGCCGTGGCGCGCCCACGCCGCGGTCACGGCTGCGGCCTGCCTTGACCCGGCCTGGGTGGGGTGCCTGCCCGTGGGCCCCACCTGTCGGCCTCTGGCCTGGCGGGTGTGGCTGCCCCGGGTAGACCTAGCAATTGTTGCTAGGGTATCTTTAGGTTTAATTGTGCTGCAAACTTCCAAAATTCATAGAAATTCATGTATAGCTCCAAAAATTATGAAACTTGTTTTGTTGGATTTCTCTAGCTGAGATCTACTTAGGAAAAATATTGTTTTGCATGTTACTTTGCTGTATATTGATCTATAGTTTTATCTTGCAAAAGTGAGTTTATTGCTTAGTTATTTGTGTACTGCTTGAAAAATGTCAAACTAAATTTTGTTAGACTCCTTGTGAGGTGTAGTTTTCAGTGGTGCATCTTACTCATGTGTTTCCTTGCTGTTGGTTAGGGTTTCATTTCGATTTTGTGCTTGCTGTCCAAAAGGTGGTTTAGTATAGAACTTTTTACTGGAAAGTGATAAAATGGCAAAACCAATTTTGTTAGCCTTGTATTGCTGCCTAGTTTCAAATATAATTTTCTTGGATTTGTCTAGTTTAGTTCGCATTCCTTTTCTGTTTTATCTTGCTTAGAGTAGCTGAAAACGGTTTTATTTATGGTTAATTCTGGGAAAATGCTTTTGCTGCAAAACCAATTTTCATGAGTTCTTTGCTTTGTTCTCTGCATGCTCAAATTGTTTCATGATTTATGCATGTTGTTAAGATCATTTCTTAATTCTTGCATCGCATTCATGCATTTTAGTGACCGGACCGTCGGAGAACGAACCCGTGGAACCCGCCGAGTCCGTGGAGCCCGAACCCGGAGTCCCGTTCGTGGTCGAGTCTGAAGTTAACCCAGGCAAGCAGCTAAGCATATTCCTTGCACCTATTTAATCTGATTTAGTTTAGTTATATCACCGGGTAATGTTGGGTAATATATATTATGTATGTATTGCATTCTTGTACCTGCTTCCATGCATTACCTTTCCTTGATTTGTTATCCATATCCTTGGCACTAGTTAGATAGTTAATCACTTAACTTGACTAGATGCTTAGCCATGCTTAGAATACTTCTTTTGCTCACTAGATAGGAGTGGTTTGGAGTATCACACTTACCTGAGTATCCTTGTTCGCACTTGAGCATCTAGAGTTAGTAGAGTGCAGTATCGAGATTCGAGCGGAATGGTAGAGCCTAGTGAATGGAGTCATATGGGCATAGTCTGCTTGGATCGTTTAAGGACCGTTCGTGGATGACGTCGGCTTTGAGCACCTTTCCGTGCTACCACATATCCAATATAATGGAACGGATAAGCCAATTATCTTCCTTGACTTGATCATTGATGTACAGTCCTAGATACGTGGCCAAGGGCTATGCAGAGAGGCTTAGAGGTGTCCCCGGGTGGACCTGTGAGTAGGAAAGTTTAGAGATGTCCCCGGTGGAAACTAAGTCTCTACGCGTAAGCTAGGTGTGAAGATTTCAATGATTGAGCCATGTTGGGAACGGTTGATGCGAGTACCCTCTTATCCAACTTTAGCGGGTTGGGTGAGTCGCATGGTCCTTGCGTCGTGTGGGTAAAGTAGTACACCCTTGCAAGGTTATAATCAATTCGAATTGCCGCGCTCTCGGTTATGAGCAAGCTCTTTGTCCGTTGAACTCTTCGTAGAAAGTTTCGGTTATGTTGGAAATGGTTGATGGCACCTCTGTGCCTCATTAGTTTGTATGCTTTTAATTTACTAAAATGGTTTAAGGGTTTGGGCAACATTAATTAATTCTGATAGGTGATAGTGTAGAAGCTAATGCTGATGCAATAATTACTTAACCTTAAAGCTTTTACTTGAGCCAATGCATGATTCTTGCTTATTTAATCGCGTAAGTCTTGCGGAGTACCTTTTGTACTCAGGGTGCTTTCTAAACATAGTTGCAGGTGAGCCAGAGGTGGTGTTTGGCCACTTCTACCCCGCTGATCCGAATGCGGGGGACGAGTAGGTCGTGGTGGTTGTAATGATGTCCTTGAGCAAGGCGTCATTACTTTAGTAAGTCTTATCGTATCTGAGCTTCGTGAGAGTATGTAAATGCAATAAACTTTATGTTTCTGTTTAATATGACTCGCGTGAGCCCAAGGCTTGTAAAGTGAAGTTTGAAACCCACCTATGTTGAACTTGTAATTAAGCTGTGAACTCTGGTTTGTATAAAACTGCTCTTTGTGGTATTATTTTGGATGAATGACGTGTCGGTTATTCGTGTCTCTAGATGTGGGATAACACGTGGTACGCACTCTGGCAAGCACGTGTTAACTCTCATCTGGATGATAATGACCGGCGGTTCGTTTAAAATAGTATCAAATTGGGCGGTTCTCACAGGAAGTGGAGGCGGGAGCGAGCGAGCGAGCAAGGTAGGTTCGGGGCCTTCGGGCACGGGCAGGGAGCGAGATCTGAATTGGAAAGTGGAACTCCAAATGATCCCTCACAAATCCAAATGTCACACGTATAGTGGCAGTACCGTCGATGCTGTGTTCTAAATAATATTGGCCATTTGCATCCTTTTTTATCCATTATGTACCTTCTGAATAGTTTTGGGAATATACTGTAATACATAACTCTGGAATATCGATCTCTATTTACTATTACTAGGTATGGTATTGTGCCATTGTATATCCTGAATTGGTAGATTCTAGATGATCTGAATTTAGTCCTTGTTATATGCTAGTCTTGATTTGTTCGAGAAAAATGAGTCATGAAAATGAATGCTTGTCTAACTTGCATAGCCAGTAGGTTTGTGAGCGGTTCACAGTGAGCACCTTCAGATTTATCATGGTTTGCGGCATTGGTCCAAATCACAATTGGCCTAAATGGAATGATGTTTGGTGCTGAGGGGGCATCAAACCCCGGGTTTTACTCAGTTAAGCTCGACAAAATTGATTCAAATTACTGCTCTCACCAGGTCGACACTTGATTTCCTACTTGCATCTTTTTGACAGGCGTAAATGGCTAGTATTATACAATGGAGGTGGCACCCTGGTTCCTTCTTCATTTGTACTCTCTTTTTGTACTCTCTAATTCTCTATATCATCACCATGTCGTTGCATCTGATCGTAACCATGAATCTGTCCGGTACACTGAATGAATGTATTGTGCTCGGCTTCTCGTTCTGTAGCCCAAGGTGATGTGATAAAAAGCAGACGAGCGGCCGGTCCACGCCACGCCGCGGGCCGGCCCAGTTATCCTCAGTGGCCCAATAAGCTTGGACGTCCAGGCTGCGCAGAAGTGAACGCGGACGGCAGCGGCGGCGGGAAGTGGAGGCGGGAGCGAGCGAGCGAGCGAGGTAGGCTCGGGCAGGGAGTGAGATCTGGCATTCTGTAGTGGACAAAAGGCTGGCCACCGCAGCGGAAAGCGGCGATGGCACCCGCGCTGGCTGCTTTGGCATCTTCCCCTCGGCTCGACGTGTCCGCCCTCCGTCGCGGCGCTGCCGCCGCTGGGCTGGGCCAGGCCCGGTCGCCGTCGGAACCAGCCTCGCGCGGGCACGGGGAGAAGAAGCCTAGCCGCGCCGCACCACGCACCTTTACGCGGCCGCGGTTGCGGTCGCGGTCGCGCCCGGCGCCCACGCCACGCCACGCCACGCCTCTTGCCTGCCCAGGCCACCCCGCCCACCCCCACCGCGCACCGCCACCACGCGGTCCCCCCTCTTCTTCACTCCCAGCCACGCGAGCGACCACGCACCCCGTGCGTTTCGGCCGTGGCGGAAGGCTGCCGCCTTGTCGCGGCGCGGGCCCTGAAGCCGAGGCCGACCGACGACGGCAGGAGCACGACGCGCCCCAAGGCGGAGATTTCTCGCGGCGCCCGCCCGTATCCCGCTCCGGCGCTCCGTTCCCGGCAGCAGGCCGATATCCCTCTCGGCACTGCCGCGCTGATGATGACGGTCGCCCCCACATGCTCGGCCACGGCGCTTTCCTTTGCTTTCCCAACTCCAGAGCACGCAGGCACGCAACGCCGGCGACCCAGCGGGTTCTTTCTACTGGAGTACCAATATGTATGCTCACTCTTAAGCCCGAAGGAATCCAAGCCACGGGAGTCCATCTGCGTTTTAATCCAACCGGCATCTGACGCGTGTACAGTACTGTATTGTTTTACCGTGCTCGGCCCTCAGCCCATCTGAAAAAAAGAATGAGAAAAAACGGTACCTGGCGTGGCATATGCAAGGGGCACCGTCGGTGACTCAGCAAGGAATCACTGCCCACGCGTCCAATCTTTGCCTCAGTACCATCATGTGTTACTTGCAGTATATAAGCATCAAATTGTGGTAGCAAACCCAAAAAATAATAGTTCAAAGCAATTCATGTGTAGCAGTCTTCTGACTTCTCAGCTGTCTATGTATACAGCGTGTATTTGTATTTCATCCTAATCAAACTACTTTATTAAGGTTGTACCTCCTTTGAATACTGAATTGACTATTGACCGGCCCACATTTATGTTAGCAAGTGTTTGATCACCATATATTTGGCATCTGCGAATGTTTTATCCATGTCATTAGGAGTATGGACTGCCGTATCATATTAGACCAAAATTGTATGCTGCTCATTTATTTGCATCAGACTTGATTGATTACTTCAGTTTTTACATTTAAACCAAAATTCACTGTGATTATTGTAGTATCCATTTATATCTCATCAGCCAGATATAGCTCTTAGGCATAATACTGTGATTATTGTAGTATCTATTTACAAATTTGATCTTTGTTTATGCATATCTAGATCAATTTTTCATGCATGTTAACTTCAAGCTTTCCAGCAGCAATATAAATGCTACGCCAAAACCAATGTGGTTTGGCATATATCATATGCCATCATTTCATCCTTGCAACTCAATAATCAGTGTGTTCAGAGAGTGGAATATTTCAGCACGAGTTTTTCTATGAGGCCATTAGTGGATTTAAGGTAGGTCTCATAGGGTGTGCCTTCGTGTAATTCTTAGTTTTCTGACAAAAAAATCTGCCATATGCAAATTGCAGTGATGATCCAATTTCTCCAGAAATAAACGTATCAAGCTTTTAAATGAAGATGTAAGATGTATTTTAGTTTTTAGCATATGAACCATCCTTTTTACGCTCCAGTTTTATTTTATATAATGATGAATTTATAGTCTTAATTGTTGATCGGACGGTTCAGGTTTTAAAAAAAACTAAATATAAATAATACCAATGGGTGTCAGTTAAAATTTTGTTATCTAATTGCAACATGCTGACTGCAAACTCAAATGAAAATACTACAGATATGGTGCATTATTAGTTTATTACTCTTTTTTAACTATTTTCAAATACAAGTATTATGGCACACATATTAAGCCGTTCTTAAAACGGGCGTGGCGTAGCGCGTAGGGATGAAAACGGTCGGGAACGGTCGGAAAAACCCCTTAACCGTTCCCGCAACTGTATTTTTTGGTTGGGAGCGGAAACGGGAACGGAAAAATCGGACGGGAAAACGAAATCGGTATTACGGGATATCGGGAACGGAATTAATCGGTCGGGAGCATGCCGATTACGATCGGGAATCGATAACTCAAAACGGGAAAATACATACAACCACTTCAAACATTTAACTCGATAAAATAATTACAACTATGTATAAATAACATGGAAACAAGACTCGTATAACTAAGAAACACAGGTAAAGTGAATCACGAATTCACAATTCAAATTGTAACACATGCAAACAATAATTCACGTTTCCAACACAGGTAACACAGCCGACTACGACAAATACGGGAATTTCTGCGGGAATTTTCCCGGCTGAAAACGGGAACCGTGAAAACGGTCGGTAAAACACCCCAACCGTTCCCGTTCTCGTTCCCGCTTCCCGTTTTGTTTTCCTATTTTTTTTATTTTTTCCGCGAAAACGGTTTACAGTTGGTTTAAACGGTAAACGGAACTGGTCGGGACGGGATCCCGTCCCATTTTCAACCCTAGTAGCGCGCCAGCCATGTTTTTCTTCAGAGACAGCCAGAGAAAGCCCAGACAGGGGCCCAGGGCGCTCACATGCGCGCCCGTGGATGGCACACCTCCGCGACGCTCCGGCAGGGCGCCCGTGCCGCTTTCTCGTTGGAGTAACCCAGAAGCCGGAACCAGACCTGCTCCCACGCCCGTGCTCTGGCCTGCTCGCTCGCTCGTTTTTTTTTTCGAAAACAAAGCGAAAGCGTTGCACAGTCCCCTAGGTGTAGGATGCTAATGCTACTGTTAGTGGAAGGTATCATTGGATTGGACGGTGTTTTAGAGTTTAGAACACCGATTAAACTAGCTTTACGGGATCATCATCATCAGGCAGACGACATCCTCGGCACGCTCTGCAGGTCGGTCCAGAGAAGAACGGAAGAACCAGTTCAGCGCGTAGCGGGCCACGTGTGTATTGTAGTGGTACGACTGTACGAGAAGACAAGGTACAGGTCGGGTGTATGCCTTTTATATTCAGATGAAAACGAGCCCCAAATGGCCAAATCTGAAATCTCGCCATCTGCGTACGTACAACGCTCGTGAGCGTAGCCGAGCACAAACCCTACAGGCTGCCAGGTACGGGCCTGAGAACAACGCCGTCGTCGTGTACCCGTGAGCAGGGAAGACGAAGACCGCCCGGCAGCTTGTTTGTACACACGCCAACCTTTCAAAAAAAAAACTTGGCCCGTGTTTGGTTGTGTAATTCCAAATTCCAAATTTTTTTTCCGGCACCTGCATGGAGACTTAAATCTAGACGAAATAAAAAACGCATTGCGACTGCTATCTGTAAATGCCGAGACGAATCTAACGAACCTAATTAGGCTATAATTAGATGCTAAATTGCTACAGTAATGCTACAGTAAATAACCTCTAACGACAGATTAATTAGTCTCATTAGATTTGTCTCGCGATTTACAGACCAGTTCTGTAATTATTTTTATGATTAGTCAATATTTAGTACTTCAAATGTAGAAAGATGACTTTTCAAAATTTTTATAGACTGCAACCAAACGGGGCCGTGTACACACGCCATGCATGATTGCTCACGGCTAGTTCTGCGTCGTGCTGCCACCGAGGCACCGAACAGGCGCACAGTTGCAGCCTCCGTGTGGATGATAAGCTTTAGCTAATACTGGTCCGTTTGGTTTGTGCTGTGCTAGTGAATATTGACAGTTTGACCGCTAATTACAGTGTCAAATAAAGTCATTTTACAAAACCAACTTCAGAATCCCCGTGCTAGTGACTCTAAAGAATCTAATGAGGTTTTTGATCGCGTCAATTTGAGGATGATTACTATAGCATCACTGTAGCAAATCATCGATTAATTACCGTCATTAGATCCGTCGCGAAAAATTACACATATTCTTAAAAAAAATTACAAATAAACTTCATTTGGTTTTTTACGTGGAGACCAGAAGAAGCGCGCTATAATACTAGCGCGCAAACCAAACGAGGCCACTGGACGCTTTCTTTCTTTTCACAACGTTGATTGTGTCCCAAATTCCCAATGGCCAAAGCTGCCGGGCTCGCCGCACCACCTGCCGGCCAGTGCTCCCTCACCGTCACGAAACGGCCGCCCGGCGTGGGAAGAGGAGCCAATGATCCCCCGAGGGCCGAGGCACGCGTGCCCGCGAGTCGAGGGACACGCACACTCGCACAGCGCCATCCACCGGGGCCGTCCGCCGAGTGGGCACTGGGCAGTGGGCACGGCTTGCTGGCGCTGTCGATGGCAAGCGGCAGCTGCCACTGCCCACCAGGCCGCGGACGCGCTCCGTTGAGAAAGCTTCAGCGGCCTCATCATAGCTCACTGCGCAAGATGCCGCCATGTCTGCCATCGCCGCGTTCTGCAGCGTTCATTTTACACACGTGGGGGTGTTTAGTTGGTGAAAAAGTTTGGATTTAACTACTGTAGTATATTTGTTATTATTTAATAATTAATATTTAATTATAAATTAATTAGTATCATTATATTCATATCGTAGGAATCAGTTAGACTATGTAATTAGTTATTTTTCAACTGCATTTAATACTCCATGTATGTGTTCGAAAATTCGATGTGACAGATACTGCGCAAACTTTTTTGAAAACTAAATGCAGCTATTTATGTTAAAAAAAATACACACTTACCTACCGGGGAGATCTAGGAACAGCGTCGTCACACATCGGAGTGGAACTGCAGGCTGGAATGATGCATCAGTTACTTTTTTAAAAAAAACAGATCAAAACCTGCTTTTATAGAAAGCAAGATGCATCAGTTACTGCTACAGTGCTACAGGAACAAGAGGATTAGCAGAGTATGGTGCATTGGATTGGATGGCACTGCCTTTAGGCGCACTCTTCCATTTCTTGCACAAACAGGTCACACATCTCCAAATCCAGAGCTGGTCCCTTCATTGGCAGCCTGAATCACAGAGAAAAACAAATCAGAGGATGGGGTCGGTCTCCCAGACAGCCAGATTAAAAAAAAAAGAAATCCCACACAACCTACAGCTGGTGTGTGATGAGCCTTATTCTTTTCTGTTCTTTTTTCTCCAAACAAAGCAGCCAACCAACCCGGAGGAACAAGGCGCAAGAGGCCATTATTCCTTTCTTCCCTCGGTAACAGCAGCAGTAGTAATTTCCAGGCCCCAATGACGAGAGGCCGCACCCTCCTCCGGACCTCCGGCCGCCAGCAGCAGTAATTGCAGCGCGCCTCTGCGCGGAGCTACCAGCCGAAGGGCGCGGCGCGCGGCCTTTGACCCGCTCTCCCCCCGCGCCGTCGCCATGGCCGCGGACGCCACCACCTCCGCCGCCGCCTACCTCCCGCCGGCGCTCCTGGCCTCGCGCCAGGATATCCAGGCCGCCGTCGCCAAGGCGGCCGAGCTGCGCGCGCTCCACGCCGCGCTCCTTCAGGGCGGCGCCAATGCCGGCGCCTACGCCAGCGCCAGCCGGAGCCCGTCCGTCATCCGCCTCCCGCCGGCTGCGTCGCCGGCGCTCGCCAGGACAAGCCTCGCCCTCGCGGCGGCCTCCGCCGGTGCGGAGGACTACCCCGTGTTCGCCCCGGTAAGCGGACCCACCAGCAACTGGCGCTGTGTACTGTTGTGTACTGTTTCTTGGTATAGTACCGTAGCAGGAGCAAGGGCGTGTGTGAAAGGTGGCTCCTTTGGTGCTGGATTCGCATGTTCTGCCTTTCCATGCTAATGTTTTGGCAAATTTTGTGGCTGCTTGATGCTAAGTTAGTGCTGGAATCGATTGCTATTCTTGTTTTGAGAATGTTCTTTTTTTTCCCAGAGGTTATCTTGATTTCTAGGTAGATTCCAGTTTATTGGATGGAGCTTGGTTGGAGTGAAGCTAGAAGCATAGAAGAGTAGCCAAGTGGGTCGTATTTCATTCTACTTGAGGAAGGTTGTAGGTTGATCAACCAGCTGGTGGATTGGATCTACTGTCTGCTTGGTGTTTTTAATTAGTCCCTACTTAAGGTAGAAAAGTCAAGAATTTTTTAAGATAAACCTGTTCTCCTTTCTTTGTGCTTACACTTGCAGAGGGCTGATTTTTGCTACCTAATGTTTTTCTGTCAACATCCAAGAGCATCCTACTCATGCGGTTTGGTAGGATTGGCCATTCCCTCAGCATTAAACCGAGCTTTATTTATGCTGTTAGGTTGGTTGAAAATGTTGTTTCGCTACAATGTGGGTGTAAATAATAACTTGGGACATCAAAATAAGGTTTTTCCCATGGAAATTGCAAAATGCTAGATTTTTATTTATTTATTTAGGGTTCTCCTGTACTACAAACCAATGTGCAGAATCAACTGATCAGCATGGTACTAGGCTAATAGCATGTGTCCACTGAAAGTCTGAAACTTTAAATGGTTGTGTTAAATGTGTTGCCTGCTGGTACAACGATTTTCCGTGGTCCATGCTCGTTTTGCTTCATGCTTCTGTACTTCCATTCCAGTTCAACTTCTAACCGTAAGCCTTGCTGCTTGCTTGATGAATTCCCTCAGACTTATGATGAAGAACCCTTGGGTGGCATGAACTACATTCGCCAAGATAACAGGAGTCTATCTGAGAACTGGAGCGGCATGGGATTGGACCATGATGGCCTAGAAGATGAAGTGGCCTTCTCGGACTTCGACAATCACAACACGTTCTCGTCATCAAACAGCGAACTTCATTTTTCTTCATCAAATGAGCATCTGCGGAACAGAATGGCATGCAGAAACCATCCATCCTTCCTTCAGCCTGCCCTCTCTGCTGACAGTTTGCTCAGGTCAGCCAGCCAGATGACAGACTTAACTGAGTTTAAGGCTGTTACGACATGCAATACCTGCAAACCTGCAACTATCAGTAGGGACACTGATGCAGATGCCAAGCCCCTGAAGAACCTCGATAGCACAGCGCCGCTGTCAAACTACCACCCTGCTGCCTTCTCCCGGACAAGGCACAAGGGGCCACATATTCTTTCGTGGCTCTTACCAAAGTCAAAGAGGAAGCCGAAATCAGACATGTCACCAAACACCATCGAATGTGAGAACATGTCGCAGCTTCTAAAGGAGTGGGGTGTGTTCTCACTAGAGTCCCTGAAGAAAGAGGTCATTGAGGCCAATGAACACAGGGACGCTGCCCTGCAAGAAGTGTCAGAGATCAAATCATCATTAGGGGAACTCACTACCAAGCTAGTGAGCCTGGAAGCATACTGTTCGGAACTGAAGAAGGCTCTAAAGCAAGCGACAAGCGCGAAGAACATGCAATCTCACTCAAAGAGATCGACTAGATCAGTTAGTGGCAACAGAGACAATTCCTTGCCCGTCAGTCATGAAGTCATGGTAGAAGGGTTTTTGCAGATAGTATCTGAGGCCCGTCTCTCCATAAAACAGTTTTGCAAGGTACTAATCCAACAAGTCGGGGATGCTGACAATGGATTATCAGATAAGCTAAATTTACTCCTACAACCTTATCAAATTACACTCAATGACAAGCACCCGAAACTAGTGTTGTACCACCTTGAAGCTCTGATGAACCAAGCAATGTACCAAGACTTCGAGAACTGCACGTTCCAGAAGAACGGGTCACCCAAATGCCTCGACCCCAAGCAGGACCGGCAGGAGAACTTTGCCTCATTTGTGGCCCTGCGCAACTTGAGTTGGAACGAGGTCCTGAAGAAGGGCACCAAGTACCACTGCGAGGACTTCAGCCGCTTCTGCGACCAGAAGATGAGCTGCATCGTGTCCACCCTGAACTGGTCATGGCCGTGGGCCGAGCAGCTGCTGCAGTGCTTCTTCGTGGCGTCCAAGTGCATCTGGCTGCTCCACCTTCTGGCGTTCTCCTTCAGCCCGCCGCTGACGGTACTGCGGGTCGAGGAGAACAGGGCGTTCGACCAGATATACATGGAGGACGTGCTGTTCGACAAGCAGCGGGCACAGAACCATCCGTCGGCGCAGGTGAAGCTCATGGTGATGCCTGGGTTCTATGTACAGGACCGGGTCCTCAAATGCAGGGTGCTATGCAGGTACAGCTAGATGCAAACTTCCAAACGATACGAGTTCGTCGCTGACTGGAGGTGCCTCTAGTTTTCTTTTGACTTATTGCTAGTGTGATGTAGTAGCATTTGTTCTGCTAAGTTGCAAAGTGCTATACAATACAGGAATGCCAGAATGTCGTTTTGACCGTTGACGTGCCTGTCAGTATATCTGTAACATACTTCAGTTGCAAGAGTGAAGAGTGCCATGTGTAAGAAAGATTTGTGGGAATTTTTAACTTAACACATCTGTTATTACAATGAAGTCTGTTAACCTCAATTGTTAAACTAGTATACTTATGCAAAATATTCGAAATGTTTTGTAGTCTGTGAATGTAGAACCCTTGAGGATACTGCATGTTTTACTTTTGGCTGACCTCTCTGTAATGTCAGTACTTCGTGTGTCAGTGTGTCACTAGTGCCATCTGAATATCTGATTGTGAACAGAGGCATCAAAGAAAAATCGGAGATACAGGAGAAGTGTTCGCGGGAGTTGAGAGAAACGCAGCTCAAAGCAGTCTTAGCGCCTGCAGAACAAACAGAACGAAAGCATAGACTGGCTGGCACAGATAGCAGAGGTAGTACAAGAAAAAAAAAAACTGAACAGCTCAGATCTCCGCCGAGAAAGACGCCGGCATCAGCCATCTGGCTGTAAGGTAGACTGATCATATCGAGGACTTGGCTGATGGTACACAACCTTGTGTCGCCAATGGCTGATGGCTCTTGATCCTTCCTAAGCAGAGAGCAATCTCTGGCGAGGTGCTCCTCGAGGACGCTCGCATCAGACGCAAATGGCGCGTTGCTTGCTTGCCATCACCTGGACCGAGCGCGGAGCCGCTTGGGTTCGAGGCGTTAGTTTTGTGTGCTATACGGCCCACTAAGTCTCCCATTGCGGCCTGCGGAGCCCGTTCGGCTCCGAGACGCGCGGGCCGTGGGCCGTGGGCCTTGACCCGCCCACGCGCGCTTTTCCCAGAGGCTGTCACAAGTATGGCAAGACCAAACCACATCCGTTTTTGCCAAAAAGAAAAAAGAACAAGCTGACTCGTTTGGGTCCCCTTTTGCAATTTTCCAAAAATATAAAAGGAACTGGTAGCCGGGCCCTGGCCAGGTCATATTGATCGGTTATTGAAGATTGATTTCTATAAATCCGTAAGAAAAAAGATCTTCCATCAAGAAATTAAGAATATTTCCTCCTTAATCTGTTCCCATGAGTAGTAGTAGATTGGATCAAGAGCGTCTTACTCCATGGCATTGACGATGAGCATGGGCGCCAGACGGCGCCGCCCGGGCGTCGTCTTGGGCGGCACGGGCCACGGCCAGATCATCCTCGCCGCCGGCTCCCACACGGCGTCGGTGACGCCACCCCTTGGCTCCGCCTACAACAAGGACGAGGAGGAGGAGCCGCCTCCGGCGGCGGGGAACGGGGTGCTTGTCCTCACGACGCACTGCGAGTACCCGTCGATCGCTGCTAACTTTGAGAGCGAGAGAGCTCCTTGGGAGCGTACTCTAGCTGGACGCCCCTTCCCCGCCGCCGCCCACCACCACCACCTCCTCCTCCTCCTCCCCTTCATGCCCCACACCCTCCGCTTCCCCCTTCCCAGCGGTGAAGAATTTCTTTCGCGACCCTCCGCCGCATCACGTGGACGCACTACAGGACATGTTTCCGATATTGAAGAACAGGAGTAAGAGCTCTCCCTTCGTGAGATGGAGTGATGACTGAGGGCTACGGTCAAAGCCAATCGTTTAGGTTGTGCGCGATGCGAGTAGTTCATGTGGATGTTTATCTTTCGGGTTGTGTTCAGTTAGTTTGCCAGCTTGTGTCCATCTGGAGTCTGTTCTATTTGGGTTGTAACCGAATACTGTATCAATTTCTTCTTCGTCTTAATACAATGATACGCTGCGCGCGTATTCGAGAGAAAAAAAAAAAAGAGTACCCGTCGATCCCGAGCAAGGCGGCGCACGACGGCTTCGCGGTGATGGTGCAAGTCAAGGCGCCCTCGCAGGCGGCGGGGAGCACGCCTCTGGACCTCGTCGCGGTGCTCGACGTCAGCGGGAGCATGGCGGGGCCCAAGCTAGAGGAGGTGAAGCGCGCCATGGGGTTGGTCGTCGACAGCCTCGGCGCCCGCGACCGCCTCAGCGTCGTCGCCTTCTCCGACGACGCGCGGCGGGTCGTCCCCCCGACGCGCATGTCGGGGGACGGGAAGGCCGCGGCCAGGCTCGCCGTGGAGTCCCTCGTCGCGGCCGGCTCGACCAACATCCGAGCCGGTCTCGACGAGGCGGCCAAGGTGCTCGAGGAATGCCAGCACGACGGCGACGTCGCCGGCGTCATCCTCCTCTCGGACGGTTACGACAACTACAGCGCGTGTCGCCGGAGCCTACTCCACAGGAATAATCCGACAGACGACTACAGCGACCTTCTGCCACCGTATCTCGTGCTCGATAAGGGCTGGCGGGGCACGCCGGTGCACACGTTCGCGTGGGGCTCCGACCACGACGAGGAGGCCCTGCACGGCATCTCGGCGGCGACAGGCGGCACGTTCTCCTTCATCGAGAACCACGCGTCCATCCAGGACGCGCTGCCGCCGTGCGTCGGCGGGCTCCGATCGGTAACGGCGCAGGATGTTTGGATCCGGCCGCTACAAGAACAGTGGCGCCGATGACGAGGAGGCCTGGGTCAGCGTCGGCGAGCTGTACGCGGACGAGGAGAGGCGCTTCCTCTTCTTCTTCGATGTCCAGAGTACCGACGACGCCGACTACGACTCCCACACCGAGCGTCTCTTCAAGGTTAGCTGCGAGTACATGGACATGGCGACCGGGCAGGTTATTTCCGTGAGACCGGCAGACGAGTACACCGAGGTGCTAAGGACCCTCGACGGCGCGCCGGAGGCAGCGCCGTCGATGGAGGTCGAGCGGGAGCGCCTCCGCGTGGAGGCGGCGGAGGACGTGGCCCTAGCCCACGCGGCCGCAGAGCGCGTGGCCTAAGCCGAGGCCGCGCGGATCCTCGGCGCCCGCCGGGAGATGGTGAGCCGGTCGGCGGCGGCGATGTCCGGCGACGCGAAGTGCAAGGCGCTGGCGGCCGAGCTTGACGAGCTGCGGCTGCGCGCGGCGGACGAGCGGGAGTACCGGCTGACGGGCCGCGCGTGCTTCCTCGCCAGCATGAGCGCGCACGCGCAGCAGCGCGGCTCGTCGGTGCCTCTCCCTCGGCCCTTGCCGGAGGGGCTGCAGTCTGGGTGGGCAGGCTCGGCGATGTTCGCGACACCGGCGATGAGGAAGAGGGAGGAGTTATGGGAGACGCGGCGGCAGAGCATGGCGGCGCCGCCGCCGGCGCCGGCCCCGCCGCACAATGGACGAAGCAAGGCTGCCCCTCCGCGTTCACGCCTGGAGGCAAGGCTGGCAGCGGCGGCACCTCGTCTGAGCATGTTGAGGAGATACCGGCGTCTTGTACCACTCATCAAGCCCTAAGCAAAATCTGCTGTCTTTTGGCGTCACAAAAAATAAATTAAAATGATGCTGTCTTCTGAATTTTGTAATGGTGGTTGGCACCCTAACAGTGAGAGAATATGAAGAGAGGTAGATCATCAGACCAGACGGGCAGCAGCTAGCAACAATCCGTTTTTTTTTGGGCTGAGTAATTTACTGTTGATTTTTAAATCTAAACTATTTGGATTGTATGACGAAAATTTGTCAGGTCTGGTATAGAATCGATAAGAAAATACTAGGTTTTTTCATTGCGAGAACATAAATCAG
This sequence comes from Panicum virgatum, assembly GCF_016808335.1. NCBI lineage: Eukaryota > Viridiplantae > Streptophyta > Magnoliopsida > Poales > Poaceae > Panicum > Panicum virgatum. The sequence continues at coordinate 47,215,243 of NC_053150.1, read as the reverse complement.
ACCAGATGGTTCAGCAGTGCAAGTGCAAACCAAACCACTGTTTTTCCTTAGCCCGGGCAGCAAGTTTACGGAAACAAATTTTTTTACATAAAAAAACGATGGGAATAACATATTTTTTGGGCTTTCCTAAAGTATCAATCCGGCCCGTGGGTCTGAAACCTGTGCTGGGCCAACGCTTCACACATTCCATTTTTCGTGGCAACATGGGCCTTAATTTCCTAAGCAAAGATGAAGGATGAACCGCTTGAGGTTTAATAATGGCTACATTATCAGAGAGATAGTACATTTTCGCAAAAAAAAAAAATCAGAGCGATAGTACCGACTCAAAAAAAAATCAGAGGGATAGTACTGGTAGTATTTGCATTATTGCATACGTAATCAATCACTAATCAGCTCGTTTCACACTCTTGCTTGCTTCCATCACTTGGATCAGGTTTCAATTCGAGGATGTAAAAATAGGTTTAACTGAACACCTGCCGGAGATTGCTTTGCTTCAAGAAACTAGCCTGTCAACCCATAAAAATCTGCATCCTGGCCTGTCATGGCTCAAGATGACGCCATGGCCCCATGGCCTTTTTTTTTTGAAAATAAACCCCATGGCCTTCCCAGCTCCCATTCCAGGCAGCGCGAGCACGAGGTCTGCTCCAATCCGACAGTCTCTTCAGCACGGAGGGAATAGAACAGTGGGCGCGGCCGCGGCCGCGGCTGCGGGCGGAAACCGGCCGCCTGAAACCGGGGGCAGCAGGCATGGCGCCGTTACCCAACCGCTGCGGTGTCAGGCCCCGCCGCGGCAGCAGCGGCGCGGCCACCCGCCACCACTGGCCAGGTGCGCTGCACGCAGGTCGCATGGTACGAGCAGGCGCCGCGACAGCCGCATTCAATCCGAGGCTTCCTGGCTTTTCCCCGTCCAATCGTGTCCCGGTATGGAACGCCTCCCTCCATCCCTCTGCTCTGTTCTGTGCGCCCTGCCGCTGCGGCCGCGTGCGTGCGTGGTCCTGCGCCGCACGCCGGCACGGCGGCATTGCGCCCCGGCACTGGTTGGTGATCACCGGCGAGGCACCACCAGGCGTCGATCGGGGGATTCCAGTGACCGATCACCACTCTCGGGCGCTCGGCACCGGCGCACCGCTGCACGGAGAGGCTTTTGGACCCGAGGTGCTCGATGCCGGCGGTGCGGTGGTGCCCCCCATGTCGCGCCCGGCCTGCAGATCTGGCATGATCCACACGCACAGTGGACGACGAACCGAACGCGGGCAAAGGCGGAGCTCATTGCCGACTCCACTACCTCCTCGGCCGCCAGCCGGCCACCCACCCACGCGCTTTTCCCTTTCCACCCCCCGTGCCCGTGCCATGCCATGCCATGCCATGCCATCATCCCCCGCGAGACCGCACGCTCCCGGCAAGAAGACTGCCGCCGGCCGCAGCAAGCGCGGCGCGGCACGACCTGGCTCGCCACGTCGGGTTTGCATGCGCTGGGTTGGGTCGGCGCACCGTGCGGCGAGTAAAGTTGCAGCGCGTGCACTGTGCCTGATGCCCTGATCCTGATGGTGCGCCTCGTAGGGCGGACACATGGGCTTAGGAAAAGGCTGCGCCCATGTTGCTGCTTGCTCCATCGCCGCCCGGACGTGGCAGCCTCGCTCTGTCCGGTCGCCACCGCCTGACATGATGCCACCTGCGTGCGCCGCGCACTGCTTCTTCCTCGCCTTTCCCTTTTCGCCGGGTCACTCATGCCATGCACGCCGCGGCGAGGTCTCGAGCACCCGCAGCCACTGGCGGACCCAAAGGTGGCCAGGGTATGCCGTGGCATACCCTAAGCCAGTCCTCTTTTATCATAATAACTTCTTTAACTTAGATTTGATCAAATTCAAATTGCAACTTAATAATTATATTGGTAATAGTAGACATGAGAACAACTTCAAATGTCTGACCAATCATAGTTATCTCTCAGTTAAGCTAGTTCAAACTGAGAGAAATAAGATTTATGATATGGTTTATAATTTTTTAAAATTGGTCATTGATTTTAGCAAAAATTAAGCTAAGAAATAAGATAGGAGATAGTCTTTTGGATGATTGTCTACACACATTCATCAAGCGAGATATCTTCTTCGAGTGGATGAAGATGATATAATTAATACTTCATGGACTTTAATGTTGAAGCATAAATGAATTGTCCACCTCTTCCCATCAGCTTAAGGTTTTGTGTTGAATTGGTTGGTACATGCAACTCAATATGGTATCAGAGCCAGAGGTCTCTGTCGGTGTTTTACTGCCAAGCTCTCCGAGGTATATTTCGAGGAGTTTGTTTTTAGGCACGGACTCGTCGAGATCAGAACACGATGGTGCAAGGAACACAAAGATTTAGACAGGTTCAGACCGTCATACCATACGTTCTGTGTGGTCGTTTGTATTGCCTTAGGTGTTGGGATATCTTGTAAGAATCCCTGCCCGCTCTTATATAGTCTGGGAGGACAGAGTTATATGGAAAGTACTAGACGAGTACTATTAGAGTCCTACTACAACGAGGTCGAGTAGTTTCCATGTACATCAACTAGTCCTACTGCCGTACGAGTAGTTACAAGAGAGGTAAGGTGTATCCATGTGCTATTCCTTACTCTAGAATATTCCACGTCTGTGAGCAGTCCCGCTGCCCTGGGTCTGACAGTCTCGAGTTCGAACCTCAGCAGGTGCGATTAAATAAAATAATTGCAACCGACTCTTATTTTCACGTTCGAGGCATAGCAGAGCCTACACGCGAGGGAGAGTGTTAAAGTATAAGTGAATTGCCCACCTCTTCCCATTAATTTAAGCTTTTGGGTTGAATTGATTGATGCATACAACTTAATAGTTAAGAAGTGTAAGCCTGATAAGAAGAAATTAGGTAATCTCTTTGAACTATTATAGGTTTGTAAGCTTATTTTATATTTTTCTAGGACTTAGTGTGCTTCTACTACTTATATTGTAATCTATGTAAGTATTGAATCTAAGTGCTTATATATCGAATTGCTCGTGGAATTTTTTGTTGTGTATCGATTTTTTAGATTATACCAAATACCGAATTATATGTTGAAGTTTTGATATGATATACCCTAAGTTCCAATCCTAGGTCCGCCACGCAGCTCGACACGGCGGTCGACTGGCCCAGCTCAAGAGCACTTTCTTCTCGGTGCATTGGCAACCCACCCGTCTGGTTCGAGAAGCTAGCCTTTGTTCGGGCTTCCAGTCCGGTTTTCAAGGTACGGCGGGGATCGAGTCGGTACGGTACGGGCTACCCGTGCGGAAGCAGTGGCATCGGATGCAGGAGCATGAGTTTTTCTGGTTGGGATGATGATATGTGAGTTTAAACAGTAAGCTCATTAAATGATGAACAGTAAAGTGATAAAATAAATTAATAGAAGAAAACTAAAGAACCGTTCTGATCGGAAACAAGAACCGACCTTAGATGTTGGGCCCCTCTTGTTGAGCCATGACTATAAAAGAAAGGGGGTGAAACCCCGTTGAGGCACCTGATCAGCCGTCGTGGTCATCACAGGGGTTTTGTGACCGGCTCAAACACACACATACACAGAGGCAAGAGAGAAATCAAGAACAAGATCAAAGAAAGAGAGATGGGAGGTCCCAGTGACCAAGGTATGGATTCCATGCCCCTGTTTGTGGTTCAAATCTTAGCCTAGTGATCCTATACAAACCTAACACTTCTCGCTAGCTAACTGCTCCATTTCCCGGAGTCGCAAGTCGCTGCCTGTACCGGGGCGTACGCTGCAGAGCTTTCGCCAGCATCGCCGCAAGAAGGCCTCCCGTTCCGTCCCAGGAATCTTCCGCGGCAGTGCACGTAGAGGCCAGGCCCAGCGTGTAAACTTGCATCAAGGTCGCCGCGCCGGCAGGCCGGCGTTGACATCGGCTGCCGAGATGGTACCGGCCTTTATTTTATTTTATTGGGTTGACAAATTGCACGGGTTGACCAGGACGCCATTTTAATAGCGGGCGCCAAGCCAGCCGTTTCTGTACCTTCCTTCGACTTGTCTCCGACGCGGCCTAGCATCTAGTGAGAGAAAGACAAAGAGGGAGAGTGAGAGAAATAGGTGGAGGGTTTGCGACCCAATGAATGATAGCCTCCGACTCCGATCGAATGGTCAGCATACGTACGTAACGTGCGCGCCTGCGCCGTGCAAGTCTGAATGCGTTGCACCGGAGCAGAAGTAGCAATAGCAACGGGAACCGAGAGCAGCGAGCACGGCCGGTACGTAGCCAGGACAGGGGGCACCGGAAAAAGGACGCGTGGACACCGGAAATCCGAGTCGGGAGGGGAGCACGGCCAACGGTAGCGCCTAGCGATCAACTTCCTTTCACCGTCACCGCAAGTACCTCTGTCTCTGACTCTCTCTACCCTGCCCGTCCTGCGCCGCCTCCGTCATTTTCCGGGCCGGAAGCGAACGCTGCTCCTTCACGTGAAGCGAAAGGTGAAAACTGAAACTCAGTTCACTTGAACCTTCCACTCTATCTAGACTTGCATAGTGTCTGTGTTCATCAAATCATTTCCTTGCGTTTGGAGTTTTTTTTTTTGAAAAACTTGCATTTGGAATTTCAGACGTCCCCAAAATACCGAATCCAGACCCCCATGATTTGTATTTGATTGACATTTAAAAGCACTCTACCTACTGAGGTGCACGCAAGTGTAGGATGAAGTGAAGTCAACGGCACAGTTGAAAGACTTTGGTAAACACTTTGGCAACAGAGATACTGTAGGCGCCGCGGCTTCTGCCTGTTCTGGAACCACTCCGGCTAACCTGTGACATGGGCAACGAAAAGACAATCGCCGGCCAAACTCTCTCGCGGCGCGCGACAGCGCCGCCAGAGCGGCCGCCGGCCACACGCGCGCGAGGCTCCCCCTCGGACCCCTCCCCGGGCCACAGGGGCATCGTCATCGATGGATCTAGGTACTCGCGTGCGCGTCAAGAAAGTATGGGATCCGTAGTTTTTTTTTTCTACAATAAACAGAGAGAAAGTAGTATCCGTAAAGGCGGATCTCATCCATCCTACTCCGGCCTACGAAACCTACCAGGTACACGGATCCTCACATCCATGGACACACACACACCTGTGCGGCTGTGCCACAGATAATGTTCCATTGGTTTCTCAAAAAGACAAGCAAATAATGTTCGGAAATTATGAGATATCATCCATGATGATAACCGCTGATGAAACTACGAGAAGACAAGGCAGCCTGTTTTTCCCCAGCCTGACCATGAATCTTTTTCCACAGCTCTCCGACCTTATCTCCACGAAGCGACGCGAAGAGCCGAAGATCTAGGCGTCCCGTGACCGTGCGCAAATGCGCCGGCCGGCCGCTCTCACGAATTGACGCGCATCCCCACATCACCAAGCGTCTGAACAGAGCGGAGAAAAAAGCACGGCCTCCAAATACTCGGGGAGAGTTCGATCGAGTTCCCACGGCGGCAGCCACGCCGCCGTGCTGCCATGCCCGCAGGTTCCGGGTTTCGCTTCTTGATGAGAACAAGTAGATGGACGGACAGCGACCGTTCGCGGAAAAGAAAACCGGCCGCGTCCCCTGAACCTCCCTCTCCCGTGGGGCCCCGTTGATCTCGACTCGACATCGCCGGAGAAGAAGAGCAATTAATTATGTTAAAAAAATAGGGTCAGTTGGATCCATGCCACTACAATTTCACGAAGTTGGATTTCATGTTGAAATCCATGCCATTGAGTGGCATGATTTTCAACGTGAAACCCAATTTCACGGAGTTGTGCTAGGATGAATCGAATTTTCCCTAAAAAATACTAGGAAGAAGATCAACTAAAATAGTATCTCTTGCTGGATTATTGTAACCATCGTTTCAGAATCAACTCGGAAAAGCTTGGAGTGTGAGTAGGACTGTAGGAGCGCTAGAGCAAGGGAGACGCTTTGGTCGTGCTGCAGTAAAAGGCCTCTCGCTCTCACCGTTTCATGGAAACTTATCTCCAACACATTATTCATATATACTCTATTATTTTCTCTCTTCATTAAAAATAAAATCTTTTGTATTTTCGGTAGTACTGCTGTAGCATATTACTCAAAGTATAGACTGTAGAGTAGAGGACGAAATTTCATTATATTTGAGTAAAATAGAGATGTGTTTTGGTAATCACCAAAAATATTTTAGTATTAGAGATGCAATTGGTAATCTGTTTCACTACTTCCCACTATGAAAAGGACAGTAAGGAGTAAGGGGTGTTTAGTTCCATCTCCAAAAATTTTACACCCCGTCACATCAAATAAAATCTTGCTATTTAGGAGTATTAAATAAAATATGTTTATATTTTTTTTTGCATAAATGAGTTGTAAATCGCGAGACGAATCTAAAGAGCCTACTTAATCTATGATTTGCAATAGTGATGCTACAATAACTATTCGCTAATTATGAATTTATTAGATTCATCTCGTGATTTACAATCCATCCATGCAAAAGTTTTGTAAACAGATTTTATTTAATCCTCCTAAATAGCAAGATCTTTTTAAAAAAAAATTGGAGGAGGAACTAACATCCCGTGGCCGAGAATAGCCCTGGGCACCAAAAACCGATAACCGAACCGAAAAAATCAAGAACCGGAGCCGAACCGAATCGAAACCGAGAATTTAGGTTCCTGGTTCTGAGGAACCGAAATTCTCGGTTCGGTTTTGGTTCCTAAGCCTGTTAACCGAAGAACCGAGCCCATCCTATATTCAGCCCATGAACATAATAAGTGGCCCAAGGCCCAAACAAAACCCTAACTCTATTACACCATTCCCACCCAATCTACCCACCAGCCCACCACCGCACCCCACCCTCCACCCCCAACCCGCACCGGCGCCGCCAGCTCGGCGCTGGCCCCTCCCCGCCCTCCCTAGCCGCCGCCTCGCTCTCCGCCGCGGCCCCGGCCTCCTCTTCGCCCTCTCCAGCCGCCGCCTCGCCCTCCCCCGCCCCCGCCGCGGCCCCGGCCACCTCTTTGCCCTCCCCGGCCGGCGGCCGCCGTCGCGGCCCCTCCCTGTCCCCGGCGGGCGGCCCCCGTCGTGGCCCTACCCTGTCCCTAGCAGGCGGCCGCCGCTGCCCCTCCCCGGCCGCGGGCCCGTGGCTCCGACCTCCCCGGCGGCCTCCAGCAGCAGACCTCGGCAAGCCCCGTGGCGGTCCTCGACAGTCCAGCGCCGGCGGCACGGCCGTCCCTGCGCCCGCAGGCAAGCCGCTGTCGGCGCGCGGCAGCGCCGGTCCTGGCGAGAGATTTTTTTCCTTCTCAACAAAGTTCGGTTCTATCGGTTATAACCGGAACCGAACCGAAAGTACCGAATCCGAAATTTCTCAGTTCTTAGTCCTAAAAAAACCGAACCAATCGGTTCGGTTAGAACCGAACGCCCAGCCCGAGCCGAGAAGCACGGGACGACTCCTAGTCTCCAACGCAATGCAAAATTTATTGGCCACGAGAGGATTTCTTTTCTATTCCCTCTTGGGGACAAGAACGAGCGGGTGTGGCAATGGTCTAAGAATGGTGCTACATCCTACCAGGGCCGTATCTAGGCCCGTGCGGGCTGTGCGACCGCACAGGGCCCTCAAATTTTAGGGGCCCCAAAATATAACGAGTATACTAGGTATAGTTATATAATAGATTTTGTTTTAGTTATATTTTGATCCAATACGAAGCAAACTGTAGCCCAAATATGTCATAGAAGAGGAAATATGCCGCTTGACCATTGTCTTTCAATCAAATCTGCAGATTGCAGTGCAATCTTTTTCGCTTCCACTATAACCGCTCGCCAGGCACGGCACAAGTCACGTCTGCACTTCCACCTTCCGGATTTCACTGGTCACTCGCAGGCGCAACGATGGTACTAGGGTCCAGTTCATAGTTTCGCATAGGGCCTTCGAATTTGCCGGTACGGCCCTGCATCCTACAGCTGCAGGTATCAGCACAAACGCAGAAGCACAGCAGTAACTTTCTACTGAAATGGCGAGATGCAATTGGACATGGGCGTGCAGGCCGTTACATATAGCAAAAGTTACAGCAAAAACTAATTACTATACAATTCTCTCCCCACCCCTCCGATGCCTCTCCCCCAATCCCACACCGCTTGAATACTTGATGATGCCACTTCTCCTGCGTGCGCTCCAGCCCCCGGCCCGGCGCTCAGAAGCTCACACTGTTCTGCAGCCTCCACTCCAGCCCAGAGATTGTGCGACCCCCATCAACATTTCCAAAGCCCAGAGCCTCCACTCCTGGGGCTTTCAGCCGGAGAACTGCTGCTGCTGCTTGCTCGCCGAGCAGGGGCAGCTGGCGCGGCTCTCGTTCAGCACCTTCAATGGATGAGCAGATCACTGTCAAAGCTCAGTTTTTTTTTTGGATCGTGTGATTGGGATAAGAATAGGTAAAAAGGCAAATTTATTTTTCCAAAAAAGGGGGCAAATTGCAGGTGACCCTCGCCGTCAGACGTAGGGCGGCAGATCGCGGCTTCTTGGTTTGGACGTCACTGGCGGCGGCAAGTGGACCTTTGCAGCTACGCTACCGACAAGTGATCATTTGCGCGGGGGGGGGGGGGGGGGGGGGGGGGGGGGTTGGCGAGAGTTCGTACCTTGACCTGCTTCTGGAGATCCTTGATGTAGTCGACGGCCAAATCCAGCATGTCTGCGGTGTTGGTTTGCTGCAGGGAATGGGAAGTACACCGGTCAATTCAGGAGGGTGGTCCTCGGCAGATTTGTGAACCATACAGAGGCTGCTGATCTATCGCCTAGTGTTTCCTATTGGGGAGAGGAGACGAGCCGAGATTGGTGCAGGGGCAGGGCTACAGGATGATGATGATGATGATGCTTGAGGTGAGGTCAGTACCTTGTCCATGTTGGGCACGAGCTCCTGGAGCTTCCTGATTCGCTCGCTGATCTTTGTCCTCCGCACCTGGGTGGCCATTGGTCAGGGAGATGGAGGCGTCAGCCAATTGCAGCAAGAAAGCAGAGGGGTCGTCGATTCGGTTCGGTTCAGCTCGGCTCGCTCACCCGCTCGGCGATGCTGCGCGGGTGCGTGGCGCACCCGCGCTTGGCGCGGATCTTGCAGGGCACGGCGTCCTGGAACTGGAGGAACTTCTCGATGGCCGCCATCTCCGACGACGTCTTGGGCAGGCTGAACTGCTGCGTCAGGCCGCTCTGCGCCGCCGATCACCACGCACAGCAGGAACCGTCGTCAGCTCGTCGTCATCGAGTAGAGGGAGTGGAAGCGATGGAACAGTGGGCGGAGGAGCAATGGAGGCGGCCGCCGGAGGAGACGCACGCACCTGGCCGGGCTCCGACGAGTCCCGCGGGCGTTTCATCCCGGACAGGTTCTCCGACATGAGCGACGACGAGTCCTCCCACCCGGAGCTCATCGCGTACCCGGGGATGTAGCCGCGCCCGCCGCCGGCGCCCTCGGGGCTGCTCCCGCCGAGCTCCTCGCTGCCCATCTCCGAGATCTGCGACATCAGGGAGCCCTGCCGCGAAGAGAAGCTGAGCTGGCCCTTGAGCCTGCCGCCGCCGGAGGGGGAGTCGGCCGCGGCGGCCGCGCTGGCGCCGTTCCTGAAGCCGCCGACGCCCATGCCGGCCCGCAGCATGCCCCCGTACGCTGAATTGAGCAAAACGGCGTGGCAAGGACGGGCGCGCTCAGTTCCGGAAATAGAAACGTTTCCAACAAGAACTCGCCAAGAACAGAGCGGCAATAATTGCGGCGCAGGGAGCGAGCATGGCAGGAGTGGCAACTATGGGAGTACCAAAAGAAGGCCGGATTAAGAAGGGACAAACCGTTGTCCATGTTCAAATGATTGAGGAATCCGGCGGGGGAGCTGCTCTGCCGGATCAGGCTGCTGGCGGCGGCTGTGGGGGCCTCCATGCCGGAGCTGACGGTGCGGTAGAGCCCGGACTCCACGGCGGCCATCTGCTGCTGCTGCTGCTGCTGCTGCTGCGAGTGGAACATCATCTGCTGCTGCTGCTGGGAGGCCATGGCAGCCGTGTCCGGGAAGTGCGCCGCGGCGGGGGCATGCGGCGCCGGCGCCGGCGGCTTGTCCCTGATCTGGTGGTCGGCCAGGAACCTGGAGAAGACGTTGTCGGCGCAGGGGTCGGGGCTGCCGGCGCGCGGCCCGGGCTGGAGGAAGTCCTCGCAGACCTCGCCGAGCAGCGTGCTCGGCGCCGATCTGTAGCGCAGCAGCCCGGACGAAGTCATCGGCGGCTGCACCGGCAGGTTCAGATCCTTGGACACCGGCGAGCCATACATCACCTCACCGCCCCGGCTGTCTCTCCCCTTCCCCAATCCCCTCCCCACCCCGCTCCCGAGCACCAATTCTCCCCGACAACCCACGACGGGATCAAGAAACACACGGCCAACCGCTACCACCGCCTCCCCGCCATGGCCGCACCCGCACGCACAGGAGGCAGCAACACAAACCCCCAGCGAATCAACCCCAAGCACTCCACCGAACCCCGAGACGAAGAAAAAAAACCAGAACTTTCCAGCCGACGAACACAGCGCCAAATCGCTTTTTGCGCTCGATCTCTCCACCAGCCTCCCCAAGCTGCTCCCTATCTCTCTCTGCCTCTCCCTATCCACAGCTTTTGTACGGCGGCGGGAGGAGAAGGGAAGGAAAAGGAGAGAGAGCCAGCAGCCGTAGCTGCAGCAGAACCGAGAAGAAGCGGTGGTGGTGGTGGCGGCTTGGGGGGCGGGGGTCCTCCGCCTCCGCTCTGCTTTTGCGGCACTAGTTTAATTCGCGGATTGGGGGGGGGGGGCGACTGTGTGCGTGTGCGTGTGCGTGTGCGTGGAGCAAATTTTATATGCGTGGGAGTGAGGGCGCGTTTAGTTTCGAAAAATTTTTAGAAAAAAATACTGTAGTAATTTTCAACCGAAGATTGGAAAGGCTAAATATGATCTAATTGTAAATTTAATTACACGGATGGACGGGAAATCGCGAGACGAATCTATTAAGCCTAATTAATCTGTCATTAAAAATTAATTACTGTAGCACGATATTGTCTAATCATTACATAATTATGTTCATTAGATTCGTCTTGCGATTTTGGCTAAGAATTATGAAATGAATTTTATTAGTTATCTATATTTAATACTCCTAATTAGTGGTTAAACATTCGAAGTTACAATAACACACGAAAAACCGGGGGGGGGGGGAGCTCTTGGCGATCGCTCTGGGCCAGCTCGGTGGAGAGGGAGGAGGGCGGATGTGACGAGACTGCCCTCGGCTCCAGGGAGAAGACGATGCCGGGGGGCATGGTCCACGGGCGGATGGGTGGCTGCGCCGATGCTTTCGCTTGGAGTGACCGCCCAGGGGGCGAGATTACGGATCTGCCCTTGGTTGACATTTCGGCGTGAAAAAGGGTCTCCCGTTTATGCTGCCCTTGGTTGACATTTCGGCGTGAAAAAGGGTCTCCCGTTTATGCTGCAGGTTGAGAAATTATTGGTCGTGTGGAAATAACTGTGGAGACACGTAACAACTTTGTGAAAAATGACATTGTGGATGGTGACAGGTGGAAAACAATGTTCACTCGCAAAACACATACAAATACCCGTGAATTTGGGAAGACAAATGATAAAATATAGAGTATGACAGAAGACTTTTGTCCCGATTAGATTGCACTGGTGAATTTGAAGGAGCTCGTTGGGAATACTGGTATTGTGCGAACGTTAATATTGGGTTCCTCATGTACAGAACTAGGACGAAGTACAGCCTGTTTAGTTGGCTGGAAACAATAGGGCTGGCTAGCTGGAAATGCTAGTAGTACTGTTCTTCTATCTCTCTGCGTGCGGCGGCAGGCTGCGGGAGCTGGCTGGCTGGTTCAGCCCCAGCCCTAGCCCAACTGTTTTCAGCCAACCGAACAGGTGGGTATATTGATAGACAAAATGCAATAATATCGCCACATCATTTGTTACCTGGAGTTTGACAAAGAAAGTCGCAAGACATTCTTCGGCTCATTTCATTACCCACATCACTTGTCGCACCCGAATCTTTTTGAAACACATATATAATGAAAACTAGAAATAACAAAAAGAAATGCAGTGCGAGCATGTCTCTTTTTCTTATGATCACGTTGGATAGCAATTATATATTGACCGGTTAAGCAATTAACCAAACATATAGAATCCCCAACGTTGTACGGTACCGACATAAAAACTACAACCACGGGTTGAGATTTGAGAACTAGCTAGCGAAGAGGTTACAAATTCCTACAGTTAGTGAGAAGTAGGCATAGAAAAATAAATAAATTTCCAACATGAGAAGAACTATTACATTAGCTAGGTTCTTCGTTAGTGAATCCAATTGCAGGCTATTTCCGCACGATAGGGACTTTGCAAAAGACCACCCTTGTTAATCCGGAAGATCAGTCTCCCGGGCACGCCCACGCACCAAAACAGCAAAATAACAAAACAACCAAAACAAAGATAACCCCACCCATACCTCCCCCCCCCACCCCCCACCCCAAACAAAAAAAAAGAAAGAAGAAAAGAAAAGGGAAAAGGCTTCACTAATACGGCCTTTTGAAGCAGAAATGACTTGGTAACCAGAAAAGGGGCTGCCACCACCAGCAGCAGCAGCAGCCAGTGTGTCTGGCTTCAAAGCAAGCTTAGCCGCGCCGGGCCGGGCCGGGGCCCCACGCGCCCACGGTCACCTGGGTATGTTTGTTGTTGCTGCTGGTGCGCTCGTGCCGGGCGGCGCAGCGGGAGGACCAACTTGCGTGCCCGTGACCATTTTAAGCAACTCCGCGCAGGCTGTTTTCGGCAGCAAGCCAAGGTCTGGTTTTTTGACGCTATCCGGAAAAGCCCGGATCGACGGCGAGGGGTGTGGCCGGCCGGGGGCAGGGATGGGATTCCCCACCCCTGCCCTGTCCCTTGCCCCACTTCAGCTGCAGGGCTGTGATTGGCGGATGCATCTCACTCCTCTCCCTGTTGTGTTTGTTTCCATGCTTTTCGATTTGACGCTTCTTCATTCCCCATGTGCAGACCGGAACTCGCCGCTTGGGCAACGAAAAGTCCAGCTCTGATTTTTCTATGCTAGTACAACAGTGTTTGAGTTGGGTTGTTATCAGGATCGCATCATAAATTATAGAAGCTACTAGCTTTTAAATTTTTATTTGAGTTTTTGAAAGATGGAGACTGCTCTGGATTCCTGGATTATGCGGGTGGTAGTAAAGTTTTGAGAAACAGCTTGCGAGATTTCACGATCTGAAAACTGGTTTTTTTTAAAAGTAGGGATGTTGTTAGAAATCTAGACAATTTCATATTTAATTTATTTCATAAATATGACGCAAACAAGAAATGCATGATCATGATATTATATGTGCTTATCAAATGAATTCATCATCAAAGTCATCATGAACATGAAACTAGTACTAACCAGCAAAGCATGATATGTGAAAACTCTCAAACAAAGCATGTCAATCACAGTGTTTATACTAATCACAAATATTGCAATTTTGAGAATAAGATTAGCATACCCAGCAGCAGAGCCGGAAGCACCCGAAAGCGACATGGTGCTTTGTTGTTGTAGCCGTCCCGCTCGATACAGTGCAGAGATGTTGCAGTGACGATCACGCTCGTTCGCCTTGCGCCGGGAAGAAGTCGTACTGCGCCGTCGCCCGAACAGGAAGGAGTTGACGTCGCCGCCGGAAACAGGAATAGAAGCGAGTAGTCATGCCGCCGCCGACACTCCCCAAAAACGTGATTGCCGTCCTCACCCGAGCAGGCAAACTCACGGACAGCAGCGTTTCGGAGGCCTACTCTTCCGGTGCTCGTGCGCGCAAGAATCGGAACGGGGCAGCAGGAACTCAGCACAACAGTGGAGCTTTGTGTGTTGTACGTATGGAAGACAGAGAAAGGATGCCTCTCTATAGGTCCCAGGCGTGACCTTTGGCTGCTCAAGTTAATGCCATCAAAAGGTACCGTGAAAGGTCTTTGGCTGCCCAGCTTAATGCCATGAAAGGCACTATAAAGGACCTTTGGCTGCCTAGCTTAATGCCATTAAACTAGTAACTCTCGGCTATTGAAATGTCCGTTACTAGTCATTAACTACGGGTCAGTTAATAGTCATCAAATTGTGATCCAAAATGACAACACCATTCTCAATTTCCAATGCGGTACTGTTACAATTGTAACTACTCAAAAATCATGTGCCTTGGAATTTATTGATCAATAAATCATGTGCCTTGGAATTTATTGATCAATTTTAATAGGCATTTGGCCCATTAATTGTAACAGATGTTTGGGATCACGGCCTGGATTCTTAAAACTCAAGTCTCACAATCTGATCAGGCAGGGGCTATGCAAGCTGTACGGTTCGATGTCGTCGTGCTCCGGTGCGCGATGACGTCATGCAGCTGCGTGCTGCTGGCACGCGCGGCGCACGGCGAGAAGCACGGACGAGACCGATGGCCTTGGCCTGCACGCGACGCGACTCCGGGATGGGAACGTGCGCGCGGGCACGGCCGAGGCGTGCCCGCCTCGCAATGCCGATCGTCGCCCCCCCCCCCCTCCACTCGGCCTGGGCATTCGGTTCTTCGGTTCGGTTCGGTTCCTCGGTTCTTTTTAAATTTCGGTTCCTAAGAAACTGGAACCGAACTAGCGGAAGGAAGAAGCCGGAACCGACCAGTTCGGTTCTCGGTTCTTCGGTTCGGTTCTTCGGTTCTAACCGAACTGAACTAGCACCAGCTTCTATAATGACTAGACTTTCAGCAACATGCATCAATATCAGCCTTTATGAGAAATTTCAGCAGCATTTCCCCACAACCACAACTACACAATGCCCAGAATTTCATAGAAAATACATTATACATGGATCATTAGAGGTTTAACAGTCAATGAATCAACATCAGCCTTTGTGAGAAATTTCAGCAGCATTTCTCCACAACCACAAGTGCACAATGCTCAGAATTTCACAGACAATACATGGATCATTAGAGGTTCAACATAACATAAGTCAATAAATCAACATCCGAAGTTCCAAACCATCACAGAACACTAGAGTGGATAATGTAACATTGTAACAAATAGCAGAACCAGAACACAAATGACAGTAGACACTGGCACACTGCAGCCAGGAGCACAGCATAGCAGGCAGCAGGCATCAGCACCATGCCATGGCAGGGCAGCAAGCAGCACGCAGCGGCCAGCAGCAGCAGCAGCAGCAGCACAACGCCCAGCACTCCAGCAGGCAGCAGACCAGCACAGCAGGCTCCAGCAAACCAGCACAGCAGTCAGCACTCAGCACAGCAGGCAGGGGCAGCAACGCACCTGTTGGATAATAAAACATAATCAACAGATGAATAGATAATTTGTGCAAGTCCTCAAACAAACACACAGATTAGGTAACAAATGTACAAAAGAGTGACTCACATAATCATTTATCTTTTGAGTTGGATTGTTTGCTTTTGCTTGTTTTGGAAGATTGCTTGGACTGTGACTTGGTCTTGGTGCTAGTGCTAGTGGTGGTACCCTTGCTCCTGCTCCCTAGAACTTGTGACTTGGAGGCATTGTTTTCGTTGATTTCTTTATCCTTGAACTCCTGGATCAGCTCTAAAATAACAGAAATGAAACAATAAATAATTTATTCATCAACACAAACAATAAATAAAAGAGATGGTTTATTGAATCACCTTCTTCTAGCTTAGACAACTCTTCAGTATTCTTAGCAACATTGATTGGTGTAGCCCTCCTAACCCAATCATTTGTGCAGATAAGAGCTTCTACCATAAATGGAGTGAGGGAAGTTCTAAAATCATCTAGTATACGCCCACTTGAGCTAAATGCAGATTCACTTGCAATTGTTGAGATTGGAATGGACAGCACATCACGAGCCATTCTAGATAGTATGGGAAATCTAGATGACTGCCCTTTCCACCATGCAAGAATGTCAAAATGTTTTGTTTCATCTTCACACTCTTCTGCCAAGTACTTGTCTAATTCAGTCCTAGTGCCCCTGCTGCTGCTGTAGCTACTTGAGCCATTATTGAGCCTCATTCTCTTAGCAACTACAGTCCTTCATCATTCTAGTGTTTCCTCCCCCTTGTGTAGGTTGTGGTGACTCACTTCTTTGGGGCGTCCGGTTGCTTGAATAGCTGGCCCTATATTCTTCAAACATACCATGCAAGCACTTTTGCAGTGCAGCCCACAACTTCTGTCCAGCACCCTCACCATAAATTTCTTGAACGACAAGTTCAATATACTCTGAAAGCTTGTACCTAAGATCAAGAACAACAGCCACAAAAATCAGCAAGTTAATGTTCTCCTTCTCCTTTTCCTTCCCTTTTGCCTTCACCTTATCAATCTCATTTTCATTCTCCACAATGTCATGCCACTGCCCCCAATACTTGTCAAACTTCTCTTTCATTCTTTTCCCCATTGCTGCTTGAACCACATCAGTACTATTCAGCCAATTATTCACCAAAACATTGACTTCTCCAATCTCGTGAAAGAAGGTGTGAGCAGTGACACTTAGAGATGCAGAAACCCTTTTAGTTATATCAGCAAAATGCCCTAAGAAGTCAGCCATTTTCTTTGCATTGTCCCAATCGTGCTCATCAGGAACACCGGGACCCTTATCACTTATCAATTCAATTGTGTAATATGGGTCCTCCTCTGCATACCTAGTGAACACCTTTTCGTATGCACACACTGCTTTCAGCATATCATACGTGGAGTTCCATCTGGTGCAAACATCAAGGCTCAAGAATGCCTTCATGTCCACCTTCTCCAAAGCAGCACACTCTCTAAATTTGACTAATCTAGATGTACCGTTCTTAATAAATCTCACTGCAGCACGAACACGTTTGATGGAAGTGTCTACTTCTTTCAAACCATCTTGCACAATCAAGTTAACTATGTGAGCAGCACATCTCATGTGAAGGTACTTGCCTAGTGCAATATTAGTTTTCAAACTATTCATCTGCTTCCTCAAGTAGCTAATGCCACTATCATTTGCACTAGTGTTGTCAACGGTCACGGTCATTACTTTATCCAACCCCCAATCAAGCAATACTTTCTGCAAATGCTTCCCAATATCATCCCCCTTTTTACTTTTGACCTTAAAAAAACTAATTATTTTCTTATGCAAGCACCAATCATTATCAATAAAGTGGGCTGTCACAGTCATATAACTGTCTTGCTGCTGTGATGTCCAACCATCGGTTGTTAGGCAAACTCTTTGGCAATGTTTCTGTAAAAATATTTTCAACTTTGCTTTTTGCTCAAAGTATAGTGCAACAGTGTCCCTAGTGCATGTCCTTCTAGATGGCAAGTTGAATCGTGGGCAAGCAAGAGCCATAAACTTCCTAAAATCAGACTTTTCACCAAATGCAAATGGTAGCTCATCTTCTATAATCATTTCAGAAAAGGCAGCCCTAAGTGATTCAGGGTCAAACTTCCAAGTTTCTACATTACTTCCATCTTTTAGTTGCAAAACACCTTGCTTCAAATGACCTCTATGAGGATTATGCTTGCAATTATTGAAATGTTTTCGCATTGCAGACGTACCATTGAAAACTAAATGTGCTTGGATGTCATGCTTACAATACTTGCACTTGCCCTTGATCACCACATTCTGTTCATCCTTGACTTCAGTGAAGTGATCCCATATATCGCTTCTTTTTGCAATATCCTTCCTCTTCTTCACATCCCCCTCATCGGCATCGCACTCAACGATCTCCTTGGCCTTGCCCTTGTCCGCAGCCGCAGCAGCCGCACCAGCCTCCCGAGCCTCCTCTTCTTCAATCTCAGGCAAATAGTTTTCATTCCAGTCCTTAATCTGCTCCTCAATGTCCTCCTCGGATGATTGAGACATCTGTGTTATGCAATAAACATGAACCCTAGACATTCAATCACACATTCACATGCATATACAGATCTACCAAAGAGGCTAAGAGACTATGACAGTGAGCACTTACACTGCAAGAAGCAATGGATGTAGCCGTCTTTGGGATTCCTGTGAAGCTTGAAGCCGGCGAGGTCACAACGGGGCCGAGGAAGTAGGGGGCTGCACGAACGGCGAGGTCACGAACTCACGATGGCCGACGGGCTAAGGAAGTAGACGCGGCCGCGGGGGCGAGGGAGCCGGAGACGGGCGCCGGTAGCGTCGATCTTCGGGTGTCGGGCCGGCGACGAGGGCCTGGCGCCTGGCGGCTGGCGGCTTGCGGGGCGAACCAGCGAGTCAGCGACGGCGAGGGACTGGTGGCTGGCGGCCTGGCGACTGCCGGCGGGCGACGGCCGAGCGGCCGGCGGGCGGCGGGTTGGCGCCTGGCGGGCGGCGGCGGCGGCTACTGGCAGTGGCTAGGGTTCTTCGAATGGGGAACAGATTGGGGGAGCGGGGGGCTGCGGCGTTGCGCTGTGCTGCGGTGCGCCGGTGCCGCGGTGCGGGGTCTACTTATGAGTTTCATCCCTTTGTTAATCGTTATTGGGCCGGGCCAGGCCACATTCTTGAGGTGCGCCGGCCAGGCCACATTATGGGCCTTTGTAAAACTCCGGTTCTTTCGGTTTTTTCGGTTATTTGGAGTGTAGAACCGAAATTCCTCGGTTCTTTTCGGTTATCTAGGAACTGGAACCGAATTCAATAACGGTTCTTTCGATTCCGGTTCTTTCGGTTTCGGTTCCGGTTCTATCGGTTCGGTTTCTCGGTTCCGGTTCTTTTTGCCCAGGCCTACCCTCCACCCGGTCTCCGAAGCAACGGAAACGCCGCCGTCGCGTCGCGTCGCGTCGTCGGGGCACCGCCGCCCCCGGCCCGGCCGGCCGCGCTACCGTCCAAAGCGTTCGTGGGCGTGACGCCGGCGGTCGATCGGCCACGTCATCGGACGGACGTGCCGACATCGCCGCGCCGCCTTTATCTCCGGCCGTTCCGCGTGGCGCGAGCAGCTAGCTAGCTGCGTGAGCCTCCCTTTCCAATCCTGGGTGTAGGAACCTAGGAACAAGCCCTTGCAGGATCAAGGCCAGAAGACTCTTCGTGCAAATGATTGCTATCGGTAGCTACTGGTGACGTGGCCTAGCTACCTTTGGTGTTCTGGTGCTGGTCGTTAGTCAACGGCTCCACCGATGCGGCAGCTTGCAGCTGGCTGGACGTGGCCGTGGCTGTGGCTCCTGGCTGTGGTTGCGAGAGGGCTATAGGCTGGCTGTTTTTAAAAAGTGGCAGCACAAGGACTGGGTGGGCGTTTGTTAAAACTGGAGTCGCCCGTGTGCAGCTAGCTCAGAGAGTTGACTATCCGTGCCGTTGTTTAAGGATGGAGGTTTCTTGGGGAGAGCCCTGGGTTGACGATGACACGAGACTTGTTCACATTTTCCCCCTCTTCTCCCCTTCTTTTTTGTCCACGTCCCGTCCCGTCCCGGCGGCGCCGAATCGGCCACGGCCCTGACCCGACGGCCGCCGCGCGGCGCGTCCCGTCGAACGCACGCACGGTGGCGCGAAAAGGCGTCCGCCCGCGCCCTACGTTCGCCGTGGCGTGCACCGCCGCCAATCATTGGCCGTGTCCTGTACTCCCGTGTACACGACGCCGCCGTGCCTTCTCGGCTCTCTTGGTAGCTGCCGGCGTACGCGTACCGACTTGTGAACCCGTTTCGGATGAGAAAGAAGACGACCTGCTACTGAGCTCACGGCGGGCGTACGCCGGGAGTAGGCATCCAGAACGGTTGAGGTGAACTGGTGGAGTAAACAGGCAGGCAGGCAGCAGATGTTGAACGATGGACAGTCTACATCTCAAAGAAAACTAAACACAAAAAAAAATGGAACATGACGGTGGTCTAATCTGGTTCCAATGTTCCATCCCCCAACACCTGAGATGGGAGATGTATCCGGGTGTGGAGGACACGGGAGGGACAGCGGCAGGTGGCCGCCATTTCGGATCCAAGTCAGCAGCGTTCCGGAGCTCGCTCCTGCAGGCTGCAGCCCTGCTCGTAAGTTGGGGGGACAGATCCCTGAACCTCACAGCTCAACAAGTCTTCAACCATTGGCCGCTGCTTAAACTCGCTGCCTGCCTGGCCAAGTAAGTTGAAGCCATGATTCATGTCCACGGACGGAATCTCTTCTGCACATACTCAAGTCCCGTTACCATGTTTGGAGCTGTATTTCTCGACTTAGAAATTTAGAATTTGTGCGAACTCTGCGCGCTAAGAGTTCGCCGCAAGATGCGATCTTGAGATGTAGTGTTTTCTGACGTACTAGTAGTATTTTCTGACAATTCCTCGCAAAAAAGTATTTTCTGACAATGTACTGTTTCGTATACTTTGGCTTTGGTTGTTGTTGTTGTACTTATACAGTCTGTGACCTTTCCCGTGAAAAAAAAAAGTCTGCGACTTTGAGCTGACAAGTTTGCTCACCTGTCTTCAACCTAGACGACACTCTCCTGCCTGAAGTCCTGAAGCACCACTGAAAAAATAACTCCTACAAGCAGGTTAACGAGATGTATCATCAGAGCTGAGCTCCCACGGGTAACACCGTAACACTGTCACAGTCTGCTCTAACCCAACATGAAAAAAAATAATAATAAGTGGCAGGAGATAGATTGGGACATGGAGATCCAATCTGCTAGATTTCTGAATATTTTTCCGCCCCGTCCTGAACCTGAACCCGGTAAAGCGGAGGGGCAAAGCAGGAGGCTCGCTCACGTGGCCCACACGTGCGGCGAGAAAAAAGCAGAGGCCCAAGAGAGCCGCCAGGCCCCAAGAGGCTCTCTTCTCCTTTTTCAGAGGCAGCGCGGGTGCCAACTGCCAGGCCAGGAGGTGCTTCGAGCTCGCCGTCAGATCATCAAACCTGACAGCGTCGCGATAAAAAAGCAGTTTCGATCGGGGTTTATGGAGGGCGGGTCCCCCGTGATGCTGATCTGACTGGCGCGTGGGGCCACGGCCTCTTGTTCGAGCGCCCGGCTAGCAAGGCCAGGTGATCGGTGGTTGGAGGACGGACGTGACTGGAGACCCCCATCAGGCCATCACCATGTCTTGCTCCCTACTCCCTACCTAGTCCCTGCAGCTTGTGATTTTTTTTTTTGCGAAAGGGAAGATATATTAGTTGCTTTTGTGGAGCGGAAGGGTATAAAAGAAATGATGATGCATGGCTAGCTATACATATATACGTGATGGATAAGTACGTATCTTTTTCATGCTTATGCCAATATGTGTGTATATGCACGAGCACACTTGCCATATGAGTGACCTGGAGATAGAGGCAAGGCAAGGGCCACATGACAGCCGGAGCTCTCGTTTGACGCTGCCACCAACTTGCCCAGGCAACCATCTCCTAGCAAATGGAAAGTATTTGTAATTTGTATTGGCTCTCTCACTTATGGAAGCAACGATCGGCACAAGAATGGAAACTTCTCACGGGTGATTGGCCTCTACCTGCAAAAGGAAAGATAGTATACGTTAAAGGAAAGCCAATCCACCCAATCCACGGAGAGATTTGGTCGCCGGCCAGCCCACACGCGCTGGGCAGATGGGGTACCGCTAATTTACGGTCAACCGTACGGGAGGCTCCCGTACAGTCGATTTCCCGACAGCATTTTTTTTCCGTTTTAGAATTTTTTTTGTCGTTTTCTGAGAAAAATAAATTCAGACATTTTTTTATGAGTCAAATAATTTTTCAAAGTGAAAAATTGGTGGGTAGAAAAAATTTTAAGAAACAAATTGGTGAGATAAAAAAATTTACGAGAAAAATTTTGAAAGAGAGAAATTTATCAAATGAAAGAAACAAAAAATGTACATAAAAAAACTCGGCTATTATTTTTTAAAAAAAAAATTGTATGCAAAGAACAAAAAAAACTGGATCTGGGCAGGGGCAGCGCTGGTGGCGAGCGCCGCCACCCCTGCTGGCACACCGCGCCTCCCGCCGCGCCCCGCCGCTGGACCCGCCGCTCCCCGCCGCGCCCCGTCCAAACCCTAGATCCCCTTTGCCACGGTGCGCGCGCCGGCAGCATTGCCCAGGGGCAGGCCGTCGTACGCCGGGGCCCTCGACGCCGGCGCCGGCACGGGCTCCGCCACGTACACCGTCTCTCCGGCGACCCTGGCGTAGACGGGCCTCGCGACCGCCATCGGCGGCGGCCCGGGGCCGGGCCCCGTCGTGGAGGCGGGCCACGGAGGCGGAGGAGAAGCGGAAGGGCGGGGCGGGGCGGGCGCGCCGGCGGCGGCGGCGGCGGCGGAGGCGGACGAGCGGCGGAGACTTGTGCGGAGCGCGGAGGAGGCGGAGCGGGGGAACGGGGGAGGAGGAGGCTGCGGGGATGGTGAGGAAAAAGGGAAGGAAATGAGAAGGGGAGGGAGTAACGCGGAAGGGGTAGACGGGGCAGTCGACCATAAGTTGTCGAGTCTGCGGTCAACCGTAGATTCAGCTTCCCGGGGCAGATCCTTGATCAGCGCTGATTACATCCACCAACCGCCTGGTCTTGGCCTATAAAAGGAGGGCTGCTCGTTCACACAAGGGACACACACACACAGAGGAGCAGACACACCGAAAGGCTGAGAGAGGCAGGAAGAAGGCTCGCTCTTTGCCTACACCACTCTTTCTCGCTGCCAGAAAACCTCCACACCCACGCACAAGCAAAAGGCAACTAGTAGAAGCCATCATCACCACCTTGATCCAGTGCACGCTGACGCCGGGAAGAACGCCGGAGGAGGCCAGTCGCTGCCGCACGGAGGAGTTGGCCATGGCCGGCACAGGTGGTTAAACAACACTAACCATTCTCTCTCAAAGTTTCATGCATGCATGGCAAGCTGTGGGGATATGATGAATCCGCTCGTGCAAACGGCGGGCTAGAGGTGCCGCCATGCATGGAGCGCGGTCGCTGCCGCGGCCTAGTTCATCGTCAAGTTTTGGAGCTCATCGTCGTCACTGACGACGGCTCGCTCCTACGTCGACTCAAGACCTCACGGCGCCCGACTCGGCTTCTTCCCCAGGCCCAGCTCGACGAGATCGATGTGGACGTCGGCCGCGGCCAAGTCACTGGAGTTTCACCATCCTTAGCATCTTCCGAGCAGCAGCGCTGGAGCACACCACGTCCAAGAAGGGTCGCGCCGGCTGCAGCGGAGCGTCGAAACCAGCAGCGCGACGATGACGCCGGCGGTCGTTGGCTCTGAACACGACCTTTTGTTGAAACCATTACTCGACGATCGCCGCAGCGCGGCGGCCGGCGGCGACGCGGCTGGCGGCGACGCGACGGCCGGTGGCGACGCGGCCCGCGGCGGCCGAGCCAGTCCACTACGCCCCACGGATTCGACGGGAGAGCTAAACACAGCACCTCGTCACTTCACGTCATGAGTTGCAAGGAATCACCAACAAGTATACGTGCATGGGCCATGCATGCACGAAGACAAGCAACACGCACCCTTGTGCTAGTGACTAGCTTGTGCTTTCCAAAACAAGCACTACCGGATTCAGTGGCTTTGCCGAGTGCCGGTTACACTCGGCAAAGACCTGTTTGCACTCGGCAAAGGCAAAGTGCACTCGGCAAAGCCTCTGACAGCAAAGGGGGCTTTGCCGAGTGCCGGATTTCGGGCACTCGGCAAAGGCTTTGCCGAGTGCCTTGGCACTCGGTATAGCGGCCACGTGGCGCGACCCTGGGCGGGCACTTTGCCGAGTGCCAGACGCCGACACTCGGCAAAGTTCAAACTTTGCCGAGTGTCGGCGTCTGGCACTCGGCAAAGTGCCCGCCCAGAGTCACGCCACGTGGCTGCTTTGCCGAGTGCTGGATCCTGGCACTCGGCAAATTTTCAAATTTTTGCCGAGTGCCAGGATTTTAGCACTCGGCAAAGCAGCTGTCCTGCTGACCTGGCAAGGCCACTTTGCCGAGTGTTTTGGCATAAGCACTCGGCAAAGTGGCCAATTTTTTTTTGTTTTTTTTCTCTATTTTTCTATATAAATACAACAAATATATATAAATACAGTGACATTACAGGTAATTATAACAATAAATATATAATTAACAATTACGAGAATAGCATCGATACAAATAACACAAGTGATGACATGGCTCACAAGTCCGATAGACAATACATCACATAGAACGAGTCCATCACATAGAACGAGTCCAATACATAAAATATGTCCACAAGTCCATCACATAGAACGAGTCCAATACATAAAATATGTCCACATGATAATGTCACAAGTTCACTAGTGTACTACAAATCACTCACGGTCAGAGTGGGGGGTGGGAGGGGGCGGGGGCAAGTTTGCCACGGGGCCGCCGGCGAGTTCTGGTCCGGAGGAAGGTCGTTCGATACATTCCATGACTGATTCTGCAAATAGAAACATATAAATTGAGTAAGAATAATAAAGATATAAATAGAAACACACGAACTGATTCTACATACTCACGGGAGTGCTAGAAGGTCTCTGGGGAAGGTAAGGCTAAGCTGCAAGGGCGAAGGGAGGAGGCGGCGTCGCATTGTCCAACGACGCACCAAGTCCTTGCATCCAGGTGACCATGCTCTGCATCATCGCCGACTACTCCTCCCTCAGCTTCCGCTCCTCCTCCAGCTTCTGCTCCATCTCCAATCGGCACCTCCTCTCCTCAGCCCACTTTTCCTCCATCTCGGACCTCCTCCACCACTCCCACTACCTCCTCCTCCACCCCTCCCTCTCCCTCTCCCTCTCCCTTTCCCTTTCCCTTTCCCTCCCCCTCCTCCACCACCTTTGCGAACACTACGGCTCCCGAACCCCTCGGGTGCTTCGGACCCACTACCGCCTCCTCCACCACTGCCCCTTACAAGGAGCTCAGCCAACTCATCTTGCCACTGCCTGATATCTTTGTGTTGGTTACCTGAAATCAAAAGGAGTGAACGAATTAGTCAAGATAAACAATACTTGCAAATAAATGAAAATAAAGAAAATATAACTATAAATTAACATAATATATATTAAATATTGCGAGTCGTACATGTTTTAAAAGTAGTCATCATAATCAGGATTAGCTGGATCGTAATCCTCATCATCACTATCAGCTATGTCAACATAACTAGCAGAATCCGAAGGAGGAATGTCGTCTTCACTATCTCTGCATAAACGTAGTCGCTCTAGTAATTGTAAGTCCCGAATATTTTGAACCTCATCTCCTACTTGCCCCCCTTTCTCAACTAAATGAACTGCAGAGTTGCCTTACATGTTAGGCATGGGAACTTTCCATGAGTACACCATCTGCAGAAAATGCCATACGTCGGGAGGTCATGTAGGGAGTAGTGGTACCACACATACATTCTGAAGTTTGTCTTTGTCGCTCGGTCGTACGTCCACACCCCCTCTTCCCATGCTTTGATCAACTCATCGATTAGAGGCTCCATGTAAACACTCATTTTATTCTCTGGGTGCTCAGGAATAATTAACGACAATAATATGGGATGTCGTTGAAAGAGAACGCCAGGAGGGGGAATTCAAGGGGATAATGAACATGAGCCAACATGAGTACGATGCGGCCATCATACCATAAGGATTGAACCCATCGGTTGCCAGCGCAACACGTACATTACGAGCTTCTTCAGCTTTCTCACGATGAATCTCATCGAAATGAGTCCATGACTCACCGTCGGAGGGATGCACCATCTTATCAGGGTTGTATCGAACACCTTTTTTGTGCCATGTCATCTGTTTTCGCGGTTTCCTCGGTCATATAGAGTCTTTGGATCCTCTGAATGAACGGAAGGTAACGTACGATTTTCACAGGAATCGTGAGCTGCCTCTTAGGCTGACCGTCACCAGCATCCACCTCCAAGAACCTTGAGACTTTACATTTTGGACAGTAAGTTTCAGCCTCGTGCTCTTTCCTAAATAAAATGCACCCGTTAGGACAAGAGTGTATCTGCTCATATGGCATCTTCAGTGCACTAAGAATTTTCATCGCCTGATACATTGTCTTGGGCAAAATGTGATCTTCCGGAAGCATGCTCCAAAAAATGGTCAATATACTATCAAAGGCGTCTCGACTCAGGCTAAACTGGGACTTCAAGGCCATAAGGCGTCTAATGCTATCCTGTTGAGAAACCTTTGTTTGTCCGTGAAGAGGTTTCTGTGCCGCCTCCAACATCTCGTAAAACGCCTTTGTGCTTGCCTCTGGCTCCTACTCCTACGGTCCTTCACCGAAATGTGCATCCTCATAGTCGTCTAACATGTCTCCAATTCCACCAGCAACATCACATTCATCGATGCGTTGCCTCACGACCTCGTCCCTCATATGATGGGCTTCACCGTGAAAGATCCACCGGGTATAGTCTGGTGTAAATCCATAATTGACAATATGTTCTTCCATGACCTTCTTTGTCTTCCGTTTCTGGTTTCCACAACTCTTGCAGGGACACCACATGAACCTCGACCCTTCAGCTTGCGCCCATGCCCCTTTCAAGAACTCGTTAGTCTTCTCAATCCATTTATTGGTCATGCTAGCTCGAGTTACCCGGCCGGTATACATCCACTCACGGTCATCCATCTTCCAAGATGTCAGCGACTACTATCAAATTTAAATGCATGTAGACGTTCGGCTTAGACTCTAGTAGGTAAAGATAGGTCCGAATCCCACCTGACCATGCATAGATAAGATCAGTTTATATGATCCACTCCTATCCAAGACAGAATTTCGACAGCACCTCCCCGCTGTTCTCCAGATACACGTCCCGAAAGGGAGATTGTGTATCCGAAGAACAACAGGGAGATGATGCCGAAACTCTGCCTCGGATCGGAGTGGACCATATAAACTAACCCCATCTACGCATCCTCGGACTGTCCAAAAACGTGGACAATTCGAAACAGATACGATTAAAGATATGCAAACATCTGCATATCTCTAGTCGTATCTCTTCCAAACGGGAGACGCCTAACTGGTTACATGAACATCTAAATCAGACTTATGAATATCTAAATTTAAATGCATGTAAACTAAAATAAACAGCGAAAATATACTAAATCAGACTTTAAAACTAAATGAACACACTACAAAAAATCTGTTGATCCATAACGTTTGGATTTCGTCACATATCACTGAAAAACCGTCATAAAATAGTATCTATGACGATCTCAAATAACGTCATGTATTGAGCGTCACAGATCACACCTCGTGACGTTCCTTAAATTTTCGTCATAGATTGATCGATCCATGACGTTTTGAAATCGTCATGGTATGTCTCCGGGCCCCCGGAAACCCAGCCCAAGCCCGTTTTCTATGACGAAAATTAACGTCACGAACAGTATAATTTTCGTCACAGATTCAATTGCCATGTCACACATTGATGGCATGGAGGATGACGTGGCTGCTGACATGGTGATGACATGGATGACAGTGATAACATGTAAATTGACATGGACGGTGACATGGCTGCTGACATGGAAAGTTAGGCTGACGTGGCAATCGACGTGGCTGCTTACATCAGCTACACAGCCCATGAGTTGATGGGCTGAATTCAAAGTGGGCCACCAAGTTGGGCCTGATTTCAGGCCTAAATTAATTATCAGCTCACAAAATTTCAGCCCAATATTACTAATCAACTAATAAGATTTCAACCCAAAATTATTAATCAAAACAAGATTAATCCAAAACTCACATCACAGCCATAATAACAAGATTTATCCAGAATTCACATGACAACTCAGCAAAACAATAATATTCCAGAATCCACATGCTCAGCAAAAGATAGTTCCATTTGTCCAGAATCTAGAGTTCAAGCCATACAGTTCTCCAAGGCGTTTCAGCCTATTCGGCTGCACTTAATACCAGCCAGCGGCTGGCTGATTGGCCCAAGCAGCACACCACGCAAGCACACCATGCAAGCAGGAGCAAGCCCAGCAGCACACCACGCAAGCAGGAGCAAGCCCTGCAACACACCACGCAAGCAGGAGCAAGCCCAGTAGCACGCCTACGCAAGCAGAACCAGCCAGACAGCGCTGGCTTTTCAGCCAACCGAACGGGGCCAAAAATAACCAGCAACAACAAAATATAGTATTCATCAAGATAACTCAGCAAAATATGAAGGCCACCAAAAAGCTACCAGATCAGACCACCATATGCTCAGCTTTGTCCATTTTGGCTTAGCAGCAGCTCAATTTTCTTCTCCAACTCAGCTTGCGTCTTCCGGTTCTCCTCTTGGTCTTTGATCCTTGCTTGTTCTGTTCCCTAGACTTGATTTTTCAAACCATACATTTCTTCACGCTGGTTGTTGACGATCGACTGATGCTCAGAATTAGTTCTTTTCTCCACCTCCAATTCTGCTTGAACATTTTGTAGTGTAGTCCTTCGCTTTGCAACCTGGATGCCCACATTCTGAAGGAAGTGATTGGTTTTTGTGTTTTGATGAAGCACAGCACCTACAACTTGGGTTGCAGACTTGGGTTGTCCATCTTCTGTTGGTGCAGCCAACTGATTTTCCATTTGAGTCTAGCAAAGATGAAAGCAGCAAACAATAGAAAACTGGTTTATGATCACAAGATATTAGAAAATAAGCATCTCTGAAAAGCACAATTAGATGTTGTCTTACAATAGCAGATTGTACAGTGGGCGTGTATCCTTTCTTTTTGTTGCTGTAGTGGCACATCTTAAACAAATCAATAGCATCAAGTTCTTTATCCTTGTACTCATCTTCTCTCTGCAAACAACATTTACATGGTGGTATACTTGGTCACACCTAGAACATTATTTTGAAGCAATATAGCAACAAATTGAAGAACAACAAGTAGACATTTATATTGGTGCAGCAAGAACTAATGGTCCTAGCATCTTATGGAACTAGAAATCTGTAAGCTTAGACATGACTAACTTTTTATATGAGACAGCAGCATAATAAATAAAGTGCATATTAAACTGACTTGGTACAGCAGCTATAAGTAGACATGACTTGGTACAGCAACTACAAGTAGACTTGGTACAGCATCTACAAGTACACATGACTTGGTACAGCAGCTATATATGAGACAGCAGCATAATAAATAAAGTGCATATTAACATAGCTAACGTACCAATTTTTTTTCTACATAAACTGGGTAGCTACAGGAGCCAGTTGTTTGGTGGAACTTTACATCATCTCGATTCTCTTTGTTCTTTCGACTTGCCTCCTACATCAAAAGACAATACATGTAAGAAACGTGAAAGATTAGCATGTACAAGCATAGAGTCCTGTTTTCTGGAAAATACCATTTTTTGGGGGGTCATCCATGAGTCCACAAGGTCAATCCACTGTTCATTACTCGTCACTTTTACAGGAGAAGTTTTCCTAACCAGATGTAGAGGAACAGAATCAAAGAAATCTTTTTTCAGCTTGTATCGCTGTTGACGAACTGCAGATTGCATCATCTCCAAGCAACCCTTTCTGACTACTTCATTACTTGTGTCGATGTCAAACTTTGCCTATCCATATGTTGAAACATGTATAAAAAATTTTGCAACTAACACAAGGAATGAACAGCTTGCAAAAAGAAATTACAGTAACTAAAATTCATTTCTAAAATCCAGTAGCTAAAAATGTACAGTCACATTTACATTTCCAGATTATAGTGAAAAATAATTGTATAAGGTGCAATTACCATTTGCCCACATCTAGGAGTATAATGCCAATATAATTGTAGTCCAGAAAGGCATTTGCAATTAATTTAGGGCAAGGTACTTACACGTAGTCTTCCCAAAAATAGCTCAAACAGCGCAGGGTGCTTCTTGTATTCCTTCCAGTGCTTGAACACAGGAATATGATTCCTGACTGCAATGTTGCATTCAGTGGCATACATTGCAGCAATCTTAGGTTCCTCGGGCCTTATATTCCCTTCAGTTATGACAACTGGCAGTTTGGCACCATGAGCTCGGGTCAACCTCTAGAGACCATGTCCCATATTTACTCCTCGGTCCCATGGCTCTTCTCCATGATGTAAATGCACATAGAAGTTGCAATTAGTGAGATGTTCATTCATCAAACAAACCATTTGCAATCAGCAACCAAAGTAACAAGGAAATATGCTATATGGCAAATAAATGAACAAACGCTCACCTTCGGTGGTCATCTGGTCGTGTCCATCTAGATGGGTAATGCAATCAACTCCATCACCAGCAATGGTGTTGTCATCATGCTGGGTAGATCCATCTAAAAATTGCAGGCAGTAAGAATGCATTCAATTTGTGGATCAAATCTAACAGAATGATAGTAAAAAAAACATCACCTTCATTCTCCCGGTTGGGGCTTCCATTATGACGTGGAATCGCATCGCCTCCATTGGTGATGTTGGTGCTGTCAGCTTGCTGACCAGGCCCGTCATCTTAAAACTATTGACAAGTCAGATTGCATTCATGTAATTAAAGCAAGAACAGTAATAAGAAACATGGTAACAGAAATTGCCTTCCAAAGCAGCTTGGGTGCCATCATTAGGCTCGGATGGAGGTGGCACATGGATATTACTTGGTGTCAGATTTGTATCAGGTTGGGTGATGCTTGACTTTGACCTTGTAACTCTACTAGGTGCTTGATCTGCAAAAACCCTCTTACGAGACCGAAACCTTACTCCAGGAAATACATTTGATCTTTCTTTGGAAGTTTGCTTGGGAGCCTTCTCCTTAGTTCCCTAGTACAATGTAATCATTGATTAGTGAACAGACTGGGGAGACTGATATATTGCATTAGGAAGCAAACAAGTTAAGGCTTAACAAGGTGGAGGAATGAGCACCTTAGCATTGTCATCACCAATCAAATCTCCTTGATCAGTATCATCCTGTGAAGGATCATACTCAGATCCAGAGTCTTCATTATCTCTATGCTTTGCATTTTTCTTGTTTACAGCAGTGCCACTATTGTTTGGAAATATGCTGGAAAAACCAGAAACTCCAAGTTCCCGAAGCCTAGCACTGTTGGCCATACATTGTCGGAGGCGCTCTTGTTCATATGGATGTAGTGCATGTCCTTGGATAAAAGAAAACATGGACAACAGATTATTATTTTTGTAGCAGCAATACATGTGGAGACAAGAATTCAATTGGAATTCAAAAGTAAACAAGGACATGGTTGGTATCTGACCTCCATGTGGTCTCCTCTGTCCCTCCGTTGTCATCAGGCTAGGGTCCTTGGACATTTAATCCTTGCTGACATGATAAGAACATTTATAAACAAGGTATCAATGCACCAGTAAATTTAATTCAAAATTGAAATGCTTCAGAGAAGTCGTAAATAAATATTTATGTAAAACAGCAATATGAATCTAATTGAAATTAGCCATGTGTAAACCTTCTGAACATGTGTGCCTAAAGTTTTGTTCACAAATTTCTGTGCAGATTCCCCACAAATTCAAAATACACATATGCGAAAGACGAAACTAGCCATGAACTGGTTTATACTAGGAAATAGGAACAACCAAATTAGCATACGGAACTGCACGAACTGAACATGGGCTCAGATTAACAAGCATCAGTAAAGCAAACCCTACAATAATCAAGAACATATTCATCTAATCTTTTTGTACTGCACGAACACATGCATCTGATTGAGAAAATACCATAAGGCAAAAACATATGCATCTAATCTTTTTGTACTGCACAAACTGAATAATCAAACCCTAGAATAATCAAGACCACAAGGCACGAACTGAATAAGGCAAGAACATATGCATCTAATTCTTCACAAATTTCTGTGCAGATTAACAAGTATAAGTAAAGCAAACCCTAGAATAATCAAGACCATAAGGCAAGAACATGGGCCTATTTTGTTTACCTCTCAGAGATTGCTGCGTCTGCTAGCACTTGAAGCCGTTGAAGCCTAGCAGTCAAGGACGATGGTGTAGTGGTGGAGAAGCCCTTGAAGCGGTGGTGATGAGGAGGCACACGTACACGGCTGCAGCTCCCTGGACGACCTCCCTCCGCGAGATGCACCCTCGGCCGCGTCTCCCTCCGCGAGCACGGCGCCGCCGGGGTTCGCCCTCGGCCGCGTCTCCCTCCGTGAGCACGGCACCGCCGGGGTTCGCCCTCGGCCGCGTCTCCCTCCGCGAGCACGGCGCCGCCGGGGTTCGCCCTCGACCGCGTCTCCCTCCATGTGTACGGCGCCGCCGGGGTTCACCCTCGGCCGCGTCTCCCTCCGCGTCTCCCTTGCGTTTTGTGAAGCGGCGGCGGCGGCTTGGTTGGGGCTAGTGTTTGGGCGAACTGAGTGGATGCCGCATCTTGGAATCTATATATAGTGGGGGTACTGCGGTTGAGAAATTACCAGTTTGCCCACCCCCCATGGTATTCTAAACTTGGTGACCACATGGGTGTTACAGTAATTGTGCTGTCGGAGGTTTTTGGCCTGGCGGGCTTTTTCTCGTGCGGGCTGCCCGTTCGTGGTCTGTTGTTTTTGTGCAATTGTCCATGAATCATGGCACAAATTTTGTTTAAAAAAATCATGGTCTGTTTTTTTGCAACTTTGGTGACTAAGTTCGCACAATTTTTTTGTTAGTAAAAGTCAAACGAATTATATCATGTTTGCACAAATTTAGAATGGAGGGAGTGTATAAATGGTACTTTTAATGTACTAACAATAAGATTAGTTATTGCGACATGAATCATTGCGGTACATATATACAGTATTTGATAGTTGATATCTTGAGTTCATAAATTTTGTCGGAGCTAAGATTCGTTCATGAATAGTAGCCCAAGGCATTCGGGTCGGGAATTCGGATAGTGCAAAATTCGGCTATCTATGCTATCTATGTTATCGATTCAATGATCCTCTTAGGGCGCGGCTAGCGAGACTAATTTGTTGGGGACGGACAGCAACTTCGGCATTACTTCAAGATTTGAAACAAGAATTAGCCCTTTAGGATCTTGGTGCGTTGCGGGTTTTCCCAAAATACCCGATCAACTGCCAAATAATTATCTCTCCCATTAGGCAATAAGTAAAAAAGGGATCAAATAAGCAAATAAATTAATTTCTTATTGGGTTCTTGGGGTCAAGTATGAGTAGATAGAACAGATGGATTTAATTTAAGCCTACTTGATTTGTGTGGGATGGTATAATGTGCAAATGAGATAAAAGAGTCAAATATACAAAAGGAAGGATACATATATATTTGAATGTGGATATCTTGAGTTTGTATATTTAAGGCAAATAAATATAGAAAAGTAAAATGGAACTAGAATTCGTTCAATTTGAACAAATGGAAGAATTTATTCATTAAGCCAAATAAATGTACAAAAATAATTATATGTATTTGAATGTGGGAGAGACGTAATGTGCAAAAACAAAAAAAAAATGTGCAAGGGAAAGAATCGAACCGGCACCAACTGCCCTCGAGCTTAAGAAGCTAAACCACTGGGCTACACAAGACATTTTGTAAGCTAGCCATCTGTAATTGTACTTCACCTAAAGCACCCAAATCCTTTCTCAGCCACCAAAAATAAGACGCAGGCGGACACGACCCTATCGCGCTGTAACATCCCAGGTGTTTCATTAGCTAAACCAGGGTCATTAGCACCAAATCATGTACCTTAACTAAGAAACATCGAAACAAATGCATGTGTATGTGTGTATATGTGCATAGGTCAGGAACCTCAAATAACTTACACACCAATGCAATTAGGCATATGAAAATGAATAGACATGTTCATCATGAAAAGATTAATCAATGTCTAGTTGAACCTTAGGGGTAAAAGTGGCAAAAATTACATGAAATGATAAGTGTTTTGATTTGTAGTTTTCGAAAATTTTAAAATAACTTTTAAACCTTTGCTCGTTTAAACTTGTTCCTGAAATAAAAGTTGTAGGTTTTTAAATTCTCTACAACTTTCGTATTCAGAGTTTTCTATGTTTCAAAAGGAATCCTTGAGAAAAATTTGAATTTCGAATCAATTTAATTTTTCTCTCTCTCTTTCTCTCTACCCTCTCTGTTCTCTCTTCCCTCCCCTGTTTTCTGCCGAGCCGAGGTCGCCGTCGAGTCAAGGCCGCCGGCCACGCGCCGTGCTCTCACCGCGCCCCATCCCTGGCTGTTCCCGATGCTTCTCGGCCTCTCCACGCGCCACTCCCTCCCTAAGTGCACGCCGAGGACTGCCGTCAGCGTGCCACGGCGACAAACGAGCCGAGCCGTGCCGTGCCGTGCACCATTTCCCCAGCCCGTTCGCACCCTCGCCTGGCTCTCCTCCCTCCCCCTGCTTCGCAAACGGGCCTCCTCCCTCCCCCTCTGCTCCCCTCCCTGCTCCACGCGCCGAGCTGAGCCCTCCGCAGCATCCAGGGCCGCCCGCCGCCGCCATTAGCGCCGCCGCCCCCTAGGCTTCCGCGGAGCTCCCTCCTCCGGCCTTCCTCGCGCCCATCCAACCCCGCAGCTAGCTCCCTCACTCTCCGCTGGTACTCCCCGACCCGCTCGCCGATGCCCCAGCCCGCTCGAACGCCGCCGCCGCGGGCCCAGTCCGCCGCCGGCCGCCCCTCTCCGCGGCGCCGCCCACTCTGGCCACCCCAGCCTCAACTGAGCCCATCCCTAGGTCCCTCTCGCCCTCCTCTTGCTCCTCCCCCTATTCCCCCTCGCCGCCGGCCGCCGTAGGCGCCGGAATCCGGCCGCCGCCGCCTCCCCTATTTCAAACCCCGGCCAGGGACCTCGGGTTGAGAAGAACAGAAACCCGGGGGGGGGGGGGTTATTTGAATAGCTTGTGACTCATTTGAATAGTAACAGCAAGGGCCCCTTTGTAATTTTTAGCTGTAAACTTTGAAATTCAATAGAAATTCGTAGAAAATTCGTAAAATAGCAAATCCAGTTGTTCTGGAATCCTTATGAAAATATCTATGCATTAGAATCATAATATGATGGTTGTTAGTTGAAACTTTTTTCTGGAAAATTAGATTTATGTTACTAGGTGCATAAAGGCTAGTTGTTTATTCTTTTTCTTAATTATTTCTTGAATCCTTGTTATGCTCTGAAATTTTTTTGGTGGGTTGTTAATGTGACACTTGTGTTGCTATAAAAATTTTGTGGTCAGTTATCATGTGTAGCTAATTCTTTGATTTAATCATTGTTTAGTAGACTTTAATTATGATAAATAGTTTATTTTGATGATAAATCATGAAACTATTTCTGAGTGTTCTTTTTTAATATATTAGCTTTTCTATGAAGTTTGAATCCCAATTCATGACTAGAACAGGAACTAAAAATTAATCTTGTTAAGCTGATGTATGTTTTGTTTATTTTCTCCTATTTAATTATATGCATAATAAATCCTGAAAAATTTACAGTAGTTATTTCATCCCTTTCTAGACCTACTGTTAAAGTTTGATATTGTTTTATACTCTAGTCTAACCTGTATAATTCAATCTTGTTCTAGGAGTTGTCTGATTACATGAATTGTTTTGGATAAATAGCTGCAAGTTTTGGGATGAATTTTTCAGGATAGCTATTTCTGTTTACCTTCTATTTGATGTAATTTTTTTTAATTTACTACTGTATGTGTGCTGAGTTGTTGATTTATTAACCAACCATGATTTAATTGCTATAAGAAACTACACCCACTTGTTTAGGAAGTTAGTATAGTTTTCTTGTGCTGTTGATCATGATGTCTTGTGTAGTTAGATATGATGAGTTACTACTCTATAAACGATTGCCCAGTAAAATATGAATGGAAGTGTTTCACTCTTTAACTTTGGGTTTTGTTTGAATTACAACTTTATAGTGAAGCAGGTTATAAGTTGATATCATCACAACAACTCACTCATGTGCATCTCATATAGATACTACCACTCTCGCTGACGGAACATACGAGCTGGTGCCCGAGTCCGAGAGTGAGCAGCGTGAAGCTCAAGTTAATCTAACTGAAGCTGCGCAAGACCCGAACCCGATTTCGGAAGAGCCCAGATCTAGTTACGCCCAGGAAGGCAAGTCCCGGAGCATGTCCTTCTATTTTAAATTATGCAACTTATTATTGTTTCTATCTACTTGTGCATTTAAGTTACAGGATTTGACTGAAACCTTAGTTGCATGATCCTAGGTACCGATTCTTGAACACTAGTATGTGTAGGTCGCTAGTTAGCTATGCTAATGGTTCGGTAGAAGTCGAGTGATTTCCGGTCACTCGCGAGAAATTATAGGAATTGGTTGTTTACTACTTGCTACCACTATAAGGTCTACGGGCGGGGTCGTGATACTCTGGTTGCCTCGTCTGTTTAGTGAAAAGTGATAAGGCCGCAATGTGTGGTAGTGGTGGTTAAGTGTTTGAACGTACTAATCACATGCCGAGAATATGGAAATCGGTAAGCTTAAGTACTGGATTGAACCGCAGCCGGAATATACTCCCCACCGTCTTGAACTCGTTCACATCTAGCTAATAGCGAGTACAGAGTCGTCGTACTGCTGTACTTGAGGGTGGTGGGCCTGTTCCGTGAAGCAAGAATTGAAGGGAAAAGTTGCACGTGTGACACTATGAGTAACCACGTGACGTGTGTTTAGGTC
Source organism: Panicum virgatum (assembly GCF_016808335.1). Classification (NCBI taxonomy): domain Eukaryota; kingdom Viridiplantae; phylum Streptophyta; class Magnoliopsida; order Poales; family Poaceae; genus Panicum; species Panicum virgatum. The sequence goes on along the minus strand of NC_053150.1, from coordinate 47,178,891 downwards.
TGCCTGGCCAGGTTAACAAATTCGATTCGAATCGTCCATTTCTCACCGGTTATTGAGACTGCTTAACCCTTTTGCCACATAGAGTAAGAAGTGGAAGATGATGATGATGGTAAATTTGGTTGGTTGGATGGTAAAAGATAATTGTTTTCACCATGTTTGCTATTGGATAGATGCTCACCTAGAATGGTTAATTGAACTAGAACCTGAAAACTATAACTTGCAATTAAGGATCCACTCTTTACTGCTTTTGGGCAAAACAAACCCCTCAAGCCAAAAGCCTTGCATGTCTAGATAAAGGGCTAAGTATACCCTCAGTCGGGTAAGCCTTGCTGAGTATTAGAATACTCAGCCTTGCTTGTGGCTCATTTTGTTTCAGGAAATACTTTTGAGGACATGATTGCCAGTTTGACCTGGCCGTGCACTCTCCCGCCTGGTTGGTCCATGGAGTGGGATGCGTCCCCGGCCAATGATGACAAGAACGAGTGATGTCTTGTATCGGGCTTTCTCGAGACATCCATATCGTCGTTAGCTCTCGTGTTTACTTTCCGCTAAAGTAAAGGACTCTGGTGAACTTCTTATATGTTGGCTTTGAAAAGTACTTCGTTAAATTTGGAACTTGGTTTGTAATCCTGAAGTTATGTTAAACTCTCTGTGTTGTAATATATTGTGAGGTGTTGTAATCTCTGGACTCGCCTTCGCGTGAGTTATGCTGCTTTGTTCGATCCAGGTTTAAGTGGTTTTATCGGGAATTCACCGGACAGACCTCCGATGTGCTCCGTCTGCTGTGCGAGTTAAACCTAATTGCCTTTGCAATGATGGTTAGCGCACTTAAGCCGGTTTATGTCGGGCGGTTCTGCCACACGCGCAGCCTCATCTTCTCCGCCAATCGCCGCCTTATCCTCTCTCTCTCTGCGCCCCCTCGTCAGCCCTCTCCGCTACCGGATCGATGGAGCACCACTCGATTCGGCAGCTCCGCGACAAGTTTGGTCGGTTCTGCGCAGGCCCGGTTCTCCTCGCCGAAGGCGGAGACGACCCCCTCGCCGCAGCTGGAGAACCCATCGCCGCAGCTGGAGAACCCATCGCCGCAGGCGGAGAAGACCCCCTGGCCGCAGGCGGAGACCCCCTCGCCGCAGGAGATGATCCCCTCGCCGCAGGAGGAGATGATCCCCTCGCCGCAGGAGGAGATCCCCTCGCCGCAGGAGGAGATGATCTCCTCGCCGCAGGAGCCCCCCTCGCCGCAGGAGGAGACGATCCCATTGCCGCAGGAGGAGACGACCCCCTAGCCGCAGGTGGAGATCCCCTGGCCGCAGGCGGAGACGACCTGGAGGTTAGGTCCTCTTCTGCTATATCACTCAATTATGTCACTGAAATCTTGTGCCAATTTACGATGGGTACTTGCTGCAGGCCATTTGCATCTAGTGATGGGTACTTGTGTATTGTTTTCTCATTGGTGTTCCAATTCTCGTGTACGTGCAGACTAGGATTTAATCCTGAATGTATTAACTGAATCTGTTGCTTGTCATGTGATGCAGATCGTCCCACTCTCCGGCGACAAGCCCTTCTTCACCATTGTCTTGTCTAAGGGCCATGTAGATAAGCCTGCCCAGCTGGAGATCCCGAGTCGTCTCCACTCCCACCTGCCGGGCTCGCGCGTCCCAGCAGTGCTCCTGTTCGGCAACCAGTCATGGGCGGTGACCTACTGTGGTGAACTCAAGTGCAAGAAGCTCGGTCCGGGGTGGAGGGACTTTGTCGTCGCCAACCGTCTGCGCATCGGGGACGCCTGCGTCTTCGAGCTCATCACGCCAGCTGCTGGAGGAACTGGGAGTGAGGGTGATGGGAAGGTGGTGTTCCGGGTGCAGGTGCTGCGCGGGGACTTGCCGGAGGAGATCACCTCCAGGGGCGCCACCTCTCGGGATCCCATTGTCATCGTGGACAACTAAGAACTGCACTCTGTTTAGCAGTAGCTAGTAGCTAGTAGGAGATGACAAATGGCTGCAAGCTAGTAGCTAGTAGGAGATGAAAAATGGCTGCATGTTTGTTGTTTCAGACTCTATTTATGTGTCGTGTTGTTGGTGCATGCTCAACTGTAGTTGAATTTGTGTATCCTGCTATCTGTGACTGGAAGGTTAATTTCATGAAATATCTGTCTATCAAATTGTTCAAGCAGCAGAGATGCTGCCAAAAAATTGAGCAAACCAGCAATGCTGCTCAAATGGTATATGTTCTGAAATCTGATGAGATTAGACTGAAATCTGAAATACTGAAATTTGAAATATGTTCATTGAACTGAGCTGAAAAGGTTCATTGCCTCACTTGTGAATCTAGAGCTGAGCTGAAAAGGTTCATTGAACTGATAAATGATGCACATTTTTCTCCAAAGAGTTTTTTGAGATCTTCTTGTATATTAGACTTGAAAAGAAGAGTAAAGCCATTTCTCATTTACCACCATTTAGCAGAACATCAAGATGGTACTGCCATTCTTGTGCATACACAGAACATGATCACACTGAACTTGTCACTATAACATTCAGCAGAATAGAAATAACATCTCTGCATTAATTCATCAAGTACATATATATTGTTCAGAGAACTGTTACAGAGCATTCAAATTAAGCCTGTGATATTTCAAAGAACTGGTACATGATCTCCAGATGCTGAAACATGATCCGAAAAAAAACTGGGAAAATCTGCAAGCAATTTCAAAAAGGTGTTTCAAATAAAAAAAGGTGTCACTAGGCAGCAATTTTAAAATGGGACCATTTCACCATCTCAAAACAGAACAAGCTGGTCAAATTAATTAAAATAATCTTGTGCATACACAGAACATGATCTCAAATAGTCTTGTGCATAGAAATACATGGTCATATTATTTAAAATTGTTCATACACTAGATAATTGCAAACTGAACAAGTAGCTATTCATCATCACTGTCAACCTCCAGTGCAGCACCTCCTTCATCATCGCTGCAGTACTCCAACAATGTGTCATCGTCTTCGTCTTCGCCATCTATCTCATGCACTTCTCGGTTTCTTTCCATCACCAACTTAGAAATTTCAGCAGCTTCAAACCTAGCGCCTTGTTCATCATCTCTATTTAGAGGTGTATCACAAGTTTTGTCTGAAATTGGGTGTCGTGTACCATCCTCTTCAAAGCACTCATTCTCTTGATATGCAGGAGAACTAAAGCTGCCGCCCTCAGTTTCTTTTACATTATAAAGATGCCTATGGTCAAATGTCTGGACAACGTGTCAATTCGCCCTCTCCTTAGTATCTGGCAAATAGAAAACCTTTTTAGCCTGAGTTGCCAAGATTAAAGAATCATCCTTGTACCATAGGTTTCCAATATTGATGCTTTCAAAAAAGCCATCATATTTAAGCTCAGTACTCTTTCCATCCAATTTAAACCAGTCACATTTAAACAGAACTACTGACCTCTCATCACCAATATAGAGTAACTGAATTATCTCTTTCAAGATTCCAAAGAAATCAATGACCTGACCATTATGTTCACCTTGTACCATAACTCCACTGTTCTGTGTTTTCTTGTTCTTGTCAGGATCAACAGTGTTAAACCGCACACCATTCACAACGCATGAAGAGTATTTCTTGACTACAAAATCAGGACCACAAGCCAAGGAAAAGAGATCTTCATCTATCTCTTGATTAGTATTCCGCAACCTAAAGATCTGTCAAATGCATGAAACAAACATAGATCAAATGTATACTACAAATTTGGCATTGAAATAAACATAAACAATTTGAATGTAAATCAAACTAACATTTAGGCACTCCTTCTCTATTTAGTTCATCTCTGAACATTCTAAAAAAATATAGCGTATGTTAAATATACATGAGTGTCAAACAAAAGTATATAGAATACAACAGTTAGAAGTTTATAACTTACTCCACATATTGCTCAACTTGACTACAGTTGTGAAGCACATACCACACCATTCGATCAAAGCCATTCTCATCGTATACAAGTTCAGGTGCAGAAGTAAAATGAACTCCATGGCCAAAAACATCCACACCATAGTTCTCCTCATTACAAAAACATATATTTCTTGGTTCCCCATTAAATCTTGTTTCAACACCTTCCATGTATTTAGAGCAAAATGTCAGGCATTCATCAGCAATATATGCCTCGGCAATTGAACCTTCTGGTCGTGCCCTATTCCTCACATAGCGCTTCAAAGTATACAACCGTCTCTCAATTGGGTACATCCACCCATATTGCACAGGACCTCGGAGCAATGCCTCATCAGGTAAATGAACAGCTAGGTGCATCATCACATCAAAGAAAGCCAGGGGAAAAATTTTCTCAAGCTTCACCAAAATCATTGGGATCTCTTCCTTCATTTTAGCCAACACATCCTTGTTCAGGGTTTTGCTGCACAACTCTCTGAAAAACTTCCCTAACTCTGCTATTGCTTCATAGATATCATTGTCCAAAAACCCTCTCATGGCAGCTGGTAAGATTCTTTGCAACAGAATGTGACAATCATGTGTTTTTAACCCTTGAACCTTGGTCCCATCAGCACTAACACATCTTGAAATGTTGGAAGCGAAACCATCTGGAAACTTTACCTCCCTTAAAAAATCACAAAATGCCTTCTTTTTTTCTTTGGACAAGGTATATCGAGCATTAGGCATCTCACATGAATCTCCATCCTCTATTAATTGCAGCTCCTCTTTAATTCCCAAATCTTTTAGATCGAGCCTAGCTTTAACAGTGTCCTTTATCTTCCCTATTATGTTCAGAATTGTCCCAATCAAATTCTCACATATGTTTTTCTCAATATGCATGACATCAAGATTATGTCTCAGCTTCAATTTTTTCCAATATGGTAACTTCCATAAACTAACCATCCGCTGCCAAATGTTTGGCCCACGTACCCTGTCCAAGCCTGAATGCTTCCTTTTCCCACATTCCTGTTGCTGCCCAGGACTAATATCTTTAACTTTCTCCAATTCAGCAAGCAACTCATCTATAGAGAATTTACCTGGTGCCTCACTGCTTTCATGAAGTCCAGCATACTCATTGTTTCTCCTCAAACGATGTCCCTTTGGAAGGAAACGAAAGTGCCCAACATACCTAATTTTGCTCCTAAGGCCATATGACAGAGGGTGCTTGTCACAATGAATACATGCAAAATATCCTTTTGTGGTACGGCCAGAAAGAGTGCTCAAAGCTGGATAATCATGGATGCACCACAAAACTGCAGCACGAAGTTTAAATGTTTTCCGAGTAATAGCATCATATGTACAGACCCCATTCCAAAGCTCAAGTAAATCATCTATAAGAGGCTCAAGAAATAAATCAAAATCCTTCCCGGGGCATGTAGGACCTGGAATAAGTAGAGCCATCATGAAATTTGACTCCTGCATGCATGCCCAAGGAGGAAGGTTATATGGCACAACAAATACAGGCCACATGCTGTATTTTGTGTTCTTCTCTGAAAAGGGATTGAAACCATCAGTAGCAAGGCCAAGTCTAAGGTTTCTTGCATCATCTGCAAAATCTGGATATTCTCAGTCAAAATCCTGCTGTAAGCATCTAGGCCCTCATGGTATGTTTCGGTGATTAATGACAACCATTATTGTGACTAATGAGTTTGTGCAGCTTAATGAATCATTACCGCTCATTTGGTCATATGTCAAAAGAGGCCCCTCAATTTCGTTATCCAAAAAGGCGATCTCGGTATTCAACTCAAATATATATCAAGACTAAGGATCTTTCTAGTCCTAAGTGTTATAAGGTTGAGAAGGACACTTAGGTTAGTATAGGTTTTATAGTTTTGTAGTGATCGCACTATTAAGAGGGGTTAAGGCTAAGTAACTTGAGCATGGACATGGTCAATTAAAAATGGATGCACACTTTGGTCACTCAGGTTTCTAGAAGTTCAAATAAGTGGTTTTCAACTAATATCTCAAGAATATTTGGATTTCATTCAAGACTCAAATTAGAAAAGCCAAAATCAGAAAAGTCTATACACCGGTTTAACCGACGCTTCCATTTTTCTATACGTCGGTTAAACGAAGTCAGCAGAGTCTGGACAAGTCAATACACCGGTTAAACCGACGTGTTTGAATTTAACGTCGGTGCATTAGTCCAGAGTTGGTTTTTCCAGGGTGTTTCAAGTTCTATACACCGGTTAAACCGACGATGTTTGAAATGAAGCGTCGGTGCAATTGACCAGTGAGATGGTTTTTCCAGGGATTTTAGAAGTTGTACTCACCGGTTAAACCGACGATGGATTTGAGTTAACATCGGTGCAGTTGTCCAGAGACTTGGTTTTTCAGTTGATCAGTGGACAACTACACTCACCGGTTAAACCGATGATACGTCGGTTAATCTGCCCAAGTTGTAACGGCTAGTTTTCAGAATGGGCAGTTTACATTCATCGGTTAAACCGACGCTAATTGGAGGTATGTCGGATTAACCGGCGCTACGCAGTTTTCTGGCAGCTTTTCTCCAACGGCTCTATTCGTGTGAGCTGCCTATATATACCCCTCCAATGGGTCATTTTGCTACTCTTGACACCAGGAAACATTTCATACACTCATATATTGTTGAGAGCCACCTTGAGCTTCATCTTCCACATATTTGTTCATTCAATCAATCAAGAAGCAAGACTAAGGACTTGAGTAGAGAGAAGCTTGTGTGCATCCGTTCTTGGTGATCGGTTCTTGCTCAAGTGAAGGCCCTAGCTTGTTACTCTTGGTGATTGGCAGCACCTAGGCGATCTTGGTGATTGAAGGTGTTTCTTCCGGAGCTTGCCAAGGATTGTGGGAGCCCGAAGAAGTTTGTACGTGGCTTGAGCTCCACCACACCGGGATGGTGAACGGAGACTCTTAGTGAGCGCCCTCGTCTTGGTGACTTGGGAGGTGACAAGACTCTTAGTGAGTGTCACATCATGGATTAGGGGTGTGTGCCAACACATCGATACCACGGGAAAAAATCCGGTTGTCTCTTACCCACTCTTTACTTTCAAGCACTTACTTTCATGCAATTATTCATGTGCTTGACCTTAGAGATCATAGCTTAGCTCTACCTTGCTTAGTTTCATATCTAGTTGTATCTTTGTAAGCTTGTGTAGTTTGCTTAGCTAGCCGGTCGGTGAATTAAGCCTTACTAGTATTGCATATGTTAAGGTTGCTTTACTTTGTTTTAGCAATTTGAAAAAGGCCCAATTCACCCCCCTCTTGGTCCATCGATCCTTACACCTGCCATGCCTCACCATCAGCTGGGTGGCCCATTTCCTTCTCACTGGGTTGCCGCTTCAACGTGTGCCATTGATCTTGTTCTGATGCTTCTTTGGTTGCAAACATCCTTTTCAGCCTCGGTACCAATGGAAAATGACGCAACACTTTCACTGGAATCTTCTTCCTTTCTGGGTCTTTCCACCTAGAGAGACTACAAACGGGGCAATTGTCAAACTTGGCAAATTCCTTCCTGAACAGCACACAATTGTTCTGGCACACATGTATGGATTCATGCCCAAGACCTAATTCCTTTAAAATGCTCTTTGCTTCATTATATGATTTTGGAAGGGTATTGTATTCTGGGAATGCTTCAGCCAATAGCTTCAATATTGCAGTAAAAGCAGAATTGTTTATCCTGTATAGTGACTTCATATGAAGCAGCTTTACCACAAACGAGAACCTCGAAAATTTGGTACAACCGGGATAGAGCATACACTTTGCCTCTTTCATGGCAATTCTAAAAAATGTGTCTTGCTCACAAGATTCTGTATCACCATCCTCATTTTCTCCAACCTCTCTATCTTCCTGTGCTGCAGCAGTATGTAGGTCTCCTAAAAATGCTTCCAAAGGATCAATATCATTGATGTCCCTCTGTCACACCTATTCCATCTGTGGACCAATTATGACTACAATGCACAATACCAGCAGGAACATGCTCAATAACTTCCACATTTAAATCCTCTCCGTGATGAATCCATCGAGTATAGCTATTGTCCATGCCATTCATTAGTATGTGTTTCTTAACAAGAGCCTGAACTAGGTACTTCTGATTAAGACATCTACTGCAGGGGCATAGAATTTCAACATTGTCACTGAATTTCCCTTTAACAAAGCTCATAAATTGTTTGACACCATCCATGTATTCTGGAGAAAATAATTTACCACGCACCCAACTTCGATCCATCAAGACAAGCATTGCATAAAAAAACCCCAATTAACAAATCTGCTTGAATCCATAAGCTAATATCAACACAGCCAAGAAAAAAATTGATATACCTTTCGATGCCGGCCGGTGCTCACGCGAGGAAGAAAATATTGTTCTAAATACAACTACATGCAATCAAGTGGCGTGGTGGTAAGCATCTTCACTGTCTGGTCGCAGGATCGACTCCCAAGCCTTGCGCGCAAGGCAGATTTTTTTTATTTTACTAGCGCTGCGCAAGTGCCGCTGCTGACCTGGCTCGCAAGTGGGCCCACTCAAGTGCCGCAGATTTTTTTTATTTTACTAGCGCTACGCAAGTGCCGCTGCTGACCTGGCTCGCAAGTGGGCCCACTCAAGTGCCGCTGCTGACCTGGCTCGCAAGTGGGCCCCACTCAGCAGACCACGTGTGCGCTGACTAGCCTGCCACGTAAGCATCAAATAAGAGAAGAAAAAACTTGAATTAAAAATGAAAATGTCAAAACATATAGTTAAAAGAGCTATGACGATTTTTATGACATTAATGTTAAAACATTATGTTTTGTGGGCTAAATTATGACGAATTCAATAAAATGTCATATTTTGTGGGCTCAATTATGACGAATTCAATAAAACGTCATAAAGTTCTGGGCCTAGGGTCCATACCTTCAAATTCGTCATAGATTGTGTGCAATTGTGACGCTCCATTAAAATGTCATAAAATTTTCGTCATAGATCACCACATTTCTTGTAGTTGCATCTAAATAAGAATTATGAATATCTAAATTCAACTAGAATTAAAAACTAACTAAACAATTAAAAACTAATTCAACATTTTAAAACTAACTAAACATATAAATAATCTTCTAAATAAACTAATTAAACTAAATAAAATAATTAAACTAAATTAACTAATTAAACTAAATAAACTAACAAATTAAACTAACAAAATACACTAAAAATACCTTGCCGGCCGACGGTGGGGGGCCCGGGGCGGCGGTAGCGCGACGCGAAGCCTGGGGGGCGGCGGCGCGGGCCGCGGGCGGCACTAGCCGGCGGCCGGCGCGGGGCTCTGGCGGCGAGCACCGGCGGCGGCGCGGGCTGCGGCTGGCACTAGCCGGCAGTCGGCGCGCGGCCCGAGGCGGCGAGCACCGGCGGCGGCCCGGGGCGGCGAGGAGGCCTCCCGCGACAACGGTGCGTGGGGAGCCGGCGACGGGGGCGCGGGGAGGCGGCGAGAGGCGGCGGGGATCCGCCACGGGAAGTGAAGGAAGCGGCGGGAGGCGGCAAGAGCGGCGGCGGTGCTTGCCGGCGTGGATGCGGGGCCCGGGCGGCGGCGTGGAGGAGGGCGGCGGCGGTGGCGAGCGCAAGTCGGCGGCGCATGTGGATAGGCAGCGGAGGGTGCGGAGGAGTGTGGAGTGGAGTGCGAGGATGTTTGGTTAAGTGTCCGGGTCCGCTCTTTGCCGAGTGTCAGATCGGCTTTGCCGAGTGCCCGCGATTTGACACTCGGCAAAGACTTGGTTCGTCGAGTGCCAGATCGGCGGGCACTCGGCAAAGCCTTGGTTTGCCGGCAAATAATTTTTTGCCAATTCAATTCTTACCTGCAAAACAAAAAAATAAGATACGAATTAATAAAAATAAACATTATTTCATGCATAATAATTTCAAACTCAAATTAAGATAATTAGAATTTCAAGTTTCATGATTTTATGCAAGAAAACCTATTATTTCATGTGTTTCTAAAGTCAAATTGAATTTATATCAACAAATTCGTTTTGATGAGGTATGAACAAAAAATTTAGTGACTACCAACTAAATAATTTGCCAAAATAATGCAACAATTTATGGTTCATGAATTTCATGCAAAAAACCCTATTATTTCATGCGTTTAAAGATCAAGTTAAAACTAATTATATTGATTTCCAATGTGTGCCTAAAATAATTTTATATATAGATAACAAATTCAAAAATTCACCAAATTTTCACAGGACACATGTTTTGTTGTTATTTCTCTATATAAAAAGTTTCACAATGAAAATCATATGCAACTTTCATTTCAAGCACAAATCCAACCAGATACTACGCATCTCTCTGAAACTTGTTCGGAGATCCTCCGGCTTGTAAGCGGTGTACCTTGACACGTGTCCGAAACACTGTCAATTTTTTTCCACTCTATCCTCGTATGAAACCAAGAGATTTTCACAAGTACCATAATTTTCAGACTTTGTATGCTATTTTTGCTTTTTTCTGAACGTCCGTGCACACTCTTGTGATTAAGTTTCCTGATAAAGATGCTTTAACTTTTAAGTTGTTTCACGCATACGGCATCAGTTTTAATTCACGTACATAAATATCAAATTTGCATTCATTGATTTCGAAATTTCGACCCACTTCTAATTTTAAATTAACTTCGACTGATTATTCCCAGCAAACAAAATAATTAACAGAATATAGTAAACCATTCAATAAAAATATTTTACATTACTAGGGGATTAAATTCTTATATTTAAGTAGAGAACAAAAAAATTTGAAGGCCAAAAAAAAATTTAACGAAGTTTGCCGAGTGCTGATGCCCAAGCACTCGGCGAAAGTAGATTTGCCGAGTGTTGCATGCAGGCACTCGGCAAAATTGGGGCTTTGCCGAGTGCCAGGTAGAGGCACTCGGCAAAGAGTTAACGCCATCAGCCACGCTAACGGGCGGCGCACGGCGAGCGCGCGTGCTGGACACGTGCTAGGGCTTTGCCGAGTGCCGTCGGGCCAGCAGTCGGCAAAGATCAATCTTTGCCGAGTGCAGGACGTTGCCGACGGCCGACACTCGGCAATGCACTGGCATGCCGTGTGCCTGGTTTTTGCCGAGTGCCCGCGGCCTGGCACTCGGCAAACCGCATCTTTGCCGAGTGCCCGTGATCTGGTACTCGACAAAGACCGAGACACAAGGCAACTATCGATTTTCCGGTAGTGCAGCTATAAACACCAGCTTACGTCCGACGGAGCCACCCGCCAGTGCGCCGTCGCGGTCTCGGCCATCTCGCCACGCACGATCGCCTGCCCGTAGCGGCGGCGTCAAAACAGGCATTGACGACGGACGCCGGCGTTCGTCGACTCTGAGCACAACTCTTGGTTAGCGGTACAGCGGCCGGCGGCGGCCGAGCTAGTCTACCGCGCCTCATGGAGTCGACGGGAGAACCGAACACAGCACCGAGAGCCGGAGTGATGGACTGCCAAACTCTAGCCACCCAGAGACACTTCACGCCATGAGCTGCAAGGAGCAGCAAACAAATATACGTGCATGCATGGTCCATGCACAAAGACAAGCAACATGCACTACGTGCACCCATGGGCATACACCTGCTAATGGGGTTGAACCCGCCCCAAATCCGTCCCTACCCATATTTCAAGAGCTCTAACTACCACCCATCCCGACCCACTCCGTCGGCCCAATACTCCAACCCGCCCCAACCCGAAGTCATGACGGAAGATGATATGCGACTTACGCGCCGATCTACTACCATAGCGTCCCAACCCGTCCCAACCTGTCTGTGTCGTCAACCCAACCCGCCCCAACCCATTTCATAGTGTCACCCGTTTTCACCCATCCAATAGTACCCGTATTAAAACTCACCAAAAAAAAACCGTCAAACTCCGTCCCATTAGCAGGAGTACATGGGCACGCTTGTACCGCCCAGAATATTGAGATTACCATATCAGCTATTAAAGCCAACCTACGTACGACAGAGCCGGCGCCTATGCGCCGCCGCGGCCTCGATCATCTCACCATACATGATCGCTTGCCTGCTCATCGAAGCCATCCACGAGCGGAATCCGGCTCATTCTCGGACATCTCGCCTCGCACGATCGCTTGCTTGCTCACCGAAGCCGTCCATGAGCTGAAGCCGGCGCGGTCTCGGACATCTTGCCATGCAAGAGCGGAATCCGGCGCATTCTCGGACGTCTCGCCTCGCACGATCGCTTGCTTGCTCACCGAAGCCGTCCATGAACTGAAGCCGGCGCGGTCTCGGACATCTTGCCATGCAAGATTGTTTGCCTGCTTGCTGGAGCCGACGGCCTAGCTACTATATGAAGTGATTCACTTGCACGAGTGCCGCGTCTTCGGATCGTCCTGAGCGCAAAGCCACGAGTTTATAAATTCAGAACTTGTGCATACGCCATGATGTTGTGATACGACGTCGCCGGCGTCAATGTGACACCTGCCTCGCGGACAGTCCGCCAGGCATCGCCCAGATATTTATCTGGATGGATGTGGGACCCACTTGTCATTTCTCTCTTCCTCCTCATTTCGTCCAGAGCCGAGCGGAGCTTGAGCGCTCGCGCCGGCGTCGCCCATTTCCATCGATCTCCCTCCTCCGGCCACCAAACCTCGATTCCTCGTGCGGGAACCTTCCTCGGCACCTCCTCCACCTTCCCAAACCCCTAGACCGGCTTCTTACGGCCGGAATCGCCCCCGCCACCGCCGGACACCATTGGAGGTGCTTGAAGCTTGCTCCACCGTCGATCCGCCCCTCCGGTCGTCCTCCGCTCGAACCGACCGCGGGAATGGATTCGTGGTGAGTTCCTTGTGCTATCCGGTCTTTTTTCCCTTCCGTGGTGTGTCGCCGGCGCCAGTGAACGGCCGCCGCCGTCGCAACCGCACTTGCTGCCGCCTGCGGCGCGGAGCAGAAGTTGTGTATCGCGGACGGTCCGCCTGGGAGGCGTGAACAATCCGCCGGTCAGATTAGGTTTTGTCCAGAGACGATGTTGTCTCTGGTGGTTTAGCAGAATTGACTGCGGACAGTCCGCTATAGGGGAGTGGACGGTCCGCCGTTGAAATTAGAAGTTGGCCCAGAGACGCTGTCTCTGGTGGGGGTTCGCAGGATTTAACTGCGGACGGTCCGCCACTTGGGTGCGGACAGTCCGCAGTAGGGTCTAGGATTTTGTCCAGAGACGTTGCCGTCTCTGATGGATTGAATATGTGAACTGCGGACGGTCCGCCAAGTGGGGCCGGACAGTCCGCAGGTAGGATTAGAAATTGCTCCAGAGACGTTGTTGTCTCTGGTGGGTCGGTAGAATGGTACGGCGGACGGTCCGCAACTTGGGCGCGGACAGTCCGCAGGGCATTCCAGTTTTAGTAAAATAGTTACATCCTTGAGCTGCACTCATTTATTTCATATGCATACGTGTAGCATCCGCAGCTGAGGGCGCCGTATTTGAGGTGATTGCGGCACCGCAGGAGCAACTGACGCAAGCCCAGGAGGAGAGGTGTGAGCACCCGGCCCAAGGCCCGTCTGACCCCAGCTCTGTGCAGCAGCCCGAAGGCAAGCCCCGGTGCACACCCTATTAATTTAAATTATGACACCAATATATGTATTTATTACTTATGCATTACGTATAGGAGTTGTTTGAAACCCTAGTTGCATGAACCCTAGGTGTCCTTGAGTTGTTCTAGTATGTATAGGACGTTAGCAATGCTATGCTAGATAGGGTTCGGTAGAAGTCGAGTAATTCTTGGTTACTCGCGAGATATAGGATGGTTGTATGTTTCCAGATATGAGTACTAATTTTTGGATGATAGTCTTGGAATGAAAGAAAGAATAGAATCAGAGACCGGGCGGGAGAAGTGTAGTTCCGCCTGTGTCGGTTAAGAACCGAGCCGTTGTTGTCCCTGCTGATCATGTTTGAACTATACTAACCGCATACCGGGAGTAGGAGGTAGTCGAAACCGGTAAGCCGAGTACTGCCTTGCTTCGAAAGTACAGGAACCCGCACCCAACTCCTAGGGCGAGTCGAGTAGTCGCGGAGAATGGGGATGCATATGTTTACTTTTGGTGGTCTCACGTTGAGCTCGACTGACCATATGTCGTTGGACTGGTTCCTGTAGTTCAAGGCGGGGAGGGGAATGGTTGGCATGTATAGTCCGACGGGGCAAATACGTGCCGTGTTGGTTAGGTCCACCTTGCAAGGTTAAATCGAATCGATTCGCCGTCAGTCGCTCCCGGATATGAGCCGAATCGATTCGCCGTCAGTCGCTCTCGGATATGAGCACCTTGGTCACTGCGTCGTAGCGTAGTGTTGTGATGGAGAAATGGTTATATCCATATTGATGAACATATGAATTTTCATTTATTGTTCCACTATGTTTGTTCTAGAATTGGTTATGCAAATATTAGACTATGTTAATTTATATAGAACTTGGGCTAAAATAAGGAAAGTAAGGAATTATTTTAGTCGCTGTTTTCTGCAAAATAACCACCAGCCAAAAGCCTTGCATGTCTAGATATGTGAGCTAAGTTATACCCACTGGTCGGGTAAGCCTTTCTGAGTATTAGTATACTCAGGGTTTGTTGCCACAATGATTTCAGGATATGCAGACGTAGACTTCTGTCCCTGCTGCGCCAAGTTCATCCGCCGTGATGCAGAGGGATGGGAGGTTGTGGAGCCAGATGTCTAGATAGGAATCTCCCTAGGGCACACTTTTAGTAGTTGTAGGCCCCTTTCCTCTAATTGAACCCGGATTTCAGTAATGCAAAGTTTGTAAATTATGTATTTATTCAAACTTGGTTTATAAAACTTAAGGTGAAGTCTTATGTATGTTTGTTGTATTTTCAAATATGTGTTGTGCTTGTACCATCTGCGCCCACCTTCGCGTGGGACTATCGGTGATGTTTCGATTGGGACGTGGGTTGAGAAAGGATCGCCAAATTAAGCCGTTAAACTAATGAGCCGATGTGTTCAAATGAGGGCCATTACGCTTAATTAGAGTTTTAATTTGGCAGTTCCGCCATAGTCAAGCTCCTCTTCTCCATGCATATGCTATCCACCAATGACGTTCTTCATGTCGCCTGTGACCGACGAGGCCAGACGACAAGGCGGGCGCAGCTTCAGCAAGCCGCGCTATTAATGGCACCACGGACCGACGAGGCCGTGGATCACGCCAACGCATATTCCTATATACCAGCATTTATCATCCACCCGCATATTATGCATGGAAGAAGGGAAGCGAAGACGAAGACGATGACCATGCGCAGCTTAATCGGAGGTGTCTCGCGGATTTGATTCGAGGGAGTAATTAACTGGGAGCTTTCTGAAGCCCCGGGAACCATGATACCGCATCGCTTGAGTCAAAAGGCCCTTGTGGCTGTGGCGCATATTATAAGAAGAGGACTTGTAATTTTGTTGATCAAAGAATTAATGAAATACTTGTTCTCTATCTTTGTCTCTTATTTATTTGTGTACTTTAGTACACTGGCACCCCTGCAAAATTTTACTCCATGCGTACCCCCCGCGCATTAGCATTTCTATTTATTTTCCGTGTCAAACAATTAGATTGGATCACAATACATCCCCCTTTTACAACCAAGACCCCAGCAAAGAAGAAAATTACAAAAAGGACCCTAGAAGCCCTGTTCGTCTTCCTCCTCTGCTCCGGTCCGGCCGACTGAACAAGCCGTTCGAGTGCAAATCCCAGGGCTCCTTCTCCACCGCCGGAAGACCTCGAACATCGATGAAGCCGCAGAAGCCACCACCCTGGAACTCCAACCAAGATGGATTTGAGCCGCTGAAAGAACCTCGGCGATCTCTCCGACAATAGAAAAAGAGACCCGCTAGCGCTAGCACTCTGACAAGGAAGCACCAGCCCAGCAACAACTCCAACGCTGGTGAATGGACCATCAACGCGGAAAACGCTCATGGGGGAGCACAGAAGGTCCGACCCTTTCGCAAAAAGACCGACCAGAACAGACCTCAACCGAACGCCGGAGGCGACACTGCCACCATCGCCAGCGGAGAAACGATGAGGAACAAAACCTTCACCGGCGAAGACAAGATCCCAGCCGGAGAAGAAACTTATTCGCCGATGAAGCAGCGTCGTCGCCGCCGCCGCCAGCGGAAACCCTAGCTCCGCCAAGGACATCCCCGGCGAGCAAACCTAACTACACCTAGAGCTAGATCTACCTAGGCTAGTATGCACACTGGCCGTCGATTCGCCGGTCCCCTCGTTCTCCTGTGCCGGCGAGGCCGCCGGAGAAGGAGGGGAGGCGACGGAATCGGCCCGGACACGGGTTCGCCCTTTTGTCGCCTCTCTCTCCTGTAGCAAAAGGGGAAGGGTCGGCTTTGCAAGCTCGTCCTTGTCTAAGCAGCGAACTTGATCATGCACGGATAGATTCTTTTCAGCTCCAATGATTTCTGATCTATATCTAGCACTAGCGCAACGATTTAGAGTTCATCGTCGGAGTGTAAGGGGACAAATCACAACTGCATCTACCAGCTGATTCAATCAGGTGCAGAGTTACTGCATCCAACTTCAAAAAG
Organism: Panicum virgatum; assembly: GCF_016808335.1. NCBI lineage: Eukaryota > Viridiplantae > Streptophyta > Magnoliopsida > Poales > Poaceae > Panicum > Panicum virgatum. The sequence continues at coordinate 47,162,427 of NC_053150.1, read as the reverse complement.
AAAATAACATTCTGACAGGGTGCATGCACAACGTTGCAACTGTAACACGCTGCACATTTAGCTGCTAAACTACCTCTACCAGGTACCCCAAACGTACCCCAGATCTATCTCAAAGGTCAGAAAACTCATGGCACGCCTGGGAACTTGGCTGTGCCTTGATCTCCGCATAGAAACTGGCCGAGTCCGAGGTAGTTTCCACTTCGTCGGTTGTCAGGTGCGCGCCATCGTGTACAAACTGATGGCGAAAAACCAAGGAAATGCTGGCGATCCAGCGCGACAAACCGGCAACCCGCACCAAGTTCGTTGCGCATCTGCAAGTACTTGCAAGAACCCTAGGTCCATGGATAGCCACATTGTTCTTGATCTCTGCAGGCAGCGCAGTGGCCAACCTTGCAAGGCTAGCTCTGAAACGCATTGACAGTATAGAAAAGATGCTGGATCTCGCCTAGATCGAGATGTCTCGTAGGTGGCATCAGATCGATCTCAGCTGGTTCGTTCTGCCCTCACGAGGGAGTTTGTTAATTGATCTTCTTCGGTGAGGGTGTTCAGATCGAGTTTAATACGGTTGCGCCCAGATGGAATCCACCCATCGGATCGAGCCGCTCATCTCACACGCGACTCCCGGGGCAGGTGATACTGCCAGCCATGGCCCATGTGGCTCCACGTCCGCATGCATAGCCATCGTCGCATTTTCAATTTCGCATGGTGGTGTGGTGTGGAATCCGGCCCCATCCTGACCTCGGATGTTCCCCAAGCATGGTACATGGTGCTACTAATAAGCTTGTAAACTTTGCTTTACTCTGCCGTACTATACCAAATGATTGCTGCATCTGCATCAGAATTAAGAAACTCACACCTTGAGGCCATCTCCAACCTTCTACCTCAGGGCGCGAGGGCGCGTTTAGTTCCCAAAAATTTTCACCCAAAAATTTTCACCTCCCCTTTGAACACATATATGAAGCACTAAATGTAATTAAATAACAAAACTAATTACACAGTTTGGATGTACACGACGAGACGAATCTTTTAAGTCTAATTAGGGTATGATTAGCCATAAGTGCTACAGTAACTCACATGTGCTAATGATGCGGTCAAAGGCCTCAAAAGATTCGTTTTGTGGTTTCCAAGTGAGTTCTGAAATTAGTTTTTTAATTAGTGTCCGAAAAACCCTTCCGACATCTGGTCAAACCTTCGATTTGACACCCAAAAATTTTTGCTCCGGGAACTAAACGGCCCCTCAGCTGGTGTCTATAGAATTAATTATACTGTCACATAAGTAAAAAACTGATGTGGCCACAAAATTAATAAGGAGAGAGAAGAAAAGTTGCAGAACCGTGTCGCATGCAGGAAACGGTGTTGACACAATCTCCAACGAGGAAGACATGGCCGAGCGATGCGTTGGGACTACCGGCGTTTCTTCTCCACCAGCTTTGGGCCCCACCTGCCTGGAGCCAGGGTTAACCGACCCGTCGGTAACCGGTCCGGTTTGTCCGGACCGGTACCGGTTCGGTCCGGTATGAAACCGGTCCAAATTCAAAATTTAAATTTGAATTCAAAAAAATGAAAAATTCTCAAAAAATTCCTAAAAATACTTCAAGGTGCAATGAATCTAATGGTGTCAAATTTTCTCCAAAATTCGTTCATTTAGTATGGTTTTCGGAATTTATAAGTTAAATAAAAAAAGAAAAAGAAAAAAAACCGCGGCCCATTAAGGCCCATCGCGCGGCAGAGGTCATTTAACGTCGCGTGTCCCTCAGCCGAAGCCTCACCAGCGCCTCCCTCACCCGCTCCCCCCTCACTGACTCCTGTCCGCCGCCAGAAGTCGCCGCCCGCCGCTCGAGGCCGGTTAGCCGCTCTCAGATCCCGGCTAACCGGTCTCCCTCACCGGTAAGCCGGACCGGTAGCAGATCTACCGGTCCCGTCCGGTTTTCCGCCCGGGGAGGCCGGTTTACCGGTATGGGGAGGCGGTAAACCGCCGATTAGCGTTGGTAAGCCGCGGTCAGGTTAGTTTTTTTTTCCCTAGGATTTAGGTGTATTTAGATGTTTTGTTTTAGGATTTAGGTGTATGACTTAGGTATATTTAGAATTTAGGGAAGATTTATTTATATTACATGATTTTTTGCACTATGTAGTAGGTTTTAGCTAGATTTAATTTAGGTGTATTAGATGATTTTTGACACTATAACTTAGGTAGGAGTAAGAATATTAGATGATATATTTTTGTTGTGCATGTATGCAGATAGACAATGGCAAGCAGAGATGTTGTGTGGGAACACGGTGAAAATCTTTATCCCGGATGGCGATGTAACTATTGTCGTACGCAGAAAGGAGGAGGTGGTGCGACTAGATTGAAACAACATTTGGCTGGGCGCGGGGCAGAGGTGATCCATTGCAGGAATGTGCCACCTGATGTGCGGGACTTCTTTCAGCGTGAGTTGGATAGGGCAAAGAAGGCAACTGCTGACCGGGCCCGAGAGAGGTTGAGACGGGAGAAGGCTGCAGCAGAGGGAAACTATCCCGGTGATGAAGAAGATGAGGAGGCTCAGGTGCAGCGTGCCATGGATCTATCGAGAGCGGAAGCAGAGTTCCGACGGGGGGTGGAACAGAGAGGAGGTGCATATGAGCGTGGAGGGGGTAGTGGTTCGACGAGGGGGAATGTTATGCAGAGAATGTTTCGAAAGTCCACTTCGCAGAGGGAGAGTCCTGTGGTGGAGGACTATAACTTGGCAGCTGGTGGGAGAAGAGGAATGACACAAACAAGGATTGATACAGGCTCCTGGACGCAGAAGGGTAAGAACGCAAAGGAAGCTATTGGTAAAGCTTGGTCAAAGTTTTTCCATATTGCAGGAGTACCTGGAAGACAGGCTGACAGTCCATACTTTATCAGCGCGGTTAGGGAGACACAGAAGTCGGGTAAGTTTTCTTTCATTGCAATGATACCTATAAACTTACATTTTTGTATCTTATGATTTTCATATGGTTGCAGGTGAAGGTATCGCATCACCCACTGGACGGGATATTGATGGCAAGTACCTTGATCAGAATGAGCAAGACTTGAAGACGAGGTACGTAAAGTTTCAGAAAGACTGGCCCTTATTTGGCATCACGTTAATGTGTGATTCATGGACTGGTCCGACGAGGATGAGTGTCATCAACTTTTTGATATATTGCAATGGGGTCATGTGGTTCCATAAGTCTATTGATGCGACTGGAAGAATTCAAAATGCTGCATATTTGTTCAAGGTAGTCCCTCAACCTGTTCCATTCACATTGTGTATGTTTTGTCATGTTACTAAAAAATCCGTCTTCCATTGCAGGAGATTCGAAAGGTGGTGGAAGAGATTGGACCGGAGAATGTCGTGCACGTAGTCACCGACAACGGCTCGAATTACAAAAAAGCATGCAATGAACTACTAAGTGATGTGTATGACCACATAGCTTGGACACCTTGTCTAGCACACACCGTCAATTTGATGTTGAAGGATATAGCTCGAAGGCCTGAACATGGTGTTATCATCAAGCAGTGCAAGCGAATTTCAAATTGGTTACACAATCATGGTCAGTTGAATACAATGATGAGGAACGCAATCGGTGGTGAGTTGGTCAAGTGGAATGCCACTCGATTTGGAACCAACTACATGTTCCTAGAGAGCATCTATCGGAAACGTGATCGTTTCATGCAGTGGATGGCATCTACTGAGTTCCAACACAGCAAATGGGCGAATACCGAAGATGGTAGATTTACTCATGCAAGTTTTTCAAGTATGGAGTGGTGGGATGCATTGAAATATATCATCGACACAGTTCAACCAATATACAAGTTCCTCCGCTTCGCTGATCAGGACAAGAAGCCGAACATGTGCGAAGTCGTGATGGCCTACCAGACTATGAAACAGGAGCTGAAGTCTTTCTTTGGAACAAATGTTTCCACACTGAAAGAGTATGTTGAGGTGGTGGACGAGAGGTTGGATGATGTGTTCATAGGCACGTATGTGGGTCCAGGTAAGCACACATCAGTCGTCTATTTTTAAACTCTATTGAAATAATGCTTATTTGAAGTGATTTATATTTTGCAGCTGCTGTCCTAAATCCGAGGTATGCCTATACGATGGAACCAACTCAACAAATGTTTCGTGGACTTAAGGATACATTTCAGCGCATGACGGATCTCCAGAGCGCCGTCCAGGCATTGCAGGAGCTTGACGTGTTTCGGCAGAAAATTGGCGAGTATAGCAGTGATATGGCAATGCGGATGGCGATGGACCCAAAGACATCCCCATGTAAGAGTTGTTCCGTATAAAATTGTTATTTTCTCTCTTCGAAAATATTGCTTACATACTCGGTTGCACATGCAGCGTCCTGGTGGATGATGTTCGGATCAAGTACTCCAAAACTGCAGTACCTTGCCATGAGGCTTGTTTCACAATGTTGTTCATCCAGTGGATGCGAGCGGAACTGGAGTACTTTTGCCTTGCTGCATACAAAGGTTCGCAATCGGTTGTCGCACAAGAAACTTAATAAGCTTGTCTATGTCAACTACAATCTTCGTCTCCGACTCGAGGAGGTCTCCGGCCCACTGATGCGTGAAGAAGGTGATTTCATTGACCAGCTAGCCCATCTTTCATTCTATGATGAGAAAAATCCGGTGCGGGAATGGATGGAATATGGTAGATCTAACCGGGCTCCAGTTCTGGACGAGGATGATGATGACGGCGACATCCCTCTCCCGTCCCATATTGTCAGAGATCAAATAAACGTGTCAGATCTACGTGAGGCTACGGGGAATGATTCCATCAGCGATTGGGCACGTCAAAATATAGGTGACACTCACCTAGGGAAGAGAAAGTTGCACAAGGGGCCTAAGAAGGGTGACTCGAAGCGTCGAAAAGGCAAAGGAACAGCAAAACCAGTGAGCAGCGACACCGAGACTGATGATGGCGAAGGTGAGCGTAGTCCTCCGTATCAGGAGTCCGAGGATAGCAGCTCGGCCGATGATGGTGATGATGGTGACGGTGCTCAGCCTAATGCTGGTGGTGGAGGTAGTGGTGCTGATGATGCTGCTGGTGGTAGTGGTCATGCTCGTGGTGTTCGTTTCACAGGTATATATTGCACATATAAATACACACATATTTCTGACTATTGACTACTAATTATGAAATATGGTTGATTGCAGGGGAAACTCAGTTCACACATGCTACTCAGGACACCGACCATGGAGCACCGCAATCGCAGAGGAGAACAGGTGGACCGACGGACTATGACAGTCCACAGAACTCTTGTTCCTCCTACAGCGATTCGAGGCACTCTTTTCACTATCCCATTCCTGACATCAGCATGCAGCCACCGACGAGATGGGTGTACGAATGGGAAGACCCCCATTTTTACACTATGTTAGTTCAGGAATGGCAGACAACATCGGCGTGGACGGGCCAAACTTGGCAACACTACAAGGCTGAGCTGCTTAGAGTGCGAGGTATCGCTTTGATGTCCACCGCCGAATACCAAACCGCATCTCAAATGGGGGTCTTCCCATTCCTACGTTGAACTTTTCATTTCATGTGTATAAGTGTATGACTCCGTATTTATATGCACCCTATTACTATTGTATTTGTATGCATAATTATAACTCATTGCTTTGGTAGGGTCATTTACATTAAAATGTGCATAGCTCATGTCGAAATTTCCTTTTATTTCACACCGGGAATCAATTTTTCAAGCGGCGAAAAAATACTCTAAACAACCGGTATACCGGCCAAACCGGCCGGTATACCGGTGTAACCGGTCGGTATACCGCAGTGAGCCGCAACACAAAACCGGCCGGTATACCGGCCAAACCGGCCGGTATACCGGTCGGAACCGCCACCACGATGAAATTTGAATTCAAATTCACATTTGACCGGTTCCGACCGGTAACCGGCCTAACCGGACCGGTAAACCGGTACCGGAGCCCGGCGGTTAGGCCGGTCCGGTCGGGAAATTGAACCCATGGCCACCCGCCGGAGCTCATTGACGTGCTCGTCGGGGAGCTCTTTATCATGTTCTTTCAGACTGACTGCGGCGTCGTGCTCGCGCAGACGGACTGCGCCGCCGCGTATAGCTACGGACTCGCCGCCGGCGAGTTGCCGGCAGGAGCAAGAATGCCTCCAAATCTAAAAGAGCAAAGAATATAGAGAAAGCAATTATCAATTTTTTCAGCTGCCTAGCACGGCGTAGTCCAATTCAAACCATGGAAAATTCATGTGAGATTGGGCACCCGAAGCAACCTGACATGGACCCGACGCCGTGAAGCACCTGCAAGACTGCTTGGTGCAGCAGCTCGCGAATCCAGCTCATACTCCCGTGAATCTCCGACTTTTTCCAGGGATTGAGCTCTTCTCCACTCAAAGAATCAAGCTGGTTCTTGCCCAAATCAGTGTTCTTGTGTTGTTGGAGGTATTCGAACCTGCTTGCCGACGCGAGTTCACCACTGCAGCTATGGCCTTGCCGCGTGATGTGCGGCGGCCCCTGCCACAACCGTGTGCCTCGTCTAGCTCTCCACTTCCGTCGGCCCTCAGCGGCGAGGTCGCGCACGAAGAGGCCCCGCCGTCGTTCATGCGTGGCTGGTCAGAGTAAATGCTGCGAGAGAAGGGAGAGAAGAACGGACGGAGATGGAAGATGAGAGAAAGGGGGGAGAGAATTTACTACGGGCCCACGCAAATCGTGATTACGAAACTATGGGTTGGAGGTATGGTGTCCAGAGTTGGTGTCTTGCTGACATAGAAGGATAGACACTATTTATGGACACCATAAGTTGGGATTGATCTGAGAGGCACAAAAATATTATACTTGCAAATGGGCGGCTTTTCTTTTTCTTAATAACAACTAATGCGTGCTCGGCGTGACCTAGAATATTTATTATTTTATTATTTGGCCAACAAACGGAGCCTCCACGTTCGCTCTTAAGGCCTAGAAATTCTCACGTTAATCGGAAAAAAATAGAAAAATAAAAATTACCCACCACTGCCATTATAATAAAATTAGCCTAAAATACCCATGTGTCTAATTAAAAATCACCCATCAATACCATTATGAAAAATTAAATATAAAATATCGTTTAGCTATGTATCAGTTACAAACATATACTACTAATAAAGACTAAAGCTAACAACAATCAATCAAAATAAGACAAAAATAAAAATAATTATATGCATAATATTATGAAAGCTCAATAAATCAAATTGTTATTATAGGTAGATCATATTTGAATTGTTTTAACCAACAGTAAGACACAATTTATGATAATGAACATGGTGATGTATGGTAAAAAAAATAGTATAAATTTTTAAATAATAATATAACGACATGCAATTTTTTAAATTTTCAATACTAGTCGCGCAAATGCGCGTGCTATACGCCTAGTACTATATATACTGTGTGCAATAATGCAAAAAGGTAACAATCATGGGTGCAATAATTCTTTGAACAAAGCAATTTTGACAAGTACGCACCTCAGGAATCGCGTGCCGTGGTCGGTAAGCAGTATCAGCGAGAGGATGCTTAGGGTCTGTTTGGATGAGGTATTTGAGTGGTGCTAAACTTTAGTACCTATTAGCACTTATTTTTGATAAAGTTTTTGAGTTATGGCTAAAGTTTAGATCTAATGTTTGGATAGACCAATACTAAACTTTGGCACTTTATTTTGAGCATTAGCACTTGGATCCAAATACCTGGTGCTTCCTCGCGCGGCCCAGTCCCTCCCCAGGGTTACCTGAACGTACCAGAAAGAGGAGAAAATAATCGTTGCGGTTCATAGGATTTCGGCATGGCGTTGTTAGTCCCGAGTCGTCGTCATCCCACAACGCCTTTTGCAGAAACAATATCATCATCCGGTCGTACAGGATCGGAGCAGGCGAATCTGTCCGAGAGAGGCGCGAGACGGCTCAGCTCGCATGGAATGTGGCTGCAGAGATGTTCATGATTGTCTTTTGAATTTGATGCGGACGAAGATGCTTCGTGCTAGCTTGTCTTTTGAACTTGATGCGGAAGCAGATGCTTCGTGCTTGCCTTCTGAATTTGACGTGAGATGCAGATGCTGGTTCCAGCCTGATGGCTGCTGGATACTCGCCCTCCGAACACTGGTAAAAAGCTCGAGAGCTTTTGCTTGCTCCTTTTTCTTGTTCCGATGTCGGGGTAAAGCCACTCCGGGTACACTGTGTTTGTGGCTGCTCGACGGGAATCGTGGCCGGAATGGTGCTCCTCTCGTGAGCCCCTCGTGACTCGGCACCTAATGGAGCACGTCGTCATATTCGCAACTAGCAAGGTGGCCCGCGCTAATAGCGCGGGTAGCTAGTTTTTTATTTAATTCTTTAAAAATATTTACATTGACAGAAGAGATGTATTTTGTAATTTATTTGCCTCTCATTTGCTCTTGTTGAATATTATACTACTTGCAGCTTTCTATGCATAGGAGTTCATATCAATCATCACTTTTTATGTTGCTTTATTATATATTATAGTTGCATATTTTAGTACTTAAACCTGCAAAATCTAAATTTGAGGATTGAATTCAATTTTGGATCACCTTGAATACGGAGCAAATTGTACATAATTGTATTCATATAAAGTTTTTTATAATTATGAAATATATTTATATGTATTTGATAGTTATGTTTGCCAACAATCTGTAACTTAGATGTTGGAGTTCGATTTGTATCTTGCAATATTTTGATTAATATTTAGCGAAAATATATCTAGTGTAGTTGTTAGAGCACTTAAGTAGCATCTAGCAGATCTAGACCTGACTCATCATCGGAGCGAAATAAAAATGATCATGGATTAGATAAAAAAAAGTTATGTTAAAAAATAAGTTGAGGCCTCCTGCTGGCTTTGGTAAATAAATGTTATGCAAAACTTATATATATGTGTGCTATGTTAATGCATATATGTTTTAAATTTTTTATTTAACCGAACCTATTATTATTTTTCCCACTTTGGTTACTGCATAATTTATTTGTTTTTAGCCCATATGACTGCATATATTGGTCTACTTTAGAGTTTTGTCATCTCGGTGATAGATAGTTCCATATATATCTTTGTTGTTGTTTCTAACTCTTTTCTTTATTTTTCATTTTCTCTAGCAATTTTTATTGATTTCTCTGTCTTCTATTTTGTTCCTCGGTATATTTGAAATCGATTAGTGTGTATCGTATCCGATGCATCTAATGGAGAAGTTTCTTGTTTAGTATTGTGCCTCAGGGTTTTTTTCTGAGCGAAGAGGAGCATCAACAACGTACATTTGTTTGAATCATTTGATTTTGTACTGTAGGCAATCTACTTTGAGATAGATTAGCAGGACTTCAGGCCTGTATCTGCGGCTAAAATAATTTTAGTTGTGGCTTCTTTGATGGAGCAGCTTTTTTATGGATATAAAGCTGTTTTGAAAACCGTTCGGTAGAACCGCTTCTTCTATTTTTTTCATGAATATATGAAAGTTTTCAAATGTCCAACAGGACATGGCTATAATTTAATATTTTTCTCATTCTAATGATATTATTTATAGACTAAACCAATAAATTCACTTTTGTCCTTTTCTTTTGCCCTCATTTTCTCATTTTTTCCTGCCTTCTTTTTCTATTCTCCTTTTTATACTTTCCTTACCCGTTCAATCTTGGTGCTTCTTTATCTTTTTCTCTTCTCTTTCTCTATACTTCTTTAGAGGTATCGATCACATTTGTGTTCCATGCTTAGTGTGTACTTATAGAAGATTAGATGGGATAATAATGTTAATAATTATCTATGATATTTGATTCCTCACATGACTAACTCCCTGATTTTTCCCATGCATCTATTTAGATTGAGCTAATAATAGTCACATTTATTTGTAGGTTTCGGTGCTTTACCCTTTATCCCAGTGATTACTACTTGTATGGAACTATTATATGCCCATAGAATCATAATTCTTTGTTGACCACCATCAGATTAGTTTGTATAACTAAAGTTGTTCAAGAATATGCAATATTTATGATGATAGTTCTTGTTTGGAGAAAGCATTGGTTCTTTAGCGGATATTTCTCTCACATTAATTCGTCTGCGTATTCATTGGCCCACACTTACAATCATAAGGTGCCAATGATCTTGCAATAGATTGTAATATGTGAAACTCTGCGCATCATCATTATTTTTTTCGTCCCTATCTTGACGTTTGGTTGCTCCAGAAGAAATGGATTGATTGAGTTCGGCAATGATTTTGAGTAGAATCCAGTGTGCTTCCTGAAGCTGCATGTACTGCAGGACGTTCTTGAGACTCAAAAAGTTGTGATTCGGAATCTCGGGCAAAGACTATGGTCGTGTCGTAGTGCCGGGCGTTCCAAAGATTTTTCAAAGCAATTATCTCTTTCAATAGTACCAATACAATACAACTATGGTCGTGTTGTCACGCTTATGTTGTTGCCATTTTTTTTTGCATCTTTAAGCAAGGTTAATGCGAGACATAGATGGTAATATGAGTTTTTATGTCATGCGGACCCTGTATTTAATTTTAATTGGATACAGACACTTTTTGGTAGTTTAAAATATTGTATCTCATTAAATTGGACATGGACTCTTTTGTCCAATTTAGATCGTTAGATCTTCATTATATCGAATGGTGTAAATCCTATACACAAATACTATTTAGATCTTCGTTAATTTGGAGTATTTATTAACTTTATTTGCCATGAAACTCAAACTTGGATTTTTATTATTGCATTTGATACTATTTATTTAGCTATTTTTCTTCTTAATATGATTCATATCAACAATAATTTTTTTATTATAGTTCTTGCATTTATCTATTTATTAATCATATTTTATGCCAATTTTTTATACTTTTAATTTTAAATTTAGCTATTTGGCTAATAATAATTTTTTGTCGTGTGCCAATGCTAAATTTTTTAATTTTATAATTCCGAATTTGCTTATTTAGTAATTGTATTCAACATGGACTCTTTGGTTAAGTCCTAATTTTCTTATTTTTTTAATTTCAAATTAAGCTATATTTACTAATCGTATTTGGTATGGACTCTTTGTCATGTCTTTTTTTTTAATTTTTTAAATTCGAAATTAGCTATTTATTAATCGTATTTGACATCTCATCGCGTTTCTTTACTCCATCATCATCACGAAATCGTCCCTCCATCCATCTTCGACATCCCTTCACGTCGGGGCAGTGCCCCCACACCGGGGGCACATCGCGTCGGAGGCTCCCTCTGCCAGCCTATTGCCTGCGACCACCGTGCTGCTAGCTACCAGTAATTGCTAGGAATTCAAGTCAACATTATCTCTTTGAAAAGAGGTATTAACAGTCCAGATTAATTCTAAAACATATGTTTTTCCATCAAGCTCACGTATTACCCATCAAGCTCACGTATTACCCATGCCCCCCTCTTCTTCAATCGTCCAGAACGCATAATCCATTTGCAAAACTTTTAACAGGTACTAACAATATGACATACTAAAAAAATTAGTCAACTGTCAACAGTTGGACAGTCATAGAATAACGTAGGAATTTCTAGACCCTCTCGACGAATGTGGTGGTTTGTTTTAACACTCCCTTAATAATATAATAGAATTTATACTTTTAATTTTAAATTTAGCTATTCAGCTAATATTAAATTTTATCTAGTGGTAATGCTATTTTTTTAATTTGATAATTCAGAATTTTCCTATTTTGTAATTGTATTCAACATGGACTCTTTGATTAAGCCCTAATTTCCTTATTTTTTTAATTCCGAATTAAACTATTTACTAATAGTATTCAGCATGGACTCTTTGTCATGTCTTCATTTTCCTTAATTTTGTAAATCCAAAATTAGCTATTTATTAATCGTATTTGATATGAATTCTTGAGTTAGTTGGAACCGTTAGATCTTCATAAAATCCAATGGTGCAAATTCTTCTCTTTTTTAGATTAATGTGGGAATTTCTGGACCCTCTCGGTGAACGTGGTGGCTTATTTTAACACTCCTTTAATAATATAATAGAATTTATACTTTTAATTTTAAATTTAGCTATTCAGCTAATATTAATTTTTATCTAGTGGTAATGCTATTTTTTTAATTTGATAATTCAGAATTTTGCTATTTAGTAATTGTATTCAACATGGACTCTTTGATTAAGCCCTAATTTCCCTATTTTTTTAATTCTGAATTAAACTATTTACTAATAGTATTCAGCATGGACTCTTTGCCATGTCTTAATTTTCCTTAATTTTTTCCGAAATTAGCTATTTATTAATCGTATTTGATATGAATTTTTGAGTTAGTTTGAACCGCTAGATCTTCATAAATTCCAACGGTGCAAATTCTTCTCTTTTTTAGATTAATATGGGAATTTCTAGATCCTCTCGGTGAACGTGGTGGCTTCTTTTAACACTCCATTAATAATATAATAGAATTTATACTTTTAATTTTAAATTTAGCTATTCAGCTAATATTAATTTTTATCTAGTGGTAATACTATTTTTTTAATTTGATAATTCAGAATTTTCCTATTTAGTAGTTGTATTCAACATGGACTCTTTGATTAAGCCCTAATTTCCTTATTTTTTAATTCCGAATTAAACTATTTACTAATAGTATTCAGCATGGACTCTTTGCCATGTCTTAATTTTCCTTAATTTTTTAAATCCGAAATTAGCTATTTATTAATCGTATTTGATATGAATTCTTGAGTTAGTTTGAACCGTTAGATCTTCATAAAATCCAACGGTGCAAATTCTTCTCTTTTTTAGATTAATGTGGGAATTTCTACATCCTCTCGGCGAACGTGGTGGCTTCTTTTAACACTCTTTTAATAATATAATAGATCGCAAATGCATCTTTTTTTATCGGAATTTTGAAACATTAAAGTTTTTTTAGACATCAAAATTAGAGATGATATTTGCAACTTCTGGGCCACACCGGGAATCAAACCGTCTGTTTGGTTGCGGGCTGGGTGGGTTGGAGCCACTCCAACCTAGGTTTTAGTGTTGACTCCAACCCTCCTCATGTTTGGTTGTTAAGTTAGCTTTGTTGGGATGGATTGGTTTCAACCCTTAATCTTTGTTTGGTTGGAGGAATTGGAATATGAAATGGATGGTAGATTCACTCCGTTAGTGGGTCCCACATGTCATTCTCCTCTCTCTCTCCATTTCCTCCTTTCTTCTTCCTCCAGCGGCGTCGGCGGGCAGAGAAGCTCCGCCTGATCGGGCAACACCGGCCTGCCGGCCCTCATCACCGCGATCCAGGCCAAGGGCGTCCCGGCGCTGGCGCGAGGTTGCCCATCCGCACCATGGCCTTGGCGAAGTCGGCAGCGAACGTGGCCCCGTCGCGGCCGTACCTGCGCCCTAGCACGGCGCAGAAGTAGCCATTGTCGAACGCATCGGGGGTCACCGCGTCCAGCGGCGCCAGCGCGCCGTCCGCGCCGCCGGCGCATGCCCCGCGCAACTGCGCAGCGAGCTCCGCCGCGGGCGCGAGCCGCCGCGGGTCGGGAAGACGACGACGAGGACGGGCGGCGCGGGTCGGGACGATGAGGCGACCACGGCCCCGCCCTCCCGCCGGCCGCCGCCATGGCCTACGCCGCTGGATCTGCGCGCCGCCACCGGCATGGTCTTCGCCGCCGGCGCCCTCCTCCGCCGTGGCCGCCGCCATGGCCTCCCTCCTCCTCCTGGCCGGCGCCATGGCCCTCCTCTTCTTGTGGCCGGCGACGGGAGAGAGATGGGGCAGTAGAGAGACGGAGAGAGACACCACCGCTAAAGCAGAGCAGAGCGGACTCGTCCGCCAGATTTTGGCGGACGGAGCGAACCCGCATCTTCACCGAATATTCTCCTCTTGGGTCCGCTCCGTCCCCTACTGCCTCCATCCAAACACTCCAAAAAAGAGTCTGACCCATTCAGGTTGGACCCCTTCTCCCAACCAAACACACGGAAAGGTCGCGCGCGGATCCAGCACATAATTCTCTTCGTGATTCGTGATTGGGCCACCCAATTTCGTGATTGGGCCTCTGGGCCGTCCAATCTGAGGCCCAGAAGGGTCTCATCCATCGGCTCCAAATGCATGTGGGCCACTACAGATTTAAGTAGCTTCAAAGCACAAGCCCAGTTCCAAAACACTTCAGAATTTGTATGCCCGTATAAAAGCACAACCATCGGACACAAAGCCCAAAAGGCCCACTCCGTTTCGCTTGACGCTTCCACCTTATCCTTCGGACAAGGGGGCGCCCGCCGCCGGCGGCTGGTCGGATTGCAAACCGAGCCACCCGCGGGAGCCGCGAGCGAGATGGAGGCCGGCCTGCGGCTGCGCGCACTCGGCCACCACCACTACTACTGCGGCGGCGGATTCAAACGCGGCTGGCTCGCGGCCGCTCGGGGCACTCGGCGCTGCTCCCCTGCTCTCTGCTCCCGTGCGTGGCGGGAGCTCCGTCCCCGTTTTCCTGCCCCTCTCGGCGCCATCCTTCGCGGCGTCCTCCCTAACGTGTTTCCGGCTGCGTGTTTGCAGTCGCTGCGAGCGGGAATGGCAATGGCGCCGCGGTTGGGCCAATGGGGAGCGGCGCGGAGGTGGCCTGCGCCCGGAGGATGCTTCATGTCGTCCTGGTTTCGCCGCTGGTAACTGCTTTTGCGGCTCTGTTTCTGTGGTCGATTGCAAAGTACTTGTACGATTTACTAGTTAGGATCTGGGCGTGCGAATGATTCAGTGTCGAGAAACATGTGCTAGTGCAAATTCTACTGATGATGGTCGATTGCAAAGTACTTGTACTGATGATGGTGGTTACAAGTGCAAATTATAGCCTTATAGGCATTGGTAATATATCTAAACCATGTTTTTCTTTCTGGTATCCTAAGCTCAAATGTTACAGTCACGTGGATTGCACTTTGATCTGCTGCATCCATTTTGTCTGCTAAATTTTTTAACTTATTACTATGCCTCTGCAAATGTAGGGAGCTAGCTGTGTTGTATAGTAAATCCTGACAGTGCTATTTTGATAAGTGGAAATAGGAGAGTGAATTGCTATTGCACATTAGACATGTACACGCTAAAACCGATGAGTTGATTGTTTGGGTTATCTCTTCATTGCTGAATTTCGGATGATTGTACTCTGTAGATCCCAGGAAATACAGGGTCCATTGCAAGGACCTGTGCTGCATCTGCAGTAGGCCTGCATCTTGTCGGGGTAAGGTTAGTGTTATTTGCTGTTTTCTTTGTTGTGTTCTTAACCAACGAGGTGGACAGCATCAATAATTTGTCATCTTTTTTTTCCTTGTATTGTTATCCATCTGGAGCGTTGTGTTCACTGAAAACATATTTGTTTCTCTCTAGCCATTAGGTTTTAAGGTAGATGACACGAAATTGAAGCGTGCGGGATTGGATTATTGGCCGTATCCTTTCATTGGACGTAATCTATCAACTATTCATATGATACTTAATTTAGTATATGAACTGCAAAGTGCTAAAACTTGGTAGTGCAGAGTATTGACAGAATTCAACCATTCAAATAGACATTTTCTGTCCTCTTCTCAGTCATCAATATGCTACCTTAATCACTGCCACTAAGATATGTTGTTGTCAAGATTCATGACTCTTGGGATGACTTCCGTGATTATTTCATTAAGCAGGTACCACATTTTTTCTGTTCCCCGGTCATTATAACTTCTTATTGTGCTGTATCTTTATATAATGTTTTTGTTATTAGGAAGGAGAAAAAAGGCTGTTGGCATTTACCAAAAGAGGAACAAGCGTTCATTCAGTAAGTAATAGTTGCTCATATTACTGTAATGGCTACATATACCAAATCGTTCTTCACACTACTGCATTGTTCTTATCGGGAAATGGCATGAATTAATGGTGTTTTGAACTAGAACATGTTGACTTTATCTGATCTCCATATTTTTGTATAGACCCATAATAAATCTGCAACACAGATTCTTTAGAATTTGCTTGACTCGTCTTCATATTTTGGCGTAGGATTTCTCATACAAGCCAGGGGACTGGCTAGTCTTTGGTTCTGAAACGAAAGGATTACCTCAACAAGCCCTTGAGGATTGCTCTAGAGAAGGGCTAGGCGGTGGAACCATCCGAATTCCCATGGTGGAAACTTATGTCCGGTGCCTGAATCTCTCTGTCAGCGTTGGAATTGCCCTGTATGAAGCCGCCAGACAGCTGAACTACGAACAGCTCCATTATCAACCTGAGCTCCCGGAAGAAGCACAGGGATTATTCCCAGCAGAGGATATTTACGCATGAAAACTTCAGTCTAAGAACAATTTGATAGAACACGCATATAGTGGAAAGACTATTGAGTTTTCTACCATTTGCTGTTGACAAATGAGCATATGATTGAGCTGGAGGACCACACAGGATTCTGTTGCAAATTTAATTCCAAACCGATTCTTTGTCGAGGTTCCCTTCACATGCTCATTCAAATGTGTACTAGACGTGCTGGCTCTACGAAAGAATGGTGTTATTTTTTTATGAACCTGCAGTCAGAAGGTTATTGGATTATGACAAGATGGGGCCTCTTTCTGTCTTTTTGTGTACTGGTTCACTGAACCATAAGCTTGTTCATTGCATGCAATTAGTTGCTACGTTCTGTTGCATCAGTTGAATGTGGCCTGGAAAGTTGGTGCGGACACTTTACTGCTATTCAAACCTTTGTCTGTGTCACACTCACACAGCTCACAGGTCAAATAGTCTCCTACCTGTAGCTGTCCTCCGGTGAAATTGTTGCGCCATCAGCTGATGAGGGTGATGGCCTTGTTTGTTTCCGGAGATTTCTTTTTAGTTTCTGTCACATCGAAGAAAATCTTATTATTTAGGGATACTAAATAAAATTTATTTATAAAACTTTTTTGACAGATAGTGTTAATTTGCGAGACGAATCTAATGAGTCTAATTAATCCATGATTTGATACAGTCGTGCTACAGTACCATCCTCTAATTATGAATTAATATATCTCGTTAGATTCGTCTCTCAATTTAGTCCTAGGGTTTTGCCGTTAGTTTTGTGATCAGATTTTATTTAATATTAATAAATATTAAGATTCTTTTGAACGAGACATGTAAATGGGAGCTCATCAGCAGCAGAACACTGAACAACGTAGCACAGTGGCACTTCTGAAACACTCGGCTCTGTTTAGTTCGAAAATTTCTTTCTCCAAACTTCACTGTTCACCTATCACATCAAATCTCTTGCCTCATACATGGAGTATTAAATGTATGTAAATAAAAAAACTAATTGTATAGTTTTGATGTACACGACGAGACGAATCTTTTAAGCTTAGTTAGGTCATGGTAGGACAACAATTACCACAAATAAACGAAAAGTGCTACAGTGTGCTGCTGGGCTATTCATTTGGTATGGGCTAAGTGACCATATTGTGAGGTTCTACAAGAATCGCTAGATTCGCTCCTAGTATTGACAAATGATGCTTAGCGTTGAATCCTACTACCAAGGGTTCATGATGGCATCTATGATATGCCTATCCAGCAGGCCAATGGCTCGCTTTGAGAATCCAAAGTTGTCAAGCACGTGAAGGAATCGTTAGACATGCTAACGGCAATGCGGAACCATTTGCACGTAGATACATATACATCAGCACATGCGCTGCAACCCTTTAATGTGACATAGAATGATATAGCAAATGATTATTGGTAGATGGTATAGCAGCTTGTCATTTCAGATTAGTGAGGTACCAGCCTCTCACATTTCTTGATGGTGATTGTTTTCCTTTGTAATTTGATGATAGTGATGGTACATGATGCAGACAAATCTACAAGAAGACAAGACAAGTTTAATTTACTAAATTACGAGAGAGATTCATAACAAACTCCGAAACAGGCCGCGTTTGGTTTTGGGTCACATCAAGATTTAAAAAAAACAAACTTCCGTATGGAGTACTAAATGTAGTCTATTTGTAAAATCTTTTCAGGGATGGGATATAATTTTTTGAGATGAATCTAATGACGGTAATTAATTGATGATTTGCTATAGTGATGCTACAGTACCGTCACCTAATCGCACGGTCAAAGGCCTCATTAGATTCGTCTCGCGATTTACACGCGAGGTTGTGGAGGTGGTTTTGTAATTAGACTTCATTTAATACTCTAAATTTCTGGTCAAAAGGCCAAAAAGTTTTCGCGAAATTTTTTTCAGCGTTAACCAAACAAGGCCACTGAGACATGTTTAGATCCCAAAATGTAAAATTTTTATAAATCGCTTGCATTTAGATCCCAAACAATTTAGTGTCTAATCACGTCCGAATTAGGTTCATTAGATTCATCTCGCGATTTTGAATCTTGTTTGGTTAACGCAGTTAGTGTCTAATCCCAAACAATTAGATTCATTAGGTTCATTAGATTCGTTTTCTCGTACCTGCTCTCGACACCCCAGACCCTGGCATCCTGTTTGCTGTTATGCATGCAGCATGCTAGTACGATACACAGCGGCACAGGCAAAAGGACAGTGCACTGACCGAGCGACCAGATGGCCACAGCACTCCTGTGTCATTGTCGCATCTTTCCAGAGTCAGCTAAGGGCCTGTTTGGTTCTAGGGCCATGTTTGGTTAAAACCACAAAACTTTTGCACAAAAAGACGAATACATGTATGAAATATTAAACAAAGTTTATTTGCAATATCTTTTTAGGAATGGGTGTAATTTTTCGAGACGAATTTAATGAGCCAAGTTTCATAATGATTGGCTACAGTGATGCTACAGTAACCGCGCTCAATCATCCTCTAATCGTATGGTCAAAGGCCTCATTATCTAGAGCAACTGCTACAGTACCGCAGTTGTGGAGGTAATTTTGTAATTAGACTTTATTTAATACCACTGATTAGTGGTCAAAGCTTCATTTCTCTCTCATCAAAACTTTTCTGCACTCTAACCAAACATGGCCTAGGACTTTTTTCAAAAGTCCCTATCACATCAAAAGGAATCTTACTATTTTATATTATTAAATAAAATCTGTTTATAAATGTTTTTTGACAGCTGAGTGCTTTTTCACGAGACGAATCTAATGAGCCTAATTAATTCATAATTTGCTACAGTGATGCTACAGTAACCATTCGCTAATCATAGATTAAGATACCTCATTAGATTCGTCTCGCAGTTTAGCCCCAGGGTTCTGCAGTTAGTTTTATAATTAATATTTATTTAATACTTCTAAATACTAAAAAGTCCCTGGGACTTTTTTGAAGTCCCTGTTTCTAAACACCCCCTAAGAGTGTGTTTAGGGTCTGTTTAGATGACAACTCGTAAGTCTGTAAATAAAAAAAACGTCATATCAAATATTTAGACGCATGTATGGATGAGCCGTAAATCGCAAGATGGATCTAATGAGCATACTTAATCCATGATTTGCAACAGTGATGCTACAGTACCATCCGTCAATTATGGATTAATCATAGACTAATTAGCATCATTAGATTCGTCTCGCGATTCACAACTCATCTGTGCAAAAAGTTTTGTAAATAGACTTCATTTAGTACTTCAAATTAGCAAAATTCCATTGCAAAAATTTTTAACGCTTCATCTAAACAAGGCCTTAGTTGGTGAAAAAATTTGAGTTTGGATACTGTAACACATTTTGTTGTTATTTTATAATTAATGTTCAATTATGAATTAATTAACATCGTTAGATTCATCTCGTGGGAATCAATCAAACTGTGTAATTAGTTATTTTTTTAACTACATTTAATATATCATGCATGTATCTAAATATTCGATGTGATGGATACCGTAGAAAAAAATTTGGAAACTAGCCTAAGAACTACAGTTCTAGGCAGTAGAAATCGATAGAAAATTTCTGGTAACCGAGGGGGCGTTTAGTTCTAAAAAAATGTTTGAGTATCTGTCATATCAAATTTTCAAACATATATATAATATTAAATATAATTTTAAAAAATAACTAATTACATAATCTAACTAATTCATACAAAATGAATCTAATGATATTAATTAATTTATAATTAGATAATAATTACCAAATATCAACAAAATATGCTACAATATCTAAACTCAAATTTTTTCACCAACTAAACACCCCCAAATTGCTTTGGAAGGGATCAAGATCATCAGCTACAGAAATCCAGAATGCCACAAAAGATTCCAAAAGTAAGCTCGGCTGCAAAGGCTGCAGGCTGCAGCTGCTGCTACGTTGAGCGATTCAGATTCACTACCGGACCAGATGATTCTTGCCTACGTTTACCGTCTCTAAATCCACATTGCTTGCTGCTAATCTACAGGACTACACCGAGTCTTTATGCGTTGGATGATTGGACCTAGTTCATCAGTGGCGGCCGCCGCCGGCCCGTCGTCGCCGGGGTCAGCCGATCCGGTCGAGGCTCTCGGCGACGGCGCGCATGCGCGGGCGCATCTCCGGGTCGGGCTCGGTGCACCCGAGCGCGACGTGGAAGACGGCCAGGACCTGCTTCTTGGCGTGCACCTCGCCGAGCAGCGTCGGGTCGACCACCTCCGACAGCGGGCGCTCCTCCTTGAACGCGCGCCGCACCCAGGCCTCCAGGTCCATGCCGCCCTCGCCCTCCGTCGGCTCGCGCCCGGTCACGGCCTCCAGCAGCACGACGCCGAACGCGAACACGTCCCCCTTCTGCGTCGCGGCCGCGGCGGGGGCGCCGCCGGGGGCGCGCAGCTCGGGCGCCACGTACGACACGGCGCCCCCGCGGAGCGCGCAGGCGGCGCTGCCGAGCTTCTTGGAGGAGCCCGCGGCGGTCTTGTGCGCGCCGGCGACCAGGCGGGCGAGGCCGAAACCGGACACGTGCGCGCGGAGCTCGTCGTCGAGCAGGATCTTGGAGGACTTGATGCAGCCGTGCACGTACCGGCGCGGGCTGCCCTCGTGCAGGTAGGCCAGACCCCGCGCCGCGCCCTGCACGATCGACAGCCTCACGTACCACGGCAATGGCGTCGGCGACGCCGTCGGGCCACCTGGAAGAAACAAGATTCACTGATGTTACAAAAGATCCGTGCTGGATACAATGCAGTAGGAGGAAATGATTTTTTTTTGACAAATTTTACCGTGGAGAGCGGAGTGGAGGGAGCCATTGGGGAGGTAGTCGTAGATGAGCAGCTTCTCGTCGGGGGCGTAGTAGTAGGCGCGGAGGCGGGCGACATTGGGGTGGCGCGCGCGGCCGATGGTAGCAGCCTCAGCCTCGAACGCGCGGCGTCGGCGCCAGCCGCCGGAGCTGTCGCTGTCGCCGTCGTCGGGCTCGCTGAGGCGGCGGACGGCGACGGCGGGGCCGCGGCCGGGGACGACCCTGTACACGATGCCGCCGCGGCTCTTCCCGACGACGTACGCGGAGGCCCGTAGCAGCTCCTCCAGCTCCATCCCGAACCCGTCGTCCACCGCGACGAACACCTCCCCCTCCTCCCCTCCGCCGCTGCGCCTGTCCTCGCTGCCGGCGAGCGTGACCGCCCCGCCCTTGTCCTTGGCGGACTCCTTCTCCTCGTCCCTGGCCGCCGCGGCGCACCGCCTCCGGCACTGCCACTGCAGCACGACGCCGGCCACGATGGCCACCACGACAATGGCGGCGAGGATGGGCACCGCCGGTGACGACCGGCGCTTCTGCGGCCTCCTCCCCACCTCCGCCGCCGCGCCGGGGTCGCTCATGCCGGAGTTCGGCTCCGGGATCCTGGGCTCGTCCCTCACCCCGCCGGCGCACTCGACCTTGAGCGGGAAGCCGCACAGCCGCGGGTTGCCGTCGAAGGCGGTGGGCCCCTGGTTGACGAGCGAGCCCACCTGCGGGATCTCGCCGGCGAGGTCGTTCCCGCGGAGGTCCAGGCTGACCGCAACGGGGATGCCGCCGTACTCCGGCGGGATCCCGCCGGTGAAGTGGTTGTAGCTGAGGTTGAGCACGCCGGAGAGCCGGGGGAGCCCCGCGATCGCCGGGGGCAGCGACCCGTTGAGCTGGTTGGAGGAGAGGTCGAGGCGGGCCAGCGAGACGAGCCGCCCGATCCCGGGGGGAATCTGCCCGGAGAGGAGGTTGTGCGCGAGGTCGAGCGTGGTGAGCTTCTGCAGCGCGGCGATGGCGACCGGGATCTGGCCCGCCAGGCGGTTGTAGGGCAGCGAGAGCTCCTGGAGCTCGGACAGCAGCGAGAGCTCGGAGGGGAGGTAGCCCGCGAGAGAGGCGTTGGCGAGCGCCACCCCGGCGACCCGGCCCCCGCCGCCGCCGGCGCAGGAGACCCCCGCCCAGCCGCAGGGGTCGGCGTCCGCGTCCCGCCACGTGGCGAGCGCCCCCCCCGGGTCGTCGGACACCGCGAACTTGAGCGCCAGCAGCGCCAGCCCGTCCGTGTTCAGCGCCGCCGCGGGCGCGGCCGCGGCCGCCAGCACCGCCACCGCCAGAAGCGCCGCCATTGCGGCCGCCGCTCCCGGAACCAGCGAGCGAAGCTACGCGCGGTAGCGACTCACAGGGCCGCCATTCCTTGGGGCTCCGCGAGCGAGGTCGCGGCACGGTTGCAGCTGCCGCAGAGAAGGGGAACTGGGGAAGGGAAGAGGGGAAGACCGGAAGAAGCGGCCGGGCGAGAGGGGCGGCGTGGGGTGGGTTTAGGTGTCTGAGATTTAGGCGCGAAATGACGGAACCACCCCCGGTGTTAATGGTGGTCGTGGGGTGATTGGAGGGGTAGTTTGGGGATGGTGATTTGAATGTGGTGGCCTGGTGGGGGCACGGGGAGTCGCGCTGGAGGTGCGAGGTGGGCTGGTGGATTCGAAGCTTTTGCTCGGCGACTTTGGGCCAGGTCACACTGTAAAGTTAATTGGAGCGTGTTTGCATGTGGGAAATCTTAGATGATCCCAAGGCCTAATTAATCCATCAATTCCGCCTTCTGGTAATAAACGCAAAACGCCACCGGGCTCTGCCTCTGCTGCGAGCGAGGCTTCAGGAGAGAAGAAGATGGGGGTTGGTGGGGGCGCCCGCCGCCGACGCTGCGCGGTGGGCCCGCACCTGGGCCTCCGTCCCCGTTCGAAAATCAAATTCCAAACGGGCAAGCGGCACATGGCCGCCGCCGGGGGTGCGCGCGTTGGAATGGAAACAGGTGATGTCGTGACGCGTTTGAAATTCGTAGCGAGAAGATGCTCGTGGCTTTTCTTCAGATCTGAATGAACAAGCCCAGCGCGTGTTCTTTGCCCCGTCGTCTTGTTGTTTTTAGGGATCGCCGAACGCGAACGAGGGAGGTGGCGCCAGAAGAGAAGGTGGGGAAGCATGCCCCCCGCCACCGCACGGCCTCGGAGGCACCTCCGGCCCTCCGCACCTCGTCGTCGCCTCCTGCAGTCCTGCACGCTTGGGCTGTACCCCCGGTAGTAGTGCGAGACGGAACAGAACGTGAGAGCGCGCGCCATCATCCATGCCGCCGCCGAGCGGGCACTGACACTGACACGGCGCCCCGGACAACTATCGGTTTCAGCAGGGCAAGGTTGGCCACAGTCACTCCACAGTGCGGCAGAGGACGAGGGGGACCGGCTGGGCCCGATGGGCCGGAGCCAGGCCGGGCCGGCGGACAGCCGTTTTGGTAGGCGGCTTCGCCTTGAAATTTTTTCTTTTTTATATTTAAAAAAAATTAAAATTTCAAAAATATATGTCGGTTTTGAAAAATTTCAAAAATATACCCCGGTCGCCCTATGGAAAACGACAGGGCTCAAATGTAATTTTTTTTCTTCAAATTTGCAACGAAGTCCCTGGAGAAAAAAAAGAGGGGGGCCTGTCGCCCCCCCAACGGGCGACAGGCCCCTGTCGCCCATTGGGGGGGGCGACAGGATCCTGTGTTTGGCCAACAAAGCCTATTGAATTGCATAAAATTCCTCCAGCGTCCGAAGATTTATTGTGATATATTTGCAGAAGGATTTGGAAATCGAGTTCGAATTATCATGAAATTTACGGAAGGTGTCGGATGTCAATTTTGGTGGGTGATGCGGCCTCTAAGGCTGTCCACAATGGCAAGAGCAAGAGTAAATTTGCTCTTGCCTCGTTTCCCACGCCCTCTCTGTCTACAGTATCAAACAGTGCATCTACAGTGCCAAACAGTAGATTTACTCCTCCATTTCCTCCTATCGCTGTGGACGGTCTAAAGGATGACACTAGAGAAACTATTTTTTTGTCAGCGCGGATGTCTGATAGATGCAGATTTCACGTTGATTTACACAAACCTATAATGATTAGAAACTAAAAACGAGGTCTCGAAGCAATTCGGACGATTTCGATTATCATT
Organism: Panicum virgatum; assembly: GCF_016808335.1. Taxonomy (NCBI): domain Eukaryota; kingdom Viridiplantae; phylum Streptophyta; class Magnoliopsida; order Poales; family Poaceae; genus Panicum; species Panicum virgatum. The sequence continues at coordinate 47,138,221 of NC_053150.1, read as the reverse complement.
TATTTGTACTTATTAGTAGTTGCTTCTACCAATAGAGCTTAGAAGTTCGAAGTAATAATTTCTTGGTTGATTGTATCCTTAACCATTTCTTTTTTTTTTTGACACGAGGAACTCAACATGAATCCACTAATTGCTGCTGCTTCCGTTATTGCTTAAACCCTGGCCACCATTCGCCGCCATTCCCTTTGTCATTTGAGCCTAAAAATTCAGAAAAAAAGAGAGGGGTGAGGAGAAGAAAAGCGGCGAAGCTCTACCGAATTGCGTACTCCTGATCTACAGGTAACTTAAAAGCACACATGTAATTAATATAACGATAAGAAATAAGAACTAAGAAATGCATTACGTAATGTGAACCACCAAATTTTACATCATAATACAACGATAATGAAACACACATCACACATGCAGTGGCATGTCAGAACCCGTTGCAAACTACGGTAAACAGATTCCGGACTAACCTAACATGCCTTAGGTAATTTTAAAAAACAGAATAAACACAATGATACAGCATGTCACTAGCACTAGGGTAGTCCTAGTAGCCGTACCCCCACGTAGCAAACTGCGTTGAGCCTTCTCCGCAGTATCCACCCATTGCAGGTGGTGCAGGAGGTGGTGCCGGAGGCGCATGGCCCTTCTTCTTGTGACAAGGGCAGTTGCAGTAAGGAATAGTGCATGGTTCATCCTGTGAAACGGCTGCATTGCTGATATCATCAACTTCGTCGTCTTTGTTATCCTCGCTCACTTCCTCATAATGGTTCACCTTACATTCCAGATCAAAGATCTTTATCTGGAGGTACTCGATGAACTCATGAACAGAATCAATTGGTGCAGGATCTACCCACCTAGTAAAACCACAGTTTTCTGGTGCATCGAAAGACTGCAAAACAAATTCCATGTAAGATGTCTCATTGAAGATAAAGAAATGAAACAACCGAGTATTACCCATGCATGTGGACATTTAAAGAAACGCCGACCGCCATCCATCCTGTCGGTGCACATCTGCACTAAGCAGTCCTCACCATGTCTGCATTTTGGCCACGGTTCTCTACGGTTATCGTATTGTCGAAGAGGAGTTTCATTGGTAAATTCACTCTTGTGCTGTGACGGAAACTCAAACACTGGTTCCGGAAAGGAATCAGGTCCAAGAGGCCCTCCCATATTATGGGGTCTCCCTTTCTTCCCCATTTTCCTTTCCCAAAACCATAGTAATTCTTCCCGCTAGACCCACCTCCAGACATTGAGTATACAATGAGGTTTGATGTTTGAGTTGTGCTGGGAGTTCACAAACTTGGGAGTATTTATAGGCGCACAAAGGTCTGATACCCGGAGTGTGGAGTGTAAATGCACCTAAAAACCTACATGACAACACAGTGAAGAGGCTAGCTGACCTAACACTGAAAATGCTAGATTCGATTCTCGAAATGACTACTCGATGCATCTCTGTGCATGCAGACTCACAGCATTGCATTACTGCCGCTCGGTCGATCGCGCCTAGATGCCGCCTTCCCCACTACACGCCACAGACCTTCGCTGTAGAATGACAGGTCCGTCGTCCTCGCCAGAGAGACTGCTTTGAAGATGAGCTGGTGTGGTTGCCGTGTTGTCACATCTTTTTGAAATGTTGGAAGAGCACTGCTATTGGGTTGTCGTCTTTTGTCACGTATGTCTGGGCAAAGAATGCGACATTTGGGAAACCCGTGATCGCCGTGCTGAGCAGTGGCAACCTGTGATCTCGTACTCGCAGCTAGATACACTATGGTTCCTATTTTGAGCTATTCGAGCTTTTTAGCAGCAGACCGTGATGTATTTCTTAATTCTTAATTCTTATCGTTATATTAATGTGTGTTTTTAGTATTCTAGTGACATGAAAAGCTCCGAAAATATTAAAGAAAAGTTCAAAGATTTCATAGACTCCCGGCTACAACTGCAAATTAATGGTAAAGGCTACAACACATAGAGTTAAGCTCTCAACTTAAAACACAAACAACTAATTGCAGTGGCATGTGCACGCGACAAGATAATTTCTTGTTGCATCTAAACCTACCATGCCTTATGGAATGTAAAATGCCAGGATTATATGGTACTACTCTACTGAGTGCACCTAGGATATTTGCCCTTCCTAATTGCTTCGGGCCCGGCTTCCTTCGCACGACGTGCCCTCTCTCGCTTTCTCTCCCTGTCAGCTTCACGTTCGGCCGCCGCCTTACGATCCACCTCCTCCATCCTCTTGCGGATCTCTTCTTGCTCTTTGTTGCGCTTCTCCTCTTGCTGTTCCTCGTGCTTCATTCCGCGCCAACGTTCTGCAGCCCATCTTGCTTTTTGTTCGACAATGTCCTTTGCCTGCTGCGACTGCACGGTGTCGAACCACTGCATAAAATCACAAAGAGGCGGAGGAGATTTTGTCCAACACAAGTTAGAATCATAACTCAATGTTAGGTCATATAGAAAAATAGCGTATGTTGTCCTGCTACCTTGGCCCGGTCTTTGCCATATCGCTTAGGTGGATCATATTCGTAGTTCTCACACATAAAGAACCTCATGCCGTAGTCATCTCCTAAAACCTCAGATTGCATGAACTTGCATAACGAACCGCAGAAGCACATTGGCACATCAATTCCTTTGGGTACGGTGGCTTTACACTTGCTCCACGGAATGTAGGTTGATCCTGACGAAGACATTGGCGCTATAGTGTGGTGCGCCAAATAACAAACCATAATTTAAGCAATGCACATATCGTATACCAAATCGATGCGTGAAAATATAGGTACTGTTATAATTCTATTGTCTTATACTGCAATATCAATAAGGTACTATCATAATTCTATTCTAATGTATAATTATTTTATTTGAAAAAGTCTGTAATAGTACTCAAATTGTAATACTAAACCAGTGTTCTAAAGCACAAAATCTAATTCAGCTAATCTGCTAATTAAATTAAATTGTTATACAATATCAACGAATTTATACGAAAGTTACCGGTAGATCACAAGTGCGGAATTCGGCAGAGCTTCGTTGCTTCCCTTCTTCTCACCCCTCTCTATTTTCTGGATTTTTTGAGGTCAAATGAGAGAAGGGAATGAGGGGGAGGCCTTATATAGGCGGGCTGACCCGGTCGCCCGTGGTGGGGGCGACAGGACCCCCCTGTCGCCCGCAGGAGGGACGACCGGCCCCGCTGGCGGGCCCACTGGCCTGTCGCCCGTTGGTGGGGCGACAGGCCCCCCTCTTTTTTTTTCTCCAGGGACTTCGTTGTAAATTTGAAGAAAAAAAAATTACATTTGAGGCCTGTCGCCCCCCAATAGGGCGACCGGGGTATATTTTTGAAATTTTTCAAAACCGACATATATTTTTGAAATTTTAATTTTTTTTAAATATAAAAAAGAAAAAATTTCCTTCGCCTTTACGAGCCTTCGCATCGCAGGACAAACTGGGGGGCTGTGCTCTGTTACGCGGCAAGCTGGCAGCTGCTCAACAGGACAGCGATCAAGTAGGGGCAGAAGAGAGGTCAAGGAGAAGACTCGGGCCGCCGGACCACGGGGCATCTGAGCAGACGACGATCCCTGGAAACGGGAACGGTGAATCTCACAGGCCGGAAATACTCCGCCATAGCGTACTGGTAAGCAGTTCCTTGTTACACAGAGCGAGCCTACTGTCAGCGCGAGGACGTTTCAGAAACAAGGATCAGGACTCGGTCACCTCTCTCTCTCTCTTCTCTACCGACTACTAGGGATGTTGCCATGCCGGGCGTTGCTTCACAGCTGCACTTCGGGCAACCTGCTCTGTCCTTTCAGCAGCTCCGTTTCATAGCGAGCAGATGCACCCACCATGTAGCATGTCCATCTGATGAACCTCTTCTGAAGGTGAAGCCGCCGTTCCAGCAAACCAGACCCTTCTGCAGCCTTGCCTCTGCAAGAAAAAAAAAGATCTGATATAACAGAGGGGTGTGAAGATGATCTGCGGAATTGAAATGCTATTGTTTTTGTCTAATGATCCCAAGTTTTTGTCTATCATTTTTTTTACCAATAGTTTTTGTCTATCATCGAGCTTGAGGATCACACAGGGTTTGTTGCCAATTCAACCCCAGGCCGACTCGTTGTCTGAGACTGAGGTGTTCTTCACATGCTCATTCAAAGCAGATACTGGCATTGCTGAAAATCAAAGCATCCGTTCTTGGGTCCCCCCGCTCGCGTACGTACAGGTACATGCTGACTAGAGTACAATATGACGGGGGGCCTGTCCTGAGTAATGACTTCTGATGTACAACCAGTTACAGAACGACGAGTTCAGTTTTCAGGTTTAGGGCATACTAGACTACGTGGAAAAAAGAATTTCTACGGTAGAAATTCAGACATTCAATACAGAAATTCAGACAGAATATAGTACGCATTTCTGTATAAGTGATGCTCTGTTCCTAATTCATCAAGCATTGGGGAAGTATTGAATCATGCAACAGCGTTTCTGCTTGGTGAGATGATGCCATTTCAAGTTCTAATCAAAGCCATCTTCCACATTCACATATGTACATGTGCATATAGCTTGAAATGTTCAGTAAGCGATATAAACACTGAAACAGGGTTAGCACCTCGCTCTTGCGCTCTAGTAATTGTCTATTTACATATGAAGAACAGGAAAGATATCACCCCATGACTTACCTTTTCAATTTTGCACTCAACAATTTCTACAGTTTCCGCTTTGAACCAATCTTTGCTGGAATCTGTAGAGCATCATAATGGCCAAAACCATGATACAAGACCTGGATTGGGTCCTCTTTCCCATACTGCTGGCCATATTCTGCAATTGCTATCAGACCACCTGCATCTTCATCGTGCATGTAAACAGTTATTGGCATCCTGTGCACAAAGTAATAGTGTATATCATCAGAATGTATTCTAGTGACCATAATCAGTTTCATCAATTTTAAACAAAACTTCAATTGGCACTTGGGGTTTGACAACGAAACATGAGAATAGTGACACAAAGAAATTGCATATTTTACTGTATAAGGTGGCAACATAGGAGGAAAATAGGAAATAGTTTTTTTTTTCCATACAATCAAGTAGAAAACAAAGGGTACATATTTTTCCTTCTCAACACTATTCAACTTATAACGACACAGCACTGCAGCATTGATAGACATTTTAGACAAGAGTTGGTAAACTTAAATGTTAGGGATTTGTGGTAACAAATTTTAAATGCATGTAACAAAATACAAATACAGTTACTTACTGAAGAACATGGGAAGCCATGAACAATTCTGGCTCGCCTCCCCACACATGTGGCTTCCTAATATGCGATACATATGTATCAAAATCTCCCTCAACGAACCTGCAAAATTTTCGTAACAACATATGCTCAGAAATGTATCAGCAGTGAGCACATATAATTCAGTTTCATTCTAGATACCGAGGAACAAAGAAAGTGTACCAACTAACCATTCAGTCTCTTCACGTCTCTTCACAAATTCATCAGCGACCTATTCAATTAGAAGAAAAAAACAAGCTAGCTTATCTCAGGGGATGACAGTAACAATCAATAATAATATTAGAATTCCTTGTCTTTTCTCTAGGCTCCAAAGAATTTTAGGATGTTCAGTCATCAAGTATAACTACAGCAAAAAAAAAAAAATCCAGGTCATACCATCGCCCTCAAATCATCAGCTAGTTTTCTCTGAAGGTCTTCATTAGGTATGGGTTTCCCTGATCTAATACATGCACCATGAATCACAGAGCGGAATAAACATCTACCATCTCCAGTAATACCTGGGGAATTCATGTAAATCACTCAAATGCAATGAGGCCAATGCCCATGATTCTATAAAACATTAAAACGAATTGTAAATATGAAGCATACAAGTCACTGCATGATTCAAAAAAAGATTTTTTAAAAAACAAAAAATATTGGCATTTCTCACCAGTGACAGAATAGTCTGTGTATACTTTCTTCCCATGAGTTGAACCGGTAGCTGATGATGAAGTTTCGGCATTATCGTTGATTCTAATGATAGGAACCTCAGCGCTTGCTAGTCCAGTAACCGAAAAACCAAAGCAAAGTCCTCCAGCTACACCTCCAAGCTTCTGATGCATACCTTTCCAGTTCCAGCCGATCCTCGACTTTTCATATGAAGGCATGTCAAGCTTTATGCTGAGACTACCCTCTCTGGTTGACAGTCCACAACGGAATTGTTGGCCCATCAAGCTTACAAAGTACTTTATACTTTGTGGTTGAGAAGATTTCACATGGTAAACGCTTGACGGCGAGTGCGAGCATTTCCACAAGGCCATATTGTGTGTGAAGCCTCCTTGGAACTGATTAGGATAGTAATGCATGCTTGATCGCCACAAACAGAGTGCAGGTGAGTAGAGCCGCATCCAGTTAAAGCAGTATTAGCTGCAACATTATGGAGAAATGTCATGTGAGGAATAGCACGGCAAGATATGGATGTTTTAGCCTTGGAATACCAGAACATTCTCTGAACTAAAATACCTAGTCCAGCTGAACCCAAATTGTTCAAACAGCTAGCACAGGCAGATTTGGAAACAGTAATACGGTGTCTTCAACCGTAACACTATCCCAAAATGGCAACACATTGGTATTATCAAGACGACAAGTCCAACAAGGTTGTGTGGACTGCATGACTTGATAAAGAATTGGTACTAGTTACCGTCTAATATGATGGTTATCTGCTAAACAACGCAAGATCCACAAGGTTATATTCTTTACTTGCCCTCAGTCTGGGGTAGTTAACCTATGCAAACTTTAGAAAGCAAAACATTGGAAGCAAGGGAAGCTAAAGATTGCCGAAACAGTTGTAAGCGTTGAAATGACATCACATTATCGGCTAATCCTTCACAACGAGAATATAGCACAGGCTCAACCGTGACTCAAGGGCATCAAATCCACAGTGCCAATCCATTACTGTAATCAGAAATGCAACAAACTGATGAACGAAATACAGCATAATTGCTACAAGCGAACAGTGATGGGCGGAGCCAAGTCCCACTGTTTTCACATTACAGCCATCCAAAAACATTCCGTACCTCCGAACTGAAGGAATCCAGAGAGAGGAAGTCCGAACGCCGCAGGAGGCGCGGGAGGGGGCACGGCAACACCCGCGCGGCAAGATTAATCCACCGCCTTCCCCTCTTCCTTGTGCGGTCGGGAAGAGACAGCCGAGACGGGCGGGTTTTGCTTCGAAGCCGGGACAATGGCGAGATGGGTGGTGGACTGGTGGGATCGAATGGAATTGCGGCGAGGAGGGAATGGGAGGGTGGAAGATGTCAGCAGCGCCTGGCTCGGTGGTGGGGCGAGGGCGAAGCGGAATGCGCAAGTTCCAGAGGATTCGCCAACAACCTACACGGGAGTACGGACCACGGGGCCACTTCGCAGGTCGCAGCACGGTCCATGGGCCTGACCCGTGAAGCCGTAAAGGCCCTGATTCGATGGTTGCGCCCAACAGATATGCTTGGGCCCAATCTTGGCCAATGCCCAAGGCCCATATGCGAAGATGATTAAGCACCTTAGACGAGGAGAGATTTCGAAATTTGACATAGAATATGCATGTCTTATTTTTTTGACATTAAATTTGCAAGCTTTTCAAAATATGACATCTAACGTGCGAATTTTTTCGAAACAGGAGATTTGGACTCATTTTCGTGATTTCGCAAATTTCATATAAGATTTTCTTTTTTTAGGCACATGAAGTACCCATTTTGCCCCTGAACTTATTCTTTTAGGATCCATTGATGAAATCATTTCCTGGCCTCCCCCACTCCTCTTCTCTCCCGTGCTATCTTCTGTTCCTCTCCTCAGCTCGTCGCCGGAGTGCTGCAGGCCGGCCGCCGCCGCCTACCCGCCGCAGGAGCTGTGCCGCCCGCTCACCCGCCTGCCGCAGGAGGCCCGACCGTTCGCCCGCCGCAGGAGGCACGCCCGCTCGCCCGCCCGCAGCCGCAGGAACTCCGCCGCCTGGACACTTGAATAATGATGAAAGGAGCTACTGCGGCGGGCGCTCCGACGGCGGGCGGCCTGCTGGGGGCGGCCGCGAGCAGCCTGCAGGGGGTGGCGGGATGAACAGGCGAGACAGAGAGATGAGAGCACGTCGGCCACCACGACCTCCGCACTCCCGAGCGCCGCTGCAGGTTCTTGCCGCGACCCCCGCACTCGCGAGGGCCGCTCGCTGCAGGAGCATCCCCTGCCGCTGCAAGCCATGTCGTACGAATCGAGCTCCGCTGTGTGCAGGAGGGCTCCGTTCAGTCGGCCGCCGGCGCCCGACGACTCCGGCAGGAGGCAGCTTCAGCCATCGGCAGAGGGGGCCGGCGCTCCTGGTCCAGCACAGCGCAAGCAGGGGGGACCGAGAGGAACAGGGAAGGGAGGAGCACGGGAGGATGAAGAGGAACGACAAACAGGGGATGGATGGATTCGATTGGATCCAATCGATTGTATTGGATTGAGTTAGGGGCAAAATGGGAAGATTAGGTGTCCAGTAAAAGAAAAACAAAAGGTAAAATTGTGAAATCGAGAAAAAACTTGAAATCCCTCGTTTTGAAAGAATTCATACGTTCAGTGTCATATTTCGAAAGACTTATAAATTTAATGTCAAATCGCGTGAGCCTTGCTATGTCAAATTTCGAAATTCTTCGCAGGCGAGAACACCGACGAAGAAGAGCGAGCACCCCATGATTATGATTACTGGAAAACGTGCGGGTCCTAACTCCATGATCAGCAGAACAGGATCATGACACTCGTGGAGTCCATCAAGATTGCCGTGGATGTGCTCTGATAGAACCTGTCCGAGTCCTCGGTCCACTCTATCTCACAGGAAGAAGCATCCACATGCTTCTCTCTGCCCGCACTCGCAGCCTCGCCCGTGAAGCTTGTTTGTGTGACGGATAATCAAAGTGACGATGCAGGTCGCTGGCGCAGAGAAAAAGGGACGGAAGTAAAGCCCCATGACTACGAGGGCCCAATTCTCATGTGTCCGCATCATTCATCATTAAAGAAAGAAAACCAGGGATTAGAGTGGATTGGGTTGCAAAGCTACTACGGCCGACTGCCATCTACTTCGATATGCAACCAGCTTTACCAAAGGACGCACGTGAGCGCTGCTGGTGGAACGCATCGTGTTGCGGTGCACCAAGGGGTTCGGTGCATTGCCATGCGGCGTCTAACGACCCGACCTTGGATAATGGTTAAAATCTATTCTGTATGTTGAGTAAAATATATCTGCTAAATAACTCTTTTGCGTTTTCGTCCTCGCTTCGCGCAAAAGATTCGAACCGGAGTTACTAGTTTCCCAGAGACCGACTATTTAAGCTGGTTCGGCTCCCTCACCGTTTTCACTTCGGGACTAAAAAGGCTGTGCCGCTATGCTACAGTAGCCGTGCGTGGGCCGTGACAATCTCCTCCCGTTAGGATTCGACGTCCCCGTCGAACCAGGTTACCCATACGGGACAAAGGAGTAGGATCTCCTCTCTTGACCACGTCCCATCAGAGTTTTAAAAATCGGTCGATATTCATGATTAACAGTGATTTTTACCGTTACCGACACACACTGAAATCGTTTTTCAGTCGAGTTTTCAAAAGAAATCAGTCCAAAATTCAAAAATTTAAAAAAATTATAAAAGTGAAGGAAAAAATTCTATAAAAAACTAGAGCTTCTCCATGGCCTAGAATGGTATCACTCCATGAAAATAACCTCCATTTAATTAGTCAAAAAAATATTATCAAGGTACAATGTACTTTTGGAAGTCATTTGATGTAACTGGTCACTCACAGGATGCTAATTTTATTGTCAAGGTATGTCAAAGTTGTGCAAGGTCAATTTTTATATTCCATTACTTGGAGCATGCTAATGGATTTTTACATAAATACAGCTCATCGAAAAAATCATCAAAGATGTCAGCGCTGAGAACGTTGTCCAAATAGTGACAGATCACAAAGCATGTATTAATCTTATACTCAAGCACGTTGGAGAGTGGCCAGATCACAAAGCATGTATTGAGAGTGCAAAGAGGATCTGCAGTTGATTATACAACTCCAACTCTTTGCACCATATGATAAAAAAAGCTATTAGGAGTGAATTGGTGAAGTGGAATGCAACAAGGTTTGGTACAAATTACATGTTCCTAGATCGTGAAGAGGGAGAATTTAGGAGCGAAGACACAACACCTGAACCTAGCGGTGATGATGGAGGCCGCGGCTTCGACGGCGACGATGATGATGAGGACGGCACTGGAGGGAGTGATGATGGTGATGCTGGAGGGAGTGGTTGGGTTAGAGGGAGTGGTGGTGTTGGAGGGAGTAGTGGTCAGGTGTCACCCTTTCAGTTTACTGGGGAGACAAATTTCACTCATGCCACACAGGATCAAGATCATGGTGCACCCACCTCACAACGACAAACGAGAACCGGTAGACGAGCTAGATCTACTCCAAAGTACGCACCGCATCTGCAACTCCCCCCACCGTATAGGGGAAGGTTGCCACCGCCCCCGCTACCGCAACCATCTATTCATCTTACCTTTTGGTTACCAAGTGTGTATGGATTGCAGGTGTGTATCTGTTTAAGTGTGTTTATTCATTTTTTTGTTCACCTCTTATATTCACTCCATCTAATAAATGTAGGAACAATATTATAAACACCATGAGGCAGAGGATGGAGAATGAAAATTGCAATGTGTTCAGACTTCATGAATTTATATGGATATGTAGAAAACTTTGCATGGAGTATCATGTATCCGCTTAATTAATGTACTCATATTTGTATGGACTCTCATTTTATTAATTTGTATGGATATGTAGGAAATTTTGCATGGAGTATCATGTATCTGCTTAATTAATGTACTCATATTTGTATGGACCCCAAGTGCAAAATATTGATATCTAGTTTTCTTATTTTCCTCCGAAAAACATGTTTATCAGCACACATCACTGATTTATCGTCGGTTTTTGTCAATAATCAATGATAAATAATCGATAATCGTTTTTTGAATTCTGACGTCCTTATCAGCTGGTATTGGCGATTTATCAGCGATTATCGTTACCGGTGGTGACTGATAAAGTGCTTATCAATGAAAATGTAAACCATGCGTCCCATACGTCTAGTGCTAATGATCCCATGTGCCACGTCCGTGGGTTCACTGCCAGCAGCCCATGTGTATCCGTCCACATGCCGGTGGCATCTGTGTCTCCACGCGCGCACGTGCTCATGCCCCTGTAACGACCCGGCCCTGAGATAACAGCTAAGATCTACTCTGCATGTTGAGTAAAACACACCTGTTAAATAACTTTTTTGCACTTTCGTCCTCATTTCGCGCAAAAGATTCGAACCGGAGTTACTAGCTTCCCAGGGATCGACTATTTAAACTGGTTCGGCTTCCTCACCGTTTCTAATTTGGAAATAAGAAGACTGTGCCGGGGTGCTACAGTAGCCATGCGCTACAGTACCTGTGCGGCTCAGTCGGCCCGTGGGCCGTGACACGGCGCACGGCCCTGTGGGGGGGGGGGGGTGTGTGGGCTACGTTCTTACGACGACGTGTCTGTTAATGCACGTTGCCCCCCCTGGCCGCCCGGCAGCTGGGCGGCCGGCCCCCCACCCCTATATAAGGTGTATATAAGGTGTTGGCTGCCCCTCACCCCCATTTGGCTTACTAAAAATCCAGAAAAAAAAGAGAGGGAGGGGTGAGGGAGAGGCAAAGCGGCGAAGCCCTGTCGGATTTTCAAGCCGGCGACTTTAGGTAACTAAAATTTTCTACATTTTATAAATAGATTATGTTGTAATTATTTTTTTAACAGTAGATTAGCAATCAGTTCAATTATTATTAGGAGTGATTAGTGGTACATTTAGGTGCAGTTACTTATAGTGATTAGCGTTGATATAGTACATTTAGTGTTAGATTTATTATTAGAAAATACTAGAAAATTGTTAGACAAGTATTAGAAAATAAAAAAATGCAAGATAATATTAGAAAATTGTAGAAAATGTTAGAAATTTGTAGAAAATTATAGAAAAATGTTAGAATTTTTTTTAGAAAATGTTAGAAAATAGTTTAGCAATCAGTTTAATTATTATTAGGAGTGATTAGTGGTACATTTAGGTGTAGTTACTGATAATAATTAGCGTTGATATAGTATATTAGCAATCTGATTGATCACTTGTGATTGCCAAGGCTCAACACCATGGCATCCTTAGGATCCACGTACATTCCATGGAATAAGGTGACGGAAACACTCCCCCAAGGAGTCCAGGTGCCTATGTGTTTTTGCGGATCCTTGTGCAAACTAATGAAATCAAGGGTTTTTGGGGACGACTTTTGCAAGAGATTCTTCATGTGTGAGAATTACGAATACGACCCGCCCAAGCATTACGGCAAGGACCGAGCAAAGGTACTAGAAAACACTATCAGAGTTTGTCACTTTCAGATCTAGTAATGACTTCTAACATGATTTGGGGAAAGACTCCGCCGCCTCTATGTGATTTCGTGCAGTGGTTAGACACCGAGCAATCTCAGCAGGATAAGAACCACGTGGAGCGTCAAGCAAGGTGGGCTGCACAAAGGTGGCAATGAATGCTGCATGAAGAACAGATGGAGGAGAAGCGCAAGAAAAACCAGGAAGAGATTCAGAAGAGGATTGCAGAAGTGGAACGTCAGAAGGCAGAAGAACGTGAAGCTGATAGTGAGAGGAAGCGAGAGAGGGCCCGCCGTGCTAAGGAAGCAGGGTCTGAAGCTATTAGGAAGGGAAAATATCCCCGGTGCACTCAGTAAAGCATCACCATGTAATCCCGGCATTTTACATTTCCTAAGACATGTTAGGTTTACTCACAACACGAGGTTATCGTGTTGCACATGCCATGCTTTTCATTGTTCAAATATCTAGTAATACGAACGCTTTAGGCCTCTGCTTTGTAATCGTAGCATTGTTTACAAAACTGTATTGCAAACCGAAAATTTATGATTCGTAACTACCCTTCTATTTTCAGTACACTTTCCAATTTTTCCAGTGAGATATGAATTTTGAGTTACCACTCTCTTCTGTGTTCTTGGATTGTTCTTCCAGCCTCATATATATAATCAGGGAGCGTACAGTGGAAACTCTATTAAATACATGAACACTTCTCATCTTGTACAAGCGGAGTCTTTGATTTTTCTTTTCATAATTCTTCAAGGAGAGTTGAAAAGTACAGAACAACTCTAAGGAATATTAATTACAGAAACTTTTCCTTTTGCTACCGAAGGAACTTGCCTTCAGATGATGATGCCTTTCTCCTTTACGGATGCTCTTATCTTGATTTTCTTCTCTGCAATCCCATCTGGTCAACCAGTAACAGACCATCAAGCAAAACACAGAACAATTCAAATAAAGCTTTCAAAACCCAAGCGAGCAATATAATTGAACCAACATACACATTTAGAACTACAACCAAGAAATGTTACTACACAAATACCTTCGTAATATTACATGCTACAATCTGATGCAAATACATATCCATATATAACGAAATGTAATTATCACATACAGGTAGGAATACATATCTATACATCTGGTTCAAATACATATGCACACATAACGAAATCTAGACGCGACGGGCTCCAAAATCCGGAGGCAATCCATCGTTGGGATTTCTAGAAGGTTCAACTTCAGCACCAGCATTATCTTCTTGCATTTTAGGGCATTTCTTGTAAGTGTGACCATCTGCTCCACACAGGTTGCATCTTTTTTTCTTTTTTCCTTCCTCAGACTCATCCATTCCGTTACGGATACGAAGTGTCCACCGTCGACCTACCCCTCTCCTAGCATCTGGATTGGGAATGTACATTGGAGAGATATTTGGTGTAGTGAATGATCCCAGACTGACTATGCCATATATCTCATGGCCCTAAGTGTGCACAGCGGTTTCTTTTCTGTAATATTGTGAAACAAAAACCCCAGGATCCAACCCAGATTCTGAACATGCTGCAATGACATGGGAGCATGGTAAGTGAAGAAGCTGTGGCTTCTTGCATCTGCAAAAAACCTTGCCTTCCAGCGTTATCAAGCAATCCTGAACGACCCTTTGTCTGCGGACACCCTGCCCTGTCCTGTCCTTGCATGAAACCTCAAACATTTGATCCTTTCTGCCCATGGAGACCACTCTGTGATATTGAGCCTTTTCAATCTTTTCTTTCATGTAGTTAGTGACCCTATTACAAAAACCACACCTGGATCATTAAGTAAGACAGCAGCTGCCTGGTATCGCTCTCTGAAGTACCTTATGCATCCGTATATGATGAATTCAACTATGCCAACAAGAGGAAATCCACGAACATGACGCATTACCATATTGTAACACTCTGCGTGGTTGGTTATCTCGATCCCATATCGACGACCACCAGTGTCGTATAGAATTGACCACTTCTCCTTAGGTGCATCTTTAATCCACTGTGTGAAACGTCTCCGGCTGGAGGTTGAGGCCTGTTCCTTTAGCAGCTCGGCGCACATGTTATCTAGCACCTGCCACAATGCATCAAACTTCCGCTGCTGATTCTGAGTGCACAATCTCTTGAACAAATTCATAAGTTCCTTATTCTTGAAGCGCTCATAAAAATTTGCACCCATATGCCTTATGCACCACCTACTCACAACATATGGCCATAGAGGAGGCTGTCCTCGACTTCCTTCATGTAGTTGCCTTATTGCTGCTAGAAGACCAGCAAGAATGTGCCGGCAATACATAGAACAGGAAGACAATACATAAATGCCCTCACACATGCACCAAGGCAGAAGAAAGCACGAAGCAGAAACCCAGGTCCCCCATCTAAACTCGGTACAATGTAGGTATCAGCCGCGCTTCCAGGATTTCTCTGCACAATTGCTGACAGCATGTGAGGCAAGTTATCATATGATGCCTCATATGTGCCAAATCTCATCTCAAACACCTTTTGTTTTTCCGGCCAAGCCTTTGCATAGCTGATTTTGTATTGAAAACGGTCGTCGATGTCCCTAATTATCAATTTTGGCTCATAATCAATTTTGTCCAGAATCACCCCATACATCTTCTTGGCAACGAAAGTGGATGTGATGTTACGGTGAGTTTGAGCAACAGCAGTTAATCTATATGTATGTGGTGTAACAATTCAACACTCACAGTGTGTCTTGTACTTGCTCTTGTAGGCATGTACTCGCTATGTACAATCGCCATTGACACACTTCACCTCATATTCTTTGCTGCTAGACTTCACAACTCTGAATTCCTTCCTCAACGATATAGCCCAAAGCTTCACAACATCTTTCACAGCTTCAATGCTAGGATACTTTGCCCCCTGCATAACCTCATTCTCTCTGTATTCGTACTCATTACTCCTAATATCCTGTATCACTGGATTTCCAAAACTCTTGCCTCTCCATTCACCTAACAACGGGTAGTCCTCATCGTCTGATGAGTCCCCACATTCTTCCATCATTCGAGCCTCTTGGTCTTCATTCTGTACAGCTTCCACAATTCCAGGTATCCTCTCACCCTCATCAGCTAAACCTTGCGGCTCAGGTTGAATGACATGCACGTTCTGATCTTCTTTTTTCTCCTACCTGATCAGCTATACCTTGCGGCTCAGGTTCTGTGACATGCATGTTCTGATCTTCATTTTCTTATTCCACTTCTTGGTTCATATGAGATGATGTACTTGTTGATCCTTCACCGAATTGGGCTGCCTTCTGGTGAATCTGAATTAGCATTGCAAGAGGCCACCCGCGGTCAATAGCTGCTTGCATGTAAGTCCGCCATTCTTCGGTGTTTGCTATAAGCATCAACTCCCAGAAATCCCCTTCAGTTCCCCAATTTGTCACAGTCGGTTAGGAAATGAGTCTTTGGATTCACATTGAATATCTCATGAAGTCATTTGCGTATGGAACCAAAACTCCTCTCTAAGGGTTTATCTATTCCGCACTCTCTTCGTTCAAAAGCTGATAGATCTACTGTATACGCATCATGAGAAATATATCCATCACCATAATGAACTTGAAAACGAAGCTTGCTCGACATATCTGGACACAGAATCATGATATTAAATTGATTGCTAATCTACTGTTTCAACAAAAATAATTACAACAAAAATAATTGCTCGACATATCTGGACACACAATCATGCTATTTGTAAAGCGTAGAAGAATTTTGGTTACCTGCAGTCGCCGGTTCGAAAATCAGGCAGGGCTTCGCCTCTCTCCCTCCCTCTCTCTTTTTTCTTGGTTTCTGAAATTGTAGTGATGCAAATGAGGCGTGGGGAGACCAGCCAACCCTTATATAAGGGTGGGAGATCCGGTCGCCCAGCATCCGGGCGGCCGGTGGGGGCCGGCCGCCCCGCAGCCGGGCGACCGGCCTTAGGGACCTGTCTGCAATTATTTTTCGTGTTTTTTTGCAGATAAGCCCCTGCCGCCCGGCTGCCGGGCGGCCAGGTCCCGGCCGCCCGGCAGCTGGGCGGCCGGGGTATATTTCTGTAAATTTCCATATCGAAAATATATTTTTTGTAAAAAAACAGAAATAAAAAATATAGACATTTAAAAACCGCACGAAACGGAGGGGACACGTATCCGTATCTGGATGGGGGTAGGGGGCCTACGGGCCTGGGCATGTCTGCATGGGACTTTGATTGGCCATTGATTGAGTACTCCTCCCTTGCATCCGAAGCTTGGGGCGCCGACCCTTAACTCCGGGCCCGCGGGTCACGTGCGGCGGCGGGCCCGCCGGGCCGGCACGCTGACCCAGTCCACCGCCGCATTGACGACGACACCCACCGCCACGTGGGCAATCGCCTCGCGGTCATTCACCAGCCACGCATCACCACCGGGTCTTGCACTTTTGGCGCCAGCTCTGAGCGAGCTCGGGCTTGTTCGTGCGCAAGGGTCCGTATACGTGTTGATCTAGACGGCTACCCTTGCCGTTCCATACGCGCCGCGCCTGGAAGTGTCGCCGCCGGCGCCGGGGCAGAGGCAGACCCACCATGTGTGCCCCCCGAAAGCTCCCCGGCCGCCACCCTGCGCGTTCCCGTCATGGGCACGGAGGCGGCGGGTCACCGGTGCAGCGAACCCGTCCATGTGATGTGCCGCCGGGCCGGCTGCCGGCCACCCTCCGACGCGACGCGGCGTCTATCCATACGCACAGCGACGAGAAAGGCCACGCACATGCACATGCCGTGCTGACCGACCGGTCCCACGCCGCGTGTCTGCAACAGTGACGCGCCTGCGGAAGCACGCACTTGTCACTTGTGGCAAGGGGGTGAAGGCTTGTCGCCGCCGGGAGCTGCACGCACGTGCCCCGCGGACGCACTTGCTCCCCGGGGTCCCCTCATCTCCCAGCTCTGCCGCTTTTGACCATGGGAGCTCACGGCGCGTTAATCCGAAGCAACAAAATGCTCAGCAGGCTTCTAGTACTACGCCTGATGAAGCAACAAGCGAGGATAACGAACGCGCTAAATGTGTGTGTGTGTGGGGGGGGGGGGGGGGGGGGGGGGGGGGGGGGCAAAAGGGTCAATTGAACACTCTGCCAGCCTACTAAACACTCGACCTCGACGTGCTCGACAGTCGCCACTCAGCACTGCGCCACTGCCGTCCACTCGAGCCGAAGCCAGACCCGCCGCAATGGCATCCCCCGCCGCGCGCACGGCCGTCCCCCCGGCGCTCCTCGCGCTCGCCGCGCTTGTGCTCGTTCTCGTCCCGGCCGCGGCGGCGGCGGCGTGCTCGGCGGCGGACCGCGACGCGCTGCTGTCGATCCGCGCGGCGCTGACGGAGGCGCGCCTGGGCGTGTTCTCGTCGTGGGCGGGCACCGACTGCTGCGCCGGCTGGTACGGCGTGGGCTGCGACCCCACCGACGGCCGCGTCGCGGACCTCTCCCTCCGCGGCGAGGCCGAGGACGCCGTGATGGCCCCCGCGGGGCGCCCGGCGTCGGGCGTCATGTCCGGGTACATCTCCGACGCCGTGTGCCGGCTCGGCCGCCTCTCGTCGCTCGTCCTCGCCGACTGGAAGCAGATCTCCGGGCCCGTCCCGTCCTGCGTCGCCACGGACCTCCCCTACCTCCGCATCCTCGAGCTCCCCGGCAACCGCCTCACCGGCGGGATCCCGCCGTCCGTCGGCGGCCTCTCCCGCCTCACCGTGCTCAACCTCGCCGACAACCTCCTCTCGGGCCCCATCCCGGGCTCCATCACCACCCTCGCCTCCCTCAAGCACCTCGACCTCGCCAACAACCAGCTCACCGGCCGCGTCCCCGCCGACTTCGGCAAGCTCGCCATGCTCAGCCGCGCGCTGCTCAGGCGGAACCGGCTGTCGGGCCCCATCCCGGCGTCGGTGTCGTCCATGCCCCGGCTCGCCGACCTCGACATGTCCGAGAACCAGCTCACCGGGTCGATCCCCGACGGGCTGGGCTCCGGCCACGTGCTCACCTCGCTGTACCTCGGCGCGAACCGGCTGTCGGGGAGCATCCCGGCGAGCCTGCTCCGGAACAGCGGGCTCGGGATCCTGAACCTGAGCCGGAACGACCTGGATGGCGCCGTGCCGGACGTGTTCACGCCGCGCTCCTACTTCATGCTGCTGGACCTGTCCCGGAATCGGCTCAGCGGCGGCGTGCCGCGGTCGCTGGCCTCGGCGGCCTACGTGGGGCACCTGGACCTGAGCCACAACCGGCTGTGCGGCGCCATCCCAGCCGGCCCGCCGTTCGACCACCTCGACGCCGACTCGTTCTGCGGCAACACCTGCCTCTGCGGCGGGCCGCTCGGCAAGTGCACGTGAGCCGGCCGTCCGACTGCTCTGTTACCAGCCGTGCTACGTACAGGGTGTGTGTGGTGTACTGGTGTACCGTGCACGGCGCGTAACAAACTTTCTATGCCGGTATGCCCGTGTGCCGGCGCACATACGGAGTGTGTACGTGCGTGCTGCGTGGTTAACCTGGATGGTCGTATAGGTTTGGGTATAGATGGCAGTTTGCCGTGTTGTGGTGTGATGAGAGAGGAAGTTAAATGAGCGAGGGGGGGGGGGGGGGGGGGGGGGGAGATGTGTGCTCTTTCCTCCTTTGGTTTCCTCGTCTTTAATTTTTAATTTATCTTTGGTTAAACTTTAACCATTAAAGTTTGGGTTTGTACAAGTGTCTGAAGCAAAAGGATTAAAGAGGTGCTGAGAGCTTGTATGAGAAGTTGTGTGTGGATATTAATGCTAAGCTGCATGGCTTTTGAATTCGTCAAAGAAAATTCGTCATGTGGATCAATGAATAATTGGATATGATACGTGCCGGGCTTATTCACCGGAGTATGGTTTAGCCATTTGGGGACGACGGGGCGTCCTTGCGTTTCCGTCACTAGTTCACTAGTTACTCAATTAATGTAGCTCGGTTTTTGGGGCTAGTCCTCCTGGACGACCTCGTTGCTGTGCCCTTGTCCGTCCTGTCATTAAGTGGCTAGAGCATGCTCCATAATTAATGGCTAAATGCATGCTGCCATCCTACTCCACGGACAGCGTATGAACAACCGTACTGCGGCAGCAGGAGTCCTCTTCTTTTGGGTGGTTCCTGGTCCAGGAACGAGTCCGAAAATGCCCAATAAAACCATCGTTTTTTCGCGACTGCCAATAAAACCATCGTGGACGACGCGATGTGCGACTTACGTCCACCTCTTTGTTCCAGTGTGCTAAGCTCAGTTCTTCCAAGTTCCAACATTTATACGCTGTATTTTAAAACTCTCTCAACACCATTGTAATGGATGTTTTGTTCAAACAACGTCACTAGCGGAGCTACATGGAGACCAAAGGGGGTCATACCCCCTACCAATTGCAAAATCCATGAACCAGCTATTAATTAAAGCTTATAGAAATTAAAAAATTAGCATAATAAGCAACGTATTTGATTTGCGTTCTATCTCCGCCACTGCATACAACGTTGTAATGTGCAGTGGTTAGGCAAAGCATATGTGGAGGTGAGGACGGAGCATATGTTTTGTTCTCCAAAATTTGGATCGCAATTTTTGTGACGTGGTGTACTATGCACGGCGCGTAACAAACTTTCTACGTCCGTGTGCCGGCGCACATACAAAGTGTACGTGTACGTGCGTGCTGCGAGGTTGATTGGTTAACCTGGGTGGTCCTATTTGATAAATAGGATTCGAATACTTAGGGTTTAATAGCTATTTATCTATTTTGATCTCCAAACTTGCTTAGAGGTTCATTGTAGTCCCTAAAATATCAAAAGGACAAATTTAGTCCTCGAACAAATTTTTTTAGTCCAATATAGTCTCTAATCTTATGTGGTATGCCATGTTGGCATGCCACGTTAGCTGGATTTGTGCTGCACACGAAATATCCAGAGCGCCCTCCATATCACACCATCTTCCCATATTAGCAGCAGTAGTAGTCTTATCAGCCAAAGCAAAGGTTGCACAGTGGGCCTTGGAGCAAAACAACAAAACATAGTCCCTATTCTCATATGCTACTAATGCTATGGAGTCACTTGTATTCATAAAGTTAATTCTTGTGTTGACCAACTGAGAATATATAACAGTACTACTAGAGTACTAATAGTAAATTAAATCTAATGGCAAGCCAATATGGTGTTGAGTACATATTGAGATTGGGCAGGCAATGCAAAGAGCATCAGGAGCAACATGGTGTTGGCATTTCTTAACGTCGCCACCAGGAAGGGTTAGTTCCCGGTAACGGATGCATGTTGACCTTCCTTAGCGTAATCACTAGAAACGGGGTGTTAAGCCCATCCCTAGCAACTGCACCAAGGATTGCCACTCTCGTGGTATAGTCTATACGATTACAGATGGGATACACAAGCGCATAGATATACCGTATAACATTTCACCCGGAGAGTAAGGGTATCGTTATTTATATTTTCTCAAAGGATGGCAGTGGCAAAGGTACTGTGCTTAACATTAATCATGACATTGTTCCTCAAGTAATAGGCAAAACTCTAGCAGGGGTAAGCCATGATAAAGAAGATAAATCAGGGTAATGCGACACGATCACACATCCAGCATCCAAGGAAGAAAGAAAGAAAGAAAAAACAAAAGAACAAAAGAACGAACTAAACTATTCTATGTTAAGTTAGCTGGAGCTTAGGTTAGGCTAGGGGTCCTAGTGTATCTATTCAAAGCAAAGATTATGTTAGAACATGGTTAGGGCTACAGGTGCCAAGAAATTGGAATAGCGGGGAGAAGGTCCCACACTGGAGAACGTCCAGTCCCGTTACATCTTTGCGTGAACTCCTACATCTTTGCGTGAACTCCTACAATGAACCCGAACGTCGTGGAGTACGCTAAACGCAACACAGTTGTTACGCCGGACGGACATGGCTATCACCTCATGCCGTCTACCCTAGTCACACCGTGGAGCACGGTCATATCCGAAGGATCCCGCATACCCGAGCACTATCGAAATAGCATAACTGTAACACCCTAATTTTAAATTTCAGTATTTATTAATAAATTGATTGGCTTTAGTTAAATTTTCTAAGGTTTATTGTGTTTAGTTGGCATTTAATCTAATTTTTGTTCCTTAATTAATTAAAATTTACCATAGGTTTAAATTTTTGTTGCATTCATGCTGGTGCATATGTTGTTTATTTTGGTTGAGTGCTAGGGAGTTTGAATTCAAATTTGTTTGAATTCAAACTTTGTTTGTTTTGGATTAGAAATAGAAATAGAAAACCCAAAACAAAACCCAAAACCCAAACCCATAGCAACCCAAAACCCAAGACCCAGCCCAAACCTCTTTCCCAAGCCAGCCCAGCCCGCTGGCCCAGCCTCTCCCCCACCCCGGCCCACTTCCACGCGTCTCCCAGGCCAGCTCGCCTCTCCTCTTCGCTCGGCCCAGCCCGCACGCT
Source organism: Panicum virgatum (assembly GCF_016808335.1). NCBI lineage: Eukaryota > Viridiplantae > Streptophyta > Magnoliopsida > Poales > Poaceae > Panicum > Panicum virgatum. The sequence continues at coordinate 47,116,392 of NC_053150.1, read as the reverse complement.
CCCTCCGCTAGCGACCCGCACGCGTGCCCGCCTCCCTCAGCCCACGCGGCCTGCTCGCGCGCCCCGCCGCTGACCAGCCGGCCCCGCGCGTCAGCGCCTTCCCCCTCCTCTGCCCCGCCGCGCAACGCACCGCCGCGATCCCCGCCGGGGATTTCGCCGCGACAGTCACGGGCGCGCACGCCCAGAACCTTCCCCGCCGCCCTATAAGTCAACCCCGACCCCCTGTGCCCCCTCTCATCCACCAGTGCCCCCTCTAACCCTAGCCGCCGCCGTTTTCGCCCGGGGCTCAACTACGGTGAGCCTCTCCGCCCTGGTTTCCCCTCGTCACCGGTGGCCTTGGCCCGCCCTGACCCCTCTGCCGGCCTCGCAGGACCACCACGCGTCTACTCGTGCAGCCCAGACGCCCGGAGGTGCACGCTGCCATCCCCGCCACCGAGCTCTGCGTCTTCACGCCGCCGGCCTTCACCGACGACCTCCCCACGCCTCATCGCCGGCCACCACAACCCCTAGGTGAGCATCATCCCGGCCTCCTCTGTATTTTGCGCTCGTCAAATTGGCCCGGGACGCACTCTAGGTGCTTGTGCACCCGCTCGCCGGCGAACCCCACTGCCCAGCGCCGCCCCTCGCCGTGGCAAGATCCAACCAGGCCCCAATCCACCGTTATGTTGCCTCAGGTGAACCACACATGCCGCGCTCGTGCCCCTGGGCTAGAGCCCAGGCCAAAACGAGCCCAGGAGAGCCGGATTTGGGCGTCTCCGGCGAGCCGCCGCCGCGAAATCGCACGCCGGCGGTGTTGCGCCGCCGCCTCTCACGCCAAGCCTGCCCTGGCCACCCGATCAACAATCAACGGTCTAGATTAGATCGGAGCCGCATTAGATCTCGGCCGCCAGATCCAGATCCAAGCGCCCAGATCCAAACTTGCCGCTTCAGCCGGGCTCTTTTGCATAAGAGACCCTGGAGTTTTCTTTAATAAACCCGCGGTCCTGATCCATTCAAAAGTATTTACGCAGAGGTCCTGTTTTATTCACTTAAGCCCCTGATCTTTCTAAATATCGAACCCGCGGTCCAGAGTTGTAGTTTTTGCACGTTGGACCCTAGATCTTTAGTTTAATTATGTTTTAGCCCTCGGTTTTAGCAGAAAAGTCCCTGGAACTTCAGTTTTCTTACAAATAAGCCCCTAGAACTTGTTTTTGGCCTAGAAAATGCGTTTTAGCTCCGATTTTAGTGTTCTTTATGTCCACGCGATCGTTGTAACGCGTAGAATAGTTTTAGACTAGTTTAAGGTGCTGTTTTTATGTATTGATGTACTGTTTCTTAGCTTTTTGTTAGTGTTTGCTTGTATGCTTATTTTTGTGCATTGTTTTGGCCATGTGTTCGTGAGTAGACGCTGATCCATCTGAGGAGCCCCAGTACCAGTACCCTGAGCAGCCGTCTTCCGAGCACTTTGAGCAGTAGCCAGAGCAGTACGAGGAAGGCAAGTATAACATGAACAACCCATCACTTTTAAATACATTTTCATACTGCATTTTAATACTGTATGCCTTTAAGGATTTCCTAGCCAGTTTATATCCTTTATATATACCTTTGGGTTGCATTTTGGTTAGTTGTGCTAGGTTGCTGCGCTATAACACACTCTGGTCCTTTTTAATTAATTTGATTAATGGTTTACTTGAACTTAATTCTGAGAGTGGCCCTCTGTGTGGATGAGTGGCTCACGTCTCGTTAAAAAATGATTTTTGTAGAAACATGGTTTAGGGGGCCAGCATGGTGCTTAGTGCTTGGTTGGCCACTCTCCATAAGGACCGGTTCATAGAGCGACAACCTGGGACAACAGCGCTACCACAAGGCTAGAATGGGATAGACTTGGCGTAATAATTAGATCTTTTTGGTTTGGAGTAACTTACCTGCGGGGCAAGAGTAGTAAGCTTCAATGGTCCCTGCTCCTCCGGCTTGGTCTGTGCTTGGATTGCGCTCCTGTGCTTGTACCCCCGGAGGTGGGCCCCATCGTCGCCGACCTATCTCTCGCGGTTACGCCTTACCAACGAGATTCTTTTTAAAGGCCTCGTAGTGAGTCGCTGGCCATCTCACCTAAGGAAGTGTGATGAACAACTGGCGTAGCTCACGACTTGTGGGTAAAGATGTGCAACCTCTGCAGAGTGTAAAACTGGTATACTAGCCGTGCTCACGGTTATGAGCGGCCCAGATCCTCCTTTCGATTAGTGAAGTTATCTCCTTCCGACGAGGGAGGTGCTTCTCGGGGTTACCTTGGTGGCTTGGTTTCGGTTTGGTTCCCAGTAGTTTCTTAATTAATCCTGATTAATTACTGTGTAACCGGGTTAATGGTAATTCATCAACTCGTAGTAAATAGCTTTAATAAAATTCTGCCAACACTTAAAAGCTAATGCAGTTGAGTCAGCCAGCCTAGAGCCTCATAGTTTGTGTTATACTTGTTGAGTACAAGTTGTGTACTCACCCTTGCCTCTTCTCTACTTTTTCCTCTTGGCTACGCTACTGCTGCTCAGTTCCTGCCGACACGAGGGAGTTCGTCCAGCGCTACCAGGACTACGAGGACTTCTAGGTGCTTCGTCTCCCAGTCGACGTCCCTGTGGCGCCCTGCTTCAGCTTCGGAGAGCTTTTTCGTATTTTGTACTTCGCTTCCGCTGTATCAGACATTTTGTCATTATTGTAATAAATAACATTCGTATTCGCTTTATTATATCTTTTTACGTGATATGTGCTATGATATACTGTTCATTCTGTTGTATATACGTGTGACTTGATCCTGGCACGTATATGATTGCTCGGTTTATGTTCTTTTATAAACCGGGTGTTACAGAGTGGTATCAGAGCCGTATCGACTGTAGGACGAAGCCTAGATAGAACTGGTCGAGTTTTAGGACTCTTTCTCACCAATCCTTGTCTGCTGAAACTATTTTACTATTATACCCCTTGACTTCTATGACTTTTTACCCTTCTTGCCTTGATTTCTCTCTCTGAAGAATAGTTTCGTAGATTTTGGCCTGAATCAGTCATCTGACCACCATGAGTTAGCTAGGCGACCCTTTAATAATAAAACGATAGCACGTTCCGCGACGCGTTGTGTTAGTCGAGTCTTTTGCTAAACTCGGCTAAGTTGTGAAAATTGTCTGCTTGTTATTATGCTACATGCTTGATTTGGATTTTTGACTGATTGCATAGCTTAGTAGTTTAAATTTGTTTAAAGAAAAACACTCAGATGTTAAAGTTAACTAATTAATAAAATGAGTTAGATCGTTGGGGGTAAAACAGTCAACTCTATCCTGTCTACTTTATCATGGCTGAGTCTTTTTCCGCAAAGAGTTATCATATCCATCTGAATTTATTCCTGCAATATCCTTACTCGTGAAATATTTTGTTCAAATCAGATGGTGAACACCAGGAGCACCGGTTCAGGTTCTGGCCAGCAGCAGGGTCAGAACAACCAGGGTACCGGGATCCCGATGCCTCCGCCTTTGACTCCGGAGCAGTACTTCCAGCTCCAGATGCAGATGATGGCTACCCTGAACAACACTGTTCAGGCTCTTCAGCACGCTCACACTCAGCCTCCGCCTCCTGCACCGCCGCAGCCTCGCGACAGGCGTGCTGAGTTCCTGAGGGGTCACCCGCCGACGTTTTCTCACACGTCCGACCCTCTTCAGGCTGACGACTGGCTCCGTGCAGTGGAGCGTCAGCTGGACATCGCCCAGTGCGATGATCGTGAGCGCGTCTTGTACGCAGCAGGACAGCTGCGAGGGGCAGCTTTGGACTGGTGGGAGTCCCACCTGGTCTATGACCGCGAGTCTCTCACTTGGCTCCAGTTCAGGGAGCGCTTCCGCAGCCACAACGTCCCCGTGGGCGTTATGAAGATGAAGCAGAAGGAGTTCCTTGCGCTGAAGCAGGTAATCATAAGTATAATCATTCAGCGTTTTCTTTTGAGCTAATGCCCCTTGTACTATCCTTATGACTTTTGAGTTAATCTTCCGATATCTATCTGTCTTTGTCAATTCAGGGGACTATGTCGGTCACGGAGTATCGTGATCGCTTTCTTCAGCTGGCTCGCTACGCCCCTGCCGAGGTTGCGGATGACCGCAAGAAGCAGGAGCACTTCATGGAGGGTCTTGAGGACTACCTCCAGTACGCGCTGCTCAACCTCCGCTTCGACGACTTCAACCATCTGGTTGACAGTGCGCTCAACACTGAGCGTAAGCACCTGGAGATGGAGGACAAGAAGAGGAAGGTTGTCCCCGTTGCTTCCGGCAGCAACACTCGTCCACGACTCCAGCCGCCTCAGCCGTACCAGCAGCAGTACCGGCCTCCTCAGCAGTACCAGCAGAGGCCACCGCAGCAGTACCCGCCTCGACAGCAGCAGGCAGGTCAGGGCCCGAGGTTACCAGCACCTCCGGCTCGCGCTCCACCAGCTCCACCGGCACCGCAGGCTCCACGTCCGGCAGCTCCTACCGGACAGCAGGCTCAGGGACCTCCTCGCACCTGCTTTCACTGCGGCCAGCCGGGGCACTACGCCAACGCTTGCCCCCGGAAGGCGCAGGCGGGACAGCAGGGGCGCCCAGCTCAGCCCAGGGCGCCAGCACAGGGCAGGGTGAACCACGTGACGGCCGAGTCAGCGGCCGAGGCTCCCAACGTGGTTATTGGTACGTTCATGGTTAATTCATATCCAGCTACAGTGCTTTTTGATACTGGTGCTACGCATTCCTTCATTACTCAGTCTTTTGTCGAACATCATGGTATTCATACTAGCACATTAAAGAGGTGCCTGTTAGTATCTTCACCGGGAGGACAGTTGAGGTCTCACACTTACTGCCCGAGAGTCAGTGTTTCTTTGAGGGGAGTAGAGTTCTGTACTGATCTGATGGTGCTAGACACCAAGGGCATTGATGTCATTCTGGGAATGGAGACTCTGGCCAAGTGGGGAGTTCGGATAGATTGTGCTCAGAGGACAGTCTTGCTATCAGCTTCCAGTGGCCAAGAGGTTGTTATCAGTGCAATAGAGCCTTCGGGATTTCTTCATCAGATGGAGGCTAGACCCACGGACGGTATTCGCGTGGTGTCTGAATTCCCGGATGTCTTTCCGGATGATCTGCCAGGTATGCCGCCTGAACGCGCCATTGAGTTTTGTATCGATCTCTTGCCTGGCACAGCTCCTATTGCAAAGCGGCCCTACCGTATGGCGCCTATAGAGCATGAAGAAGTCAAGAAGACTATTGATGAGTTGCTAGCCAAGGGCTATATCCGTCGCAGCTTCTCTCCTTGAGCTTTTCCGTTGTTGCTGGTAGATAAGAAGGATGGCTCGAAGAGGATGTGTGTGGATTATCGTGAGCTGAATGCAGTTACTATCAAGAACAAGCATCCACTGCCCCGTATTGAGGATCTCTTCGATCTGCTTCGAGGTGCTCGTATATTCTCGAAGATTGATCTTCGTTCGGGTTATTTTCAGCTGAGGATCCGTCCTGGGGATATTCCGAAGACGGCATTCACCTGCAAGTACGGGCTATATGAGTATACAGTCATGTCCTTCGGCCTGACTAATGCCCCGGCTTTCTTCATGCATCTGATGAACATGGTCTTCATGGATTATCTGGATGTCTTTGTGGTGATTTTCATTGATGATATTCTGATCTTCTCCAAGACAGAAGAAGAGCATGAGGAGCATCTGAGACTCGTATTGCAGAGATTGAGAGAGCATCAGTTGTACGCCAAGTTCAGTAAGTGCGAGTTCTGGATTGACGAGGTGCCATTCCTCGGTCATGTTATCTCTCAGGGAGGCATTGCTGTTGATCCGAGCAAGGTGAAGGATGTGCTTGAGTGGGAGACACCGCAGACAGTAAAGGAAGTCAGATCTTTCTTGGGCTTAGCTGGATATTACCGGAGGTTCATTGAGAATTTCTCCAAGATCGCGAAGCCTTTGACTTCTTTGCTAGAGAAGAGTGTGGCTTTTGTATGGACTGATGAGCGTCAGATGGCCTTTGATGAGCTGAAGAAAAGGTTGACTACGGCGCCAGTCCTGACTCTGCCAGACCAGACGAAGAGGTTCACGGTATATTGTGATGCTTCGAAGGATGGTCTTGGGTGTGTTCTGATGCAGGAGGGCAGAGTGATAGCTTATGCTTCACGGCAGTTACGTCGGCATGAGCTGAATTATCCTACTCATGATCTCGAGTTAGCCGCAGTTGTGCATGCTTTGAAGATTTGGAGGCATTACTTGTATGGGCAGCGGTGTGATATCTACACTGATCATAAGAGCCTCAAGTATATTTTCACGCAGAATGAGCTGAACATGCAGCAGAGAAGATGGTTAGAGTTGGTCAAGGACTATGATCTGGAGATTCACTATCATCCGGGCAAGGCCAATGTTGTAGCAGATGCTCTGAGCAGAAGAAGTTATGTCAACATGGCCGTGGCCTTCCAGATGCCTCCAGAGTTATGCGAGGAGTTCGAGCAGTTGAGTCTGGGTTTCTTGCATCATACTTCCAGTGCAACTTTTGAGGCAGTACCGACTCTAGAGTCAGAGATCAGGCAGCATCAGAAAGATGATGAGAAGCTGCAGGAGATCCGTGAGTTGCTCAAGAAGGGCAAGGCTCCTCATTTCAGAGAGGATGATCAGGGTACCTTGTGGTACAAGAACCGGATCTGTGTGCCAGATGTGAAGGATCTTCGGAAGTTGATTCTGAGTGAGGCCCATGATACAACATACTCTATTCATCCGGGCAGCACGAAGATGTACTATGATCTGAAGGAACGTTTCTGGTGGTATGGGATGAAGCGTTCAGTGGCAGAGTACGTGGCTATTTGTGACACCTGTCAGCGTGTCAAGGCTGAGCATCAGAGGCCAGCAGGTCTGTTACAGCCTTTGAAGATTCCAGAGTGGAAATAGGAGGAAATCACTATGGACTTCATTGTTGGATTGCCTCGTACTCAGAAAGGGTACAACTCCATTTGGGTAGTAGTGGATCGATTGACGAAGGTTGCTCACTTCATTCCAGTGAACACTACTTACTCCGGTGCTAGACTTGCAGAGTTGTACATCTCTCGGATTGTCTGCTTGCATGGTGTGCCGAAGAAGATCATATCTGACAGAGGGTCTCAGTTCACTTCTCGGTTCTGGGAGCAGCTCCATGATTCTCTGGATACGAAGCTGCGTTTCAGTACGGCTTATCACCCTCAGACAGATGGGCAGACAGAGAGAACCAACCAAGTGTTGGAGGATATGCTGAGAGCTTGTGCCATTCAGTACGGCACTAGTTGGGATAAGTGCCTGTCATTTGCTGAGTTCTCATATAACAACAGCTATCAGGCCAGTCTGAAGAAGTCTCCCTTTGAGGCATTGTATGGCAGAAAGTGCAAGACTCCTCTCTATTGGGATCAGATTGGTGAAAAGCAGCTCTTCGGTCCTGAGATCATAGATGATGCAGAGCAGATGGTTCAGGCTGTGCGAGAAAATCTGAGGATTGCACAGAGCAGGCAGAAGAGCTATGCTGATGGCAAACGGAGAGACCTGACTTTCAGTATCGGTGATTATGTGTATCTGAAGGTGTCTCCGATGAGAGGAATCCGCAGATTTAATGTCAAAGGGAAGTTAGCACCTCGGTATGTGGGGCCATTCAAGGTGCTAGAGCGGAAAGGCGAAGTTGCTTATCGCCTGGAGTTACCTCTCAGCCTCTCAGGAGTTCATGATGTCTTCCATATATCTCAGCTGAAGAGGTGTTTGCGAGTACCCGAGGAGCAGGCACCACTGGATGGGGTCGATGTTCAGGAAGATCTGACTTATACTGAGCATCCGGTGAAGATTCTGGAGACATCAGAGAGGGTTACTCGGAACAAGCGCATCAAGATGTGCAGAGTTCAGTGGAGTCATCACAGTGAAGCTGAGGCTACTTGGGAGCGAGAAGATGAGTTGAAGAAGACCTATCCAGATCTCTTTGCTAGCCAGCCCAGCTAAATCTCGGGACGAGATTTCTTTAAGGGGGTAGGGTATGTAACACCCTAATTTTAAATTTCAGTATTTATTAATAAATTGATTGGCTTTAGTTAAATTTTCTAAGGTTTATTGTGTTTAGTTGGCATTTAATCTAATTTTTGTTCCTTAATTAATTAAAATTTACCATAGGTTTAAATTTTTGTTGCATTCATGCTGGTGCATATGTTGTTTATTTTGGTTGAGTGCTAGGGAGTTTGAATTCAAATTTGTTTGAATTCAAACTTTGTTTGTTTTGGATTAGAAATAGAAATAGAAAACCCAAAACAAAACCCAAAACCCAAACCCATAGCAACCCAAAACCCAAGACCCAGCCCAAACCTCTTTCCCAAGCCAGCCCAGCCCGCTGGCCCAGCCTCTCCCCCACCCCGGCCCACTTCCACGCGTCTCCCAGGCCAGCTCGCCTCTCCTCTTCGCTCGGCCCAGCCCGCACGCTCCCTCCGCTAGCGACCCGCACGCGTGCCCGCCTCCCTCAGCCCACGCGGCCTGCTCGCGCGCCCCGCCGCTGACCAGCCGGCCCCGCGCGTCAGCGCCTTCCCCCTCCTCTGCCCCGCCGCGCAACGCACCGCCGCGATCCCCGCCGGGGATTTCGCCGCGACAGTCACGGGCGCGCACGCCCAGAACCTTCCCCGCCGCCCTATAAGTCAACCCCGACCCCCTGTGCCCCCTCTCATCCACCAGTGCCCCCTCTAACCCTAGCCGCCGCCGTTTTCGCCCGGGGCTCAACTCCGGTGAGCCTCTCCGCCCTGGTTTCCCCTCGTCACCGGTGGCCTTGGCCCGCCCTGACCCCTCTGCCGGCCTCGCAGGACCACCACGCGTCTACTCGTGCAGCCCAGACGCCCGGAGGTGCACGCTGCCATCCCCGCCACCGAGCTCTGCGTCTTCACGCCGCCGGCCTTCACCGACGACCTCCCCACGCCTCATCGCCGGCCACCACAACCCCTAGGTGAGCATCATCCCGGCCTCCTCTGTATTTTGCGCTCGTCAAATTGGCCCGGGACGCACTCTAGGTGCTTGTGCACCCGCTCGCCGGCGAACCCCACTGCCCAGCGCCGCCCCTCGCCGTGGCAAGATCCAACCAGGCCCCAATCCACCGTTATGTTGCCTCAGGTGAACCACACATGCCGCGCTCGTGCCCCTGGGCTAGAGCCCAGGCCAAAACGAGCCCAGGAGAGCCGGATTTGGGCGTCTCCGGCGAGCCGCCGCCGCGAAATCGCACGCCGGCGGTGTTGCGCCGCCGCCTCTCACGCCAAGCCTGCCTTGGCCACCCGATCAACAATCAACGGTCTAGATTAGATCGGAGCCGCATTAGATCTCGGCCGCCAGATCCAGATCCAAGCGCCCAGATCCAAACTTGCCGCTTCAGCCGGGCTCTTTTGCATAAGAGACCCTGGAGTTTTCTTTAATAAACCCGCGGTCCTGATCCATTCAAAAGTATTTACGCAGAGGTCCTGTTTTATTCACTTAAGCCCCTGATCTTTCTAAATATCGAACCCGCGGTCTAGAGTTGTAGTTTTTGCACGTTGGACCCTAGATCTTTAGTTTAATTATGTTTTAGCCCTCGGTTTTAGCAGAAAAGTCCCTGGAACTTCAGTTTTCTTACAAATAAGCCCCTAGAACTTGTTTTTGGCCTAGAAAATGCGTTTTAGCTCCGATTTTAGCGTTCTTTATGTCCACGCGATCGTTGTAACGCGTAGAATAGTTTTAGACTAGTTTAAGGTGCTGTTTTTATGTATTGATGTACTGTTTCTTAGCTTTTTGTTAGTGTTTGCTTGTATGCTTATTTTTGTGCATTGTTTTGGCCATGTGTTCGTGAGTAGACGCTGATCCATCTGAGGAGCCCCAGTACCAGTACCCTGAGCAGCCGTCTTCCGAGCACTTTGAGCAGCAGCCAGAGCAGTACGAGGAAGGCAAGTATACCATGAACAACCCATCACTTTTAAATACATTTTCATACTGCATTTTAATACTGTATGCCTTTAAGGATTTCCTAGCCAGTTTATATCCTTTATATATACCTTTGGGTTGCATTTTGGTTAGTTGTGCTAGGTTGCTGCGCTATAACACACTCTGGTCCTTTTTAATTAATTTGATTAATGGTTTACTTGAACTTAATTCTGAGAGTGGCCCTCTGTGTGGATGAGTGGCTCACGTCTCGTTAAAAAATGGTTTTTGTAGAAACATGGTTTAGGGGGCCAGCACGGTGCTTAGTGCTTGGTTGGCCACTCTCCATAAGGACCGGTTCATAGAGCGACAACCTGGGACAACAGCGCTACCACAAGGCTAGAATGGGATAGACTTGGCGTAATAATTAGATCTTTTTGGTTTGGAGTAACTTACCTGCGGGGCAAGAGTAGTAAGCTTCAATGGTCCCTGCTCCTCCGGCTTGGTCTGTGCTTGGATTGCGCTCCTGTGCTTGTACCCCCGGAGGTGGGCCCCATCGTCGCCGACCTATCTCTCGCGGTTACGCCTTACCAACGAGATTCTTTTTAAAGGCCTCGTAGTGAGTCGCTGGCCATCTTACCTAAGGAAGTGTGATGAACAACTGGCGTAGCTCACGACTTGTGGGTAAAGATGTGCAACCTCTGCAGAGTGTAAAACTGGTATACTAGCCGTACTCACGGTTATGAGCGGCCCAGATCCTCCTTTCGATTAGTGAAGTTATCTCCTTCCGACGAGGGAGGTGCTTCTCGGGGTTACCTTGGTGGCTTGGTTTCGGTTTGGTTCCCAGTAGTTTCTTAATTAATCCTGATTAATTACTATGTAACCGGGTTAATGGTAATTCATCAACTCGTAGTAAATAGCTTTAATAAAATTCTGCCAACACTTAAAAGCTAATGCAGTTGAGTCAGCCAGCCTAGAGCCTCATAGTTTGTGTTATACTTGTTGAGTACAAGTTGTGTACTCACACTTGCCTCTTCTCTACTTTTTCCTCTTGGCTACGCTACTGCTGCTCAGTTCCTGCCGACACGAGGGAGTTCGTCCAGCGCTACCAGGACTACGAGGACTTCTAGGTGCTTCGTCTCCCAGTCGACGTCCCTGTGGCGCCCTGCTTCAGCTTCGGAGAGCTTTTTCGTATTTTGTACTTCGCTTCCGCTGTATCAGACATTTTGTCATTATTGTAATAAATAACATTCGTATTCGCTTTATTATATCTTTTTACGTGATATGTGCTATGATATACTGTTCATTCTGTTGTATATACGTGTGACTTGATCCTGGCACGTATATGATTGCTCGGTTTATGTTCTTTTATAAACCGGGTGTTACAATAACAACCATGATCAAGCTCTATATTATGAATAGAGTACTGACAGAAAGAATACAAAGCCGTATTGAGAGTCGAGGATCGCTCAACGACTCTGAGGACAACTTGATTCGCTAAAGGAAAACTAGCCTAGCTCCACTACCCTACACTAAGAGCAAGAGAGAGCCTTGAGAGAGAGTGGGTGTGAAATGGTGTATGTGTGTGTGTTGAGAGGGGGGGGTGGAGAGGCCCTATTTATACTGTTGGAGGTCGGTTCCCGCCAAATGCAAGTAGGAAGGTGATCAAGTGCCTCGGCCGGCCCCACCTGTCCACCTCTCGTCCTTATCCTTCTCTGGCAGGCTGACTGGTGGGCCCTCAACCTTATCCTTTCGTGCATCTTCCGTGGCGCCCTCGTTTGCTCTGCCAAGTGGGCCCTCTTTATAAGGGTGTGACGCCGGATCTGATATTCTACGTAGTTGTGTGGCATCTTCATCGTGTTTTTCTCTTATTTCACTCTTGCTCATCTGAAATCATACAAACTCCAAAATAGCTGTGGAACTAGGTTAGTGATACAAATATGCGAGTAAGATGTATAGTTTTCCGTTATTATTGAGTCTAGTTGACGGTCAGAATTAGCACTTAACAATCATCAACAACTCCCCCAAGCTAGCCCTTTGCTCGTCCCGAGCAAAGTTTTAGACTTAGGTTGTTGATCAGGAATTGCTACAATGTCACATTCCTGACGTATACCCAAGGCACAACCAAATGCTTCTTACTTTGATTTTGAATAAGTTGGCCTTGTTATTACCTTTTACCTTACTCTTATGGGGCTTATAGCATCACCTCGCCTTTGGCGGTTGAGGGCCAGAACGATCTTGTAGAGTGCCACTTTCTTATCCCTTTGTTCAACCGTCAATCTGTAGGTTTTATAGAATTTTTTTGAAAAGAAAAGTGTAGTTCCTCAATGATCTCTCGAATCACTCATTTATGCATTATTCTTTGCCAAGGCCTATTTTTGCGCCTTTCTTTTCCATCCTACTCCTAAGACTTCTTTTTGGTGGAGCTGTAGGTATGGAGGCTATAAAGGCAAACTTGCGTCTCATATTTTGCTAAGTCAAAAACCGGATCCAAAGGAGAAACAAGTCATAAACCTTGATCAAGATGTGCAAGTGTGTGGAAATATATATATATTTGGTGGATGGTGGATGAACTCCTTTGTATGAATTATCTCTCTCTTGTTTCTTTTTCTTTTTCTTTGGATAGGGGCTATCTTTTTCTCTTTCTTCTTTTCTTTTTTTTTTGTTTTTTACATGCCTTGTGGGCATGTGGCATACTTTCTTCTGGTATGCATATTTTATTTTCAACATGCCGAAGCATGTGGCATACCATCTTTGTGCATGCATCTTTTATTTCTTTTTGCATAGCACCATATCCTTTGTTTAACTTTATGAGAGAGATGCCATATGGTGACATGGAATTTTTATTTGGTGGATGTATAAGTGGATATGTTGCTAACTTCCAGTGTAGAAGTGAAGCATGTGGTAGTGGACGTGTACGTGATCTTGATCATGGGAGTATGAAATGAGTCTCACTAAGGGTCACAACAATTTGACAAAACTCAATGAGTAGATAAGTTGCATATGTGGAAAGACTTTTCAAACTTGTAACTCATATGGTTTTGGATAGGATTTTCATATCATTGAGGAACTTATTTTATTATTTTTTTTATATTTTTGAAAACAAATACTCCGAATATCAAGCATCACGTAGGAGAGGATCATAGCAACTCTACTTAACCATATCATAGCCCACAACAACCTAGACTTGGTTCTGCTTTTTGCTACCCACAAGTTTCAAGCTCAAGGTTTGAACATTAGCCACCAAACTAAAAACTAGGTTGTGACAGAACCGCCCAAATTAAACCGGCTTAAGTGCGCTAATTATCATCTTAAGCATTAATCAAGTAAACACGCACTTAAAACGGTGTAATCCGGCAGCCTGTTGGGTTAAGGATCGAAAACACTGGAAGTCTCGCACGAAGACGAGCACAGATGATTACAAGCAGATAAAAGTTCTCAAATTTAATTTACAATGCGGAGTTTTACAAACAAGTTTACGCAAAATATCAGAGTTTAAAATGCAGCGGAAAATTAAATAGAAGTTTAGTTTAGAAAAACAACTATTACTACGATGACGTGAGGACGTCACATCGAGCCCACCGATGTGAATCCTGGTTGGCTCCAGCCAGCAGTAGTTACCTGAAAACCAGGGTGACAACAAACCCTAAGTATACTAATACTCAGCAAGACTTACCCGATATGGGTATACTTAGCCCACTATCTAGACATGCAAAGCTTTTTGGCTCTAGAGTTGGTTTTGCTGAAAGGCTACTAATACTGGATCCTTACTTTTAATATTTTAGCTCAATTTAAGTTTATCAAGTACCAACTAAATTTTCCTGACATCTAAGCAAGCATGGTTGATCACATTAAACCTCTATTTAAACCATTCAAACGTCTTCAACTCATTCTCATTTCATCCTTTACTATGATGTGACAAAGTGACCAAGGTTCTCTTAACCGAGAGAGACGGCGAATCGATCCGATTTAACCTTGCAAGGTGGACCTAACTCACACGACACATGCAAACCACGCCGGGTCACACGCGTCAACTTTTCCCATCATTACCCCCGACGTCTAAATCACGCCTGCCAAAACCCGGGTGAAGGGCCCCTCACAGCGAACTCCCAGAGAACCCGGAGGCGACATACACTCCAACACCCGCCATCATCCCACTCCCAGAGTAGCAGGTCGCGATTCAAAGTATCGTTGCAAATCAGGTAATTAGCTTACCGGTTTCGACTACCTCCTACTTCCGGCATGTGGTTAGTACTGTTCAAACTCGGTCAGCACTGCCAACAATGGTACGGTCCTCAATCGACACAGGTAGAGGTCCACTTTCCAAACTGTAACACCCTAATTTAAATTTCAGCATTTATTAATAAATTTAATTGGCTTTATTTAATTTTCTAAGGTTTAATGTGTTAGTTTTGCATTTAATCTAAATTTTGTCCCTTAAGTAATTAAAATTTGTTTAGGTTTAATTTTTGTGTTGCATTCATGCTGGTGCATGTTTTATATTTGAGTGTGGTTTGAATCCAAATTTGTATTTGAATTCAAACTTTGTTTGAATTAGAAATAGAAAAGAGAACCAGATGAATAGAAACCCAAAACCTCAGTCCAGCCCAATCTCGAAACCAGCCCAGCCCTTTCCTCCTTTTCCTCTCCTGCGCTCACGGCCCGTTCACCTCTCTCCGCGCTGGCCAGCCCGCCTAGCGCGCTCGGCCCACCGCCTCACGCTCGGCCCGTGGCGCGCCGAAGCCCAGCGGTGCCACTTCCCCGGCCCAAAACCCCGCAGACCCCGCGTCACCAGCCTGCACGCTGACTGACAGGCGGCCCGAGCGCCCGCGCAGTGCTCCCCTCCGCCCGCGCGTTGCCCGCGCTCGCCGACAGCCATGGCCCACCTGGCGGTCCCGTCCCCCTCCTCCCTTCCTTCCTCGCGCAGCGACCGCACCGATCTTCGCCGGGAATCTCGCTGCGGTTCCCCTGGGCACGCACGCCCAGATCACCGCCCGGCCTATAATTGGCCCCAGCGGATCCCCCTGCACCCTATCTCCACGCCCTAGCCGCCCCAAACCCTAGCGTGCCGCGCCCCACCTCGCTCCGCCGCACCGTGCCACTGCGCCGCCGTGGAGACGCCGTCCTGTTGCACCCCATACCACCACCAACCTCGCAAGAGCTCCACCAAGGCCCAGTGACGCTCCCTGAGGCCTCCGCTCCGAGGTTGCGCCACGCCCACGCCGGAATTTTGCTCGGACCTTGCCGTCGCAGGTAAGATCGATTTGGAGAAATTCGCGCTGCCGGCGACTTCGTTTGCGTCACTGACACCTAGACCATCTTCACAGCGCCACCACGCATCGAGACCTGCAGCTCCGACGCACGGAGGATCTCTGCAGCGCGCTGTCCGCGGCCACCACGCCATCGCCGCCGCCGGAGTTCGTCGCCGACCGCCTGCGCTACAGCCCCGGCCGCCTCGACCCCCCCGGTGAGCTGCGCCCCGACCCCCTCTTGCTTCTGCGCTAGTTCCCGTAGCCAAGGTGCACCGTAGGGGCCGGAACACGCCAGCACCGGCGAGCCCTGCGCCGCCGAGCCGCCATCCCCGACGAGCGTCACGCTCGGAGCCCCGAACCACCTCCCCATCGCCACCAGTGCTTTACGCATGCCGCGTAGATGCCTCCCGACCCAGACCCCGTTCGAATCCGCCCCGGGAAGACCGAGTTCGGTCTTCTCCGGCACAGCGCCGCCGCGGGAGCAGAGCTCCGGCGACCCAGCGCCGCCGCCCGCGCCCCCCACCGCCCATGGCCGCCCGATCCTGAATCAACGGCCAAGATTAGATCCCGAGCCGATCTGTTCTAAGCCACCCGATCCGGATCCAAGCGCCCAGATCTAAACGTACCGGTTCGGCCTGCCAGTTTTGCTAAAGAGTCCCTGAAGTTCCTGGGATTCAAGCCGCAGTCTGTGATAGTTCAAAAGTATTTCCAAATAGGTCCTGTTTTTAACGCTTAAGCCCCTGGCCTTCTTAGAAATCGAACCCGCGGTCCAGATGTTTGACGAGATTTTGTGCAACCACTTTGAATACAATTGTATAAATTGCATGAAGCATGTACGGGTTATATGAGAATTTGGAGAAGAAAACAAAGCAATTAACTAAGCACTAGCTGTATGGACTTCCTGTTACGGGAGCTAGCATGTGGAGCCCCAAGCAAATCAAGAGAGCGTACATGAGCTCCATGCATGCACCTACATGTATGAGAAGCTCATGTATCTACGCATGTAGTGCCGGTGCACGTGTACGAGAACGGCCGTATGCATGGCCGAGCCCGCGAGGCAGCCGGCGCGGCCTAGAAGATTTTAGAAACATCAGACCCCTAAACCCTCTTGCCATAGCAATGACTCGGCTTATTGGCCAGTAACAAAACGTGCGAAGTCTGCGCGTATGGGGCCGGGATGGAAATACTCATGCACGCACATCAATCTTAGCTTCTTACTCTTCTCACGTGTGCTGGAAGCTTCCTTGATCACCAGGCCCATGATGCAGAGAGCCCGGATGGCGGCCCGCGGTGTTTATCGCAATGTGCCGCTCCGTTTTGCATGCCAAACGGATAAGCAAGCCTGCAGATTTTTCTCAACAAACCAGAGGCGGCGCCGGGTGGGAGGCCAAGGCTGCGCATCACCCTAATCCCTCTCTATATAAAGGCCCATGCGTCTCTGGTTCAGGGGGCCTGCTTTTTTCCTCGACCGGAGCAGCCGGGCCAGGAAGGAGGGGGCGAGTCGCGCCCCAGCCGATCGCCATGCCGACGCCGTGCACCTCCTGCTCGCCTTGACGAGCGGAGAAGCCAGGGAGGCCGTCGAGCTCGCCGTCAGCTCGCCATCCATCATCAGGCTTTTCGCTGGAGGAATCTTCCACGGAGGGAAGAGCCACCAGGATGCCGTCGACGGCTCGGCCGCCGGGCAAGGCGCCGCAGAGCAAAGGAAGATCGATCTTGAAGCGGAGCCGACAACCGTGTCTACATCATGTAGATACCGAGTAATACGCCAATGAAGCAAGAAGGCAGCCATGGCCGCCTCTCTCTTGAGGTGTAGGTTGATCTTCTATCTTCTATCAGTCTTTCTACACGCCGAGGTGCTGTTCCAGCATGTTGACGGTGGAGACATCAAGCTGATGATGAGAGTCCGGCCGGCGACGACACCCCGCCGCCATCAAGCCCGCGGGCTGCCGTCCGGCGACCACAGCACCGTGGAGATACTGAGGCACAGCCCACCGGCCGCCGCCGACGCTGGAGCGCGGCTCGACGAGGCCGGCATGGTGCCGCCGCCCACGGCGTCGCCTCGAGAGCGCCGTAGCGAGATGCGCCGCTCGACGGCGCCGGCGGGGCTGACGTCAAGCCACCACAAGATGCCATCACGCCAAGGCCGAGGAGCTGCGTGCATGAAGCCGAGAAGTCGATCTGCATCTTGGCGCATGACTACGAGCTCCGTGCAAGTCCAGGCTGCCACAAGTGCAAGACCAGCCACCTCGTGTTGTTGGCAAGAAGCTAAGAAGCTACAGGCCCATGCATGGCGGGGGAAGCTAAGAAGAACAAGCTACATCTACGTATTTGCATCACCAACACAGGGGGCTTTTCTTCTTTTTCGCCAGGAGGGCAGCCATGCGAAGGAGCCGGGGGTCGAGGCGTGCCTCCGGCCGGAGATGCCGACGCCGTGGCCGCGCACCTCCTGTTCGCCTTGACGAGCGGAGAAGCCAGGAAGGCGGGCGTGTTCGTTAGATCGCCGCCGGAGTCACACACACGGCGTCCGCACCAGAAGCCAGGATCGCCGGCCGTCGTCGAGTGCGCCGTCCATTATCAGATCGTCAATCGCCATCAAGCTCGCCATCTGGGAGCCATCAAGCTCGCCATCTGGGACTGCCGATGACTTCCAGGGTGGTCAGCGGCCCCCTCGGCCGGAGTTGATCTTCTCCATCGAAATTCCATCGGTGACGCAGAACAAGTCAAGCGCGGCACTGCCCGGTTCGCCGCCAACCTCGACTGACGGCCGCGCGCCGGCGGTATCCTCATCACCCTCACGCACCGGGGTTTGGGATCGGGAGCAGCGGGCGAAGGTGCCACCGGCGAGGCGCCGCCAGCCGATCTCCATCGGAGATGCCGACGCTGTGCACCTCCTGCTCGCCTTAACGAGCGGAGGAAAGGGACCCCGTGCATGGAGGGGCCAGAAGAGGTGGTCGTCCCCTTCGTATCCATCATTTATCGTCGCCGCAGGCTGCCGGCGCCCTTCCTCCTCCATCGAGCACCAGGGTGGCGTGCGGCCGGCATCCATCGTCACAAGCCTCTGTGCTAGGCCGGCGGCGCCCTCCTGCGCGTCATCCACTTGGAGGCCAGGCCGGTGGCGCCCTCATGTGTCGATCGTCCACTGCAAGTCCACTTCGGCTCTGCGCGAGCGCGCAGACACGAGACACCCTACGAGTTAAACATGGCTTGCCGACTCTACATCGACAGCCACCTCAGCTCGGCTGCCGGCGGCACCCCTCTACATCGACAACCACCTCAGCTCGGCTGCCGGCGGAGCGGCGCGGCACCCCTCATCATCGACGGCCACATCGGCTCGGCTGCCGGTGAAGCGGCGTCATCGACGTCCACCTTCTCATCATCGACGGCACCATCATGGCTGGCGCTGCACATCCAGCACCGACTCGACGATGACGCTGCCGTGGAGACGCCGAGGCGCGGCGCAGCGAGACTAGCGCTTCACATTCAAGCCTAGCATCCATCGACGACGACCACACCGCTGTGGAGACGCCGAGGTGTGACACCAGCACGACCGGCACTTCACATTCAAGCCTAGCATCCATCGACGACGACCACACCGCTGTGGAGACGCCGAGGTGTGACACCAGCACGACCGGCACTTCACGTTCAAGCCCGGCATCGACCGACAACTACGCCGCCACGAAGACGCCGAGGTGCGACACTAGCACGCCCGGCGCTTCACGCTCAAGCCCGGCATCGATCCGATGACTACGCCACCACGAAGACGCTGAGGCCGGCGGCATGACCGATGCTGCCCATTCAAACCGGCGTCGACCAGATGACGCCGTTGCCGTGAAGATGCCAGGATGAGAGGCGACGCTGATGGCAGGCTGCCGCACGATGCCGTCACGCGCCGACGACCCGAGGAGCCGCGCCAGCGCGGAGCAGCCGGAGGATCTGCACCTCGGTGCCTGGACGTGCGCTCACATGCGAGATCATGTATAGCACGCACAAGTGCACATGTACGAGAAGCTAGCAATCCACACAAGCATATGTGCGCCTCCACAAGAAGCAACAAGCTAGTGCATCTCCGTGCAGATGCCTTGCCATCTCTTTGAGGATCAGCTAGCGTCTCAACGACCTGACTCAACCACGCATCGTCACCCCACTGCGACCTTGCCAGGCCCACACCGGCGAGGCGGATGATTAAGCTGATGTTCCAGTTGCGCTACACCAACTCCGTCTACGCGACGTCTGACACCGGTGAGCTAGACGGCACGGGCGAGCGGGTGGCGTTGATGCTCCAACCACCACCACCACATATGCTCATGGGTTGGCGACACCCTCTTCGTCAAACAGCTTCTACCTCGACCAAGCTGCTGCGACATCGACTCGGTCCAGCTTCAAGTCTTCTCCACGCACCGACATCCTACTACTACGACTACCACGCCGTTCGAGACCGACGAGGCCGAACGACACGGGCGGGTGCTGCTGATGCTCCAGCTGCACTACACCGGCTCATGGACACCGACGAGGCCATGACGATGCCGACGCCCACATCGACACCACCACCACCATCATGCATGGAGAACATGAAGCGAAGACCGAAGATGACGACCACAGCAGCTTAATCGGAGGTACTCCGACAAGCTAGTCTTGCGGAGGTAATTAACCGGGAGCTTTCCGAGGCCCCGGGAACCAGAAGACCACTTTTGCCCAAGTTAGATTCGCCCAACGGCAGGCTATGGAGCGCGCACATATGTATGGGAACCTGTATTTGTATTTTATAAAAATATGAATAAAACTTGTGTTCCCGTCTCTTGTTTCTTTTGTGTATTTTCTATATACACTGGCACACCCGCAATTTATTTTCCACCGCGTGTAGAGAAAACCCCTTGGGTATTTTTCTCCCCAAACAAATTGGCACGCCCAGTGGGAGCTGGTTCTCCTCCCATCTTTGCTGCGCAAATATTTGTGGTCGTCGTCTTGCTCAGTCTTATGTTGGTGCTATTTTGGATGCCTCACATGGTTTGAGGCTCCTTACGATAGCCCAAAGGTTCACTGGGTGGTTATTATTCCCTCCCTGTTGGGTTTCCTTTTGTGTTCTTCGTGCAGGGAACAGGGTGGACGCTTGTGCTTTGGATAAAGCGGGGAGCGTGTCTACAATGCTGACAAAGCCAAGGCTCCTCTCCATGCTAGGGGCAACCGTGCCTGCCCCGTTGCAACTGTGACGATGAACACCTCCACACTTCTTCAGTGTGGCAAGCAGGAGGTCCAGACGCAGCTGAAGTCAGCCTCGTGCTATGGCGAGCTGAGCGGCAGCATCCCCTTTCGGAAGACCTCCCACCCATGGCGATCCCGTGCAAGTTGGAGAAACCATCGTCTCCAAGATTGAAACATTCCGTAGTCCGAGTTGAGCAGCTTCCTTTGACGATGATCTCCGACCAAGTTGGAGGAGCCTCCATCGACATCAACATTGAGGAGCCACCCCTGATCCACCCCTGATCCACTTCGGGCGGGTCCCTCCTGGGGCAGTCTTCGAGCATCGCACCAAGACATACATGCACCGAGATCGGGATCTGGTGAACTTCCTGATGCTCTAGTCAAGGAATGCTCAGAAATGAGCTTCCGCCAAGGCGAAGGTGGAACATGACGACCTGATACAGGAGGCATGAGCTCCAGTGGAGGAGTCTGTGGTGGCCAAGTGGAAGGAAGACATCCAGGCCGTGCAGCAACTGCGCGCCAAGGCGATCAAAAGGAGCGTGAGAACTGCAACTCTCGGCGCATCTATTGAACACATGTTCAAGAAGTGCCAACCTCAGCTGGTGCTATTTTGGAAGCCTCTACTACTTTGAGGCTCCTCTCATCATAGCCCAATAATAGTGGTCCCTTTTAGGGCCACTTCGTTTTTGTTTTTTTTTGGAGTTTTCATGCGGAGGCCAAGGTGGGAGGAAGCAGTCAAGCTCCGGCAAGGCCAAGGATCATCTTCACGTTGGGGCAATTGTGCTTGCCATCATGAGGCAACTGTGAAAAAAAAAATGTCTCCACACTTCTTCGCCGACGCAACAAGCTGGAGGTTTTGGACGTCCTTGATGTCTCGAGTGGCAACATCGTTGCTTGGCACCCATCTACACCAACAACTTGACTGGTGCTATTGACAGTCCCTGGCCGGGACTCACAGCACCGAGCCCCTAGTTAGTCGCTGTGGGGCAGCTCCATCTAAGCCAACATGAGGATGCACCTAGGCACACGCATCAAGCCTCCACCGAGGCTGCCCGAGGTTTCCTGGCGGTGCCGGCTAGGTGTGGACCCCATGGGACGATGACTTCGCCAAGCTTGATGCTGATCGAACGCCAGCGAGCTGAAGGACGGCCATGGAGAATGGTGGTGGCATGGAGACGGACGTCCACGCTCCGGCCCAATGGCACAGACGCATGCACCGTTGCTGCACCAGGAGGAGCTTTCCATCTCCTTCAAGACTACACCCACTTCATCACCAAGTCACGAAAGTCTCGTGTACATCAATCCAAGCTTTCGTCGACATCATTCGTACTCCGCCGACGTGGCTGGAACTCCACATGGCCCTACATCTACCGTGGGCCGCACGTCCATCTATAACAGCCTGATGGGTGACGCATGGAGCACACAATCACCAGCCATAGCTTGGAAGTAAGCCTGCTCAGGCGAACATTCTGCTATAGGAAGCCACATGCCAGTGGCTCCAGTCGACGCTAGCGGAACAAGCTGCTGCCTACTATCCAGGGTGGCGCTCATGATGGTGCGACACAACAACCACATGATGCGCTGAACCAGTCGGTCGGCCTTTTCCATCGGGGAGCAGCGGGTGGCCAGGGGCGAGTCGCGCCCCAGCCAATCGCCATGCCGGCGCCGTGCACCTCCTACTCGCCTTGACGAGCGAAGGAGGGAGGCTTCGGGGGTTCACAACTCAGGCATGCGGAGAAGCTAGGGAGGTGGGCGTGCACGTCCATCGCCGTGGAGGCCGACGGCAGAGTTAATCTCTGTCCATCGTCGCAACTAGAAGGCAGAAGTCGGCGGCCACACCTGAATCGAGGGATCGGATCGCCGGCCGCCATCAAGCTGGCCGTTCGTCATCACGACCAGACTGTGCCGGAGTCGAGGGATCGGATCGCCGGCAACATGGCCGCACACTTCTGGGGTGAGATTCGTTATTATATTGTTTTGGTGAGCTTCCTTTTTTGTACATCAGGGAGCAGTCGGGCAATGGAGCCAGTAGGCGAGGCGCGCGCCCCAGCTGGTCAATGCCGACGCCGTGTACCTCCTGCTCGCCTTGATGAGCGGAGGAGAGGCGCTCCTGGTGCACCGAGGAGCCACGAGATTGACGTGCATCCATCGTCGTCCGAGCCACCGGGGCGCCCAAAACCAAGCTCCCACCAAGGAAGCGAGTCCGGCCATATCAGGACTCCATCGACGACATCGGCGCAGAAAGCCAACACTTCTGCTCCCCAGGGCCAAGGTCGAGGGGCATGACACCGCGCGTGCTCAACGCCTCCATCTGGGCAGGAGGAGAGCCGGGCTCATCCGCGTCGTGCATGTCTTCACCACGCCGGCGGCAGCCTCGCCCTCATCGTCAAGTCTCCGTCACGTCGGCAGCGATCTTCGTCTTCATCACCCTCAAACTCGTCGTCCACCGTCACCACCAGAAACACGTCGGCACCGAACCGACGAAGCTGCCGCCGCAAAGAAGCCGGAGTGCAGCTCGGCGACGAGGCAGGTGCTTCATGTTCAAGCCCGACACCGACGCCGTTGCCGCCGCGAAGACGCCAAGGTGCAGCCCGAAGGCGAGGCCAGCACTTCACACTCAAGTCCGGCACCGACCCGACCCGACGTCGCCGACACCGTGAAGATGCCGGGGTGAGAAGCCATGTGAAGGCAGCAAGCGATGCTAGCGGCGGGGCCGAGCTACACGAAGCCGAAGAGCCAATCTGCAACCCGGCGGTGCCTAAGCATGCGCTCACATGCGAGCCCACGCGTGCATTGCAAGTGCACGTGTGCTGTTGATGAGAAGCTAGCTAACTACAGCGCCATGCACGAGTGCAAGGATCAAGTGCCTCTATGTACAGATGTCTTACCGCTATAAGAGGATGAAGCTCTCTACGGACGGGATCTTCCCGCGGAACTTCTTCACCCATCTATGCCCAAAATGCCAGTGACCCTTCTCAGCCGGGGCTCCTCTCCATCAAGCGCACGGGCAAAGGAGCCGGCCAACGGCACTTTTGTGCTCGTCATCAACATCCACATCGATCTCTGCCAGCGAATGTCCTTCTCAGCACGCGCTGCTCGCAGGGTGTCTGGGGACGCTCAGAATCGGCGCCAAGGCCCAATAGCGTGGCTTCCCGTGTTGTTCATCATCACACGTACCAGCACAGAGGGCAAATTGAGGTGGCACGTCAGTGCACCATACTCTAGTGGCCGGCTTGGAGGCCCCATCAATAACTACAAGCTCTTCTCTGCCAACAGCGCCATCCATGGCAGCGACACCTTCGAACGTGCCAACATCCCGTCGGACACCATGCATGGCATCACCGATATGAAGCCCGTGTCTGCGATGCCATCACCGCCATGAAGGCCGCGACCACGGTGCCCGGACGCCACCACCGCCATGAAGCCCATGTTCGCGACGGCCAGACGCCATCACCAAAATGAAGGCTGCGCCCGTGACTGCTGGACGCCATCACCAACATGAAGGCCGCACCTGCGATGGCTGGCCGCGCGACGACTGGACGCCATCACCTCCATGAAGGCCACGTGATGGCTGGATGTCATCATCGCCAGGAAGCTTGCGCCAGGACCGCTGGGCGCCATCAATGCCATGAAGCACATATCCATGATGCCGCAGCCGGCGCGCTGTCCACAGTGATGTATAACAGAGCCAGATTGAAGCTCATGAGCACACCAATTGAGAACAAGCAATAAGGATGCCACGTCCCCTCCATTTTACTTGGAGTTAGTGGCACTTGTGTGTCCAAGATTATTCCCTGGCCAAGCGGAGTATGGCAAGGCTGCTGGAGTGGAGACGCAGCGCCAAGACTACGACCACGCGCTCGAGCGGAGCGAAAGAAGCTAGAAGAGCACCTCAAGAACGAGGGGCGTCATAGCCTTTCTTTTAAAAAACATGCCCTTCTCTCCTCCATATCTATGTGTTTTGCAGGTTGCTGGGGACGCAGAGCTGATGTAGCGGCGGTCGGAGCCAACAACGGCGCTAGAGATCACCCGTGTTCATGTGAATTAGAGCACCACAACAACATCGCGTTCGGCTCTGAGCCAGCCGCAGGAGGCCTCGGAGACAGCATGGGGACGAAAAACTGACAGAAGGCAACATGATACTGCCGCGCCGAAGCTCGTCATATCGGCGAGACCATCCAAGCACATGCAAGGAGAGCCCAGTGGTGAGGCCTCCTCTCTCGTCGTGGTGCTGCACTGCATCGTCCACACCTTCATCAAGTCAACACATCCATGGCTGTCGCCACCGCCGGCCACCCACCCTTGCCGTCCACCCGGTGCAAGGAGCATCTACCAAGCTAACCATGAGGGTGCAACACGCAGAGGCGCCCAGGCACGCATGCATTTGTACATGCGCCACTGCCACCTCTTTGGCTACACCGCTGACAGCATGCGTCGGCCTCTTCATCAACAACACCTGGAGCAGCACCACCTCTTTGGCTACACCGCCGACAGCATCCGGCGGCCTCTTCGTCAACAACACCTGGAGCAGCGACACCTTCCTGGCTACACCGCCGACAGCATCCGGCATCCTCTTCATCAACAACATCTGGGGCAACAGTACACCCCTAAAGCATCTATACCACCGATGGCATTCCGGGCAATATTTGTCTCTCCAGTCATCTACACCGCCAACGTCATTCTGGCGTGTCCTGCTACATCAGCATCATAGGGGAGACAATGCGCCTCATTCATCTCCACCCCCGACGGCGTTCCGGCGTGGTCTTCTTCATCGACAGCACCGAGGGCAACAGTGTGCCCCTTTGCTCATCACTGCTGATGGAGTTCCAGCGTGATCTTCTACATCAACAATACCGGGGCAGCAGTGAACCCCCTCGTTCATCTCCACCGCCGATGGCGTTCCGGCGTGGTCTTCTTCATCGACAACACTGGAGGCAACAGCGAATTGCCTCCTTGTCTCCACCGCTGACGGTGTTCCAGCATGGTTCTCTACATCGACAACAAAGGAGCGACACCTCACCTCCTCGCCCGTCTCCACTGCCGATGGCTTCTCGGCGTTTTCATCAACATCGACGCCACGAGGAGCGGCGCCTCACCTCCTCGCCCGTCTCCACCGCCGACGGCTTCCCGGCGCTTGCATCAACATTATTGACGCCACGAGGAGCGGCACCTCACCTCTTCGCCCATCGCCACCGCCGGCGGCTTCCCGGCACTCTCATCGACGTCGACGCCGCAGGGAGAAGCACCTCACCTCCACGGTCGTCTACATCGCCGACATTTTCTCGGCACCTTCATCGACACCATAAGGAGAAGCACCTCGCCTCCTTGGTCATCTATACTGCCAACGACATTCTGGCGTGAACTTCTACATCGATAACACTAGGGGCAACAGTGTGCCTCCTCGGCCATTTTCACCGCCAATGACATTCTGGCGTGACCTTCGGCATCGACACTGGGGGCAACATCATGCCTCCTCGGTCATCTACACCGCCAATGACGTTCTGGCATGGCCTTCTGCGGTAGCACCACTGGGGGCAACATCTTGCATTCTCATCCATATGTGGCACCGATGATGTTCTGGCGTAACTTCCAACACTGGGGGCAGCAGTACGTCTCCTCAGTCATCCACATTGTCGACGGTATTCCGACTACTACTCCTACGTGCATCCAAGTTTTGCGAGTTTTTTTTTGCATAAATCATTTTGCCTCTTAGATGATCAGTGTGCATTCACTATTGCACTACTTGGTCACCTTCTCTCTTTCAAAAATGGACCTCACGTGTCCTACAAAAAAAACAAATGGCTCTCTCTATGCAATGTTCAGCTGCAACGCAGGATTGGAACTGCCTCAGGACTTTGTCTGGATGTATTCAAGGTGGAGCTTACGGCCGACGCCCCTCCACACACTGTGCCCGACTCATGCCAAGCATGCTCTACTGGAGCTGGTGGGGAGACGACTTGGGTAACTCCTGAGCAGCGAGGCGACCATGCTCCTCGCGCTTCTCGGTCTGGGGGCATCACTCTCCAGGGAAGACTATAGGAGAAGAGCAAGAAAAGGGCTACCTGGTGCAACACAAGTTTCATTCAGTGTGCAGCCACTTGCCATCCCTGGAAGGTGTCAACAAGGGACCAAAAGAAAATAATGCCTGCGAGGATTCACTTAGATACACATAGGTGAATGGCAGCCCTCCAAATTCCTTGAGATCGTGACAAGCTTCAAGATTCAAGCTCAAATTCAAAGGTCTCCAAAGAAGATGACCAAACACAAAATATATATAAAAAAGTGATCCTCAAGTCCAAACATTGAGAAGCCTCCAAAGAAGACGGCCCGACTCAAGCATCAGGCATGTCCGATCTCGGTGGAAGGCGGAAGGTTGCTGTTCACCATCCTCGGCAAAAGTAATGGCAAATTCCCTCAGCCTTTATCCTATAGCCTCCAATATCAATGCAGCCATACCTATGTCTCTGTGCCAAGGGGCATGAGCGGGTTGTGGTATTACTCAATGTGAAGGAGACTCAAGCCATAGTTCCCATCACCTCCAGCAGAGTCGTGGAAGCATGATGTCCACAGTCACATATACTCAGGTGGCAAGGTTGATCCCATCATCGCTATGATCATATGGCAGCAGATGACTCAGTCCTTTGGCAGTCCGATCCTAACCTGCTCTTATGGCTAACACTCGGCGGGAGAGCCAACATTTTTTCCAAAATCCAACAAAAATGTGTCCCTTTCGATCCAGCTTGCATTGGATGCTTTCTTTTCTCCATGGCTAACCAGTGTGCACAAGCAACGTGTATGCTATTTTCTTAAGCATTGCAGGTTCTTTTCGCTTTGCTTTGATGGGAGCAGTGCGGCGCACCAGTGCGGGATGGCGCCAAGCTGTGAAACCCTTCAATTCGGTCGGCTGGCACCACAACAGCAAGGTGGTCGTGACTGGATTGATAAAGACATCTCCACCAAGCGGTATGGTTTCTTCATCGCAAGTTGGAGGCAAGGTGTTTTGTTGGCCAATGCCGTAGCAGCTACACGGCCCCAACACGAGCCCCCGAGCATACTTGGGAAAGCTAGCAAGAACATTCGCTAAGTATCCTCCCAATGTGCATCTTTAGTTTATTTTATTTCTATCATCTCTCTCGGTCTTCCTGTCTCTCTCCTATGTGCTAATATTTATAGGAGATTCGAGGCAATATGGCAATGACCGAGGCAGGCGTGGACCTCCATGAGAGGTCAAACCATCGCTTGTATCAGCATGGCGGCGCTGATCGAGAGTGCGCGCCAAGGGTGCTGGGAGCCTAGGACCGTCAAGAAACTGAGAGAGCATGCAAGTGAAGGCTATTGATCACAGTCAGGCCGCCCCGATGCATGCGGCGCCAGAAACTTCATGGGCCAACGGCGACTCAGCTACCTCTATACTCGCAGCGATACCTCTATACCCGCAGCGGCAGCGTGATGAACCCAGCGCTCGCAGCCACGACTTCAGTGGCGCAAGCATGAAGGGGACGGCAGCCGGGCTACCACGGTGTGTGCCAGCACCTTTGCGGAGACCACGGCGACTGCTGGCGGCAAAGCTCAGTGGGTGCGATGACAGACTACTACCACGGCCACAGCGTAGCCTGTCGCACGCATCTTGATGGCAAAATGTGCCCAAGCAAAAGAAAAAGAAAAGAAAGGATGTCACAATGTCACGTGCTAGCATCTTGGAAATTAAATATGTGTGTAAAAGAACTACAATGGAGCTTCCGAGATTGTTCGAAGAGGAGCAATCATGATTTGCCCATTATGTGCTAATATAATCAAAGGGTGCAAACAATGCCCCGTTGCAGGCAAATAAAGTTCCCACAAATTCTACTCCCTGAAGGATTTATTTTTCAAAAAAAAACTCCATACGCAAGGAGATAGTTCCTGTGGAGCCCATGCAATTTGGCCCAATTCTACTCTACTCGATTGCTCTTTTGTGGAGTTGGCTTCGGAAAGCATCTTAATTGGGAAGCTGATCGTGAAGATTAAAAGGAGTTTTAACTACTACATCCGGCTGCATGGTTTGCTGATGCGCCCGGTAAATATACATCACTTTTGTTTCTTCACCAAGTTGAGCTCGGATCAACTTCGTATCCAACCTCAACTCGGTGGGGGGCATTTGTTTGACGAGATTTTGTGCAACCACTTTGAATACAATTGTATAAATTGCATGAAGCATGTACGGGTTATATGAGAATTTGGAGAAGAAAACAAAGCAATTAACTAAGCACTAGCTGTATGGACTTCCTGTTACGGGAGCTAGCATGTGGAGCCCCAAGCAAATCAAGAGAGCGTACATGAGCTCCATGCATGCACCTACATGTATGAGAAGCTCATGTATCTACGCATGTAGTGCCGGTGCACGTGTACGAGAACGGCCGTATGCATGGCCGAGCCCGCGAGGCAGCCGGCGCGGCCTAGAAGATTTTAGAAACATCAGACCCCTAAACCCTCTTGCCATAGCAATGACTCGGCTTATTGGCCAGTAACAAAACGTGCGAAGTCTGCGCGTATGGGGCCGGGATGGAAATACTCATGCACGCACATCAATCTTAGCTTCTTACTCTTCTCACGTGTGCTGGAAGCTTCCTTGATCACCAGGCCCATGATGCAGAGAGCCCGGATGGCGGCCCACGGTGTTTATCGCAATGTGCCGCTCCGTTTTGCATGCCAAACGGATAAGCAAGCCTGCAGATTTTTCTCAACAAACCAGAGGCGGCGCCGGGTGGGAGGCCAAGGCTGCGCATCACCCTAATCCCTCTCTATATAAAGGCCCATGCGTCTCTGGTTCAGGGGGCCTGCTTTTTTCCTCGACCGGAGCAGCCGGGCCAGGAAGGAGGGGGCGAGTCGCGCCCCAGCCGATCGCCATGCCGACGCCGTGCACCTCCTGCTCGCCTTGACGAGCGGAGAAGCCAGGGAGGCCGTCGAGCTCGCCGTCAGCTCGCCATCCATCATCAGGCTTTTCGCTGGAGGAATCTTCCACGGAGGGAAGAGCCACCAGGATGCCGTCGACGGCTCGGCCGCCGGGCAAGGCGCCGCAGAGCAAAGGAAGATCGATCTTGAAGCGGAGCCGACAACCGTGTCTACATCATGTAGATACCGAGTAATACGCCCGCTCCGTTTTGCATGCCAAACGGATAAGCAAGCCTGCAGATTTTTCTCAACAAACCAGAGGCGGCGCCGGGTGGGAGGCCAAGGCTGCGCATCACCCTAATCCCTCTCTATATAAAGGCCCATGCGTCTCTGGTTCAGGGGGCCTGCTTTTTTCCTCGACCGGAGCAGCCGGGCCAGGAAGGAGGGGGCGAGTCGCGCCCCAGCCGATCGCCATGCCGACGCCGTGCACCTCCTGCTCGCCTTGACGAGCGGAGAAGCCAGGGAGGCCGTCGAGCTCGCCGTCAGCTCGCCATCCATCATCAGGCTTTTCGCTGGAGGAATCTTCCACGGAGGGAAGAGCCACCAGGATGCCGTCGACGGCTCGGCCGCCGGGCAAGGCGCCGCAGAGCAAAGGAAGATCGATCTTGAAGCGGAGCCGACAACCGTGTCTACATCATGTAGATACCGAGTAATACGCCAATGAAACAAGAAGGCAGCCATGGCCGCCTCTCTCTTGAGGTGTAGGTTGATCTTCTATCTTCTATCAGTCTTTCTACACGCCGAGGTGCTGTTCCAGCATGTTGACGGTGGAGACATCAAGCTGATGATGAGAGTCCGGCCGGCGACGACACCCCGCCGCCATCAAGCCCGCGGGCTGCCGTCCGGCGACCACAGCACCGTGGAGATACTGAGGCACAGCCCACCGGCCGCCGCCGACGCTGGAGCGCGGCTCGACGAGGCCGGCATGGTGCCGCCGCCCACGGCGTCGCCTCGAGAGCGCCGTAGCGAGATGCGCCGCTCGACGGCGCCGGCGGGGCTGACGTCAAGCCACCACAAGATGCCATCACGCCAAGGCCGAGGAGCTGCGTGCATGAAGCCGAGAAGTCGATCTGCATCTTGGCGCATGACTACGAGCTCCGTGCAAGTCCAGGCTGCCACAAGTGCAAGACCAGCCACCTCGTGTTGTTGGCAAGAAGCTAAGAAGCTACAGGCCCATGCATGGCGGGGGAAGCTAAGAAGAACAAGCTACATCTACGTATTTGCATCACCAACACAGGGGGCTTTTCTTCTTTTTCGCCAGGAGGGCAGCCATGCGAAGGAGCGGGGGGTCGAGGCGTGCCTCCGGCCGGAGATGCCGACGCCGTGGCCGCGCACCTCCTGTTCGCCTTGACGAGCGGAGAAGCCAGGAAGGCGGGCGTGTTCGTTAGATCGCCGCCGGAGTCACACACACGGCGTCCGCACCAGAAGCCAGGATCGCCGGCCGTCGTCGAGTGCGCCGTCCATTATCAGATCGTCAATCGCCATCAAGCTCGCCATCTGGGAGCCATCAAGCTCGCCATCTGGGACTGCCGATGACTTCCAGGGTGGTCAGCGGCCCCCTCGGCCGGAGTTGATCTTCTCCATCGAAATTCCATCGGTGACGCAGAACAAGTCAAGCGCGGCACTGCCCGGTTCGCCGCCAACCTCGACTGACGGCCGCGCGCCGGCGGTATCCTCATCACCCTCACGCACCGGGGTTTGGGATCGGGAGCAGCGGGCGAAGGTGCCACCGGCGAGGCGCCGCCAGCCGATCTCCATTGGAGATGCCGACGCTGTGCACCTCCTGCTCGCCTTAACGAGCGGAGGAAAGGGACCCCGTGCATGGAGGGGCCAGAAGAGGTGGTCGTCCCCTTCGTATCCATCATTTATCATCGCCGCAGGCTGCCGGCGCCCTTCCTCCTCCATCGAGCACCAGGGTGGCGTGCGGCCGGCATCCATCGTCACAAGCCTCTGTGCTAGGCCGGCGGCGCCCTCCTGCGCGTCATCCACTTGGAGGCCAGGCCGGTGGCGCCCTCATGTGTCGATCGTCCACTGCAAGTCCACTTCGGCTCTGCGCGAGCGCGCAGACACGAGACGCCCTACGAGTTAAACATGGCTTGCCGACTCTACATCGACAGCCACCTCAGCTCGGCTGCCGGCGGCACCCCTCTACATCGACAACCACCTCAGCTCGGCTGCCGGCGGAGCGGCGCGGCACCCCTCATCATCGACGGCCACATCGGCTCGGCTGCCGGTGAAGCGGCGTCATCGACGTCCACCTTCTCATCATCGACGGCACCATCATGGCTGGCGCTGCACATCCAGCACCGACTCGACGATGACGCTGCCGTGGAGACGCCGAGGCGCGGCGCGGCGAGACTAGCGCTTCACATTCAAGCCTAGCATCCATCGACGACGACCACACCGCTGTGGAGACGCCGAGGTGTGACACCAGCACGACCGGCACTTCACATTCAAGCCTAGCATCCATCGACGATGACCACACCGCTGTGGAGACGCCGAGGTGTGACACCAGCACGACCGGCACTTCACGTTCAAGCCCGGCATCGACCGACAACTACGCCGCCACGAAGACGCCGAGGTGCGACACTAGCACGCCCGACGCTTCACGCTCAAGCCCGGCATCGATCCGATGACTACGCCACCACGAAGACGCTGAGGCCGGCGGCATGACCGATGCTGCCCATTCAAACCGGCGCCGACCAGATGACGCCGTTGCCGTGAAGATGCCAGGATGAGAGGCGACGCTGATGGCAGGCTGCCGCACGATGCCGTCACGCGCCGACGACCCGAGGAGCCGCGCCAGCGCGGAGCAGCCGGAGGATCTGCACCTCGGTGCCTGGACGTGCGCTCACATGCGAGATCATGTATAGCACGCACAAGTGCACATGTACGAGAAGCTAGCAATCCACACAAGCATACGTGCGCCTCCACAAGAAGCAACAAGCTAGTGCATCTCCGTGCAGATGCCTTGCCATCTCTTTGAGGATCAGCTAGCGTCTCAACGACCTGACTCAACCACGCATCGTCACCCCACTGCGACCTTGCCAGGCCCACACCGGCGAGGCGGATGATTAAGCTGATGTTCCAGTTGCGCTACACCAACTCCGTCTACGCGACGTCCGACACCGGTGAGCTAGACGGCACGGGCGAGCGGGTGGCGTTGATGCTCCAACCACCACCACCACATATGCTCATGGGTTGGCGACACCCTCTTCGTCAAACAGCTTCTACCTCGACCAAGCTGCTGCGACATCGACTCGGTCCAGCTTCAAGTCTTCTCCACGCACCGACATCCTACTACTACGACTACCACGCCGTTCAAGACCGACGAGGCCGAACGACACGGGCGGGTGCTGCTGATGCTCCAGCTGCACTACACCGGCTCATGGACACCGACGAGGCCATGACGATGCCGACGCCCACATCGACACCACCACCACCATCATGCAAGGAGAACATGAAGCGAAGACCGAAGACGACGACCACAGCAGCTTAATCGGAGGTACTCCGACAAGCTAGTCTTGCGGAGGTAATTAACCTGGAGCTTTCCGAGGCCCCGGGAACCAGAAGACCACTTTTGCCCAAGTTAGATTCACCCAACGGCAGGCTATGGAGCGCGCACATATGTATGGGAACCTGTATTTGTATTTTATAAAAATATGAATAAAACTTGTGTTCCCGTCTCTTGTTTCTTTTGTGTATTTTCTATATACACTGGCACGCCCGCAATTTATTTTCCACCGCGTGTAGAGAAAACCCCTTGGGTATTTTTCTCCCCAAACACCAGAGTTGTAGTTTTTGCACGTTGGACCCTAGATATTTAGTTTAATTACGTTTCAGTCCCTGGTTTTAGCAGAAAGCCCCCTGGAACTTCAGTTTTCTTACAAATAAGCCCCTGAACCTTGTTTTAGGCCTAGTTTACGCGTTTTAGCTCCGTTTTTAGCGTTCTTTATGTCCACGCGATCGTTGTAACGCGTAGAATAGCTTTAGACTAGTTTAGCGTGCTGTTTTTATGTATTGATGTACTGTTTCTTAGTTTTTGTTAGTGTTTGTTTGTATGCTTATTTTCGTGCATTGTTTTGGCCATGTGTTCGTGAGTAGACGTTGATCCATCTGAGGAGCCCCAGTACCAGTACCCGGAGCAGCCGTCTTCTGAGCACTTTGAGCAGCAGCCAGAGCAGTACGAGGAAGGCAAGTATAACATGAACAACCTATCACTTTAAATACATTTTCATACTGCATTTTAATACTGTATGCCTTTAAGGATTTCCTAGCCAGTTTATATCCTTTAAATATATCCTTGGGTTGCATTTTGATTAGTTGTGCTAGGTTGCTGCGCTATAACACACTCTGGTCCTTTTTAATTAAATTGATTAATGGTTTACTTGAACTTAATTCTGAGAGTGGCCCTCTGTGTGGATGAGTGGCTCACGTCTCGTTAAAATTGGCTTTTGTTAGAAACATGGTTTAGGGGGCCAGCACGGTGCTTAGTGCTTGGTTGGCCACTCTCCATAAGGACCGGTTCATAGAGCGACAACCTGGGACAACAGCGCTACCACAAGGCTAGAATGGGATAGACTTGGCATAATAATTAGATCTTTTTGGTTTGGAGTAACTTACCTGCGGGGCAAGAGTAGTAAGCTTCAATGGTCCCTGCTCCTCCGGCTTGGTCTGTGCTTGGATTGCGCTCCTATGCTTGTACCCCCGGAGGTGGGCCCCATCGTCGCCGACCTAACTCTCGCGGTTACGCCTTACCAACGAGATTCTTTTTAAAGGCCTCGTAGTGAGTCGCTAGTCATCTCACCTAAGGAAGTGTGATGAACAACTGGCGTAGCTCACGACTTGTGGGTAAAGATGTGCAACCTCTGCAGAGTGTAAAACTGGTATACTAGCCGTGCTCACGGTTATGAGCGGCCCAGATCCTCCTTTTGATTAGTGAAGTTATCTCCTTCCGACGAGGGAGGTGCTTCTCGGGGTTACCTTGGTGGCTTGGTTTTGGTATGGTTCTCAGTAGTTTCATAATTAATTCTGATTAATTACTATGTAACCGGGTTAATGGTAATTCATCAACTCATAGTAAATAGCTTTAATAAAATTTTGCCAACACTTAAAAGCTAATGCAGTTGAGTCAGCCAGCCTAGAGCCTCATAGTTTGTGTTATACTTGTTGAGTACAAGTTGTGTACTCACTCTTGCCTCTTCTCTACTTTTTCCTCTTGGCTACGCTACTGCTGCTCAGTTCCTGCCGACACGAGGGAGTTCGTCCAGCGCTACCAGGACTACGAGGACTTCTAGGTGCTTCGTCTCCCAGTCGACGTCCCTGTGGCGCCCTGCTTCAGCTTCGGAGAGCTTTTTCGTATTTTGTACTTCGCTTCCGCTGTATCAGACATTTTTGTCATTAATGTAATAAATAACATTCGTACTTTGCTTTATTATGTCTTTTTACGTGATATGTGCTAGGATATACTGTTCATTCTGTTGTATATACGTGTGACTTGATCCTGGCACGTATATGATTGCTCGGTTTATGTTCTTTTATAAACCGGGTGTTACAGAGTGGTATCAGAGCCATATCGACTGTAGGACGAAGCCTAGATAGAACTGGTCGAGTTTTAGGACTTCTTCTCACCAATCTTTGTCTGCTGAAACTATTTTACTATTATACCCCTTGACTTCTTTGACTTTTTACCCTTCTTGCCTTGATTTCTCTCTCTGAAGAATAGTTTCGTAGATTTTGGCCTGAATCAGTCATCTGACCACCATGAGCATAGCTAGGTGACCTTTTTATAATAACACGATAGCACGTTCTGCGACACGTTGTGTTAGTCGAGTCTATTGCTAAACTCGGCTAAGTCGTGAAAATTGTTTGCTTGTTATTATGCTACATGGTTGATTTGGATTTTTGACTGATTGCATAGCTTAGTAGTTTAAATTTGTTTAAAGAAAATCACTCTGATGTTAAAGTTAACTAATTAATAAAATGAGTTAGATCGTTGGGGGGTAAAACAGTCAACTCTATCCTGTCTACTTTATCATGGCTGAATCTTTTTCTGCAAAGAGTTATCATATCCATCTGAATTTATTCCTGCAATATCCTTACTCGTGAAATCTTTTGTTCAAATCAGATGGTGAACACCAGGAGCACCGGTTCCGGTTCTGGCCAGCAGCAGGGTCAGAACAACCAGGGTACTGGGATCCCGATGCTGCCACCTTTGACTCCGGAGCAGTACTTCCAGCTCCAGATGCAGATGATGGCTACCCTGAACAACACTGTTCAGGCTCTTCAGCACGCTCACACTCAGCCTCCGCCTCCTCCACCGCCGCAGCCTCGCGACAGGCGTGCTGAGTTCCTGAGGGGTCACCCGCCGACGTTCTCTCACACGTCCGACCCTCTTCAGGCCGACGACTGGCTCCGTGCAGTGGAGCGTCAGCTGGACATCGCCCAGTGCGATGATCGTGAGCGCGTCTTGTACGCAGCAGGACAGCTGCGAGGGGCAGCTTTGGACTGGTGGGAGTCCCACCCAGTTCACGACCGTGAGGCTCTCACCTGGCTCCAGTTCAGGGAGCGTTTCCGTAGCCACAACGTCCCCGCGGGCGTTATGAAGATGAAGCAGAAGGAGTTCCTTGCACTGAAGCAGGTAATCTTAAGTATAATCATTCAGCGTTTTCTTTTGAGCTAATGCCCCCTTGTTCTATCCTTATGAATCATGAGTTAATCTTCCGATATCTATCTGTCTTTGTGAATTCAGGGGACTATGTCGGTCACGGAGTATCGTGATCGCTTTCTTCAGCTGGCTCGCTACGCCCCTGCCGAGGTTGCGGATGACCGCAAGAAGCAGGAGCACTTCATGGAGGGCCTTGAGGACTACCTCCAGTACGCGCTGCTCAACCTCCGCTTCGACGACTTCAACCATCTGGTTGACAGCGCGCTCAACACTGAGCGCAAGCACTTGGAGATGGAGGACAAGAAGAGGAAGGTTGTCCCCGTTGCTTCCGGCAGCAACACTCGTCCACGACTCCAGCCGCCTCAGCCGTACCAGCAGCAGTACCGGCCTCCTCAGCAGTACTAGCAGAGGCCACCACAGTAGTACCCGCCTCGACAGCAGCAGGCAGGTCAGGGCCAGAGGTTACCGGCACCTCCGGCTCGTACTGCTCCACCAGCTCCACCGGCACCGCAGGCTCCACGTCCGGCAGCTCCTACCGGACAGCAGGCTCAGGGACCTCCTCGCACCTGCTTTCACTGCGGCCAGCCGGGGCACTACGCCAACGCTTGCCCCCGGAAGGCGCAGGCGGGACAGCAGGGGCGCCCAGCTCAGCCCAGGGCGCCAGCACAGGGCAGGGTGAACCACGTGACGGCCGAGTCAGCGGCCGAGGCTCCCAACGTGGTTATTGGTACGTTCATGGTTAATTCATATCCAGCTACAGTGCTTTTTGATACTGGTGCTACGCATTCCTTCATTACTCAGTCTTTTGTCGAGCATCATGGTATTCATACTAGCACATTAAAGAGGTGCCTGTTAGTATCTTCACCGGGAGGACAGTTGAGGTCTCACACTTACTGCTCAAGAGTCAGTGTTTCTTTGAGGGGAGTAGAGTTCTGCACTGATCTGATGGTGCTAGACACCAAGGGCATTGATGTCATTCTGGGAATGGAGACTCTGGCCAAATGGGGAGTTCGGATAGATTGTGCTCAGAGGACAGTCTTATTATCAGCTTCCAGTGGCCAAGAGGTTGTTATCAGTGCAGTAGAGCCTTCTGGATTTCTTCATCAGATGGAGGCTAGACCCACGGACGGTATTCGCGTGGTGTCTGAATTCCCGGATGTCTTTCCGGATGATCTGCCAGGTATGCCGCCTGAATGCGCAATTGAGTTTTGTATTGATCTCTTGCCTGGCACAGCTCCTATTGCAAAGCGGCCCTACCGTATGGCACCTATAGAGCATGAAGAAGTTAAGAAGACTATTGATGAGTTGCTAGCCAAGGGCTATATCCGTCGCAGCTTCTCTCCTTGGGCTTTTCCATTATTGCTGGTAGATAAGAAGGATGGCTCGAAGAGGATGTGTGTCGATTATCGGGAGCTGAATGCTGTCACTATCAAGAACAAGCATCCACTGCCCCGTATTGAGGATCTCTTTGATCTGCTTCGAGGTGCTCGTATATTCTCGAAGATTGATCTTCGTTCGTGTTATTTTCAGCTGAGGATCCGTCCTGGGGATATTCCGAAGACGGCATTCACCTGCAAGTACGGGCTATATGAGTATACAGTCATGTCCTTCGGCTTGACTAATGCCCCGGCTTTCTTCATGCATCTGATGAACATGGTTTTCATGGACTATCTGGATGTCTTCGTGGTGATTTTCATTGATGATATTCTGATCTTCTCCAAGACAGAAGAAGAGCATGAGGAGCATCTGAGACTCGTATTGCAGAGATTGAGAGAGCATCAGTTGTATGCCAAGTTCAGCAAGTGCGAGTTCTGGATTGACGAGGTTCCATTCCTCGGTCATGTTATCTCTCAGGGAGGCATTGCTGTTGATCCGAGTAAGGTGAAGGATGTGCTCGAGTGGGAGACACCGCAGACAGTGAAGGTAGTCAGGTCTTTCTTGGGCTTAGCTGGATATTATCGGAGGTTCATTGAGAATTTCTCCAAGATCGCGAAGCCTTTGACTTCTTTGCTAGAGAAGAATGTGGCTTTTGTATGGACTGATGAGCGTCAGATGGCCTTTGATGAGCTGAAGAAAAGGTTGACTACGGCGCCAGTCCTGACTCTGCCAGACCAGACGAAGAGGTTCACGGTATATTGTGATGCTTCAAAGGATGGTCTTGGGTGTGTTCTGATGCAGGAGGGCAGAGTGATAGCTTATGCTTCACGGCAGTTACGTCGGCATGAGCTGAATTATCCTACTCATGATCTTGAGTTAGCCGCAGTTGTGCATGCTCTGAAGATTTGGAGGCATTACTTGTATGGGCAGCGGTGTGATATCTACACTGATCACAAGAGCCTCAAGTACATTTTCACGCAGAATGAGCTGAACATGCGGCAGAGGAGATGGCTAGAATTGGTTAAGGATTATGATCTGGAGATTCACTATCATCCGGGCAAGGCCAATGTTGTAGCAGATGCTCTGAGCAGAAGAAGTTATGTCAACATAGCCGTGGCTTTCCAGATGCCTCTAGAGTTATGCGAGGAGTTCGAGCAGTTGAGTCTGGGCTTCTTGCATCATACTTCGAGTGCAGCATTCGAGGCAGTACCGACTCTAGAGTCAGAGATCAGGCAGCATCAGAAAGATGATGAGAAGCTGCAGGAGATTCGTGAGTTGCTCAGAAAGGGCAAGGCTCCTCATTTCAGAGAGGATGATCAGGGTACCTTGTGGTACAAGAACCGGATCTGTGTGCCAGATGTGAAGGATCTTCGGAAGTTGATTCTGAGTGAGGCCCATGATACAGCATACTCTATTCATCCGGGCAGCACGAAGATGTATTATGATCTGAAGGAACGTTTCTGGTGGTATGGGATGAAGCGTTCAGTGGCAGAGTACGTGGCTATTTGTGACACCTGTCAGCGTGTCAAGGCTGAGCATCAGAGGCCAGCAGGTCTATTGCAGCCTTTGAAGATTCCAGAGTGGAAATGGGAGGAAATCACTATGGACTTCATTGTTGGATTGCCTCGTACTCAGAAAGGGTACAACTCCATTTGGGTAGTAGTGGATCGTCTGACGAAAGTTGCTCACTTCATTCCGGTGAACACTACTTACTCCGGTGCTAGACTTGCAGAGTTGTACATCTCTCGGATTGTCTGCTTACATGGTGTGCCCAAAAAGATCATATCTGACAGAGGGTCTCAGTTCACTTCTCGGTTCTGGGAGCAGCTCCATGACTCGTTGGATACGAAGCTGCGTTTCAGTACGGCTTATCACCCTCAGACAGATGGGCAGACAGAGAGGACCAACCAAGTGTTGGAGGATATGCTGAGAGCTTGTGCTATTCAGTATGGTACTAGTTGGGATAAGTGCCTGTCTTATGCTGAGTTTTCATATAACAACAGCTATCAGGCCAGTCTGAAGAAGTCACCCTTCGAGGCATTGTATGGCAGAAAGTGCAGGAC
Organism: Panicum virgatum; assembly: GCF_016808335.1. Classification (NCBI taxonomy): domain Eukaryota; kingdom Viridiplantae; phylum Streptophyta; class Magnoliopsida; order Poales; family Poaceae; genus Panicum; species Panicum virgatum. The sequence continues at coordinate 47,077,011 of NC_053150.1, read as the reverse complement.
TCCTCTCTATTGGGATCAGATTGGTGAAAAGCAGCTCTTCGGTCCTGAGATCATAGATGATGCAGAGCAGATGGTTCAGGCTGTGCGAGAAAATCTGAGGATTGCACAGAGCAGACAGAAGAGCTATGCTGACGGCAAACGGAGAGACCTGACTTTCAGTGTTGGTGATTATGTGTATCTGAAGGTGTCTCCGATGAGAGGAATCCGCAGATTTAATGTCAAAGGGAAGTTAGCACCTCATTATGTGGGGCCATTCAAGGTGCTAGAGCGGAAAGGCGAAGTTGCTTATCGCCTGGAGTTACCTCTCAGTCTCTCAGGAGTTCATGATGTCTTCCATATATCTCAGCTGAAGAGGTGTTTGCGAGTACCCGAGGAGCAGGCACCTCTGGATGGGGTCGATGTTCAGGAAGATCTGACTTATACTGAGCATCCGGTGAAGATTCTGGAGACGTCAGAGAGGGTTACTCGGAACAAGCGCATCAAGATGTGCAGAGTTCAGTGGAGTCATCACAGTGAAGCTGAGGCTACTTGGGAGCGAGAAGATGAGTTGAAGAAGACATATCCAGATCTCTTTGCTAGCCAGCCCAGCTAAATCTCGGGGACGAGATTTCTTTAAGGGGGTAGGGTCTGTAACACCCTAATTTAAATTCCAGCATTTATTAATAAATTTAATTGGCTTTATTTAATTTTCTAAGGTTTAATGTGTTAGTTTTGCATTTAATCTAAATTTTGTCCCTTAAGTAATTAAAATTTGTTTAGGTTTAATTTTTGTGTTGCATTCATGCTGGTGCATGTTTTATATTTGAGTGTGGTTTGAATCCAAATTTGTATTTGAATTCAAACTTTGTTTGAATTAGAAATAGAAAAGAGAACCAGATAAATAGAAACCCAAAACCTCAGTCCAGCCCAATCCCGAAACCAGCCCAGCCCTTTCCTCCTTTTCCTCTCCCGCGCTCACGGCCCGTTCACCTCTCTCCGCGCTGGCCAGCCCGCCTAGCGCGCTCGGCCCACCGCCTCACGCTCGGCCCGTGGCGCGCCGAAGCCCAGCGGTGCCACTTCCCCGGCCCAAAACCCCGCAGACCCCGCGTCACCAGCCTGCACGCTGACTGACAGGCGGCCCGAGCGCCCGCGCAGTGCTCCCCTCCGCCCGCGCGTCGCCCGCGCTCGCCGACAGCCATGGCCCACCTGGCGGTCCCGTCCCCCTCCTCCCTTCCTTCCTCGCGCAGCGACCGCACCGATCTTCGCCGGGAATCTCGCTGCGGTTCCCCTGGGCACGCACGCCCAGATCACCGCCCGGCCTATAATTGGCCCCAGCGGATCCCCCTGCACCCTATCTCCACGCCCTAGCCGCCCCAAACCCTAGCGTGCCGCGCCCCACCTCGCTCCGCCGCACCGTGCCACTGCGCCGCCGTGGAGACGCCGTCCTGTTGCACCCCATACCACCACCAACCTTGCAAGAGCTCCACCAAGGCCCAGTGACGCTCCCTGAGGCCTCCGCTCCGAGGTTGCGCCACGCCCACGCCGGAATTTTGCTCGGACCTTGCCGTCGCAGGTAAGATCGATTTGGAGAAATTCGCGCCGCCGGCGACTTCGTTTGCGTCACTGACACCTAGACCATCATCACAGCGCCACCACGCATCGAGACCTGCAGCTCCGACGCCCGGAGGATCTCCGCAGCGCGCTGTCCGCGGCCACCACGCCATCGCCGCCGCCGGAGTTCGTCGCCGACCGCCTGCGCTACAGCCCCGGCCGCCTCGACCCCCCCGGTGAGCTGCGCCCCGACCCCCTCTTGCTTCTGCGCTAGTTCCCGTAGCCAAGGTGCACCGTAGGGGCCGGAACGCGCCAGCACCGGCGAGCCCTGCGCCGCCGAGCCGCCATCCCCGACGAGCGTCACGCTCGGAGCCCCGAACCACCTCCCCATCGCCACCAGTGCTTTACGCATGCCGCGTAGATGCCTCCCGACCCAGACCCCGTTCGAATCCGCCCCGGGAAGACCGAGTTCGGTCTTCTCCGGCACAGCGCCGCCGCGGGAGCAGAGCTCCGGCGACCCAGCGCCGCCGCCCGCGCCCCCCACCGCCCGTGGCCGCCCGATCCTGAATCAACGGCCAAGATTAGATCCCGAGCCGATCTGTTCTAAGCCACCCGATCCGGATCCAAGCGCCCAGATCTAAACGTACCGGTTCGGCCTGCCAGTTTTGCTAAAGAGTCCCTGAAGTTCCTGGGATTCAAGCCGCAGTCTGTGATAGTTGAAAAGTATTTCCAAATAGGTCCTGTTTTTAACGCTTAAGCCCCTGGCCTTCTTAGAAATCGAACCCGCGGTCCAGAGTTGTAGTTTTTGCACGTTGGACCCTAGATCTTTAGTTTAATTACGTTTCAGTCCCTGGTTTTAGCAGAAAGCCCCCTGGAACTTCAGTTTTCTTACAAATAAGCCCCTGAACCTTGTTTTAGGCCTAGTTTACGCGTTTTAGCTCCGTTTTTAGCGTTCTTTATGTCCACGCGATCATTGTAACGCGTAGAATAGCTTTAGACTAGTTTAGCGTGCTATTTTTATGTATTGATGTACTGTTTCTTAGTTTTTGTTAGTGTTTGTTTGTATGCTTATTTTCGTGCATTGTTTTGGCCATGTGTTCGTGAGTAGACGTTGATCCATCTGAGGAGCCCCAGTACCAGTACCCGGAGCAGCCGTCTTCCGAGCACTTTGAGCAGTAGCCAGAGCAGTACGAGGAAGGCAAGTATAACATGAACAACCTATCACTTTAAATACATTTTCATACTGCATTTTAATACTGTATGCCTTTAAGGATTTCCTAGCCAGTTTATATCCTTTAAATATATCCTTGGGTTGCATTTTGATTAGTTGTGCTAGGTTGCTGCGCTATAACACACTCTGGTCCTTTTTAATTAAATTGATTAATGGTTTACTTGAACTTAATTCTGAGAGTGGCCCTCTGTGTGGATGAGTGGCTCACGTCTCGTTAAAATTGGCTTTTGTTAGAAACATGGTTTAGGGGGCCAGCACGGTGCTTAGTGCTTGGTTGGCCACTCTCCATAAGGACCGGTTCATAGAGCGACAACCTGGGACAACAGCGCTACCACAAGGCTAGAATGGGATAGACTTGGCGTAATAATTAGATCTTTTTGGTTTGGAGTAACTTACCTGCGGGGCAAGAGTAGTAAGCTTCAATGGTCCCTGCTCCTCCGGCTTGGTCTGTGCTTGGATTGCGCTCCTGTGCTTGTACCCCCGGAGGTGGGCCCCATCGTCGCCGACCTAACTCTCGCGGTTACGCCTTACCAACGAGATTCTTTTTAAAGGCCTCGTAGTGAGTCGCTAGTCATCTCACCTAAGGAAGTGTGATGAACAACTGGCGTAGCTCACGACTTGTGGGTAAAGATGTGCAACCTCTGCAGAGTGTAAAACTGGTATACTAGCCGTGCTCACGGTTATGAGCGGCCCAGATCCTCCTTTTGATTAGTGAAGTTATCTCCTTCCGACGAGGGAGGTGCTTCTCGGGGTTACCTTGGTGGCTTGGTTTTGGTATGGTTCTCAGTAGTTTCATAATTAATTCTGATTAATTACTATGTAACCGGGTTAATGGTAATTCATCAACTCATAGTAAATAGCTTTAATAAAATTTTGCCAACACTTAAAAGCTAATGCAGTTGAGTCAGCCAGCCTAGAGCCTCATAGTTTGTGTTATACTTGTTGAGTACAAGTTGTGTACTCACTCTTGCCTCTTCTCTACTTTTTCCTCTTGGCTACGCTACTGCTGCTCAGTTCCTGCCGACACGAGGGAGTTCGTCCAGCGCTACCAGGACTACGAGGACTTCTAGGTGCTTCGTCTCCCAGTCGACGTCCCTGTGGCGCCCTGCTTCAGCTTCGGAGAGCTTTTTCGTATTTTGTACTTCGCTTCCGCTGTATCAGACATTTTTGTCATTAATGTAATAAATAACATTCGTACTTCGCTTTATTATGTCTTTTTACGTGATATGTGCTATGATATACTGTTCATTCTGTTGTATATACGTGTGACTTGATCCTGGCACATATATGATTGCTCGGTTTATGTTCTTTTATAAACCGGGTGTTACACAAACATTCCATATCCATAATCCAATTCCTCTCCGCCCGGTCTCCATTTTTGTTTCCACACAGATTCATTCTCAAACCACTTTTCCATAAGTAACAAAAACCTATAGCTCGCGAGTGACAGCAATCACTCGACTTCTACCGGATCCTAGTTAAGCATGGCAACACTAACGACACCTGTATACTAGTATAGACTCATAGGTACCTAGGGAGAAACATGCATACTAGGGTTCCATACAACTCCTAAAACGTAAATGCACAAATAATTAAATAAACATTGAATACTCAAATTAGGGGTTATGCTCCGGGGCTTGCCTGGGATTAACACTGAATTAGTTAGTGTTGGTTAGATGATATTCGCTTGGCGGACATTTTCCTTTGGGTAATGCACATCGGGTCCATCCATCCATCTTCTGGGTGCGTCCACCGTTACACCATCTTCTGGCTCGGCTGCTGCTTCGGCTTGCGGTGTCTACACGTATGAAAGGATGCCATGCTAGAGTCAGAACCACAGCAGTGCATGGATGCTCATGATGCAACGCATTTCGATATAAAGCAATTGAAAGAACCGACAGAGCTGACATGCATCGACTGAGTAACCACTACAAAGAAAGTAACAACTAACGATTTGAGTCCTTAGGTGCGGTTCCGAAATTCAACTCATTTTAGCCTGAAGTGTTTCCTTCAAAACAACAGCTACTAAACTACTAAACTTGCTTAGGGTAGCATGAATTAAGCCAGAGGCTTGCTTTGCTAAAGTTACACATGCATGAAACAATAATTAACTAACAACATTTATTAAAGAAAAGAGCATAGCTAGGGCAAAATAAAAGCAACAACCTAACTTTCATACATGCCCTAGCAACAAAAATTTACCAACTTAACGTGATAACAATAAAGCATGCCACAGAAATTTTCCAACATTTATTGCTGCTAACAAAGCATTAAAACAACCCTAGCAAGGCAAACGAAACATAATTAGATCTTCACAAAAGTGCACAAAACCAGCACCTGAAATTTTTACAGTGGATTACACATGCAAGGAGTAAGCCACTGCAAATTTTTCATAATTTTTAGAGTAACAGAATAACCGGCAACAATTAAACTATCTTAAACACACCCCGAATTTTTAGCAGGGGTAAAATTGACCATTCACATGCACAAGTATTTTTCTTCTAAATATCTTGATTTTAGAAATCTAACATAATTTGTTTGACATTTTTCACATTTTTCTGTGATTTATCAATCAATTATGAAATAACAGCCGAAATAAACCAAAAAGAATAAAACCACCTGACCCGCGGGCCCCACACGTCAGCGAAATAAAGAGAGAGGGGGCTCTGCTTTGCCTGCCTGCCCCGGCCACGCACGGCGCCGGTGGCGCAGCGTGCCTGCGCGAGCACGCCGGCCAAGGGGCCTGCCGGCCAGCAGGACAGCGCGGCGGGGCGGCGTGCGGCACGCGCGCAGGGAGGCCGGCACGCCCGCAACCCGTGCACGGGGCACCCCGGGGTGGTGCTAGGCGGCGGCGGCGGTGGTGCTCGGCGTTCCAGCCGGCTCGGCGCAAGGCGGCGGGGAGGCGGGGCAAGCCGGCGGCCAGGGGACCTAGGAGACCCCGGGGCGCGCGGCGGCACAGCTGGCACCCGGGCGGAGGCGGCCCACGACGGGCACAGCGGCGGCGCCATGGCGTTCATGGCGGCGCGGCAGTGGTCCAACGCCGGCAATGCGGGATTCGAGCGTGGATAGGGTTGGGAAGGAAGAGGGGGTCGCATCCGAGCTCACCGCGGGTTCGATTTGGTCGGAGAGTGGCCGGAGGAGTGGAATCGACGGAGAGGGGTGGAGCTCGACATGGTTGTCAATGGTGGTCGCGGCGGAGACACCTGATTCGACCGGTGTGGGGCTTGACCGAGCTCGTGGAGGCACGGAGGAGCTTCGGGGCGAGGTCGTGCGGCTTGGGGCGCGGAGAATCGAGCGGGATGGCGAGGATGGTCGGCATGGCGGCCGGCGATGGCTTTGCTCGAGCTCGGCTCAACCCGTGTGCGTGAGGAAGGAGAAGGGGAGGGGAAAACGGACACGGCTCCGTGGGGATAAGGACGGCGCGCGAGTGTGACGGGCGAGGTTCGCCGACGACCGACACGTGGCGTCGCCGGCGACGACGCGGGGTCGCGGCATGGGCACGCGTACGGCTTCACTGGAGATCACAGTAACCAAGTTGAATTCGTTTGAACTGATTTTGATCAAAGTTTGACCGCCAAAAACTCCAAATTTCATATTGAAACCCGAAATTTGGCCAAAATAGAAGTTGTAGAGGACAAGATGATCTACAACTTTGTTTTTGGGCCCAACTTGATTTGAAGCTCGGATCAAAGAGAAAAATGCGATCGAACACTGCTAATCAAGGTTTACAGCGCGAACTCGATTAACGCTAACAATGAGCTTAAGACCATAATCAACAGTTTAAGCACATGATTAGCATTGCGATTAACACTGGGGTGTTACAGCCTTCCCCCTTAAAGGAATCTCGTCCCGAGATTCATACGCGTAAGTGACCGATAAGGAGGGAAGATGTTCGTTAACCAAGGATATTAGCACTATCCAAAAATTACCTTCCCCAACCGACTTACCTTCGGAATCTTTCTTGGGGGTAGCGCATTCAGCATGAACCATCTCTATCGCATTGCTTATTTGACCTCTGACCTTGTGTAGGTGGTTCGTACTGTGCAGCTAACATCCGAAGTAGATGGCTTGAGTCGCCTCCCGACATACGAACATCGGGTAGTATCCTTGTCCAGTTCAGATTATTAGAGGTGCTAACTGAATTCGGTGGATCTTTCCAAGTAGATGAACGACAGTCCCGGATAAAATGGCCGTATTCGCCACACTTGAAACAAGGTTGACACCCGGTGCAACGACATTTCTTCTTTGACCTCATTGAACTCCGAACAGGTGAACGAGTTCTTGCTCTTATAGCTGGGTCGACATCAGTAGTACTCCTAACTTGCCTTCTCCCACATGGAGAGAATTCTGTGCATGTAATTTCCCATCCACTCAAGTCTATGCTGCCTGCGCCGAGCTTGGGAGTCCGACAATCTACCTGGTGATCTTTAAGTCCCATCGGAAGTCGCGATGGTGGCATTAAGAAGTCCGAGTAAACATTCTGTGTCTCCTCTTGCTTCCAATTTACTTCCAGTCTGGGTTTAGCATATTCTTCGGGTACTTCACTGTGAGCACTTGTCTTTTTGTTGGAGCTGCTTCGTAGACAGGGGCAGTCGTACATCTTGCAACAGTGGCAAGGCTCAAATTGTCTCATCGGTGCTTCGGTTATCATGACGTCGGAGGTAGAAGGTTGATGTGCCCCTGACCAGGGTCCTTCCTACTACTTCCCGCTGCATACTCCATTATTCACCTAAGAAACAGAATAAAGTGGAGACATCTTTAGCAGTAGGACAACTTCTATTTCAAGAGGACCCACACAAACCTCATACACACAAATAGCTATACACAGCATTGCATACACGAGTTTCTAGCCCAAAATAAGCAAGGTGGTTTAGGGAACTCAAGATTACACATGCAGTCCAAAACCAGAATTTCCTACTAAGGTGAAAGGAACTTCCTCTTTGCATGCAGCTAGGGACGCCTCCTGATGACGATGATGCCTTTAAGCAAACACCCAAACTTGATTCTTGCACGGCTCTTCAACGATATTGGATAGGTAAGCCATTTAAGATTTTCAGATCCAAAAAGAGAATGTCAGAAGGAACGAGGAACGACAATGATGCAAGGTGGCCATTTCTCACAATACTGAGATCACCACTTGAAGAAAACGGATGTCGGTGAGATTCAGCACAAGGTTTGTGAGAACAAGTGAGGATAACACAAAGGATGGTTTAGGAGAAGATTTTTAGAACATCCTTGCTCAGGATTTTATTATCGGATTGAGTTGCAGGATGCTAGTGGCAAAACATGCTTATGTATGCCAATGCCATCAAGGGGTAATGGCAAAATCTTCCAACTCCAAGTGCAAATGCTCGAAACCATGATAACGATGCACCCATGAAATGTATGATTGCAATGGTGGTGCAATGCAACAATGGGATGTTCCATGCACAAATGAAATGGTGCATGTGATATGATGCAATTGCCATGATGCATAAACCATGATGCAAGGATGGAAATGCTCTTTATTGTATGCACATAAAGAGATGTATAGAGCATGATGCATACACATATGAGTTGATGATGCACACATGCAACACGCACCTTATGACCATTCCCTCGCGACTAACCTCGCGTTAATCCTATATCCTTGAGTAAGGATTAGAAGTTAAGACACTAGTAAGGGTTGCACAAGAAGGGATTGAGGTGAGTTATGTCACATATACCGAGACACCAGCGCGCTCCTAGTGGCTCAATCATGTGGCTGCAGCACACATGAGGTCCTAGGTTCCGTCGCGGCATCAGGGTCATGCAACTAAACACCACCACAAGAGAAATCAAGAGTAGCAACCCAACAGGCCTGAAGCAAGATAGGTTAGAGGAAACCCAAGACAACCCACGATGTTACACTCGAACGCATTCTCATTAGTCAATCTATGGATTCTCGACGATGATGCAACACCATGCACTGACCAATGACGTGATGCATGATTGTTGCAATGACTATATTCAAAAAGTTATTTTGTCATGAACCTTTTTAATTTATCCAAAACTACTGAGCAAGAATGGAATGTACAAGGTTCTGGTGTTAGAATCAAAATAGCCAACAATATAGGTAGAGCATAAGGTTGTAACTAGGTATATGAATGGAATTGATAGAGCAACTATTCATCATCTCAACATGGAAAAACTACACATGCTTACTACACATATTAAAAAGAAAGTAAATATTTTTGAGGTTTTCTAAGCTTTGCAAATTTTTATCTGATTTTAGTTATGCAAATTTTTATGGATTTTCTAGATTTTGCAATTTTTTATTTATTTCATGCAAGGTTACGAAAAGCGGTAAAGATAAGATTTGATACAAGTTACCTCTCATGGGGGTCCTCCTCCAAGCTAGTTTCAGACTCACTGCTGTTGGTTGGGATTAAACCCAGCCCAACTGTAGTATGCCCTCCACTCCTCCTGAAGCTGCAACTATCGCTGCTCCATGTTGTGGATCCTTTCGCCTGTGTGTCACTGCCAATCCTGGGTGGACTGGATGTGCTGGCCTAGCGACTCGTCGATGTTGTTGGTGCGGACGTTCAGCTCGCCCAGCTGCTAAGTAAGAGAGCTAAACCCTCTGGACAAAGATGAACATCGAGTGGTAGGTGGAATCTCGCTGGAGCTGGAACTGGTGGACCGGCACCCTGGGGCCTGCCGTGCCCACTCACTGGAGCTGACACTCTGCCACAACAAACCACCAGCCTCATGTTGATGTGAAGGCTGTGGTTGTGGCTGCTGCATCTCTTCCCTTCTGGCCCTGCTTCTCGTAGTCCTGCTAGGTAAACCAGAAACACTATGCCGACGGGCTTCCTTTTGTGGAACAAGAGGCATGGTTAGCGAATGGCAGTTATACAAATGATACCCCGCATTTGACAACGGAATTTCATTTGAATAACCTAAGGAAAAAAACCAAAGAATCATTCGAGCCTTTCTTAAGTGTGTGGCCTTGAACCAAATAAGATTCATCGATCAAGACACGGTCATTCTCAATGAAAGGAACGAGATTCCCCTCTAAGATGCCCATGTTCAATACGATGCATGTAACCAAACAAGTGCACTCAATAGGAACTGTCATCCTGAAATTTGAAAGCCATTGCTTAACCATTGCTTTTGCGGGGGAGACTCTGATCTTGTTGACCATGGCATATAATATCATCAACTCATCGTTCCGCACTGGTCGTGTATCATCTCTTGGAAAGAGAGTGATGGCCACCCACTTGCGCATTAAATGAAGAGTCGGATTCTGAATATCATTGCACCGAGGTGCAAACTTGCCATGAGCAACTTTACCCGAAATCAAACCCCAAAACTCATGCCGATCAAAACGGCGGCAAAATTTTTCAAGGGAAACTGGCAAACGGTCGCTAAAAACAAAGAGGTGGTTGAAATCTCACCAAGCATAGTAGTATTCGTTCATAAAGAATTGGAAACAAACACCCTTAGCTTCCTCCCGCAACGTGCAAAGAAACTGGATGGTGAGGAGACAAGAAACATTCTTCTCCACAGGCGCAAATCCATCCTGTCAGCATAATGAGGACGGGGGTCCCCATAACCCCGGACTTATGTGCGATTAAGGAGAATGGGGCCCGCTGGTGACATGTAGAGATCCGCTGAGAAAGGCCTACATCTTGCTACAACTTCTTTCTTGTTGTTCATGCCACAGAGGTACTATAGGTGTTTGGATTATGATTTCTGTATATTACATCTAACTTTCTAAATATGTAATGTTACAACATGCTTTGTCTATGCAGGTTGAAATGATCAATGGCTGAATTCTTATCTTGCATAATCGATTATGAAGCAATACATGTCAAGGATACTAGATATTTATATATGCATTTCTCCTTTCTAATTGTACAAACTTGTACTTTTCATTATTATGTGTATTAGTTCTCTAGAATCATATCATTATGTACACATATTGTTATATGATGTGAACCAATACTACTTTTGCTTCCTTCCAACACCAAATAATGTTTCCCTTGATTATCAAAATTGGTGTTTGTGTGATTGCACATTGTGTCTTATTTATTACTATTAATCTCATGAAAACATTATACATAATATGCAATAGTATAATAAATATTGATTTGAAGCTTAGAGTGTGTTACAATAGATAAATCATGTGTTTCAAACCATGTATTCCAATTTTCCGAAATGTGTTCATATAACAATATAGAAGTGTTACGAGAGTTAAAAATGTATGTTACAGAAAAAATCATTGTAACACATTACAAGTGTTCCATTAGACAAATAATTGTGTTACAAGGTAGTAACATTTTCTGAAATGTACAATATCTTTTGTTCCAATAGATTATCTTATAGTAACATTGGATATAGTGACACCAACAATATGTGTTACAATAAGACTTAGTAACACATTTATTGAGCTATGGTGACAAAAGTCGGTGTTACTGAAACCTTGTTCTGTAGTAGTGTGTTCGTATTTGATGCGCTACTTACCTAGAATAGAATAGAAATTAGATTGTATGTGTTTAAATTTCTAATAGCGATCTAATCTAGTTGTCGATTTCTTTTTTAGTGCTATTGATCTATTTCTCAATTTGATTGTGGTTGATCTCTTTCTCGATTTGTTGGCGTCTCTCTAGATCAGCTATTATTTTCGTGCATCCTCTGGATGCTTTGTTCCATAGTTTTATATGCATGTGACCCATCAGTCACACTAGTCGTGCCTGTTATTTCCCCAAACCCTATCCATTTTTTTTCTTTCGCCTTAGGGTTTTGTTAAGCTATCAGTATGCTTGATTCATGAATTTGATGGTTTGCTGTGATGAACTTTCCCAAAATCCTCTCTTATAGGGCTGGGATGAACTTTCTAGAAATCAAGCACATATGCAACCTGGAGCTTAAAATGGAAAATATCTAGATTAAAGATTTGACAATTGAAAATATCAAGCCATCGTGTATAATCGATTCTTGCTAGGCAACCTCAATGACCAGGAAGAAATTGTGATACAGTTTCTACCATTGTTGAAAGAGTAAGGCATATTAATGGAAAATAAAATTTCCTATCTCTCATGAACATTCTACCAAGCACCTTGTCGGCAGGTTGGAATTAATCCATCTTGGTAGAGCATTTTCACGAACAGGTGGTGGGAGATAGATTATTTACTGAACTGAGAAAGCAAGCAAATGAGAGGAGGTAGGACTAGTCTTGTCTTGCTAGCAGACTACAACATTCGATCGTACAGAAATGGCAAGGATGGAATAGGCATTTCAGGGTATCAGATATGGCTACCCTTGAAAGGCCTATGGTGCCTGCAACCTGCTGTAGGATCTATGATACCTATTAGAGGGGAGATGTCGCTGCAGGAAATGGGCGACTACAAAACTACTCGATTGCTTGTTGGTTGTGCGCTTGATCGGATATGGTCTAGCACGCAAAGATTCGAGGATTTAGACTGGTTCCGGCCGAAAATGCCCTACGTCCAGTATGGGGGGTGGTGTTCTTGCTCTATTGCTCTCGAGCCGGGTGCTCAAAGTGTAGAGGGGAGCTTACAAGCTGGTCAAGCAGTGTCGAACCTGTGAGAGTCTAACCCTTTCCTACGTGGGGGGATTTCCCTTTTATATTCCAAGGTGGGGCCCCCATTTACAGATATCTAGTGCTGTTTCTTGGCACCGTCGGGGTGCAATTTGTCCTTGTCAGTCGTCGGGGCCCACTCAATCGGTCGGGAGTGTGCGAGCTTGATCCTGGCGATCTTCTGGTGTAAGGGATGATCCTGTCGATCTCCTTGGGCGGCGCGTTCCCCCGGCGCTGTCCCATCCAGGCTCAGTCGGGGCGGCGCGACCACTTGGACAGTTGCTCGGGGGTCTCCTCCGGTCTTGTCCGCCGGAGCCTATGTTCCTTACCCGCGGGGCTATCTTACGTAGCTCTGTCACCGGACGGCGCGCCCTGGTGAGGGGCATCTTACCGAAGCCTGACCGGGGGCGTCAGGTCACGCTCGCTGGCGTAATGAGGAGGTGCACAGAGGCAGCCATCATTACGGCAAGGGGAGGCAGCGTCTGCGGACGCCCCCTCCCGTTGCGTCAAGGGGCCAGTGTGAGCGGCGCTGTCCCCTTGTCAGGGAGTCCTGCTGTCTTGACCCTTGCCGCAAGATAAGAAGGGCTGGCGTCTTGGGGCTTGCATGGAGCCTGTCTTGGCCGGCACACCTGTCAGGAGGCGCGGCGCCCTTAGAGCACACGTCCCGAGTCATCGGCATGGCTCTGACCCGGGGTACTAGGTCGCGGGGCCGCCATGTGTCCCGGCAGGTCGGGTTTCCCGGACCTGTTGGCTTAGCCGCGAAGGCAACTCCCCGCACGGGTTAGCGGGTCGTCCCGTCCTTGGCCCAGTAAGTCTGCTGGGCCTTGCTCCATACAAGTCGGGCCTGTTAGGGGTCCTGGGTTTACTCCTCCGTCAGAGGCCCCCGAGTGGCTCTGCGATTTTTAAATAATCGTGGAGTCGTTGGACTTGGTCTTGATGACCCTGACCGGGGTGTCCCATCCAACTGCCCGCGCCCTTAGCTTTCGACGTGTGCTAGTGGTGGCGTGACGGGGTCAGGCCCGTCTTGATGGCCGGCTGATGGGTCATGGAATCTCGAGGCCGGTCGTTGCGTCTTATCGCTGTACCGTGATGCCTCGTTTTCCCCTGCCCGGGGTCGCCTCCCATTGGTGGGTCGTGCAGCGATCGTGCCCCGAGTGGCGCGGCGGTTTGCTAGGCATGCTGGCGCCGTTCCGTCGGCATTTAAGAGAGGGTTTGCTTAGGTGAGGGCTTTTGGTGTGCCCTGTTTTGGCCGGCCCACTGATCGCTGGGGCCGTTAGTGCCTATGTTTGCCTATAAATAGGGGCGGTGCGGATATATGGTTCCACACAAGTAGACGGATCATGGAAATCCCTTTGGTAGTTCTCTTCCTCACACCCCACACCCGACCTCCAGATGAGAGTGGGCATGGCTCGTTTTTTTGGTGCTAGAAGAATGCTTGCGAACGGCGGGGGATCTTCCTCAGGCATGTACTCACCGGCGAGTTTATGCCGTCGACCGCTGCCCGACACCGAGGAGTTTGAGGGCTTCCTGCTGGAGTTAGGCAAGCCAGGCCACTGGTATGCCTGCTCCCTCGCCAATCGGTGAGGGGGGCTCCCAGCTTCTGGTGGTCTCCGTGGACTCCTCTCGGCGCCGGCTCGGAGACTTGGTGGTGGTGTGAACCTTCCCTGCCGCGGGGGTCACCCTTCTACTCTACGTCCTTCTTGCGGTTGCCGCTCCCCCGATATCTCGGGTGGGCATCTCACGCGTCATCGACGCGGAGCCGCAGATCCGCTGCCTCATCTTCCAACTATGGTTGGAAGGCTGCACAGCTCAATGCTGTGCTTCGTGGTAGTGGGGGACGGTGAAGGGCTCCTCTCTCATCAGGCAGGTTGGTCTTGCACCCAGGATGGGTCTCCGCACCTCTGAGGCGGGCGGTTAGAGTGGTGCGGCTGGAAGACGCCATGGCCAATGGAAGGAGATCATGGTCTGTTTTCCAGTGCATGAGGAAGATACCCAGGAGCGAGCGCCGGTGGGGAGTTTTGGGCTAACCTCGGCCCCATTAAACTCCCCTCGTCAGCATCGTCTGCCTCCACCTCCACCAGGGGTTTTTCGACGCGGCTGATGCTAGGAGAAGGCTTGCGAGGTGTTACAAGAAGTCTTGTGATGTTCTTTGGCCATATCCTCCAGCTTGCCAGGTAGCAGCCATTGCCTTAACCCCTTTTTGTTGCTCCCTTAGAGGGGAGTAGATGGATTTGATCCATTGTATCCGCTGTGTCCCTTAGTTGAGGACAGTAGCTTTCGTTTGTTGTAACGGCTTCCAGCCGATTATTGTAATGGGAAGACTGATGAAATAAAGTATCACCCTGGGGCGTTTTCATTTGATTGTTCATTTTACCGCATTGTGTTTTCGTTTTCGTGCCTCAACGATGGATGACTCCACTGCGACCGGTAGCGATCGGAGGAGGTGAACCCTACTGCTTGACCTAGATGACCCGGAACGGCAGATTCGGTGAGCTCGATAGCGGGTACGCCCAATTAAGGACAATCCGAGTGATGTACGACCCTGCCGCAGACGATCGGGTCGATGGAGCCCTAGATGGGAGCACTCAGCCCGCATCCTAGTCAGATACCCGAGCCGTCAGCCAGCTCGGGGGCCTAGTTGGCCTCCCCCCTGGAGGGGATTCCGTGGAACGCTAGAGGCTGGATCGGACAAGAAAATTTGAGACGACCCGAATGCTGCCGGGGCAGGTCGGGCATGGGCCGCTTGGTGCTCGTCTCAGTTTATCTTCCCTGGCTCTTTGAGTCAAGGCGGCGCGGACCCCTTGGCGGACTGGCCTTCGAACCTTGAGATCGAATCGTGCGGTTGCGATTTGTTTGAGGCATGGAAACGGTTCGCCGTCTTCCCTACAATCGGAAATGAATAGACGACGGGCATTTAATTGAAACTGTAGAGTACGCACCCGTGGAACCGATGCGTCAAGCCGGTTGTTGCGGAGAGGTCCATTTGAGGCGGCTCGTGTTTCGAGGCATCGCTTCGTTCGGGAACTGCCGCAGAGTGATGATGATGATGGCCTATTTAACCCTCTGCCTTCCGTCGCCTCGTCTCCATCGACATCGCTCCCTGCCAGTTTCTTGGAGAAAGGACACAGAGAGGAGGGGAAGGTGAAGGCGCAAGGAGGAGAAGAAAAAGGAGGAGTACTGACCGTATTCGTCGTCGTCGTCGATCTTCCTCCGATGGCCGACGGGAAACGTCCCCGCGACGAGGAGTCCAGCGCCGAGCTGCGCGGCCTGCCGCGGGTACGCCGCGAGTTCTTCTGGGGAAGGTATCTTTTTGGCATTTGTCCTCATTCTTCCGTCCCTACATTTTATCTTGCTGTGTTCATGGTGATACCTGCGTGGTGGTAGGGTGCCGTCGTCGGGTCCCGGAGCGTGGATCGCCGGGCGTGGCGGCGATGGGCCGTCGGGCGGCCCTGGCGCCTTTGAGTCTTCTTCGTTCGGCAGGCTTCCAGCACGGGGTGATGCTGGAGCGTCTGCTGCTACTGCTGGCGGCTCGGCTTCGTCCTCCGTCGCGCCACCGGCGCCGATCATTGCTGCGCCGTCGGTCGCACCCGCTGGAGCACCGGGCCTGCCCGCACCAGGCTTGCCCTCGCCGGGTTCGCCTGCTGTGTCTGCCGCCTCCTCGGAGTTCGGTTCCGGGGAAGTCAACCCGGACATAGTGGCTCTGCAGCGGGAGTGCGACCTGGCGCGCGGTCGCTTCTTGGCCGCCTCGGTCGAAATCGAACACCTGCGGGACAACGTGCAGGCGGTCGAGGTGGCCCAGGGTGCTGCCGTGGAGGAGGTGCGCGCGGCGAGGGACTCTACGGCGGATGCCCAGGCCCGTGCCTTTGGTGAGTTTTGATCTTGATCGCGCCTTCCCTCCCCTGCGTTTCTAGCATTTCTTAATTTTTGCCCGTAGTGCTGGAGAAGGAGTTGGAGCCTGTCCGCCATGAGGTGACGGACTTGCAGCGCTGCCTCGACGAGGTGGAGGATCAGTGCGAGGGCCTGGAGGATGGAGCGCTCGCCGTTTTCCGCGTGGAGGAGCCGCAGGCACCCATGCGGGTGGACCAGCTCCATGCCCTCCCTGAGATCATCCGCTCATCGGTGAGGCTGGGGATCCGCCATGGTGCCGCCACTACATTGGCCTCTGCTGGTCTGCGCACCGGGGTGCACCTTGGGGGAATCGACCCCGGCTTCCCGGAGACCTCAAGCGTGGCGGTTCGTCGGCAGGCCATGTTGGACTTCGCCGGGTTCGGATGGGTCATCACGGCGGAGATGGACGTCGACGACCTCCTGCGACGCGGCGCGGACCCGGAGCTGGACGGGCTGTAGGGTCTTGGCGGGACGGCGACGGAGCGCGGGGCCGGTCGGCGGCCACTTTTTATTTTGTTTAATTATGATATATGTGTAAGTGTGTTGTTGGTCAAAACCCACCGGCGAGTAGCGACAGGCAACACGAAGAGCCGGGAGGCTGCCGGGGCGCTGGCTGGCATCGGTCCCTCGGTCAACGGCCCAGATCCTGGCACACGCTGATACTTCCGGAGATACAGGGCGTGCCACCTGACCTATACCTGTGGCAGAACTGCCTAAATTATGCCGGCTCAAGTGCGTAAACCATCACCATAAAGGCAACATTAGCTTAAACGCACTTCAAACAGAACAATTTTTGGTCTGTCGGGTAACGTCCCGATACAACCACCGATTCTCGGATCGAACAAGCATACCCCGCACGAAGGCGAGTTCAGAGATATTACAACCACAATTTTTACAACACAGGCATAGTAATGATTACAAGCCAGTTAAACACATTATTACAAGGCCAACTTAAATAAAACAGTTATACAAGTTATGATTATAAGTTCAGAGTCTAAACAGCGGAAGATGAGACACGATGACTACAACACGTCACAAAAGTATACCAAGCTAGCCCAAGCATGGTATTACTCGTCACAGTCATTGTCGGCCGAAGACGTATCCCATTCTACGGACCAGCCAGGAGGCAACGAGCAAGGATAGGTCAAGCTAGCGATCTGATCCTCAAAACTCATACCTGAAAAAGAGTTTCAACAGCAAGGCTGAGTATTCTAATACTCAGCAAGACTTAACCGACAACGGGTATAAGTAGCCCACCTTAACTAGACTATGCAAGGCTTTGTAAGGCTCTGGTTTTCCTTTGCTGAAAAGCAATAAAGAGTAGGTCCTTACTTTCAAGTTTTAGCTTCAAGATTCTAGTTGATTAACCATTCTATGTAAGCATCTACTATCCAAACATGGTGGAACTTCTAAGCAAACATCAAGATTAATAAGAATATTGTTGCTCTTATTACTCTGTGTGGCAAAGAGATCAAGCAGTCTCATTTCATCGTGAGAGGCGGACGATTCTGAATCGAAATTCAACCTTGCAAGGATAACCTAGCACACACGTCTGGAACACCGTCGGGTCATTCCCAAACAACCGTTGACCTTTCTTTCCAGCTTGTGGATAGGAACACTCTCCCCGACTACAGGGCTCCAAGGTCCACCCGTGCTCGGTCCACCCTTGTCCCTAGAAGTCGTGGTGTTGCGCAACATAAAATAAAACCTATCTCTAAGAGAGAGTGTCAGGTATATCCACTCCCCGGTCCAATCAGCTACTAGGCTTGCCGCGTACCATATTTACGGCATGTGACTAGTACTTTCAAAAACTTAACCAGCACTACCACACACCGCGACCTTAGCAAGTTCATCAACACAGACGGGGTATCACATAAGGTCATGATATCGAACACAACCCCGTCCGTCGTCCTTATATTGATAACAGAAAGTAAACAATCAATTCCTATAAAGCTCGCGAGTGACAGGCAATCACTCGACTTTTACCGGTCCTATAAGCTTAGCAATTATTCGAACTCAAGTCTAGTGTTCAGTACATAGGTTCCTAGGATCATGCATCTAAGGTTTCAATTCAACTCCTATGAACTGTAAATGCACAAGTAAAATAATACAGTAAATGATATTAATTTGAAATATAGGTCATGTCCGGGGCTTGCCTTCTCGGTAGTTACTAACTATTTCAGCGCTAGGCTCTTTCGAACTTTGGTTCGGGGCTTCAGTTAGTTCCGCAGTGTTTACTTGAGCGTCGAGATCACCTCCGTCAGACTCCGGAATCAACTCGTACGTCCCGTCCGACAAAGTAGTCGTATCTATATGTAATGCAAGGACAATATTAAAAACACACATGGGCAATCGTTTATAGAGTAGTTAAATAACACACTTAACTACACAAGGCATCATGATCAACAGCACAAAAGAAGTTAACTAACTTCATAAAATGAGTGGTGGTGATTTACTATACCACTAAGTCATGGTTTGTAAATATATCAACAAATCAGAGTACAAAAAGTAATAAATTCTACCAAAATTACCCTAAACAGAACATTAACATACTAAGCTACCCTGCAAAAATCATGCCAAGACATGTAACCATTTAATCACAACAAATCATTTATTCAGGCAACACCTAGCACAAGCTTGAATTATACAGACTAAAATATAGCAAAGTAGAAGCTCAAAATTTAACAGGAGATCTACACAGGGATGATTTATCTATTGTGAATTTTTCATGATTTTATCTACACAGAATTAATTCTGAGAAAATAAACAAAACAGACATCAGTTTAGCAAGATTCAATTTTATCTCCTGTTCTAGTCATGAACTAAGGCTCAAACTTCCTGGACAAGCTAATATTCTCCAGATGAACACTCAGGAATATTTTCAGGATTTATCAAGAACAGAAACTATTTATCATAAATTAAGTATACTAAACAAGGATTAAATCAAATAAATAGCTACAACAAAGAACTGATCATGAAATTTTTATAGAAAAGCTAGTGTAACAAGAGTAAACTACCATCAAAATTTCAGCGCAAAACCAGCTTTCAAACATCAGATAAGAAAAAGATTAAATAACTAGTATTTATAAACCTAGTAACACAAATCAAAATCTACAGCAAAAACTTGCAACTAAAGCCTAACATATTATGGTTCTACTGAATAGAGCTCTTCAAGAGGATTCCAAAACATCAAGATTTGCTATTTTACGAATTTTCTATGAATTGATATTGAATTTCAAAGATCACAGCAAACTATTACAAACAAGTCCTTAGTGCACTATTCACATGAGTCTAGGTCTATTCAAATAACACCCTGAAGTTTTGTTTCTTCCACCCCGAGGTCCCTGGGCCGGGTCAGAGAGAGGGGGCGGCGGTTGACCGGCGATTTCCCGGCGAGGGGCTCACCGGCGGCGAGGGTAGAGAGGTGTGTGAGCTGCACAGGTCCACGGCGCACCTCTAGGTGATCTAGGGTTGCGGGGAGGGGCTCGGAGGTGGCGGCTCGACGGAGCAGGGCGGCTTGACGGCGGAGGCAAGCGACGGCGAGGTAGTTCCGGCGAGGTTCGGGCGATGGGAAGCGGCCTGGGAGCTGCGCGAGGTCGAGGCGCGACTAAAGGTGGGGGCTATTGGGGTGGAGCGGGCTTGTGGTGGCGGCTCCGCGGCGGGGTGAGCTCGCCGGCGTTCCAGCGGGGCGGCGGCGGTGTTCTGCGGTGTGGGAGCGAGGAGAGCGAAGAAGGGCGGTAGGAATTGGTTTCTGGGGTATTTGTAGGGCCCGGGCGCTCGCTAGAAGGGGACGGCGGCCACTGCAGCGGGCTCTCCACCGCGACGGCGAGGTGGCGGTGGCGCGGGCGCTTCTGGACTCGGCGGCGCGCGTGGAACGGCCAGGGAGCTCCAGCGCGAGGCAACAGGAGGGGGAGGAGGTCGTCCGCGACGCGTGGGTGCCAGCGCACGGCGAAGTAATGGCCGGGAAAGCCGGGAAGGCGTCGGCGGCGACGCTGTCGGTGGCGTCGGCGGCGAGAAGCAGAGCAGGGAGGGGAGGAAGGGGATAAGGGCGATTTTGAAATTTCCAAAAGTTCCAGGGACCCCACTGTAAAACAGCGATAACTTTTAAACCAAAGCTCAAATGGAAAAGTGCCCAACATGAAAGTTGTTCAATTTTTCAAGAGCTACAACTTTTATGTTGTGCAAAAATTTATTTAACCAAAGGATAGAGAGCTAAATTTGAAAACACAAGAGGGATTTTAAATTCTAGGAAATTTGTCTTTTTCAATGCAAATTCACTTCAAAATTAGACTTAAAAACAAAATTGGATGCCATGCAATAAATGCACTGAAATTTTGCACAAACACCCTCCATAAAAGCTATAAACACAAATAACTTTATAAAGGACCTCGCATAAAATCATAATTACACATATAACCTTTCATAATTACAAAAAGATCCTTTTTAAGCATTTCAAGCACAAGATGCATAGCAACAAACACAATTACTGTGCAGACACTTATTTAATTACTGTGCAAACACCCGGGGTGTTACAGCCTTCCCCCTAAAAGGAAATCTCGTCCCGAGATTACAGGAAGAAAAGGGTACAAAAACTTGGTACCTGGATTGGTTCTAAGGAAGTCGGGAAAGTTTCTTTGGAGAAAATTTTCAGTTTCCCAAGTAGCTTCTTCTACAGTATGCTGATTCCACTGGATCTTGTACATTTTAACTTTCTCCCTTCTAGTACTTCTTTCTTTGGTGTCAAGAATCTTGATCGGATACTCCTTATAAGATAGATCGGATTCAATCTCAATATCCTGTGGTTCAAGGATCTCAGTAGGTACCCTGGTGCACTTCCGAAGTTGTGAGACATGGAAGACATCATGAACGGCGGCCAACTGAGATGGAAGACGGAGTCGGTAGGCAACGGGTCCACAAGTTTCGATAATTTCAAATGGTCCGATGTATCGGGGTGCTAATTTCCCTTTTAAGCCAAAGCGTTGAACACCTTTAGTAGGAGATACTCGCAAATATACAAAGTCTCCTACCTCAAATTGTAAAGGATCTCTTCTTTTGTCTGCATAACTTTTGTCTTGATTGGGCTGCTTTAAGATTAACCTGGATAACTCTGACTTGCTCCTCTGCCTCAGAGACTAAATCTGGCCCAAAAATTTTGCGTTCCCCAGCTTGTGACCAATTCAAAGGAGTTCGACACCTTCGACCGTATAATGCTTCAAATGGTGCCATTTGCAAGCTGGATTGATAACTGTTATTGTATGAAAACTCTGCCAATGCTAGGCACTTAACCCAGTTCTTGCCATATTGAATAGTACATGCCCTCAACATGTCTTCAAGGATTTGATTGATTCGTTCAGTTTGCCCATCTGTTTGTGGATGATAAGCTGAACTATGAATCAATTTTGTTCCAAGGGATTCCTGCATTTGCTCCCAGAAACGTGCTATAAACTGAGGCCCACGATCAGAAATAATCGTCTTTGGAATGCCATGTAAACGAACAATCTGATCGAGATAAATCTCTGCGTACTTCTTGGCAGAATAAGTGGTGTGTACTGGAATAAAATGAGCGGTCTTGGTGAGTCTATCAACGATTACCCAAACAGAATCATGCTTATGAGGAGTAGTGGGTAAACCAACGATAAAATCCATACTGATGTCCTCCCATTTCCAGGATGGAATAGATAAAGGTTGGAGAGTACCAGCTATTTTCAAGTGACTAGCTTTAACTCTTTGACAGACATCACACTCAGAAACATATCTGGCGATCTCTCTTTTCATTCGAGTCCACCAGAAATTTTGTTTGAGATCATGGTACATCTTGGTACCACCGGGATGAATCGAAAATTTCGAAAGATGTGCTTCATCAAGGATTTGCTTTCTAAGCTGATGATCCTTAGGTACCACCAGTCGGGATTCAAACCATAGAACTCCCCTATGATCCACTCTGAAACATTTATACTTTACTTCTCCCTGTGATAACTTTTCCTTGATGACCTTGTTACCCTCATCATGTAATTGTCCCATGATGATGCTATCATGAAGTGTAGGCTCAAGGGATATATGGTTCAAACTTCCTTGAGGTACCATTTCTAGGTTTAACTTCATCATTTCCTGGCATAGAGTTTCATTGAATGGTTCTACAGATAAACAATGGCATTGTGACTTGCGGCTGAGTGCATCCGCAACCACATTAGCCTTTCCTGGATGATAGTGCACTTCTAGATCATAATCCTTTATCAACTCTAGCCAGCGTCTCTGCCTCATGTTGAGATCAGCTTGAGTGAAGATATATTTGAGGCTCTTATGGTCAGTGTAAATATTACAGTGAGTTCCCATAAGATGATGTCTCCAAATCTTAAGAGCGTGAATGACAGCTGCTAATTCCAGATCATGGGTTGGATAATTCTTCTCATGATCCCGGAGAGCTCTTGATGCATAAGTGTAACACCCGGTTTATAAAAGAACATAAACCGAGCAATCATATACGTGCCAGGATCAAGTCACACGTATATACAACAGAATGAACAGTATATCATAGCACATATCACGTAAAAAGATATAATAAAGCGAATACGAATGTTATTTATTACAATAATGACAAAATGTCTGATACAGCGGAAGCGAAGTACAAAATACGATAAAAGCTCTCCGAAGCTGAAGCAGGGCGCCACAGGGACGTCGACTGGGAGACGAAGCACCTAGAAGTCCTCGTAGTCCTGGTAGCGCTGGACGAACTCCCTCGTGTCGGCAGGGACTGAGCAGCAGTAGCGTAGCCAAGAGGAAAAAGTAGAGAAGAGGCAAGAGTGAGTACACAACTTGTACTCAACAAGTATAACACAAACTATGAGGCTCTAGGCTGGCTGACTCAACTGCATTAGCTTTTAAGTGTTGGCAAAATTTTATTAAAGCTATTTACTACGAGTTGATGAATTACCATTGACTCAGTTACATAATAATTAATCAGAATTAATCATACTACTACTGAGAACCATACCAAAAACCAAGCCACCAAGGTAACCCCGAGAAGCACCTCCCTCGTCGGAAGGAGATAACTTCACTAATCAAAAGGAGGATCTGGGCCGCTCATAACCGTGAGCACGGCTAGTATACCAGTTTTACACTCTGCAGAGGTTGCACATCTTTACCCACAAGTTGTGAGCTACGCCAGTTGTTCATCACACTTCCTTAGGTGAGATGGCCAGCGACTCACTACGAGGCCTTTAAAAAGAATCTCGTTGGTAAGGCGTAACCGCGAGAGATAGGTCGGCGACGATGGGGCCCACCTCCGGGGGTACAAGCACAGGAGCGCAATCCAAGCACAGACCAAGCTGGAGGAGCAGGGACCATTGAAGCTTACTACTCTTGCCCCGCAGGTAAGTTACTCCAAACCAAAAAGATCTAATTATTACGCCAAGTCTATCCCATTCTAGCCTTGTGGTAGCGCTGTTGTCCCAGGTTGTCGCTCTATGAACCGGTCCTTATGGAGAGTGGCCAACCAAGCACTAAGCACCGTGCTGGCCCCCTAAACCATGTTTCTAACAAAAGCCAATTTTAACGAGACGTGAGCCACTCAAGCCACACAGAGTGCCACTCTCAGAATTAAGTTCAAGTAAAACATTAATCAATTTAATTACAAAGGACCAAAGTGTGTTATAGCGCAGCAACCTAGCACAACTAACCATAATGCAACCCAAGGATATATATAAAGGATATAAAGTGGCTAGGAAATCCTTAAAGGCATACAGTATTAAAATGCAGTATGAAAATGTATTTAAAAGTGATGGGTTGTTCATGTTATACTTGCCTTCCTCATACTGCTCTGGCTGCTGCTCAAACTGCTCCGAAGACGGCTGCTCCGGGTACTGGTACTGGGGCTCCTCAGATGGATCAACGTCTACTCACGAACACATGGCCAAAACAATGCACGAAAATAAGCATACAAGCAAACACTAACAAAAACTAAGAAACAATACATCAATACATGAAAACAGCGCACAAAACTACTCTAGAACTATTCTACGCGTTACAACGATCGCGTGGATATAAAGAACGCTAAAAACGGAGCTAAAACGCATAAACTAGGCCAAAAACAAGTTCTAGGGGCTTATTTGTAAGAAAACTGGAGTTTCAGGGGCTTTTCTGCTAAAACCGAGGGCTAAAACGCAAATAAACCTTAGTTTCAGGGGCTAACGCATAAAACTGCCGCGGGTGGACGGCGGGTTCAAAAACCAGGAAAGTCAGGGGCCTAAAAGCTAAAAACTGGACCTAGTTGGAATTTCTTTTGAACTAAGCTGGACGGCGGGTTAATTCTAAATAAACCTAGGGTCTCTTTAACATAAATACCGGCCGAACCGTTACGCGTGGATCCAGACCGCTGGATCTGGATCTAACGGCTCAGGGTGGCTCAGTCCTAGATCTAATCTAGGCCGTCCATTCGAGATCGGGCGGCTGGGAGGGTTTGGGCGCGTGGGGGCGGCGGCGTGTCACCGCCGGCGACCCTGCTCGTGGCGGCGGGGCGCTAGGCTCGCCGGAGCACGCGAATCCGGCATTCCCGGGCTCCAATTGGCACGGGGTCTGGCCTAGGATGGACTACGCGCCATGCGTAGTCCACCTGGGGTCTTCTTGGATCTCGGGAAGCCCCGGAGTGGGGAAGGCAAGGGCGACGGCGGCCCTGCGCACGGCGGCGCGGCGCCGTTCGGCGTTTTGGGCTCGGAAAGGACCGAAGGGTCTCGACAACCAGCGCAAAAGGAGGAGAAGAGGGCACTGATGCTCACCTAGGGGGTCTGGGCGAGCAGGGAGGCCGTGAAGGGCGTCGGCGTTGCGGACCGGCGGCGAGGTCCGGGCGGCGCTCGGGGTGGAGGCTGCTGCAGGGTCTTCTAGGCCTCTGGAAGTCGTGGTTCGAGGCGGGGGCTCCTGTGAGAGATACTCGGGGGGTCAGGATCGCCGGAGGTACACCTGCGGCGAGGAATTGTCACGGCGGGCGGGAGCTCACCTCCGGTGGTGCAGAAGCGATTCGGGCGGAAAGAAGGCCTGAGGTCGAGCGTGGAGTCCTCAGATGGCTCCCTGGTGCCGAGGCGGAGTTGATGCGGCGGTTTGCAGGAGCTTGGGGGCGGTGGAGCGGTGAAAGCGCGGCGGCGCAGTGCTCTGCTCCGCCTCCGGAGGCACGGCGGCGCGGCTTGGGGTTTTGGGGTGGCGGCGGGGTGGAGATGAGGACCAGGGAGGCCGCAGGGGCATTTATAAGGCGGCGGCCACCCTAGGCGTGCGCGCCCGCGGTTGGGAACCCGGCAAAAACTGCGGCGAGGATCACGGCAGCGCGGCGGGGAAGAAGGGGGCTGGCGTGTGGGGCCACGGCGTCAGCGGCAGCGAGCGCTTGCGGGCGTTGCGGAGCGGCGCGGGCTGCGGGGGCTAGCGCGAGGCAGGCCGGGGAGCGGGCTGAACGGAGGAAGGGGAGCTGCTAGCGGGCCGCGCAAGGGGGGTGTGCGGGAGTTTGGGCCCGCGACTGGGCTGCGGGAAAGAAAGGAGGAGTGGCGAAGCGGGCCGGGCGCAAGTGGGAGTGGGCCGGGGTGAGGCTGGGTTGGGTTTTGGTTTCGGGTTGGGCTGGGTTTTCTATTTTTCTCTTTCTATTTCTTTTCTTTTCTAAATCTAAATCAAACAAAGTTTGAATTCAAATACTAATTTGAATTCAAACCACACTCAAATACTTAAAACCATGCACCAGCATGAATGCAACACAAAATTTTAAACTTAGGATAAATTTTAATTACTTAAGGAACAAAAATTAGATTAAATGCCAACTAAACACAATAAACCTTAGAAATTTAAATGAAGCCAATTAAATTTATTGAAAAAATACTGAAATTTAAATTAGGGTGTTACAGACCCTACCCCCTTAAAGAAATCTCGTCCCCGAGATTTAGCTGGGCTGGCTAGCAAAGAGATCTGGATATGTCTTCTTCAACTCATCTTCTCGCTCCCAAGTAGCCTCAGCTTCACTGTGATGACTCCACTGAACTCTGCACATCTTGATGCGCTTGTTCCGAGTAACCCTCTCTGATGTCTCCAGAATCTTCACTGGATGCTCAGTATACATCAGATCCTCCTGGACATCTACTCCATCCAGGGGTGCCTGCTCCTCGGGTACTCGCAGACATCTCTTCAGCTGAGATATATGGAAAACATCATGAACTCCTGAGAGGCTGAGAGGTAACTCCAGGCGATAAGCAACTTCGCCTTTCCGCTCTAGCACCTTGAATGGCCCCACATACCGAGGTGCCAACTTCCCCTTCACATTGAATCTGCGGATCCCTCTCATCGGAGACACCTTCAGGTACACATAATCACCGACACTGAAAGTCAGGTCCCTCCGTTTGCCATCAGCATAGCTCTTCTGTCTGCTCTGTGCAATCCTCAGATTTTCTCGCACAGCCTGAACCATCTGCTCTGCATCATCTATGATCTCAGGGCCGAAGAGCTGCTTTTCACCAATCTGATCCCAATAGAGAGGAGTCCTGCACTTTCTGCCATACAACGCCTCAAAGGGAGATTTCTTCAAACTGGCCTGGTAGCTGTTGTTGTATGAGAACTCAGCAAATGATAGGCACTTATCCCAACTAGTACCATACTGGATAGCACAAGCTCTCAGCATATCCTCCAACACTTGGTTGGTTCTCTCTGTCTGCCCATCGGTCTGAGGGTGATAAGCCGTACTGAAACGCAGCTTCGTATCCAACGAATCATGGAGCTGCTCCCAGAACCGAGAAGTGAACTGAGACCCTCTGTCAGATATGATCTTCTTCGGCACACCATGCAAGCAGACAATCCGAGAGATGTACAACTCTGCAAGTCTAGCACCGGAGTAAGTAGTGTTCACTGGAATGAAGTGAGCAACCTTCGTCAGACGATCCACTACTACCCAAATGGAGTTGTACCCTTTCTGAGTACGAGGCAATCCAACAATGAAGTCCATAGTGATTTCTTCCCACTTCCACTCTGGAATCTTCAAAGGCTGTAACAGACCTGCTGGCCTCTGATGCTCAGCCTTGACACGCTGACAGGTGTCACATATAGCCACATACTCTGCTACTGAACGCTTCATCCCATACCACCAGAAACGTTCCTTCAGATCATAATACATCTTCGTGCTGCCCGGATGAATAGAGTAAGCTGTATCATGGGCCTCACTCAGAATCAACTTCCGAAGATCATGCACATCAGGCACGCAGATCCGGTTCTTGTACCACAAAGTACCCTGATCATCCTCTCTGAAATGAGGAGCATTGCCCTTCTTGAGCAACTCACGAATCTCCTGCAGCTTCTCATCATCTTTCTGATGCTGCCTGATCTCTGACTCTAGAGTCGGTACTGCCTCGAATGCTGCACTGGAAGTATGATGCAAGAAACCCAGACTCAACTGCTCGAACTCCTCGCATAACTCTGGTGGCATCTGGAAAGCAACGGCCATGTTGACATAACTCCTTCTGCTCAAAGCATCGGCTACAACATTGGCCTTGCCCGGATGATAGTGAATCTCCAGGTCATAGTCCTTGACCAACTCTAACCATCTTCTCTGCCGCATGTTCAGCTCATTCTGCGTGAAAATGTACTTGAGGCTCTTGTGATCAGTGTAGATATCACACCGCTGCCCATACAAGTAATGCCTCCAAATCTTCAGAGCATGCACAACTGCGGCTAACTCAAGATCATGAGTAGGATAATTCAGCTCATGCCGACGTAACTGCCGTGAAGCATAAGCAATCACTCTGCCCTCCTGCATCAGAACACACCCAAGACCATCCTTCGAAGCATCACAATATACCGTGAACCTCTTTGTCTGGTCTGGCAGAGTCAGGACTGGCGCCGTAGTCAACCTCTTCTTCAGCTCATCAAAGGCCATCTGACACTCATCAGTCCATATGAATGCCACATTCTTCTCTAGCAAAGAAGTCAAAGGCTTCGCGATTTTGGAGAAATTCTCGATGAACCTCCGATAATATCCTGCTAAGCCCAAGAAAGACCTGAATTCCTTTACTGTCTGCGGTGTCTCCCACTCTAGCACATCCTTCACCTTGCTCGGATCAACAGCAATGCCTCCCTGAGATATAACATGACCGAGGAATGGAACCTCGTCAATCCAGAACTCGCACTTGCTGAACTTGGCATACAGCTGATGCTCTCTCAATCTCTGCAATACAAGTCTCAGATGCTCCTCATGCTCTTCTTCTGTCTTGGAGAAGATCAGAATATCATCAATGAAAATCACCACAAAGACATCCAGATAATCCATGAAGACCATGTTCATCAGATGCATGAAGAAAGCCGGGGCATTAGTCAAGCCGAAGGACATGACTGTATACTCATATAGCCCGTACTTCCAGGTGAATGCCGTCTTCGGAATATCCCCAGGACGGATCCTCAGCTGAAAATAACCCGAACGAAGATCAATCTTCGAGAATATACGAGCACCTCGAAGCAGATCAAAGAGATCCTCAATACGGGGCAGTGGATGCTTGTTCTTGATAGTGACTGCATTCAGCTCCCGATAATCCACACACATCCTCTTCGAGCCATCCTTCTTATCTACCAGCAACAATGGAAAAGCCCAAGGAGAGAAGCTGCGACGGATATAGCCCTTGGCTAGCAACTCATCAATAGTCTTCTTAACTTCTTCATGCTCTATAGGTGCCATACGGTAGGGCCGCTTTGCAATAGGAGCTGTGCCAGGCAAGAGATCAATACAAAACTCAATGGCGCGTTCAGGCGGCATACCTGGCAGATCATCCGGAAAGACATCCGGGAATTCAGACACCACGCGAATACCGTCCGTGGGTCTAGCCTCCATCTGATGAAGAAATCCCGAAGGCTCTACTGCACTGATAACAACCTCTTGGCCACTGGAAGCTGATAACAAGACTGTCCTCTGAGCACAATCTATCCGAACTCCCCATTTGGCCAGAGTCTCCATTCCCAGAATGACATCAATGCCCTTGGTGTCTAGCACCATCAGATCAGTACAGAACTCTACTCCCCTCAAAGAAACACTGACTCTCGGGCAGTAAGTGTGAGACCTCAACTGTCCTCCCGGTGAAGATACTAACAGGCACCTCTTTAATGTGCTAGTATGAATACCATGATGCTCGACAAAAGACTGAGTAATGAAGGAATGCGTAGCACCAGTATCAAAAAGCACTGTAGCTGGATATGAATTAACCATGAACGTACCAATAACCACGTTGGGAGCCTCGGCCGCTGACTCGGCCGTCACGTGGTTCACCCTGCCCTGTGCTGGCGCCCTGGGCTGAGCTGGGCGCCCCTGCTGTCCCGCCTGCGCCTTCCGGGGGCAAGCGTTGGCGTAGTGCCCCGGCTGGCCGCAGTGAAAGCAGGTGCGAGGAGGTCCCTGAGCCTGCTGTCCGGTAGGAGCTGCCGGACGTGGAGCCTGCGGTGCCGGTGGAGCTGGTAGAGCAGTACGAGCCGGAGGTGCTGGTAACCTCTGACCCTGACCTGCCTGCTGCTGTCGAGGCAGGTACTGCTGCGGTGGCCTCTGCTGGTACTGCTGAGGAGGCCGGTACTGCTGCTGGTACTGCTGGGGCTGCTGGAGTCGAGGACGAGTGTTGCTGCCAGAAGCAACGGGGACAACCTTCCTCTTCTTGTCCTCCATCTCCAGGTGCTTACGCTCAGTGTTGAGCGCACTGTCAACCAGATGGTTGAAGTCGTCGAAGCGGAGGTTGAGCAGCGCGTACTGGAGGTAGTCCTCAAGACCCTCCATGAAGTGCTCCTGCTTCTTGCGGTCATCCGCAACCTCGGCAGGGGCGTAGCGTGCCAGCTGAAGAAAGCGATCACGATACTCCGTGACCGACATAGTCCCCTGAATTCACAAAGACAGATAGATATCGGAAGATTAACTCAAGATTCATAAGGATAGAACAAGGGCATTAGCTCAAAAGAAAACGCTGAATGATTATACTTAAGATTACCTGCTTCAGTGCAAGGAACTCCTTCTGTTTCATCTTCATAACGCCCGCGGGGACGTTGTGGCTGCGAAAGCGCTCCCTGAACTGGAGCCAAGTGAGAGACTCGCGGTCATGGACCGGGTGGGACTCCCACCAGTCCAAAGCTGCCCCTCGCAGCTGTCCTGCTGCGTACAAGACGCGCTCACGATCATCGCACTGGGCGATGTCCAGCTGACGCTCCACTGCACGGAGCCAGTCGTCAGCCTGAAGAGGGTCGGACGTGTGAGAGAACGTCGGCGAGTGACCCCTCAGGAACTCAGCACGCCTGTCGCGAGGCTGCGGCGGTGGAGGAGGCGGAGGCTGAGTGTGAGCGTGCTGAAGAGCCTGAACGGTGTTGTTCAGGGTAGCCATCATCTGCATCTGGAGCTGGAAGTACTGCTCCGGAGTCAAGGGCGGAGGCATCGGGATCCCGGCACCCTGGTTGTTCTGACCCTGCTGCTGGCCAGAACCGGAACCGGTGCTCCTGGTGTTCACCATCTGATTTGAACAAAAGATTTCACGAGTAAGGATATTGCAGGAATAAAATCAGATGGATATGATAACTCTTTGCGGAAAAAGACTCAGCCATGATAAAGTAGACAGGATAGAGTGGACTGTTTTACCCCCCAACGATCTAACTCCTTTTATTAATTAGTTAACTTTAACATCTGAGTGATTTTCTCTAAACAAATTTATACTACAAAACTATACAATCATTCCAAAAATCCAAATCAAGCATGTAGCATAATAACAAGCAGACAATTTTCACAACTTAGCCAAGTTTAGCAAAAGACTCGACTAGCACAACGCGTCGCAGAACGTGCTATCGTATTATTTTAAAAAGGTCACCTAGCTATGCTCATGGTGGTCAGATGACTGATTCAGGCCAAAATCTACGAAATCTATTCTTCAGAGAGAGAAATCAAGGCAAGACGGTAAAAAGTCATAGAAGTCAAGGGGTATAATAGTAAAATAGTTTCAGCAGTCAAGGATTGGAGAGAAGAAGTCCTAAAACTCGACCAGTTCTATCTAGGCTTCGTCCTACAGTCGATACGGCTCTGATACCACTCTGTAACACCCGGTTTATAAAAGAACATAAACCGAGCAATCATATACGTGCCAGGATCAAGTCACACGTATATACAACAGAATGAACAGTATATCATAGCACATATCACGTAAAAATATATAATAAAGCGAATACGAATGTTATTTATTACAATAATGACAAAATGTCTGATACAGCGGAAGCGAAGTACAAAATACGATAAAAGCTCTCCGAAGCTGAAGCAGGGCGCCACAGGGACGTCGACTGGGAGACGAAGCACCTAGAAGTCCTCGTAGTCCTGGTAGCGCTGGACGAACTCCCTCGTGTCGGCAGGGACTGAGCAGCAGTAGCGTAGCCAAGAGGAAAAAGTAGAGAAGAGGCAAGAGTGAGTACACAACTTGTACTCAACAAGTATAACACAAACTATGAGGCTCTAGGCTGGCTGACTCAACTGCATTAGCTTTTAAGTGTTGGCAAAATTTTATTAAACCTATTTACTACGAGTTGATGAATTACCATTGACTCAGTTACATAATAATTAATCAGAATTAATCATACTACTACTGAGAACCATACCAAAAACCAAGCCACCAAGGTAACCCCGAGAAGCACCTCCCTCGTCGGAAGGAGATAACTTCACTAATCAAAAGGAGGATCTGGGCCGCTCATAACCGTGAGCACGGCTAGTATACCAGTTTTACACTCTGCAGAGGTTGCACATCTTTACCCACAAGTCGTGAGCTACGCCAGTTGTTCATCACACTTCCTTAGGTGAGATGGCCAGCGACTCACTACGAGGCCTTTAAAAAGAATCTCGTTGGTAAGGCGTAACCGCGAGAGATAGGTCGGCGACGATGGGGCCCACCTCCGGGGGTACAAGCACAGGAGCACAATCCAAGCACAGACCAAGCCGGAGGAGCAGGGACCATTGAAGCTTACTACTCTTGCCCCGCAGGTAAGTTACTCCAAACCAAAAAGATCTAATTATTACGCCAAGTCTATCCCATTCTAGCCTTGTGGTAGCGCTGTTGTCCCAGGTTGTCGCTCTATGAACCGGTCCTTATGGAGAGTGGCCAACCAAGCACTAAGCACCGTGCTGGCCCCCTAAACCATGTTTCTAACAAAAGCCAATTTTAACGAGACGTGAGCCACTCAAGCCACACAGAGTGCCACTCTCAGAATTAAGTTCAAGTAAAACATTAATCAATTTAATTACAAAGGACCAAAGTGTGTTATAGCGCAGCAACCTAGCACAACTAACCATAATGCAACCCAAGGATATATATAAAGGATATAAAGTGGCTAGGAAATCCTTAAAGGCATACAGTATTAAAATGCAGTATGAAAATGTATTTAAAAGTGATGGGTTGTTCATGTTATACTTGCCTTCCTCGTACTGCTCTGGCTGCTGCTCAAACTGCTCCGAAGACGGCTGCTCCGGGTACTGGTACTGGGGCTCCTCAGATGGATCAACGTCTACTCACGAACACATGGCCAAAACAATGCACGAAAATAAGCATACAAGCAAACACTAACAAAAACTAAGAAACAATACATCAATACATGAAAACAGCGCACAAAACTACTCTAGAACTATTCTACGCGTTACAACGATCGCGTGGATATAAAGAACGCTAAAAACGGAGCTAAAACGCATAAACTAGGCCAAAAACAAGTTCTAGGGGCTTATTTGTAAGAAAACTGGAGTTTCAGGGGCTTTTCTGCTAAAACCGAGGGCTAAAACGCAAATAAACCTTAGTTTCAGGGGCTAACGCATAAAACTGCCACGGGTGGACGGCGGGTTCAAAAACCAGGAAAGTCAGGGGCCTAAAAGCTAAAAACTGGACCTAGTTGGAATTTCTTTTGAACTAAGCTGGACGGCGGGTTAATTCTAAATAAACCTAGGGTCTCTTTAACAAAAATACCGGCCGAACCGGTACGCGTGGATCCAGACCGCTGGATCTGGATCTAACGGCTCAGGGTGGCTCAGTCCTAGATCTAATCTAGGCCGTCCATTCGAGATCGGGCGGCTGGGAGGGTTTGGGCGCATGGGGGCGGCGGCGTGTCACCGCCGGCGACCCTGCTCGTGGCGGCGGGGCGCTAGGCTCGCCGGAGCACGCGAATCCGGTGTTCCCGGGCTCCAATTGGCACGGGGTCTGGCCTAGGATGGACTACGCGCCATGCGTAGTCCACCTGGGGTCTTCTTGGATCTCGGGAAGCCCCGGAGTGGGGAAGGCAAGGGCGACGGCGGCCCTGCGCACGGCGGCGCGGCGCCGTTCGGCGTTTTGGGCTCGGAAAGGACCGAAGGGTCTTGACAACCAGCGCAAAAGGAGGAGAAGAGGGCACTGATGCTCACCTA
Source organism: Panicum virgatum (assembly GCF_016808335.1). NCBI lineage: Eukaryota > Viridiplantae > Streptophyta > Magnoliopsida > Poales > Poaceae > Panicum > Panicum virgatum. Next base: position 47,043,408 of record NC_053150.1, on the reverse strand, counting down.
GGGGGTCTGGGCGAGCAGGGAGGCCGTGAAGGGCGTCGGCGTTGCGGACCGGCGGCGAGGTCCGGGCGGCGCTCGGGGTGGAGGCTGCTGCAGGGTCTTCTAGGCCTTTGGAAGTCGTGGTTCGAGGCGGGGGCTCCTGTGAGAGATACTCGGGGGTCAGGATCGCCGGAGGTACACCTGCGGCGAGGAATTGTCACGGCGGGCGGGAGCTCACCTCCGGTGGTGCAGAAGCGATTCGGGCGGAAAGAAGGCCTGAGGTCGAGCGTGGAGTCCTCAGATGGCTCCCTGGTGCCGAGGCGGAGTTGATGCGGCGGTTTGCAGGAGCTTGGGGGCGGCGAAAGCGCGGCGGCGCAGTGCTCTGCTCCGCCTCCGGAGGCACGGCGGCGCGGCTTGGGGTTTTGGGGTGGCGGCGGGGTGGAGATGAGGACCAGGGAGGCCGCAGGGGCATTTATAAGGCGGCGGCCACCCTAGGCGTGCGCGCCCGCGGTTGGGAACCCGGCAAAAACTGCGGCGAGGATCACGGCAGCGCGGCGGGGAAGAAGGGGGCTGGCGTGTGGGGCCACGGCGTCAGCGGCAGCGAGCGCTTGCGGGCGTTGCGGAGCGGCGCGGGCTGCGGGGGCTAGCGCGAGGCAGGCCGGGGAGCGGGCTGAACGGAGGAAGGGGAGCTGCTAGCGGGCCGCGCAAGGGGGGTGTGCGGGAGTTTGGGCCCGCGACTGGGCTGCGGGAAAGAAAGGAGGAGTGGCGAAGCGGGCCGGGCGCAAGTGGGAGTGGGCCGGGGTGAGGCTGGGTTGGGTTTTGGTTTCGGGTTGGGCTGGGTTTTCTATTTTTCTCTTTCTATTTCTTTTCTTTTCTAAATCTAAATCAAACAAAGTTTGAATTCAAATACTAATTTGAATTCAAACCACACTCAAATACTTAAAACCATGCACCAGCATGAATGCAACACAAAATTTTAAACTTAGGATAAATTTTAATTACTTAAGGAACAAAAATTAGATTAAATGCCAACTAAACACAATAAACCTTAGAAATTTAAATGAAGCCAATTAAATTTATTGAAAAAATACTGAAATTTAAATTAGGGTGTTACAATAAGAGATAACCCGGTTGTCCTGCATAAGCACACAACCAAGTCCTGTACCCGAAGCATCACAATAGACATCAAAAGGTTTAGTACTGTCCGGTGTAGACAATACTGGAGCGGTAGTTAATCTTGCTTTGAGAGTTTGGAAAGCTTCCTCACACTTATCATTCCAAACAAACTTCACTCCTTTCTTCAATAACTCCGTCATAAGCTTGGCTATTCTGGAGAAATCAGTAATGAACCGACGATAATATCCAGCTAAACCAAGAAAACTGCGAATTTGATGAACTGAAATAGGAGATTCCCAATCCATCACTTCTTGTACTTTAGTTGGATCAACAGATATACCATCACTGGAGATAGTGTGACCCAAGAATTTCACACTGTCCAACCAAAATTCACACTTGGAGAATTTGGCATAAAGATGATGATCTCGTAATCGTTGAAGAACGATACGCAAATGTTCAGCATGATCTTCTTCATTCTTGGAGTAGATCAAGATATCGTCAATGAAAACCACGACGAATTTATCCAGCTCCGGCATGAAGACTGAATTCATCAAGTACATGAAATATGCTGGGGCATTGGTAAGGCCAAAAGACATAACCAGATATTCATATAGTCCATATCTGGTAGAGAAAGCAGTCTTTGGAATATCACAAGGCTTGATCTTTATTTGATGGTAGCCAGAACGAAGATCAATCTTAGAGAAAACCTTAGCTCCAGCTAACTGATCAAACAGAATATCAATGCGGGGAAGAGGATACTTGTTTTTAATAGTGACCGCATTGAGTGGTCGATAATCAACACATAGCCTCAAACTATTGTCTTTCTTCTTCACAAACAGGGCTGGACATCCCCAAGGTGAAGAACTTGGACGTATAAAACCTTTGTCAAGAAGGTCTTGGAGTTGGACTTTCAATTCTGCTAATTCATTTGGAGGCATTCGGTACGACCTCTTAGAAATAGGGGCGGTACCGGGTTGAAGTTCGATAACAAACTCGATGTCCCTATCAGGAGGCATTCCAGGTAAATCCTCTGGAAATACATCCGCATACTCCCACACAATAGGGATATCTTCAAGTTTAATTTCTTTTGCGGCATAAGCACAAGAATTAATGCACTCTCGTTGTGGTAGATAAAGTATGGTGGCTCCTTGATGTGGTGAATCTATCTCGATAGCTCGGGAAGAGATATCTAACAGTACTTTATGTTTAGTCATCCAATCCATACCCAAAATAACATCCATGCCTTCTAAATTCAACAAAATCAAATCTGTCTTTATCACTTTACTACCCAACTTAAGGGGTACATTTGTAGTGATTTGATTGGAAGCTATCCTCCCACCAGGGGTTGTTATCATAAAAGATCCCTTAGTATGACAAAAATCCAACCCTAATCTTGCTCCAAATTTGGCACTTATAAAACTATGCGTTGCACCAGAATCAAATAATATGACTGCGGGTTTATTGTGGATAGAGAAAGTACCCATCATAACTAGTGCTCCTGCTGGAAGGTCTGCAAGAGTAGTGAAATTAACTCGCCCTTGCCGGACTTGCACCATTTGCCTCTTGCCCTTGCCCTTGTTGTTGTTGTTGTTGTTGTTGTTGTTGTTGTTGTTGTTCTGATTAGAGTTTTGCCCTGGATTATTCCTTCTGGGTTGTGGACAATTCTTGGCAAAATGAGAAGCACTGCCGCAGTTGAAACATCGATTATTACTATTCCCACTATTGAACTGTGGGGCATTCGGCCTTGGGCTAAACTGCTGCTGTTGCTGTTGCTGAGGCACTAGAGGTCTGAATCCTCCTTGTTGCTGAGGCGGCCTAAAGACAAACCTACCCACTGGGGCATTTCTTTGTGGAGGCCTTGGTGGAGTATTTTGCACCAGGCGATACCTCGGTGGCTGGGCACTCGAGGGTCCCGTTGGTGCCTTCCGCTTTTTCTCAGCACGATGTGCAGCAATACAATCTTCCTGTGTAATGGCCATATTAACCAGCTCATTATAGGTATTGGACTGAACCAAGTTTAAACGTTCTTTGAGCTTAGTATTGAGGCCACGATGGAAACGATCACGTTTCTTGGCATCAGTATCAGCATGATGGCCCGCATATTGGCACAGATGATTGAAGGTCTGTGCATATTGAAGAACAGTGCGGGTTCCCTGATCTAGAGCCAAGAATTCATTCAACTTTCTTTCAATTAGTCCATCCGGAATATGATGTGATCTGAATGCAGTTCTGAATTCCTCCCAAGATATGATATGTTCAGCAGGCTGCATTTCACAATAATTATCCCACCATATACGTGCAGGACCGCGAAGCTGTTGGGCGGCAAAGGGGGCCTTGTTCGCATCAATACATGGTACCGCTAACAAAGCAAACTTGGAATTGATTGTACGAAGCCAAGCATCGGCATCCAATGGGTCATCAGCTTTGCTGAAAAGTGGAGGTTGGGTACCAAAGAATTCCTGGTAACCCGCTGGTTGTGCCTCCCTTCCTCCATACTGTTGGCGTGGCTTATTTTGTTGCACTTGGACTAGCTGGCGAAGCAGCTCTGTTTGCATGGCCATTAACTCGGCCAGATTCGACGGGGGTGGCGGTGGTTGCTGAGATCCACTGCCATTTTCACAACCGAAGCCATCAGGCGTTCCGCGTGTATGACCAACCATCTGTAATCATGGAAGACATCCATTAGATACATATTTCTCGCTTCCAAAATCAATGGCACGTGCAATGATCATACAATGGATAAAACAAAATCAGCAAAATTTACTAGATGCGGTGTAGCACAATATGCACAACACATAACTATGCAACCCACAAAAATCAAAACTGGTTAGCGGCTAGATAGCTTCATGCTCCATCGTATAGAGACTCAATGCTGAGAGCAAAGGGTAAAGAAAATAATCTATCAATTCGCTCTTCATCGCTATGTGCTATGTTGCTAAACAACAGAGACCATAGAAGGGGTTGGACTAAAATTTTAGTCTCTCAAATTCAACAAGCTAACATTTGATGGGCACATATGCCACAAAGATTTACAACATCTGTATTCATCAAACGGCGTGAAAATGCACAAATGCAGAGATTTGCTAAGTAGAAAGATTATGATTTCCAAACTGGTAGTCGCTACTTATATTACATCCAAAGCAGCATTTTTCTTACAACCTAATATTACTCACCCTTACCACATATAATACAACAAGTGGTACTCCTACCTAAGGCTATCTTACAACATCTCTTTCCTATGTACAAGCTACAACAAGAGAAAACACGAACTATTTAGGACTAGTCTAAGGAGCCTAGAAGTCGTCGAGGTTGCCCACAGAAGATGCACTGCCGGAAGAAGAGTCATCCGGCTGAGGGTTAGGCTCAGCAAGTGCGTGCTCTGAATCTAAGTCAGATACTCCCTCAATCTCCTCTGTGTCCTCATCTGCTGCTGCAGGCTCAGCTGGGGCATCCAGTTGCTCCTGGAGCATACCAACATGTGCTAAAGCATCTGCCCAATCTGCTTGAAGCTCATTCACCTGCCCCTGAAGAAAACCAATAACTATGTTGCGCTGCTCTATCTCAGCACCATGCTTCATAGCCTGATGCTCAAACTGTGAAATGGCCAGATCCCTCCCAGCAACGGCATCCTGAAGTCCCTGAATCTGAGTATCCCTCAAACGAAGGCCTCGCTGAAAACTCTGGGCCAAGTCTATCACCTGGTCCATGTGTCGCTGCTGGAGTATCTGGTAGTGAGACTGAGCATTCATATATCTGACTACTGCCTCGATAGTCTCATCCGCTACATCTCCAATCAAGTGCCCAAAGTGTGTGACCCTGAACAGCCACTCTGCATTGCCAGCACTGACTGCTGGGAACAAACCAATAGGATATGCTGCTACCTCCTCGGGATGGTGCTCACAAAAAGTGGTGATAGCGTTGAGAGCTGCTTTCTCAAACGCATCCACAAGACGGTACCCAATCACCTCGATCTCAATCGGTGGCCACTCCAAAGTGGGGTGCTGAGGAATGGTCATTTTAACTCTGTTCTTCTTAATTCCATCCTCCGAAAACTGACGTCCCGTGTACTGGGGTGGATCTGGGTAGTGGAAGATACGAAGTGAATCCCAAAGAATCCTCGGAAAACCCTCCCAGTACAGACAATCGGTATGAGCATTTCCCTCCTCATCCCAAAAGATCTGGGAACAAGTCGCCATCTAAATCAAAAAGGATTCAAATGTGAGTAATACAATTATCTCAAGACTTCTCAAATAAAGCTTTAAGAAGACTGCGGTAAAACAAATGTGATTCTAATTCACAAGATGATATGATTCCAAACTCAAAGAATAATAAACCACAATTGGTACTGGTTCATCATTTGAGATTCTAAGGAATGAAAAGATCCTTATAACAACAAGATGGGGCTTAGGAGGAAGGCATGACTCGAAACCATATTTTTCATCTAAGGAAACCTAAGCATTTTACAAGCATGCTACTAAAATCAGAATTTCACTCACTCATGTTTTAAGCACACTAACACTTATCTTATAAGGATTCATACTAGAAATTCCTTAACAAGCTCATGTAGCAACTTCAACTATTATGAACCAATCAAACATCAACCAAATATGCATGCACATCCTGACCGACCTCACAAGATAAACAATTGCCAACTATGGTTGGGCTTACGTGGTTAGCACGGTGGTATACATAAATACGGCTCTCCCTATATAGCTAGTCGATACATTCTAACCGTTCTTATCTTATCGAATCGTGGTTAGCGTACCTGCATAAGATTGACATAACATAAATATATATATCCCCAATGAACCTTTCATGCCAGCACTCATGAAAGCGTTCCCAAACATTACCGCTTACTATAGAAGCGGCAGCCATACAATTTCCGCCGTATGGCCAACGTTAACATACGCTACTCAGAGGCGTATTCACAAGTTCCTTTACTCCCAATATAGTCGACTGAGATCGGTATATTGGCAGCAGCTCAAGTAAGTCACTGCTTGAGCGCAGCGTTTGGTTCGCATCGCCGACGGGAAGGTCAGACTCCCTCAGCTGACTGAGCACACTTTACTTCCAATATAGTCAACTAATAGTCGGTATATTGGAAGCACCTCAAGTAAGCCACTGCTTGAGGGCAGCGTTCGGCTCGCATCGCCGACGGGAAGGTCAGACTCCCTCAGCTGACTGAGTATCCTTACCATCTTACCTCAACGTAGGTGCGTCGTTACAGAAATTAAGAGTTGCTTGTGAGTATGGTTTGACAAAATGTAAAGTGCTGGAAGTCAGATAACATAAACCATACAGAAATAACCACCTAGTAATTCCCATAAATTCCCTAGGACTTTACGTTCTATGCACAACCCTTAACGAATCCAACGTATTTTTTTTGAAATACCCTGTTGTTCCAATTTTATACGGAAAGCGATTTTTAAGGTTCCAACACCTCTGATGTACGCTTGCAGCTCTGATGCCAGCTGTGGCAGAACCGCCTAAATTATCCCGGCTCAAGTGCGTAAACCATCACCATAAAGGCAACATTAGCTTAAACGCACTTCAAACGGAACAATTTTTGGTCTGTCGGGTAACGTCCCGATACAACCACCGATTCTCGGATCGAACAAGCATACCCCGCACGAAGGCGAGTTCAGAGATATTACAACCACAATTTTTACAACACAGGCATAGTAATGATTACAAGCCAGTTAAACACATTATTACAAGGCCAACTTAAATAAAACAGTTATACAAGTTATGATTATAAGTTCAGAGTCTAAACAGCGGAAAATGAGACACGATGACTACAACACATCACAAAAGTATACCAAGCTAGACCAAGCATGGTATTACTCGTCACAGTCATTGCCGGCCGAAGACGTATCCCATTCTACGGACCAGCCAGGAGGCAACGAGCAAGGATAGGTCAAGCTAGCGATCTGATCCTCAAAACTCATACCTGAAAAAGAGTTTCAACAGCAAGGCTGAGTATTCTAATACTCAGCAAGACTTAACCGACAACGGGTATAAGTAGCCCACCTTAACTAGACTATGCAAGGCTTTGTAAGGCTCTGGTTTTCCTTTGCTGAAAAGCAATAAAGAGTAGGTCCTTACTTTCAAGTTTTAGCTTCAAGATTCTAGTTGATTAACCATTCTATGTAAGCATCTACTATCCAAACATGGTGGAACTTCTAAGCAAACATCAAGATTAATAAGAATATTGTTGCTCTTATTACTCTGTGTGGCAAAGAGATCAAGCAGTCTCATTTCATCGTGAGAGGCGGACGATTCTGAATCGAAATTCAACCTTGCAAGGATAACCTAGCACACACGTCTGGAACACCGTCGGGTCATTCCCAAACAACCGTTGACCTTTCTTTCCAGCTTGTGGATAGGAACACTCTCCCCGACTACAGGGCTCCAAGGTCCACCCGTGCTCGGTCCACCCTTGTCCCTAGAAGTCGTGGTGTTGCGCAACATAAAATAAAACCTATCTCTAAGAGAGAGTGTCAGGTATATCCACTCCCCGGTCCAATCAGCTACTAGGCTTGCCGCGTACCATATTTACGGCATGTGACTAGTACTTTCAAAAACTTAACCAGCACTACCACACACCGCGACCTTAGCAAGTTCATCAACACAGACGGGGTATCACATAAGGTCATGATATCGAACACAACCCCGTCCGTCGTCCTTATATTGATAACAGAAAGTAAACAATCAATTCCTATAAAGCTCGCGAGTGACAGGCAATCACTCGACTTTTACCGGTCCTATAAGCTTAGCAATTATTCGAACTCAAGTCTAGTGTTTAGTACATAGGTTCCTAGGATCATGCATCTAAGGTTTCAATTCAACTCCTATGAACTGTAAATGCACAAGTAAAATAATACAGTAAATGATATTAATTTGAAATATAGGTCATGTCCGGGGCTTGCCTTCTCGGTAGTTACTAACTATTTCAGCGCTAGGCTCTTCCGAACTTTGGTTCGGGGCTTCAGTTAGTTCCGCAGTGTTTACTTGAGCGTCGAGATCACCTCCGTCAGACTCCGGAATCAACTCGTACGTCCCGTCCGACAAAGTAGTCGTATCTATATGTAATGCAAGGACAATATTAAAAACACACATGGGCAATCGTTTATAGAGTAGTTAAATAACACACTTAACTACACAAGGCATCATGATCAACAGCACAAAAGAAGTTAACTAACTTCATAAAATGAGTGGTGGTGATTTACTATACCACTAAGTCATGGTTTGTAAATATATCAACAAATCAGAGTACAAAAAGTAATAAATTCTACCAAAATTACCCTAAACAGAACATTAACATACTAAGCTACCCTGCAAAAATCATGCCAAGACATGTAACCATTTAATCACAACAAATCATTTATGCAGGCAACACCTAACAAAAGCTTGAATTATACAGACTAAAATATAGCAAAGTAGAAGCTCAAAATTTAACAGAAGATCTACACAGGGATGATTTATCTATTGTAAATTTTTCATGATTTTATCTACAAAGAATTAATTCTGAGAAAATAAACAAAACAGACATCAGTTTAGCAAGATTCAATTTTATCTCCTGTTCTAGTCATGAACTAAGGCTTAAACTTCCTGGACAAGCTAATATTCTCCAGATGAACACTCAGGAATATTTTCAGGATTTATCAAGAACAGAAACTATTTATCATAAATTAAGTATACTAAACAAGGATTAAATCAAATAAATAGCTACAGCAAAGAACTGATCATGAAATTTTTATAGAAAAGCTAGTGTAACAAGAGTAAACTACCATCAAAATTTCAGCGCAAAACCAGCTTTCAAACATCAGATAAGAAAAAGATTAAATAACTAGTATTTATAAACCTAGTAACACAAATCAAAATCTACAGCAAAAACTTGCAACTAAAGCCTAACATATTATGGTTCTACTGAATAGAGCTCTTCAAGAGGATTCCAAAACATCAAGATTTGCTATTTTACGAATTTTCTATGAATTGATATTGAATTTCAAAGATCACAGCAAACTATTACAAACAAGTCCTTAGTGCACTATTCACATGAGTCTAGGTCTATTCAAATAACACCCTGAAGTTTTGTTTCTTCCACCCCGAGGTCCCTGGGCCGGGTCAGAGAGAGGGGGCGGCGGTTGACCGGCGATTTCCCGGCGAGGGGCTCACCGGCGGCGAGGGTAGAGAGGTGTGTGAGCTGCACAGGTCCACGGCGCACCTCTAGGTGATCTAGGGTTGCGGGGAGGGGCTCGGAGGTGGCGGCTCGACGGAGCAGGGTGGCTTGACGGCGGAGGCAAGCGACGGCGAGGTAGTTCCGGCGAGGTTCGGGCGATGGGAAGCGGCCTGGGAGCTGCGCGAGGTCGAGGCGCGACTAAAGGTGGGGGCTATTGGGGTGGAGCGGGCTTGTGGTGGCGGCTCCGCGGCAGGGTGAGCTCGCCGGCGTTCCAGTGGGGCGGCGGCGGTGTTCTGCGGTGTGGGAGCGAGGAGAGCGAAGAAGGGCGGTAGGAATTGGTTTCTGGGGTATTTGTAGGGCCCGGGCGCTCGCTAGAAGGGGACGGCGGCCACTGCAGCGGGCTCTCCACCGCGACGGCGAGGTGGCGGTGGCGCGGGCGCTTCTGGACTCGGCGGCGCGCGTGGCACGGCCAGGGAGCTCCAGCGCGAGGCAACAGGAGGGGGAGGAGGTCGTCCGCGACGCGTGGGTGCCAGCGCACGGCGAAGTAATGGCCGGGAAAGCCGGGAAGGCGTCAGCGGCGACGCTGTCGGTGGCGTCGGCGGCGAGAAGCAGAGCAGGGAGGGGAGGAAGGGGATAAGGGCGATTTTGAAATTTCCAAAAGTTCCAGGGACCCAACTGTAAAACAGCGATAACTTTTAAACCAAAGCTCAAATGGAAAAGTGCCCAACATGAAAGTTGTTCAATTTTTCAAGAGCTACAACTTTTATGTTGTGCAAAAATTTATTTGACCAAAGGATAGAGAGCTAAATTTGAAAACACAATAGGGATTTTAAATTCTAGGAAATTTGTCTTTTTCAATGCAAATTCACTTCAAAATTAGACTTAAAAACAAAATTGGATGCCATGCAATAAATGCACTGAAATTTTGCACAAACACCCTCCATAAAAGCTATAAACACAAATAACTTTATAAAGGACCTCGCATAAAATCATAATTACACATATAACCTTTCATAATTACAAAAAGATCATTTTTAAGCATTTCAAGCACAAGATGCATAGCAACAAACACAATTACTGTGCAGACACTTATTTAATTACTGTGCAAACACCCGGGGTGTTACAATACCCGATCAGGAAGGAGCGAACGTGCTTTCGACGATTTGCCTGCATGCACAAACATGTGTGAACATTAGTCTGAGCCGTGGTCGGCTCCTCGGGACGACTCTTGCATCGGCTTTAAAGAGCCGATCGAGTCCCGGTGTCAGATCAGATCTGCATATCTAGATATTAATAGATAAAGCAAATAACTGCAAAAGCTGCTTCAATTAGATCTAGCTAATCCAATCCTCGATGGTAAAAGCTTCACTGCTAGATCGGAACATCCTACACGTAGTTAGGCCCAACGAGTGTAATAGATAACCAAACTTTAACCAGAATAGAGGCCTAAGAATAAGCGAAAGCCGATTCCCGGATCAATCCCTATTAAGATCAAAGCAAAGTATCTAATATGTCGCCGGATCATCCAACCCGTTTGCAAGGCCTAACCTAGCAGATATTAAGCCGATTCTTAAGTATAAGAACAAACCATAACAGATTAGATCTACTAGATAGAAAAGAAGCACGGTGTTATCTCTACGCGACTAATTCCTATGCAATGGGAATTAGCGTAAGATTAATACATGATCACGCAGAGATAACATGATATTCGTAGATGATAGATAACAAGAACATGATTGGTCTACTAAAGGTCATGCTACGAACATCAGGATAACTAGCACTACTCACCATAAAAAACACTTCAGTATGAGTAATACCAAGGTAAAAGCAAGAACAATGCTGCCCTGATCACAAGAAGTGATCAGGGCAGCGTGGCGCGTACTTGGATGAAACCCTAGGATTAGGGGTGGCGGTGCGCCGAGAATTGTTGTTGTGAGACATGATGTCATTCTTTCTTTATGAATATCATATGGTACATATTTATAGTCCGGACTCACGCAGGAGCCTATTCACGAGCCTTCTTTAATTCCTGCTTTAAGCCCAACTTGCTCGTGGCCCATTAATTAACCCTGTTAATTTATGGTGATAACACATGCCCCCAAGTTTCAAAGTATGAATGCTTTGAAACTTTGTATAGTCGACGCCTCAATCTGCATGATGGACTCAGCGCCTCGGCTCTTCTGATGCTACTCTTCTGATAGCTGATGCTTTACTGATAGCCGACGCAAAGAGACGAATAAACTTTACTCCTCCTGCTAAATAACTTGGATCTTTTGAACAGAAAATAACTTCACTCCTCAAATGATTCTCTCAAATCGCTCAATGTGTATGATTCCTCACCAAAGCATTATATTGCCTCCTTTCTCCCTATCTCTAGTATGGCTTTTTGTGGAGTTCAGGGTAGGGAATGAAGAGGTAGCATACTCAGGCCGCACATGTTGCAAAGGCAAAGACCGGATCCAATAGAGAAAGCAAGTCATACAATCAGATCAAGATGTGCATGTGTGTGGAATTTTTGTGGTTGGAACTTGCATCCCCCTTTTGCAGAACTCTCCCTTTTATCTTTTGCTGAGATATGAGTTGTCTTTCATTTTTCTTTCTTCATTTTGTTTCTTCTCATGCTTTTTGGGGCACGGACATTTCTATTTTTTTCTTTTTTTACATAGCCCAAATCTTTCTACATGATGAATATAAAGAGTTCTATCAAAAAAGGAATGAAGCATTTTTATGGATGGAAGGCATATACTTGCGTAACTTCCAGTGTAGAAGTCAGCATATGAGTGGTTGAGTACATGGAGTGTACGTGATCTTGATCTTAAAAATATGAAGCGAATCTCACAAGGATCACAAAGAATTTGACAATGCTCAATGCAAACACAAGCAGCATATGTATAAAGGTTTTAAATGTGTATATATGGCTCTGGTAGGAATTTAGCATATCACTGAGGAGCTAAGCTATTTAAATTCAAAATTCCCAAGTATTTTGCAGTAAGAAATAAAGTTTGCTCGTCATACCGGTATCAGCAGTGTTGGCGGCATCGGCAATTTGTTGGTGATCTCCTGTAGCTTCCCGATGCTCTCAACAATTGGTCGATAGAATAGATCCTGCTCTTTTTTTTATATGTTGGAGGTGATGGCAATGCATCAACTTTCCTTAATGTCCCTGTTCCTGGAGGTGATGGCAACACATCGGCTTTCCTCACTGTCCCTTGAGGCGATGGCAACATATCAGCTCCCCACACTGTTCCTGGAGGTGATGAATTTCAACTCAACGTGTTGCCCTTTTATAATACAGCCAGATGGATTTCATCAGCTCTTGTTATTCGCCTTCCCACATGCTCGGGAAATATTTCTTGAGGTTTTGGCCATTGACGGCTACAGGAAACTTGGCACCGTCTAATTCTTCAAGCATGTATGCATTTCCAGGCAGGACCTGATCAACCTTGTATGGCCCATGCCAAGTTGGAGACCATTTACCATACTTCCTATCTTTAGTTCCCAATGGTAGCACTGCCTCCTAAACCAGGTCTCCAGCCTGGAAATTTTTCGGCTTGACCTTTTTGTTGTATGCACGAGCGACTTTAGCCTTGTTTTCCTTGATCTTCTCAAGTGACCAAAGTCTTAGCTCTGTGAGATCCTCCACATTGTCGCTCATCAAGGCTGCATACTCCTCAGCCGACAGATCATTCTGGAACTCAACACGCCTCGATCCGGCCGTCATCTCCAATGGCAACACAGCGTCTTGACCGTAGACCAGATGGTATGGTGACGTCTTGATGGATCTGTGACACGAAATACGATATGCCCACAAAGCCTCTGACAACACCTCGTGCCAGCGCCTAGGATATTCATCAATCTTCCTTTTGATCAGCTTGATAAGGCTCTAGTTGGATACTTCAGCCTGTCCATTAACCTGGGCATAATATGGAGATGATCTGATCAGCTTGAACCCCGTGTCATCGGCGAACTTCCTAAATTCCTCCGATATAAACACTGATCCTCCATCGGTCGTAATGGTCTGGGGAATCCCGAACCTATGAATGATGTGCTCTTTAACGAAACTGATCACATCTTTCGATGCCACCGACCTCATGGGTACCGCCCCTACCCATTTCGTGAAATAATCCGTGACAGCCAACACCCATTGGTGACCTTTGCTGGATGGCAGGTTGATCTGGCCAATCATATCCATGGCCCAACCCCTGAACGGCCATGGCTTAATGATAGGATTCATTACTGATGCCGGCACCATCTGAATCTTGCCGAATCTTTGACATGCCCGACATCCCTTGTAATATTTAAAGCAGTCCTCAAGCATTGTAGGCCAGTAATATCTCGATCGCCTAATCAGCCACTTCATCTTATGGGCTGATTGATGAGTACTGCGGGCTCCCTCATGAACCTCATGCAAAAGCCGATTCAACTCCGAAGGCCCCAGACATTTAAGCAGCAGTCCTTCCAAAGTCCTGTAGAACATATCGTCCCCTATCAGAACATACTTCATAGCTTTGAGTCTTATCCTTCTGGGTGCCCCCCGAGCCGAATCCTTCAAATAATTGAAGATATCGGCTCTCCAATCTCCAGGTTCTAGAAACTGAACCTCTACATCTACCCCATCGGCTGTTTCCTTATATCCGGAAGCCATCTGTGCCAAGTCAATGGCTTCATTGTTCAAAGTCCTACGTATCCAGTGGAAATTAATGTACTTGAATTGTGACATCAACTCACGGCACAGCATCCATATCGGAAAAAGAGCCTCTGTATTCTTTCGTGAGCTGAGAAATCACCAGTTTCGTATCCCCAAAGATTTCCACCGCTTCTTCACCAGCTTCCAGGAGTAATTCCATCCCCTTGCGAACGGCATCATACTCTACAAAATTATTGGTGCATGGAGTGGTCATCCTGATGGAAAAGGAATAAGTCGCCCCTCGAGGTGATACCAAAAGAATTCCTACACCGCACCCATCATCACACGCCGATCCGTCGAAAAACATGGCCATTGGACGTATGAAAAGTGCAGCCACATCAGTGCTGATCCTGTCTGCAATGAGATCCACCAGTGCATGTCCCTTGACTTCCTTTGCCGGTTGATATCGGATATCGAACTCTGACAGCGCAAACATCCACTTTCCGAGTCGGCCTTTCAGAACAGGAGCCAACAGCATATGCTTTATGACATCCGATTTGCAAATAACGATTGTATCCGCCGAGAGCAAAATATGACGAAGCTTTGTACATATAAAGAATAAACAGAGACAAAACTTTTCAATCTCAGGGTACCTGGTCTCGGCGTCCAACATGCGCCTGCTAAGGTAGAACACAACCCTTTCCTGTCCGTCATGCTTCTGAACCAGCACCGAGGCGATGGAGGTGTCGCCTACGGATAAGTATACGTAGAAGGGCCTATCATGCTGTGGAGGAACCAAAACTGGAGGCTTCGACAAGTATTCCTTGATTTCGTCGAAAGCTTGCTGCTGTTCTGCACCCCAGTGAAATTCATCATCGGAATTGATTTTCACGAGACCCATGAATGGCTCGATTAGTCCAGATAGATTGGAGACGAATCGTCTGACAAAGTTGATTTTGCCAATGAGCTTCTGCAACTCCTACTTCGTAGTAGGCGGCCTTATCATCCTTACAGCTTCTTGACTTTTTAGGCCGATCTCGATCCCTCGCTCATGTACCAGGAATCCTAAGAACTGACCGGCCGATACACCAAAGGCGCATTTCTTCGGGTTCATTCTGAGCCCAAACCTCCGAGTCCGCTCCAATACCTTACGCAAATCTTCCAGATGTCCCCCAGCTGATGTGGACTTGACCACGACATCATCAATGTAGATTTCTACCAGTTTGCCGATGAGATCATGAAAAATGTAATTCATGGCGCGTTGATATGTCGCACCGGTATTTTTCAATCCAAAGGTCATAACCAAGTACTCGAACAAGCCGACCGGGCCTGGTACTCTGAACGCGGTCTTGCTTATATCCTCTAGGGCCATGAAGATCTGGTTGTAGCCGGCGTTACCATCCATAAAGCTCAGCATTTTGTGACCGGCAGCTGCGTTGATCAATGTTTCCGCGACGGGCATCGGGTACTCGTCCTTTGGCGTTGCTCTATTGAGGTCTCTGAAATCCACACAGACTCGCCATCGGCCATCCTTCTTTTGTACAGGGACCACGCTGGAGATCCATTCTGCATACCGACATGGCCCGATGAACCCTGCATCCAATATCTTTTGCACCTCTTTCTTAACCTCCTCTAGGATTTCGGCCTTCATCTGTCGTGCTCGTTGTTGAAACGGCTGAAATCCTTTCTTAAGCGGGAGCCGATATTCGACGATGCTTCTATCCAGACCGGGCATTTCAGTATAATCCCAAGCGAAACAGTCCCGGAATTCTTTCAATAGTGCTATCATCGGCTCACGCAGGCTCGGGTCTAACCTTTTGCTGATAAATGTTGGTCGCGGCTTATCCCCGGGACCTATATCAACTTCCTCCAAATCGTCGGCTGATGTAAACTCGTACCCCAACTTGTTGTCGCCTGTAAAATCAATTGTGGACGCAGGCAACTCGTCGTCATCTGCCACGTCGATAGCAAATACGGAGAGATAACAAAAGAAAATTTTCAGCCGACCGCACGGGCTGGACATTTCTGTATTACCATTCGAAATTGAATGCTCATTAACTAACCAACTGCTAGAGCAGGCTATTGTATGTTCATAATGTAACAGTTTCAACTCCAAAAAAGAATTATCTACCTTTTGGGGCCGGTCGCTGGGACCGGCCTCTCTGATGAGGACATGACCAATACGCATATGACCAAGGCCCAAGCGAAGATAGAGTTCAAAGCCCAATCCACATTGAAGTCCGATTTATTCGCGAGTCCGGTTCGGACTGCAGGAGCAGGCCTCACGAAAACGGACGCCCAGGCCACATACGGGCTTCGTTTTGGGCGTTCTATATATCGTTGGAAAGCTAAGGAGATAAGCTTTCCAACCCAACTGATCCCATATCAAAATACGCTCGGAGTCGACGGGAATCGTCGAAACAACATGACGACCAGAATCTGCCTGGATGCAGCGACGCCAGTTTTTGGGCCCGAAGTCCTTGTACTCCCTAGGGTTGCCCGGCCACCCCCTTGGCCGCCCCCTAGCCTCTCTCTTCTATATACACAGCAGCCGCCATTAGGTTACTGGGGTTTTGCTTAGATTCATTCTGTCAAGAACAGTTGTCGCCGTTCATCGGTTTGTGAAACCCCAACTTGTGAGATTAATCAATCATCTGCAGAGTCACTCTATTTGAGCTGCGTTTCTTTCGAGTTCTTGCTTGTGTTCTTCGTTGCGCTTGCAGGGATTAGCCTTCTTGGCGAGGTCAACCGGGTTGTGACACGGTTGATAACCAGAGGAGTTGTGGTGCTAAGATTGCTGGATTCGGGTTTTAGGATCTGAAGCCGGATCGGTGTGTCTCGCTCCGCCTACAACGAGAGTTATCTATAACCTGACGGAAGATCGGGAACCCACGTCCCCATTACTCTCTAAACCTGCTGACTTCCGAAGCGTACCAAGATGTGTTTATTCTGTGAGGCCAGTGGATAAGACCAGCCTCAATCTGTTTTTTGTCGCTTCGATCCGATCACAGTCTTCTAGCACAATCCCTGAGATCGGCTCTTGTTCTTCCGTGTCCCAGGCATTCATGTCTGCGAGTGAAACCTCGCTGGAGTCATCTGCACGGACCACCTCCACTTCGTCGCCATCCCATTGAACCAAACACTGGTGCATTGTGGAAGGAACACAACAATTGGCGTGAATCCAATCCCTCCCAAGCAGCACTGTGTACGTACTCTTACTGTTGACGATGAAGAACGAAGTTGGGACGGTCTTGCGGCCAACTGTCAACTCCACATTGAGGACGCCCTTTGCCTCCGATGGCTGCTCGTTGAAATTATTGAGCATTACGTTGGTCTTGATAAGGTCAGCAGCAGAACGACCCAATTGACGCAGCACTGAATACGACATCAAATTAACTGCGGCGCCAGTATCAACCAACATCCTGTTCACAGGCTTGCCGTCGATGAGGCCCTTGAGATATAACCCCTTCAGGTGTTTGTAGCTTTTCTCCTTAAGCTTCTCGAAGATGATCGGCTGGGGGCCAAGATCGAACTGTGCGACGGCCAACTCCTCCGGTTGGGATGCTCGAAATTCCGACGGAAGCACAAATACTATATTCACATCAACCGATGGTTTCTCGTCGGCTTTCAAATGTTTGGGATGCCACCCCCTCCTTGGAGGGTGCCTTGCCACTCTTTGCGGGTGCCTGACTTGCCCCGCGAGATCTGGGCGCGCCTTCCTCAACACATCGAGGTACCTTGCTTCCGCTTCTTCGAGATTGCACAAGCGCTGCACTCTGCGAGCGACTGAGTCTGTCAGGACACCATCGTGGACAATGATACTTATCCTCCCCTTCGAGCTCAAGTTCATCCCTGGGTGGCCGCTCAACATGGTCGTCATGACGTGCTTTGGGCCCCAAGCGTCGGAACTCCGACGTGTCGCCTGACTGGCGTCCCCGAGGCCTGCACTCTAGGCAATCATCGATAGTAGGCAATCGTCTCATGCCAGAATTCCAATAGTACCTGAAGAATGGGTAATGCCAGTGGTCGCGTACAGCCTGGCACCTCCCCAGCGTTCTCCCCGCGCGGTGCTCGTACTCCTCCTCTTCCGATTCATACCGGCGACGCAGCTTGTACTGATACTCGTATTTTTCAAGAAGCCGATTGGAAACTGGGAGTTGATTGCGGATGTGACGCACTTGTTCTTCAGTAATATGTTGGTGCTTCGACTCATCTTCATCCTAGGGCCGTTTGCCAGAATAGGCCTCTTTCCTCTGCTCGTCACGGCGGCGTACGGATCCCACCATGTTAATCCGGAACGCAAAATTCTGGCCCTCAGATCTAAGATCTGACAGCCCCACCATGTTAGCCTGTGGGAACGGTTGACTGTCAACCTTCATCGTGTGTTGGGCCAGAATTAATCGGACTTGCTCAATAGCCGATTGGATCTGCCGACGCAGCTCCTTGCAGTCATTCGTGGCATGGGTGAACGAGTGGTGCCACTTGCAGTATGGCCTCCCCTGCAGCTCTTGCGTCATTGGCAGCTTGTGATTCTCTGGGAGCTTCAATTGCTTTTCCTTGAGCAGTAGATCGAATATCTGCTCTGCCTTGGCCACGTCAAAGTCAAAGCCCTTCACAAGCCCCTTCTGTTTGACCCACTTGCACGGGATGGAGTTTGCCCCCCCCCCCCCCCCGGGTCCACTCTGCCATAGCCACTTCTTGCTCCCTGCTAGAATCATCAGAATCATCTTCTCGGGCCATATTCACATGGCGCTTGAATTTTTCCTGGTACAGCTCAGGGTGATAGTGTTCATACGTCATGAGCTTCTGTACCATGTGCACCAGAGAGGTGAATTCCAACTGAAAAGCCAGATCCTTGATCGGCTTAGCGAGCCCCAGAACTGCCAAATCGACTGCCTCCTTTTCTGTGATGCGTGATGAGTAGCATCGATTCTTAAACTCTCTGAAGCACTGCACGTACTCCGACACACTTTTCCCTCGCTTCTGCTTGACTTGGGCGAGGTTGGCAATCCCGGCTTCAGCAGCCTCTGAGTGATACTAGGTGTGGAACTGATCTTCCAGCTGTCTCCAAGTGCGGATCGAATCTGGGGCCAATGATGTGTACCATCCAAAGGCTGAGCCCGTGAGAGACTGGCAGAAGAACCGGACCCTCAGAGGATCCGATACTAAAATCATCCCGAGCTGTGTTAGGTATCGGCTCACATGCTCGATGGAGCTGGCCCCTTCTGACCTGCTGAACTTGGTGAACTCCGGGAGCCGATACTTGGGTGGCAACGGGATCAAGTCGTAGTCGTTTGGTTACGGCTTGGAATATTTGATAGCCTTTCTCTTGGGCAGAATGCCGAACTGGTCCCTTAGTATTGCACTGATCTGCTCCACACTAAGAACTCCTGGGGCCGAGGGCTCAGAACTTGGCTCAGTAGCGTACTTCGCTAGCCATGTTTGTTTCTCCACATCTGTCCCTGAAGCTCCTGTACTCACCAACTGTCCCGCGCGTGTTGGGTTGATGTTGTCAGGTATGTACACACACGTGTAGCCGTGTGGGATCTCCTAGGCGGCTCACTCAGGAACTGGCCCTCCCTGGGATCACCGCCAATCCTGCAGATGACATAGATCGGCGAACTCTGCGGCCCTGGAGTTGTGAGAGAGTATGGCAATGGCGGCCTAGACTGAAGTGGGGCCTCTCCCCTGTGACTCCCCAGGATTGGTCCCGATGGGGAGTACTGGTTCTTGATCACCTTCTAGACGACGCGATGTGCCACACGCTCGAACTCGTTCACCAAGCTTTCTGAGTGCCGATGAAGCGAGTGAGCCACCATGTAGTTCATCTCCTGGCGCAGGGCTCTGGTGCGCTCCTCTGATGGTACGGACAGGTCGATGTTGTCAAGAGCGCCTTCGGGTGAGAACCTCTTCCACCTGATTCCGTGGTTGCGGGTCCTCTCGAAAGAGCCGATGAGATCGGCTTCGAACTGAGCTTTCACCTCATCATACTTCTGCTGGTGTTCGGGGGTCAGCTCTTCATACGTTACAGGGTTGGTGACCGACGGAACCGGCGCTTGGTTCTGAGGTCCAGTCATCCCGGCGGTGGACGTTGTTGCTGATGAAGGTCCCACCGGGTGTGCCAGAATGTGTTGTCGGTCAAAACCCACCGGCGAGTAGCGACAGGCAACACGAAGAGCCGGTAGGCTGCTGGGGCGTTGGCTGGCACCGGTCCCTCGGTCAACGGCCCAGATCCTGGCACACGCCGATGCTTCCGGAGATGCAGGGCGTGCCACCTGACCTATACCCGATCAGGAAGGTGCAATGTGCTTTCGACGATTTGCCTGCATGCACAAACACGTGTAAACATTAGTCCGAGCCGTGGTCGGCTCCCCGGGACGACTCTTGCATCGGCTTTAAAGAGCCGATCGAGTCCCGGTGTCAGATCAGATCTGCATATCTGGATATTAATAGATAAAGCAAATAACTGCAAAAGCTGCTTCAATTAGATCTAGCTAATCCAATCCTCGATGGTAAAAGCTTCACTGCTAGATCAGAAAATCCTACACGTAGTTAGGCCCAACGAGTGTAATAGATAACCAAACTTTAACCAGAATAGAGGCCTAAGAATAAGCGAAAGCCGATTCCCGGATCAATCCCTATTAAGATCAAAGCAAAGCATCTAATATGTCGCCGGATCATCCAACCCGTTTGCAAGGCCTAACCTAGCAGATATTAAGCCGATTCTTAAGTATAAGAACAAACCATAACATATTAGATCTACTAGATAGAAAAGAAGCAGGGTGTTATCTCTACGCGACTAATTCCTATGCAATGGGAATTAGCGTAAGATTAATACATGATCACACAGAGATAACATGATATTCGTAGATGATAGACAACAAGAACATGATAGATCTACTAAAGGTCATGCTACGAACATCATGATAACTAGCACTACTCGCTATCGTGGGCTTTTGGGGATACCCACAGCCGGGTGGCGGAACGCACCCGCCTATTCCCTGAGGGGGTGTACTCGGGGAAGTGCCAAGCTTATTAGGCCGATCTAGCTTGGGGGCAAGAATGCAAGAACACACGGATTTAGAGTGGTTCGGGCCGCCAGAGCATAATACCCTACGTCCACTGTGTGGTGTATTGCTCTTAGTATGAATGAGTCTATCCTCTGCCCTGTCGGGCTTGAGTCATTCTCTAGCGGGCGTCCCCCTTTTATAGTGCAAGGAGGGCGCGTACACGGGTGTTGGACCCCGACAGGTGGGCTCAACAAGGAGGTATTCTATACTTAAATAGGCTCTAATGGTGCTACAGTGATGGAGAATCTCTTGCCAGATATGCTTCGCTGTCTTGTAGACTCCCTGCCGAGGGGGTCTTCTCCTTTCCCATCGGTGAGACGCCCGTTGAGACAGTGTAGGTTGCGGCGTAGACTGTTGGGGCTACCACGTAGCCGTTATGATACTCTTTCACCGAGTTGTCGTGTCTAACTGGCGTAGTAGACTGACATGCGTAGCGTAAGTGGAGCTAGCAGCTGTACTGTGTACCTTGGTAACGTGTGACCAACAGTACAGCCTGGCAAAAGTCTCCTCGGGCTCTGCTTTGGCATAGCGCACTTAACGTCTCCCGCATTGAATGAGGTAGGTGAGCAAGTCATCCAGAGGAAGCTTGGCAGTCGTGCACGCTCCTGCGCCTGCGGACACGTGGTGGCTCCGGACCACTCTTAGGTGGGATGTCTGTTCCCTTCCTACTGTGGGGTCCGGGTAGCATTTGGGGATCCGGGACCCCATGGGGGGTCCGGGGCCTCCGGCCGTTTTGGTCCTGAGCGCCTTCTTCTCTAGGACACGTGGCGACACCGGACCTGTCCCGAGCGGGAAGCGGGTCCGGGGCTGTTGGCCCGGTGAGATGGAACCGGACCCCAGGGATCCGGCTGCTCCGCTCCTTAGGGCGTAGTTGCGAATAACTACACGAGACTTGTCATAGTAAGAGAGGGGGTACCCCAGTCCTGAGGTACCGACACTCGCCATCAAAAATGCTTCAGTACGAGTAATACCAAGGTAAAAGCAAGAACAATGCTGCCCTGATCACAAGAAGTGATCAGGGCAGCGTGGCGCTTACTTGGATGAAACCCTAGGATTAGGGGTGGCGGTGCGCCGAGAATTATTGTTGCGAGACGTGATGTCATTTTTTCTTTACGAATATCATAGGGTACATATTTATAGTCTGGAGACTTGGAAACAATCTAAACCAACGTGTCCAAATCGGACTCTATCTCTAACCCATACTGAACTAAATCTAAAGATACATGGCCCACATGGCCCAAACACTCACGTAGGAGCCGATTCACGAGCCTTCTTTAATTCCTGCTTTATGCCCAACTTGCTCGCGGCCCATTAATTAACCCTGTTAATTTATGGTGATAACAAAGTGCTTTGCCCCCAAGCCGTTCGTGCGGCTTGGGTGAACATCTGGGGCGTCCACTGTGTGCGTGGCGCCCCTAACTATGTTTAAATTTTTGTTCGTCTTTCGTTTTTGCTCCGTTTTCTGTCTCACTAGAGTTTGTTTTTGGAAAGCATTCTTGCATTTGCTTTGCGATTTGGTTGTGAGAGCTTCTGTGCGTTGCGTGCTGCACGGTTTGCCCTAGTGAGGCCCCTAAGCGCCTTGGCCTGAAAGTGTTCAATGCAAGGGGCTGTAGAGGCGGGAAACAACGGGAAGTAAGATGGTCGAAGACTATGGTCTGGCCCCCGAGCGCAGTGAACATATAAAATAGGGAAGTGTGTGGCCCCCGAGTGGTTTCGGGTCACGGTGGTGGCCGGGTCGGGGCGCTAAGTGAGTGCACTGTGTTGTGCGGGAGAAAAAAATCGATAGTTGTCAGGGCCCCGAGTGCTTTGAGATGGAAGTGGCCGGGTCGGGGCACTTGGACTGAGCCGCTAGTGCGTCTTACGGGAAGAAACGACGTAAATGTTCTATATTTGGTCAAAATGTTACCGTCGGAGTCTTTTAGCTTGTAGGTGCCTGGTCGTATAACCTTTGCGATGCTGTAGAGCCCTTCCCATGGCGGCAAGAGCTTTAGCTTGTCCTTCGTCGACATGACCCGTCGCAGCACCAGGGCGACCTGCAGCGTCCTCTCCCGTATGCGCCTTTCGTGGTACCTGCGTAAAGTTTGTTGATAGCAGGCCGATCAATGCAACGTAGCTAGCCTTGCTTCTTCCAAAACTTCCATGGCATCCCTCTGGGCTTCGGCTACCAATGCTGGGTCAAAGGCTTTGACTCTTGGTGCACCGTAGTCCAGATCAGAAGGCAGTACGGCCTCGGAGCCGTAGGTTAGGAAGAAAGGCGTTAGCCCTATGGATCGGTTAGGTGTGGTTCGCAAGCTCCAGAGCACTGCCGACAGCTCTTCAACCCAACGACCCGTGAACTTTTTGAGCATGTCAAAAATGCGCGGTTTGAGCCCTTGGAGTATTAAGCCGTTAGCTCTTTCTACTTGCCCATTTGTGCGCGGGTGTCTGACCGATGCCAAGTCGATCCGGATCCCGTATCCTTCTGCGAACTCTTGGAAGTAATGGACTGTGAAGTTGGTCCCGTTGTCGGTGATAAGGGAGTTGGGCACGCCAAATCTGTACACGATGTATAGGAAGAACTTGACGGCTTCCTTGGAGTCGATCGTGGTTATCGGTTTTGCCTCTATCCATTTTGTGAACTTGTCGATTGCGACAAGTAAGTGGGTGAACCCTCCCGGTGCCTTCTTGAGTGGCCCAACCATGTCTAGACCCCATACGGCGAATGGCCATGTTATGGGGATGGTCTGAAAGGCTTGGGCTGGCAAGTGGGTTCGTTTGGCGTAGAACTAGCATCCTTTGTATGCATGGACGATGTCTTCCGCGTTGCGCAGGGCTGTTGGCCAGTAAAATCCCTACCGGAAAGCCTTTCCGACTAAGGAGCATGGCACAGCGTGGTGTCCGCAGATCCCGGCATGTATCTCGAGGAGGAGCTCCTTGCCCTGGGCAATGGTGATGCACTTCATGAGAATGCCAGTCTCTGAGGGGCTGCGCTTGTAAAGCTCGCCTTCGATCACAGCGAAGGTTTTGGCTCGTCGAGCTAACCGACGGGCTGTGTTGCGTTCCTCAGGGAGGACTTTGTGGAGGAGGTAAGCCAATAGGTCAGCTCTCCAATCTGTGTTGTCTTCCTGGCTCGGGTTTGATTGTCCCGTAGCGAGACAGGTTGGCCCCTCGAGTACCTGGTCGGGCTGGGTCGTAGGGAGTGTGCTCTGTTTTCTCTACATGCTCTATTTCCCCTATTTTTGTCTTGTCTGCAGCTGGCTGTTTCTCTTGCGCCGACAGTGCGTTCAGGTCATTAACAAAAATGCCATTGGGTGCCGGCTTGCGCTCGGCGGCCACTTTTGCGAGAGCATCCGCGTCGGGGTTTTACTTCCGTGGGATATGGTGAAGCTCCAAACCCCGAAATCTCCCTTCTAGCTTGCGGACTTCTTGGCAGTATGCGTCCATGAGAGGGCTCTCGCAGTTGGAGTTCTTCATGACCTGGTCGACTACTAGCTCGGAGTCGCCGTAGATGTACAGGCGGGTTGCCCCGATGTCGATGGCCATGCGGAGGCCACTGATGAGTGCCTCATATACTGCAACGTTGTTGGATGAAGGGAAATGGAGGCGGACCGCATACTGGAACTTGCCTCCTTCTGGGGAGATCAAGATGACCCCGGCCCCGCGCCGGGTCCCATGACCGATTCGTCAAAGTAGAGGGTCCAGTACTCGTGAGACATTTCTGGGATCGGAACTTGGACTTCCGTTCATTCGGCGATGAAATTGGCTAGGGCCTGGGATTTTATCGCCGTGCGTGGCACGAACTTGACGTCGTAGTCTATCAGCTCAATTGCCCATTTGGAAATCCTTCCCACGGCGTCGCGGTTGCGAACAACTTCTCTGAGTGGGAATGAGGTGACGACCGACACCTCGTGCTCGGTGAAGTAGTGTTTCAGCTTCTTGGCCGCCATGATGACGATGTAGAGAAGTTTTTGTGTCTGCGGGTACCGTGACTTGGTGTCGGTCAGTACTTGACTGATGAAGTAAACAGGTCGTTGGACCTTAAGGGCGTGCCCCTATTCCTCCCTTTCGACCACCAGGGCGGCGTTGACCACATGGTTGGTGGCTGCCAAATAGAGAGGGGTTCGCAGGGATTCGGTGCGATGAGCACCGGCGGAGAGGATAGGAGAGCCTTGAGACGGTCGAGGGCCACCTGCGCCTCCTCCATCCAGACAAAGGTGTCGGATTTCTTGAGGAGTTTGTATAGCGGCAGGCCTCACTCTCCCATCCGGGCGGTGAATCGGTTGAGTGCCGCCAGGCACCCGGTTAACCTCTGGACGCCCTTGAGACCACGGATGGGCCCCATGTTGGTGATGGCCGCGATTTTGTCGCGGTTGGCTTCGATGCCACGCTCGGACACCATGTATCCTAGTAGTTTGCCCTTAGGCACGCCGAACGTGCATTTCTTAGGATTCAACTTGATGTTGAACTTCCTAAGATTTGCGAACGTGGCGCTTAGGGTGGCGACCAGGTCATCCGCGCGCGGTGTTTTGACAATGATGTCATCAACATAGACCGCGACCGTCGCCCGAGGTGGGTCCGGCCGGTCGGGGTCAATTGGCGGGTTGATCTGGTCGGAAAAGCAGGCTTGCATGCATCGCTGGTATGTTGCCCCTGCATTCTTGAGACCGAAAGGCATTGATACGTAGCAGTACGAGCCGAACGGCGTGACGAAGGATGTCGCGAGCTGGTCGGATTCCTTCATCGCTATCTAGTGATAGCCCAAGTAAGCGTCTAGAAAGGATAAGATCTCGCACCCGGAGGTAGAGTCGATTATCGGATCTATTCTAGGCAAAGAAAAAGGGTCTTTGGGGCAAGCCTTGTTCAGGCTGGTGTAATCAACACACATCCTCCATTAACCAGTTTTCTTTTTTACAAGGACTGGATTAGACAGCCAGTCGGAGTGGTAGACTTCTTTGATGAAGCCGGCAGCTAATAGCTTAGCTATCTCCTCTCCTATGGCCCTACGCCTCTCATCGTTGAAACGGCGCAGTCGTTCCTGGACGGGCTTGGATCCCGGCAAAATGCGGAGTTTGTGCTTGGCAACCTCCCTAGGTATGCCCGGCATGTCGGACGGCTTCCAGGCAAAAGTGTCCTTGTTGGCGCGAAGAAAGTCGATGGGCACGTGTTCCTATTTGGCCGGCAGCTGGGAGCTGATACGCACCGTCTTGGTTAGGTCGGCGTCGTCGACCGCGACAGTCTTGGTCTCGTCGGTTGAGACGAAGGCCGGTGCCTGGCTATGCTTACCAGGGTCAGGACGACACTCGGGAGTTGTGGCGCGAAGCTGACCAAGCTCAGCCGGTGCTCGAAGGAGCCGCTCACGGAGATGACCCCGTTCGGGCCCGGCATCTTGAGCTTGAGGTAGGTGTAGTTGGGCACCACCATGAACTTGGCGTAGGCGGGGCGTGTTGACGGCCATTATTTTCTATTTTGATCATCAACTTCTCGGGAATAACATGAGCTTTACACCATATTCCATACATATTTTGATTATTTCTAACAAGTGCAACACGTTTTGGATGAGTTGTGGTCGCAAGAAATAGTGTACCAAAAATCAGGAAAAATGGACAAAATACCAGGCCGACCGGCCTATCCAAGGCCGGCCGGCCTGGCACCTCAACATACCATGCCACAAAACTTTACCAAAGTGATCATGAGCACAAATCCAAGCCAATCCAATTTGGTTTCGTCCAAATTCACAAAAAAAGACTGAAAGGCTTGAGCAATGGAAGGTTGGGTCCACTTTCAGTGTCCAAACGCAGTTTCAAGACCAAAACCGCCTTGAGCAAGAATGTGCAACCATTGATTGATGCGTCGGTGAAATAGAGGGCCGAGAGGAGCCAAACCCAGGCCGGCCGGCCTAAGGGAGGCCGGTTGGCCTAACAATCACGTGCTTTGGACCGAATACTCTTCCACCGACTTCCAGGAGACAATCCAAGCCGTCCACAAAAAGTCGGTGGCCAGATGACGGGATCCCCAGACCGGCCGGCCAAGGGGAGGCCGGCTGGCCCCACTTTGTGGCGTCTCAAGCTCAGTTTTGGAGTGGAAATTAAGCACAACTGCCACAATTGCTTGCAACTGACGCTAGCCCAAATACCAACCTTGGAGCACTTTAAATAGAGAACAATACCCTCACTCTCAACACACACCAAAGGAGTTCTCTCTTCTCACTTTTAGTTTCTAGAGTAGGTTAGGTAGTCTGGGAGTTAGAGTCGAGTCGAGCTTGTCTCGAGATTCTGGAGTCGTCATCGGAAGTCGGGTATAAGCTCTTGTATCTTTTCCTTTGATATTTATCAATTTAAGTAATCTTCTTTATCTTTTCGAGGCAGCTTTACTTTTCACATTTATTTACCTTTCCAAGTTATCTTACTTGTGTGCGAAAGTAATTCTCTAGTTTAGACTTTGTACCTATCTAGTTTATTGGGATCTTACCTTACAGGTTTTCTCGCCCGGACTAGAGTATCTTAAGTTAGTGCTCTAGGTTGAGGGGGGTTTCTCTTGTTCGCGATAAGAAAAATCCTAACACCGAGTACGGACATGGTGTCTGGGCTTAGTGTTAGCTAGAAAGTGTGTTCCACCCCACGGAACCGTTGTGGTAGTCGGTAGGTTGTGACAACCCTATCTGTTCTTTGTAGTCCTCCACGTTCGGGTGTTTTCATAACAGTAGTTGCAGGTTGCCGTTGGACTCCCCTCTCATCCCTTTCTGAAGTCCTTCCTCTTCCAGCCGCCGAAGTAAGCTCTAGGTTCCCGATAACTAGTTAGAAGCAAGGTTTAGTCTAGAGAGTCTAGCTTGATAGTTTAGAAGTGTTTTAGGGGTCTTTCTCGCTCTTTGCGATTGTGAGCAAGCATCAGCGTCATGTCAAAGGTAATTTATGATAAACTTAACCATCATGTGCTTGCTCCTACTGCCTTGTGTTTGCAGCTAGCAGACCAATCAGTTCGTCATCTCGTGGGGATCGCCAAGGATATTCCGGTGAAAATACGGAATTTCTTTGTCCCCGTTGATTTTGTCATTCTCGACATGGAAGTCGACATTGAGATCCCTCTCATATTGGGGAGGCCATTCTTGAGCATGACAACTGCACACATTGATGCGGGAGTTGGAGTAATCCAACTCAACATCAATGGGCAGAAGGTGAGATTCGGTTTCAGACAGAAGGATGAACAATGCTCACAAATCAAAAGTTTCAACCGGAAGGAATCCATGAAAGAGCTGGAGAAGCCGTATTCCCTCACCGAATTCGTGGAGAATCTTCGAACTCGAGAGGAGATTAAGGTGTATAACCAACAGAACGCGAAGCGGAATATCCAACGTAGGAATTTTCTAGAATTTGGGAAGAAAGAGATCGAAGTACCTCTGCCTACACGGAAGGTGTAGCAGAAGAATGAGTCGCCACCAATGTCTCCATCAGGTGACGACGACCAAACCCAAAGTATGGATAGTCTTGCTCAAGACGAGAAACTCGAGCCCTTGCCATGAGGTACGTGGTAGTTATCCATTCTTGCATTTGCATATAGGATAGTTTATCTTCTTGCGTAGTCTTCCTTTTCTCATCATGGCATATTTAAATTCTCACAAATGCATTCTTTTCACTTTACATTGCATACAAAAAAAATCGACCAAGATGGCAAACCTACTGAGCTTCATTCAAGCTTGGGGGGTGCCAATGTATCCAGTTAAGTCATCTGACCTATCATTTCATATTGTGTCCTAAAAAAAGTTGATTAGTTAGTTTAAATCATTCAAAAAACTCAAAAAATAAGTAAAAATACAAAATAAAATAAAAACAAGAAATAAATTAATTAATTAAAACACACAAAAAAATGTTTCATGCTTTGAATAAAACTCCCAACTCATATGTGTGGAAATCCGTGTAAGCTCTTATCATGGAGATGATGAATAGTTGCTCTGTCCATGCTTTGCAAGTGCCTTGTTTACAACTATTTACTCTCCTAGTACTTGAACTAGTTGACACATAAGCAGTTCCACTAAAATCTGGTTGTGTGGGAGCATGAGCTTGATTTGCAAGTCTAAGTTGTTGTGAGATTTGAGATAGCCCGAACCGGAATAAAACTGCATGCTCTAGTAGGGAACCTCTCGGAATTTCTTTAAAATAAAACATGGTAAATAATTCCCCTTTGGTTTACATGTCCTACCCAGAGCCATAAAGTTTTATCATATGAACCGATATAAGCTATCTTGAGTTATTTTGAGCTTTGCCGAATGGTGAGTTCGTTCGAGGAAGGTACTTGTCATCTACCGATCTTTCTCCTTTGCGTACCCATTGTTTTGCTAGCCTCAAAATGTCTGGCATGTCAATTACCTACTCCGGGTATTGATATCCACCTTCGCTAGACAATTCCCTCACAACAAAACCCAATATCTCTACAGTGAATCTATACATCTCGAATGGTCTATCCAAGCAATGCTCCCTTCCAATAACTGTGACACCCCGGCCCAGGGCTTAATAGGATTAATAGGATAATCATACCAACAAGTTGCAACTTCTTTTCCGGAAGCCGATCTCCAAAGAACTCCGAGGTTAAGCGTGCTTGGCCCGGAGCAATTTGGGGATGGGTGACCGACCGGGAAGTTATTCCCGGGTGCGCACGAGTGAGGACAAAGTTTGCAGAAAAGACATGTGTTGGTCTGTGAGGGCAGTCTATGTCCTAGAAAGCTGTCAGATGTAAGCGGGCCCGGCCTCGGGGAGGCGGGACGTTACAATAACTCTGTACTTATGGAGTGTGGGTCATCTTCTTAAAAAAACTGGAGCTGAAGCAATGAGAAAAAAAAAGAGAGACAAGACCTATACCTCCACTCAAAAGAGTTGAAATAAGGAGCTCAAATAAAAAAGACCACAAATGTTCTAAGTGTGAGTCCATGTCATCCCTCTCTCCTGAACACTTCACCTTCCATAAGATCAGGATTTGATCGAGTACCAACCTCTTACGAACCACTTTTTGGCTCGGCAACACAGATAACTAAGGTATGCTACACTCTTCCTACCCAAAACTCCACATATCAGCCCTAGAGTAGGAAGAAGATGGTCAAATTGTCCGACCATAGTGAGGATCATACACCTTGAGCGACTTGAGAGTACCATCGGGGAACCTTAAACCACTTTTGAAAAAACTTGCAAAAACTCTGAGATAGGAACCTGAATAGGAGGCTGGCCTGGCACCTCAACATACCATTCCATGAAACTTTGCCAAAGTGATCATGAGCACAAATCCAAGCCAATCTTTCGTCCAAATTCACAAACAAAGACCGAAAGGCTTGAGCAATGGAAGGTTGGGTCCACTTTCAGTGTCCAAACGCAGTTTCAAGACCAAAACCGCCTTGAGTAAGAATGTGCAACCGTTGATTGATGCGTCGGTGAAACGGAGGGCCGAGATGAGCCAAACCCAAGCCGGCCGGCCTAAGGGAGACCGGCCGGCCTAACAATCACATGCTTTGGACCCAATCGTCTTCCACCGACTTCCAGGAGACAATCCAAACCGTCCACAAAAAGTCAGTGGCCAGATGACGGGAAGCGTCGAACTCCTTCCCGGTGGAGGCCAAGCACACCATAAGATGGATTGCACCTTAACTCCTACATTTATTGGTAGTAGATGAACAATAAGAGGTGCCCGTCAACACCTGGCTAAGCAATCCATTTAACGTGGAAACTAGCACGCGAAAAATGGGACTAGTTTGCTAAAACGAGCGTATTTTCCACGTTCGGTGTCCGATTTTAATGAAATTTTTTTGGTGGAGAGCTGAAGCATAGACCACCACCCTCAAAACAAAATTTCAAAGAATATATTATAGTTAAATTTTCTAAAAATATAAACAATTAGCAACTAACGTAGTATTCCCCCGGATATCATCAATATTCGACCCGCAAGCTATTTTCAGCGTCGAACTCCTTCCCGGTGGAGGCCAAGCACACCATAAGATGGATTGCACCTTAACTCCTACATTTATTGGTAGTAGATGAAGAATAAGAGGTGCCCGTCAACACCTGGCTAAGCAATCCATTTAACGTGGAAGCTATCAAGCGAAAAATGGGACTTTGCGGCGTCTCAAGCTCAGTTCTGATGTGGAAGTTAAGCACAACCGCCACAACTGCTTGCAACTGACGCTAGCCCAAATACCGACCTTGGAGCTCTATAAATAGAGAGCAACACCCTCACTCTCAACACACACCAAAGGAGTTCTCTCTTCTCACTTTTAGTTTCTAGAGTAGGTTAGGTAGTCTGGGAGTTAGAGTCGAGTCGAGCTTGTCTCGGGATTCCAGAGTCGTCATCGGAAGTCGGGTATAAGCTCTTGTATCTTTTCCTTTGATATTTATCAATTTAAGTAATCTTATTTATCTTTTCGAGTTAGCTTTACTTTCCGCATATATTTACCTTTCCAAGTTATCTTACTAGTGTGAGGAAGTAATTCTCTAGCTTAGGCTTTGTACCTATCTTGTTTATCGAGATCTTACCTTACGAGTTTTCTCGCCCGGACTAGAGTATCTCAAGTTAGTGCTCTCGGTTGAGAGGGATTTCTCTTGTTCGCAACAAGAGAAATCCTAACACCGAGTACAGACGTGGTGTCTAGTCTTAGTGTTAGCTATAAAGTGTATTTCACCCCACGGAACCGTTGTGGTAGTCGGTAGGTGGTGACAGCCCTATCCGTTCTTTGTAGTCCACCACGTTCGGGTGTTTTCATAGCAGTAGTTGCAGGTTGCCGTTGGACTCCCTTCTCATCCCTTTCTGAAGTCCTTCCTCTTCCAGCCGTCGAAGTAAGCTCTAGGTTCCCGATAACTAGTTAGAAGCAAGGTTTAGTCTAGAGAGGCTAGCTCGATAGTTTAGAAGTGTTTTAGGGGTCTTTCTCGCTCGTTGTCCTCCCAGCTGCTTACCTCTCTAAGGATTAGAGTCTCCTGTGTCAAACAGTCATCGTTGGCCATTATCTTATCCTATCATATCAGGCTTACCCCCACTAAGTTAGCCGGTTGATATCCCTAGTAAAGTTTGTCATTCGATTCTTCGATACCCTTTAACCATAGTGCTTTCCTGAGGTAATATACGATACCCTGGAATACTCCAAGGTGAAGTGCTACAGCGGTGATTTTGTGTGCTTGCGGAATCCATATTTTATTGAGCGTAAGAAACGCCAACAGGACGCCCGAGGAGGGGATGGTAAATCCCCTTCCAGTCCACCACCTCAAATGTGAGGGTCTCGGTGCGGAAGTTGGCTTTGCTGCCAAACGTGACCGGCAAGTCGATGTTGCTGACCGGGTACGCCTTCATGCCCGGCAGGATGCCGTAGAAGGGGAAGAGGGACTCTCACAAGCAGCCCTGCGGGATTCCCATGGCTTCTAGAGTTTCCAAATAGAGGATTTTGAGGCTGCTACCCCCGTCCATCAGCACCTTGGACAGGCGCATGTTGCTGATCACAGGGTCAATGACGAGAGGGTAGCTCCCAGGCCGAGGAATGCTGGCCAGATGGTCGTCCTAATCGAAAACAATGGGCGTGGATGCCCACTTTAACTTTCTAGGAATGGAACTTGCGGCAGCACATACCTTGTGGAGTCGAACCTTCTGCAGTCGTCTGGAGCATTCGTCCTCCAGGCCGCCGATGATCACCAAGCACCAATCCACGTCCAGGAACTCTCCCTCCGCTGGCTTCTCTTTGTCCTGGCCGGCGTCAAGCCGCTTGTCGCGGTCGTCGCCGTCGGTCTTGGCTGGCCTGTGGAGGAGGCGCTTCATCATATCACAATAGCCATGGTTGGTGCATGGCTTCTCCAGGAGCTGGTTGAAGTGGTCGTTTCTCGGCGGGTGTGACACCCCGGCCCAGGGCTTAATAGGATTAATAGGATACTCATACCAACAAGTTGCAATTTCTTTTCCGGAAGTAGGTCTCCAAAGAACTCCGAGGTTAAGCGTGCTTGGCCCGGAGCAATTTGGGGATGGGTGACCGACCGGGAAGTTATTCCCGGGTGCGCACGAGTGAGGACAAAGTGTGCAGAAAAGACTGGTGTTGGTCTGTGAGGACAGTCTATGTCCTAGAAAGCAGCCAGATGTAAGAAAGCAGCCAGATGTAAGCGGGCCCGGCCTCGGGGAGGCGGGACGTTACAGAATAGTATCAGAGCCGACTCTCGAGGTTTCACGGGCACGTACGGGCGTAAGTACGGAGGCATGAGCACGGGCGCGTGGGGGCGCAGATGCCACCGACATGTGCACGG
Organism: Panicum virgatum; assembly: GCF_016808335.1. Taxonomy (NCBI): domain Eukaryota; kingdom Viridiplantae; phylum Streptophyta; class Magnoliopsida; order Poales; family Poaceae; genus Panicum; species Panicum virgatum. The sequence goes on along the minus strand of NC_053150.1, from coordinate 47,010,207 downwards.
GCGCGTGGCGGGTCAGTGCGCGGGCATCTGGGATGTGCCGTTGGCACTGGACGCACGGACGTGGCACAGGGACCGTTGGCACTGGACGCACAGACGTGGCACATGGGCTGCAGGCACTGGACGTACGGGACGTGGCCAAGAGAGGACGTTCCTGGCTTGGGATTGACCGACGAGGACGTCGGTCTCTTAAGGGGGTGAGTATGTGACACCCCGGCCCAGGGCTTAATAGGATTAATAGGATACTCATACCAACAAGTTGCAATTTCTTTTCCGGAAGCAGGTCTCCAAAGAACTCCGAGGTTAAGCGTGCTTGGCCCGGAGCAATTTGGGAATGGGTGACCGACCGGGAAGTTATTCCCGGGTGCGCATGAGTGAGGACAAAGTGTGTAGAAAAGACTGGTGTTGGTCTGTGAGGACAGTCTATGTCCTAGAAAGCAGCCAGATGTAAGCGGGCCCGGCCTCGGGGAGGCGGGACGTTACAGCGGGCGCTTGTCTTGGCGCTCGGTCACTGCGACCTCGCCGGCGGCGGGAGGTCGGCGGTTCTTCTAGTTCTTCCTGTCCTCGCGGCTCCAGGAAGGCATGTTGCGGTCACGCCGCTTTTCCTTCGCCGCGTGCTGGTCGCGCTCGAAGACTGCCCCGACCGCCTCCTCGCCAGAGGCGTGGTGCGCGGCTTCTGGCACCCTAGTTTGTGGACCAGGGTCTTGCAGTGCGTTCCGTTGAGGAATGCGCCGATGCCATCGGCGTCGACGACGCCCGGCAGTGAGTTGCACTGCTTGGAGAAGCGCTGGATGTAGTCGTGCAGGGACTCGCTGGGCTCCTACTTGCAGTTCTTGAGGTCCCAAGAGTTGCCAGGGCGTACGTACGTGCCTTGAAAGTTGCCGATAAACACTTTTCGGAGATCTGCCCAGCTGCCGATGGAGTCGGCGGGCAAGAAATCCAGCCAAGCGCGAACATTCTCCCCCAAGCAAATGGGGAGGTATTGGATGATGAAGCGGTCGTCGCTTGCTCCTCCGGCCTGGCATGCAAGCTGGTAGTCCTCCAGCCACACGCCGGGGTTCGTATCCCCAGTGTACTTCACGACGTTCGCCGGCGATGAAGCCTAATGATCCAAATGAGCAACGAGGCTCTGATACCAATTGTAAGGATCGATGGACCAAGAGGGGGGTGAATTGGGCCTTTTTCAATTTCTAAAACAAAGTAAAGCAACCTTAACCTATGCAATGCTAGTAGGGCACCAATTCACCAACCGGATAACTAAGCTACCTACACAAGCTAAGAGAGATAAAAACAAAATAAAGCCTAGCAAGGTAGAGCTAAGTTATGATCTCTAAGTCAAGCACATGAGTAAATTGCATGAAAGAAAATGCTTGAATAAAGAGAGTGGACAAGAGACGACCGGATTTTTTCCCGTGGTATCGATGTGTTGGCACACACCCCTAATCCACGTTGTGACACTCACAAAGAGTATTGTCACCTCCCAAGTCACCGAGACGAGGGCGCTCACTAAGAGTCTCCATTCACCATCCAGGTGTGGTGGAGATCAAGCCACGTACAATCTTCTTCTCCGGGCTCCCACAATCCTTGGCAAGCTCCGCGAGAAACACCTCGATCACCAAGATCGCCTAGGTGATGCCAATCACCAAGAGTAACAAGCTAAGGCCTTCACTTGAGCAAGAACCGATCACCAAGAACGGATGCACACTAGCTTCTCTCTACTCAAGTTCTTAATCTTGCTTCTTGATTGATTGAATGCACAAGTATGTAAATGATGAAGCTCAAGGTGGCTCTTGACTATAGTATGAGTGTATGGATGTTGCCTGGTGTCAAGAGTGGGCGAAATGACCCATTGGAGGGGTATATATAGGCAGCTCACACAAATAGAGCCGTTAGAGAAAAACTGCCAGAAAACTGCGTAGCGCCGGTTAATCCGACGTCCCTCCAATAGTCATCGTCGGTTTAACAGGTGAATGTAAACTGCCACTTCTGAAAAACTAGCCGTTACCACTTGGGCAGATTAACCGACGTATCATCGGTTTAACCGGTGAGTGTAGTTGTCCACTGATCAACTGAAAAAAAAAACCAAGTCTCTGGACAACTGCACCGACGTTAACTCAAACCTATCGTCGGTTTAACCGGTGAGTACAACTTTTGAATTCCTCTGAAAAACCATCTCACTGGTCAATTGCACCGACGTCTTGATTTAAACAGCGTCGGTTTAACCGGTGTATAGAACTTGAAATACCCTGGAAAAACCAACTCTGGACTAATGCACCGACGTTAATTTCAAACACGTCGGTTTAACCGGTGTATTGAATTTGTCCAGACTCTGCTGACTTCGTTTAACCGACGTATAGAGAATTGAGAGCGTCGGTTAAACCGGTGTATAGACTTTTTCTGATTTTGTCTTTTCTGATTTGAGTCTTGAATGAAATCCAAATATTCTTGAGATATAGTTTGAGAACCACTTATTTGAACTTCTAGAAACCTGAGTGACCATAGTGTGCATCCATTTTCAAATGATCATGTCCATGCTCAAGTTACTTAGCCTTAACCCCTCTTAATAGTGCGATCACTACAAAACTGTAAAACCTATACTAACCTAAGTGTCCTTCTCAACCTTATGACACTTAGGACTAGAAAGATCCTTAGTCTTGACATAAAATTGAGTTGAATACCGAGATCGCCTTTTTGAATAATGAAATGAGGGGCCTCTTTTGACATATGACCAAATGAGCGATAATGATCTATTAAGCTGCACAAACTCATTAGTCACAATAATGGTTGTCATTAATCACCAAAACATACCTTGAGGGCCTAGATGCTTACACTAGGTTGTATCTTGGTGGACATGGACTTCCTCTTCTATTTGACTACTAGATCCACCCTTGTCAAAAGCTTGAACAAACAACACTAGTGGTAACCCACGATGAGTAGCAATGTTCACATAGTCCCTCCAGTTATGTGTTTCTTCCAAAGGCATCAACTCCCAAAACAGTACTTCACTTCGATTAATTACTGCCCTGACGGACAGCTCATGTTCCTCTTCATTAAGACAAAAAACCTTAAATAACCATTTGCAAATTGACCCCAAGTCCTCTCTCTTGCTCTAGGTACTACTTTTGTTATCGACTTAAATTCAGACAGATCTACCCCTTGAGGACCATAACAAACTTCCCCTAACCCATAAAACACTTGGAAACATAGATTTCTGACATGCCTGCCAACAACAATATTTTAAATAAGACAGTCTGAATTACTAAAATTTTCTAAAAAAAATAATACTACAGGGGCCTGAATTACTAATTATATTTTAATCTATGTGTCGATAAGTATAACAATTTACTACTTCTCAATATTATATATACCAAGCCTGAAAACAACACATTTCTAAGCTGAAGCCAAAAAAAACTATAACAAGATCTAATCTAGTGTACTATATGTCATCGAAACTATAACTATTATTATCTAATACATACTATTACTATATCTCATCTAGTGTACTATATGTCATTAAAAACTAATATACACAAATCACATTGTATAAAATATCTGCATAAAATAAGATCTCCAAAATAGACTGACATATTGAAAAAATACCTTAACCGAAGCGCAGATCCGGCAGGGCTTCGCCAGGGCCTCCTCTCCCCTCCCCTCTCACCCCTACCCTCTCCTCTCCTCCCCCTCTTTCTTTTTTTCGGAATTTTTATGGCATTTACGGCCATTTTTTGGCCTCTTATAGGGGTCAGACGCTTATCGCCAAATGGATTGGCGGTAGCCCATGATCCCACCGCTCCAAATGGCGGAAGCCCCTTACCGCCGTTTGAATTGGGGGAAGCCCGTCGGCCCCCACCATTCCACCAATTGAATTGGAGTTATGCTTTGTGGGGCCATAGGGTGTCAGCATGTCAGGGACCCAGAGTGCTTGCCGCCTATTCAACTAGAGGTTTTTCTCCTACCGTCGTTTCAATTGGTGGTATGTTAAATCACTGTCTCATCTGGCGTTTTCCGGACATACCGCCGTTTCAACTGGCTGTCGCCGTTTCAACTGGCGGCAGCCAGCTATTTCTGCAAATTATGTACCCTAAAATATATTTCTGCAAAATCGTAAAAAAAAAGAAATAAAAAAAATTCCCGAATCTGAAGTCAGAAGTCTTCTCTGGTCCAGCCCAACTCACCTCGATCAACTGGGCTTTTTCCCATACCAATCCGTAAGCTCATTTCATTTTGGCACGGTCAAGCCCAATTCACTTCTCGACGTCCGCTTCTCCAACCTCCAGCCCAGTCCCCACCGCAACAGCACAGCTTCTCCGTTCCCCAATCTCGCAGAAGACGCACGAGCGCACCCCACCGGCGACATCGATGCGGGCGATCTCGACGGCCGCGGCGGCGGCGGGCGGCATGCTGCGCGCGCGGCTCCGCTCCGCGTCCCGCGTGCGCGGTGGCGGCGAGGGCGCGGGGCGGTGGACGACGCCGGGGCACGAGGAGCGGCACAAGGGGTACCTCTTCAATCGCCCGCCGCCGCCGCCGGGGGAGTCGCGGAAGTGGGAGGACTGGGAGCTGCCTTGTTACGTCACCTCTTTCCTCACCGTCGTCATCCTCGGCGTCGGCCTCAACGCCAAGCCTGACCTCACAATCGAGACCTGGGCGCACCAGAAGGCGCTCGAGCGCCTCCAGCAGCAGGAGCTGGCCGCCGCCGGTGCCGTGGGCGACGGAGACGCCGAGTGATCTACCGGTCAGGTCATCCTCGACCCTAGATTTTTCTGATTATCGGTTTGTGCCTGTTCCAATAAGAGTTTGTCTGTACTATGATGTATGTCATATGAGATCCAAAAATGGATGGACATGATCAAATTGAGAATATGTAGCCCTGTTGATGTTTTTCACTATGGTGTCGAGTCTTTGTTACCTATTGCGCAACTGGGAACATGCTATGCAATTTTAATGTTTTCCATCTGTATTCTCTACATGTGCTTGTTGCAGTGAAATTGTTCATGGCTATAGTTTTAATGTATCTGTTCATGGCTGTAATTACATGTATCACGTATTAGTTTTTGTATGCACCCTTCCTTAATGAGTACACAATTAGTTCCGATGTGAGAAATTATGTGGATTCATTCTTCATGTTTACATCTGCCCAGATCTTTCATTTCAGAAACCTAATTCTCAATAGCAACTTAGCAGGTTACAATATGTTATATGCTACACGCTCAAGGCATTGCTAGTTTTAGAAATAATTTGGTTAACTAAAAATTACTTGCATGCAGGAATGATTTTGTAATCGATTCTCTGAACACAACAGTTGCTACACAACATAATTTAGTTTCAATGATCATGTGAGGTTCGGATAAGTGTTGTGCCAAATAGACAAATATGCTATTGATGGATAAGGTTTGGAATTTGCAATCACATTACTGTGTGTCAATGATGAATATCTTTTGATGTGGCTATTTAGAGGGATTGACCCCCCAAACTACAGTTCTTCAAATGTCTCAACGGAGTCTGACCCTGGGAGCTCTACCAAATGGATCCAGAAATTGATGAGTTATGCTCTAGATCAGAATGTATCTGTATTCCATATCAGCTTCCGTTCTGCTGGATAAAGTGGATATAGCATACTCCTTGAAGTTAAATTTGTAAAAATGAGGAGTAAACTACCAGATCAATGCCCTAAACTAGGACCATGGACTTTGTTATTATTACATATTATGTGTATAGAACTATGTGCATTCAGGTGCTAAGGCGAATGTGACTTTGCCATTGTAACAATGGCTTGCCCATAATCATGGTTAAGAGCACTGAGAAATCTTTACGACTAAGAAGGGACAATGACTTGGCAGTTTCTAGCAGCAATCCCAGTTCTGGTGGTAGCATTTGCTCACTGGCCATGTTGTGTCTGATTGCTGGCAATGAGCTCCTGGTGACAAGGCACAACACCTCAGAAAAAAGAACAGTAGTCATTGATCTGAATGGAAATTCATCAAAGGTGATGGAGTCGAATGATAGTTTTCTTTTGAAAGTAGCTCAGATTTGAAATCATCTCTATGAATTGAAAATACAGCTAGTTTTCTTTTGAAAGTAGCTCAGATTTGAAATCATCTATGAATTGAAAATACAGCCTTTATAGTAAACTGGATCCAAAGAACTCAATACTGGAGCATAGCCTTTTCTTTTGAAAGTAGCTCAGATTTGAAATCATCTCTATCAATTGAAAATACACCCTTTATAGTTGGCATAAACTGGATCCAAAGAACTCAATACTGGAGCATAGCTCTCTGTTCCAATCAGATGATGCCATCAAGCCTAGAAAAAAAAAAAGGGACGAAATGAATGTCAGCACACTAAAATACCAAGACAACCAATATGTTCAAAATAAAAGATAATTACATATAGCAAAATAAACTTTTTGAAGATTTTTAAAAGTTAATAAATACAATCGATATCTTCCACAGCTGTCAATTTTATCCTGGTTAAATGAAGTTTGTATAGCTGGCTTTACCCTTCATATTTTTTCCATAATATTAAGTATATGACGCATAGGATAATTTACTCTTTTAAAATATCATCTTTACTGGTGGTTTCTATCGGGTTTAATTTTTAACCAACTAGAACTTGCTTGGTGTCATATAAGCTTTGTTATTGTCATTATAGACTTATAGTCATAATGCGTTACCCACAAAAGAGTGTGTGATAATATAAGTCAAAGTTATTTTGCAATTATGATATTTTACAAAGACACATGTGGCTGTTAAATTTCTAACTATCAGTAATTATGTTGCTCAAAGTTATATAATATTATCTCTAATTTTTTCAAGCAAATAAATTATGTGTATAACTCTAGGTTGTGATTGCAAACGAAATATAAGAATAACACTAAAACATCAAGCCAGTTAACACTACATATTAAGGGTCGTTCTATTTATATGCTGTTTTGACATCATAGCCAATATTGTCACTGTAGCATCAAAACATCACAAAAGTTGAAGTTCATCGTAACAAATTTAGTTAGCAACGCTAACTGACTTCGTTGCAAAGCATTGAACCGAAGCAGCACCCCAAATTGTTCGATGAGAAACAAGCAAATGTGAGCCAGTTGAGTATGTTAAGAAAAAAAAAAGTGGCAGGCACACAAACTTAATTACCGCATGCCGCAGATCTTGCTTCACCATCCAGATAGGCTCTGTTTCAATGCAAACCATGAGGCCCTTATTCCTGTAGAGGCAGAGACAAGGTTCACGTTAGCTTGGATTCAAAGAGAGAGAAAAAAACTCTTTTTCCTCAGAAGTAACATTTAGCACCAGGAAAATTCACCGCTCAAAATAGTCTGTGAAAGCTAAACAAAAAAGCAGACAGAGAGTTGATTTCTTGGCTTACCAATATCTGCGATTGCAACAAGATATGATGGATGAGTGTATGGGGGCTAGGCGGTGGTCTTTGGCAAATGTCTCCATCACTGGCTGGTGTCCAGATACCAGTACCCAAGTCTTGCCCAAAACGACCCAGCCCTACAAAACCAGGATTGCCTGGCAAACTATGGCAGCAGATGATAGAGTTAGGCGAAATGGAAGAAAGGCTGTTACTGCCCTTGTTAGGCGAGACCGAGACACAGAGACAACGTTCATCGATGAACAAGGCGTTGTCTCCAATGCTCGTTACAGGCTCATTCTTTCCTCCGACCAGGTCTGCAAACCTGCAGACTACCAGCCTTGAATGAGAAGCATCACTGTAGGCAACTAGCAAGAGCTCCGAGCCGCATTCTACATAGTTCAGCATGTAAATAAATTTCCCCAACGGGCATTCAGCAATCTTCTCTGGCAGTGGAAGATGAGACGGTCCCTCGTTGGCGTTTGGGCATGGTGGATTAATCTTATAGATGTATACTTTACGCATGCGAAGAATGGGCTGAAATGCGTAGAGTTTGCCTTGGAATGACACGGGTTTGATCAAAGGCTTGAGATTCCAGGCAGACAGAGTCCAGCGTTGGTCGCCGGTGGTGGCGTGGGCTACACGGTGCAGGAGGTCAAGCACCAGCATGACGGTGATGGCCCCAGTGGAGCTGGCGGTGATGGAAGTGCAAACTCTCATGAGTTTGCTGCGCTTATTTAGCTCGCTGTAGAAGTTGTCGGGTTCTATCTGCGGCAGGAGGGATGCCAGCGGCGGCAGCTCGGCGACGTCGCCGGTGAAGGGGTGGAGGACGCGGATGGCGGTGTCGTGGTCGCGGTGCAGGAGGAGGAGGCCGTCGACCGAGTCGAGGACAACGTGGTCGTCCAGGAGCGGGAGGTGGGCGCGGACGAAGGCGCCGGTGGAGAGGTTGAAGAAGCGGACGAAGCCGCCGAGGTCGGGGTGGCCCGGGTAGAGGCCGTGGCCCTCCGGCAGCATCATCCATCGGCGCGGGTGGAAGCGCGGGTCGAGGACGCCGCGGCCGCGGGGGGCGGCGGTGCTGGTGCTCCAGTGGGCGCAGACGGCGCGGAACCGCACGTAGTCCTGCAGGTCGCCGGCCAGCACCCGCCACCCGATCAGCTCCACCAGGTCCCGGCCCAGCGACGCCCAATCCGGGGACACCTCGCCGGCGCCGGCGCCGGCGCTGCGCGTGAGGCGGCGGAGCTTGCTGCAGGGAATCATGGGCTGCGGCAGATCTCCCTCTCTTCTGCTGCAATCGACAACGGCAGATGGAGTCGGTTAACGAAATCTCTCGCTGTCCTCCGGAAAATATATGTGGGGATCGGAACAAAGTCGGAGTCTTCATTTGGCAATAGAATCAAATCAGAATTAGTCTTCCGAGTTCCGACCTTGAAAGACTAGGGAGCCGCCACTAACACTTTGTGAAATGAAAACAAAGTGTAGATTTGTCATTCCTTTTTAAAAACATCCGGATATTGTTGTCTACTATGTTTTATAATTTTTCGTAATATATTGCAATGTAAAATAGGCGTCATCGTTGTGTTTGAGATCCCATGTTGATTTCCAAAACAACACTCTTGCATTTGGAAGGAGTAATGAACTGTTACTTATCAATTTCTGGCCTATCTCTGACAATCTCATCACTATGAGGCTGGTTCCAACAGCGGGTCTGCAGCCCAAGCCCACAACCACAGCCACGTCAGCGCCACGTCAGCTCTCGCCAGCCCACTCGACCCCAGCGCTCCATCAGTCAGCCTGCAGCCTCAGCCCACAGCCACATCAGTGCCACGTCAGTTTCTCCATTCCAGACTTAACCATTTCAGAACGCGTTGCTCTATGATTTAAATTGACACAACAAAACTACTTTATTAAATTTAAAAATTTAGAAATTACATAAAAATTTGAAATAAAAATTACACGACAATTTAAAATAAAGAAAATTACATAAAAATATAAAAATTACATAAATCTACTCGTCGTCGTCGTTGAGGTGAAGCTGTTGTTGCAGACGTTGGCCAATCACAGAGCGCCGCGTGGCAGCCGACCGGACGCGGGGTCGGTACCGACCGCGCGCGGCTCCAACGCCGGTCGGTACCGACCGCCCGGCCGGTCGGTAGCGCTACCGCCCCGCGCTCTCGGTTTCCGCGCTTACCGACCGGCGCGGGTCGGTAGCCGGGTCGGTACCGACCGGCGGGGGTCGGTACCGACCCCCGTTGGAACCAGCCTGAGAAGTTCTGAGCATTTTCCTGTCGACCTTTCCTTGGGTTATCTTCACTTATCTTCATAAGCCACCAACAACAACTATTTCAGTCTTGTTCTTGGGGTCTGTCTGTTCATGAGGAAAAATCTCCCAATAAAAGCCTGTCTATGATAGATATGCTTTGGCCCAACCACTGTAGAGCCAGTTTAACTGAATTGGCCCAGCTAGGTTTACAGAAATTTTGAAAGACCCATGTCATAATCTTGGCCCAACTAGTCTCTGTGGACATGCTCAGGCTAAGTTTGAATGCCTTGAGAAACTAACCCAGTTATGATTGTTTATATCATGGCATCATTGGTATGCCTCCTAGCTAAGGTTATCCGTTTGAACCATGTTAATATGTATTATACACCTTGCTTTTAGGGCTTCACATGCAAGTGATACCCTTGACCAAGCACCGGGAACCAAAACGCTAAAAGGAATAACCCAGTTATGTAAACTGGCGCATGATGTGTTGCTAACAATCGCTTGTCATGTACTTGTTTATATCTGCCCAGTCTCATGCTTGATGCAAAGCATGAAAGGCAGGGGTGGTTGCTTTCTGTACTGTGCAAACTGAAAATGTTACAGAATTTCACATTTGACTGTTGCATCTTTTTTCAGTACTTTAATCATGTATTGAACATCTCGAGGAGATAGCAGTGATGTGTATTATTATATCCTTGAATTTTTAGCAATTATGATCTCACACCTGAGCATCATATGCTTTTCTTTGGTTTAAATAGTTGTCACCATCTTTACCAGCAAAAGGCATTTTTATTCCATCACTGCAGCTTTTGATGTCCAAGCATGCATTGCTTTTGGTCACAGTATATATGATTACCTCTGTAAACTCAATTGCTGATGTTGCTGCAGCTTTGGTAACGAGAACTTCTTGCCTCTGGAGTCATATAATTTTGCTTAGTTTCTTTGCATGCTTTATTTATGATTTGACTTGTGAAATGAAAAAAGTTGATGCTTGTTTAATGCTTCAGACGATGCTGAAGTTGTGCCAACCACAATGGTAAATGAATTCAAGGCAGCTCCTTCACCAAAATTGTCCAGATTCTTATAATTGCCACTCTCTTGCTACTTGATAAAAGCTAATCAAACAAATTTGATATACCAGTAGAACAGGAATCCATTTTAATTTACCTGTATTGTTGACTGGTAAATAAAAGTAAGGAATATGATCTGTTGCCATTTGAGGGGACCACTGGAAGCACATGAACCAGTGGTTAATTGTTTAATGTCTAAAGTTGTTAATTTCAAACTGGTAACAGGACTATTTTATTTGCTTACATTCTGTTAGGTAACTAGCAGGTTAATGATAACTTAGATCGCAACACAGGTCTTCATATTGTAACTTTAACCATACTTTTCAGTTATAACTTGAGAGAATCTAAATTGTTAATTAGCGTTTCTGATGCACAGTACTGTCAAGTAACTCTTGGAAGTTGATTTCATTGAATTTCTGGTCTACCAAATAAAGACCTGTCACTTTACTTATTTGTTGTTTCTTCACGTTACAGTCTACTAACCTTAGTTTCTGAGGCAGCTTGTTTATCCTTTGATGTAGATTTGTTCTCCATGCATTTTTCGAATGCTTTCAACAAGACATGGAGTTTTTGGTGGTCTATACTTATCTACCTTCGTGCGAGTACAGTTTAAACCTTTGCAGAGATTGGAAGCTATGGCATGTGCACTTTAGAAAGAGCTGCAGTTCTTTGTTATCAGATACCTCTTGTTGCATCATGATAGGGCACATTGTCCTCTAATTTCTAAAGTTGGATGTTGGCAGCTTGTATTACAAGCTTACAGTTTTAGGCCGAAAGTTTGAACCAATCTTCTTGCTGTGAGCTGTGACACTAACATCTTACCTGATGGTAGATTTCAGCGAATTCTAGTTGTGCTGGGGTATGCGAAGGACAATTCATATATCCTAAGTCCGGCTGAGTTGCTTTCGCTGGTAGCTAATCTTATCCTTTTTCGAAGTTGATTGATCTCAGTGATGCTGTCTTCAGGTGGGAGAGTTCCAAAATGCAGCTTGAAGTTCTCTTCAAATGCATCTTGATACTTGAGTACTTGATCATCCCAATTGCAAAGTTCCTTGAGAGGCAGTGTCTGTGCAAATGCAGGTATGATGACAGCTTCCTGATTACTGGGTACTGGTACTGGTACTGGGTCACTTTCCCGTTGTATGGTCATGTATTCTCAAAGTAACATATACTTGAATCTAAAGGGTGGCTAGAATCATTACTAGAGGCTATGCTGTTCCATCTCATACCTTACTTTTACTTTCTTTCCCTTCAATTTTGTGCCCCCTCTGCATCTCGCCATGATGGCGTTCAAACGGATATATGCAGCTCGGCTCTGCTCATCCCTAAGACCCTAATGGAGGTAAACGAAACATTGCTTTCCTAACCGTCATTCTACTGTGTTGTTAGCACAGGTGCATGTGTGGTGTCGTGTGGTGGCCTTTTCAGCCCGTGCAAGTGCGTTCACCTCCAAACGTCAAGACTCCAGCCTCCAGGTCAGTACTCCTGTTGCTGTGGGTGCGGCCGTTTTTTTTTGCTCTGAAGCAAGCAATCCTACAGTAGGGTGGCAAGGTACTTGTCAGTGGGTTGATGGTGAGGTGGTATGGGCCGGCACACTGGTGGTGCGCTGGTGTTGCACTTGCAATACGGCGCGTCGTTGTTGGCATGTCCTCGTGTGTTGCTTGCTGTGTTCTGATCTGGCCTGCCGTGCAGGTAAAATGATCTTTGCATCCAGCGACATGACTGACCGCTGGGTGAGCTGTGTGGACGTACACGCTGAGCTGCTGACATTTGCAGCTCAACTTGAATCTTCTGCAAGTGTATCCATTCACCATTTCCTTGCATTGTTCACTGCACGTATGATCCCAATCCATGTGCTGAAACATTCTTTTGCAAAGCTGCTTCTTTGGTCAGGATGGAATGGTAGGGCATGCTTCAGAGTTCAGACTATGATAATGAGAACTGAAAAGGCCCTCTCACCGGCCGTTGGCAGGATCGATCTCGATCGTGAGGGGTTTGTTGATACACCAAGTAAGGAGTATATGCCTGTGGTCTATTTGCAGGGCCCACGTGGCACTGAACGGTCTGCTTTGAACAGCAATGCTAGTGGCGACCTGAACGAGGCTTAACGGGGCTTGATATCTGGTTGGTGAGCGTAGTTTTCTGGCGATTAATCGAAATAATGACGCTTTATTTATGTATAAATTCACGAACTTGTTTCTCCAGGGCTCACTTTCGTCATAAACCCAAGTCAGGCCCCGTTTAGTTCCCAAAATTTTCGTATAGTACCCGTCGTATCGAATTTTTCTACACATGCATAAAATACTAAATGTAGTTGAAAAAAATAACTAATTACACAATCTAACTGATTAGTACGAGATGAATCTTTTAAGCTTAATTAGTTCATAATTGGACATTATTTGTCAAATAACAATAGAACGTTCTACAGTAATTTTTCACCCAACTTTTTACGAACTAAACGCGGCAATGGCTTCTGGAGATGGACCTGGTGTCATCTGACGAAAACTTGTCAGAGAATGAGGCCGGCTGGCCTGCCACTTGATTTCTCCGGCTGGCCGTGGCCGGCGACCGGCCGGCTGGTCCTGGCCGTGGGCAAAATGGTAATTTGCCCGTCCCAAACATAAGCCAAAATTCTCTGATACGCACGGGTACCGGGGACGGCCGGTGGATGTACCACCACCGACAGCTTCTTCCGGTTATCCCAAACTGGGCGATGGGCATGGCACTTTGGTCGCATCGGAGTCAGATCACCTCACAAAAAAAAAGATAGGAAAAGAAAGATGCAGGAACAAGGAAAGGAAAAGGGTTGCTTTCTCATATTTTGTTTTTCTATACCCTAGTGAGAATATGTTCCTCTTTCCTTTTTCTTTTTCGGCTGAATGATTGGAGATCTTCTGTTCTTGATATGGTGCCAATGGCGCACGCATATTTGCACAAGGGTAACATGGAACATGGAGCGATAACAATAGTGCATTAGTGTTGTCCAGCTCCACCTCCCTAGCGTCGAGAGGGACAGAGAGGCCTTGCCAATTGCCATGTGGAGACGACACCACACCATGCCCAAGAGGAAATGCAGATGTCCCTTCACATTTTTTTTTTTTTTTGCAAAGGTGGTGCCACGGTACATGTGTGGTTGATGAAGTCCTATGTACATTTCACACGCAACATTTTATAAAAGTAAATAAAAAATATATTTCTTTTTGGGGGTACAAAAGTTCAGGGTGTCATTTAGTCAACGCCGTGGGGAGATCACGAGCGTGTACGAATGTGTCGTGTTTCGTGAAATGAAGACAAGCACAAGTACGAAATCGTCTCGGGTGTAGTGGGTAGATCGTCGTAGGTAAATAGGTGAGCAGCTGAGCATGTTTGGAGGGAATGCCCAGCCTTGAGGCGCATTAGCCAAAGAGGAAATTACCTTATGCTATTTCCATGAAAAAAAATGTAATGGGTGGACCATAAAATGGAGGAAGAAGGTTGTGATTTGTGCAGAAAGACTTGGTGCATGTGTGGAAGGATCCAGGAAAAAAATGCCTGCACTACTGAGAATTTCGAAGCAGAATAAAGCGTCAAGGGAACATTTAAAAGAGAACCATGATGATCATCAAAAGTGGCTAGAAAGAGAGAAATTTCAGAATTTATGACTCAATTCGCACGTCTCACTGAAATTGACATCCAATTCGCAAGCCTTTCAAAATTTGACATCAAACAATTCCGGCCTTGGCCCCTGGCCAAGTTGTTGGCTCGTTGCTATGCTGGTGAGTGGTGAAGCACTAGTATGAGAGAGAGAAAGAGAGGGGACAGGAACAGAAGAGAGGAGACGAACAGGAGACCAGCAGGGTCGATTCACATGAAGGGATAAGGCAGAGGGGCATTATCGTCTTTTCCCATGGCTTGGTGTTTAAAAAGAAAATAGAAAAAAGAGAAATTGACGAAAAGAGATGAGAAACACCCAAACCGAAGAAATTCGTATGCTCGATGTCAAATTCTGAAAGACTTATGAATTGGATGTCAATTCTAGTGAGGCATGCGAATTGAGTCCCAAATTCTGAAATATCTCCTAGAAAGAAGTCTAGGACCCGTTTGAGATCGACGGAGGACATCATGTTTGTTGTTTTGTGGTTATTGGTTGTATAATCTTAATCTCAGGGTTGGCTTAAATAGATTGGTTGGAAAAAAAACGAATATCACTTACAAAGACGTAAAGAGTGTGGAGAGGCCGATTCATCGAAGAGTTATACTTCTTCCTCCGATTCAAATTGCATATTATTTAGCAAATTTAGATATATAGCTTTCTTTGTACACTTTAATTAACATTATATCTAAGATACATAGCAAAAAAAAATGTATTTAGATTTGCCAAACAACTTACAATTTGGAACGAGGGAGTAGATACTTAACTTAAAATATTATATAATAACATATCAATAGAAAATTCAAGAGGCAACCATATATTGTAACATTTGAAAATTGCAAAGAGTCACACAAAAAATTTGAGAGCTACAAATAAAAGTTAAAAAGACAAAAATAAAAGAGACATGACCTAAGTAAGAGACGACCACACACATGATAATCACGAAGAACTGGAGGTTAAATGCATGTTTAAAAATGCTATCATTTTCTTACGAAGAAAAATGCAACGTACAAAAATCCACCGAACTTGACACAAAAGGAACTGAAAACCAAGAGCTAGAAACCCACATAAATCGGGCCGGCGAAAAGGGCAAGCGGACAAAGACAAGCCGCTTGCCGGCGGCCACCCTCGCCGCCCGCCCATCACCACGCGGTGAGCAGACCCGGCCAAGCCAAAAAAAAAAAAAAAACACTCGCCTGGCGCTCGATTTAAGCAGAGCAACCGCCCACTCTGGCACTCCCCCCCCAACTCCTCTCCGGTCTCCGCCCACCACGCTCTCCGCACGGGCAGACCCAGCCGCGAGCGATCCCACCACGCCTGGCCGCGGGCGTCGCCTCCCCTCCCCTCCCCTCCCGCGCCGACAGCCGCGCGCACGCAGAAACCGGCCCGCGAGCGGCACCGCAGGCACCAAGTGGGGTTGCCTTGCGCGTTCCCGACGGAAGTCTTACCTCCCCGCCGCATTGGATCGCGCGGCGGCGCCACCGCAGCCTGCTGCTGATTGCGCCCGCGGGGACCGGCGCTGGAGCCTCGCCGGACGGTGAGGGATTGATTCTCCCCTCTTCGTCTTCTTACTGTGTTGCAACCTCGCGCCTGGAGCTTCGCGCTCCGTGAAGCCTCCGCCGCCCGGCGGATCTCTGTGGGATCGTGACCGGCGGCGTGGCTCTTGATTCGCCGGCTTATTTATCGCGCTGGGTTCCCTCCAACTTTTTCTTCGTAGTTTATTTTCTCCTGCTTGGGGTCCTAGTATTCCTCTACATGCTCCACGGATCTTTGTCCGACGACAGCAGCATTGATTACCTAGCCTCATAATTTGACCTGGCACTTCGTGATGAGTTGGGCTTGGGCGCCTGGGGAGCAGATCATGCCGAATTTTTTCTACCACGGGATCCACATTTCCGAATTCCGGCGCCTAGTGTTATCACGAGCAATTGGTTCCTCGGTGCTTCCCGATTGCCATTTTTTTCACTCCTCCTGATCTGTTGTCTGTACGACGGGCGAGGTGGTTGCAGATTTGGAATTTCGCGGCGGCTGTTTGGTTTGATTTATGATGGCCTGCCGTCCGCATTTATGATGGAATGTACTCCAAGTAAACTAATTTGCCCCTTCAAGCTGTTCTTGTACTTGGGGGTATTGATTGATGAATTCCCCGTTCCTTGCCAGTTGCCGCTATCGGAAGCCCTGTGCCAGCCTAACAGGTGCTTTTCGGTTGCAGTGGGCTATTTCAGGCAATTGTAATTATTTTTTTTATCAGAGTGGTGTATGGAAATAAGTATTGGTTCACGAGTGGCTTGCGATGGAGTTTGACCATTTGTCCATGAACATACTCATACTGCTATGCTTTGTTACCCTTTCTAGAGTAGTTGGTGGTATGATTTTAATACTTTTGGGGGAACTTGATCACTTTGTAGTATCTCTACTATGGTAATTAGTACGGTTTTGATTGGCAGTCATCCTAAAGATGCTCTTTTGAATCTGCAGAATCGATTATCTTGTCATCCATTAGCTGGTAAATTTTATAGAGCTGTGTCGGTGGTAAAGCCCATACTCCACTGCAGGTTCAAGGTGATTATCTCACCTAAAGTAGATGGGATTGTGGGGTGGGGAGGGGGTGTGCTCTTACCCGTTGTGTCCTTTGCCTCCTTGATTTCATTGTCGCATCCTAGAGTTCATGATAGAGTTCAGTTATGGAAATGAAAGTGAGCTTGATTTGAGTTCCAATAGTTCGAAGTGTGCTTATTAATCCTCTTTTCCAGATCTCCTGTTTCTTCTGATTCAAGTGTCACTAACGTTAGATCTATTTGAACATGCTTGCTTTTCAAAGTCTGTTCAGCTTGCAAAAATTGCTAGAACAACCTAACCAGTTGTGCTTGTTATTTCTCCAGGAATCAAAGTTTCAAACAGATTAGAAGTACTCCGAAATGGGTGCTAGAGATAATGTGGAAGGGAGAGAAGAGAAGAAGGGGGTTGGATCAGATTATGTACATGCTAGGGACTCCTTTTCATCACAAGGTGAGTCTCGGGTTCCAAGGAAGCTCAGTAAAAAGGAGACTAAAGAAAATAGCCCCCGCACGACCAAAAGCAGTGCTAGCCGTCTAGCTCAAAATAAGCTGCAACAAAAAGGATTAAACAATGTTCAGAGCAAATCTCAGAAGCAAAAGAAAACAGTTAGCGCTGCTAAAGCTGTTGAAGTTAGAAAGCCAGACATTGCCAGAGTTCCTTCTCGCCCTCCATCAGAATTGTCTGAGGAAACAGATGATATAATCAGCGATGCTGGAACCATCGACGATAAAGGCATTGAGGAGGCCAAGGAGATCGACGTATTAGATGAAGCTCCACACTGTGATCAGAGTACTGGCACTGATGATGATAGTCCTGATATTGAAGAGAAGATAGTTCATCATGACAAGTCAGTTTTAGGTCAAGGGAATGAGGAATCAGCGTCAAGAATTGACAAGTTGGAACAAGAACTTCGTGAAGTTGCTGCTCTCGAAGTTTCTCTATACTCTGTTGTGCCCGAGCATGGAAGTTCAGCACATAAGTTGCATACCCCAGCTCGGCGTCTCTCAAGGCTATATATTCATGCATCCAAGTTTTGGTCCGCAGACAAGAGAGCTTCAGTAGCAAAAAACATTGCTTCTGGCCTCGTGCTTGTTGCAAAGTCCAGTAGCAATGATGCTTCAAGGTATAATACGGCTGCGCTTTTCTGAATTTTGGCTCTAGCATATGACATCATCACCAGAAAATTCCCCCAACTGACAAACTATTCTTGATATAGGTTGACATTCTGGCTGTCCAACACAGTTGTCGTTAGGGAGATCATTGCACAAACATTTGGCGTCTTGCGTGTGAATCCAACGATGATGACCATGAACATGAATGGTGGTGCCAAAAAGCTTGATGGGAAACCTATGACAATGCCAGATGATTGGCAGGAAACAAGTACATTTTTGGCTTCATTAGAGAAGATTGAATCTTGGATATTTTCTCGGATTGTTGATACAGTATGGTGGCAGGTAAATATCTGTTTCTTGATAATAGATTCTAACTGACACTTCATGAGGCTGGGAGCATTCTGTCCTAGTCCGGTGTTTCAAAAATATACTTCAGTGTTTCTCCTCTGGCCTACCTGTTTTCTGAATATGTTGGAATATTCATGTTGTCAGTTTTATGAAAAATGTTTCTCTTCCAGGCACTTACTCCTCACATGCAAACGCCGGCTGAAGGTTCATCTACTCCAAAGGCTGGCAGAGTGTTAGGTCCTGCTTTGGGTAACCAGCAGCAGGGCACCTTTTCTGTTAACCTGTGGAAGGCTGCATTTCTTGATGCATTCAGTAGAATGTGCCCTCTCCGTGCTGGTGGACATAAGTGTGGCTGTTTACCAGTATTGGCAAAATTGGTATTATTTAACATCCTTATTTTCGAAATAATAAGATTTTTTCGTTACTGCAAATATATTTCCGGTTCTCATGGTTCTCCCATTATCAGGTGATGGAGCAATGTGTAGCCCGTTTGGATGTTGCAATGTTTAATGCCATCCTTCGTGAATCAGCAAATGAGATACCAACCGATCCTATATCTGACCCGATTGTTGACCCAAAAGTTCTACCAATCCCAGCTGGTGATCTAAGCTTTGGGTCAGGCGCACAGCTGAAGAACTCTGTATGTGCTGATTCAGTTCTTTGTGCATTCCAAAGTAGTTTTTTGTTATAACTGTTATATAGTTGTTTGTCAAAGGTTATGCTTGCTAAGGAACAAAACTAGACTGTCAATGTGCTAGGATCTTGCTATTACCTCTCAAACAATTAATTTATGTAAAATAAATGACTGCAGATTGGAAACTGGTCAAGATGGTTGACGGATAAATTTGGCATTGATGATGATGATTCGGACATAGGAAACGACGACGATGATAAAAGAAGAGGTGCAGCTGAATCAAAATCATTTCAACTGCTTAACGAATTGAGTGATCTCCTGATGCTACCAAAGGACATGCTTCTTGAAAAATCTATCAGGAAAGAGGTCAGTGTTCACGCATAGCAACTGGCAAATTATTATACTATTTCCTCTTTTACGTGACGATCAAATGACCAGTGGTTATGCCTTTGATGTCTCAGGTCTGCCCCTCAGTTGGCCTTCAGTTAGTGACAAGAATCCTGTGCAACTTCACACCTGATGAGTTCTGTCCTGATCCTGTTCCAAGCACAGTCTTAGAGGAGCTGAATTCAGAGGTTTGTTTCATTCTCACGAAATGCTGTAGGCTTCTAGCCTCACACAAATTTATACACAAAAATGTAGTGGTTAAGAAATACTTGATGCTATGCAGAGCTTGCTGGAGCGATGCACCAACAAAGATGTGCTCGGCGCATTTCCATGCATTGCCGCTCCTGTTGTGTACCGAGCACCTTCGACATCAGATGCGGCAGAGAAAGTGGCAGACATAGGAGGTGTCCCAAAGCTCGATAGGAAAGCCTCAATGGTGCAGAGGAGAGGGTACACCAGCGACGACGACCTGGATGACCTGGACTCTCCCCTTGGATCCCTAATTGACAGGAGTGCTCCACCTTCACCATCAAATGGTATTGCGCATTTCAGTGCTCAGAGAGGAGCTTCCATGGAGAATGTAAGATACACGCTCCTAAGAGAAGTATGGTCGGAGCAGCGGTGATCAATGCATCTGTAAAACCTAAAATCTCTTCT
This sequence comes from Panicum virgatum, assembly GCF_016808335.1. Taxonomy (NCBI): domain Eukaryota; kingdom Viridiplantae; phylum Streptophyta; class Magnoliopsida; order Poales; family Poaceae; genus Panicum; species Panicum virgatum. The sequence continues at coordinate 46,990,184 of NC_053150.1, read as the reverse complement.
ACAGCTGCCGTATAAGATCACAAGAAGGCGCCGATGTGTATGCCCTTCAACAGTCTTTTCACAGTTACAAAATATGAAACACTTCTTGTACAGCACATTCCCACAATCCTATATATGTAGCCCTTTTGTAGTATAGCACAACTCTAGACACGGATAGTAAGACTATTGCACCTTGAAGTTGAATAACACTATCTACGGTGCAAATTTGTGGAGTGAAGCTATGAAAGTTCGTTTGCCGACCTAGCTACCATTGTGTAGGGTGTTGGCATGGATGATGATGCAGTATTTCAACTGCATTTCTTTATTGATATGGTATTCTCCTCATGGAACAATTGGATAGGGACTCGAGACGCTTACATTTGAGCTGTCTCCACTATTCTTAACAAATCAGAGTATGGTGACGGCCCAACGGAAGCCAATCGTCGTCGGACGGCCGCCGACGATGGCGACCCTCCATCTGCAGATGCCGCTCTCGCGCTGGATTGTGCCGATCCATCAAGTTCATTGCAACCTGGTGTGGTGGGGCTTGGCGTTTGATTATAAAGTACACACAAAAAGCATAGGGACCTCGTCAAGTTCACAAGCCGCCAACCATCCTTCGCAGCTGCCACCGGGAGGGTCATGGCTGATCAATTGGCATTCAACCACCACACAGGGTTTGCGATGGCTGAGCATGATACCCGGGACTGGGCACTACATTTGTCAGTTGTCAGGAAACACGGCCTTAAGACGTAGACAAAACTGAACAGGCAAGCATCTAACAATTCATTTGAGCAAGTTCGATATAGTATGTTTCAGCTTTCCTCACAAAAAAAGAGTATGTTTCAGCTAAGAAAACCATTCACCCTTTCAAATGCAAGATTCCTCGCCATCACATGACACAAGTTCAGGCAAAATCACACTGGCGTTACCAATTACCCAAGGAGCACTACTGAGATAAAATACAAAAAAATGGCATTTCCTAAGAACCCAGCTTGACAGTAAATCATAAGGGCAATTTTGAAGAAATGAATAACTAACCATTGAATTCGATTTAAGGAAATAGAACTGTGTGATGTCGCATCACAGTACAAGAGTTCAGAACTTCTTTGGGGCACAAAAGGTTTGCTGTTGCCAATACAAGCTACACTCGTTCTAAAGATGTAGAGGATGTGAGAGCTTAATCCGCTTCGTCGATGACCTTGGTTCCCAGCCCTTTCAAACCCTCAGCAGGGATCTCAGCGACAGTGACGAGGGAGTAGAGTTCCTCCTTGGCATCCTCCTCATCATTCCTCCTGCGGGCGATTCTCACACGCACCCTCCGCGGAACGCTTCTGATCCCGCTGCTCCAGATGTGCTTGTTGAGCTTCACATCAACCCGGACATCTGTGGTGCCCATAGCCTTCTGTGCAAACTTCCTGATCTCCTTGATGGCATTGGGCGCCTTCTTCTTGAAGGTGCTGCCAAAGATCAGAAAATGTTGAGTAAAAAGAAAGGGATAATGGTCACATTCAGTAACCTTCAATTCCAATAACAGTACAAGATTAAGTATAAACAGGTCATGCAGAGAACAGAAAACACTCAGATAAACATTCAGTAACTGAAATGGAACAATCGATAAGTCCATTGGATCCAGATGAAACATTTAAACAGGTGAGCTGAAGTGAGCAATCAAAACAAACAGCGCTGAAGTGAGCAATCAAAACAAACAGCTTTTCTTCTGCATTTTTTTAGTCCATACTAAGCCTTCCACAGACAATGTCAAAAACAATGGATTACAATGTCAAATGAGGATTCTCAGCCTTGCATGGTTTATATGTTTGGTAAAAACTTACCTCATAAGAAAGTGTGTTGAGCATATACCGCTATATCTTTCTAAGACAGGTAAAACAGACCCTACATTGCTACCCATAAGTTCTCTGATAGCATATTTTGCAATTCTAAGTGGAAATAAAGGGCGAGGGGCCGGCCTATTGCTTTTACCTTCCATGGCTATTAGTAAATGAAATTAAGAAGATGTCAAAATGTTTCTTCTCGTGCTCATTGCAACTTACGAAGAGAACAACTAATCACGTAGAACATACTAAATGTTCAGCAATTCAGGGCCTCCAGATCGCAACGAGAACAGAACAGGGAGATCCTTGTCTAGTACCACTGAACACACAACATCGCCTGCTACCAATCATCTCATGATTGCTTGATACTACGATGCGAACCGCGCGATCGAGCCGGATCTCCTAGCGAGAACAGAGCGCAGCGCGCAGCAAACACCAACAAGGTGGCGAGAGGGAGGGAGGAGAGGGGTACCAGCCGTGGAGGCGCTTGTGGAGGTTGATGGTGTACTCCCTGGTGACCACCTCCTCCTTCCTCGCCGCTGCTCCCTTCTTCTCGGCCATCTCCTCTCCTCCGCTCTGCTCCGAGGGGCGGCGATTCGGGTTGGGAGTGTTCCGTTCCGGCGGCGCGAGAAGAAAACCCTACCCGCGACGGGGGTGCCTTTTATACGAGCGGCGCGCAGAGTTATGGGCCGTTAAAAGGACTATGAGCGGCGTTCAAGCTGGATAGTGGGCCACGACTATACTCGGGCTGAATGGCTGGCGGGCCGCGTGCAATTATATATTAACTGTATTTCCAAAATGTGAATTGACTTGTAGTCTAATGGTAGGACGGTCCAATGGGACGCTACCCACCCAGATTCAAATCCTAGTGCCCGCATCTTTTTCTAGGATTTACCAACGTTATGCTTTAAGTGGTATAAGCGACGTCCCGAGTTATGCTTTAAGTGGTATAAGCGTCGTTCCCATCAACAGCGACGCGCTATAATGACTTCGGTCCTTGCGAAAACAAAAGAAATAAACCTCAGGTTTTCAGGGGCGTTGAACATGACAAGCCCCCATGATAATCATGATACTCTAGTTACAGGAGCTTCTTATCAGTTTTACTTTTATTACCGAACTGGATTGGATTTGCAAATATTTAGAGCCATGGGATGGAATGAGGCAGGTGGTCGCGGAGGATGAAAATCTGCCTAATTCGGATGAAATTCTGCCTAGTTCTGATCAATAGCCAGCCAGGCGTGGGTCCGTGCGATGAGGAAGGCTGCTCCGAGCCCCCAAACCTCTGCAACCGCAACCAGCCTGCAAATTTTGCACACACGCTTTGATTTGTAAGGTAAGGTAATCGGCCATGGATGTGCAACTGCCTTCTTCGACTATTTTGATTTACAAATACTACATTTCTATTAAAAGTTCCTTACCACTTGTGCTGCAAAAGGGAGCATCCTCTCTGGTGGCATGCCGGTGCACAAACCTAATCCAAAAGAACAAAACAATAAGCCTGTATGGTAAATATTTCAGAATAGACGCAGCAATCAGCATTTATAACCTAACAAAGTGCTTCTGGTTAAAAGCAGAAAGAAGAGTAACAGCAAGATGAGCAAGCTGCCACAGGACATGATTGTGAGACATTGCAACTAGCCCATGTATTGTATTCGTTTCAGGGCTTTTCAATTCCTGGGCAGAGCCTTATGCAACCAAAACTTCAACAACTTTGATACTCCCTCCGTCCCAAAATACAGGTCATCCTAGAAATTCTAGGACAATTTAACAAGAAGGTAAAATGACCATGTTTGCCCCTATATATTATCCATATTTGGCACTAGTTGATTCTTGCAATGCGCATGCACTTTCTAAATAGGGTAGGATGACTTGTTTTTTGGGACAAATTTTGAATCCTAGGATGACTTGTTTTTTGGGACGGAGGGAGTAGAGTACAGACCATTATCGATATGAGACAGGAAGGTTATTTCTTACCTTGTCACAATTGATTTCTGGAAAAGGAAATTTACTAGCTTAACTAACAAAAGGTGCTGTAAAAATAGAAACACTAAGCAGAAGAATTGATTTCCGCGGCTATATTTATGGTGGAGAAGGAGACATTGCACACTGACCGTACAGAACTGCTCCAATGAATGCATCTCCTGCGCCAGTTGTATCTATGAGCTCTCCAGGTGGTATAACTTCAGCTGTACCTAGAAGTAACCTGCCACTTATAGAGCCTACTCCATCCGCGCTTATTCTCAAATTCGACTGAAAACAAGGACAGACGCAAAAACAAATGTATTAGGAAAACACTATATGAAATTGCCAATTCTAGCATAATGAATCATGAATTTCATGCAGATTGCCACTAATATACTCCAGACAATATGTCTGTCTGGAAGCAGACATTTTGAAGTGCTACCACTCATTTAATTTTTAATTTTCAAACCAGAGGACTTCAAGTGTTCAAGATGATAGATGAATATACATACGTATGGAAAATATACCATCCACGTTCCACGTTACATGTAAGGTCTCATACCTTGGAAGAAATGCATTTTGGTATAGTAGAACTCTGGTCAACATTCTTCTGTAGTGATTCCAGTAAAGCCTCTGCATCTATTTCCCCTGCCTCAGAAGCATCTGCAACATGTTTATTTCAAAGGAGAGAAAAACCATCACTAGATCCTTTGCCTGTGCAACGCACAATCCCTTGTATCCATGTCTATAAATACTAAGACCGTCCACAGCGAAAAGAGCAAATGGAGGAGCAAATGTACTGTTTGGCACTGTAGACGCACTGTTTGGCACTGTAGACAGAGAGGGCGTGGAAACCGAGGAGGAGATGCTCCTTAGGATGCTCGGCCCGTTGTGGACGGCCTAAGGTAGCATAAACATGCAAGCTACAGTAAACTAACCTGTCATACTTCTCTCAAGCATTAAGCAACCTTTCTCCCCCAGAGTTACAATAACAAATTTGATTTTAGGTAGTCTTGAAAGCATGGACACTAAAGCAACCGGTATTGATGAAGCTCCTGTCCAGGCCTACAAATTTATATAGGTGGAAATTATGTAACCCACAACTGAAAATGCTGAACAGATTCCTAAGCCTTATTTACCAAAATATACAGTACAGGGAAATGTTGCTGTCACTCACCTAATTCGGTTGATCTAATCCAACTAAAATTATCTAATATGCTAGATTAAGTAAAGCAAAGCCAGCACATGTTTGTGTTGCAATTAAAATGACACTGGCCATGCCATGAGAAGTATATAAAGCAAATTCCTGCATAAGCCACAGGAAATGTAGGCACTTTTCATTTCTAAAAGGAGGCGTTATTCACGAACAATGTTTTATAGTAAAAATTTGAGACAGCAGTGCTGTAAAACTTTAACCATCATGCGAGCTGATCTGGGCCAATATTAATGAATCACGTGGGGATTCTCTCCCCTCATGTTGTTGACCTTCAAAATGAATTGGAAGGGTCTTGGGTAGGATCTAGAACTAGAAGTTGCACTCTTCTGCTATCAAACAACTAACCTGAGGAAACTTTGCAGAGCATACAACATAGGATGCAAAATTAAGAAGCTCGTCCAGACCCTCCCTCTTTCTTTCGGCATCAATCAAAATAGGGATTTTTCTTTGACTTGCCTGCACTGGATTGTTCCATAAGCAAAGGTCAGTTTCAGTAGCAGTGCAGAGAGAAGGAGAAAACTAGCCAGAAAAAGTCTTATGTGTGGCATTAATCCAATCGAAGGTGTAGATTGACAACATCGAAAAAATAAAACAAATCCTGAAGGCATAAATCAAATTTATAAGCTACCCACAATCACAACTGCAGAAAGAGTAAGTACTCTTTTTCTTTCAATTCTTGTGGACTGAGATGATGTGCCTGGAAGATATTACCTCTTCTGCAACAAGCAAAGCAGTGTCATGCAATCGTACATCAAAATAGACGATGTCTGCTCCATCTAAAGCAGAAGACAAGTTTGCCTTTGTGAGCTCTTCTGGCACCAAGGGGGGAGAACCAGGAGTGTGTATACAAGTACGAGTTTTCCTGAAAGGCAAAAGCGGGACGGCTGAATATAATTCAGTAACAGATATTAGCTAAACATTTTTTTTTGGATATAATAGCTAGGATATGTCACTTGTTCTGAGTTGCTATTGTCTATTGATGATCACAAGAAGTTGGCAAGAATCAGGTAGTAGCATGACCGGTTTGCATATTATCTGATATACCAAAAAAAAAAAGTGACCGTGCAGGTTCCTAACTTGCAGCAGAGCCATGTAATTGCAAAATAGGCATGTGAGCGTGTTATGTGAACTCACGTTTGTTGATCAACGATGACGTAGGTGAAGGGTGAATTCCCGTCCTCTGCGACCTGAAAAGGGACGCATCACGTTCTAGAGGATGAGCTTAGCAGCACTGAGTGACTGATTACGTTGCTAATGCATAGTAATTCATACCAGAATGTAGGATGTGTCGATGCCATCAGCTTGCAGCTCGCTGAGGATGTTCCTTCCTTGAGCATCGTTGGCTACCTGATCCCGATGGGTTGTTTTGTAGGTTACTAGTTGCGTCCTGTTAATGGGGAAGTGAAGGGGAGGGAGGGGGAAATCAAGAACGCACCTTGGAAATGATCCTGGGGCGGAGGCCGAGTCGCGCAGCTGCGGTGAGCGCGTTGCCCGTGTTGCCGCCGCCCTGGACCTTGAGCTCGAGGCTGCGGATCTTGTCGTCGGGGTTGGGGAAGGACGCCACCGTGGCCAGGTAGTCCACGGAGACGGCGCCGCACCCGAGCTGCGGCGCGTCACAGAACGGGAGGGGAGGAGGAGCTGAGACTGAGACCGAGGCGGAGACGGATCGAGCCTTGTCGGAAGGAGAAGAAGGAGCAGGCACCGTACCGCGACCGGGCTGGGGCCGCCGGCGTCCATGGCGGCGACGATGGCGCTGCGGGGGCGGTGACGCGGACGAGGCGGCGGAATAATCCCCCTGCCCGCTTGACGACGAAGAGCGTGGAGAGAAGCGGTGGGCAGCTGCAGGTGCTGGGCGCAGGGCGCCATCTCTCACCCCCCCCCCCCCCCCCCCCCCCCCGCTTTTTTTTTTGCTTGCTGCTGGGCTGGCCTTGGTGCCAATGCCAACGCAACAAGGTGGTTGGCTGGTTGCTAGGATTTCCTTTCCTCGTCTGCCGATGGGCAATGGCGGCTGTGTGCTTCAGTGCTTGCGTGCCAGTGCAAATGCTACCCGCCAAAACAAACTAGCTCCAACCAGATCAAACCGAACCAAATCCAGGGCGATGCGATGCGATGCAAGATCGAGTGGAACGAGCGATGAGAGGAGGACGCTGGCTGGCCGGCGAGGGCAATCCATCCGTCACTCCAACTGCAAACACCAGCCACGTGGGGTGGTGGGCTGCATAGAAGGGAGCAAACAGACTACGGATCGGCCCACGTGGCTGACTGGGACTACGAGTGGGCCACATGGACACGAACGAATTGTGTTGTTGATGGGCTGGGCTGATTTTCGACTGTCTTGGCCTCCTTATGTCCTGGTGCGTTGATGTGCTGACCTTTTTGTTATGGCGATTTTATTGTTTGGTCCTGCAAACCAAAGCTCCTCTAGTCTATTTGGTTAAAGGAGTTGAGGTATGGTCGTCCCCACGAGGTCGCGAGTTTGAATCCCAGTTGGGACGAATTTCCGCCCGTAGGTAAAAAAATCCCCTCGCTGTGCTCGCCGTAAGGCTTGGCCCTCATGGGCATGGGCCAGGGTTCGGGGATTTTTCCGCGGCCGGGAGAAGTTGTGTTGCTTCCTCTTAATGAAAAACGGTGGGGTCCATTCACCCCTCCGGCCTCGCTTTTTTTGTTTGGTCCTGCAACATACAAGGGCTGGGCCTGTGAAGCTTCTTAATTTACTACGGGCTGGGCTGCTGGATCGTCGGCATAATTGGAGGCTATCTCTCTGCTTTGCAAACAAAAAAATCGGGCCCAGAGCCGGACACCAAGAGCCCCAACAAAAGCAGGCCCAGGCCAGAAGTAGGCCTTGGATCCGCGCGCAGCACGATCAATCACATCAGACTCCATCACAGCGCTAAGCTACTATAACTGCTTTAAATTATCTAGTTCACTTTAGTTTGTTATTAGAAGTCTAACTTCTCTAATCGTAATAAAGTTTGTTAAATTTCTTTAAAAAATAAATTTTGTTAAATAATAAACACCAACGATTACAACATCTAATTAGTTTCATTTCATCAAATCCAACATGAAAGTTATGACTCACCCTGATCAGCTTGTCAGCTTTTTCGGTTTATTCTGGCTTATTATCTTTCACAAAACACTATTGAATCAGCTGAAATTAGCGGTCTTCTTTGGATTGGGGAGTACATTTATCTTGATGCTAACAACTATACAGTTAGCCAAAGCTAATCCCAGCTAACCATTAGCTCTAACCCCTAAAACTGATCAAATTAACCAATCAAGAAATATTTCTCCTCACAAACAATGCATCTCTGATGATAACCTCAAATAAAAAGTTATACGATGCTTTGGCTCACCACTACAAACGTCATCATCCTAAGACTGACTTCAACAGCCGAGGTGCATTTTGGAGAGGCAAACTCGGTTTGCCTCTCGTGAACAGTGGATGCAGCCCGCCCGCGAAAATCCTCATTTCCAACACACGGAGGCAAAAGCAGAAGCAACCCACCGACCGTTCCTCTCGTGCGCCGCTTGTGAAGGGAGGGAGCAGAGGCGTCCTGCTCGGCGCTGCTAGCCTGCTACTGGGCCCGCTCCTTTCGTCCTCCTCACCTCGGTAGCGTCCGCGCCCAGATCTCTCGCTCGCTCGCCGGCCCCCGGGCTAGATCTGGGCGAAGCGAGGAGGCGGGGGGCGGCTAGAGCGTGGTGAGGCTCGGAGGAGGAATGGGAGGGGGACGGGGAGGGCAGCGAGCGCGCGCGCCATGGAGCTGGCGGTGGGAGGCGGGATGCGGCGCTCGGCGTCGCACACCTCGCTGTCGGAGTCGCCAAGCTCGACCTCCGCGCTGCCAAGCTCGACCTCGAGGGGAAGCTCGCCGAGGCCCGCCCTCCACCGGCGCTCCTCCGGCGCCGCCCTCCTCTGGTCCGCCGCCCCTCCTCCTCTGGTCCGCCGCCGCCCTCCTCTGCCGGCCAGGCATCACCTCCCTCCTCTGGTCCGCCGCCGCCTCCTCCCCTGGTCCGCCGCCCCCTCCTCCTCTGCCGGCCGGGCATCGCCGCCGTCCAGGGCATCCTTCGCCGCCCGGACACGCCGCCGTCCGGGGCGGCTCGCTCGCCGGCCCCCGGGCTAGATCTGGGCGAAGCGAGGAGGCGGGGGCGGCTAGAGTGTGGTGAGGCTCGGAGGAGGAATGGGAGGGGGACGGGGAGGGCAGCGAGCGCGCGCGCCATGGAGCTGGCGGTGGGAGGCGGGATGCGGCGCTCGGCGTCATACACCTCGCTGTCGGAGTCGCCAAGCTCGACCTCGAGGCCAAGCTCGACCTCCGCGCCGCCAAGCTCGACCTCGAGGGGAAGCTCGCCGAGGCCCGCCCTCCACCGGCGCTCCTCCGGCGCCGCCCTCCTCTGGTCCGCCGCCGCCCTCCTCTGCCGGCCAGGCATCGCCTCCCTCCTCTGGTTCGTCGCCACCTCCTCCTCTGGTCCGCCGCCCCCTCCTCCTCTGCCGGCCGGGCATCGCCGCCGTCCAGGGCATCCTTCGCCGCCCGGACACGCCGCCGTCCGGGGCGGTTAAAGGGGCTCCTCCTTCGGCCGGGCACACCGCAATCCGGGGCGTCCTCTGCCGCCTGGCACGCCGCCGTCCGGGGCGGAGGAAGGGCTCCAACGTCCGGCCGTGCAGCGCGCGCCCGGCGCGTGCGTGCCCCGCGGCTGTAACGTCCCGCCTCCCCGAGGCCGGGCCCGCTTACATCTGGCTGCTTTCTAGGACATAGACTGTCCTCACAGACCAACACCAGTCTTTTCTGCACACTTTGTCCTCACTCGTGCGCACCCGGGAAGAACTTCCCGGTCGGTCACCCATCCCCAAATTTCTCAGGGCCAAGCACGCTTAACCTCGGAGTTCTTTGGAGACCGACTTCCGGAAAAGAAGTTGCAACTTGTTGGTATGAGTATCCTATTAATCCTATTAAGCTCTGGGCCGGGGTGTCACATGCTCACCCCCTAAAGAGACCGACGTTCTCGTTGGTCAATCCCAAGCCAGGAACGTCCTCTTTTGGCCACGTCCCGTACGTCCAGTGCCAGCAGCCCATGTGCCACGTCCGTACATCCAATGCCAACGGTCCCTGTGCCACGTCCGTGCATCCAGTGCCAACAGCGCATCCCAGATGCCCGCGCACTGACCCGCCACGCGCCCGTGCACATGCCGGTGGCATCTGTGCCCCCACGCGCCCGTGCTCATGCCTCCGCACTTACGCCCGTACGTGCCCGTGAAACCGCGAGAGTCGGCTCTGATACCATTCTGTAACGTCCTGACTCCCCGAGGCCGGACCCGCTTACATCTGGCTGTTTTCTAGGACATAGACTGTCCTCACAGACCAACACCAGTCTTTTCTGCACACTTTGTCCTCACTCGTGCGCACCCGGGAAGAACTTACAGGTCGGTCACCCATCCCCAAATTTCTCCGGGCCAAGCACGCTTAACCTCGGAGTTCTTTGGAGACCGGCTTCTGAAAAAGAAGTTGCAACTTGTTGGTATGAGTATCTGAAAGTGATCGGGTGCTCTAACTTATGAGGGGGAGGGGGTGAATTAGGCACTAATAAAAACTTAGACCTATGGCTCCAACTAGTTTGCATAAAACTTAAACTAAAACAGGCTATCTAGATGTGCAACTAGGTTGTTCTAGTGTGAAAACCCTATCCCAAAAGAGTTTAGCAACCTATAGCTTTTCCTATCAAGAAATTATTCTATGAAAGTAAAGGCACACAAAATGCTAGTATGAAATGCGGAAGCTTAAATAGCGGGATATGAGATAGCAAACTCTTGACGCGGGTGTTTATCCCGTGGTTCGGTTAGCCACAAAGGCACACCTACATCCACGTTGTTGTAGCACTCAGTAAGAGTATTGCTACTCGATCACCAAGTCTCTTCCGTGAACACAATCACGATCACCTTGGCCCCGGGTTCCACTAAGGAGCTTCTCCACAAAGGATGGGGGTCTTCACGTCCCCCGCACAAAGATGTCGTCGCCGCTCCACACCAAGTCGGAGGGTCGATGACGTTGCCGGCGAGCTTCACGCTCCAAGGTGCCGGCGCACCAAGCTCTTGTTTTGGTTCACTAGAGAACCACAGCACAAAGGCTCAAGGCCTTGCAATCTCACTCACTAAGAGCTAATCCTTTACACAACACTCTCAAAGTGTGCTAAGGGCTAAGGATATGATCTTGATGCTTTTGTATGGCTTGGAGATGTTCTTGGGTGTGTGTGGGATGTCCAGCAACTCCAGCAATCTTCAAATGGCCGGGGTGAGGCGTATATATAGGCCACCAAGTCTTGTAGCCGTTGCTCCAACGGTCAGCAGAAAATCTGCGTATCACCGGAAGAACCGATGCCTCTGGCAGGGGTAGCATCGGTTCATCCGGTCACTCTAAGACACGAAGTAGCCGTTGAACTCCTGACAGCTGACACAGTGACCACCGGTTGAACCGATGCTTTCCCGTCGGTTAAACCGGTCACTCACAGCATTCTCCTCTTTTGCTGACGTCATTACACCGATGGTATGCACCGATGCTTCACCGGTTCAACCGGTGCTGAAAACTTGGCTTTTGCGCGACTTGCATCGTCTCTGGAACACAGTACGCCCAAAGCACCAATGCCCCTTTTTGAACCGTCGGTTCATCCGGTGCCTATAAGCTGACTTGGCTTCGATTCCTTTCTGCACCAAAATTCCATGGCGTCGGTTCTTCCGGTGCTACTGACCGAAGAGCTTCGGGCCTTCGGGCCTAACTTTGCCTATATTCTCTTTGTCTTTGTCATCACTTGGACCTAATTGCCTGAGAATGTCATCTTAACAATCATATTAGTCCCATTGATTACGTTGTCATTCGATCACCAAAATCACTCGAAATGGCATAAATGGTGCCATGTTCGTTTCAGTATCCTATTAATCCTATTAAGCCCTGAGCCGGGGTGTCACAGCGGCGTGGGCTACCGTCCTGCGCCGCCGCTCGGCAAATGCATTCAAGGAGAGAGGGGATGTATTTTTACATCTCCTCTCTCCTCGAACGCAAACTGCATCACGCGGATGCCTTGTCTGTTGGATGCCGATTTGGTGCGGCACAGTGACAATTGGAGAGGCAAAAAGGGATTTGCCTCTCCTGTTGGGGGTCTGTCTAAGAAGCAGAAAGATTTAGTGTATGCAGAGAACCAGCTAGTGGCGTGCCTTGAACCATCACTACCACTACCAGCCCGGTTTCCTGTATCCTCCTGATACGCGATTAGCCCTGCAAATGGGTTGAAAACCAAACTATACCCATACCAATCCATTCTCATTAAAGAAATCAATATTACCTCCACCACTCCAAACCACCACCACAAACCAATCCAACCCAAATATTTCAGCTCATGATGTAATAAACTATTAGCCAAACTATGGTTACAACCCAATAAAAACCTGTTTCTCAAAGTTGCTGTCAGTTATACTGAGCCATCTCCAACAAATTTCGATTAATTTCGATAAAATTTTATAGTGTGAACGCGATGTTTTATTTCTAGGGTCCGGCTCTTGACGTGGGACCCACATGTAATTCCATCCATGCTGCTTTGCACAAAGTAGCTGCTAGTCATACCGAGTCATCTCCAACAAATTTTAGTCAACTTCGATAAAATTTTATAGTGTGAACGCGATGTTTTATTTCTAGGGTCCGGCTCTTGACGTGGGACCCACATATAATTCTAGCCACGCTGCTTGGCACAGAGTAGCTCCTAATCATACTGAGTCATCTACAATAAATTACAGTCAATTTTGATAAAATTTTATAATGTGAACGCAATGTTTTATTTCTAGAGTCCGGCTCTTACGGGACTGGCATTTATATATAGCCATACTGTTTTGCATAAGGAATCTATTTCAGCCCACCCCAATCCACTCCAATCCATATTTACATAGAACCCGCTCCACCCCACCCCATTAGCTAATACAACCCATTTGAATCAAACCAAACACAATCCATATCAAAATCCAATCCATTAAACCCATTTCAACCCAAACCATTAGCAGGGCTAACGCGATTTCTCTGATCTTGGTAGCATTATCGAATTGAGATAAGCTAAATACTCCCTCTGTCCTAATATCCAAGCATTCAAAATTTTTACCACAATCTAAGCATTTCTAGACTTGTGTGGGTCCCACTCCATCCTTATTCTCCCTACCACGCTTCTCCTCGCTCTCCAATCTCCGACCGCCGCCACGCTGCCCGTGCTCCGACCGGCGCCGCGCGGGGTCACCGCACCACCCTCCTCTCCTCCCGCTCTGGTAGCGCCCCTCCTCCCCTCCCGCTCCGGCCGCCGCGTGGGATCCACCGCGCCGCTCTCCTCCCCTCCCGCTCCCGCCGTCGCGCAGGGTCCATCGCGCTGCCCTCCTTCGATCCCCTCCTGCTCCGACCGCCGCCGAGATCCGCCGTCGCGCCCTCCTCCCCTCCCACTCCTGCCGCTGCGCAGGATCCGCTGCCCTGCCCTCCTCCCCTCCGGCTCCGGCCGCCGGGCGGGGTCCGCAGCACCGCCTTCCTCTCATCCGGCTCCGGCCGCCGTGCGGGGTCCGCCACGCCGCCCTTCTTCCTTCCCGCCCCAGCTGCTGCATGAGGGACTGCCGTACTGCCCTCCTCCCCTCCTATCCCAGCCGCCGCGCGGGGGGCCGCTGCGTTGCCATCCTCCCCTCCCGCTCCGGCGTGCCCTGCAGGAGCAACTACGACGGCGCGCGTGGGAGCAGTGGCCGGTGCAGCGACGCGGACGCGAGAACGTTGGCCAGTCCAGCGGCGAGCGCACGGTACCACAGTGGCAAGGCGGGAGCCGTGACCGGCATCCCTGAGACGGGTGGTGCGGCGGCGCCGGCATCACCTGGAGGTGCGGTGGCATCGCTGAGATTCTGAGAACCGGGCCACTTGCTTGTCCGCTCACTCACCTCAAGGGCAGAAATGGCATTTCCTCTTGTGCTATTTTTGCTTTTGAATCCTTAGAATGCTAATATATTGGGACTGTCGCGGGATTTTTAGGGTACCCACAGTCGGGTGGCGGAGCGCACCCGCCTATTCCCAGTGAGGGAGAACTCGGGAAAGTACTAGGCGGTTAGGCTAATCTAACACTGAGGCAAGCACACATGAACACACGATCTAGAGTGGTTCGGGCCGCCGGAGCGTAATACCCTACGTCCACTGGGAGAAGTATTGTTCTTGGTTGTATATGAACCTATCCTCTGCCCGGCCTTGGCCTTTTTCCAGCCTGAGCCCCCCACTGGGAGAAGTATTGTTCTTGGTTGTATATGAACCTATTCTCTGCCCGGCCTTGGCCTTTTTCCAGCCTGAGCCCCCCACTGGGAGAAGTATTGTTCTTGGTTGTATATGAACCTATCCTCTGCCCGGCCTTGGCCTTTTTCCAGCATGAGCCCCCTTCTAGCGCCCCTCCCCCTTTATAGATCAAGGGGTGCGGATACATTGGTCGTTGAGGCCCCCGACAAGTGGGCCCAATGTGACTGTGTAGCATACTACGCAGAGTACTTAAATGGCTACAGTAGTTGTGAATCTTTTCTCCGATATGCTTCCATGCCCTGCTGGCGCTCTGACTCAGGGAGGTCTTCTCTTGTCCCGTCAGCAAGGTGCCCGTTGGGGAAACGTAGCTTGCGGTGTGGCTTGTTGAGGCTATTATGTAGGCGTCATAATGGGTGAAGCCGAGCCGTCGTGTCCATTTGTCATGGCAGACTGACAGGCGCGGCGTGGGCGGCGCCAGCGGCTCCACTACACGTCTTGGTAATACGCGATCAATAGTGTCCCCTGGTCAAAGACTCGCCTCGGCTTCTGCTATATCAATGCGGACGTCCACCTACCGCAATGAATGCAGTGGAAGGTGAACTTTTAGTATGGAGACCAAGTGGCCTTATATACGTGTCTGTGCTTGCAGACACGTGGCAGCTCCGGACCTCCCCGGGGCGAGGTGTCAATTCCTTCCCTTAGTGAGGGGTCCGGTTACTATACAGGGGTCCGGACCTCCATGGAAGGTCCGGAGCTCCCGGCTGTTCGGGCTGAGCGCCTGCTTTTCCTGAAACACGTGGTGCTCCCAGACCCTTCCCAGCCGGGGGACGGGTCCGGGACCATTGTTGGGTGAACAGGGCTCCGGACCGCAGGAATCCGGCTGTTTGGACGTAGTCAAGGATAACCACAAGGCTCCTGCCTAAACACAGCAAGAGGGGGTACCCCAGTCCTGGGGTACCGACAGGGACGGAGGGAGTAGCTTTTTTGAAGGTCACAGTCCCCAAATTTGCGCATAAAGCAAGGGTCATATGTCTCCTAATCCTTGAACATTCTCCAGGAACACTTCTCTTAAATCAAATGCACTACATATTAAACTACACTTACATATAGAACGGTATAGTCGATCAGAAGCAACATATACAAACTCGTTTTAAATTAGTGTGCTAATGTTGCAAACTAAGAGATTGCTGATTGAGACCAAAAGGGTTTAGGGCTGCATGAGCCCACCGTACCCAACCTAACAAACTTTGGTCAAATTCAACAATAGATTTTTTTTGGCACAATAATTCAACACTAGTTTTAGGCAACTAATTAACAAGATGTGTGATGGTAAACTCACACGTAGACCACCACCCATTGATTATAGATAACACACGAGCGTTATGGTGTCCAGACTCCAGGCCTGCAAAATAATTGCCAATCAGTACTACTAAGTCGTACTAACCGATTTGAGATTAGGTTTAATTATAATGTATTTTTAAAAATGATTAAGATACTTGTATATATAATAAGGAGCTTGAATAGGGCCACCAGTGCAGTTCACCAATATGGATGTTCACCCGTGCACAGAGTGTTAGAGATTCTGAATTCGCAATAGGTTCCAGGAGTATTTTTAAGGGGATGATTTGTTTTCAGATAAAATTCGTATGCCATGCGCATGAGTACGGGTCCATTGAAAATTGAGAAAGTTCTGGCGCCGTGTGGGGGGGGCATTTTTTTTTTTTTTTTGAAACGGTGCTAGCTCGTCTCAACCACCAGCAGCCCGGAACAGCGCGGCGCCTGTACGAATCTGATGGGCATGTTTAATGAGCAGCAACGGCCCAGATTATTGCGAGTCAACAATCATTGGGAGACAGATTAGGCTAGTACTCTGTCATGCATGCTGGATTGTGCTAATTAATTTCTGGCTCGAAACAACGCTCTTTTTTTGTGTCATCCCTGCTACAAATAAATAGGGCCGTGAAATTTTTTGCAAATAAATTTTATTTAGTACTCCATACATAAAAGATTTTTTTGCGTTAGGTGTGCTACGAGTGATCCAAACAGGGCTTAGAATCCATGGCAGACACTTGAATTTAAGATCGAGCATTACATTACACCGGTCAATCAACACTCGAGTTTGCTTCACAATTCTCTCGTGAACTCATCATCATTGGCGAAGTGATTAACGTTTAAGCGGTCAGTAAAAAAATGCTCCAAGTCACGTTACCTTTTCTTCGGTAATCAGTTTCATCGCGTGCAGGGCAAGCGAGAATTACACGAAGAAAATGACTCGACCTCGAGCAACAGCGAGCCCACACGTGCGCCACCCCAGCCCTCCCAAAATGTTTGCACAACCCCGCCAAGTCTACGCCGAATTTACAATGGCATCCCCCCTCCCCGTGTATGTACAGGCACCCTCGAGCCGTCCGTTACAATATGGTACTCTACTGAGGTCCAAATCGCAAAACAACTAAAACCTGCGGCTCAGAACTCCGACGAGAAGTCCGACGAGGCGTCCGACGACGTGGCCTTCGGAGGCGGTGGCTGGTGGAGGTTCCTGAAGTGATCTCTCACGTCGAACCCCTCGCCGGCCGCGAGACCCTCGTCCGCCGGTGGCGGAATGTAGGGCGGCCGGGACACCTCCGTGAGCATGTCCCACGCCACGCCGGCGAAGAACGGGTGCTCGCGGATCTCGTCGGCGCCGCCGGCGTACCCGAGCCTCCTCCTCGGGTCCCGCTCCAGCAGGCGCGAGACGAGGTCGGTGAGCTCCGGCATCCGCCGCCGGCTGTCCCCCGGGAACTCCAGCTCCTTGTGCAGCACGTTCCGGAACGTCTCCTTCCGGTTCTGGCCCTTGAACGGCGTCCGGCCGAACGCCATCTCGTAGACCAGCACGCCGACCGCCCACCAGTCCACGGCGAACCCGTGGCCCTCGCCGCGCACCATCTCCGGCGCCACGTACTCCTCCGTGCCGACGAAGGAGAAGGACTTGCCCCACGCGCCCGCGCCGGCGCTGCCGCCGAAGCTCCCGGGCTTCCGGCTCACCGGCGACACCCGCGCCGACTTGGTCTTCTTGGCTAGGGCTCCGTCGCTCCCCATCAGGTACCGGACCAGGTTCTGGAGCTGCTGGCGCGGCGACGGCGACGGCGCGGACCACGGCTGAGGGGGCCTGGACTTGGCCTGGCCGACAAGGGAGTCGCTGCGGGCGGCGACGCGCGCCCGGCGGTTGTGGCCGCGGTGCGACGGCGGCGGAGGCGGCGAGGGCGAAGAGGACGCGGACGTGGGCCGGTGGTGCAGGAGGCGGGAGAGGTCGAAGTCGGTGAGGATGACGTGGCCGTCGGCGCGGAGGAGCACGTTCTCCGGCTTGAGGTCGCGGTACACGACGCCGGCGGCGTGGAGCTCGGCGATCGCGGAGACGATCTCGGCAATGTAGAAGCGTATGGCGGCGGGGGAGAAGATGCGGTCGGGGAGCGAGTACCGGAGCTCGTTGAGGTCGCCGCCGGAGCAGTAGGGGACGGCCCAGGCGAGGAGGTCGTCCGTCTCGGTGAAGCCGAGGAGGGACGGGAGGTGCGGGTGCGCGAGGCGGGAGAGCACGTTGATCTCCCACCGCGCGCGGCGGTCGGCGTCGGGCTTGGCGGAGCGCTTGTCGAAGGCCTTGAGGGCGTAGCGGTCGGGGCGCGAGGAGGCCGCCGAGGGGCCGTCGGCGACGAGGAACACGGTGCCCATGGCACCCCGGCCGAGGACGCGCAGCGCGCGCGCCCGGTCGAGGTCGATGTCCATGGCTGATGGCCGGCACGGGCGCGCGGGGCAGCCGTGGGTTCGCACGCCGTGCACGGCCGGGAAGTGTTGGAGCCTGGCGCTGGGCTAAGAATAGTGAGCGGGAGCAACCGCGCAAGCGCAAGGGAGGGGAGGCACCAAACGAATGAAGAGGCGAGGAGGGTTTGCAGGGAAGATATAGGAGGGGAAGAGACACTGACAGCGCCCTCCTGCTTTTGAAATAATCTTCTTTTTTTCATCACAGAAAAAAGATCTCTTTTTAGGGTTGTCCGTTTGCACACAGTCAGACCATTTTGCGACCATCTTAACACTGGGTCCCCTACCATTAGATCAAGATCCAACGATGACCTGTAACAGTAAAATCTTGACTTAACGAAGCTAACGATGGGTTTTGTCTACCACTGAAAAAAAATTAGACTATAAAAATACAAGCATCCATGCTGGGTCAAAAACTCTGAACTTGAAACTCGAACTCAAGTGAACTGTGAACCCAAGTATTTTTTTTCTATGAAAAACTATAGATGAACCTCCTTTCACATAAAGAGATTCCACCACACTTGAGAAAGAAACTAAATTATACTCCAAATGGAGATCTTATTAGCTGACAGTTGCCACAGAAGACCTTACTAATTTGGCATTATATTTCCTGCTCCATAGTATTTGGTCAGTCGCCTCTGCAATTCCTTTGCTGTTAAAACTCTGATGATGAAACTACGCATCTCTGTAGCTTCGTCCTGCTAACAAAGCTCTGAAAGACTGAAACACAGTTCTTGACATCTTGTTTGCAACCAAATAAAGTAGCCTGACATGTTCATTCACACTCCACCAATGGGAGTGTGCCACTGTATGCAGAGCGCAACCTTTTGGGTTTGGCGTGAAGTGCTCCTCCCCTGCTGGTGATTAGAATAAAACACGCGCGGTTGCCGATCCACTAATCCTGCGATGAGTTGGATTACGCAAAAACAAAGCAAAGCCCCTGCTCCTATGTGCAGTACTAGCTGCTCGAAAAAAATTATGCTAAAAAAAAGATGGCCGGGCGTGGAGCTCGAGGAGGCAAAGGCGGGGTTTCCACGAGCGGAAGGGAGCAGGGATCCCATTGCAGAAGAACCCATCAATCATACGGTGCAATGGATCTGAAGAAACAGTGGTGTTTGGATGCGATTTCATCAGGCTTTCAGCACAGTGGCTAATCTAGGAGCTAGTACATGCTTTGGCCTCGCAAATGCCAAGCGGTTTTTGTTCAAGGAAGAAGCCAAAATGGCAAGAGATTTTGGAGATTTTGATGGGATGCGTCGTACGCAAATTTCGCGGGGGGCGTGCAGTTCGCCGTTTGTTTCGGTCTCGATGCGCCCCTGCCCAGAAGAATCTGAAGCGGGTTGTTGTCAATTGTCTGCACACCGAGCAGCTGGATGCTAATGCCAGCACAGGCATCTATCGCAAAACAAAAGGTTGAAGTTTTTGCAATAAGTTGCAGAGATATGTACGTGCCGATGATGGGGACTAGCAAGAACTGAACTCGTTGTCATCAGTGATAACAGCAACCTGATCCTTTATTCGTCAGTTCTGAATCACCATCGACGAAACTAATAGCTGATCCACGCATCACCGCGAATACAGCACACTATTGCTTGTCATCTTTTTAATTGGACTGTATTTTGTCAAACGATGCAGAGAACCCCGTTTGGAGTCGAGCGATCAGGAACCGAAGCTGCCTGGAAGCATCGCGCATACAGCTCCCTGCCTCCCTCTGCATGTACAGCACACAGGTGCAGAGCCTGCAAGGACTTGTTAAAAACCACGCACACACGCCTGCGTGGAGCTAACAAATGGTGTCAGTTGTCAGTAGCCCATCAGCCCACAGTATCCTGAATTGCTAGTACAGCTAGCAGTAGTAGACTAGCAGCTGCTGCGGTGCTGCCCGTGCAAACCTTTCATTCCTCCGGCGAACCAGCACCGTACCGCCATTGTTTAGTGCAGGCATCATTGGCTGCTGCTCGGGGTTGATCCGCTCCCCACGATGAGCCGCATGTGAGGAGAATCATGGAGATGATGGAGCTGGAATTAATCTTTGCTGACTGCTGACACCTAATTGCAGTAGGGGATTAGATAGGCAGGGCCAGTATTATACTTCCACTTGTGCGGTTTTTCAGTTAGCTGCTCTGTCTGCTGTGTGTGTCAAGTTGCAAGTTGCAACGATGTATTAGTGGAAGGATTGGTTTCGATGAAAGTGACTGGAGTTTGTTTTGTGCGCTGTCTGCTTTTCGAAATGGTAGTAGCATTTTTGTGCAGAAATTCAACTGGATTTGGATGAACTTATATGAAGAGTAAACTTTTAACTTTTGATCGTCACTGTTGACAAGCTTATTTGTGTAGTTTAAAGGGAAAAATTAGACAAGAAAGTTTATGAGTTGGCAGCACAAGAAGCTGAAGAAAAATAAATTATTTGCCTAGAAGGATGGAAGAATGCAGTTCACTGAGACAGCTCTTGAATTGGGCACAACCAACTTATAGGCCATCTAATCTAATAAATTTCTGACCGAAACTTCTGGCGCCGATCAGCTGATCCGATTTGTGCGTGCGTTAAGCTTCAGAAGTACACGTGCAACAGATCGAATAATTGTATACCGACTGATAAGAAATAATGAAGAGCGAAAAGAAAAAATACCAATGAGTGTCTCTTATTCAAGTTAGTTTATTTATAGTTTGGAATTTTTAAAATGATATAGGACGAAATGAAGAGACCTGCATGTATTGCCGACCAACCTAATAATTGACGCAGAGAGAATCAAACACAAGGTTTGACTTTTTTCATAAAAAGAATTAAGCTGGACCTGAAAATGTATTATTGGAGTGTCTCATAAATTAAAAGAAGTTTTTTTAAAAAATGTTGACATATTTGAGAGAAATTAAGAAGACTGACAGTATATTACGAAATATAGATTTACAAAGAACTACATATCAACTCGATCGAGTAAATAGAAACCTTTAAAGAAATAACCCTGTCGTGGTGTGCAAACCCACAGTCGGGTGGCGTAGTGCACCCGCCTAAACCCAGAGGGTGAGTACTCGGGGGTTAGCTAGGATTAGTCCAATCTAGATATAAGAACACGATGAACACAGTCGGTTTAGAGTGGTTCAGGCCGCCAGAGCGTAATACCCTACGTTCACTGTGTGTTGTATTGCTTGTGCTCTCAAGAGGTTGAGAATGGGATTGTTCGGAGTGAATCCGAGCTTGTGTTGTGTCTGGCTTTACTTGGCCTTAGAGAGTGTCGAGTGAGTCTAGAGTGTGCAGCGAGCGCCTCTCTTTTATATCTCAAGAGAGGCACGTACATGGCCGTTGAGTCCCTGACAGGTGGGCCCAACGATGTTGTATTTAATACGAATAGCCTAGCGCTATTATGATGCTACGTCTGGGAAAGATCTTATTCCGGGATTTTCTTACTTTGCCCGTGGGAATCTTCCGTCCGGCATAGCCATGCCCTGTCTTGTCGAAACGGCGCTAGGGCGTAGCTTGCGGCGCAGCTTGCCGTAGACTGCCGCGTAGCTGAACGGGCCGTGTAGCTTGCGGCGTAGGCGGTATGATGAAAGGGTACCGTGCCGTCGTATCCATTTAATGCGGCAGACGGGCTCTGCGCGGATGCGGCGCATGCGGCTGCACTGTGTACCTCGGTAATATGCAGTCTACAGCCCGCGCCTGCGCCTGCGGGACACGTGGCGCCCCCGGACCCCGCCCCTGCGGTATATTGGTTTTACGCGCATGGGAGGTCCGGACGGACGCGGGGAGGTCCCGGACCCATATGGGGGGTCCGAGCCCTCGGCTATTGGCGCGGAGTTTCCCCACCTCAGGGACACGTGGCGTCACCGGACGCGTTCCCAGAGCGGGGAATGGGTCCGGGGCCGTTGGCCCGGTGAGGTAAGAGCAGGACCCCTGGGGCCCGGCTGCTTCGAGGGGCGTAGTTATGGATGACTACGCGAGTCCTGCCTTGCTGCAGTAGGAGTGGGTATCCCTGCTATAGGGTACCGACAGTGGCCCCCGGGCCCACCTTGGGAAAGGCTACGAACCCGCAGGTGGGGCCACTACTGTGATCTAGCTCTGCATAACTTGAAGCCTCTAGCGTTAGACTGTGCGCGCTGTAGGAATCTTGTCCGGCTTTGACCATCCATCGGGTTCCCTACTAGCCTATCACGTCGCTACGGCTCACTGACTCAAGGCCCCCACGCACAGTGGTGCGCCTAGTCACGCGTACGACGCTCGGCACTACTGCCGCCGGGGTAAAAGGAATTCTTTTCCGCCAGCGCGGTTCCCGAAAGGTCTGACCCTGTCAGCGCTCGTACATGCGCGTCGGTTCGGTTTCCGCCTCGTTCCCCGCGTGCGCGCGGCGGTTCAAATCCCGCCAATCCACACATTCGTTTGTTACCCGCCTCTCCTGACAGGCGGGCCTGGGCCCCTTTGTCATGGACCGGGCGGCTAACACCAAGCGTGAGCGTCGCTTTGCTTCCAGTGACGGTTCTGGGGCGCGCCAGATGGATCAGGCTTTATAAAGGGCCGAACCGCATACCGCGGTTATTTTTCCGCATTCGCCTTCTTCCTTCCAAACCTTTGCGCCCCTTTGCCTTCGATCCTCCCCGCCCCTTGCTCTTCTGCGCAGATTGTTCCTCGCCTCCATAGCAAGATGGCGTCCCTCATTCGTCCCCATCGTTTCCAAACAGAGGCGGAACTGAATGTGGTGCGCCGCCTGCTTGGGCGGAGTCCACAGGAGACTGCCTGGGGAATTCGAGCAGGCTCGGTTCCCCTCAGCGATCTGCGCGCCGGGGAATTTGTGCTGTTTATTTCGCACATTTTCACCGGCGTGGGGCTTCGGATTTCTTCGTTCTTCCTGCTACTGCTGGAGGATTTCAGCCTCCAACTCCAGCATCTCATGCCCCACTCCATCCTTCTGACGTCGATCTTCGTCCACCTATGCGAGATGTTTGTGGGGGTGCGGCCCTGCATCATTCTCTTCCACCACTTCTTTGTCCTGGTGAAGTCCGGGAAGAGCAAGGATGAAGTGGGGGCGTACTACTTCCAGACAAGGAGCGATCTGCAGACGCCCTATATCCCGGGCTTACTGGCGGGAAGTGGGAGGATTGGCACAAGGAGTGGGTGATCACCACCACCGAAGGCAACGAGCGCCTCTTCATGCTGACCGAGGGACCCGCCTCCGACCGCCAGTCCTGGAGGGCCAAGCTGTCCCTGCCGTCGGAGTTTGACCCCGTGCTGAGTAAGATCAGGATGCTGGTGGAGAGCGGCCTCACCTCGCTGCACGTGCTCGAGGACTTCCTAAAGCGCCGGATCGCCCCTCTGAAGCAGCGGCCGCGTCCTGCCTGGAGCTTCACCGGACTCCAAGACTACAGCAGGACCCACCGCGGGGAGGGCAGCGATCTGACCCAGTAAGGCCTGGAGGTCATGGTGCGGGTGGTGACGGGGGAGATCTTCGTCCCGGAGCACCTGATCCTCCCTCAGGGCGTCGTTCCCCTCTACGAGGACTCGAGCCTGAGGGCTGCGGTGCTAGCCACTCTGCCGACCCTCGACGACGGTGGGCTAGCAGCGCGCCAAACTGGGGGCGACCCAGACCGTGGGATCCGAATCCCCAGTGCGTCCGAGGAACAGGCCGTGCTGAGCGCCGCAGGGTCTGGCCCTTCTGCCAAGGGCAAGCAGGCCGTGGTTGGTAGCTCCACCGCGAGCGCTCCCAGCCAGGCCCGAAGCAGCTCCGGCGCATCGCCGGAGGAGGTGAGCTGGCGCAGGTTGCACCATAGTGACGGGACCCCAGTTATGGAGCCCGCGCGCAAAGCGTCAGAGGGCCACTGAGGACGCGGGCAAGGATAGCTCCCGGGCCCCTGGCTCACGTGGGACCCCTGGTGTAGCTGCGCCGCCACTACCACCGCCGGGAGGTGCCTCTTCCCGGCGGCAGCAGCCGCAGCAACAACCTCCACGACCTTCGCCACCACAAGGGCAACAGCAGCAGCCACGAGGTGCACCTCCACCGCAGCCATGGCAGTAGCGGTCGCCCGGCCTCCGTGGACGCTGGAGACCCGGCGCTTCGGGGTAAGTGTTCTTCCGTTCACTCCTCTTATTCCTGATGCTTCGCTTTTTGCTGAAGAGCTTCTTCTCTTCGTTTGCCAGGGCCTCTCGCCCGGGCAGCTCTTTCGCCGCCGCTGGCTCGTCAGCGGGGATCCAGGCGACCGGTGCCTTGGCCGCAACGGCGGAAGCGACGGCAGATGTGGGGAGCTCGGGTGCGGCGACCTCTGCTAACCCGATGGCGCCCAACGCGGCGGCGGCAGATGCACCAGTGCCAGGCGCAGCAATGCCCGACGCGGTGGCCCCCGAGGCCCCGGCTACGGCAGCAGACGCACCGACACCGGGCTTTGCGACGGCGAGCACAGCAGCAGCGGACGAAGCAACGGCGAGCACCTCGGTACCCGAGGGCCCGACGTCTGTGCCAGATGTCCCCACCCCCAGCTCCCAACCTACAGCAGAGGAAGAGCTGGAGGTGGTCTCTGGTAGGCGGCTCTTGCAGGGTCCCCCAGAGGAGGATGCGGTTCCCCTCCCCCGGGTGCTGGTCCGGGTCCGACGGACGATAGAAGAGGCGACCTCTACCGCTGAGGCAGCATTCCGACGGGAGTGGGCAGCTCTAGAGAGCGAGCGTCAGTGCCTCGGTGACTGGCACATCTGCCTAGAGGAGCGCATGAAGGCCGAGGCCTCCTATGCCGCCGCCGCCCGGTCCGAGCTTGAGGCCGACCTTGAGTCCTACAGGAAAGGGCTCCGGAAGGTGTTCGACCGGGAGCTCGGGGCGGCGGGACGGGAGAAAGCCCTGGAGCGGCGGGAGGTTGCTATTGCCAAAAAGGAGGCCAGCTTTGCGGCCCAGGGATCCGAACTCGAGTCTCGCAGCCAGGGACTCGAGGTCCGCAAGAAGGAGCTCAACAAACTCTCCGAGTCCCTGCATCAATGGCGCCAGGAGCTGCAGGAGACCGCCAGCCAGCAGGCAGTTGCCGAGATGGAGCTCGAGGAGGAGAGGAAGTCCCTTGCACGGCGGGAATCCTTCACCACCAGCATGGAATAGGCCCTTGCATGCTAGCGCGAGTGTCTTAAGACCCTGAAGGAGTCAGCGGCGCGGAAGGAGGCCTCACTCCAAGTGAAGACCCGCCAGCTGGAGGCGGCTCAGGCGGCACTAGATGCCCAGGTGCAGGAGGCGGTCCAGGAGGCAGCCTGAAATGTCCCCTCATAAGAGAAGACTTAAATGTGTCACAAACATCAGTCCCAGGAGGCTGACGACACATTTATTACATCAGATGGTTCATTACCGTACAACTCTACGCGGTAGTGAGCATAAAAGCGCCACTATCGCGAGGATTACAATCCACACACACGTAACGATATTAAAAACAAAAAGAAATTCATCAGAGTCTTGCGCCATGCGGTATCTCCTGCGGGTGTCCCAATCCACAGGCAAGGCTGGGTGCAGGACGGTACCCTACTCGACGTCGTCCGGAACGAAGTCTGGATCTTCTTCTGTAAAAATTAGGAGTGGGGTGAGTACAAACGTACTCAGCGTCCAACCGCACCCACGGAGGGGGGTTATAAACAGAGTATAATGCACAGGATAAATCAAAGATAAGGCCAGGGTTTAATTTGTGGAAAGCAATATTTTATGTAAGGGTTCATTTGAAAGAAAGCATTTTCCAAAACCAGTTTTCTTGTTCCGCGTGACACAAAGGGTTGATCCGCATAGGATCCAAGTTTTAACATGCTACCAGACTCCTCATTCATCGTAGCACACGGCACAACTGCCGGACACATTTCCAAAACAACTCACGCCAACCCATCCCAAAGTAAACACTAGTTGTGAGACCACACCATAACTCACCCAATACCGTGGGCATGGACTATTCGAATAGATTCTTAACTCTGCAGAGGTGTGCAACTTTACCCACAAGCGGGGTACCGCAACTCGATCACCTTAGTGTCGGTGCAGATCCCAACAAAGCCATTACCCACCTTAGCTAGACCTGACTAGCCATCACAGGATGCACCAAGGGGTCATCGACCGTTCATCTGGGTTTCACCGGGGCATAAGTCACATGGGGCTTATCCCTTCTCCTTAGTCACCCGTTGCTCTCAGCTCTCCTGATGGCTATCAAACTAGATAGTGGGATTTATGCTAAGCCGTTGCCCATTCAACGGTCGAGTGGTTTGCACGAAAGTGGAGTTAAGTGAGATGTAACCCAACTCGGTCCTTAGTTGTGACAAGATGGATATCTCCCTTCCTTGCCCTGCCACACCGACACGAGCACACCAAATGGCAAGTCACACCGAAATGCCATCCATCCCGTCTAGACTCATCTTTCAAAAATCCAGTTTTATCCCTTCCCACACACACACCTTTTCTTTATGAAACAAGTTATATTGTATGTAAGATCCTAAGCGTTCTAATAGTGATTAACGTCCAAACAAAAATCAGACATTAATCTAGGTGGTCAAGGAATGATCATAACAAATCAAGGGGTGGCTATCCAACCGTGTTTTCAGCAAGCAAAATACATGCAATTTTCTAAACTAGGTCAATGGGTCGTGTTTATAAAAAGCTAGGACAAAAGCATGCATCAAAGGGCGGGATTGAACTTGCCGTCTTCGAAGCCTTCGGGGAGATCCTGGTCGAAGCACTGTCCTTCGGGCTCGGGGTCGCGAAGCTGGTCCTCGTTCACGGGCTCGCAGCACTGCTTATCAACGGGCTCTCCTTCGTTCACACCGTGGTCTACGACACGCACAAACAAACACATAATCAAGAAAAGGAAATAAAAGTTTTATCGTTGAGCTCGAATCGGGAATGATTAAGATACGGAGTTTAGAGTAGTGTTTTCATGTGGTTTCCTAATAGCATTGCCGAAACTAGGTAAAGAAAGGCGTGGTAAAGTTTCGGGCCGATCAGAGTTCGTTTGGTGCATAAAATAATAGATTTTATAAAGGTTCGTGGGTCGGATAAGGGGTCAAGGGCCTAGTTGTAATTAATCTGGAGGTAGGGGCCTGGTTGTAATTTTTGGAAATATCTGGGTTATTCTGGAAAGGTCTTAGGATGTATTTAGAATTTTGTTTATATGTGGAAAGGGTTTATTTTGAAAATAGAGTAAAGGGCAGGTGTCTTTTTGAATAAAAACAATAAGTGGAAGGGCCCTTTAAGTAATAGAGGGAAGTGGGGGGCTATTGGCAAAATTGCCATCCCCTTCCTCCCTCCTCCACGGGAAATAGGGGAGGCGCCCCCCGTGCGTCGGCGGCGGCCGATTCGGCCGTTCTGGACCACGGCGGCGGCCGGGGGTGAGGGGGAAAGGGGGCTAGGGGGTGTGGGGATTCGATTCCCCGGCTCACCTCGGCCTGGGGCGCGGCGAGGGAGCGGGGCATCTCGGGCTGGCAGCGGCGACGCTAATGGAGCGTGGCGGCGGCTCTGGCACTGAGGAGGGGAGGCGGCGGTGGCTGTGGCGGCTTGGGGTGTGGAGGAGCGGCGCCGGCGCCCCTTTTATAGGCGTGCTAGGTCGGCGAGGCGGAGCGGGGTAGGTAAGGGTGGGTGAGGCGGCCGGCGAGCAGCACGGGTCGTAGTAATGGCGCTCCGGCCCCGTCCGTTCGTCGCGGAGTGGTGTGCGGCGGTAGCGCGGGTGTCGAGGCGGCGAGCAGTGCCGCGCTGTGCGGCCGGACAGGGCAGCGGCGGGCGACGCGCGGCGCGGCCAGGCACGCACGTGGGCTCGGCGGAGCTCCCAGCGTTGCGGCCTGGCGCGTTCGCCACAGCCCGGTGCTCCGTGTGCGCGTGCGCGCAAGCGGCGCTGAGCGGGGCGGGGCGCAGCGAGGTGGCGCGGGCGGCGAGGCCGCGGCGTGCGCGTGCGGGCAGCCTGGCAGTGGCGGGCGGCGCGGCAGCGCTCCGGGCACGCGGTCCACGTGCGTGGACTGGCTCGGCGGGGCACGCAGCGGCGCCACGGCAGGCGGTGCGGCCATACAGTGGCAAGCCCGTGTGCGTGCATGAGCGCGCGTGTGGCGACGTCGCGGCTCGGCGGTCGTGCGCGTGTGCCGCGGCGCGGGCAGCGGCGGTGCTCAGGTGCGCAGTGTGCGGGGCAGGAGCGGCGTGCGCGGGGCGCGTGGCGCGGCGGGCCAGTGGGCGCAGCAACGCGGCGCGTGGTCATGGCCGAGCGGGGCGGGGTGCGGCGCGCGGCAGAGAGCAGGGAGGAAGAAGAGAGGGAAGGGAGGAGGAGGAAAAAGAAAAAGGGAGGAAAAATGGAAAAGAGAAAAAAAAAGAAAAAGAAGGGAGAGAGGGAGAGAAAAAGAAAGAGATGGGGCGGGATTTGCGGTGCCGACCGTGGCCGGTCGCGCACGCGCGCCGGTCGCGCGTGACGTGTGGGACAAGGGCTA
Organism: Panicum virgatum; assembly: GCF_016808335.1. Lineage (NCBI taxonomy): Eukaryota > Viridiplantae > Streptophyta > Magnoliopsida > Poales > Poaceae > Panicum > Panicum virgatum. The sequence continues at coordinate 46,961,732 of NC_053150.1, read as the reverse complement.
AAACGGAGATGGGATAGCGGGAGATTTAGATATCAGGCTCGGTTCTTCAGGGTATCGGGAGATCAGGCGGGAAACAATTTAGGAAGGGATCGAGCTCAACGATGAAAGGTTTCGACAAAACAAAGACTAGCGTGTGTTTTATTTTTGGTGTATTTTTTTCGGGATGTCACAAACCTACCCCAGTTAAAATGAATCTCATCCTCGAGATTCGGTTGGTTCCTAAAGAGGTGGGGAAACTCCTTCTTCAGAGCGTCTTCGCGTTCCCACATCGCTTCTTCTACCCCGTGTCTGCTCCACTGGACTCTGCATATCCGCACTTGGGAGTTTCTGGTTCTCCTAGTGACCGTGTCTAGAATCTTGACCGGTACCTCCTGTTATCGCAGGTCTGGCTGTAGATCTATCATTTCTATTGGCACATGCTCTGCCTCGGGTACCCTCAAACACCTTCTCAATTGCGAGACATGGAATACTGGGTGTATATCCGACATCTCTTCTGGTAGCTCCAGACGGTATGCTACTGCTCCGACTTTCTTCAGGACTTGGTATGGTCCAATGTACCGAGGGGCCAGCTTCCCTTGTACCTGAAATCTTCGGGTCCCTCAAATGGGTGACACCTTGAGATACACGAAATCTCCTGGGCTGAAACTTATTTCCCGTCTTTTCTTGTCGGTGTAGCTCTTCTGTCGGGACTGGGCTGCTTTCAGCTTTTCTCTAATCTCGGCAACTCTTTCTTCTGCTTCCTTTATGAGGGCGGGCCCGACTAGGGCACGTTCTCCAATTTCTGACCACATCAGAGGGGTTCTGCATTTCCTTCCGTAGAGAGCTTCGAACGGCGACATGCCCAAGCTTGCTTGATACCCGTTGTCGTATGAGAACTCGGCATAGGATAAACTCTGTTCCCAATCTTTGCCGTAAGTGAGGACACATGCTCTCAACATATCTTCCATAATCTGATTCACCCTTTCTGTCTGTCCGTCTGTCTGTGGGTGATAAGCAGAGCTAAAGTCTAGCTTGGTGCCCATGGCTTTATGCAAACTCTTCCAAAATCTAGAGGTGAACTGGGCCCCTCTATCTGAAACAATTCGACTGGGCACACCATGCAATTTCACTATATTTTCCACATAGAGCTTGGCTAGCTTATCTCCGCCGTAGTTGGTCCGTACAGGTATGAAGTGAGCCGCTTTAGTGAGTCGGTCCACTATTACCCATATGGAATCGTGTCCTTTCTGGGTTCTGGGCAATCCCACTACAAAATCCATTCCTATTTCATCCCATTTCCAAACCGGGATGGGTAGGGGTTGCAACAATCCTGCCGGCTTTTGGTGTTCAGCTTTGATCCTTTGGCAAATATCACAACGAGCGACAAACCGCGCAATATCCGCCTTCATCCCATTCCACCAGTATTTCTGTTTTAAATCCATATACATTTTGGTGGATCCTGGGTGAATGGAGTAGGCTGAGTTGTGGGCTTCATCCATGATTATTTGCCTGAAATCTCCTTTCTGGGGCACACAAATTCTATCTTTATACCATAACATTCCCCTATTATCCACTCTAAAGTCTGGGGCCTTATTTTCTCCGGTCTGCCTCCGGATTTCCATCAGTCCCTTGTCCGATCTTTGGGCTTTCCTGATTCTTTCTTCTAGAGTGGATTGAATGTTCAGTACTTGGCTGGAGCCTCGAGGGACAATGTGCACGTTTAATCGTGTCATTTCCTCTCGTAAATGCTCATCTTTGGGACCGTAGGATTTCCGACTTAGGGCATCAGCTACTACATTTGCTTTACCAGGGTGATAATGGATTTCCAAATTATAATCTTTGACCAATTTCAGCCATCTTCTCTGCCTTAAGTTCAAATCCAGCTGGGTGAAAATGTACTTCAGGCTCTTGTGGTCGGTATAGATTTCGCACTTATTTCCAATCAAATAATGCCTCCAAATTTTAAGTGCGTGCACTACGGCTGCAAGTTCCAAATCATGGGTCGGGTAGTTCTACTCATGAGACCTGAGCTGGCGGGAAGCATATGCAACTACTTTCCCGTCTTGCATCAGCACACAACCCAATCCTTGTCGGGATGCATCACAATAGATGACAAAATCCCGATGAATATCTGGTAGGGTTAGTACTGGAGCGGTCGTCAGTCTTTGCTTCAATTCCTAGAAACTCCTTTCACACGGCACCATCCAGGTGAATTTCTTCTCCTTCTTGAGTAGTTCTATCATGGGCCGAGCTATCTTGGAAAATCCTTCAATGAATCTTCGATAATACCCTGCTAATTCGAGAAAACTTCTGATCTCACTGACGTTGGTTGGTTGCTGCCAGTTGGAGACTGCTTCGACCTTTTCGGGATCCACTGCTACTCCTTCCGCGGTTAGAATATGACCAAGGAAGGCTACCTTCTCCAGCCAGAATTCACACCTGCTGAATTTGGCGTATAGCCTATGCACTCTCAGCTTTTCTAAAACTACCCTCAAGTGTTGTTCGTGCTCCTGGATACTCTTCGAGTAAATAAGTATGTCGTCGATGAAGACTACGACAAACTTATCTAACTCGTCCATAAACACCTTGTTCATGAGATTCATAAAAATATGCAGGTGCATTTGTCAGCCCAAAAGACATCACTGTGAACTCAAACTGCCCATATCGGGTGACAAAGGCTGTTTTTGGGATGTCGCTCTCCCTAATCTTGAGCTGAAAATATCCGGACCTCAGATCGACCTTGGAGAAGTACTTGGCTCCTTTTAACTGATCAAAAAGATCATCGATCCTGGGAAGGGGGTACTTGTTCTTAATAGTGACTTCGTTTAGCGCCCGGTAGTCTACACATAACCTCATACTTCCGTCCTTCTTCTTGACAAATAGAACCGGGGCTCCCCAAGGAGACGAACTTGGCCTGATGAAGCCAATTCGTTGTAGTTCTTCCAGCTGTTTCTTTAATTCTGCTAACTCAGAGGCTGCCATCCTATAGGGTCTCTTGGCTATAGGGGCGGTTCCAGGGACAAGGTCAATAACAAACTCTACATCCCTATCTGGTGGCATATCGGGGAGTTCTTCAGGAAAGACATCTGGGTATTCATTCACTATTGGGACTTCTTCCAAGGACTTGGCTTCCATTCTAAACACCATCGGGTTTGCTCCACTCTCCCGGGTATGACAGGTCACTCGGACTCCTTCCGGGTTCGTGAGGTGTACCACCTTGTCAGTACATCCTATGAGGCCATTGTGTCGGCTTAGCCAGTCCATTCCAAGGATCACGTCTATCCCCTTGGACTTTAGTACTACTAAGTCTGCTAAAAATTCTACCCCACTTAAGTTGATCCTTACCCATAGACAATCTAGTTGACACTTGATGTCACCTCCAGGCGTCCGGGTTAATAGGGGTGTCTTTAGTAGTACTGTAGGTATTTTGTGCTTTTCCACAAAACTCGAGGATATGAATGAGTGTGATGCTCCAGAATCAAATAACACTGTTGCAAGGGCTGAGCTGACTAGGTACTCACCGAGTACTACGCCCTGAGCTCCTTGAGCCTCCTGTGTGATGATATGGTTGACGCGGGCTCGTCCAAACGACTGCTGGGGCTGCCTCATCTGCTGACTGTTGTTGTTGGCGTTGCTGTTGTTGCGGATGGGCACTCGGATGGCACCGGTCAGGACTGGCCTTGGTCCATTCACTGTATTAGAGAAGGCTGACATAGCTGGCTTGTTCTTGGCATAGAGGCAGTCGGCGATAAAATGTCCCATCTCTCGGCAGTTGAAGCAAGCCCTCACATTGCTATTATTGGTGGTGACCTGGATTACATTACTCTGCGGGGCCCTCATGGTGTTCTGGCTTCTGGGCTGGGTGTTAGGGGCCCATGGTCCTGTCACTTGAGACTGAGTCCTGTACTGCATTGGGGCTTGGGACCTTGGTGCGTTGTAGCTGAAGCTTCTGGGCTTCTGGAAACGATCCTGCTGGCGAGACTTGCTCTCCAGGAACTTGCGCTTGTTATCCTTTCTTTCATCAGCCTTGGCCTTCTCTATGAGGATTGCCTTGTTCATCAAAGTGTTGAAATCAGAATAGATCTGAGGGGTGAGCAGGGTCCTGAGTTCTGGGTTTAGTTCCTTCTTGAACATATCCTGCTTCTTCTTGTCGTCGTCCACTTCTTCTGGTGCATAGCGAGCCAGCTCCATAAACTGGTGTGTATACTCTTCCACCGACATACTCCCTTGCTGAAGTGCGCGGAATTCATCCGCCTTGCACTTCATGGTGGTCGAGGGGATATGGTAGCAGCGGAACTCCTTCACAAATTCATTCCAAGTGATGGTGGAGGCATCCTTGGCAGCAACGCAGTAATTTTCCCACCAGGCTAAGGCAGACCCAGTGAGTTGATGTGCTGCCAGCAGAACTTTATCTCGATCCTGGCACTTAAACGGCTCAAGCTTCCTCTGGATCACACGCAGCCAGTCATCTGCATCCAAAGGGTTGCTGGATCCAGCAAAGGTGGGTGGCTTGGTCCTCAGAAAAGCCGTCAGCTTGTCATTCATGGTTTGTCCTCGGGGCTGCCTGTTGACAAGGGCATTGGCCAGTGTTTCTAGGATGAGGGTCTGATTGTGGATTATTTGTGCCAGGTCTCCGAGGGGTGGAGGTAGTGGCAGTGGCACTTCTTGATTTTCTCCCCGTTTCTGGCTCACTTCTTGTTCATCCTGAGGAGAGTTTTGTCCATTCGGCTGCATTCCCACATCAGCGACCAGAGGGTTCCGAATGCGGGAGGCCCTCATAACGCTTCGGGAAGCCATCTGTAAATTGGGTAGAGTTTTTGTGAGATTTGGGATTAAGTGAGGTTTAAGTTGTTTAAATCGTATTTTTTTTGAAAAGGCAGAATCTACCTTCTGCCGAAAAACACACAACCAACAAGCACACAAACATAGCAAACAACAAGCACAAACAACTTCATTGCTGCAAGGGGGTACAACACGGGGCAAGACTAAACATGTACTACTCGTCCGGGTACAGGTTCATACTACGTGTACAACATAAGCCAGTAGGGCTGGGAGGTACAACACTAGGGTGACGTCGGGTATTTTACTCGCAGGGTGAGCCTTCTTCTGGGGCGGAGTGTGTGAGTAGTCCTTGCTCGCCGTCCTCTAAGTTCCCGTTCTCCTGGGGTTGCGCAGTAGCTTCTCCTTCACCGACAGCAGTGGACCCTTCGGGGTTCTCGGGTGGTGCTTGTGGGATTATCACGTGTGGTCCCCATCCTATGACGGGTGTCCCGAGTAGAACTTGGTCTTCCCCAATTGCCGGGACCGGGGTTCCACTTCTGGTCCATTCTTGCATACGCCGGTCTCGGGCTTGCCTGAGGCTCTCCTAAGCAACTGCTTCATTGCTGACCGCGGCTGCAGCTCTGGCCTCGGCTTGGGCTGCTCGTATCTGTTGCAGTCTCACTGTGAGCTCTGCTTGTTCGGCTCGGTGGGTCTGCTCCCTTAGAATGTTGGCTTGCTCGTCAAAGAGCTGATCCAAGGCGGCTAGGTAGGTAGCCACTTGGTACAGAGGGTCCACTTCATGGCGGCGTTGTTCCAGACTTCTCATGCGTGCTTCCCAAAATAGGGTTCTGATGGCCGGTGGAAAGAACCTCATCGGTGTGGGAGCTAGGTGTTCTTCGAAAATCCGGCACAGGAAACGGAGTGCCTTCCTGATGGCCAAGGGATAGGTGTCTTGGTGCCTAAATCCCGTAGCGGTCACTCGCCATGACTGGATGTCGGTGTAGCGATCACTCCTGGCGATGACCAGGATCACCCTGCAGCGGAGGGTACCATGGTGCTCGTATTCTCTGTTGTAGTACCTTGGGCGTTCTGTGACGCCAAGGCTCTCCAGGGCATTGATCAACAGGCTGGGGAAGCCAGGTGCAGTTTGGCAGTCGCCCTGGGTCCATCCTTCCTCAGCCATCTGAAAACAAAGATAGGGTGAAAAACTTGCACAATTATTTGGGGTACACAAAGGGAGTAGATGATATTTATTATTGCAACATGGTGGGGTACAAACTTCATGGTTACATGATTATTAGGGCAGAGGTTCTAGCTTAGGGGGGCTACTCTTATCATGGGGACTCTTCCTCGATCCTAAGAGGGCGCTTCTTCAGTGGAAGGTACTGATCCATCACGTCATCTTCGGTCTGAGTACCTTTATCCCACTGGGTTTCTTCAGGTTCTTCTTCTTCTGTCTGAGTACCAACATCCCAATGGGTTTCCATGGGTTCCTCTTCTTCTTCTTCCTCTATCCATCCACATATTCCTCTGCGAGCCTCGTATTCTCGCATCCGGGCTTGGAGGGCGGCTAGGGAATTCTCGGCGCGTGTGACTCTTGCCTGTTGTTCTTCCAGTTCCACCTCTTTTTCTTGCATTTGAACTTGGAGAGCGGCTAGGGAATATTCGGCGTGTACGGCTCTTGTCCGTTGTTCATCCAACTCTTGGGTTGCCTTCTCTGCTCTGTGGACTTGTTGCTTCAGTTGTGCCGCTTGTTCGCGGTAGAGCTCATCCAGGCCGGTGAGATAGATGGATAGGTGAGAGACTGTATCTTCTAGGTCTTCTTCTCTTCCAAGTCCGCTCATCCGAGCAATCCACGTGCGTCCTCTTCCTTCAGTCGGCGGGAAAAATCCCATAGGAGTCCGCTGAAGGTGGTGCCTGTAGATCACGCGTAGACATCGGAGGGCTTTACGGGCGGCTTTCCGGTAGGTGTCCGGGAAACGGAATCCAGTGGTGGAGATGAACCAAGGGTCCACATCAGAGTAGCGGGTGCTTCTTCCTATGAAGATCATCAGATCACACCGAAAAGTGCCCTTGGAGTCGTACTCCTGATAGAGAAACTCTGGTGGGTCCACAACTCCAATGCGTTCCAGGCTGAGGATCAGTAACTTGGGAAGGCCGGGCTTTGCGTGGCAGATTCCACCAATCCATCCATTGTCAGCCATCTGGAATAGGGAAAGAACCAGTGGTGAGTGTTTGTGTGAAAGAAAGATTAAGGAAAGAAAAGTCCTAGTGAAAAAGGGCCAGAAACAGGGTTTCGCTCCTAGGGTCACGTCCTACAGCCAACCTACGGCTCTGATACCACCTGAAGTGTCCCCTCATAAGAGAAGACTTAAATGTGTTACAAACATCAGTCACAGGAGGCTGACGACACATTTATTACATCAGATGGTTCATTACCGTACAACTCTACGCGGTAGTGAGCAAAGAAGCGCCACTATCATAAGGATTACAATCCACACACATGCAACGATATTAAAAACAAAAAGAAAGTCATTAGAGTCTTGCGCCATACGGTATCTCCTGCGGGTGTACCAATCCACAGGCAAGGCTGGGTGCAGGACGGTACCCTACTCGACGTCGTCCGGAACGAAGTCTGGATCTTCTTCTGTAAAAATTAGGAGTGGGGTGAGTACAAACGTACTCGGCAAGTCCAACCGCACCCACGGAGGGGGGGTATAAACAGAGTATAATGCACAGGATAAATCAAGGATAAGGCCAGGGTTTAATTTGTGGAAAGCAATATTTTATGCAAGGGTTCATTTGAAAGAAAGCATTTTCCAAAACCAGTTTTCTTGTTCCGCGTGACACAAAGGGTTGATCCGCACAGGATCCAAGTTTTAACATGCTACCGGACTCCTCATCCGCCGTAGCACACGGTACAACTGCCGGACACATTTCCAAAACAACTCACGCCAACCCATCCCAAAGTAAACACTAGTTGTCAGACCACACCGTAACTCGACCAATACCGTGGGCATGGACTATTCGAATAGATTCTTAACTCTGCAGAGGTGTGCAACTTTACCCACAAGCGGGGTACCGCAACTCAATCACCTTAGTGTCGGTGCAGATCCCAACAAAGCCATTACCCACCTTAGCTAGACCTGACTAGCCATCACGGGATGCACCAAGGGGTCAACGACCGTTCATCTGGGTTTAACCGGGGCATAAGTCACACGGGGATTATCCCTTCTCCTTAGTCACCCGTTGCTCTCAGCTCTCCTGATGGCTACCAAACTAGCTAGTGGGATTTATGCTAAGCCGTTCCCCATTCAATGGTCGAGTGGTTTGCACGAAAGTGGAGTTAAGTGAGATGTAACCCAACTCGGTCCTTAGTTGTGACAAGATGGATATCTCCCTTCCTTGCCCTGCCACACCGGCACGAGCACACCAAATGGCAAATCACACCGAAATGCCATCCATCCCGTCTAGACTCATCTTTCGAAAATTCACTTTTATCCCTTCCCACACACACACCTTTTCTTTATAAAACAAGTTATATTGTATGTAAGATCCTAAGCGTTCTAACAGTGATTAACGTCCAAACAAAAATCAGACATTAATCTAGGTGGTCAAGGAATGATCATAACAAATCAAGGGGTGTCTATCCAACCGTGTTTTCAGCAAGCAAAATACATGCAATTTTCTAAACCAGGTCAATGGGTCGTGTTTATAAAAGCTAGGACAAAAGCATGCATCAAAGGGCGGGATTGAACTTCCCGTCTTCGAAGCCTTCGGGGAGATCCTGGTCGAAGCACTATCCTTCGGGCTCGGGGTCGCGAAGCTGGTCCTCGTTCTCGGGCTCGTAGCACTGCTCATCAATGGGCTCTCCTTCGTTCATACCGTGGTCTACGACACGCACAAACAAACACACAATCAAGAAAAGGAAATAAAAGTTTTATCGTTGAGCTCGAATCGGGAATGATTAAGATACGAAGTTTGGAGTAGTGTTTTCTTGTGGTTTCTTAATAGCATGGCCGAAACTAGGTTAAGAAAGGCGTGGTTTCGGGCCAATCAGAGTTCGTTTGGTGCATAAAATAATAGATTTTATAAAGGTTCGTGAGTCGGATAAGGGGTCAGGGGCCTAGTTGTAATTAATCTGGAGGAGATAGAGGCCTGGTTGTAATTTTTGGAAATATCTGGGTTATTCTGGAAAGGTCTTAGGATGTATTTAGAATTTTGTTTATATGTGGAAAGGGTTTATTTTGAAAATAGAGTAAAGGGCAGGGGTCTTTTTGAATAAAAACAAGAAGTGGAAGGGCCCTTTAAGTAATAGTGGGAAGTGGGGGGCTATTGGCAAAACTGCCATCCCCTTCCTCCCTCCTCCACGGGAAACAGGGGAGGCGCCCCCCGTGCGTCGGCGGCGGCTGATTCGGCCGTTCTGGACCACGGCGGCGGCCGGGGGTGAGGGGGAAAGGGGGCTAGGGGTGTGGGGGTTCGATTCCCCGGCTCACCTCGGCCTGGGGCGCGGCGAGGGAGCGGGGCGACGCGGGCCGGCGGCGGCGGCACTAATGGAGTGTGGCGGTGGCGCTGGCACTGAGGAGGGGAGGCGGCGGTGGCTGTGGCGGCTTGGGGTGTGGAGGAGCGGCGCCGGCGCCCCTTTTATAGGCGTGCTAGGTCGGCGAGGCGGAGCGGGGTAGGTAAGGGTGGGTGAGGCGGCCGGCGAGCGGCACGGGTCGAAGTAATGGCGCTCCGGCCGCGTCCATTCGTCGCGGAGTGGTGTGCGGCGGTAGCGCGGGCGTCGAGGCGGCGAGCAGTGCCGCGCTGTGCGGCCGGACAGGGCAGCGGCGGGCGACGCGCGGCGCAGCCAGGCGCGCACGTGGGCTCGGCGGAGCTCACAGCGTTGCGGCCTGGCGCGTTCGCCACAGTCCGGTGCTCCGTGTGCGCGCGCGCGCAAGCGGCGCTGAGCGGGGCGGGGCGCAGCAAGGTGGCGCGGGCGGCGAGGCCGCGGCGTGCGCGTGCGGGTAGCCTGGCAGCGGCGGGCAGCGCTCCGGGCACGCGGTCCACGTGCGTGGACTGGCTCGGCGGGGCGCGCAGCGGCGCCACGGCAGGCGGTGCGGCCGTGCAGTGGCAAGCCCGTGTGCGTGCGTGCGCGCGCGCGTGGCGACGTCGTGGCTCGGCGGTCGTGCGCGTGTGCCGCGGCGCGGGCAGCGGCGGTGCTCAGGTGCGCGGTGTGCGAGGCAGGAGCGGCGTGCGCGGGACGCGTGGCGCGGCGGGCCAGTGGGCGCATCAACGCGGCGCGTGGGCGTGGCCGAGCGGGGCGGGGGGCGGCAGAGAGCAGGGAGGAAGAAGAGAGGGAAGGGAGGAGGAGGAAAAAGAAAAAGGGAGGAAAATGGAAAAGAGAAAAAAAAAGAAAAAGAAGGGAGAGAGGGAGAGAAAAAGAGAGAGAGATTGGGCGGGATTCGTGGCGCCGAGGGATAAAAGGGAGATGGGACAGCGGGAGATTTAGATATCAGGCTCGGTTCCTCGGGGTATCGGGAGATCAGGCGGGAAACAATTTAGGAAGGGATCGAGCTCAACGATGAAAGGTTTCGACAAAACAAAGACTAGCGCGTGTTTTATTTTTGGTGTATTTTTTTCGGGATGTCACACAGCCCGAGGAGGACCAACGCATGGGGGCCCAGTGAATCATTGACTGTGCAGGCGAAGCAAGATCAGCTCTGGTACCACTTGGAATGAGTCCAATCCAAATGGCGGAGCGGCCAGCTTCAATTGTTGACGCCCTCCCGGTGCTGAACTCTGCTTCAGAGAGACTCCGGTGCCTGGAGCCGATCCTCGCTGGCCACCTTGAAGCCGAGGGCCGTGAGATGTGCCGGATGGTGGCGGAGTACATTTTGACCTGCCTCCGGAGCCACGACCCTGCCATCTCGCTAGCCCCCGTCGTCGATGGTCTAGTGGCGGAGACGGAAGCCTCCGCTTGGGAAAGCGTGCGGGAGGTCGTCGACTTTGTAGCTACTTATTTCAAGCTGGAGCCTGCAGATTCCTGAGTTGCATCATCACAGCAGTAGAACTTTTGTTTTTTGTGTTATGTAAAAACATTGTACTTGTTGAAATTTTAATAGAAGAAATTTCAACTTAGCTGTTTGTCAGTTGCTCTGGTTGCGGTATGCAGCACCCCGGCGCCTTGGCTCCCTGGTAGATAGGTTCAGTTGTTCGAACCTATCTGTCATCCGAGCTGAGAAGACACTCCGGACCCCCCTATGAGGTTGAACAAGTGTTCTTGGGCATAGGTGTAGCACAGATTGTAAGTCAAATGAGCGACTTATTCCCTAAGTAGCAGAAAAACTATAGAGAAGAAAATCAAACTCACTGGGATGGTAGTAACGATACTGCAACTTAGCTGTTTGACGCATGCAGAATCGATCCTTAGTATCTGGCTCAAAGCGAATGCTCCGGGCCCCCTGGGAGACAGGCTCAGTTGTTTGAGTCTGTCAACCACCGAGACTGGACCTCGATCTGCATGAAGCCTTAAAGCGGATGCCGGGCCCCCCTGGTAGGTAGGCTTAATGGTTTGAGGCTAGCTACCACCAGTCAAGGCTTAACCTGCATACCACTCAAAGTCAAAGCTTAGTAGCAGGCCCGCGGGACGTATTCTAAACCGGCCCCCAAGCTAGTATGAGGTCCGGAGCTCTGGATACGTAGGTCCAGGCAGCACGATGCTCGTTACAGGGTGGTGGAGCATGTAGGCTTTAGGTACAGAACCAGCTAAGCGTTTACACAGGACTCCGGACCACCCCAGGAAACAAGCACCCCCTCTCCAGAGCAGGTCCCTAGGGGTCCAGACCCCTCTCCCAGCAGCAAGGGGGTCCGGACCTGTATGGCAGTCCGGCAACTCAATACAGATCTTAGATGTAGCGACAAGAGTGGAAGTCCACGCGAGGGTTAGAAAGGGAAAAACTCGAGAATCGAGATGCGAAATAAAAATTTAACACAAAGACAGAACTGGGAGCAAATCTTTCCTTTGCAAGTTGATATACATGGCTTGCGCGATGGATGCCTGAGGCCGGGTTTATGAGGGCGGACCTCTACCGCTCTAGGCCGCGTGTTAATGCTAGCCGATGGTGCGATGGATGCCAGAGGCCGGGTTTACGAGGACGGACCCCACCGCTCTGGACCGCATGCTGATCCTATCTTATTACAAAGGAAAAATTCATTTCCTATTCTGTCTAAGCGTAAAACTTACGCAGATGCTCTATGTTCCATGAGTTGGGTAGCAGCACTCCTTCTTATGTGGAAAGGCGAATGCATCCGGGCCGGCATACTTCTGTAACCTTGAAGGGACCCTCCCAGCTGGGGGAGAGTTTGTGGAGCCCTGCTCGGTTCAGGATCCGCTTTAGGATGAGGTCCCCAGCCCGGAGCTCCCTACTGTGCACGAACCATTGATGATAACGCCTGAGCGCCTGGTTGTAGCGTGCATTTCGGATTGCTGCTCGCCACCTTCGTTCGTCAACGAAATCCACATCGTCACACCGCAGTTGTTCCTACATGGATTCGTCAAAAGTCTGGACCCGTGGTGAGCCCAGGTGAATTTTCGGGGGAAGACATGCTTCAGCACCGTAGACTAGGAAGAATGGGGTCTTCCCGGTGGCTCGGCTGGGTGTGGTCCGGTTGCCCCATAGCACGCATGGGAGCTCATCAACCCATTTTGCACCATGCTTCTTCAACCAGTTATAGGTGCAGGTCTTGAGTCCCCTAAGGACCTCTGCATTCGCTCTCTCGACCTGTCCATTGCTGCGGGGATGTGCCACGGACACAAAGCATAGCTCGGTGCCGATGTCCTCGTAGTACTCTTGGAAGAGTCTGCTTTTGAATTGGGTCCTGTTGTCCGCTATGATGCAGTTTGGGACGCCAAATCTGCACACAATAGACTTGAGGAATGCGACTGCTGATTTTTTGGTGATGTTCACCACAGGGGTAACCTCCGGCCATTTTGTGAATTTGTCAATGACGACATAGAGGAACCGGTACCCGCCGATGGCCCGGGGGAACGGCCCCAGGATATCCATGCCCCATACGGCAAATGGCCATGAGGGCGGGATCATTTGCAGAGCTTGAGCCGGTGTGTGTATTTGCTTTGTATGGAACTAGCATGCTTTGCAAGACCTTACCAGCTCAGCTGCATCCTGGAGTGCTGTCGGCCAGTAGAAGCCATGCCGAAAGGCCTTACCAACAAGCGTGCGAGATGAGAAATGACTTCCACACTCGCCTCCATGGATCTCCGCGAGCAACTCGCGGCCCTCTTCCTGAGAAATGCACCGCATGAGGATACCATTGGCGCCACGGTGGTAGAGATCCCCTTCTACCACCGCGTAGCGTTTAGCCAATCGTACTATGCGCTCAGCGGACACATCGTCATCAGGAAGGATATTGTCATTCAGGTAGTCCCGGATCTCGGAGATCCATGCATCAGGACCTCCCTGAGCAGGTGGGAGTGGCTCTATGAGGTCTCCAGGGACCTCAACAGCACACACAACCCTGGGCGAGCACCACGGATGGAATGCCGCCGGGACCGCTAGCTTTGAGGTGCTAGCTTGATCCCCTTCAGCCAGTTCGGCAGGCTGGGCAGTAGGTCTCAGCAACTGTCTTTCGAAGACGCACTCGGGCACGGGTGCCCAGGTAGATGCTCTCGTGGAGAGATCATCTACTGCTGAGTTGAATTCGCGGGGAACATGTTGCATTTCTAAGGCATCGAAGTCCTTCTCGAGCTTCCTCATGTGAATGAGGTATGCCATGAGCTGGGGATTGTTGCAGCTGCAATCCCCCCGGACCTGCTTGATGATTAGCTGAGAATCTCCCTTCACCAGGAGCTGCCGGACCCCCAGAGACAGGGCTTGTGTCAGGCCAAAGATCAAAGCTTCGTACTCTGCCATGTTGTTGGTGGCCTTGAACTCAAGGTGCACCATGTACTTCAGCTGATCTCCGTTTGGGTCGATGAGGACCACACCAGCTCCAGCCCACTGCTTGCGGATGGACCCGTCGAAGAAGAGTGTCCAGTGGGGCTCGGTGAAGACTGGTGTCCTGACTTCCGGCTCCGGGGGTCCGGCGTTGAGGTCCGGACCCCAGAATTGCTTGGGGAAGGAGTCCATTCTGCTATGAAATCAGCCAGGATTTGGCTTTTGACTGCATGGCGGGGCTGGAAGTCCAGCTGGAACTCAGCCAACTCTGCTGCCCACTTGGCGATGTTGCCCGTGGCGTTGGAGTTGTGCAGAATCGCTCTCAGCGGATAAGAGGTCACTACGACTACTCTGTGTGCCTGAAAATAGTGGCGCAGTTTCCTGGACGCAATAAGTATGGCATAGATAAGCTTATGCGTCTCAAGATACCTAGCCTTTGCCTCGTGAAGAACTTCGCTGACATAGTAGACTGGCTTCTGGATGGTCCGGACCCTGGCCACCGGGTCCGGCTCGCCCTTGTCCACCACGTCAGGTCCTTGGGCCCCCAGCGGTTCTAGGTTCCCACTGGGTCGAGACTCCTCCGGACCTCCTTGTCTGGGGTCCGGACCTTCAGACAGAGGAGTGGCTGCCGGACTCCCATGTCCATGGTCCGGCTCACCATCCTTGGCCGGGGGGACCTTGGTGTCCCCCTGGCGAGCTTGCTCCGTCCTCTCGGCCACCAGCACCATGCTGACCGCCTCTGCAGACGCAGCAAGATACAAAAACAATGTCTCACCCGGCTCTGGAGCCACCAACACTGGCAGTGAGGTGAGGTGCTGCTTCAGTTCCTGAAAGGCTTGTTCAGCCTCTTCAGTCCAAGAGAATGGACCGGACCTCCTCAATAGCTTGAAGAAGGGGAGGGCCCTCTTAGCCAGCCTCGAAATGAAGCGGCTAAGAGCGGCCAGAGATCCAGTAAGCTTCTGGACGTTCTTGATGCGGCCAAGAGGCCTCATCACCTCGATCACCTTGATCTTGGCTGGGTTTGCCTCGATGCCTCGATGTGAGACCAGGAAACCCAGCAGCTTCCCTACCGAGACGCCGAAAACGCACTTCTCGGGATTCAGCTTCGTGCGCGTGGCGTGCAGTCGGTCGAAGACGAGGGACAGGTCCTCAAGTAGTGTTGACCGTACCTTAGTCTTGACTACAATGTCATCGACATATACCTTAACTATATCTCTAATTAAATTACAAAAAGTTTTGTTCATAGCTCGCACAAATGTGGGTAAGGCATTTCGCAGACCATATGGCATGACAATATAGCAATAAAGTCCATCCACTGTTACAAAAGCATTATGTTTCCTATCCTCTCTAGACATCTGAATCTGGTGGAAACCAGAGTATGCATCTAGGAAAGACAAAAGGTTACACCCGGAGGTGGAGTCCACAATCTGATTGATACGTGGAAGAGGATAGGGGTCTCTTGGACATGCCTTGTTGAGGCTGGTGTAGTCGATGCACATCCGAAGGTTCCCGTTGGCCTTTGGGACGACGACCGGGTTGGCCAACCACTCGGGGTGGTGGACCTCCTCGATGAAGCCAGCGTGTAGCAGCTTGCGAACTTCTTCACGGATGAAGTTCTACCGCTCCACGGACTGCTTCCGATGCTTCTGGCGTACCGGCGTGGCGTCGGGGTAGATCCTCAGATGGTGCTCGATCACTTCCCTGGGGATCCCGGGCATCTGTGACGGTTCCCAGGCGAACACGTCCACATTTTCCCGGAGGAAAGTGGTGAGCGCGTCTTCCTATTTCTCCTCCAGGTTTCTGATGATGCGGGTGGTCCTGGAGGAGTCCGCTCCGATCTGCGCGGTCTTCACGGGAATATTGTCCGGGTCGGATGGTTGAACCTTATGTGCCCTGGCAGGCACCTTGGCTCGTGAGGTGGATGGGTCCTCATCGGAACGTGCAGCCTCTGCCGCCAGAGCATGCAGTTTCTCAACTACAGCAACGGCAGCGGTGCGGTCGCACCGCATGGTGAGGACACCGGCAGGGGAAGGCATCTTCAGGACCAAATACACGTAATGGGCAATGGCCATGAAGCGGTAGAGGGCCGGCCTGCCAATGATGGCATTGAATGGGAGGTACACCTCCGCAACATCGAACTGGTCGCTCTCTGTGCGGAAGTTCTCCTCGGTCCCAAACATGACCGGCAGAGTGATGCTCCCCAGAGGGAACACCGAATGTGGGCCCACTCCGGAGAATGGGCGAGAGGGAGTCAGCTTGGACTCCGGGATCTGCTGCTGTTTGAATGCTGCATAGCTGATGACGTTGAGGCCAGCCCCACCATCAATCAGCACGTGATAGAGCCTGATGTTGTCTCTGATAGGGGCGGTGACTAGAGGTAGTACACTAGCCCCGGCCATGTTCTCCGGGTAGTCAGATGGCCCAAAGGAGATGGTGGTGTTCCTCCACCTGTGGTGCGGCGCCGCCTTCGGGACCCCCGGCTTTGCCGAAAGGACCTCTCGGCGAAGGGTCTTAACGTTCCGTCGGGAGGCAAGCTCCCAGCTTTCGTCGTATATTACGTACAGCTTCTTGCGGTGCTCCTCGTTGTCAGAGTCGGAGTTGTCATGGCTGTAAACGCCCTTCAGCTCCCGAGTGGGGGATTGGTACCACAGCTCCTTCTCCCCGGCAGCGGTCTCACTGTCGGAGGCTTTCTCCTTGCCAGACCGCTGGCGAGGAGGGGGTGAGCCTTCCTTTGAGGCCTGCTCACGCCGCCCACTGACCCGCTTCGCGAGTTTCTGGATCTCGCGGTAGTCAACGGCGCTGTGGCAAGCGGTGGGATGAACTGGGCATGAACCTCCGTTGCCACTTTGCGGGCGCAGACGCTTGCCATGCGCATTCTGGCCCCCAGCCGCTGCCACAGCAGCTGGTGCCGCTGCTGCAGCGACCAAACCGTCGGCTTGTGGCTCCCCGCGACCCCGGTTCTTGTTCTTCTTTTTCTTGCCACCTCCCTGGACGGTAGCTCCGGAGCCACCAGCCTTGGCGTCTCCATCTTGTGGGGCTGAGTGCCATGCGCGGCCCTCAGCGGCCTTGGCACACTTGTCAGCCAGGGAGAAAAGCATGGTAACGCTTTCCACCTCGTGTGTCGTCAGTTTCTCGAGCATCTTCTCATCACGTACCCCCTGACGGAAAGCAGTAATGATAGATGCGTCAGAGATACGAGGAATGGTACCCCGTACCTTGGTAAAGCGCGAGATGAATGCCCAGAGCGTCTCTCCCAGGAGTGAGGTTCATGAGCCAAGTCCAGGCTGGCCCAGTCAAGGCTACATGAAAGTAGCTCGCCATGACAGCGTCGTTGCCACCAGCTACTGTGATGGTGGTAACGTACACCTGCAGAAATTCCGACGGATTAGTGGTACCGTCGTACTTCTCCGGTAGGTGCGGGCAGAACTTCGACGGCCATGCCACTGCGCGGAGGTGATCCGCCAGCGCAGCGCAGGCCACCCCAGCCACCGGGGTGCCCGCCTGTATCCGAGTGTTTCCCGGAAGCTTGGGTGCCGCTGCATCCAAGTCGGCGTTGAGGTTGCGGCCCTCGATGTTGAGGCGGTGTTCTCGCGCCCTTTTCATGGAGATGCGGGTGACCTCACCCGTGCGCCTACGGTTGAGCTCCGCCCGCAGGTCTTCTGTTCGCGCACCCCTCACCGTGGGGGAGCGCATGGACGCCGACGCACCGCCCTGGCGCTAGTGGTAGGGTACCACCGCATTGCCAGACGGAGGTCATTGCCCAGTCCTTGCAGAAATGGGGGAGGCCTGAGCCAGATGGAGGAGACGGTCAACATCATCCCACCACTGCCTCAGGGCGTCTGGCGAGGCTGCAGCAGCCGGAGGGTTGCGAAGCAACTCCCTAGCTGCTGCCAGTGCTCCGCCGCTCGCAGTTTGTGAGGGGGCCCTTGATGAGCGCCCCGACTCTCGCCGACGTGCAGCGCGCGCCGCTGCCGACGGTGGCTGCTCCACAGGCACGGTTGCCCCTGGAGCAGGAAGGCATGAGGCGCGTGGCGCGGATGACGCCATACCCTCCGTCATCTCCACGTCGTCGTCGTGGTGGGAGTGCTCAACCACCCGAACCATGGAGATGAGCAAGAGATGAGCTAAAACTAGCTAAAGTTTCCCCTACCTGGCGCGCCAGATGTCGTGGTGTGCAAACCCACAGCCGGGTGGCGTAGTGCACCCGCCTAAACCCAGATGGTGAGTACTCGGGGGTTAGCTAGGATTAGTCCAATCTAGATGCAAGAACACATTGAACACAGCCGGTTTAGAGTGGTTCGGGCCGCCGGAGCGTAATACCCTACGTCCATTGTGTGTTGTATTGCTTGTGCTCTCAAGAGGTTGAGAACGGGATTGTTCGGAGTGAATCCGAGCTTGTGTTGTGTCTGGCTTTACTTGGCCTTAGAGAGTGTCGAGTGAGTCTAGAGTGTGCAGCGAGCGCCTCCCTTTTATATCTCAAGGGAGGCGCGTACATGGCCGTTGAGTCCCCGACAGGTGGGCCCAACGATGTTGTATTTAATACGAATGGCCTAGTGCTATTATGGTGCTACGCCTGGGAAAGATCTTATTCCGGGATTTTCTTGCTTTACCCGTAGGAATCTTCCGTCCAGCATAGCCATGCCCTGTCTTGTCGAAATGGCGCCAGGGCGTAGCTTGCGGCGCAGCTTGCCGTAGCCTGCCGCGTAGCTGAACGGGCCATGTAGCTTGCGGCGTAGGCGGTATGATAAAAGGGTGCCGTGCCGTCATATCCATTTAATGCGGCAGACAGGCTCTGCACGGATGCGGCGCATGCGGCTGCACTGTGTACCTCGGTCATATGCGGTCTACAGTGAAGTCTGACAAAAGCTGCCCCGCGTGCCGCGGCGGTAGAGCACGCCTCAACCACCCGCATTGAATGAGGTGGGTGGGCGAGTCTTCCAGTGGAAGACTCGCGCCCGCGCCTGCGCCTGCGGGACACGTGTCACCCCCGGACCCCGCCCCGGCGGTATATTGGTTTTACGCGCGTGGGAGGTCTGGACGGAAGCGGGGAGGTCCCGGACCCATATGGGGGGGTCCGAGCCCTCGGCTGTTGGCGCGGAGCTTCCCCTCCTCAGGGACACGTGGCGTCACCGGACCCATTCCCAGAGCGGGGAACGGGTCCGGGGCCGTTGGCCCGGTGAGGTATGAGCCGGACCCCTGGGGTCCGGCTGCTCCGCCCCTTAGGGTGTAGTTATGGATGACTACGCGAATCCTGCCTTGCTGCAGTAGGAGTGGATATCCCTGCTACAGGGTACCGACAAACCCTGTTTCGTTCAAACTACGGATCAACGGCAGTAGGTTTACTGGAAAAAAAGGTACTGAGGTTACATTCAGCAACTGAAAGGGGCATTCAGTGCAAGTCGACCAGCTTCTTTCGTTTTGTCGGACCATGCTGTTTTCTTGCCTCTCAGTATTTTCCTAAAACCAACCTTGTTTTTGGCCGTTAAGCAGCCATTATTATAAAACAAATTTTTTAGGCGAATTATAAAACAAATTCACCAACGGTACGTGCTCAAACATGCCAGATGCGTACGGGTACGTGCCGTGCGCTTGCATAAAATCCAGAACAATCAGAACGATGAGCCTGTTGGATTGTTGAATGGTGCAAAATCTTCCACGCCGGGAATGTCCGGCACGAATATGGTTATGGAGACATGTTTTAGAAATGACGGCCGCCTAACTGTATGATCTACGCATGAATATATTGTTGCAGCAGCTTAATAGATAATCTCCCGCAAACGTACGTGCAGCGTAGTGCTTCGCAGGCCCCTCTTTTTTTTACATCTAGTGGATCAAGAAAGAAATACGAGGTTTTTAAGATAAAGGATTAACCCGGCCTTATATATCCACTGCCAAAACGTTACAAGAGTGCTTAGACTCTGAACCTCAAATGAGGGATTTCACGAAAAAAGAGAAAAGCCAGGAATAAATCAAGAAAACTAGAAGGCTAAGCTTCAATATTCTACTTTGTTCCTGTTCCATCCTTGTAACATCTTTGCGCAAACACCAATCCATAACATCTCTCGTTTACTTAGAAACTTGATGTCCGGATCAAATCTCTTCTTCCCTCCACACTGACCATGATAGCCCTCCCAAGGACTCCATAGCGATGCCCCAGCAGAAGAGCAATATCAAAGACGTTGTCGTAGCCGGAACATACAATTTAGTTCTTCAATTTTCACTTGGAGCAATCCTTGGAGGTTGAGGTCCTCACAACAACGCCCTCAAGAACGAGAACGATGCACTATGGCACCGTCGTTGCCGGCAACGATTGAAGACCGAGCAAGACTTTCATCCGAGAACATGCACAACCTGGCCACCACCCACCTCTAAATCTGCCACCACAAAGAAGCAGACAACATCGACTGCGGGCTGCCCTACCGGCCGCCGCCGCTGCCATGGTCCACTTGAAGAGGAGAGCCCAGACTAAGCCGAGTCATTGCAAGCCTTCTAACACCTCTGGGTGCTCCAACTAAGCCGGATCTGGACGCCAGCTGCCTCACGCCGGCGCGTCGCCGAGGTGTCACCAGTCACCACCACCGTGGCGCGAGGACGCCGCCCCCACCACGGTACCCCGTACGTCCCGCGCCGCACGTGGCCACTTGCAGGCCACTGCACCGCCGTGCCTGTGAGACACTGACATCGCCACACCTCAGAACTGGCAAGGACAAGGAGCTGGTGCGGCCAACCCCCGCCTCCGCTGCCTGCAACCGCAGACAACGCCCAGCCACACGAGGCACTCTGATGCCGTGGCGGGCCACCAGCCTGCGGCCATCTTCATCGCCGAGCCACCTCCTCGCGCGCACACAGGCAACATGACAACCGGATCTGGCCGGTGCCGTACCGGATTCGAGGCCCACCGGGCTCACCCGCCGCGGAACGCCGCCCGCATTGACGAGCCGCCATAGCAGCCACGCCCACCCAATATTGTCGGAGGATGGGGAAGGAGCCCCGCCGCCGCCCTCCTCGTGGGCTGCACGGGCTTCCGGCGGCCCGCTCGAGCCGCGGCATGGCGGGCGGGGTCAAGATTAGGGTTAGCATTACATCAATAACTCCAACTTATATAACACATTTTTTTATTTTCAGTTTACAAGTTTTGATATTTGAAAATGACATGAGTAGATTTGTGCCAAGGACTGGTTTCATAATAGTTCACTCTTGCTAAGTGTTTGTAATAGTTCACTCTTGGCTCTTGCTATGATGATCCAAACTGCTCGGGGGAGTTTTTTTTTAAAACATAACAGAACATTAGCTATTTTTTCACTAAACCATGTGAGTAAAGGCTACCTTTTTCATCACTGTCGCAAAAAGACACCTCCATGTTTTCTTGAGATATGCTGAAAACATGTGATTCTTCATATTTCATTTCTGAATCGTCGCCGACGAACTTAGGAGGTTAGAGTGATTTATTTCTCTCGCAACAGAGCGCCGAAAGGGTACAAATTCTTGCGTCAGAAAGGTTCTTCTTGTGGCATTGCCCGTGTTAAAAAACAAAATAAACCTTGTTTGTTGCTAGGCGAGGTAGCGATAGGGACATCGGACATGTGCCTGGGTGGGTATCAGTTAGGAAAGTAAAACTACCGAACCTCTCTTGTCTCTTCACAAGGCAGTGCAGAGGAGAGAGGACAACAACCTGATTTTTTTTTTTATAATTTTCCAGAATTAAAGAAAAAAATAAATTCATCACAGTCATTTCAACTTCACAGTAGTAGTGCTGCTACTCATCATCAACAATCCGGAACAACTAGACAAAGAAGATCACTCTTATCTTATCAGCTAGGCTACCTACAATTATTCCATTTTCTTTTGGGCCTCTTGGCCGAACATTTTTTCTCTCTCACCATCTTCTTGATGTAACAAAAGCAATGCATGGAAGAAGCCAAATACACAAGGGAGTAGGAGTAGAAGTAGGTTGCAGTGTTGGACATCACTAGGGGCGAAGCCACGTTAAGTTTGGGTGGTGCACGGGCACCAGGCAAGAAAAAAATATTTAGTATTATGTAGCTTATTTTGACCATATAAATCAGTTCAAAGTAGACATGTTTCTACACTGCTGTTAACGTTGTGCACCACCATAAATTTTACACTACCTTCGCCCCTGGACATCACAGATCATTTGCTCATACACTGCCCCACTGCTGCCTGCATGCAATATTGCAATTCCCAACTCCCAAGTGCCCATGCAAAAAAACGGAAGCTACACCATAGTTGCAAGCATGTTAGCCCACCAACGCAAAACGGCAAAAGGCCTAAGTTTCTGAATTTTGTATGGGTGGCTCGGTCGGCCATGGCACTGCAGCCCATGCCACCGTTCATGGCTTTAGTGCTTGGCCGCCATTTGAATAAGGGCTCCTGGACTTGTAATTGGGGGGACATGAGTGGCAAAAGGTGGTGTTGATTAGAGCACACTCTGCACAGCACGGTTGTGTTTCGGTATGGTGTGCGTCCCGTTGGCATCTTTTGGTGTCAGGGGATTGGATTTTTAGGGGCTAGCAGGGCCTTTTGGCACCGGGAAATGGTGGTGGTGATTGCCCATCAGCGCCACTAATCAGGCTTTGTTTATTGCAAAAAGTTTTGGGTGTAAAGTACTGTAACACTTTCGTTTGTATTTGGTAATTATTGTCCCGTCATAGGTTAACTAGGTTCAAAAAATTCGTCTCGCAAATTATAGTCAAACTGTGCAATTAGTTACTTTATTTAGCTATATTTAATACTTCATACATGCGTTCAAAGATTCGATGTGACGAGGAATCTTGTAAAGTTTTGGAATTTTGAGTGCATCTAAACAAGACCTCAGAATTGTCCTTTATCTGCAGAGGAGGCACCGTGGCAATTGGATTCAGCAATGTAACGTGGTGGAGGAAAAGTGCCTTGTAATCAGGGGCGAAGCCAGGATTTCAAAACAGGGGGGCCTGAACTAACAATGCCATAAATTCGTTGAGTCTCATACTAAACCAACATAGTTGTTTGAAGCGGTTTCATATGACAACATTGATAAATAAAACAAAATACATTGCTAAGAAGTAAAAAAAAATCAAATTGTAATTTTTCCATACCAAAGCAACAGAGCTAAAGCACGACGTTCATTATTCTGCATGAATCATGAGGATTGAGGATCTTCACGAGGAGCATTCTGTATACCAACATAATAAATTGGTGACAATTGGCAAATTAAAAGTTCAAAATAAAATGAAATGTTGAAATGAATAGAACATACCCGAGGCACTAACATTCGGCATTTTTTCATCTCTTCAAAACGTTGCATAATTTTACCATTGCTAATGCTTCTAAATATCTCCTTCTCGATGTAGCATATCATCAAGTGGTTCGTCCAATCATCCCCCATTTTACTATGCAAACCTGCCTTTATAAGAGTCATAGCTGAAAAGACTCTCAACTGAAGCTATTGCCACCGGAAGTATCAATGTCAGTTCTATGAGTTTATAAACCAAAGGATAAGATTTATTCATTCCGGTCTTCACCATTATTTCAGCAACTTTTGGGAGCTCTGTACATCCTAGAAAGTTACTATTTCTCTTCACACGGGTTATGAAATCTTTAAGTTGACCCGGTAACAACAGAAGATTAGCAAAATTGAAATCTTCAACATAAATTTCAGCAAGTCTCACAAGCTTATCCACATCAAAATTAGCGAACGAGTTCCTTGGATTAAGAGAAGCCATGCATAGTAACAACTCTGAACTAACTTCAGTGCACCGATGATTCATCTCTGACAAAATGGCATCAATGTCAGCTAGAAAAATCTCAACATTGTAATAATGCATATTTGTTACCTATGTTCCTTTAGCATTTACTTCCTTATCCATATTTAGCACTTTAATATCATTTTTATCACAAAATAACTTCACCCTTTTAAATAATGGCTCCCATCCATTGTCCCTCATATTCTGCAAGCGTTCTTTCATATCCATGATCAAATGCACTGCTTCAACAATATCTTAGATCCTTTCTTTGCAAAGCACATGACGAAATCATGACGAAATGAATAACCAAGTGATTGTTGAGTTGGTCTCCTCAAAGCATATGCCTTCCTCACCTGATCTCTAATCTCAATTGGATACTCATCAATTGGTTTACGCATTCCTGGATCCCCAACAATATCTAAGCAACTAAATTCTACTCTTGCCAATTTTGGAGGTGGTGGCCTAGTAGTGTTCTCATTATTCGGTGTCTGTGAACTAGGAGTACTGCTATTACTTGAAAAATAGCTCAGCAAATTTCTTTTTGACATCATGCAAATTGCAATTCGATGATTCAGCTATTCAAGCCAAAATACTGCAAAAGAAATGAAAATTTTCCATCTGCATATTCAATTGTGCATTCAGATTCACTAAACATTCAAATAATCAAATTCAAAATTACCTGTGATGTGTGCAACTTTCCGCCGGCCGTCGCTGCTCACTGGTAGGTGGCAGCTGGCCTGAGTGCCACGCTGCACCGTTGGCCGCCGCCGGCCTGGCCACCGCACCGGCCGCCGCCAGACTGTGCACCGCGCTGCGCCGGCCGCTGCCGGCCGCCGGCCTGTGCGCGGTGCGCCACGGCCCACGGCCGCGCTCCGCCTGCCGGCCAGTCGCAGCGCCGCGCGTCCGCGTCGTCGGTTAGTGGCGTGCTAGGCCGGGGGAGGACTGCGGGCGCTGCGCTGCCGCCGCCCGCCGGTGAGGGACCGCGGCCGCGGGGCGTCGCCAGAGGGCTGGTAGTAGGCTGCGCCGTCGCCGCCGGTGAGACGCTGGGATGGGGGCATGGGATGGGGCGCTAGGGTTGGGAGTGGGGGGTTTGGGCTGGGGCGCTGCGTATTTTTTTACTAGGCCGAGTGATCGGAATTGGCCCAAGTACATTTCTGCAATGGTCCACTTTCGGCCCAACGTTGCTAACTGGCCCAAATCGCGAACAGGGTCGTCATTAACCTCCAGAACTGCATCTCATCCCCCCTAGTTTTCCATCAATGGCTACAAAAATTAATGGGGGGCTCCAGGGGGGAGGGGGGATCCACTGCTCTATCGGGGTAGGGGGGGGCTCGAGCCCCCCGTGTACCCACGCTGGATCCACCCCTGCTCCACATCACTCCCCAGTTCCACAATCCGGTTCCCCCTGCGGCCATGGGCCGCATTCTTCTGGCTCTTCTGATGATCGCTTCGGAAGCCGCTGTCATCGCTGCTGAGAAGATCGTGGACATGCTCGGGGCGATCTCGTTGCCGGAATGCGACGTCACCGGTGGTAGTTATCCGGCCGGAAGCTTGTACGCCAAGAACGTCGACTCCCTCATCTCGGGCCTCATAGCGAAAGCGTCTTCATCGCCAGCGCTATTCGCCTCCGGCTCCACCGGCGAAGGTGAGGAAGAAACCTACGGAGTGGTTGTATGCTGCGGGGATGTCACCTCCGAAGACTGCTTCGATTGTGACAGCCGGGCCATCTAGGACTTGCCGGTGGCCTGCAATCGAAGCCTCGACGCAGCGTTACTCTACGGCCGATGTTACATCCACATCGCAACAAAAAAATTCTTTGCATCTTCGAACAACAACGGCTTGGTGATTGTCGACACCGCTTCCAGTCCTTCCACCATCAGCGCCGCCGGCAACTGTTGAATGCCACGGTGACCTACATTGTCGGCAAGGCTGCCGCTTCGTTGCCAAAAGTTTACTTCGGCACCGGTCAAGTCAGTGGTGGATGCAAGATTGGACTCTAGGGGGGTTCTCCTCTTCGTCTTTCTCATCCTACCTTCCCTTCCCTTTTTATTCCTACTCAAATTTGTAGGGGAGGCTTGTGGGGCCTCTAATGGAGATCCTGGGGGTAGGGGGGCTGGAACCCCCTGCACCCACACTGGCTCCGCCCTGCTTGTAATCTAATACAGCCCTTAGTAAAGCAGCTGAGAGTTCAGAGTTGAGTTGCTGAATCTTGTAGCTCCGGAGAAGTAAGAGCTGAAGTGATCACATGCTGCCTCAGAAAACAAAGGCCTTTTGGGTTTCACTGAAACGTGCATCGATCATAGGCACCCCCGTGCCCGGCGTCCCTAGGCCTGCTAATGGGTTGTGTTGAAATGGGTTTTATGGGGTGGGTTTTGAAATGGAGTGTGTTTGGATGATTTAAAATGAGTTGTATTAGTTAATGGGGTGGGTCGGGGCGGGTTCTATATAAATGCGGGTTGAGGCGGGTTGGGGTGGGTTGAAATGGATATTTTTTACAAAATAGTATAACTATATATAAATGTGGGTCCCACGTGAGAGCTGGACTCTGAAATTAAAACCACGTGTTTATATCAGAAAATTTTATCGAAATTGACTGAATTTTGTTGGAGATGACTCAGTACGACTGGCAGCTATTTTGTGCAAAGCAGTGTGGCTAGAACTACCTGTGGGCCCCACATGAAGAGCCGGACCCTGGAATTAAAACCTCACGTTCACACTATAAAATTTTATCGAAATTGACTGAAATTTGTTGGAGATGACTCAGTACGACTGGCAGCTACTCTGTGCAAAGCAGCATGGCTAGAACTACACGTGGGCTCCACATCAAGAGCCGAACCCTAGAATTAAAACCTCGCGTTCACACTATAAAACTTTATCGAAATTGACTGAAATTTGTTGGAGATGACTCAGTACGACTGACAGCTACTCTGTGCAAAGCAGCGTGGCTAGAACTACACGTGGGCTACACATCAAGAGCCGGACCCTAGAATTAAAACCTCGCGTTCACACTATAAAATTTTATCGAAATTGACTGAAATTTGTTGGAGATGACTCAGTACGACTGGCAGCTATTCTGTGCAAAGCAGCGTGGATAGAACTACACGTGGGCTCCACATCAAGAGCCGGACCCTAGAATTAAAACTTCGCGTTCACACTATAAAATTTTATCGAAATTGACTGAAATTTGTTGGAGATGACTCAGTACGATTGGCACCTACTCTGTGCAAAGTAGCGTGGCTAGAACTACACGTGGGCTCCACATCAAGACTCGGACCCTAGAATTAAAACCTCGCGTTCACACTATAAAATTTTATCGAAATTGACTGAAATTTTTAGAGATGAGTCAATATGACTGACAGATACTCTGTGCAAAATAGTGTGGCTAGACATATATGTGGTCCCCACATTAAGTGTAGAACCATTAAATTCCTCTGCATAGTAGAACCCATGGGTTTTTATGGGTTACCCGCTTATAATGGGGCGGGTTGGTTAGAGTTGAGAAATTAATTAATTGGGTTGGGTGGGGTTGGATATCTAAATATGTTAATTTTGGGTGGGGTTGGGTATGGTGCGGGTTCCATCCCATTAGCAGGGCTAGGCGTCCCTTTTGCCGCAGTCGAGTTCAGTATGGGCGCCAAGACGCATGCATCCCGGGCCGGCCCCATGCATGCTGCAGCATTACCGATTACCATGGCCCATCTTCGCATCGATTTCACAGAGCTCTGACGACGAGACTTTGGTCCAGCAGTCGTGCTCGTGCCGTTCAGTTTCCAGTAGAGCGGACCGGCCCGGGCCGTGGTCCTGGTCCGGTGAGAGGCACCGGCACGGCGGCACGGCGATCGATCGCGCGCGCGTGCCGCAAGCCGGGCAGCCTTTCCCGCGCCTTTACAGGCTACCAATCGTGGTCCGCGCAGCAGCCAGCAGGCACCACACGTCTCGTGGTCCGCGCGCACCGGGCAGCGGGCACTGGTGCCGGCGCGGAGGTACTCTATCGGCGGCCCGCGCGCGCGGCACGCGCACACCCACCCAGTCACCTACCGCCTAGAACGGAGGAGAGAGGAGCGAGACCGTGCCCGACTGCCCGTGCGCCGAGCCGCGCGGCTGCCTGCCGGCGTCATCCACAGGCGGCCGGACCGAGCAGCGTTTGCCGTGGCCGGTGAGACGCCCGTGCGGCCACGGCGACCAACCCACGTCTTGTTCTCGCGTGGGAGGAGCCGCGCGGATCGCTTGGGCTGCTGGATGGCTGATGTCGGGAGTGACCAACTGTGCCGCCCATTTTCTGTTGACCAACTGGGCCAGGCCGCCGGAGCTCGGGCACCGCAGCCCACCCAACAAAAAAAAAGTGGGCCAGACCTCGAATGGACGTGCTGGGTTCGAATGGGCTCAAAGCCTGGGACGTGTTGGGCTCTCTCTACTATGGTATTGGTGCTAACCCAAAACTGAACGAGAAATAAAACGGAAGCAATTTGTTCGTAGCCATTTCTAGCTTGCTGCATCTTTACTTGTTTGGCTTTTCGAAACAGCAATGCGATTTTAGAGAGGGGGGGGGTTCTTACATTTGCCACAAGCATAGCAAAACAGGTATATTTCGTTTCAAAAAAAAAAGCAAAACAGGTATAGTCAATATTCTTTGCCTCAGCAAAAATGTGTAACAAGTTCTAGGTTCTTGGAATCAGATGTCACAAACTTCTGTACTTGGTACTATGTTATGAGTAATAGAATCTAATATAAGTATTTTTTCTATTTTATTGTGTTCTCTAACAGATCCACCACTTACATTTAGGCGACACTTAATGAGAGCATAAGTAACACCACACTAAGGACGCAAGGACCATCATAATTGTCATGCAAGCCGTGGCGAATCTAGCCACATACAAGTAGAGGGGCTCATCTCCCCTCTATTATTCTTCCTTCTCTTCCTCTTCATTCTTTTATCCAACAAATAGAGAAGGGTGGCCTAGGGGTATTCATTGATCTTAGGAGGGGGGGGGGGGGCTTGATCCCCCCTTAGATCCGCCCCTGATGCAAACTGCAAAGTGATTGAGTGCTATCGTGGGTAAGTATATGCAAAATGCAAGCACACCATGTTTTCAACGTGTTGGGTTATGATAAAGTAGCAATTTGTTTGAAATTTCTTTGTGGTAAGGTGTGGGTCATTGTCCCCAGTTCATCGTTGTGTTGAACGATATGACATTACTTTGCATCTGTTGAATCCTTGCTATTGGAAATGAGAACAAAATAAGCATACATAGGATTCGTTTCCTTCTTTATTCTGACAAGATGGTTTTAACAGGAAACAAACGTAGTACATGCATTGCATCATGATAACAAGTTCAACCTTTACACAATGCAAATTTCACCCACTTGAGAGGCATACACTCTATTTTCTTATCATGTTTAAAGTGAGGTGTGCTTGGTTGGCTTTCTTTTCATGCCTTTTAGTCATGGAAGATAATAAAACAACCACCGAATGCCATAAACTTTATGAAATCATGTACTCATACTCATTGGCAGTGCAATCCCTCTTTTTAGGGACGGTCGCTGAAGCCTTGAATGATTGCAAAAGAGTAACATAACTAGCTTAAATTGGTCCCTTTTCCTTTGTCATCATATAATTCATTGCTTGTATTTCAGAATTGAAATGAATAAGTAAAAAAAATGCTCATAAAGAGATTGGGGAACATCACGATTTCGGCAGCAATGAAACTCATCCATAAAATGCCCATCCATAAAAGAAAATCGAGCACGGGTGGGTTTAGGTGGGCTTAAAGGATTGCAAGGAGCCAAAGCTAATCTCCCTGTCCATAGACGCCGGCTTTCCCTCCGTTTCTTCCTTCAGAAGTGCGCGCGTACTACTTGTTCATGCAGTTTCTAGCATGATCTCGGCAGCCTTGGCAATCAGCCTACGACCCATTCACCTGATCAAAAAGTTCCATTGCACCGAGCCACACCTCTCCTAACACCGGAGAAAATGCAGTGGAAACTGGCCTCCAATTGAAGATGCCAGAGAAAGATGATGCCCCGCTGGACAGAGCGCGAAACTGGATGGAGATGTCAAGCAACAGCAAAGGTTCGGCGAACCTGCTCTTTGGGGCTGTCCGAAAGGCCGTGTGGCGCATCAACCGGTGTGACTCCAATCCAGCCTCTGATCTCGGTCCCAATCATTGTACTGAACGTCTCAGTCCCCGTTTGGATGACACTAGCATAAAAAGAAATTTTGCCTGCATGAAGCACTAAACGGAGTTTATTTGCAAAATCTATTTATGGATGAGTGTAACTTTTCGTGACGAATCTAATGACTGTAATTAATCGATGATTGACTACAGTGATGCTACAGTAACCAATCTTTAATCGTGCGGTCAAAGGCTTCATTAGATTTGTCTTGCGAAGTAGCGCAGAAGTTATGGAGTTAGTTTTGTAAACTGTCTTTATTTAATACCTTTAATTATTGGTCAAATTTTGTGCTATTCATGCTATTGGAGTAACCAAACAGGACCTCAATTAAGCTTTTTTTTTTAATTTGGAGTGACTACCGATCGTCCTTGATCCGAGCACGATAAGAAAGAGAGGTTTTCCCCGTGGCCCATGAACAGTCAATCGTACAACTAGCTCGGTCCTTCTCTCCCGGCCACGGACCATCCTCCACCGTCACCACGTTCCTGAAACTTTCTACTGTGGCGACCGGGACAAGTCGATAACAGTGTGCCCGTCACGTGATTCCTGACTGATCTCTGCAAACATCCCGTCGTCAGGGCAGGGCCGTCACCGTCGAGGGCGGTGAACCCCCGGACGCGGCTCGGAGCCGGAGGCCCAGCCGCCGCCAGCCATACGCGACCGGAGAGGAAGAAGCTAGCTAGCCGGCGAGCGTCGTCGTCACGGGCGCTAGCGGGGAAGGAAAGCTCGGCCCTCGGGCGAAAGGGAGATCCCTGGCCCGCCGTCCCGTTCCGATCTAGCCTGGACCGCGTGGCGCGGTGGTGTGCGCTCCCGTGGTGAAGGCCACCCGCCCGGGTTCGATTCCAGTTTGGGACGAATTACCGGATGTGGCAAGCGTTTTTCCCCAGTTTTCAGTTAAAGTCTGCGGTCTCTCACACGTGAAACCATAAAAGGACTACAACGCACCCGTCGTCTATAGAGTCGGTGGATTCCGGTGATCTCAATAAAAACGCGATTTAGATCTATGTGTAGTTGTAGATCTGTTTATATATGAGTGGTGTGTGTAGCGTACATGTGTGGAGTGTGTGTATGAACAAATATTACAACTGTACCCAGATGAAAGACACTAAGATAAAATATAGCAGAATAAAAAAAACGGCAGCCGCGGCTGGCAGCCGACCTGTGGCGCCGCGCTCGCGGCTGGACGATGCTGCCCGGGCCGGCCCGGCCCGCGCGTCGCGGCAAGTGGACGGGTACGCGGCGGTGGCCGGTGGAGATGGGTGGCGGATCGGGTACAGCTCCAGCCGAGAGCAGACCTGTGACCACAAGCCGAACACAGCTGCCCACCGCATCGCCGTCGCCGCTGCCGCACCCACACCACCACCTAAAGAGAGATGATAGGCCTCTCCCCTGTTGAACAAAAATCATTGATGGATGCTCGGACCTTTCTTTCTTTGTTTCCATTTTTTTTGTGAAATAATGCTCGGCTGCTCGGACCTTTCCTCTCTGGGTTCGGTCACGCCTTTTTCCACCCAACTACTGTACAAATTCGTACTCGGCGCCTAGAGGAGAAGATAAGCTCAAGGACGCAATGACGACTCTACAAAAACAATGGAAAAGGATGGGGTTAGACGGACGGCAATACCCAAGTGCACGTACCAATCATCAACAGGCTGGGAGGGTGAGGTGAGGTCAGGGTTTAACTTTTCGGCGAAATTTCGCCGAAATTTCGGTTTTTTTTCCGTTTCCGCTAGTTACCGGGATCCGAAATTTCGGTATTTTTCGATATATTTCGTTTCAAAATTCAAAATTCAACAAATTTCGTCCAAAATCCACCGAAATTCGCCGAAATTCACCGAAATTCCGGAACGGAATTCCGTTTCCGCCGATCACCGGGATTCTACCGAAAAACGAAATGGTGAACCCTGGGTGAGGTGAACCAATCCGTCCAACCACAACAGAGCACCACAAACACCAATGGCTCAGCTGTCATGGCAAATCACAGCCAGTGGAATAAATAAATAAACAAGGAGTAGCTGTAGCTCGAGCTGGGCAATAGGGAGATTCCAATTATAATTTAGTTTATACAGAGAGAGATGGAAGGAAAATTTAATAGAAGATTGTGATTTGTAGTAGGACAACACACCAAACCGACCCCTATCTCCACCCCCAACCACCGCTACAACAACATTATCATCGCACTGTGCTCTCGATCCCCTTTTTCCTTCATCATGATTTGCCATGATCCGCTCCTCCTTTTTCCTTGATCATCATCTTCTTCTTCTACTTTGTGGAATTCTCAAGAACAGCATGATGATAGCACCTCGACCAATCACCTTTTTAAACTTTTGTAAAAAGGGAAGAAAAGAGAAAAACAGAGAGGGGATTCCGGAGCGCGGGAGATGGATCGACGATCGGCGTGGAGCTGAGCTGCGTGGTCTCCTCCGGTGCTCCCCAGCTCTCAGAACCTGACGATCTTGGCGGCGCGCACGACGGGGTTCTCCCGGGCGATGGCGTCCCGGGCGACGCCCTTGTAGTCGTAGCCGCAGTCGTGGCGGTCCGAGTACCGGTGCGCGCCGCAGAAGAGCTCGCCGCAGCGGCACCGGAACCCCGTCAGCCCGACCCGCTTCTGGCAGCTGTGGCACCGGTTGACCGACGACGACGTCCGGGGCGCCTTGGAGGGGGACTCCGCGGGGCCCGCCGGGGGCCGGTCGGCGGCCGCGGGGAACGGCGGCCACACGGCGGGAGGGGCGGCCGCCGGCCGCGGCTTGTCGAACACCGCCGGCGAGGGCGACGAGGAGGAGGAGGGCGACGGCGGCGACACGGAGGCCGAGGCGGCCAGGAAGCAGTTCTGGCAGAGGTTCTTGGTCGCCGGGTTGCCCGGGAAGCCGCAGCTGTTGGCGCAGAGCGTGAGCTCCGGCGCGTGCAGCTCCGTCGGCTCCTCCACCTTCTTGTCGCGCTGCGCCATGGGCCGAGAGAGAGAGAGAGAGAGAGAGAGAGAGAGAGAGAGAGAGAGAGAGACGACGAGGTGTCGTGTGAATCCGGCAGCAGCTGGGCTCTTGCCGATCCGGAGACGAGAGGGAGAGGCACCGCCGGGCCTGGGCTGGGTCGTGGAGGCAGGAAGGAAATGGGTTTGGGGGGGAGGCGAGGCCGGGGAGGGGGGCTCCTTTTTATCGCGCGGGGAGGAAGGGAGGAGACGGGCGGCGTACGCGTCCCCCCGCCGGGCCGGCGCGCGACGGCGACGTCCGCCCCGGCGGGGTTATTCCCCCGCCCCCTTGTCGCGGCGCGAAATGGCGGTGCTGCCCCTGGCCCCTGCCGCGGCCGTTGAATCGTCGGGTGGACTCGGCCAGAGCGAGAGGAGGAGCCGGACTTTTCCGTCTCCGAGACGCGCCACTAGCGATTGTTGCGACACGGCCCCCTTTTTTTCTTCGAAAGGAAGGAAAGGCGTGCAGCACGGGGGGCCGTGATGCAAGCGGGTGCGTATTCCTGGATGCGGGACACGGCTGGGATGGCGGTGGTAGTCCGTAGATAGACTCTGCGTACGGTGGTTGGACGGTTATGATTTGGTTGGGCCTATGATACATTGGTTGGGTTTTCACCGAGACTTGTTTAGCAGCAAAATTTAAAATTTCAAAACTATTACTTCGAAAAAAAAATTTACATGCATGGAGTATTAAATTTAGACAAAATAAAAAATAAATTACATAGTTTGTTTGTAAATTGTGAGATGAATCTAATAAGCCTAATTAGGCTGTGATTAAATACTAAATTGCTACAGTACACGTGTCCTTGACTAATTTATTAGTTTTAATAAATTCGTTTCGTAGTTTATAGACGAGTTGTGTAATTAGTTTTATGATTAGTCTATATGTTAATATTTCAAATGTGCAAAGATTCCATTTCAAAAACTTTACGGGCGCAACTAAACAAGGCCCAAAAGTACAAGGTTTGATTAGGTTGCCCGGGCTTTGATTGGTTAGATGCCAATTTTTACCAAACCAAAATCATGGCAAGCCAATATATTGGCTTACCAAAATCAGAGCGTGTCAAAGTGTTGCCAGAAAATTTAGATACTCATTTGATTTGGTGCCAATCAATACTCTCTTCTCTTGTAAGGTTTCGGACATTTCTAGTAACTTGCCAAAATTTTGGTCACAATAACCAATTTGTAGGCATGAACCAATTGATAGCCAAATCTTTTTGACATGCTTTGATTTTGGCATGGCAAAAATTAGTAGCAAACCAAGAGGCATGCAGTGATCATTGCAGTGCTATTTTTTTTAAATGGTAAATGTACAGATGGCGAGGAGTATGTATGTAATTTTATTTTGTGAGCACTTTAAAAATGAGTCAGTAAATTTTAAGATTGGTGAAGTCATCACAAAAACCTAGATATACCATGCACGTTACCTAGCGTTAAAAAATAACGTAGATTAAATTCTAAAATAAATTTAGAAAATACGAGCAGCCATATAAAGTTGAGAACTTAAATTTGAACAGTGAACCAAGATGGATTGCACAAGAAACATTATCAGCTGAGTTATACTCAGCTCGAATACTTCTGTTTTTGAACGCGGGGGGGGGGGGGGGGGGGGGGGTCGGATCATGCTGCGCAGAGAGCGTTTGATCGTAAGAAGCGCTGGAGCCTTACCTCGAACCAGGCAGCATCTACTCTTTTCTCAAAGGTTCTCGGTAAAAGTTTGTCCGATGCCAAATGGTTTCCTACAAATGTCGAGACACGCTTGTGTACACACCGAGGGGC
Organism: Panicum virgatum; assembly: GCF_016808335.1. Taxonomy (NCBI): domain Eukaryota; kingdom Viridiplantae; phylum Streptophyta; class Magnoliopsida; order Poales; family Poaceae; genus Panicum; species Panicum virgatum. The sequence goes on along the minus strand of NC_053150.1, from coordinate 46,927,398 downwards.
AAAACGGTCAGACCGCGGGGCGGTACAGACGCCCACGCCACGACGTTCCACCGGGGGGGGGGGGCATTGGCTACGCGAGCAAGCAAGCGGCCGCCCAAAGCTGACCGGCCCGCCGCCGCGGCGCACCCGAGACCGAAAACCAGCAGGGAAAGAGAGGGCAGGCAGGCAGGCAGCAAAGCCGAGCCGGAAAACCATCGGCCCCGCCGCCCGCCCGCTTATTATAAGGCGGCGCTCGTCAGCTCGTGTCGTGTGGCCAGGGGTGGTAAAGGGCCCAACATTTTGAACTAGAAAATCTAAGGATCGGGCCCTAAAAGGGCCGGGCTCTAAACATATGTATTTTTGAACTAAAAATTTTAAGGGCTTTATTGGGCTGTGAAGAGGCCATTAGGGCCATGGCCCATTACCACCCCTACGTGTGGCCTCGCTTCGGCTGGCCTGGGTGGTGGAGCCGCCCCCGCCAGGCCGCCTGCGCGCGCCGTCTCAGCTCCAGCCCAGCTGCTTCCTCCTCCCTAGCCGCGTACGCGCGGTCGCTGTCCGCCCGCCCACGCCGCTGAGCTGTGGCGCCGCGGACCGGCACGGGCGCGTGCACCAGCCCAGCTGCTTCCTCCTCCCCCGTCTCCCCCACCCACGCGCGCACCTGCTCCTCATGTCCCTCATGCACGTTAGGCCTCCCCCACCGCGCACGTGACCGCCGCCGAAACCGTGGTTGTCAACTTTTTTTTTACCCCTCGGCACACGCCAGTTTACCGCGCGTCAGTATATCCAACTCGCGTGGGCCATATCGACCTCGCGCCAATAATAGCCAGCTAGCAGGTGTGCGTCATAATAATAAAGTAATAAACACAATATTTTAAAATTATAAAAAAGAAGAAAATTATGGACGGTTGGGGGCACGGCGGCCGGGCCACCTAACGGCGGATCCACCGATGACGAGGCAGGGAGGGAGGTGGGATGTATGGCGGCGGCGGTCGACTAGTATATGTGCGGTCATGATTGCGTGATAAGCGTTCGGCCAGCGTGCACCGGACAGCCGACCTGCCGCGCTGAACCGGCCGGCCGGTTCACGCTCGCGCCCGTTGATTCGCTTCGCTCCGCCGCGCGCCGGGCGCGGCCCAGGTGAGGCCACGCAAACAGGTGGTGGTAGTCGACCTCCACCAGGGCACCAGACCAGGGTGAAGCTGCCCTTTTTGGAGGTGTGCTCTTCTGTTGCTATGTTTTGAAGCCTGTCAGAGTGGTAAAGAGTCATAATTTTTCGTTTAGATAATCTAAGGGCCGGATTCTAAAAGAATCAGACTTTAATCTTATTCAAATTTGAGCTAAAAAATTAAGGGCTATCTAGAATTGTGAAGAGAGCATTAGAGCCATTATCCATTACCACCCCTGGTCAGACTGTCACGACCCACACACTGACTGTTTATGCTGCAATTTGCACGAACTTTTATTTTCCTTTTAGAAAAAACGTTCCACTGTCTACGATCTTGTTGAATTCAGTTTTACACTTCTTTTTTTGCCTGACAGATCAGGAGATTGCCACGTTTTAGACGTGCCTTCTGCACGATTTCTGCGAAGGTCCTGCGGTACCATCATGGCCGGTTGATGCCGCGAGAACCAACCTTTTTCTAGAAAGGGTCACGACGCGGCACTGCTCCGGCGGTACGATGCGAGCCCGCTTTAATCCGCCGACTAATCCTATGCTTATTCGAGTCATCACCATGGGATCGGTTTGTTTACAGCCTTTCCTATGGTGTGGCGGGGGAGGGCCTAGTGGGCTGTCCCCACCAGGATTTAATTAACCGACCGGTCCGGTCAAATCAGCGGGGTCCGGTACCGGTATACCGGACCGGTTTGATCGGAAACCGGTAGAGACCGGTCAAATTCAAATTTAAATTTAAAAAACTCAGTTCAACCGGTTCGAACCGGTATACCGGCCGGTTAGACCGGTTTGAATTCAAATCTAAATTTAAAATCGCATGTGTAACCGGTTTGGAACGGTATACCGACCGGTTTGACCGGTTTACCAAGTGGGCCTTAATGGGCCGTCTCATTTTTTTCCTTTTCTTTTTTGATTTAACTTTAAATGCCTGAAAAGTATGCTAAACGAACGAATTTTTGAGAAAATTTGACACCATTAGATTCGTTGCACCTTGAAGTATTTTTAGGATTTTTTTGAAAATTTTTCATTTTTTGAATTCAAATTTAAATTTTGAATTTTGGCCGGTTTGGTACCGACCGGAACCGGACCGGTTACCACCGGTTTTGTAAACCCTGGTCCCCACACAGCACAGCAACACCTAAGAGCATTTAATAGTTACAGTCCGCTGCTGGCTGTTTGGTTCTTTGCAATTTTCTTCCAGCCCGCTCGTATAGTAGTCAGCTCTCTGCAATTAAAATATAGCCCACATATCTCTCTCACAGAGTTTTTTTTGTTCTTGTGCTCAAGTCGACTGTAAGCTTACAGCCCTCTTCTCCTCTCTCTCCTCCATTCTCTCTTCCATATCAGCATTTAGCCGGCTTACAGCCTATTATTATACTTGCTCTAACACAACACGGAGGACCCATCCATCACCTCAAAAAAATGCAAAAAAAGAAAAAAAAACGGTTCTATCGCCTCCAATGAGGACGACGTGACGGCTCAAGTGGCGGTTTTTATATAGAAGTAGCAGCAGCATGATTTTTCAGGCATCTATCAGCAATGCGGCAGAGAATCCTTAAATCACACCTAAAGCTGTTTCACGCAAGAGGAGGATGAGGGCCAGGCCACAGCGAGACCAAATCCAACATGATATTGTTTTTTAGTGTCCATCCACGCCAGAGCCGCGACACATGCATCGACATGTTGGCACAAGGGAAAGAATCTCCTCTCTCTCTCTCTCTCTCAATCCTTGGAAAAAATAATTGAGCTGAAAGGGTGCGAAAAAGATCAACTAATCATGGTCCTTTGTATTATTAGCGTATAGTATAACCTTATTTGGATCTTAAATGCTGCGAGCTAGGTTCTCGTTCAGCTATTGCTGTGCAGTGTGCACGACCGTCTTCTACCACTTACTAGTACTGTGCGTTACTGAAAACGAACCAAATTGGAAGTCAGAAGACTATATATAGATTGATGTGGCGAGTGCACCTGCTTTACCACCGAAAGCCCCCTCCGTGTCAGAATTCACCTCTCCAACTGACTAACTCAAAAGGCGTGGAAACATTCATGCTAGCGGCGTGTGGTGTTGACCCTTGATTTTTTTTTATGGTACGTGTACCCGTCAAACCTCGAGGCTATGCTGCCGTGCCCATGGCTCATCACCGGTGATGCCATTGGATCATCTTTTAAGACGCCGAGTCGCCCACAAAGCTACCCCAGCAACGCCTAGCATAATGTACTCCCGTGATGACAGAACGCTCACGCCCGGCTGCGTTGTTGAACCACTAGCTGAGGCTTGCCTCGCTCGGAGGCTAACGCCCAATGCAGCACGCCCCACGTGCTGGAACTTTGCACGGTTCAGCTTGCTGACGCCCTGTGGACGGCGTCTCGCGCCCGAATACGATTTTTTTGTGTCGTTAGTGCAACTCAATGGGAGGTCAGCACTAGGTTCACAACCAGGGCAAAAACACATGCATTATTCAGATATCAAGTGACATCCTGTGCCCATACATAAAACATAAAGCGACTCGAATACTTGAGAGTTCAGAAATGCATAATGGTTGCTCTTACGCAACCATCCATCCATCCCCGCCAGGCCGCCACCATGCGAGAACCAAAGCTGTTCACCACACAAAGCATTAGGGCGAGAAAGGGGGGAGGAAAAAGAAGAAAAGGCCAGAAATGTCTTTTTGCATTTCAAGTTAAGCCTCCAACAATTGACTTTCCCAAGCATGCTCATTAGCGAGTAAACAACAAATGGCTACCCTATATACAAGATACAACCTACAACTACTACAGCCACAAGCAGATATCATGGCAACATCTAAAGTGCAGTTGCATTTCTTGCCAAACAGTTCGTGTATGGCATCGAAAGTGTGGTCGCATCGTTGAACGAATATATATGATGCAAGTCATGCATAGACCAGGCACGGTCAGCACTAAGTTCACAACCAGGGCAAGAGATATCAACTATTAAACTGAAATTTGTAACTTAAAATTTTGATCCATGAGTCAAGTAGCATGTTCAATCTCATTATTGACAACACAGGATAAGTATTGTAAAAATGTTCACAATGAATGTCCAATTAAAATATCATACCAGTACAATAAATTGAACAGTTCATGAGAACAAAGAAGAATAGAACACCTTTTTTTTGGGTTGGGAAAGAGATTGATTCAGAGAAAGGGTATAAATAGATTGGTTATTGCTATACAATTAAGGCTTACATCCATGATCACAAAATGTCTTGTCCAAAATCTGCTCATCTTTTTCTACTTGATAAGCATCTGCCATCCCACAAGTTTGAAGCAAATGTTCATCAATCCTGCCCATGAGACTGAACACAACCAAAAGGTTGTGATTATCACGAATGTTGATGATCCTCTTTAAGATGGCTGGAGTCTGCTTGCCCAGTATGTTAAGCCAGCTCACATGTTGCGAAGAGGACCAACTCCAGTTATCAGCATGATAAGCTTATCATATTTCTGATGCCAACCTCCTCCCCTGCTTTCTTATTCTTAACCTTTTCTATTTTGCATGCTTTTTTGGACTTTTTTTTACAGTGCAGCAGGAAGGAACAATCTTCTCAGCTTGCTGTCCAAATTTAACCATTACGGGCAACGACCAAGATACCAATTGGTTCTTGTTATCAGCTTAACTATAATATGCTCCGCTATGTGGCAGGTGGGAGCACCTGCTCAGAGGATAACGGCACACTCATGTCAGTTTTTGTACCTGAATCAGTGCCTGAAGGCTCACGTTTCCACTGTAAACTTCTAGCACCAGCTTTCATTGGAGCACGCCCTCTAAAGGAACCGCCAGGGAGAACAGCCCTTGGGTATGCCATCCTACCGTGCCTACCATACAATGATGATCGTCCGCTACCAGGCCAACCATAGAAGTGAGCGGCTTCATGAGAACTACGACGGACAACCTACAATACAAGGAAAAGCAACATAAACACCAACTTTACTTCACGCTCCGAAGCTTTGTTAATAGTTGCATGGGAATACAAAATGATGACAAGAAGAGCAACAAGGAGTGAGTATGCTGCATTCATAGAGCACGAGTACATAGGGTAGAGAGAAAAAGCTGATGAACACAAAAACTGAACAAGATAGGAGGATTATCTCCTATTAAAAATCTGCCGGAGTACCATGTTAGACGATGGCAATCCCTATTGGCCAACAAAATGCAAATGGCAATCTAAGAAATGTTGAAAAGATAAAGAATCATCATACCTTAAGAATACGAGTCATAAATGATGTGCCATTCAATGACAAAGCACGTTCAGCTGATTCTTTGTGTAAAAACTCTACATAGGCAGATCTGTATCATAGAAGAAAAACAATTATTAAGTTCTATTCAAGAAACGGCAGAATAGTCGATTTGATGCATCAACTTTCGTCTCAGGCTCAAATTCGTCCATCAACTATCAAATTCGCCAATCTGATCCTCAAACTTTTATCTGGGCTCAATTTCACCTGTGTTCCTATGTGGCACACACGTTGGTAATACCATGCCTAGTCAGCAATGGGTGCTGTAGAATGAGTCAATTGACATAAATTGACTCTTTCATCCCCGATTTCTTTCATGTGTTTGATGTATCCTAAAAAATGTGGTCCAATGGTCTAGGACAATGCAGGAATAAACAAAAGCATAAACATTTTATTCATAGACACAAGTTTCAATCACACTTTTCGCTATGCTAGTGAATTTTGAGTCAGTATAGCACTTGAATTGATATTGGTGCTCGAGCTGGTAGCATCGAAGAACCTTAAATGCACTCTTGGATGATGTGGCATGCCTCATAGGCGTGCCACATCATGCCGGAGATGAAATTGGGCCTAAATGAAAAGCTTGAGAACTAAATTAGCTAGCTTCATAGTTGATGGATGAATCTGAGCCTTGGAAGAAAGTTGAGGTATGAAAATAGCTATTTCCCCTCAAGAAATGTAGAAAGACTTCTGAGATTAGAATTAAGTAAGCCAGTATGTTCAAAATGACTTGCATTTCAAATGAGATAGCATTTCACTTACCCTTTTCCTTTTATCACTAATTGTCAAAAAAATTTGTTTATCTTAAGATAGACAACAACCACAATTTCCGTGTTATATTCGGAGAAATTTTCGCATTAATCTGATCTCAAAATGAGGGTGTTAGCATCACAGGAATTGGTGAACGTAGTGATTTTATTAGATATGGATCTCTGGTATAAGTAAAAAAAAATTAGCATGATACAAATCTTATCTCAGCTACGATAAGCATTAAAAATAAACTGACCCTGTTGGCTGACCCGTTGCAGCATTAGTGACAATGACTACTTTTAGTACTGCACCAAACTTGTTGAAATGGCGAGATAATGAGTCCTTTGTGGCAGCAAAGTGCACCTTCAAATAATTTAACAAGAGGTAAATTAATAAATACAATAACATGAAATAATAAGGGTAATGAGAAATACACAGATACCCACATTGCTAACGTAGAGGGTTCTCGAATCTGCATCCTCGGTTGGGTGTGCTGTGCTATATGAAACTGCAACTGCGAAGAAGACAAGGTAAACTATATAGTGATAAATGACACTCCCAACCAAGGTTAACAAGGCTTGATGATTAATTGTAATAATGACTTGTGCAACACATTAAAATAATCTCAATGTATTTTCCCATCAACATATGATAGAATAATAAAAATTATTACAGTTTTTTGTATTAATAGTAACTGCATATTTTTTGTTAGGAACATGATGGACAAGTGGCAACATATGTGATATTAGTCCCATGCAAGTTGGGTAGGGTTACAATAAAAGTGATATAGATGCTAATGATTAGGTGCAGAGATGATGGGCTAACTAGTGGTATTACCGCATGTATCAGTGTTATTAAATAATTGGAGAAAGGAAGGACACAACCAATAGCAGCAATTCAACACAGTTAACTGGATGGAGGATTGACATGTATACACTGTGTGGATGAAGGAAAAAAAACCACTTGTGCATCTTATATTAGTATACATTAGTAGACATGTGTACCAGAAGGTGCAGCCCGCTGAGAATCCTTTTGGACTTCTGCATGACCTAATTCCTGCATGAAATTTGGTATCAGTCAGGGGCCAATGTACCCAAGAATTACTCCAATAGTCAGGGCATACCCACAAGACAAGACAAATGATCAAAAGAAGAAAACTCCAAACTAATGAGCATCATAATCAACACGATGGCATGATGGGCCATGATGTTAACTGCTAAGAGCATACAGCACTAAACCAGTGCAGTAAGCAGTATGACATGTCAGTTACTGTTTTCACCCAATGTTTCATTTGCTGCAGGCAAACACAAAAAGCATTCTGAAGAAATATGTAACCTACCCCCATAGTTCTAAAGGCGCCGCCTAGGCATCCAGGCAGACCCAGCTGGCCTCGGGTCGCCTTTAAAACATTGCCTAGCCCAAATTAGTTCAGTATAGAAGTACTGGTCTGCCATTCCATTCAAGTAGCAAATAAGTGTAGCTACTAATTTTTTTTACTGTAAAGTGTATACCAACTAGCATGGGAAAGTTCCAAGGAAAAGCTGCAGTCTTGTCTTACGACTTCGACTAATAATTGTAAATTTGATTTTCACCAAAATCAAAAGGATATTTGGTAGAATATTAAGCATACCATACAAATTGGGCTGTGCATAGTAGCGACCGAAATGCATAGTAAAGGGAGACTTAAAAGTATTCTGATTGAGAGGTGGGAAGAAATTTAAACATAATATTTGCTCACGATACAAGGCTGCTTACTTTGGCATTGGTGGCCACACTGGTTGCATTTGCATTCATGGGTGTAACACAAGGCTTCTCCACAACATGAACATCTTTTGGAGTTTCATAACTAAGAGGTTCCACCGTATTAACATCAACAGAAATAGCCACAGCTTTATTTGCTGTTTTTGTTGATGAAGGAACAGGTTGTTCCTCAGCAATCACACTTGAAGACCTTATTGCATCAGTCTCTAGTTCAACACTGCACTTTGTTGATAAAGCTTTCTTCTCTTCAAACGATGAGAAAGCACCTTCATGAGAAATAGAGGTTTGGTATCTTGTAATCCCCTCATCTCGGTCCATATCATCTTCAGAGCTTGAATCAACACCCATTTCAGCTACCCGATCTGGCATGGTCAGTTCTCCAGATTCCTCTTCAGATTCTTCATTATTAACATAGCGATCAGAATCATGTTCATCTATGGTCATAACTGGTTTGAAATCTTCATAATCTCTCTTCTCTTCACGAGAACGAGATGCCTGTTTATCAACATTCCCTTGACCCAATCGCTTGAAAACACTTCCAGTAGATCTAACCTTGGTAGAATCTGCAGCAGCTTCTGCTGCAGCTCGAAGAGCTAAAGCAGCTCCCTGCACCTGTAGTGTTGGCCTAGTTCTTTCTGATCTCCTCTCACTCGGGTTGTCTTGAGATCTTTCTGATCTTTCATAACTCAGGTTATCTTGAGATCTTTCTGATCTTCTATCACGCAGCTTGTCTTGAGATCTTTCTGATCTCCTATCACAATGGTTCTCTGCAGAAGTTGTGGAAACCACAGAGCGCAAACGCTTTGATGCTGGTTCAGCAGAGCTGCTCGTTGGCTGTACAGCTTTTACTGCATCCCGAACAGCAAACTGTAGGAGACGGCGAGAAGCACCACCACCTATCATGGGGCGCGATGAGATGTCTCTCTGGTAACAAAGAAAATGAGTTGATTGTAAAAGGCATAGTAATTCAGAAAAGTATAATCAAATTTTAAAGTAATAGTTAGAGGAGAAAAGAATATTCGAGTGGACCTATGAAGGGTTTAGGGTGAAAATAGGAAGCAGTGCCATGCTCATCACTCAGCGGTTCAAACAAGCGATTTCATATCAAAACTTGGTGCAAAATTACAGAAGTTGATAAACTAATGTCTACTCAAGAGACTTCTCCAACAGTCCAAATTATGGGAATGGCAAGATTTGCCAGTTGGTTAATCAAAGGAACCAGCAGTACTGAAGATAAACCATCAAAATTCATATGTGCACTCTCATGATGAACAAACATTTAGTTGGGACTTGATTGTTGGAAAATGGTATGATAATTCCACCATATGCCTGAAACTAATTTAAAGCTAACAGCATCTTGGTATATCCAATCTGGAGAAGTATGGACTAAAAAATATTTAGCAACAGCAAATAAAAAATTTGGGAGCCTTAGAAGAATAGAACACAGATATTAAGAAGTACAAATAGATATATGAAAGCACAATGTTACCAACTTGCTGTCAGCTTGGCCAACAAAATAAGACATTCTTTGGGATTATTTTGCAGTTGAGGCCTAGGTAATAAGTATGCATCGCACCTTTGTTTGCTGTGGCTCATCGTCCCTTTCACGCTTCCTGCCATTCTGTTGTTTTGATGGAGGGTGACGTATTTCACTAGATTTTTGTGATCTTTTCTCCTCTCCATGAAGAATATCAGTTAGTACACTTCGAAGTGGAAAATTTTCACTACCCTCCCGACCAATTCCTTTCCACTCCCTCTTATTCCGTCTCCTTGTGGCTGTACTTGATTCAATTGTATGCTCAGAATGAGTTTGACCGTTGTTTCTTGGAAGCACGTCTGATGATTTTTGTCTTCCTGATACTTCCTTGGGAGACTCATCATTCTTAGTCTCCTGACTTAGTTCTTTTGCTTGCACATAAAGGTGCAAGTGTGAAGAAAGATGCTCCCACAACCTACAAAAGCAACAACATTCAGTAGCAGATTCATTTTGTGTAATAAGATGATATGAAAGCCAACCAAGATTTTTTTTTTCTCCTCTGGCAATCTTTGTTGCGTTAGGTTTTGGCAAACCAGTATAAAAAATAGCCACTCTAATGGATTTGAAACCCACAAGAAACTCGTTGGGGCGTAACCCTCTTAGCGACGCGCTACATCGAAATGAGATCCCTTTGTGTATGCTCTTTGCTGATGATGTGGTGCTAGTTGACGAGAGTAGGGCAGGGGTTAATAGGAAGTTAGAGCTGTGGAGACGCACGTTAGAGTCAAAAGGGTTCAGACTTAGTAGGACCAAGACCGAGTACATGATGTGCGATTTCAGCGCGACTAGGCATGAGGGGGGAGACGTTAGTCTAGATGGGCAAGTGGTGGTCCAGAAGGATACTTTTCGGTATTTAGGATCGGTGTTACAAAAGGATGGCGACATTGATGAAGATGTTAGGCATAGAATTTCAGCTGGCTGGTTGAAATGGCGGCAAGCTTCTGGCATCCTTTGTGACAAGAGGGTGCCACAAAAGCTAAAAGGCAAATTCTATAGGACAACAATTCGTCCGGCGATGTTATACAGTGCTAAATGTTGGCCTACAAAAAGGCGACATGTCCAGCAACTGAGTGTAGCAGAGATGCGGATGTTGCGGTGGTTTTGCGGGCACACAAGGAGGGATAGAGTCCGGAACGAAGTTATTCGGGATAGGGTCGGGGTGGCACCAATTGAGGAGAAACTTATCCAGCATCGGCTGAGATGGTTTGGACATGTCCAACGAAGGCCTCCTGAGGCGCCGGTGCGTAATGGGGTTCTTGAGCGGGTCGATAATGTAAAGAGGGGCAGAGGTAGACCTAAACTGACGTGGGATGAGTCGGTTAAGAGAGACCTTAAGGATTGGAATATCTCTAAAGAGATAGCTTTCGATAGGAGCGCTTGGAGACTAGCTATCAATGTGCCTGAACTTTGAACTTATTTCTTTCGGGTTTCATCTCTAGCCTACCCCAACTTGCTTGGGAAAAAAGGCTATGTTGTTGTTGTTGTTGTTGTCTGGCAATCTTTGTTGCTGTGCATGAAAATCTTTATGATGTTGAATCAACTCAGGGATATGCATTACTACTCTTGCCTGAGAAAAGAAAAGGGCACACATTTCTTAGTTTATATAATTGTTTCTGATTTCAAAAGTAAAAGGTGCTCTACCGTTCTAGTTTCCATCGAGTTCAAATGTTAAAAAAATTAGAGGTCTCCAAAATGTGACTTTAATGAATACATTTTATAGCTTCATTAAGAATTTTGACTGCATGGATTCAAAAGAGAATATAAGAAAGAATGAGTAATGGGCTTTTGTGTCTGTGGGTATCCATAAGGCAATGGTACCTAGATGCAACTAAACTTCAAGGCTATCTAGATACAAGGAGCCATTTATGTGGCCTAACTCTAAAGGATATTCAATGTTCACTAGGCCTTTTGTTGTACAATTATATGTTTTTCATTCACAAATATATCAATATCATAGAATATAATGTGAAGTAGATACCAAGAACAACCTTGTCAAAACCTCTGCTATTCTGCTGCCACCAGTGTTACTTGCTAATTTCAATCCACATACAGGAAAGATTAATCAGACCCTTATTGTAATCTTGCTCAATATGAGCATATTTGTCTGAATATCAATTAGTGAACTGCGTAAAAGGACACATACAAGGCCACTTGTTATATCTACTCTAAAAGTGAGGTGACCATTTACTAACCCTTTACCATTATTTATAGCATCCTTACACATGAATAACCAATTACAATAAGAAAAATATTTGCATGTGAAATATACTAGGTACTGCTTTAGACAGTTGATAAACAAAGAATACAAGAAATTCAAGTGCATGATATGAATACTGACCAGGAAACGAATGCATCAGTATCATCCCCTAGAAATACATTGAGCTCCGCTCTGGCCGTTTTCTTAGATCTGCCATTCTTGAGCAAGACCATAACATAATCCTGCACTTAAGACAGCAACAGAGGTCCACTTATTGCTTTTTTCTCAAAGTTTTCCAACATAATAAAATGAAAAATAGAACAAGAGAATGATGATTGCAAAAAGTGAATACATGTAAATTAAGAGTATTACACACTCCAAACAAAAATACATGTCGTTTTAGATTTGTGCACAAAGGACTCTGAAAATTGGCCAAATGACCTTCCTGTCCTTCATTTATACTACATCAGAAAGTGGCGTCATTTTTTGAGGTGATATAGAAAAGCAAGAAAAGAATAAAGAAGAAAAAATGCCTAGAAGTTCTAGGATGATATGTGTTTGAAAAAAATTTGATAAGGTAAAATGATATCGATATTCAGTAGGAGGAAGTAAACATATAAGCAATGCTCCATGCAGATTATTTCATAGGTCCTTTCCCCTTTGCTTTGCCACAGACACTGCATGCCGATCTGTTTTCTGGGGCACTCTTGACTACTACTAGTATAGGTTTTGGGCTAAATGTACATAAATAGTACAGATTATGGTGAAATGAAAAAAAAAAAAGGTAGTAAAGATTCATAGCATATACTGGCATGCAAGGATAGGAAAATCATTTACATCTGCAGTCTAACGTGTTTCAAATAAGTATTGCAGCCTCAGTTGCATAAAAAACACCAGAGGAACAGACAACATGCAACACCTTTCCGCAATTCCGCTCCAAATTCAATGATTCTAATCTGTCATTACATATGTTCACTTCACCTGAGGCATGCCCAAGGACAAGTATTAAGTACACAAGCAGCAACAAATAAGATCCATTGTAAACTTTGATAAAATAGGTATCAGTTAAGAAGAGGAAGTTCTTCTCAATTAAGAGTATGTTTCACACATGATAACAGAACAGAATGGTGTATATAGTCCACCAGTCGATTAAATTTGCTGAGTTCACCTAAGCAGGGCCACACTAAATTGAAACAAATAGACAGCAATCATCCCACACAGGGAAAGAAAGACTCGAGCCATCCCACACTTCTCCCTACTATCTTATCCTGATCTGAAAAATATTCCACTGAGAGGAGGGTCTTCTCAGCTAAGAGGAGGCTACATGAGTATATGTTGCACATGATAACACAATAGTTTAGTGCATATAGTCCACTCCACCAGTCCATTGCATTTGCTGAGTTCACCCAAGCAGGGCCACACAAAATAGAAACAAATAGGCAACAATCATACCAAACAGAAACAACAACAAAAACCTCCAGCCATCTCACACAAGCATGCATGAACATGTTATCTAACCACATTACATTAGTGGTTCCAGCAAAATGTAGTTCGCGGGGCGGCTATAAACAGAAACATATGGCACAGTCACCTAATCTGCACGAGTTATCTAGAATTCTAGACAGTCGGTGATATGCTGTTAGCTAAGGGTGCATTTGGTTCAGGAGTCTACTGGGATGGAGCCGCTCCATGTCATGTTTGGATGAAGAGCGTAGGAACGGAGCGGTTCCGAGGAGCGAATATTCGCTCAAGATTCGGGACGGCTCGATCCCGCAAAATCGACCGAACCGAGCCGTCCCACTTCGACGCCGTCCCGCGCCGTGAGGAGGGAGCGCATCTCGGGCGCGGTGGGGGCGACGGCCTGCGCACCGACGAAGCTCGATAGGCGGACCGGGGGCGGAGGTGCTCCGCGGCAGCGGCGCGTCGGAACGGAGACGGAGGGGCTTCGCGGCGGCGGCGCGTCGGACCGGAGGCGGAGGGGCTCGGTGGCGGCAGCGTGGGGGACCGAGGGCGGAGGTGCTTCGCGGCGGACCGGAGGCGGAGGCAAAGCTCAGGCCGGCGTGGAGCAGGGCGCGGAGACCGTGCTCCGGTCGGGGCGGAGCTCGGGCCGAGGCAGAGCATGGCACGGAGGCGGAGCTCGGGCCGGCGCGGAGCATGACTCGGAGGCGGAGCGCGGGCCTGGGTGGATCTCGGCATGGAGGCGGAGCACCGGCGTCGCTGGGGCGGAGCTCGGCGCGGATGCAGAACTCGGGCTGGGCTGGTACTCGGCGCGGGGATGGAGCTCCAGCGGGAGCGGAGCGCGGGCGGCGCGTGCAGGCGAGACCGGGAGGGATGGAGGCCGGCGGAGCAGAGGAAGGAGGAGCCATGGCCGCAGAGGGAAATAGGAGGGAGGAAGAAGAGGATCGAGTCACCGACAAGCGGGACCCACGTAACGGTGCTTGACGGTGTAAGGACAGCTCCATCCTCGCGCCTCCAACCAAACAAGAAATGGAGCCGTTCCATCCCTCTAACCAAACACATAGCATAGAATCATCTCATCCCTAAAATCTAGAATGGAGCCGTTCCATACGACCTCGCTCTCCAACCAAACGCACCCTAAGTCCCCCGAACAACCGAAATTGACCACTAAAAGGCGAACCTAGCGAATCAGTGTTGACACAGAGGAAATCGAGCCGGCGAGCGGCGGCAACGTACCAGGAGGAGGGTTTCTGGGGCGCTCCTCCTGAACTCGCGCAGCTTCTCCCGCACGCGCCCCTGGAGCAGCTCCTCGCCGGCGGCGGTGAAGACGGCCTTGAAGCCACGGGCGTCACCGTCCGCCGCGTCCATCGCGGCGGGGGCTTCCATAACTCCTCCCCACGCAACCCTAGATCCAGCCCGAAGCGGTCTCGGGGCCGGTCGGAGTGCGGCGCGAGAGCAGGGCCGGTGGCGGCGACCGCCTTATCCGAACCGCTGCGGGGTCGGGAACCTTCGGCGGCGTGGCGGAGGGGGTTAGACTCGCCGGCAGGCGGCGGCGACGCGTGGAGATTGGGGTGGTGGGCGACGGGGGGAGCCCCGGACTGAAGCGAGGCGAGATTTTATTGGGTTTTTTGTTTGGGCTCCTGGGTTTCTATTGCTTCTCCGTGGTGGGTTCGCCAGGTCGGACAGGGTGGTTCGGCCACGAAGTTGAGCAGGTTTGATCTGACCCTCTAACAGGTTTTCCTTACCGATCGGTAACCGGTGGTTACCGCCGATTTTTACCGATACATGTGAAAAGTGATAACATAAACCGGCGGTAAATTATGAAAAATTTCGCCAAAATTTAAAATTTTCAAAAAAATTTGAAATAAATTACGCAAAAATATGGTAAGAAAGTAGAGATCACATACATCATTCTGATATAGAACATGTTCAAATATTTGACCATTTGGTCACCGAAAAAATAAAAAAACATTCGGAACCCGTTAAGACCCATTAACCCGTTAACCCATTAGCTTTTTTACTACCCCACCGACACCCCCATGGCCCCATCTAACCCGTGAGTCACTTTCCCCTCCCCCTCCACCCCTTTCGCCCGAGCTCCGGCGATATCAAGGCGATCCCCGTCGATTTCGGCTTCAAGATGATTTTTATCGCCGGTAAGGCGGCGGAAGCCGGGAGGTAGGAGCGGGAATCGCTCGCTCGGCCGCCGGCCTGCCGCGGACGCCGGTAAACGTCGGTAAATCGGTGGTTTCCGGCGATAGGGCGGCGATTACCGGCGGTACGGTGTCGGTAGAGACACCGGTGTGGCCGTCGTGGAGCGGGATCCGCTAATACCGAGCGGTATTTGGAGATTCCCGAGCGGTTTTCGTCGCTTTTTGGACCGGTAAGCAATGGTTTGCCGAGTATTTATTGATTTAACATTGATTTTTAGATGTTTGTTGTGTAGGTATGTGTTTGTGTGTTGGTTTAGTGGGGACTAATAACTGTGTTATGCATATATATGTAGATGTTATTTTATACATGTTATTTAGATGTTAATTTGTTCATGGTAGCTATAATAAAAAAGATGTGTGCTCATGTTTGCAATATGTACATATATTTTCATGTTAGTTTTATATATGTAGTTGTGTTAATATTTGTTGTATCGTGGTTGTAGGCAAATTGTGGATCCGGTGTGGGAGCATGGAGAGAAGAGAGGTAATGGATGGAAGTGCAACTATTGCCATCAACAGAGGAATGGGGGAGGAGCAATAAGGCTTAAGGAGCATTTGGCGCAACGTGGGAAGGATGCGAAGGACTGTCCTTCGGTCCCTCTTGAAGTGAAGACGTTTTTTAACCGTGAGCTTGACAGGATCAGAGGCAAAAGGATGGAAAGGGAGCGGTCAAAGATGAGGGCCGATGAGGCAGCTAGAAGTAGTTATGTGCACTTGGAAGATGAGGAAGATGATCCAGATATGCAAGAGGCCCTACATCAATCATGTCAGGAGTTTCAATTTCAGCAGAAGGCCGGTCCACGGTATGAGAGGGGTGGTGGCTCTGGTTCAGGAGGTGGCCCAAGATTGACGAGGAGTCACACACAGATCCCTCAAAGACTTAGAGATTTCCACCTAGCGACTGTCTCTGGACCGCGGCAGTCAAGGATAGATACTGGACCATGGACCAACAAGGGTAGGAGTGCGAAGGAAAGGGTGGGAAAAGCTTGGGCAAAGGCACTGCATGCACTTGGTATACCTGGTAGGAAAGTGGATGACCCCTATTTCAGGGCAGCCATCATAGAGACACAAAACCAAGGTGAGCTAATGTGTTCTTGTAATGCAGGAGTATACATAAATCAAAATATTGAGCTAATACGTTGTTCTAATGCAGGAGTTGGTGTCCAGCTGCCAACTGGCAAGGAGATAGATGGCAAGTACTTGGACGCTACTATAACTGAGATTGAAAAGGAGATAGAGAAGTGGAAGGAAGAGTGGCCACAACATGGTCTGACAATTATGTGTGATTCTTGGACCGGTGTAAGTCGTAACAGTGTCGTCAACTTCTTAATTTATAGCAATGGGATGATGTACTTTTGGAAGTCTGTCGATGCAACTGGTGTGGTTCAAGACCATGCATTCTTGCTAACGGTATGTTCACAACTCACAAGACCATGGGATGATGTACATTTCTTCATAATGCTTGAATCTTATATTTTGCTATCACATGCAGGAGATCAAAAAAATTGTACGTGATGTTGGGCCCGAAAATGTTGTGCAGATTGTCACAGATAATGGCTCAAACTTCAAGAAGGCATGTGCGTTGTTGCATGAGGAGTACAACCATATCGTGTGGCAGCCATGTCTTGCACACACCATCAACCTCATGTTGAAGGATATAGGGAAATGGCCTGAGCACGATGCAATGATCAAAAGTGCCCAGAGGATATGCAGCTGGATGTACAATTCGAACAGTCTACATGCCATGATGAGTAAAGCCATAGGAGGTGAGTTGGTTAAATGGAATGCAACTAGATTTGGCACCAATTACATGTTTCTAGAGACCTTTTTGAGGAAGAAGGATCAATTCATGGCATGGATGGTGTCTCCAGAATTCAGAAATTCACGCCATTTCAAGTCACCTGAAGGTCAGTATGCATTTCGGTCTCTCACAGCACTTGACTGGTGGAATGCCATGCAGAGTGTTATTGATGATGTTGAGCCTCTATACATTTTTTTGAGATTTGCTGATCATGACAAGACTCCAACTTTGGGAGGAGTGCTCATGGAATATCAAAACACAAGGCAAACATATGCAAGCAAATTTGCTCATGATGAGGCCCGTTTTCGAAAGATCACAAATGATATCATCGCTCGAAGGCTGGTTACTGTGATGATGGGCACATATGTGCAAGCTGCTTGTACACTCCATCCATATGTCAATTATGTAAGTGGAGTGACGGACGGTGTACTGGGAGATATGAAGAGGGGGATGGAAATGATGTTTGACACAACCAGAGCGACCAAAGCACTTTAGGAGTATGAGTACTTCAGGAGGAAGTATGGAGAATTTGGGAGCGACTTAGCTATTAGGATGGCAAGGGATCGCTCCACCTCGCCAGCTAGTTGGTGGTCTATGTTTGGATTAGATACACCAACACTTCAGAGGGCAGCGATGCGTCTACTCTCACAATGTGTGTCCTCAAGTGGATGTGAAAGAAATTGGAGTACGTTTGCCTTCATCCATACAAAGCTACGCAATAGGATGGGTCACAAGAAGCTCCACAAATTGGTGTTTGTCAACTACAACCTTCGGCTTCGTATCCAGCGTGCTAAATCCACACCTGAGCCAAGTGACTTCGATCCTATTGCCGGTATGATGGACCTCTCATTGTATAGGCAACAATCAGTTATTCGCAAGTGGATGGAGCTAGGGAGGTCCAATGCAGCGCCGGCTTTGGATGAGGATTCTGATTTAAGTGACACCCCAGTTCCTAGCACCATCATTACAGATATTGCACGTGATATTCCAGAGCTACGGAATTTGGATGTACGTGAATGGGCAGAAGAGACTGTTGGTGACACACATGTTGGTAAGAGGAAGACACGTGTTGGACCATCGGATCGGCAAAGGAAGAAAGGAAAAAGACAGGATGACATTGAAGAGGAAGAATTTAGAACAGATGACAGCACACCTGATCCTAGTGTCGGTGATGATGATGATCATGATGATGGGGGTGACGACAGCAGCACCGATGCTAGTGATGATGGGATTGGCAGTGGGGGATATGTAGGCGGAGGTGGCGGGGGTGATGATGTAGTTGGAGGTGGAGAGGGTATGAGGTTTACCGGGGAGAGCCAGTTCACTCATGCCACACAAGATACGGATCATGGTGCACCTCGCTCACAACAACAGACTAGAAGCAGTGCACGTCATTCTATTCCCCATGATGATGATAGCTCTAGCTCAGTGAACACAGACTATACTTATCCACACTATCCATATGACCAACCATATGCATATCCATCATCACATCGAGTACCCTATTTGCCACCCCCCTATGTTGGCTATACAAGCACCAACATGCAAGATGCTTACAATGTGCAGGTAAATGGCGGTTTAGCAACTAGTTTGTATTATTTTTATTGTTTCATCAAAATTTCATCACGTTCAATACGCAGGCTCAAGGATATGCGACATATGGTGCCTATGGCGCATATGGGGCCTATGGAGCCTATGGCAATAGCTCATATCAACAGGATGAGACTGAAGAATAAACTCCATGTGGTATGTATCGTGTGAACTACTATGTATTATGTATATTGACGATGATGGTTTGTAAGGACTACGGTTGTGATGATTTGTATGGACTATGATTGTGATGACTTGTATGGACTGTAGTTGTGATGATTTGCATGGACTATTGTTGAGATGATCTATATGGACTATGGATGTGAATTTCTATTTTTATGGATATGAACTTCTATTCTATGTATGTGTAAATGTTATATAATTGTTTAATATATACCATCAGTAATGATATTTACAAAATTACGGTGAAATACTGCCAAAATTTTTAATTTTCCAAAGTCATATGGTGTTTACCGGTTAAAACTGACGGTTACCGGTCGGTAAACATCGATTACCGGTCGGTAAACATCGATTACCGGTCGGTAAACATCGATTACCGGTCGGTACACAACGGTTACCGGTTTTTTGAATTTGAAGTGTTATTTCGAGCGGTTTCTAGCGGTTTCCGGCGATTTACCGCCGGTTTACCGATACCGCTAGTTGGCAAAAATCGCTTTACCGTCGGTAAGGTGAACCCTGCCCTCTAGCAACCGTTCCGTTCCATTTCAACAAAAAAAGAATAAAATTAAGGCGCCATGATTTTTTTGAACCTAATGCAGGTTATTTTTGCCGAATTCGTTAGAATCCAGCTGGTTTTCGCTAAAGAAAACTGAAATGCAACTTATTTTTAATAAACAGGAGAGAAAACTGAAATGCAGCTCGTCTACTGTTACGCGTACGGTTATCGTATCCTACGGGTTGTTTTTATATTAGTCCTCAATAAGCAAAGGCTACCGGACCCTAGACTGAATCCAAGTGGTGTGAAAAAAGAAAAAAATTCTGACCTCCCTCAACTATTGTCATTATTTAATTTACTTATTCAAATAGAAAATCGGATGTGCTCCTCAAACTATTGAAACTGGCCGATTTACCTTCCTAGACGGTCTTCAAAGCGGTTTTGGCTGACGTGGTGTGACAACCCACCTTATTATTAGCATGGATTAACCCTAAGTGACTATGGTTAAAAAATAAAAATGAGAGATAAGATAAAGAGAGGAAAAGAATAAAGAAAAGTCAAACTAAGTCAAATTTGGGTCAAACTTCAACCAAATTTGAAAAGTTCGAATGTCAAATTTTCTGAAGAGTGTCAAACAGCAGATTTCAACAAAAGGCACTCTAATTTGATGGATGGAATTCAAAATCTCAGCAGAAAAAGGTTAAATTTGATGAGTTACCTCAAAAGATAAAATGGCTACTTGATCGTGTTTAACAGCTTATATTTGAAAATTTTGCTAAGCAAGTCAACCATTGGTAGCATGAGAATACAGTACAAAGTGTCTCGCTGGCAATAGAACTATGGTTCAAGTGTTTTGAAGACGATAAGAATTTATTTGAAGGATTCAAAATTTGCAGAAAATAAGAATCAGCTCAAGACTTGAAAAAAAATGTTAAGCCTAGAAATTTTAGTGAAAGGTGATGGACTTTTGGACGACGACAAACCAACGAATGTTAGCCCGGGAAGACCCGTCGGGATAGGCGCATGTAGGGTTGTTCTAGGGTCGGCAGACCACCTAAAACGCCCTCAATCGACATAGAGACGAAGAAGGAATATCAAATAGTAGATTGGAAAAGTTAGGGCAAGAGAAAGTAAAAAGATAAAAGTTTTATGTTTGATCGATTGGATGATGACTCAATCCGCCGTGACCCTTTATATTAATAGGGTGGGTGGACTTATCCCGCAAGAAATCATATTTACAGATCTAAACCCATGAAAAATTCTAATTGTACTCGGATTCCGGATAGATCGGTCTGACCGATCGGACCAACCGGTCAGACCGGCCGGCGCTTTGCCGGGTCAAAAACAGGACCGACCGATCAGACCGCTTATGGGTACTGGTCAGACCAGCCTTGTCTAGCCTATACCAATTTTAGTCGTCAACAAGGTGGACATGCTTGCTATGTAAGCCTGGGATGCCGACGAAGCTCGCCGTCGCTGGCCGAGCGCTGTGATGGAGGAGGGGAGAAAAAAAAGACTAGACCCACGTGTAAGAGAGTAAGAGAGAGGGAAGAGTAGAGTTGAAATAGTTAGGAAGTCCAAGGGGGTTTTTTGTGTAAAACTAAAGTTTAGATTTCTTTTATGTGCTATTAACTTGTTTTATACTCCATAAATCATAGAAAATCCTAAAATAGTCAAACCAATTTTTTTAGGTTTGTTTTATTTTTCCTTTATGCATTAATAATATGAAGCCCTAAGCTAATAGTAAGGTTTTTTTCCTTATTTATTAAGGGATTTAAATAAATACTTAAATCCTTATTTTGTTTAATAATAAAATTTGGATAATTCTTAACCCATTGTTAGAAATAATTAGGAATAATAATAAATGGGAAATTAAAGTTTTTCTTAAGTAGAATAATTCAAATGACCCTAATTAATTGTTCAAAATTTATTTAAGGTTTAAATAATTAGGATAAAAATGTGTTAAGGTTTGTAGAAGGGTAATTAGGGTTGGATTGCAACTTTATCGAGATGGAAAGTTGTGATCCATTTTCTAAAACATTTTGCATGCACTAACTTTGCATATCATACGCTTAGAGCTTGAAGTCGAGGTCGTCAGTCGAGTTCATCGGGCCATCGTCCGTGGATTTCAGGAGAGAAGAAAGGAAGTTAATCAAGACCAATCACGTCTAGAGTCTTCACGTCTAGAGTCTCTGAGTCAAAGCTTCATTCACTTCCCAGAAAGAACAAGGCAAGCACCGGAGCATCTACGCGCTACTAATTTTAATTAATTAAATTATGTTATTATTTACTACTGCATTTGAATTCTTAAGTCTAGGAGTTGTTTGAATACCCATCTTATGCATGTTTTAACTTCCTTGACTTAAGGACATCTATACCACCTTTCAACTAGTTTAGATTGAATCCAGTTGTCTAAAAGTTTACTACTTTAAAAGCAATAATAGTCAAGATACTAGCAAAAGATTCACTCCATTCAATCAAGGAAATCTAGGAGACGTATGGTGGTCGTTGAATGCAGAACAGAAAAGGAGTTCTGATTTTGTCCTCGCTTCCAAAGAAAGAAATAATCTTGATCAAGTATTCAACGCACTAAAATTCGCATGCCGGCTGAATGGGACAGGTAAGCCGATGTAACTTGGTTGACCTAGATTCTTGAACCGAGTATTACCCCACTCAACGTCGAATTGGTGGCGGGGCCGTAGCCTGAAACCCGTGTTGATATCAGGCCTGGCGAGGGGTCCTTCACGGGGGTGCGAACCCGGGTCTGGGTAAGCTCGGTTCAGGATCTAGTTCTTCCTCGTCAAAGGTTGCCACGTATGGTCCACCCCGGGAACGCGTACGTGATGTGTGATCATGGATCCCCTGCAGGGTGTATAATCGATTCGAATCGCCGCACTTCTCGGTTATGAATATCGCTTGATCTCGCTTAAACATCGTAAAGTAAGTACGATGCAACCTTGATAAAAGTTATGGTTTGCTGAACCTAGAAGTATCTTGAAGAATGCGATAACTAAAGTTTATCTTTCGCTTTAATTAGTAATTGGATCTGATTGAATAAAAGTTAGTATCTAGTAAGTCCAAATGTTTTCATCAAACAAACCAGTCCACCCAACAAGCCTTTGCATATCCTTGAAACCTATATATTTATACTGGTTAGTCGGGTCAGTCTTGCTGAGTACCTTTTGTACTCAGTGTTTGTGCTTGTGTGTGTTCAGCTGCTACAGGAGGAGCCCGGAAGTCAAGATTTCAAGACCTCAAGACCCGGAGTGTATATTGAGTCCATACACCTCCGGATGTTTTTATAAACTCATGTGAAATAAGACATGCATGTTAACCAACCCTACGACCGTAGGATCTACGCATATGAAACTCTATAGTCCTAGCATGCATTAAAAGTTGTGCTTGTTATGTAATAACTCTTATCTTGTTTTATGATCTATATGGAACGCATGTGTGTAATATTTGATGCTCCAATGCAAAATGATCCTGTACTCTTATCTGAGACATAGTTGTACGGTGGATGATTCGGGTGAAACCCGATGGACTACCAGATTTGTTCCGTCGTAAGAGTGATAACGAGTTATCTTTGTAAAAAGGTGATCTGGCGCTCTTAAGCCGGGATAAATTGGGGAGTTTTGCCACACGTGGTGCCGCGCCAATTGTCCTACATGGCACCACGTCAGCCCCAAGAGAGATAAATTGAATTTTCATGATAATTCAGGGGGTCCATCAGGCTTTATAAAAATTGTAAAATATTATTTATAAAAATATAAATATTTTTCTAGTAGAATAAAAATGTTGTAGATATTCATTTCCTCGTCCCCTATGCATCGGTACTATGCACTACTATTCACAATAAGTCGTAGAATTGTATTGGAACCTTATAAAAGATTCTATTCTTTTCTTCCTTCCATGTATGTACTGCAGAGCAGGGCACACGCTGGGATACGCGATTTCGGCGGTCGGTGCTCTCACCGGCGGCTGCGTGGTGGCGCTCGAGCATGCCTGGGCTAGTGCGCACACATACAGAGGCGTGGCGTGGCTAGTAGCGGCCTGTGGCTCTGACCGAGAGTAGGTGGCAGAGGCGACCGAGACTCGACAGCCATGTTGTAAGAACGACAAGGGCAATGGGTGGCAATGAGGAGAGGAGCACTAAAACTCACCCGTTTAATGAAAAGATTTGTGGATATAAAATTTATCAAGGATTGATGGCTATCAAAACAGCCATAGATTAATGGGAAAATTCGATTCATGCCACCACAACTCCGTGAAATTGGGTGTCATGTTGAAAATCATGCCACTCAATGGCATGATTTTCAACATGAGATCCAATTTCAAGAAATTGGAGTGGCATGGATCCAACTAACCCTAGATTAATTTGCCAATAATTGGATTTAATTAATCATCTTTTAAATTTGCACGATAGTTCATATTTGTCTAACTTAAAATAAACTTTCTATGAGTTTATAATGTTAAATAATGGTATTTTAAAATGTATATTTATTTTAGAAATATTTATATTTTTTAAAAAATATTTCTATAATTTTTTTGTAAAATCTAATGGACCACCCTGAATTATTGTGAACTTACCTTGAATTATTGTGAAAGTTCAATTTACCTTCCTTATGACTGACGTGGTGCCACGAAGGACAGCTGACACGGTGCCACATTAGTCAAAACTGTTTTGAAAATCACCTAGGGAGGAAAATCGGCCGGTTTCAATAATTCAGGGAGCACAAACATTCGGTTTTCTAGTTTTTTTTTAGAATCACACAGTACAATGAAGACGCCCACAACATGCACGCACACTCACACCCTATAAATACACGCACGCAAACCCTACCCCTATGAGCACATCCGAAGGATTGAGCACCGGCAGATCTGAAGATTCTCGAAGTCACCACTGGCGCATCGTCGTCGACGGGAACGTCGCTTACCACTTAACGTGTAACACAGGTAAATCCTAGGAAAAGGTGCGAGCACCAGGATTTGAACCCTGGTGGGTAGCGTCCCACTGGACCATCCTACTATTGGACTACAAGCCAATTCGCATTCGGTTTTCTAGTTGAAGGAGGTAAATCGAACAATGGCAATAATGCCAATAGTTGATGGAGACCGGAAGAACTTTTTCCTAAAAGAAACACTGAATCCAAGTTACAAACAAAGGGGTTAGGCCGAATGGTCTGCAGGCCTACAAGGCCGAAACGCAAAAGGGCCACTACTGGGCCTCAATACAGCACTACTCCCGAAAAGCACCCGGCCTCTACATTTTTCCGCTCTCGCCGTCAAGTCGTCCCGCCATATCTAATATCCAAGATTGACTTTTGTCCCTGGTTCCCTCAAGATCCTGTTCCTAGTAACATGCATCAGAATATCAGATATCAGGAGAGATGATAAGTCCACCAAAATGTAGCTAGGCAATATATAAAACAGAATAACCAAAGCATACTCCACCTAAGACCAATTTTTGTTGGGGTCTGTACCAATAGCAGCTGCACAAACTAATTTGTTAGCAAAAGTGCAAGGGAACTAAAGACAACTACCATACCATTACATTAGTTTATTGTTTGTTATGTTAGCAATTGTAAGCAAATGGAATTTTGTGATTCATGGAAATCAAAGATGTGTGATGAAGCAGACAGAGGGCACAAGAGAATTGAATACCTTATGTGAGATGATGCCTTATGGTTTTTGGAAAGACTGATTCATGGGCTGTCATCAACAGAGAAATGCTGCGCAAAATGAAGCTGCATGAAGGGAGAAAGTATAAGAAAAGTGATCCCACTGAAATCTAAGGACATGCTGCATCACAATGTGAAGTGCTACTAGGAACGTGAGATGTATTTGATTATCCAAGCAAACTGACTTCATAATAATGGTTTGATTATGGTATCAAAGCAGTTCACTAACAATTTCATAGCACAGACAAAGTAACAAGGAAAGTAAGCAATGCATGTCGATGAGCACGATGGGGACATCATTGTTGCAGGACTTGCTGGGATTCAGCTGGGGCATAAGAGCAAACACCTTGCGCGTCAGTTTCAATTCATTCCAAACAAACAGAGGAGCTGGAGCCGGAAGGGAAGAACATGGATATTGCGCACACATTCTTCAAGCTGAGAAGGAGCGCTGCATCCTTGCCTCGTGGGAGGGTCAGAGGGGAGAGTTGAGATGGAACGCTGCCCTAGGCATGCCGTGCAGCTTGATTAAGGGAGGGAGGAGGAGCACCTCGCACCGCCTGTATCCACGACGCGGGAGAGGGTCCTGGTCCTGCAGCACCTAGATCTGCAAATCCACGATCCAGAAGGAGAGGAGGTGCTCACCTAGCACTATTCGGAGAAGCCGACACGTGGGGGCAGCGCTGCGGCGGCACGTCCCCACTCCCATCGCCCTGTGACAAGGACCATGAGGAGAGCCCAGGCGTTGACGAGTTAGAGGCGGCAGTCGCCATGGCTAGGAGTAGGGGTAGGGCTCGCGACGCTTCCCCTGCTTGGGGTGAGGTGGGGACGTGGGGTCGAGTGGAAGGAATCGAGAACGGAAGGAGTCAGATGTGAGGTGAGTGATGCAGGGACGGCAGGGAGGGAGGTAAGTCGCCGCCGACGAGGGGGAGAGGCGAGGCACAGTCGTATGGACAACAGGGTGGAGATACCGGAGATGGAGGATGGTGGACGCGAGTGTCACGGTTAACTGAACTTTAGAAATTTTTCATGTTCGAGAGAATTGATTGGAGACGTGTTTTCTTCAACGCGTCCCCTGTAACCGCCACCCCATTATAAGAGACGCGGGTTGCCCATCCACGTCTCCTATATGGGTACATAGGAGATGTGGATCACTTTTTGGTGCTGGAAGCGTACATATAGGAGACGTGGTTTGTCAATCCGCATCTCCTATATATCATAGGAGACATGGATTAACTCCGCGTCTTCTATGATTGTGTCTCCTTTGTTGGTTTCTTACATAGTGAATGTGAGTGCCATCTATAGCCCCTATGCAATCCTTGAATTTGGGATAGAACCGACGGTTCCTAACCCTGGGATGCCTTCTTTCATAAGTCCTTTCCCCTTTGCTTTGCCACAGACACTGCATGCAGATCTGTTTTCTGGGGCACTCTTGAGTACTACTAGTATAGGTTTTGAGCTAAATGTACATAAATAGTACAGATTGTGGTGAAATGCAAAAAAAAGGTAGTAAAGATTCATAGCATATACTGGCATGAAAGGATAGGAAAATCATTTATATCTACAGTCTAATGTGTTTCAAAAAGTATTGCATCCTCAGTTGCATAAAAAAAACCACAGAGGAACAGACAACATGAACACCTTTCCACTCCAAATTCATTGATTCTAATTGAGGCAGAACTAAATCACAAACAAATTAGCATATCCAAGGACAAGTATTAGGTACACAAGCAGCAACAAATAAGACCTAAACTTTGATAAAGTTGGTATCAGTTAAAAAGAGAAGGGTCTTCTCAATTAAGAAGAGTATGTTTCACACATGATAACAGAACAGAATGGTGCATATAGTCCACCAGTCGATTAAATATGCTGAGTTCACCTAAGCAGGGCCACACTAAATTGAAACAAATGGACAGAAATCATCCCACACAGGGAAAGAAAGACTCGAGCCATCGCACACTTCTCCCTACTATCTCATCCTGATTTGAAAATTATTGCACTGAGAGGAAGGGTTTCTCAGCTAAGAGGAGGCTACATGAGTATATTTCACACATGATAACACAATAGTTTAGTGCGTATCGTCCACCACTCCATAGCATTTGCTGAGTTCACCCAAGCAGGGCCACACAAAATAGAAACAAATAGGCAACAATCATACCAAACAGAAACAACAGCAACAAAAACAACAACAAAAAAACATCCAGCTATCTCACACAAGCATGCATGAACATGTTATCTGACCACATTACATTAGTGGTTCCAGCCATCTCACACAAGCATGCAGGAACATGTTATCTCACACAAGCGAATCTGTGTTGACACAGAGGAAATCGAGCCGGCGAGCGGCGGCAACGTACCAGGAGGAGGCCTTCGGGGTCGCTCTCGCTCCTCCTGAACTCCCGCAGCTTCTCCCGCATGCGCCCCTGGAGCAACTCCTCGCCGGCGGCGGTGAAGACGGCCTTGAAGCCGCGGGCGTCATCGTCCTCCGCGTCCATCGCGGCGGGGGCTTCCATAACTCCTCCCCACGCAACCCTAGATCCAGCCCGAAGCGGCCCCGGGGCCGGTTGGAGTGCGGCGCGAGAGCAGGGACGGTGGCGGCGAGCCGGCGACCGCCTTATCTGAACCGCTGCGGAGGTTTTTTGTTTGGGGTCCTGGGTTTCTGTTGCTTCTGCGTGGTGGGTACTGGGGATGGGCCGAATGACCTGCAAGCCTACAAGGCCGAAATAGAAAAGGGCTGGTACTGGGCTGCACTGAAGAATTCCGCCCAACACCGATGCCTCTACATTTTCCTTCTGCTCTCGCCGCGACTCGTCGTCGGCGAGAGCAAAACTGCCATGTCGTCCCACCGGATAAGCCGCGGGCCCACGCGATCTCCTCCAACCTCTCGTCCCCAACCCAACACAAAACCACATAGCCAACTCGGGCCAACCACCTCGCCGCACAGCCACCGCAGCGCGTCACGGGTCCACGGCCCCGCACCGTGACCATGTTTCCGTCCCTCCTCCTCTCTCGCGCGCCGTCGTCCCCTCTCCTCGCCGCCGCGTCCACCTCCACTGCCGCCTCGCCGCCGGCGGGCCCTCCGCAGGCGCTGAGGGTGCCGCCGCCCAGCAAGAAGCCGCCCCTCGCCACGGCGCTGGTCGCGGCGGCCGCGGCGGGGCTGCTGCTGCTGTCCCCCGCGCCGGCTCCCTCCCGCGCCGACCCGGAGTTCACGGTGTACTACGGGACGGCGGCGAGCGCGGCGAACTACGGCGGGTACGGCGGGAACGCGAGCAAGAAGGACACGGCGGAGTACGTGTACGACGTGCCCGAGGGGTGGAAGGAGCGGCTGGTGTCCAAGGTGGAGAAGGGCACCAACGGCACGGACAGCGAGTTCTTCAACCCGCGGAAGCGGTCGGAGAAGGAGTACCTGACGTTCCTGCCGGGGATCCGCGCGCTGGCGCCGCTCGGCGCCGTGCTCGACAACCTGGCCCTCTCCGACGTCGGGCTGCTGGACCAGATCGCGTCCGCCGACGACGTGACCTCGGCGGAGCGCACCGACGGCGCCGGCCAGGTGTACTACGAGTACGAGGTGACCGGCGCCGGCGCGCACAGCCTCATCTCCGTGACGTGCGCGCGGAACAAGCTGTACGCGCACTTCGTCACCGCGCCCAACGCCGAGTGGGGCCGCGACGAGGCCGTGCTCCGCCGCCTGCACCAGTCCTTCAGGACCATCCAGCCCGGCGCCCCGCCGCCGGCCACCGAGAGCTAACTGCATGTCTGCATCGGCATGCTGCTTTGCCATTGCAGGTAAGTGTGCGCATCTGTATGAGGGGAGATCGAGCTAGCAAGAAACTGAACTGAGAAGAACAATGTGATTTTGCGGTGTACTATACTGATTAATCAGTTTTGTGTAGGATGGAATTGGTTTGTTCCTGCGTTCGTTCGTATATTACTCTGCTTTCTTCCTCTGTTTCCACGGACCTCGCGAGTTTCAGAGCTCATTCAGATGTCTCAGTTCACAGTTCAGAGCTTCAGACTCAACACGTGGGCTGTTGAGCCGCTGTGCTTCCTTGTATCAAATGCGGCCAGCGGCCCAACATTGGGCCTCGTACCAGTTGGGCTACTGGGCTAAAAAATAATCCCATATGCATGGGCCGCTCCAGCCCATTACACCAGCGCAGAAGCCGCTACGGGCCGGAAGGGCCTAAACGGCAGCGGCCCGCTTCTTCCAACGACACACAGAAGGAATCTGAAGAACCTTTCTGAAAAAACTGAAGCAGCAATCACAAACTCACAGGAATCTGCAGTGATTTCTACACAGTACTCCAGGGAGCACGAGGATTTCCCAAGATTGCTGCTGCCTGCTAGCTGCTGCGAAATAATACAGATACAGTAACACCGGTTGAGCAACTCGTCTCGCGACACTCCAAACTGTTTGCTGATCGTAGCACGGCGGCGACACTCTGCGAGGCGCATTTAGTAGACGAACGCAGCTCGGCCCGGCGGCCGGCCGGAGCTGGACCATCCATCCATGGCGTGGTCCTGCGCTGCGACGAGGGCTTCTACTTACAAGAGAACTGCAATTAGTTATCCCATATGCCACGCCAGCCCCAAATCCGCGATGCGATCTGGAAGGGGGAGCAGTGCCCTGCACAGCATGCTTGATCTCACGCCACTTCCCTGTCAGCTTTTCTCCCGGCCCGGCCCTCGATCGACCTGCGCCCGCCGGCCGCGCCAGCCATTAATTCCCAGCGAGCAGCTTGCTTGCACCGCTCGCCGCTTCAGCTGCGGCCTGGCACCACCGCCAGCCATGGATGGATCATTGGATCATGGATGGGATCATGGGATCGTCACACCCGGGCCGGCCTCCATCGATCCAGCAGCCCCGGCCGGGCCGGCTCAGTCTGAGCCTCTGAGGGGGGACAGGCGAGGTAAGTGGCGGCATTTACTCCGGCTCCCCTCTCCCTCCCTGCGCTGCGCGTCGTCGTCGGTCTCGCTTGCAGATGCAGTTCCCCCAGCTTGCAGGGGCAGCTGCTGGGCTGTCACTGTTCCAGCACAACCAGTGCGCTGTACTACCACCCTCTTTGCCGAGACGGGCATTTACTCGAGCTCATCTGCCTCCCATGCCGGTGCCGGGCCACCAGCGGCCGGCCGGCCTAGGCGCCTAGCTACGCCGGCCAACCGTACGTGCGCCATCGTCGCCGTGCACTCCTACTCCATGCGTTCCGATCCGTCTCCTGTCCATCGGAGCACAGTGCACGCTGCGTCCAGTAGTAATATCAGTACTAGCTACCACTAGCAACTACTAATCAGGGCCCGTTTGAATTCAACACATGAAAAATACAGAAACTAACGCATGAATCTTGTGGAACCGGTCGCCTCTAAATGAAGAAGCAGCGGCTAGGAGTAGGAAGATGCGGTGTGTTTAGTTGGTGAAAAATTTTGGGTTTTGGCACTGTAGCACATTTCGTTGTTATTTGATAAATAATATTAAATTATAAACTAATTAGTCTTAAAAGATTCAGTTCGTGGTAATCATTTAGACTGTGTAATTAGTTATTTTTTCAACTAAATTTAATGTCTTATGTATGTGTCCGAAGATTCGATGTGACAAGTACTGTGCAAATTTTTTTTTTGAACTAAACATGTCCTGCGTGCTGTAGCGGACCTGGAATTAGGGTTAGCTAGCAGCTGGTTAGGTGCCTGATACGACGAGCGAAAGAGCAATGCAAAACTCAGAGGTGAAAAGCGCCTCGTGGAGCTGACCGGGGGAGACAGGGCTGTTCCTGCGCTGTTAGGGCGCGGGAGGGACAGCGCACCGCTTGTTTATTCCTCCGCTGCTTCTCCTGGTCTCCCAGATGTTCTCATTAGCCTAACAATTAACTACTCGTAATCTGCCACACGCACGCACGAACGCGCGAGGCCCGGGGCAGAAGCGAGATTTTAAGAAAGGGATGTGTGTTGGTAGATTCCAGCGTGCTACTCCTGGTAGTACGCCCACGCGTGCGCGCGCCCGTGCGCGTTTCGACATGCCGGCCTGCAGCTTCGTCGAGGCGTCTGCCGAAGGATCTCTCCCCCAGAGAACGATCAGGAAGCACGCATCGCGAGACGTGTGATCCAGCAGATCATCGGCAACTCCCTGGGTGTGTTTAGATGCAAAAAAAAACCCCAAAATCTAAACTTTTCATCACATCCCCGTCACATCGAAACATTAAATATAACAAATAATTCATGCATGGAGTACTAAATGTAGGTAAATAAAAAAACTAATTGCATAGTTTTGATGTACGTTGCGAGACGAATTTTTTGAGCCTAGTTAGATCATAGTATGACAATATTTACCACAAACAAATAAAAAATACTACAGTGTGTGATGTGACCTTTTCTACCCAATTTTGAGAGATCTAAACACTGCCCCTCTTGTTTCTTGCTCCGGTGCAGAAAGGTTTGACGCGCGCGCTAGCTCCGGCTGCAGGCATGTGGGGGCGACTAGGGAAAGGGCGCCCTTTTCAGTTCAGAGTTCAGACGAGCTAGGATGGTAGTAGCTTCGTTTAAGTATTCACCGATTGATGATCCATGACTGAGCACTCATCGTCCATATCGAGAGACTCCAAGCATGAGACAGATACATCTAAAATCTTATCTAATCTTAGGCGGTTTCGAGGTAATCGGCGCCGATGCTGGCATGTTGCCGGGATATGAACATTTCTGCCCAACTTTTCCGCGACAAAGCCTGAATAATTAATAAGCTGGATGGCGATTAGACTAGTACGTCGTCGTCACACGGCACTACTGACGAGCGAGGTCTAGGGGGCGTTTAGTTTCTTCCCCAAAAATTTTTAGATGTCACGTCAGCACTTTGACCAGATGTCGGGAGGTTTTTTTGGATACTAATTAAAAAACTAATTTCAGAACTCACTTGGAAACCACGAGATGAATCTTTTGAGGCCTTTGACCGCATCATTAGCACATGTGGGTTACTGTAGCACTTATGACTAATCATGCCCTAATTAGGTTCAAAAGATTCGTCTCGTCGTGTACATCCAAACTGTGTAATTAATTTTGTTATTTAATTATATTTAGTGCTTCATACATGTGTTTAAAGGGGAGGTGAAAATTTTTGAGTGAAAATTTTTAGGAACTAAACGGGGCCCTAGTATGGCTGGCCTGCATGAGATGAAGCATGCAGGTGCCTAGCTAGAGGCTACCCAGAGGAGAGAGAGAGACGGCGACATGGACGGAAGGGGGAAGGGAAGGCATCGGAGGTGGAGAAAAGGACAGTGCAGGATCGGGAAGGGTGGAGTCTAAGTCACGTTGCTGGGCTGTCTGCTAGCCCCCATATGCAACGCTGCAACCGCCAACCCGGCCGGCCGATCGATCCACAGTTCATTCACACCCGGGCGGCCACCTGCTGCTCACCTGCGCGCCTGCTCTCATCAGCTGGTGGTCAGCTATCCCCCGCCACAGGTGATACTAGATTGATGGATGGATTGTTCCCGTGAGGTGACCCTTCGAACAGCCCGTTTGCAGTGCCCCAAGTCTCCCTCCCCCTGCTTGCCCTAGCTACTGCCTGGCCTACACACGCCAAATTGGCAAATTCAACATGAGATATGCGCGGGCTTATTGTTATTAGCCTGTCATATCAATCAGGACACAGTAAAACACTCCCAGATAACTTACATTTCAGGACGGATGGAGTATGCAAGAAATTTGTTAGATAACACATCAACTTTATATTTATTTTTTGACGATAATAAATGTACAAGTTGAAACATTAATTATTTTTGTGAGTCAGAAAAATATTGCGCAGTTGGCGCCTCGAGAGGCCTATCACCGACGTATAGATTAATGTTTATAAAGCTGTGTTGCGGGCTTGGTCAAATTTGATTTGGATTCTTAAATGTATTTGTGTGAGGTGTGGACCGTTGAATTATGTCTATGGATCGTCCATGCATTCGTAGCGACAAAGTTTGTATGTAGCAGTTATTATAGGTGTCAATTATGTGGTATATACAGTGTGTAAATGTGAGGCGAATCAACTTGTCACCGATACACGGGTTTTCTGTGAATTTGAAGTTCGTGGAGTGCAGATTGGTTTCGACAAAGTTTATGAGGTTTTCATAAAATTGTTGTCAATAGGGTGCGTGTTGATTTTTTTAAAGTTTAGAGGGACTTTTTTATTTTGCCAAAGTCTGGGTGTTTTTTCGTAAAATTGTTAACATTCAGGGGTATTTTATAAAATTAACATTCACAAGGTCCGGAAGCTCTTTTGCAAAATTGTCATCCATGGATTGCGGATTGATTTCATCAAAGTTTGAGGGATGTTTTGTAAAATTTACGTCCCCAACTGTTCCTTCGACGGGCGACGAATTCTAGTCTACGTGGGCACCTCCTGGTGCAGGGAAATACACGAGGTTTAGTTATAAGAGATTAGGGGTTACATGCAGTGTATATCTTTTAAGAAAGGGATATCTGAAATTCATCGGCAAGGGAAACTAAAAGTGTAAAGTACAACGATCACCCTTCTTTACAAAAGGGCCCAACGTATATTTAAAAATAAAAAAAAAGAGGAATGAAATTCCTGCATGCCCTTCACCTCCATATATAGTCGACGATCGCACCACCATATCCATTATTGAAGAACTCGCCATCACCACCTATGGACGAACAACCAAGAAAAAAGAAACAGAAGTAGCGTCCAGAGTTGCTCCTATCATGCAACAAACGAGAAAACACTTGTACGGGGAAAACACACGTGTGTACAACGGCGAAAATCAACTACGAAAACAGTGCACGAAGCAAAGTTGTACACAATGAAATTACTTCACCAGGTCAGAAAATGGTGCTCGCACAAAAACATCCTCTCTGTCGGAGACATCAGAATCCACTGTTACCGATGGCCATGCATGTTCCTGCAATTTCCTCACGCACCCCAACCGTCAGTAGTAAAAACCTAGAGCTTGCTTGGCATGTAGCCTTTCCTGGTTTCAACCAATAACTTTTTATTTCTTTCTAACAATCCGACCAGTCGGAGAAAGTAAAGGTATTTGCCATGCCTGAAGCCGTGAAGGCTGCACGTACATGAGCACTTTAACTAGTGTTTTTTTTTTAAAAAAAAGTTCAAGTTCAGATACAAGTCTAAGAAATAATAGGCTCTGGTCAGCTCGCTGTCCATCCCTAGCTATCCTTCTTTCTATCCAGCCGACGTGAGAAAAGCTCATCATTTGACACGAACTCCTCATGGGATGTATGAGACGTTCCATCCATCGAGCTTTGGCTAT
This sequence comes from Panicum virgatum, assembly GCF_016808335.1. Taxonomy (NCBI): domain Eukaryota; kingdom Viridiplantae; phylum Streptophyta; class Magnoliopsida; order Poales; family Poaceae; genus Panicum; species Panicum virgatum. Next base: position 46,893,067 of record NC_053150.1, on the reverse strand, counting down.
ACACACTTTGGTCGGCCATCTCCTCGAGTGCGCCCAAAAAGTTGATCCTCTGTCGCCAATGTGTGTTCTTTTGTTTCGCTTGCTTTGTTTACCTGGAGGCCAAAGACCAGACCAGATTAGTTTATTTGCAATTTTGCATCTCATTTTCTTGCTTATTAATTTGAAATTCGGGTTAGTAGATTTAGTTCAATTACATGATCTGTTAACTTGGCCGCCTGTCACCCTGTTCTGCTGTTTTGCTCCAACACCAGCCAACAATGTTTTTCTCTCACACCACTCCAGCAGCAGCCACCAGCCACCAGCCAACCAGCAGTGTTTTTCTCTCACACCGCTCCAGCAGCAGCTTCCAGCACCAGCACAGCGAACATGGCCTGTGTTTAGTTGGTGAAAAAGTTTGAATTTTGGTATTGTAGCATATTTCGTTGTTACTTGACAAATAATATCCAATTATGGACTAATTAGGCTTAAAAGATTCAGCTCGTGCTAATCAGTTAGACTGTGTAGTTAGATATTTTTTCAACTGTATTTAATGCTCCATACATGTGTTCGAAGATTCGATGTGATGAGTACTGTATACTGTGGCGGACCTAGGTTTTTGATATAGGGTATGCCATGCCTAAATTTTCGCATACAAAATGGTATAATCTATTTTCTAATTCGGTAAAGGACAGTAAAATTCACTAAGCATTTCGGGATACAAGCAAGAAATATTATATTGTCTTGAATTCAACAATTAAAAAGCAGTCCAAAGAAGATTACTCCCTCCGTACAGGATTTAAAAGACGTCCTAGCACCAGGGTTAACTATTTCGTTTTCCGATGAAATCCCGGTGTTTAGCGGAAACGAAATTTCTTTCCGAAATTTCGGTAAATTTCGGCGATTTTCGGTGAATTTTGGTCGAAATTTGTTGAATTTTGAATTTGAAAACGAAATATACCGAAAAATATCGAAATTTTTTTTCCCGGTAACTAGCGGAAACGAAAAAAAACCCGGAATTTCGGCGAAATTCCACCGAAAAATTAAACCCTGCCTGGCACAGGCAGCGAGTTGAAAAAAAGGAAGACCTCGTGTGGACGCAGGGCTGTTTTGGACGCCGCTGCCCCTACACACGTGCTAGTGCCGCCGAGTTAATACGGCCGCCTCCCCATGCAAATAATCTGCTGAACGGCGAAAAGAATGCCCACTAGAAATTGAACCGGCCCCCACTAGCTTCAAGACAAGCGGCACAAACCAATCACGCTACACGATGGCTACAATGCACCCGCCATCCTATTTAATATAAGCAAACCGAAAAAAAACTAACTTTAATTAATTACTCCTTAGTATGTACAATCATGTCCTAAACTACTTCTAAATCCTATAAGGGCAGTCCCAACCCGGACTCTACCATGGAGTCTAAGTATATTAATGGTCCTCTATTTATAGTTTTTTTTGCTGATGTGGCACCCTAATTATTGAAGAGAGAAGAAGAAAAACAAGACTTGGTTTCTAGATAGGACCTCAAGTCTACGCGCCCTTTAATGCCCAAGAAACCAGATAGACTTGCATTGTGGAGGGGGCGTGGAGTCCATGGATCTTGTGATGGAATAAAAATAATAAATAATTTTATGTATAGAAACTACTATTACACACTTTGTATTGGGAAGTATAGTTTTTTGTGATAGAGTCTTTGAGGCTTAAGACTCTACGAGTGGAGTCCGCATTGGGACTGCCCTAAAGATGGAGTACAATACTAATTAATACTATTTGTGCTTATCCGGCCTACAATGTCTAGTGGCCATGAAAGTCTCCCTTATATCATCTTCATCCACCTCAAATAAAATATTCTGCTCAATTAATATGACAAGATAATCATCCAAAACCTATCACCAATATTATTCCTCATCTTTGTTTTGACTATAATTAATCGCTGAAAATACCCTAGTCGGCAGCGGCGAGGGACGCCGCGACCCTGCGGCCTCCATGGCTTTCACCTGTTGCGGCCTGGGGGAGAACGGCGGCGGGTTAACGGTCTGGAGGAGTCGACGAGTCGTGCGTGAGGTCGGAGGAGGCTGAGAGCTTCTCGCGAGAGGATTTTTGCTGATGGGCAAATGGATTTGACGATAGGAATTTTTTACATGGACCTGGCCTATTTTTTAGGGTATGCCAAGACCAATGTGGACCATCCCGTAGGTCCGCCCTGACTGTATAAAATTTTTTGGAACTAAACAGAACCTTAGTACTTATAAAAAGAACAGGAAGTGTATGTTAGCTAGCAGGCTAGGGACGACAGTAGTACTACATGTCCAGTCTCTACAGCTCAATCCCTATCATCGCCTTTTGTGCTTCCTCCTTGCAGGGGCACACAAACCTGCAGGAATGTGGTGTGCATGTCCTACTAGCCACTGCAGGGGCCTGAGGCTATGCAAACTTGATTAGATTGGTCTATGTGTATGCATAGAAAGGGGCATGTCCATCCATAGTAGAAACTTGACTGGGACAGTAGAGAGATGGATGATGGGCTCAAGTTTTTCCACATGCAGGGATGAGTGACATCGATGACGACGATGGAGCTGGGCTGGGGATGCATGCGTTGCCAATGCCGAGGAGATCCCAGTCTCCATTAATACTAGCTAGTAGTGTCCTACACCGTTAGACATGCAGCTGACTAGGTTAGCTGAATGGGGAAAATTTCCCCATTTCCGTCTGTGGATGGATATCATGGGCGACGTAGTCATTCATTCCAGAGTACTCATCCGCATCCAGCTTGCTTCTCATACAATTTCTCATCCGTTTGTGACCAGTATCAGTAATGTTGAAAACGGGATGTTCTTGACTAATCCAGATGATTTAAGCTGAAACCAAACACCATGCAAATTGCATGAAGATTCATTGATTCACGCTGAATTTGCTGCAGATTCCATGAGTTAATGTGGCATGATCGGTCGAGATCACACAACAGCTAGCGGACTAGTGGTCCAGCATCCCAACATTTGATGAGTCCTTGGTTGCTTGTGCACTAACACAAACTACTGACAAGCTAGTAGTAGAGATCGATCAGGAGGTCTCGTCAGGCGACCGACCGTACTCCACAACCCTAACAATCTGCTAGTACAAAAACTGCTACTACTGCTCGATCGAGCAAAAGCAGCAACAGCGGGCGTCGACAACAACACAAACAGCAACTAACAACATGAACACGTAGTACAGATCGAGATGCGAGTGAGATCGGGATCATCTCGATGCCGAATTGAATGCATGGTCGTCGATGCATCAGCGCGCCGATGAACGGCAGCAGTCCTGCTCGATCTCGGAGACGGCGCCGTCGTCGTCGTCGACCATCTCGTCGGCGTTGCAGCCGAAGGCGCCGTGGCCGTGGCCGTGGCCGAAGGCCCTGGCGTGGTCCTTGAGCGAGCGCTTGTGCTTGAACTCGGAGCCGCAGAGGCAGTACCAGAGCCTGCCGCAGTTCTTCTCGTGCGTGCGCCAGTCGCCCTTGACGGCGAAGGCCTTGCCGCACTTGCGGCAGAGGAAGGGCTTGACCCCGTGCTTGCGCTTGTAGTGCGTCTGCAGCGTGCGGAAGTCCTTGAGCGGCCGCGCCCGCGGGTGGTCGATGTTGTTGCGGCACCCCGCCGCGCAGCAGTAGCACGGCAGCCGGAGCATCGCCGTCGGCTGCACGCCGCGCAGCGACTCGGGGCCCTTGCGGTACTGCGACCCGTGGCCCCACATGTGCATCTGCATGCAGTAGTATTGCATTATATTGTTGATGGATGCAAGATTATTATAGTTAGTACTATTATTATTACGTATCTATACAAAGCAGCAGCTAGCATATATAGAGCAAAAGATGGTACAGTAATAGTGATGTCGAAAGCCTAAGGTCGCTAGCTCGGCTGGTCGAGGGCGTCTGGTGGCACCCCAGCGGCCAGGGTTCGATTCCCATATGGAGCGAATTTCCAATTCGTAGGGTAAAAAAATTCCCTCGCTGTGCTCGCCGCAAGGCTTAGCCCTCTCGGGCATGGGCCAGGGTTCGAGGATTTTTCCGTGGCTGGGAGAAACCGTAGTCGCTTCCTCTTAATAAAAAACCGTGGAGTCCGTTCACCCCGCCGCGTTTTTTTAATAGTGATGTCGAAATGGAAATGGAAGCAAATTTATTAAGATCATATCATCACATGTTGAGTTTTTCATTTATGCAGAGTTTATTGGTGGCATATATAATCATGTGGGTCTACGGTCTACACCTAGCTATTAATGCACTGAGCCATGATGCCTACACTATGAAAAGCAAAAAAAATTTGCGATGGAATCTTGCTAATTTACAAAATTTTTTTGCACAGATGAGTTGTAAATCGCGAGACGAATCTAATGATGCTAATTAATCCATAATTAGCGGATGATTACTCTAACATTACTGTTGCAAAATCTTGGATTAAGTAGGCTCATTAGATTCGTTTAGCGATTTACAGCCCATTCAAATAAAAAATTTGTAAATAGACTTCGTTTAGTACTCCATGCATGTGTCAAAATATTCGATGTTTTTTTTTTACGTTTACAGGGTTTACGGGTTGTATCTAATCAGGGCCTTAGTACTATATGAATGTTAGAAATTGTACTCTTATTAATAGGTCTAGATATATACTAGGAAGCTTGTTTGGAGTTGTGACCAAAGCATGGCCTGACTTGATTGAACCCAATCCTTGTTCTCCTGCAGCCCAGACCTTTTTCATGCAGCAGTGGACAGTGGTAATCAGTTGCAACCAGAGAAGGTGCTTGCATATCCATGTGAGCTAGGTGCATACTCTGGCAACTCGTAAAGCCTTCCTTGTGTGTATTTTGTGTAGCCTTCCTTTTTAAAGAGATCGATCAGCTAGCAAGCCAGAGCGGCACTATGGCTGGCTACAGGAAGAACACTGCAGATCACTTTGTGTTCTTGGGAGGCGCGCAGGAGGAGAGCGCGGAGACTGCCATGCGGCAGGCCATGATGCCACCACAATCTTATGCTTTCCAAACCATGAAAGCCTGCCCCTGAAACAACCCGTATATCTGGCCAAATCTCACGAGGCGCCGTGACCCATGGGTGATCAGAGCCGGGTGCTAGTAGTGGCCTGGTAGTACTGGGGAAACTAGAAAGTAACCAGCTGATGGATCAGAGCTAAGATAGAGAGAGAAGCAAAGGTGAAATCTTCCCTGGGATCTCCACTGCTCCCACACCACTCGCTCGTATGAATCTTCAAAAGGCAGGCACCCAAAGAAAAGCATAAAGATGCATGGCTGCATGCATGGCTGCCCCTGGCATGCCAGTCTAGTTCAATCACGCAAAAGGCAGCCACTGTGCAGCAGCCTCTGGGCTTGAGTCTGTTTCATGGTCATGGCATGCAACTAGCTCCAAAGCTTGAAAGCTAGCAGCCGGCCAGGAAACATGATGGCCAGCCGATCCAAGAATTAATCAGATAAACTAGGTGATGAACTAGAACAGCAGCAAGGCAAGAAGCCAAGAACAAGAAGAACAATTAGATCGAGGTAGGGTGCTACGTGAGCATGGGCATGCCGGCATGCCACACTGACCTGCATGTTGTTGTATCGGTTGAAGGTCTTGTAGCAGACGGGGCACGAGAACTGGGTGGGCCCGATGAGGATCTGCGCCGGCGTCGGGATCCAGTACTGCCCCTTGTTGAGCCTCCCGATGGGCGTCGACGCGAACCCTAGCGGCACCACCTCGTCGCCGTCGCCGGCGTCCACCTTGCACTCCTCCTCGTCCTCCTCGGGCTCCATGCCACCGCAGGCCCTGCCCGTGAGCCCGGACAGGAGGTCAGGCTCCGTGCCACCGCAGCCGTTCGCGGGCGCCGCGGGCAGTCCGATGCGCAGGGCGACCGCGGCGTCGTCCGTGGACGACCCGGCCTCCACGTCCATCGGGTCGCCGTCGTCGCAGCAGGAGGGCATGCAGTTGAGGTCGGCGAAGAGCGGCGCGCGCGCGGAAGGGGTCGCGGAGCTGCCGACGACCTCCCGTAGGAAGTCGTCGGCGTCGTAGTCCGCCGCTACATGCCGCGGCCGAGACGCGCCGAGCGTGGGTGACTGGGAGAGGAGGGGCAGCGCCTCCCGGAGCGGAGGCGAGGGAGGGCTGTCGTGGAGAGGCGGCAGCGTCGGCTGCGGCTGGAAGAAGCAGGCCGGGTACTGAGGCGTGGCGGCGGAGGAGGGGGGGTAGCGGCTGGTGTACGGTGGAAGGGGAGGAGGGATATGGGGAGCTGGAGCGGCTGCCGGGAAGGAGGTGGTGTAGTAGTAGTAGGGGTTCTTGAAGAAGCTCGTGTAGGGGTCTTCCATGGAAGGATGATGGATGGGGTGGTTTCTTGCTGTGTGGTACACTCGCTCACTCTCCCTGCAGCTTTGCTTCTGTTCTTGGCTACTGCTGGTTTGGGGTGAGGTGCCGTGGTTGGCAAGGGGTAGTTATAGTGGAGGGTCGAGAGAGAGTGGTGAGGCCGTGAAGGGGACAGCAGGCAGCCGCAGGATAAATTATGTGGAGTGGCATTGTTCCTCCGACGGTTGTATTCTTGTAGAGAAGCCGGAGCTTACATGGGGGCTTTAAGGGTCACTCTCGGTGGAAAGTATCATCGTATAGTTACTAAAACTTTAAAGTAGATAATCGAATCGGAGGAGTATCACGGTGATGACACTCCTTCCATATTTCATGAAACTCTCCCTTCTATCTCTTCAATCATATCAGTAAATTTAATGCTTATAATATTCTCATCACACTTCTATTGATATTGACCTAATTCAAGGTATACTGACCAATGTGCAGCCAGGATCATCGGGGGCTCCATTAGGTCATAAAGACCAAAATAAATGATAAAGCAATCTTATAGCAAAAAAATATTTACTCATTCTCGTAATTAAAAAAGTTTGAAACTATATATTGACCTAATAACACAACTTCAAAATTAATCTCAGTTATTTCTAACTAAGGGGAAATTATCATATATCTATACATCCAGGCCACCAAAATTTCAATCGCCCATGTTGGACCGTTGGTTCAGCATTCGCTGTGTTCGCTTGGCTATGGCTGGTGGCTGGTGCTGATTTGTTAGGAGAGAACAGTACTACTGACTGGCTGGTAGCTGGTGGCTGGTGCTGATTTATTATGAGAGAACAGTACTGCTGGCTGGTTGGCTGACAAGCCAAATGAACAGAGTGATTATCGCACCATGCTTTTCATATTTAGCCTTTTCTTTCTCTCAGCTTTTAATTTCCGCCATAGTTTTTCATTAGGGAAAGATAATAAGATGGCTCCAGTGCTCTGATTGATTATTTTTTCTGACTCAGGATTGGCACACTCACTTCTTCACTGTCCTATTGGCACCCTTGATCTCTGACTACGCTCTCACAACACCAAATATGTACCTACGTGCAGCTTGCAATAGCTTAGGAGGTGATCGGTTGCCTGTATACGCGAACCATGCAGGCTCACGCGATGCAGAGCTAGATCAATTGGTTGCCTGAGTTATGTAGTGGGCCTAGCCCGATCCGTGGGATGCAAAAGGAGTTTTCGAGCCTGACTCTAGCACGTAAATGGGCGAACCAGGCTCACGCGATGCAGCACTAGGTCGGTCGATTGGTCACAACATCTTGATTTTTGTCAAAGTTTAAATACTTTGGCACATGCATTATGTTTGCCTAAAATTAACAGAACCAAAACAATTGCCACTTTGCTTTGGCATATTTGCCCGACTAAGATAGTGGGGGTTTATTTTTTTTCAAACCATTCAAGGACAGAGGAAAAACACGAGATATGTAACTTAGGGTGTGTTTAGTTCGTGAAAAAAATTGGATTTTGATACTGTAGTACATTTCGTTGTTACTTGACAAATTATGGACTAATTAAGCTTAAAAAATTTAGCTCGTGCTAATCAGTTATATTGTGTAATTAATTATTTTTTCAACTGCATTTAATGCTCCATGCATGTGTCAGAAGATTCGATGCGACGGGTACTGTGTAAAAATTTTTAGGAACTAAACATGACCTAGTAGTTATTATTGACACGCTAATTGTCACGACCTTGCTGGCTGCTATTCGATGAAGAAAAAACGGATTTCATGCAGGCATGCAGCATAGCAACGCAACGGCACGCAGCAGTCGACAATCCGATACATCCTGAAAAATGCATGCTATGGGCGGGGCGTTGACTTGTAGTTCTAGCTGGGGCCAGTGCAAGCCACCTGCACGTACGAGTCCACGACTTCCGGCCGACTACCCACCCCACACCCTGGACAGGAAAAGCCGAAAAGGCGAGCCAAAATAACCCAGCATGCATGACCACATGCGCCCCGGTTGCCGGCCTGGACGACGACGACTACGAACGAACCAGCCGAGAAACGGCTCGCCGGAAGCGACACCAGACGCATGCATGGCCATCGCCAAGGCGGTCGTAGCTAGCACTAAACAAATCCACGCCTTTTTCCATCCAGACATTACATGGCCGATCCATGATCCATCCATCGGCCGCTCCGGAACCCGCACGATCCACACGGCCACACCCCCGCGTGCGCCGCGTGTTGTTTACTACGGGCTACGCCACGGGCGTGTGGTGGTGTGCGGCCGCGCGCGGCGACAGGGGGAGCGAGCCGGCACCGGGCGCGTGATCTGCTCGGGGCCGGGAGGCGCAGGGCCGGCACCCGCCTCGGGACGCGCGGCCCCCGGTCGGGGTCTCCATCCCGAAGGCCGCGGGAAGGGCTCCGGCTCCGATCCTGTTGCTGCGGCCTTGCGGGCGCGCACGCGCGGGCGGGCGCGCGGCGGCGAGCGGCGCGCGCGCGTGCGCGTGCGCGGCGCCAAGACCTCTGCCTGCCGACTGCCGTGCCCCGCCGCGCGCGGCAGGGGGTTCCGCTCCTTCCTTCCTTCCTCTGGTTGGATCTAGGAACTTGCCTGCCTGCCTGCCTGCCCGCGCGCGCGCCTCGTAGTCTGCCGACTGGATTGCCGCGCGCTCGGTCGGCCGCGGCCGCGGCTGGCTCGCCACCGCGTCCGCTTTTCACACCGGGTCTCATCGTCCGCGGCCGCGGCCGTGGGAAGGAGTTGGAAACTTGGAACTATACCTGGGCATTTCTCGGGTCGGGTCGGGTTCGGGTCGGGCTGAAAAAAACCCGGTAGAAAAACTCATGGCCCGAGCCCGCCCGTGGCCCGGCGAAAACCCTAAAATGTTGGCCCGAGCCCGCCCGCAGCCCGACCCGACGGCCCGCGGGCCGACCCGCTGACCCGACGGTCACTTGTAGATGAACCAGCCACTGATCTTCCTCGTTTCTTTCCACGCCGTTGTGTGCTTGCTCCTCTCAAGTTTTCTTCCTGATTGCCACCATCCTGCTGCTGCCCGACGCCACCCTGTTGCTGCCCAGCACCCTTCTGCTGCGTTGCAATTGCTATAGCACCAGCACCAACCTCATCAACTTCATCCTCCTCTTCACTACTAGCCATAGGGCTCCATGGGCTTGCCATGTCGTGAAGCAAAACACCAACGGCCAATCTAACAATAGGCAAATAAAGTATTAGTCAATGCAGCTTACAGAATAGAACTACAGAAGCAAGGTTTGCTGCGTGCTGCTGGCTAGCTGCTTGCCTGCTTGTTCCTCGGTGCCTCGTCACGGCAGGATGCGAACTGCCGGGATCTCGCCACCAGTTCTGAATGGATCAGGCCATCGCGCTCATCATGGAGGTTGCGTCGCTGCAGTCGTCGTCGAGGTGTGGAGGGGAGGGGGCGCCGCCGTCGTAGGCCGCCTCGCACTCGCAGAGTCGCAGTTGGGGTCTTGGGGAGCGGCGGCGCGGCGGCTGGTAGAGTGACGGGAAGGAGACACTGGATGACTGGAGGGGGAGGATTTTAGGATTTAGGGTTTGCACTTTGCAGGCTGTTGGGTTGGGCCAGATTGCCAGAACATTGCGCATGGCCTGCTAGGCTGCGGGGTGTCTTTTTGACCGGGCCGTCGGGCCGGCCCGCGGGTTTAATTTTCAGCCCGCACCCGACCCGAATTTTTCACCGGGCTGAAATCATGGCCCGGACCCGCCCGCCGTGTTCCTCGGGTCGGGTTTTTTTCGGGCGGGTCGGTCCGGGTTCTTCGGGTCGGGCGGCCCATGCCCAGGTCTACTTGGAACGCTGCGTTGGAAGCGGGATTTCGGGGGGTCCCGACCAACCGCCCGTGCGCTCTGTTTCGAATTAGCAGAGGATTGTGTGGCCTGCTTCGGTGGCATTTCCAATATTATTGGTGCAGATCATCCGATCTAAGGCTAATTTCAGTGTAAGTGTTAGACTAGTTCCAGTGCAAGTTTTATAGAGGTTTCACGCATATTAAATGAGATGCCACATAGAAAAAAAAAATGATGACATAACAAGAAATTTATGAAGAGAGAGAAGGAATGTGTTTCATCTAGATAAAACTTGGGTTACACTATTTCCAAGACTATGAAACTTGATGAAACTAACATTGGAGGCTAAAGAATTTCATCTCATCTGATTTCAACCAATCATGTTCATAGTAATTGAATGCAATGGCTCGCCTATGAAATCGTGAAATGAAACTATGCATTGGGAGGTCCTATTTCATCCATAGTTTCAAAAGCCTTTTGATGATATATCACTCTTGGTAATCGTGTATTGAAACTTTGCACTGGGATTAGTCTTATAGGAGTGTCATGGACATTAAATTTGCCAACATATACCAATACTATGAGGAGAGAGGAGTGTCATGAAATGTGAGATGAGTGTCATCACCATGACACTTCACTGGCACAGTTCTCAAGTTTTCAGTCTTGATAATTGTGTCGATGACACTCCCACTGAGACTGGCCAGTCTCAGTGGAGAGTGTCATTGCATAGTTATCTAGACTTAAACTAGGTAACCGAGTCAGAGGAGTGTCGTGGTGATTACACTCCTATCACATTTCATGACACTCTCCCTTCTCAATTTTCTGCCACATCAGCAAATTTAATGCTCATGACACTCTCATAACCCTCCCATTGAGATTGGTCTAATTAATTATCTAGCTACTTGTCTCGTACTCTATCAGTCTTGTCTTAATGAGATTTCATGGAGAGTTTCATAGTATTAAATAATATCAAATTTGATGATATGAATATAAGAAGAATTTTATTACCATAAAACTCATCTAGCACAGTTATCTACTCCCTCCATTCACTTTTAATAGTGAACAAGAAAAATAACCTTACTTATTATATAACAAGTGAGGTGGCCCATACATTTGCGTGGCTACTATTGATATTCTAACTATATCTTGATTTTTATCTAATTATTATTCATAAACTTAAATCTTTCTCATCGCATACTACTTGCTTCAGTAATCAAGAGTGCTTCTCAGCTGCTAGTGCAGTGGGTTTAGGGTTTATCAAGCGTATATCCCTAATCCTGTCACGACTGCCTATCTCCTCGATCTTAGCTACTACCATTTGTTGTAGTAGTAGTAACATATTTCTTATCTGCCAGCCCATGCAATAATGTTGAACACTGCTCAGTTCAACTGACTCCGTTATTCTTTTGACAGCTTCGCTACTTTATGATCCTCTTGACCGTCTATTGCTACTATATTTAATTCTGTCGTCTGTTGCATGGCGTCATGGCTTCAAGGTCTAGTTTCTATTGGGGAACAATTGATCCAAATTTCTTGCTTTTTAGAAGCCAACAAATCTGCGTAGTGCAAAGCAGAAGATTCTGTTTAGAATTTCAGCAATCTATGTTCATATTCAAGTCTGATGAGCTTACTATACTAATCATGGCCTGATCGATATTGTCCTGGTTTCTGATCTGCTTGTGATGTTAATTTTTTTGAGCTTATGGTGGTAGTGTCTTGTAGCAATGTCGGCAACAAACCTTTCGAGGGTGGTAGTCTAGTATAGTGCAAAGTCTGGAATTGTCTTGTTTATTTTGATTAATAATAATATAATCGTGAAGTTGCATTTAGGATTTTGATAATATAATAAGATATATGTGTGGTAAAAAAATGTTAATTGTTTATGTAGTTAGTATTCTATTGGTATGCACGATATGTAACTTGATATGCAAAATGATGCATATATTTATATTTAAAAATAGAAATATATTTTAATGGCACTGGTGGATAATTTATAAAAATATATACAAATATTTTAGGCTAATTTTTTCGTAATGGCGGTGATGGGTAATTTTAATTTTTCTTTTTTTTCTCCGATTAGCATGGGAATTTCTAGGCCTTGAGAGCGAACGTGAAGGCTCTGTTTGTTGGCTAAATAATAAGATAATAGATAAATGCAACACACTTTTTTGTTGATCCTCCAATGCTGGGGACTCTTCGTTATTAGTGCTATTTATTGATATAGCCCATGCCAATTGCAAATATAACTATTATTTTTTAATATTTGAGTTTTTGAAATATACAGTAGCTATTAAAAGTGGATGGAGAGATTAGTTCACAATCTAGATAACCGTGTCACAAAACTGTGCACTGAGACTGGCCTAGTTGACGCAATATGTTTTTCGTGGAAATGCAATACAAAACTAACATCGCGATGTCAATTTTATTCCGTCAGGTTGGGTGACTAATTATCAACACGGTGTGTCTCAACATATAGATGGCATCAGGTATGAGTAGAGTGCAGGAAAGTTATCGAAAGGGTACCACGTGAAAATTGCAAAAGGACCCTAAGTCCGAATTCCACCTGTTCATTCAGACATGAAAATTTCACATCTGAACATATATCACCGTGCACGGTTCAAAAAGCCGTGGTAATGGGACTCGTATGTGAACTGTGTGAAAGATATATAGTTCTGTTTAGTACTGATCAATTGCCCGTGAATAAAAGGACCGCCCCATGGAGAGACTAGGAAAAAAAGGGAGGACTAGCTCATGAGCCATAAAATTCAATGAATCACAGCAATTTCTTTCAAGCCCTCCCTCAGTTCGGTCAATTTTAGGTACTAGCTAGGTAAAAAAAATATTTATCACACCGGCAGAAGAAGAACCTTTTGTGTGCGAGACTTATCACACCGGCGAATTCTGTCTGTCAGCAAAACTACCAATTTGTAGCAGGGTCCCACTGATCAGATAGCCCTTAATTATCTTGCCAACTGATCTTCTAATTTGCTGACCATGCATTTCGTGTCATGATGCGGTGACATTGTTGAACAAGGACGGTTGCATCACCTTCACCGGTGACTGCTTCGGGGCAATGAAGTCCTGTCGGCGTCTTGTAATCCGGGGCAGACGCACAATCGATGCATCCCTCTGTATCGTGTCGATCTGAAGTATGGATGGAGGTGCCGGTTGCAGGCAGTAGGGGCAAGGCAAACAGCACATTGCATTGATGTTACCCTATAGCTTGCAGCAGACATCCCGTAGTCCTGTGTGTGTGACTGTGTGATTAGGGCAATTCCAATCCAGACTCTACTATGGAGTCTAAGCCTTTTATTTATTGTGTTTTGCTGATGTGATAGTATATTTATGAAAGAGAGAGGGAGAGAAATCAAGAATCCAAGTCTTATTTAGACTCCAAGTTTTCACGCAAATCAAGAATGAATGTGAGAGAAATAAGTGGGTCATATAAACCAAAATAACACACTTTGCATTATGAAGTATAGTTTTTTGTGATGGAGTCTTTGAGGCTTAGACTCTATAAATAGAGTCTGCATTGGGACTACCCTAAGCCTTTTTCCGGTGGTACCTGCAGGCTTAGAAAAACTAGTGCATGCATGCAATATGCCGGCCGGTCAGGTGCATTGTATACGCATGCATGCATGGTCGAAACTGGAATATGCATGCATGGATCCCGGCCTCAAGCATATATATGCATATCAGGCACAGCCGCACAGGGAACCTATATATATATATATATATATATATATATATATATATATATATATATATATATATATATCTTTTAAAAAAAAATTATGGTCAATTGGCCATCACATTATATAGTATTTATTTGTTTAAAAGACAATGCGACATACATTACCACATACTCTTAAGATGTTATCATCAGGCATAGGGAATCTCGATCGTTAGTACTTTTAAAGTAGTTTTGAGATGATATAGTGACTGACTATCCTACAATTAGTTGATTCGCGAAACAACCATCTTATTCTAAAACCGTACCATTAAAAAATTCTAAAGAAAATTGCACTAAACAACTTATTATGTGTACGCTGATGTGTAATATGGAATTACACCGTGACTCAAGCTGTGCATGGTATGGCGATCGACTTTGCTTTGTATTCATCGGCCTACCCCTGACGACGCAGGTGATGAGCAGCTAGGCGTATGCGTGCAGTGCCCTATCTAGCAAGTGGCTAGAGCTATAGCAATGTGTGGTTAGCTAGACAGCATTGAAGGCGTGCACTGTGCGCGCATGCCCTGTTGTTGGGTGCCCATTTCGGCACAGGTGACGGCCCTCCGGGAGCGTTCAAATCAAGTATGCGAACTGTTCACTTGTACAGTGTACCGTAGTGGCCAGCCTCTGATCGGACCAACCGGCCACTGTTCCAATTCATTGGGTTGCTACTTGCTAGCTATAGCCGCTGCCCCGGCCCGGCCGGCCCGGTGCACAATCCGGCGGTCCAGCAAGAACAGAGATCCTAGCTAACACAGCGCCGCGCATGGCACGAGTGTACTACTCCATTCGATAACAAGTAATGTAATTGATGTTTTGACACCTCCAGAACATGATTCTGGTAGTGCTCTATATCATAAAATATTTTAAAAAATAGCAAACTAAAGATGTACTTATTATATATAAAATTATTACATCACGATACAAATGTAGTCGTATCATTTTCGGATATATGAGAACTCAGCATGTCAAGAATAACAATATGAAATGAAAGTTTGAAATGGTTAGCTTGAGATAACCCAAAATAATGTTACTTATTTAGTATATATGATCGGAGGGAGTATGAGAAGTATTGTAGCACATTTCGTTGTTATTTGGCAATTAATAAATGTCCAATCATGTACTAATTAGACTTGAAAGATTAATCTCGTATAAAATAGTTAAATTATGTAATTAGTTATATTTTCAACTGCATTTAATGCTCCATGCACGTGTCCGAAGATTTAATGTGATGGATATTGTAGAAAATTTTTTAGGAACTAAATATGACCTAAGTGAGGCCTTCAGTTCAATATTGTAAATGTGAACATAGTAATTTCACAAGAATATGCTGACCTCCGTAATATCTCAATTGTTTTCTCTAAGCATTAATTTAACTAGGCATATAGCCCGTGCATTTGCGCAGCTAATATTGAAAATTAAAAAATTTACATATCCGTTGTATCCTTACTTAAAGATTATACTATTTTTTTTACCATACATCACCATGTTCATTATCGTAAATTATATTTCATTGTTGGTAAAAACAATTTAAATACGATCTACTTATAATAACAATTTGATTTGTTGAGCTTTACTAATATTATGCATATAATTATTCTGATTTTTGTTTTATTTTAATTGATTGTTGTTAGCTTTAGTTTTTATTAATAGCATCCAACTAAATGGTACTTTATATTTAATTTTTCATAATTGCATTGGTGGGTGATTTTTAATTAGGCATAGGGGTATTTTAAACTAGTTTTTATCATAATAGTAGTGATGAGTAATTTTTTGTTTCTATTTTTCTCCGATTAACGTGGAAATTTTTAGATCTTGGGAACGAACGTGGAGGCTCAGTTTGTTGGCTAAATAATAAAATAATAAATTGGCAGCCCTTATTTATTTCTCTAATAGAAGCGATGTCCAACTATACAACTTGGTGGACCCACATGTCAGTGAGGCGGTGCGCGGATCCTTTCATAATAACTCATTGAGATATGATAGTGCTAGGAGATGGTGTGGACTGTACGTGGTGCCCTGATATAATAATCAAGCAGGATAGAGTATACGGAGTATGTGATCATACGGGAGAGGATGTCTCTGGGCAGACAGAGTGGGTTCAAGTCAAGGTATGTTCATAAACCCGGAACAGTGAGGCCATTGAATCGGAAATAGTGGCCAGAGAACAAGGCACTGCTGGCGTGATGCGCACATAGTGATGCGCACATAGTGGCGTGATGCGCACAAATAGTGTTGTGGTTGCACGGAAGGACAGGAGGCAGACATTGGACGCTCTGCCCGGGGATGGCATTTATAAGCCCCAGGACAGAGAATGCACGGTAGCTACTACTAGTAGCGAGTACCTCTCTCTCGTACCGGTCTTAGTTCACAATTTTATAATACAGTTATCAAAACTAAAATAACTATATCGACTGAGTTTTATAAGGCCAATTTCAGTGGAAATTTCATAGAGAGTTTCATGCATTAAATTCTATATGACACATCAATATTTTTGATGACTTGGCATAATTATTATGAGAAGAGAGGAGAGGGAGTTCCATAGGATGAGAGGAGAGTTTCATTCCTATGAAACCCACCTAATACGATTATCTAGTTCTCTGTTTTTGAAAACTGTGCAATGAAATTTGCACTGACTGGCTGGCCTAAGACGATGAAATTCTCTCATCCTATGAAACTCTTCTTTTTTATTCTCATCATGTCGGCAAAATTAATGATGTGGTATAGAATAATCTAATACCATAAAACTCCACGATGACCGAGACTGGCCTGATTAACGTCACCACAAACATTAGCTACATTTTTGGTTAATTATGTCCTATTATCTGCCTCAAAACTACAGTATCTATCTTGTGAAACGATGACTGATCCTAGAATTACAATGAATCTGTGTGCAGAGGAAAAATGAACACAATGTGTCGCCGCAGCAGGTTCTTGCATTGCCTGCCGAGTTTCAAGCTGCGTGTGGGGGCTCATTGTCCCGGGCCATGGTCAGGTGTACCGCATAAGTCTGTTGTGAGGTGAGCTCCTGCCGTTCGTAGCCTGCAACAAAAGGTTTGATATCATACTGCTGCCAGCTGAAGAAGTGAGCCTGGTAACCATGTCCACCGGCGGGTGCCTAGTGCGTGTCGTGGCATACGTGTATCGTACACGTCAGGATTTGTGTGTGTCCTTCTGCAGACAATTTAGCAGAGGTACCATCCGATCTACCTGCGAAATGTTTCAGTTGTGATTTGATCTGCTCTGTAGAATCTTGCGAGCTCTTGTGCCACAATGGTTGGTAAATATAGTGACACGCACAAGTATAGTGCCTCGAAAATTCCCCAGGGCAAGCCCAATGAATCTGGAACAAGTGGGCCGTGGCCCGGCAAGCCATGCCCATCTCACGCCCATATAAACAGAAGGGCCCGGCAAGAAGTCCCCCTTTTGGGTGTCTTGCTGGCCGCTGTCGAAGTCCTTTCCCCCTCCCAGCTACTCGGCCTAGGTTACTAGCAGACAGAACAAAGTACACCTGTGCACGAGCACTGTGACTGTGAGCCACTGATCAAGCCGGCACATCGGCGCCATGACAAAACTGATCGAATCATACAGCATGCGCAGTGGAGGAACCTAAAGCCATGTTCCATCAGGCAGTTATCAAAACCTGAATAATGGGAAAGCTCTCAACACACAACATACAAAAGTTTTGCCGAATCTATATGCCGGGAAAGAATACAATTTGGTTAAGCCTGTGGTCCTAGTATAGTTGTGCGGACAATGCAACAGACAACCTCTGTCGGATTCCATGTCATCAGTTGCTGTCAGATACCGGACCAAGGGTTCTTTTCTTGGCTCTGCATTCAGCAGCATAAAATTCTTCTGCTGATAAATGGGGAATGCTTCAGGTCTAGGTACATTGGCCGAAATAATCTGTGCAACACTCCCCTTGAATTATAATTGTATTCATCCATGCAGTTAGCGTGGCCAGTATGTATGAAGCAGAGACGGTATCCATTGCGGCCTATGGCGACGTTCATGACAACTACCTCTGTTTCAGCATCCAAGACCTGTCAGTATATTACTCAGCTCACTTATGACATCTGTGATCCGTGCGTATGACCCTGGGAGGTTTATGGCATGGTACTCTAAAGCCTTCCACTGTGAGATCAAAGCAAAATGTGGGCGCCGGTACATGCTGCTGATGATCTCGAGTACCTTGGTATCAGGAGTAGCTGAAACTAAGTGTGTTAGGCCCGCCCCATGAGCTCCTATTACAACTGAGGCTTCGAGGATAGCACGGAGTTGCTCCTTCATGTTCATGTGGGCGAAAAGACCATTGACAACATTTACTTTGCACTTCAGACCTTTTGCCCACTTGTCAATTGCATCATACACCTCCCGCTCATTGCTTAGTCTGGATTCAACCTTACCACTGTGGCGTGGGTGGGCCAAGTAGTCTTCTCTCCGAACAAAGAGAACATTGAGCCCATTTGATTTTTTGTACGACATGATGTCATCTTGTGGAAGACCAAAAGAAGCTACAATCATCTCACCAAATTCCGATAATCTTGCTGTTTTATCATAATCTGGTTTTCCTTGTAGGGACTGAGCGGAGGCACCCTCACAACTGAAGCTCTCACTAAGCCCCTTAAACATGGCAGTCTCATAGCCCAATGGTGAAAGAATGGCGTGCCGGAAACAAACAGGACCAGAGAAGTTCTTAGCATATGTCACACTTGAAAAAAGTGCTTCCCACGTTTGCTCCAATTGTGCCTGGGGATAATAAGGTCACATCTGTCACTTGACAATAATGTACACAGAAAGGGAAACAGAGATAAAGTATCGTGTAGACCAATAAGTTGGCTGCTACTCCCTCCGTTCCAAATTATAAGTCATTCTAAGAATCTTGGAGAGTCAAAATTTTCTAAGTTTGACCAAATTTATACAACAATATAATAACATTTACGATACCAATTAAGTACCATTAGATTCTTTGTTAGTTATATTTTTATAGTATATCTATTTGATGTCATAAATCTTTGTATCTCTCTATAATTTTGGTCAAACTTTGAAATGGTTTGACTCTCCAAGATTCTTGGAATGACTTATAATTTGGAACGGAGGGAGTAACTAGCAATAGAGTATCACATTAAATTACGCATGCTAAATCTGAAAGAAATTACATGATGAAGGAACAATACAATCAGGAAGTTAGGTAGACATGGAAGCATGGTATGACTGCCAAAAGCTTTGGATGAGGCATCAGGGCAGATTATGCTAGCTGCCATTTTTTCCCCCACAAATCTACAAAATAGGAACTGACATATTGGGCTAGAGGATACAGGACAGCTTCTGATTGCAATTGTTCCCCAAACTATGGCTAAAAGATCAAGAATACAAAAATGTGACCAACATTGTTTGCCCCAATAATATCTGAAGAAGCAGATTGGCTGTCCATAACTCATGAAACAAACAGAATGCAGTAAAGCAGTAACAAAATACAAAGTGCATAACATACCTTGCAATGCCCATCCACAAAAACAACATTAGGACGGTTTGGTAAATTTGTGACTCTGGAACTAACATATGCACTGTACCAGTCTGTAATTGTGTGGAAAAGGTTTGCATATTCAAAACGAGTGACCAGAAGCGTTGGTTCTTCAACCCACTGCAATAGCAAGTGCCATAACACAGTTAAGAAGGAACTACTAAAATTCCAAAGATAAAGGAATGAGAAGAAATGTAAACATTGACTCAATATTAAATCATGCTATACGATGATCAATACAGAAATGAAGCTAAAGATCTTCTTCTACAGGAGTCACACACACTCCTCTATGAAAAATCTCTAATTTAATAAGAGCCTACAAGGCTACACTTATGTATCTCAAAAGGTATCACCAAGGACACTCATTTTTGTTCAACGATACACTTAGAATATGATTCTTGACATTTAGGTTTCTATTTTGGATATGCATTAGACGAAGACTTATTTATTTAGGTGCTATTTCTATTCTTAATCTTGTTAAGACACAAACAAGAATCAATATAACTTCGGACCTTAATTCTGAATATGATTCATAATCCTACCTTGCTGGTTTGTTCTACACCCCATTCCCCACAGGGCTCCTCATAGTTGACTTACAGTTGTTTCAGGAAAAAGAAAGTATTGTAAGTGAGCAGAAGTGGGCAATTATTTGCTCTGGAGCAAGGCTGAAAAGGCTTAATGACAGGTCTTCCATTTGCTCTATTTTTTTTTAAAATAATGTAGCTCAATACTGGCATGAGCCCTGGATCCAACAGACTTCCATTAAATTCTCCTAAAACAAACACTGAGCTGACTCTACTCTTCCCAGTCTAATTGGATTTCAATTGATGGTAAACAATTTTTTTAACAATCCGTTTCTCATCAACCACCGAACCAACTAGCTAGCAAGGCAAAGAGTACCTGGGAGCAGTGTAGCTCACCGGGCGGCACAACGCGCGCCGACTCGAGGAGCGCCCTCATCGTGTGCATCCCGATCCCGCCGGTGGGCACATAGTTGTTGAGGAACCCTGTGTCCACCAAGGGCGCCGTCCTCCCCGCCGATGGCCCCTCCACCAGCAGCGCGCCGGGCTCGTACTTGGGCAGCTCCTCCTCCTCGGCACGGCCCATCACCTGCTCGAGGGGCTCCCCGCCGCGCGACATCGCGATGAGCGCCGGGTCGAGCCGCACCCGCGCGCCCTCGCAGATCGAGCTCCCCAGCGTCTCGCTGTGGTGGCACCGGAACCACCCGCCGCCCCCACCGCGCGCGGGGAGGACCTCCACGCGGCGGGAGAAGCCATTGCCGAAGTATGCCTCGCAGGTGTGAGGCGGCGGCGGCGGCGAGGGGCCGCCGACCCAGGGAAGGAAGGAGGGGAGGCGCGGCCAGGGCTTCTGGGAGGACGGCGGCGCCCGGAAGCCGTCGCGGACGTCGGTTCGAAGGGTGGGGTCGGGCGGCGACGGGCGGTGGGGCTGGCGGAGGAGGTAGATCGCGAAGGAGACGGCGTAGACGGCGAAGACGATGAGAAGGACCCGCGGGATGAGGCGGCGGAGCCGGTTCCGGTGGCCGTGGGCGCGGCCGGCCATCATCGCCGGCGAGCCGCAGGCGTGGCGGCCGCCGGAGAGGGCTCGTCGCCGCCGGGGTCGCGCAGATCGAGGGGGTGTCGCCTCGTGGGGCTCTCACTCGGAAGCAATCGGGATTCCCTGACACGCTGGGAACACTGTTCCCGTGACTATGGAGCCTCTGGGCCGTCCGATCTGAGATGGATGGATGCGGTCCATCGCTACAGCACCCATGCCACAGTATTCCGTGAACAGCACCTGCTACAGTGAATCACGAAGGAGCGTTGTTCATCCAGACTTTCCTCTTTGTCTCTGTGACTTCGCTTCAGAAGTAGGATCGACTCGGAAGCGGTCGCCACAGGGGAGGTGGGAACCGGTTTGGGTCGGTTGGTCGGATCGGATGGCTGTGAAGTGGGGTTGGTGTGATTTCGACGGCCGTGATCGCAGCTCACTTTGTCCCTGTCCCTTCAACCCTCTCCAGTCTCCACCTTCCCGCTTTCCAAAGCGACGACCGAGGAAGGCGTCGCCGTCGCCGATCTCGCGGAGGCGGCCGCCGGCGAGATCATCGCGTGGGCACCCAGCCAATGTGCGAGTCAAGCCATGGTTCCGGCCGGCCTTCTCTGCCGCCGGAGCCGTCGCATTGGTCCGGCGTGCCGCGTGGCGGCAAGTTCCACCTGATTCGTGTGTTAACTCTCACTCAGGCCTTGTTTAGATCCATAAATGCAAAATGTAAATTTTTTGTAAATTCTTGCATGTTGTACTAAATGTAGTCGAAAAATAAATCGCATTACACAAATGGATTGTAAATCGCGAGATGAATCTAATGAGTCTAATTAGGACATGAATAGACACTAAATTGCTACAGTAAATATGCTCTAATGATGAATTAATTAGGTTCATTAGATTTGTCTCGTAGTTTACAAACGAGATCTGTAATTAGTTTTGTGATTAATCTACATTTAATACTTCAAATGTTGAAAATTCCCTTGCAAAAACACAAAATACAAAGTGAACTAAACACACCCTCAATTCCACTGCTCTACGGTGTATTTTTACTTGAGAAATTGCATAGAGTTTTTTTCCATCTGCTTGCTTTTGCTTGTACGGTGGAAGAATTCAGAAGAACGGAATGTCCGAGATTGCTTGTTGCCTGGTACAGGGTTTAAGTGTGACGAGTGAACTTAAACCTCTGCTGAAAGTCAACTCTGAAGGTCAACGTTTCAGAGTTCAGAGCTCAGACTGGTAGTGGTAAGACGTTTGAAAACGAAATTTTCTACGTTTGAGATCCATCCTCCTTTGTGTGCCCAAGTTTTGGTGTCCATGTTATGCATACGCCAAGTTTTTGGTAGGATGTCCTGAAATGTTTTTTTGAGCGAAGATGTCCTGAAATGTTACATGTCGAAAAATTGTTCTCCTTCTGACTTCACAAGTCACAACCCTGTCGAGGGGTCAGCGTTTCTATGCATTTCCATTTCTTTTTCGTGTCGCCGTGTATTGCCTTTTCTATTTTAGGCTCCTGAACAGTTGGAGCTTCAAAGTTCTCATTTGTCGATGCATCATGTTAGCAGTTGTTTGGCCCATCTCAGGATGCAATGCATGGTAAAGCAGTTGTCCCTTTTTGCAAAATTTAGTGATGTAGATTGTAGAGTGTTCGTTTTAGTGAAAAACTCGACATCATGTTAACTCACGCCAGCTAGTTAAATACTGCTGTTCACTAGATGTATACTTGTACAATGTTGTAACAGCATTGCTGACTTTGAGCCTCAGGTTGGCAACTTGGGACTCAGGTTGTCTGATTCGACAAATTTGAACAGCTTTGTACTTTTCCTGTGCACATTTATCAGATTAAATGTTGACAGGACTTCCAGAGAATTCTCTATTATTTTCCCAAATAGATGGAAGATTTTGACAAAGAAGTGATAGTTAAGAGTACATTCTGCACATCATTAGCTAATTGTCAGATACAAATCTTGTGTAACAGACGATCAGTGGCTCGACAAAGCCAATTTTTCAGTTTCGGAATATTTTTGGGCCCCAATTCATTATTCTAAATCTAGCAAGCATCACATTATATGTTGCGTGAAGAACAATCAGTTCATATTTTTCATGTGGATTGAATAATACTTGACTGATTGTTTACCACACCAATATGATGGATAAGTTTTTACAATGTATGACCAGCTGCAATCGCTGGTTAGCAAGGAAAACGTTTCAGTTGCATAAGGCATATAAGAACCTATTTCCTCAGATTGCTGAAAATTCTTAATATAGCTACTGGACATCCTTGCACTCTGCAAGCAGAAATACTGATCAAATCGGTACATTTCAGCTATATATTCACATAGTGGCTGCATACATAATCTTAATACTAACTCTTGTACAAATCAGAGAGTATTACCCCCATGGCCTCAAATAGGGCACAGGTATGATATAAGGAAACCACTGTACAAATATACTGCTGGACCAGGAGAGATGAACTCCCAAAACCTGCATTCGTGATCCTAGGACCTGCTGTCTATGCCAAAAATGTGTGGTCCTGCATAATCACATAAGTAAAAAGAGTATCAGAGTAAGAAACCAGTTCTGAATTTACTGACTAGTTCTTAATGGCGATCTGAGCAGGTGTTACCTAAACTTGGCAGCAAGATTGTCAAAGATGCGATTCCGACAATCTTCAGGGGCATCCCGGTGACAACAAGATCCTTGATGGTAATGTGGCCACTACTGAACCCAACAACGTTTGACGGTGATCCGGTGGGCAACAAGTATGACAGCTGAGCCCCAACTGCTCCAGAAATCATAAGCAATGCTGGGTGCACATTGATAGACTTCGCCAACTCAGCGAACAGAGGCAGCACCAGCGTCGTGGTTGCATCGTCAGACGTGAACTCTGTGATGACCGCACTGACAATGCAGGCCACAGGAACAATGACCATCGTCGGTGCGTCCTTCAGGAACCTGAGCCCGTCAGAGAGGATATCAGTCAGGCCACTTGAGCTGAAGCCGTCAGCAACGGCGAAGCCTGCACCGAGGAGGAGGATAATGTCCCACTGGAGCTTCCTGCACTTGTTCCAGTCCATCAGTCTCTCGCCATTGTTCTTTCCGCTTGGGATTATGAAGAGCAGTGTAGCCATCATGATCTGAATCGCAAGCAAATTGTGAGATAGGTGATGAATAGCTGGATAGCTTTGATATCTTCGTGTACTTACAGTGACTGTTCCGTCTCCAACGTTGTTGTGGAAGAGAGCTCCCCACCCTGGTATGTCATCTGTCAGGGTCCTGGTCATCCATAGCACAATTAGACCCTGCAAAGTTTAAACATTTCAGTGTGTCAGGCCATCTTTGGAACAGAAAATTGATGACACAAATTCAATAGAACATGTATTGGCAAAGAAATGGAATTTACCCCAAACACAGCCAAGACCATCTTCTCTGCAAAAGCCATTGGACCTGTCACAGACCAGAACAGTAATCTCATGAGACAATTATATTACACTGGAATAATGGTAGTTTTTTTTTCTTCTAGAATTGATGGATTTAAACGTGGTCTGCTCATAGCCAAATGCTTACAGCAATTTGTCTTGATCTGTCACATTATTTGCATGATGGAAAAAGAAAATTCTTCACACAATTTTTCTAGAAACCGAGGTAGTTACCTAACAAGGTAAGCTCTCTTCTCAGATGGCTTCTGTCCAGGTAAGCAGAGAGTGCCTTGCCAGTGTTCTTGGTGCAGTACATGAGGCAGAGGGTGACCCAGAGCGTGAAGAAGATGATCAGCGCCATGGGCAGCCCGAAGGACATCCAGGAGCTGAAGGTGATGGGCTCCTGCTCGGGGTAGTAGGTGGACCACATCCCGACCAGGATGATGTTGACGCCGGTGCCAGTCAGCGTCGCCATCCCTCCGATGGCCGACGCGTACACCACGCCGAGCACCACCGCCTTGGAGAACCGGCGCACCTCCTCCT
This sequence comes from Panicum virgatum, assembly GCF_016808335.1. Lineage (NCBI taxonomy): Eukaryota > Viridiplantae > Streptophyta > Magnoliopsida > Poales > Poaceae > Panicum > Panicum virgatum. The sequence goes on along the minus strand of NC_053150.1, from coordinate 46,868,210 downwards.
CCTGGCATCCGGTCTCCTCGGCGCCGTCGCCGCCCCGCGGGAGCCTCTGCAGGATCCCCGTCGCCACTGGCATCATCATGACCGTGCACGCCGTGTTGTGGATCCACATGCTGAGGAAGAAGGTGGTGCCGGTGATGCCCAGCAGCAGCAGCGGCGGCCGCACCGGGTCCCCGCAGAACAGCGACGTGATCTGCGCGCCGGCAATTCATCAATAATGCAGTCTCGGTTTAACCTGTCACGCACGGAGACGGCAGCTAGGAAAGGAAGAGGAAGGGCGGCGGCGCGCACGTTGAGGGCCAGGCGGCGGTGGATTTGGTAGTGCTCGATGGCGAGCGCGAGGATGAAGCTGCCGAGGACGAGCGAGATGACGTCGTCCATGTAGGCCTTGGCGACGGCGTCGGCGCCGGCGACGCCGAAGAGCGGGAAGAGGAAGAGCGGCGCCATGGACGCGACCGCCAGCGGCACGGCTCCGGTGACCCACCAGAGGAACACCCACGCGAGCACGGCGAGCATGTTGCGCGCGCCGCGGTGGGCCCCGCCGAGGTCGACGAGCGCGCACACCGCCGCGCACGCCGCGGGGCCCGACGCCACCGCCGGGTACCCGTGCGCGAGCAGCGCGCGCACCCACGCCGCCGGCCGCTCCCCGTCGCCGGCTCCGAGCAGCAGCGGCGCCTCCACGTCGTCGGCCGACGAGCCCCCGTCGAGGCTGCCGCGCTTGCCCATCGGCTCCGGTGGCTCGGCTCGCTGTTTCTGGCGTGCGTGGAGGCCGCGCCGAGCCGCCCGCCCGCGCTGGCTTTTCTACAGCTGCGCCGGTCTTAAAATGGCCGGGAGGAGTGGGCCCATCTGGCGGCGAGCGAGTACTATATTATTACTCCTCCCTGCACGGAACCACGAAGAAATCGTGCGGGTTGCTCGACGGCGGCCACGAATCACGGCGTCCGCGCGGCGGGCACGTGCCCAGCCCGTCGGAGAGATTCCTTTCGGGGCCCGATTGGATCACTGCTCGGATCTCCAGGAACTGATACGTGGCAAGTCCAGTTCGGCGCAAAAACTCAACGCGGCCACAAACACGAGCAAACGCATCCAAATCTCTCAAGGTTCCTTTTTTGTTTCCGTGCATGCACCGAGCTACACCGTAGCCCCTAGTCCATGCTGAGCTCCTGTACTCCTGTGGACGCAGACAGACGCCGACCAGGCACTCACCGCCCACCACCAGTCCATCACCGGTCACCAAGTCGAACGCGCGCCACAAGTTCATCCCCCGCGTGGCCCCCGGCATGGGGCAATCAGGCGCCGTGCAATCACCGAACCATCATGGCCCGGGCCCGGGCCCGTGCAGTGCGCCTCGATCCGGATTCGCCGCCTGTCGATTGGCCGGGCACCTCCTCGCTCCTTCCAACCACCGGACAGCCTCGGCGCGGCGCGCGGCCGTGGAGGTGGTCCAGTGTCCACGGCGTGCTTGCGTGTCGCTGTTTCGTATGGGCGGAACGCGAGCCGGGCGGACAAGGCCAGTGCCAACTGGCCGGAGACGAGGAAGGGCTCGGTGTTGCAGCAGGGTTTCATTTCCGCCCTGCTGTGACGGAGACCCTCGCGGTTTGGCAGCGTAACCGCTCGCGGATCGGGCAAACGCACGCACGCACGGCGCCGCTGCTGGCCTCTCGCAACGGTCGCGCCGGCGGCTGCTTCTCCCCCCGCCCCGGTTTGGGGTCGGAGATCTCCCGCCTAACCCTCTGCATCTCTCGTTCCAGCAGGAGTACTAGGGAATCGAGTCTGCAGCCGGGCTCCACCTCGACGCCGACATCGCCTCCAATCTTCTGGGATGGGCGAGCTTGCTTTGCTCGATCGGTGATGGTGATCGTGCTCGTGCCGTGGCCCATGGGTGTCTGCTGGTGCTGGCACGGCCACCTGGGCCATGTTTGGATACCAGTCAAATCAAGTTTGTACAAAAAGACGAACGTCCGCATGGAGTACTAAATGAAGTTTATTTGCAAAATCTTTTCAGTGATGAGTGTAACTTTTCGAGACGAATCTAATGACTCAAGTTCCGTCTTGATTAGCTACAGTGATGCTACAGTGACCGCGCTCAATTATTCACCAATCGTACGGTCAAAGGCCTCATTAGTTAGAGTACCTGCTACAGTACCATAGTTGTGGACGTAATTTTGTAATTAGACTTTATTTAATACCCCTAATTAGTGGTCAAAGCATCATTTCTCTCTCATCAAAACTTTTTCACGTCTAAACCAAACATGGCCCTGGCCAGTGGCCTAGGGGCGTCTCGCGTAGGCCCGGGGCCGCTCCAGAACGTTCTGAGCCTGACACGATGGACGACGGAACGGCGGGATCATTCGGCCTGGCCCTGTGCCGTCGGCTGACATGACGCCCGGTGCGGCCGCGCCCGACACGGTGGCCAATCATGCAGAGCGGCGTGCGGACGTGCAGGCTCCGTCTCGCCGCCAGCGCGCGAGACCTCGGCCTCGCCGAAAACGACCGGACCGCCGCGAGCCGTGGCTGCGACCGTGATGTTCGTGTCGGGGGCAACCTTTCAACATAACTTTCATGAGAACTCTGTAGGCAGAACATCCCGCGGGTGATTTTCTTTTGAAAACCATTCATTCATCTCGCGTAATATCCATCCAACCATCGAATTTCTCACCTACTCACGATTCATGTCACCTACTCTGAATAGATCATGTAGTCACAAGTATATGTTAAAAATCCATGTTCTATCAAAATATCACATTAACTTTTCGTGATTCAACCTCCCTAAGAAAACTTGTTTAAGAATAATTTGACCAAGTATTTTTTATACAAAATGTTGGAACACGGCCGCACCGGCATCCCAATCCCAGCTCAACCAATGGGCGCAAATGCATACACGCGCACCATTCTACTCGACGCTGGACCCAAACATGAGCACGAACTCGTACACCAACAGACACGCTACAAACTCGATCACACCCTAACGAGCTGACATACTCGAACTCGAACGCCCGCAGACACGCGAAACACTCGATACAAACATGACAGGTGTAAATGGTACGGATAATATCCGTTCGTATTCGAGTTTGGATTCGTTTAGAGGGGTTAATATTCGATCGTATCTGAGTCAGAATATTCAGTATCCGATATCATATCCGAATCCGAATACTTAACTTAGTCTTATGATGTCAATATTCATTTATATCTTATCTGATCAATATTCATTTATATCTTATCTGACAAATTTGATACTACCCGATCCGAATCCGAGAAGAAAAATAACTATCTGTATTCGTATCCATAGCTATCCGACCGAATTCGATCTACAAACGCCACGCACACACCATGGCGTGGTTTATCCCAACGCAAAACTTATCCGAATAAGATTCAAACAGATAGTTCGAAAAAACTTATTCAAATAAGTCATCAAGGCTCCGTGCTACTGGACACGTTGGCTGCTTGCAGCAGCATACTCCCCTGTTCGTGGAGTTGACACATGACGAGGGCAGGGGGCCACCGGATCCGGGGGTGATGAGGAATCAGGAATGGACTTCCAACTCGCCCTGTCTTCTTTTCTCGGCATGTCCACAAGATGGGAGGTTGTGAACTTGCTGCCCTGTTCTCACCAGGCATCAGGCTAACGTTCTGTGCTCCGCAGAGCGATAAGGTGTACGGACTACGGTGGTGAGCGAAATGCTTTACCTGTTTGTGCATTGATCGTGGAAATTCAAAACTAGCACACACTCTTTGGAAAATTGCAGTCTCAAGTTACGCATGTTTCGAGCTTAGAAGCATGCAACGATGACAGCAATCAATTATACCTTGACTACAATATCTTGCTAGGCTTTTGCAATATACTCAGCAACTAGAGACTATACTGACACTTCTAAACATCTTCAACCACCTGTTCCATGTTGTAGTCTAGAAACCATAAGGTCTCATGAGCATCCTCCACAAGATTCAGTCACTGTCTTGAGCAGAAAAAATCCTCTTCAGAGCATGGGGTAGGTCCAACACAATGTCTGCGTACGCTGAAACACAGAACGGGAAGGGAGGAGCCAGATCAGAACAAGTTCCACACAAAGATATGCATACTGTATAGCAGGGTGTGAAGACAAAGGGGCATGATACGGACCTTCTGGTAGACACAAGGTCTTGAGTGCTTCCTCAGCATATGGAAGGCGAAAAGGTACCGGCTGTGCAGCTGACGCACTGCTGCTTCGTGTAGATATTCTCTTTGACGAGCGAAGTGGCCAAGCCAAGACTCTTGCTTGACTTGGCAGGGTCAGAAGTAGATCCGAATATCGGATACTGACTGTGACCTTGCTGCTCAAATGGCAAACAGGTCTTATTTTCAGTCTCTAGGTGAGGTAAAACATGCAGCTTACACATGCAAAAGCCAAGGGCCAAGGAAAAATAAGGGTAACATTTAGAATCAGTAGGCAGCATTCAAGATGGTGCTAGCAAAATTAAAAATGAAAGACTGCTAGTTGTAGATATTATACAAGGCTGCTGTACTCGAAACAGAACAGAACTTGGCCAATGCAAACCCTAGCATTAGTAGTTATTATCCTTACCACTCAAAATCCTCCAATACGAACTCTATCACATTGTAAGGAAGACTGTGAAACAGTTCGCCAATTTGATTCCCATAGAGCTCCTTGATAAGACGAACCTTGAATATGAAATAGAAAATTATAATTAACAATCTGCTGTCAAAGAAAACACATTGCAGTAGCTGTATGGCCTATCCGTCTACAGCTTTCACATACGAGCCTACTAACAATCTTTACAGCCAAAAATTCTAACACACTTGATCGGTTAAACGACAAATGCATCCTTGGCAAAAGGGGAAAAAAAGGATGTCATGAGCCCATGACGCAACTGTATTCTTTTCTAATACAGGATTACAATTTTAGATATTGGAACAGAACCAAAAATCAACTAGTATGACAGATTAGTCAGTTTATGCACAAAGTTATACATGAGCAAAATTGAAGATTGGTATGCCATACATAGTGGTTAAATGCACACATATATGTAGAACAAGTACACTAAAAATTGTAACGAACATGGCACCATTTATGCCATTTCGAGTGATTTTGGTGATCGAATGACAACACAACACTTGGACTAATATGATTGTTAAGATGATCATTCTCAGGCTTTTAGGTTCAAGTGATGACAAAGAGAAAGAGAAAATAGGCGTAGCAAGGCCCGAAGGGCATCGGTGCATCCGACGCTTGTCGGAAGAACCGACGCCATGGTACTTTGGTGCAGAAGCCAAGTCAGCCTATGGGCACCGGTTGAACCGACGGGTCAAAATGGGGCATCGGTGCATTGGCCGTCCTTTGTACCAGAGGCGATGTCAGTGCCCAGGAGAAGTGTCTTCAGCACCGGTTCAACCGATGGGGCATCGGTGCATACCACCGGTGTAATGACGTCAGCGTCCAGGAGAAGATTCCTTCAGCACCGGTTGAACCGGTGAGGCATCGGTGCAAAGCATCGGTTCAACCGGTGGTCTCTGCGTCAGCCGTCAGGAGTCCAACGGCTACTTCGTGTTATGAGTGACCGGATGAACCGACGCTACCCCGCCAAGAGGCATCGGTTCTTCTGGTGGTACGCAGATTTTCAGCTAACCGTTGGAGCAACGGCTACAAGACTTGGTGGCCTATATATACGCCTCACCCCGGCCATTTGAAGATTGCTGGAGTTGCTGGACATCCCACACACACCCAAGAACATCTCCAAGCCATACAAAAGCATCAAGATCATATCCTTAGCCCTTATCACACTTTGAGAGTGTTGTGTAAAGGATTAGCTCTTAGTGAGTGAGATTGCAAGGCCTTAAGCCTTTGTGCTGTGGTTCTTTAGCGAACCAAAACAAGAGCTTGGTGCGCCGGCACCTTGGAGCGTGAAGCTCGCCGGCAACGTCATCGACCCTCCGACTTGGTGTGGAGCGGCGACGACACCTTTGTGCGGGGGACGTGGAGACCCCCATCCTTTGTGGAGAAGCTCCTTAGTGGAACCCGGGGCCAAGGTGACCGTGATTGTGTTCACGGAAGAGACTTGGTGGCCGAGTAGCAATACTCTTAGTGAGTGCTACAACAACGTGGATGTAGGTGTGCCTTTGTGGCTAACCGAACCACGGGATAAACACCCGCGTCAAGAGTTTGCTATCTCCTATCCCGCTCTTTAAGCTTCCGCATTTCATTCTAGTAATTTGTATGCCTTTACTTTCATAGAATAGTTTCTTGGTAAGAAAGGCTATAGGTTGCTAAACTCTTTTGGGATAGGGGTTTTACACTAGAACAACCTAGTTGCACATATTGATAGCATGTTTTAGTTTAAGTTTTGTGCAAACTAGTTGGAGCCATAGGTCTAAGTTTTTATTAGTGCCTAATTCACCCCCTCCCCCTCTTAGGCTAGAGCACCCGATCACTTTCAAAAATCAAAGTCCAAATATACAATAAAATGCTCTCAACTATGGAGAACAGAGATATGAAATAGTTACTCATTTTCTGAAAATAATAACTGCAATCAGCACAACTTCTGAGTCCTGTCATGTGCTGTTGTCTGGCCAAGAGTTCGCACTAGACACTAGCCTAGAGGGTTCACCGTATGCAACGACGAACAAATAAGATGTGGCAGACTAGAGTTGTTCCATACATTATTTTCATGATTTTAAACATTTTGACTTGTTACAGATCTATTTTTTTTCTAAAAATAAGAATACGAGATATCAAGGTCTTGTTCGGCTAGAGCAGAGCACGGAAACATATTTTGTAAAAATCAGTATGGAACAACTTCTGCATGGCAAACAGAAAATATAACCACCTGGAGAAATAGACACACCAGCATCTTTAATCTATCTACTCAGGTGAACAACATGGAGACAGCTCAGTTTAACGACCATATCCATTAGCCTCACCTAAACTAGATTGTTTGAACAAGATAAAGCGCAAGGCAAATAACTGTTGCAGAGGTAAACACTAATTTTCTTTTGTAATTTCTAGCATTACACAATATAAGATAGGGGAATGTGAATATAAAAATTACAGATTAGTTCTCTCTTAATATAAAGATATGCAGTTCTCCTGCATGTTCGATAAGAAAATTGCAGATAAGTACATGTGGGAGTGACTCCTAATAGCTGATACTGACCTGCTCTCTCCTGTCAATATAAGCCTGTAAAATTTCTTCAAGATGATCAATAAATTTCTGTATGGGAAAGCATGTTAGCACATAGAACTTTACATGCAATCCATATATAAAATCAACCAATGTGAGAAAACATACGATGGCATTAGATGACAGGAGATCACTTTCCAGTTCACGTATGGGCAGAAAGAATGGTAAGGTGTGCTCAATCAAAGTCATCTTTTCCAGGAAGGACTTGCTTTCCAGAACACAATGAAATATTTCACAAGGCTCCCCTGCAAAATGCACATGTTGATCTACTATAAGAAATCGTGTTTAGAGATAGAGATGTATCATGTCTCTTTCATCCTTTTTGAGCTAAAGGCCATACTTCAGTTGATCCTACCATTCAGAATATCACGGATATGCATGTGCATAGTGCAAAAAAATTATGGTATAGTTCAAAGTGAACTTTTGTACAGAACTACACACTGTGGTTTCCATAACTGCTTGCTATGTCCAACAGAAACATCACGCATCCTAAAAAGATTCAAATAGGAGAAGCCATCTACTAGTGCAAAAAAATGGAATGAAAATTATTATGGCTAATTACCGGCAAAGAATGTCTCATACTGGATGCCAATTCTCGCTCCATCCAAGCAATAGATAACCTATTAAATCAAAGAGATTTATTTTTGTTATGCAAGAACAATTGACAGATTCAGGAAAACTAAATCTAGAATCCTAGTCTTTACCCATGATGAGACTCTCATATGGGACACAATAATAGCACGATGGTGCAGCATAAAACGTATTGTACACTAATTCATAAATCATAAGGGCAGCATAGCCATGTACGAGCTGGCATAATTCATAAGGCACCTGAAGTCCACAACACTGATTTGACAGATAGATTGGTTGTGGCCGTAACCAGTATAGAAGGTTTTGCCAATTCTAGACATAGAAACAGAATTTCAACTCATGAAACACCACTACCCAGCCAACACAATCACTGGCTAGTATATCGTGATGACAAGGGTCATGTAGTATGCCACTAAATCCCAATCCCAAATTAGCCATCTCTTATTGCTGTAGAGCCAAAATTGAATAATAATAGTACATGAGGAAATAACAAATGCTAACCTGGGCAAATCAACCAGGAGAAAAAAAAAATTCTATCAATGTAGCACAAAACTAGATCGAAACAAGTCAATCCTGGATGCTAAGCAGATACAAAGCTAAATTGAAAGTCAATGGTCTGGAGAGCATGATACCTTATTTCTAATCCTATATGTAGTCTTTGACTGTAATGGAAGATCTGCTGGAACATTTACTTGGTTAGCCATGGCCTTCCTGTCAGCCTCCATATGGACCTGGTCTACGAGATTGAGCAAACTCAACAAAAATTCATAATTCACAGAATGTGACATGAAAATTAGAAAATTAGTCTGCTGAATCACATTAAATACCTTCTCACGGAAAGTAGCCAGCAAACCATCATTCCAGTCATCATCATCTATTGAAATCTCTACAGGAAACCAAAAATAGGTGTTGGCAACTCTCCAAGAGAACAATAAGATTCAGTGCACAACAATGTCGTTGTTGAAGTATATTGAGCCCATTCCCCCCACTTCCTTCCTCCCCTGCTTCTGCGGCCGCATGGCGCCCCACCGCCGCCGCCCTGACCCCTGCATCCGCAGCCGCCGCCGCCGTCTCTGCTACCGGCGCGGGGGGCGCGACCCCGGGGGGCACCGGATCTGGCGCCGGCGCCGCCGCCTGGGGCTCTCCGGCCTGGCGCGCGCCGGCCGCCGCGCTGGCCATCCTCCCGCCAGCGCAGGACGTCGCGGGGGCCGTGGGGGTCGCAGGGGCCGCGGGTGCTGCGGGCGCCGCCGCCGTGGGCGCCCTGCAGCCCCTGCAGCAGCTGCCTGCGCAAGGCGAGCTGCTCGCGCAGGGTCCAGGGCCCGCTGTGGCCACCGCAGCCGCCCTGCAGCAACCTGCGGCTGCTACTGCCGCTACAAGCGCGGGGCCAGGAGGTCCCCCGCAGCAGGCACTGATCAGCGACGCTGCCGCCGCCGCCGCCGCTGAGGCGCATCGCGCTGCGGTAGCCGCGGGCAAGCAGCCCGCCGTCGCGACTCCCACGTGGCCTGAGCTCGGGATGCCTCCCATGGATGCGCCGCTCGCCGTCGCCGCCTTCCGTGGACAGCAGGCCGACGCCGCTCTCGCTGCGGCTCTCCTCGCTGCCAAGTCGGAAGCTTCGGCGGCCCAGGAGCGGGTCCGCGTGGCTACCCTCGCCTGGGAGCGCGAGCGCGCCACGGCCGACGCCCTCGCCCTCCGGGTCGCCGAGGCGGAGCGCTTCCTTCGCGTCTCCTCCGGCCAGCCCGTCGACCCCGAGCACGGCACCTCCTCCTCCCACCTGGCCCCACCCGCTGGATCTGGCGCTCGGTACGACCCGACTGACCCCATGGTCGCCCAGCTCCACCTCCAGGCGGCCGGCGTCCAGAACATCAGGGCTCTGGTCTCCGTCCTCCTCGACCCCGCGTCCTCCTCCTACGGCCGCTGGCGGGACCAGGTCCTCCTCACCCTTCGCCGCTACGCCCTCGACGACCACGTCCTCGCCGACTCGCCGATCGAGACGCGGGACGTGACGTGGCTGCGCCTCGACAGCGTCGCCCTGTCCTGGATCTTCGGAACCATCTCCCTGGATCTACAGGACCTCGTCAGGACACACGGCGGCACCGCGCGGCAGGCCTGGGTGGCGCTCAAGGGGCAGTTCCTCAGCAACGCCGAGTACCGCGCTCTCCAGCTCGACGCCACCTTACGCACCTTCGTACAGGGGGACCTCTCAGTCGGTGAGTACTGCCGGCGGATGAAGAGCATGGCCGATGCTCTTCACGACCTCGGGGATCCGGTGTCCGATCGGGTCTTGGTGCTCAATGTCCTACGGGGACTGAGCAGCACCTACGACCACATGAAGGGCTGGATCGCCCGCCAGCGGCCCTTCCCCACCTTCCTGCAGGTCCGGGACGACCTCGCCCTCGAGGAGATCACCAGGGGTCTCGCGCCCGGATCGTCCTCGCCCACCCCCGCCGCGCTCGTTGCTACTCCACCGGCCTCCTCCGCTGCTTCTGCCACCTCCCTCCTTGGTGCTGCTACCGCCGGGCAGACCGGAGGAGGGGGGGGGGGGGCGTGGACGTCGCCGGTGACGGGGTGGTGGTGGTGGCACTGGTGGCCCAACTTCTGGGAGCACCGGTACCGGTGGGGGCCGTCGGGGCGCGCCGCCTCCTCCGGCTCCGGCTCCCGCTCCTGCCCCTGCCGCTGGAGGTACGCCCTGGCCATCCTTCAGCAACCCATGGTCAGGGCGCATCTCGATGTGGCCGTTCCAGGCTCCGGGAGGGGGGCACCGTCCTCAGCTCCAGCCGGCGGCCATGTTCACTGGCGCTGCTCCACTCTTCGCGCCGTCCTGGACCCCGCCCGTTCAGCCCTGCCAGCAGCCAACCTGGCCTGGGGGGTGGGACCAGGCCGCTCTGGCGCAGTCCTTCAGCACCATGGGACTGACGCCGCCGACCAGTACCGAGTGGATCGCCGACTCGGGCGCCTCGTTCCACACCACTCCCGATGCTGGTATCCTCTCTTCTATCCGACCCCCACACCCCTCTTGTCCTTCTTCTATCATGGTTGGTGATGGGTCTTGCCTTCCTGTCACCGCCGTGGGTTCTGCTCCTCGTCTTCCCAATGTTCTTGTCGCTCCTCAAATGGTTCACAACCTTCTTTCTATTCGCCAGTTTACTGCTGACAACTCATGTTCTATCGAATTTGACTCCTCTGGTCTTACTGTGAAGGATTCGGCTTCCCGGCGTCCGCTCCTCCGATGTGACAGCCCGGGGCCCCTTTACACTCTTCGACTTCCTGCTTCCGCTACCTCGCCTTCGACTTCTTCGTCTTCTGCTTTTGCCGTGACGCCTTCTTCCACCACCTGGCACCGCCGGCTTGGTCACCCCGGCCGCGACGTTTTGGCTCAGCTACGCCGTAGTACCGATGTTCCATGTACTAGGGCTCCTGCTGAGCACCTCTGTCATGCGTGCCAGTTAGGTCGTCATGTTAGACTTCCGTTTTCTTTTTCTTCTTCGCATGCTTTTGATCTTATTCACTGTGACCTGTGGACATCTCCTGTACTCAGCATGTCTGGCTATAGATATTACCTGGTCATTGTTGATGATTTTTCTCATTACTCTTGGACTTTCCCTTTCCGCGCCAAGTCTGAGACCTTCCCCACCCTCCTCCACTTCTTTGCCTGGGTGTCCACTCAGTTCGGCCTCACTGTTAAGGCCGTCCAGTGTGACAACGGGCGGGAGTTCGATAACTCCACCTCCCGATCTTTCTTCCTGTCTCGGGGTGTTCAGCTGCGTATGTCTTGTCCGTATACCTCTCCTCAGAACGGCAAGGCTGAGCGGATGATTCGCACGACGAACGACGTCGTGCGCACCCTTCTGATCCAGGCTTCTCTCCCCCCGCGCTTCTGGGCTGAGAGCCTCCACACCGCCACCTACCTGCTCAACCGCCTTCCGTCCACTGCTTCCCCCGCTCCCACTCCACACCACGCTCTTTTCGGTACCCCTCCTCGCTACGACCACCTTCGGGTCTTCGGGTGTGCGTGTTACCCTAACACCTCCGCCACCGCTTCTCACAAGCTGGCGCCCCGCTCGACTCGTTGTGTGTTCCTCGGGTACTCCCCTGACCACAAGGGGTACCGATGCTTTGACCTCACCTCTCGCCGCGTTCTGATCTCCCGACACGTCGTCTTCGACGAGTCGGATTTCCCCTACTCCACCACCTCCACACCTTCTTCTGATCCCGAGTTGGCGTCTCTGTTTCCGCCGGACCCGGTGGTTCAGCCACCGTTACCTGTCTGTCCTTTTCCTGCAGGTTTTCCCGGCGCACCGGCACCACTTCCGGTGATCTCTGCTGCGCCGAGCGCGGCCCCGGTGCCCGCGGTCACGCCACGCGCGGCCCTCGGACCTCCGGTCGTGCCGCGCATGGACCCGGTGTCTTCTGCTGCGCCACGCGCGGCCCCGGTGCCTTCCCCTGCACCTGAGCGATACGCTCAGCCGGTGCAGGTGTACCGGCGTCGTCCGGCGCCGAACCCGGCGCCGCAGCGGTACGCTGAGCCGGTGCAGGTGTACCGGCGTCGTTCTGCGTCGACACCTGCCCCGCCTCCTGCTACGGAGGCTCCTGCGACGCCGACACCGGAGCCGTCGCCGTCGCCGCCTCCTCCGGCTCTCTCTCGAGCAGAGCCGGAGGTGTACCACCCGCCGGTCATCCATCGGGATCCTCGACATATCCATCCCATGGTGACTCGGCGGATGGCGTCCCAGGCCGCGACTCTCTCCGCCACCGAGGGAGAGCCGCGGGTCTCTCCAGTACCCTCCTCTGTCCGCGACGCCTTGGCGGATCCTCACTGGCGTCGCGCGATGGAAGAGGAGTACGCGGCTCTTCTTGCCAACCAGACGTGGGACCTCGTGCCGCGTCCGTCTGGTTGCAATGTGGTGACTGGCAAGTGGATCTGGACGCATAAGCGTCGGGCTGACGACACACTGGAGCGCTACAAGGCTCGCTGGGTTCTCCGGGGGTTCACTCAGCGGCCTGGTGTGGACTATGATGAGACTTTCAGCCCGGTCGTTAAGCCCGCTACGGTGCGCACGGTCCTCTCACTTGCGCTCTCGCGCACTTGGCCTGTGCACCAGCTGGACGTGAAGAATGCATTTCTTCACGGCACCTTGTCAGAGACTGTTTACTGCTCTCAGCCTGCGGGATTTGTGGATTCGAGTCGTCCGGATATGGTCTGCCGGCTCAACAAGTCTCTCTATGGACTGAAGCAGGCTCCACGGGCTTGGTACTCTCGGTTCGCCACGTTCTTGCTGACACTGGGGTTCACCGAGGCCAAGTCTGACACGTCTCTCTTCATCTACCGCCGTGGGGATGAGACGGCATTTCTGCTGCTATATGTCGATGACATTGTGCTCACAGCTTCCAGTCAGCAGTTGCTTCAGAGTATCATCTCCTCTCTGCAGCAGGAGTTCGCTATGAAGGATCTTGGTCAGCTCCACCACTTCTTGGGCGTTACTGTTGAGCCTCGCCCGTCTGGTCTCCTTCTGCACCAGCGGCAGTACGCCCTCGATATTCTGGAGCGGGCAGGGATGACTGATTGCAAGCCCTGCTCCACTCCAGTCGACACTCAGGCGAAGCTGTCTGCTGATCTGGGTGATCCGGTGGCTGACCCTACAGCCTACCGGAGTCTGGCCGGCGCTTTGCAGTACCTCACCTTCACCAGGCCGGACATCACCTACGCTGTTCAGCAGGTCTGTCTCCACAAGCATGATCCCCGGGAGTCACACCTTGCTGCGCTGAAGCGTCTCCTCCGGTATGTCCGTGGCACTGTGGACCTCGGCCTGGTACTTCACCGCTCGTCCTCTGCTGAGCTGGTGGTCTACACCGACGCTGACTGGGCTGGCTGCCCGGACACTCGTCGCTCCACCTCCGGCTACGCCGTCTTCCTGGGCGGCAACCTGGTCTCCTGGTCGTCCAAGCGGCAGCCGGTTGTCTCCCGCTCCAGTGCCGAGGCGGAGTACCGGGCTGTCGCTAACGGCGTGGCGGAGGCGTCCTGGCTGCGACAGCTCTTGGCGGAGCTCCACAGCCCGCTCGCCAAGAGCACGCTCGTCTACTGCGACAACGTCAGCGCCGTGTATCTCTCCACCAACCCCGTCCAGCATCAGCGGACGAAGCACGTGGAGATCGACCTACACTTCGTGCGCGACAGAGTCGCCATCGGCGATGTTCGGGTACTCCATGTACCGACTACCTCCCAGTTTGCTGACATCTTCACGAAGGGGCTGCCCTCGTCGACCTTCTCGGAGTTTCGATCCAGCCTCAACGTAGCCGGTGGCTAGTTGTGGCTGCGGGGGGGTATTAGCCCTTTTGTGCTCTACTTGTACTCTCATCTTGTCCAGTCTTGAACACCGCTGCGTCGGTAGTTCAGACTGCGGAGGGGGTGTTGGCTTTCTTGTTGTCCAGTCTTGAACACCGCTGCGCCGGTAGTTCAGACTGCGGGGGGGTGTTGAAGTATATTGAGCCCATGTGTATAGAGGCCCATCTAGAGGCCCATGTATAAGATCTATATATACCCACCCATCTAGGGTTGGAGGAATACACTAATCATTCTCTCCATTAGTCGTGATGCTGGTATTAGAACGTTAATTGCTGCATATAGTAAAAACCAAGTACGATGATTATGCCAGCAGTGCAGAGAATTACAAGACAAACCAGCAAACAAGCCAGGCATATTATCAGGCTATATCCTACTGAACTACACTATGCATTTAGTTTGTTTTGATAAAGGGCCACTTGCAATTCTGCCCAATTCGATTTCTAACTGCATGTTTGCCAACCTTTTTCAACTTTGCACCATTGCCCTACTTTGACCAAGCAAATGGACGTTGCCCCTCGTGCTGCCATAAAAAAAAAGGCAAACCTAGGGGCAATGGTGTATTGACTTGGCAAAGAAGGGGTAATGGTGCAAATTTAAAAAAGGGGGACAAACATGCAGTTAGAGGTCAAGTTCAGGGTACTTATGCAATCATCCCCATCAAAACAAATTTGTGTAGATGTCTGATATGGGTAAAAAATGTGACAACTCTACCCTAGGCACCTAGCCTGTCCAACACTGATGTGTTGACTAAGGCTCCCTTCCACCTAAACGTACAGCTATACCTTACCCATAATATTACTTTTAAAGACAATTTGAAATGTAGTAAACTAGCCTGCAATATTATATCCAGACCCAACTTGAAGGAAGTATATACCTTTAGCCTAATGTGTCATGTGGGGCCGCACGTATACTAGGCACAGGAGGGCCAGGGACGTGAGCCGCGCAGAGGAACGCGCGCAGGACGTGCCGTCCAGCAGTGGCTAGTTAGGAAAGATAGAGTTTGTTATCTATTTTGGTTCCTAGATTTAGGGAGGCATCTCCTCCGGTCGGTTTGGGCCTTAGGCCATATAATCTTGTACTCAGACTCTGGATGGATTAAGCAATACATTATCAATCTCATCTCCTCCTTCCTCATCTAAACAAGCCGACGGCTGAGGGGTAAAACCTCGCCGGCGACGACGGACCGCGGCTACGAACTCCGTAGCCGAGGGCCAGCTACCCTAGGTCCCGATGTCCTTGACAGCCTGGTATCACGTTCCCAGCGATCCTCACCCGAACGCTCCGCCTCTCGGCCCCACCCATCAGCCGCAGCGCCGACCTCGCCAATCAAGTCATCATCATGTACCTGCATTGCTTCACTGGAGATCGTCCTCGTCAGTGGCTTCAATGGATACCGTGGGCTGAGTACATCTACAACACGGCGTACAAGTCCTCGCTCCGTGAGACGCCATTTTGCGTGGTGTACGGCCGCGACTCGCTGACCATCCGCGCGTACGAGCCCGGTGAGACTCGTGTTGCCGCGGTCGCCCAGGACATGGAAGCCCGTGAGGCTTTCCTCGCCTACGTGCGCTACCGCTTGGAGCAGGCGCAAGCCGTGCAGAAGCGCCATTACGACCGGCAACATCGGCCGGTGTCCTACCAGGTTGGCGATTGGGCTCTTCTTCGTCTTCGACAGCGTCCCGCCGCCTCCCTCCCCAGGACGACCACGGGCAAGCTCAAGCCCCGCTTCGTCGGCCCATACCGCGTCATCGAGCTCGTCAACGATGTCTCCGTGCGCCTGGAGCTTCCTCCGAACGCTCGCCTTCACAACGTGTTCCACGTCGGTGTGCTCAAGAAGTTCGTCGGCACGCCTCCAGCTACACCTCCTGCGTTGCCGCCCATCCACCATGGCGCGGTGGTTCCAGAACCGCTCCGGGTCGAGCGAGCTCGCTTGGCACGCGGCGTTCGTCAAGCGCTTGTCCATTGGCGCGGCGAGCTGCCTGAGTCGGCCATCTGGGAGGATCTCGATGCCTTTCGTACCAAGTACCCGGACTTTCAGCTCGAGGACGAGCTGGACCTCGAGGGGCGGAGAGATGTCATGTGGGGCCGCACGTATACTAGGTGCAGGAGGGCCAGGGACGTGCGCCGCGCAGAGGAACGCGCGGAACGCGCGCAGGACGTGCCGTCCAGCAGTGGCTAGTTAGGAAAGATGGAGTTTGTTATCTATTTTGGTTCCTAGATTTAGGGAAGCATCTCCTCCGGTCGGTTTGGGCCTTAGGCCATATAATCTTGTAATCAGACTCTGGATGGATTAAGCAATACATTATCAATCTCATCTCCTCCTTCCTCATCTAAACAAGCCGACGGCTGAGGGGTAAAACCTCGCCGGCAACGACGGACCGCGGCTACGAACTCCGTAGCCGAGGGCCAGCTACCCTAGGTCCCGACGTCCTTGACATAATGAATGGACAGCACTGATTTGTATTCCAACATGGAGAAAATTTTATGTTGTAGACCTAATGTTTTTCAATCTCTATCCCTGTGATCTACAGATTAAACCTTGCTAACTCAAATTCCAAACCATCCAAGGAAAGTTATCAATTTTTTTTCTCAAACACGCAGGAGCTGCTTTATCAATATATTAAGAAGAAAAAGGTGGGGGAGGAGCCCCAAATGTTACAGATTAGGGCCTGTAACCGGCACAATACAGTAGAAGCTACTACTCACAAAAAGAGAGAAAAAGAAAGACCCGACCAGGAAACATCTAACCAAACCTAAGCAGTTGGTGGCACTGGAGCGAGGAGGTAGCAAACTCCTCGAGCTCCAGCCAAAGACCACTGCTGCAAGTTATCCTCTATGACAGAGATTACGGTACACTAGGAGGAACCCCATCAAAGAAAGTTATCAATTACAGCACATTGACACAGTTTGTTCAATGCATCATGCTTTCCATTTATAGCAGCAAGATGCTTCTGTTCATCGAACAGCTTGGACCATTTAAGTTGTAGTAAAGAATTTCTTAAATAAGCTAGTCAGAACAGTGATATTGGGATTCTCATCTCTCACATCCAGAAATATTGAAAATGACATCAGAGGTAGTGTGCAATTAAAACTATTATCAGTTTGTTGAAATGATCAGCACCAGATGAATGCAATGTCAGAATTTAATCAGCAACATAAGATTCAATTGCACCCTCATAACATGAAAATCCAAACTTGAAACATATGATGGAAGTTCTAATTGAACAAATATGGCCTACATGATCAACATATGCCTATTCTTAAATTGTGTAGGATTTATGTAGGTTAGCTGGTAAAGTCATCTATTGAACACTTCTTCTCAAATAATTAGACAATTGTTTAAGATGATATGAAGCATAGTTAATAGCTTCATCTGGCCATAAGAAGTTCAAGGGAGACTAGTAAGTAATACATGTGAAAAAGTATTAGTAGTCCACCCATGCACTATATCCGTGTGCATATCTAATATGCGCTGACAAGCTTACTTCCTAGAGAACTAGATAACAAAGATCCAATGTAGTATTGCAAAGTGTACCTTCAGTTTGAGCAGCTCGAGCACCCTCAAATTCTTTCTGTAGACGCTCAAATATCAGCTTATCAGAATCCCTAGAATAAAAAAATTAAAGAGGTACATTAACAATGAGCCAACGACACACTTCAGTAAAGATGCAAATACATTTACATAAATTTAGTACAGACAAACTTAAGTTTCTCCTTTTCTTCTGCATACAAGGATCTAGCAAAACACTAAAATTTATTTTGACTAGTTTCCTCATTCCAATTTGAGCAAGATGACAAGAGGTACAACAGTTAGGAACAGATTTAGAAAAATAAAGTTGAATTAAGGCTGAACAATGGAGGAATGAAGGAAAGCAAAACAAAAGTTATTAGCTTGCAGTTTGCAGTAAGTTCTCAATTTGTACAATGTTACAAAGAAACAATAATTTTGCTATTGTAGTACATGGCAAAGGACCTAAATGATAAACCGATATTATTTAAATAATAAGCTGGTCCGCAGCTATGAGAAGTTCTCGCAAAGTTAAAGGAGTACCGTGAAAGGCGCTCCTTCAAATCTTCATGCCTTTTGAGGATGTTTGATACTGCAAAACAAAATGTTCAAAATACTAAGAGTTAAGACAGCACATTTTACATGCCATGTAAGGGATAGAATGCCCCCTTCATGACACAAATAATGTTCCAAGGAAAGGAAAAAAAGAAGATTATTACGCCTTGCCCGTGTGGTCTCAAGTTTTGCATCTTCATCCCTTGCATAAGTCTGCGGTAAATGAAAGGATCGGCGGAAGAATTCTTAACATCCCACAGTGCATATCCATAGAGTACTAAGAAGAAACCAGACAGTTAAATGAGAGCATACCAATTCCGATAATGATTGATGGCGCCTCCTTAGTTGCTCAACATGCTACAAATATGAAAACACTAAGGTGCTGCTATGTTCAAGAACATTAACGGTGCTATGATGGTGGAACAATAACTACCATAGTATTTTCTTATTTTACTTTCCTGTTGTTATGAATCATTTGCCTTATTTATTTTGTGAAAAGGACATTAGAACATCAGGCTGGAAGTAAAGAGTAAATAATATATGACTTAACAAATAAAACTATAAACCCTTTGTAACCATCACTTTATATATGAAAACGAGTTGAATGAATTGTTTCAATCTATCAACAAACCATAGACATGCTCATTTCAACACGGGCTAACATTGAACAGTACAATTTCCCCAATTACGCAAAGTGAAATAAAACGGAAAAAGGAACAGGAAAATAATTAGAACAGCAACTCGGACGAATGCTCGATCGGCTCAGGGCTCCTCGAATCTAGAGAGGGGCGGCCTAGCGATTAGATTAGAGAGCTGCGTGGGAACTTCCGATACCGAGTACCTGAATCTGCCAGTGTTCGTCGGATTCGGAGATGGAAGAGCTAGGGTTCGGTGAGAGGGAACCGGTTGCGAGCGCTCACCATGTGAAGGTAGTCGTGAGGAGGCGAGGCGCGGGAGCCCATTGAGTCTCCGACACGGCACCGGTGCTCTCCCTCGCGTGAGAGGAACACCGTCCCCGATCAGGGCAAGGTTACCTGTCCTAGTAGATGCTCAAGCAGCGGCTCCGGCGTTCGCCGCCGGGATACCTTTGCACAGGGGTTGGGTGGGGGTAGGATTTTGGAAATGCAGGTTCACATCCAGTACTAGGCTTCAAATATAGCGCTAATAGGATTCCTGTATAACATTACAAAAATAGTATTACAGACAACTCGGGTAAGCAATGATCCAATCCTGACTATAAACTAATTTTTTATATTAGGTCCACCCATTATGTTGGTACATTATATATACTGAAGTAGTGGTATAGAGCAGCACAGCAGCCTCTCATAACTCTTTGTCAACGCCCTTCAAAATAGTTGTTTGAGAATGAATTAATTGTTCATGACTAATTCAAGGACCAGATGCATTTAAACAGCAGCCTCAGTAGGTGATTAGAACAAAAAACATAAATTCAGATCTCTGTATTTTGATACTAGAGTTACACACTACATTCAGAACTTCAGAGCATTAGATGCTTCCTTTTTTTTTAACGAACATTAGATGCTTCTGTTACTCAGAAATCCGGACGTGCACTTGCCAAGTTGGGTTGGAGATACAGATAAAAATTTCAGAGCATTTGATGGTTCGATGACTACAAAATTCTGTATCAAAATTAGGCAGTTAGGTTTCGAAAAAGATATGCTTCAGTTACATGGTCAATCATTGCGATAATATGCTTATGTGTTCAACCACATTCTAGCTCTTGCAATGCCATCTGTTGCACATCTAGCGTAAGAACACGTGATTATACCCTCATTGACAACTAATTTTTTCTTCATCTTACTTTGTACGCATGGATCGAAGCTCCAATCACAGGAAGGGGAGAGCTCTCGCGTAGGGACTCACCTGCAGTGGGTGGAGGGACGGACACGGCGGCGGCGATTGGGCGAGCGGCGACCGCGACCGCGACCGCGAGCACGAGTGCGGGAGCGGTGATTGGGCGAGCGCGACCGCTAGTGGGCGGCGGGCCGGCGACGGTGCGATGGGGGGAGGGGCCGGCGAGGGGAGGGGCGGCGGCTCGTAGCGGGCCCGACGGCGGCGAAGCGGCGCCCCTAACCCTAGCAACCGAACGGGGCCGTAGACGCCGGTGGTCGGTGGCGTCGTCTCTGTTGCTCTGGCCGGAGGAGGAAGGAGAAGACCGGTGGGCCGTGGGCTACAGACGAAATGGGCCGCTACTTTGCTGGACATGTCGGCGCGGAGCCCAATACTGTTTTACGTATCCAATAAGTATGAGGCCAATGAGACCAATATGTTTTGCTTTACGTATCCAATAGGAAAAATTATATTTGTACTATTAAAAAATTTAAAAATTAAATATATACCATCAGACCCATATGCCATTGACTCATGTAAACTCCACATGTCAGTGAGACCACGCAATCCACATGTCAGTGAGACCACTCCAAATACTACTCCGTTGCACCTCTGTTCCCGGCCACCGACAGACCACGCAATCCCATGGCGCCGCGCGCCGCCGCTTCGGAGCGTGACTCATCGTCCGGCGCCGTCCAGCTCCTGCTGCGCAACATCGACTCCACCACCACCGTGATCCGGGTGCGGCGAGAGGACACCCTGGGCTCTGTCCTCGGCCGCCTCGGGAAGGGCGCCGCCTGCGGGGGCGAGCTGCGCGTCTCGTACGCCGGCCGGGACCTCCCGCGCGGGTCGACGGTCGGCGAGCTCGGACTCCCGCGGGACGCCACGATCCATGTCTCCTCCCGGCTCCGCTCCATCCCGTACGCCGACGCGTGGAGCCTCGCGTCCGAGATCGCCGCGGCGAGGAGTGGTCAGCCGGCGGCGGTCGCGCCACAAGACCTTGACAAACTCAGCTCCCGGTCCCCCGTGCTCGTCCAGCAGTACCTCTGCGCCGACCAGCCCTAAGCGGAGCGCCGAAGCGGAGCGCGCCATGCGACGCTTCATGTCCCCCCATCGCACTGTCCGAGGGTGGACGGCGCCGGTGCTCCTGGAGTTCTGCCGATCCATCGCCGCCGCATGCGGGCGTCAGGTCGACGGCGATCGGCGACCCGCTCTACACTGACTTGCGAGGCACGCTCGCGGCGGTGCTCTCCGACTCCGACTTGACCCTGGCGCGCTGGCTTGACCTGCCGCAAGAGCGGGTGGCCGAGCAAGTGGGCCGGTTTGCCGGGGAGACGGCGCGGGTCCATGGAACTTGGTCTTGGCCGCGGTCGAAATCGAATTCAAGATCTTCTGGTCGGTGCTGCGCAAGCTGGACGCCGACGCGCCGCGTCTCCAGTGCAGGACGGCCCTGCCCGAGACGCTCGCGTCCCTGCTGAGGAGCGTCGACCAGTGCATGGCCAGATTCGATAAGAGCCTGCCGTGCCCGCCGTGGGGCGAGCGCGCCGCCGAGCGCGCTGCCCAAGTGGACGGCCTCGCTACGCACCGTCTGGGTCGTCCTGGCCGAGCTGGACGCGTGGTCGCAAAAGGATGAGTTCTGGTTCCTCCGCCACGCGCTGCAAGCCGCGCTGGCGGAGCACCCGGCGGCGGTCACGGCGCTTGTGCTGAGCGCCGGGAGAGAGATGAGGCGGAACAGCAGCAGCTGGATCGCCAGGTGAAAGTGATCGGGTACTCAGTCCAAGAGGGGGAGGGGTGAATTAGGCACTAATAAAAATTTTGATTTATGGCTCCAACTAGTTTGCACAAAACTTAAACTAAAACATGCTATTTAGATGTACAACTATGTTGTTCTAGTACGAAACCCCTATCCAAAAAGAGTTTAGCAACCTATAGCCTTTCCTATGAAGAAACTATTCTATGAAAGTAAAGGCACACAAATTGCTAGTATGAAATGCGGAAACTTAAAAAGCGGGATAGGAGATAGCAAACTCTTGACGCGTGTGTTTATCCCGTGGTTCGGTTAACCACAAAGGCACACCTGCATCCACGTTGTTGTAGCACTCACTAAGAGTATTGCTACTCAGCCACCAAGGCTCTTCCGTGAACACAATCACGGTCACCTTGGCCCCGAGTTCCACTAAAGAGCTTCTCCACAAAGGATGGGGGTCTCCACGCCCCCCGCACAAAGTGTCGTCGCCGCTCCACACCAAGTCGGAGGATCAATGACGTTGCCGGCGACCGGTATAGGCGACCGGTCTGACCGGTCTAACCCGAGCTGGTGGTTTTGGACCCCACAGCATTTAAATCACACTCTCTCTCTTCTCCCCACCCTCTCCCTCACCTCACCAGAGCCAGCTCGAGCCCGAGCTCTCTTCCCCTTCCCCTTTCACCCAAACCCTAGAACCCAAATCCTTCCTCTCCATCGGATTTCCAAGGCCGGGGAAGGATCAAATCGGCGTGGAGGATCATCAACTCCCTGTGTTCCTTCCTTGAGTCGGGATTCAAGTTTTTGGTGTAGGGGAGAGCTCACCTCAAGGTAAACAAGGGTTTGGCTCGATCTCTCGTTCTAAATGGTTGTAATCGATTCCCTCCGGTCAAATATGTCCTAGTGTATCCCTGAACTAGATCCTAGAAGGGTTTTAGAATTGGTGGACGATTTTCGCCGCGTCATGGATTCTAGCTTCTGTTCGGGTCTTGCTACGTCTATCTTCTCTTTTTCTTTGTCATCACTTGAACCTAAAAGCCTGAGAATGGTTATCTTAACAATCATATTAGTCCAAGTGTTGTGTTGTCATTTGATCACCAAAATCACTCGAAATGACATAAATGGTGACATGTTCGTTTCACCAGGCACAGGGACATCCTCCCGTTCGAGGCACGGAGGCACCTGGCCATGGCAATGCTGCCGGAACTCGTCGCCGGCGTCCACGCGCCACCGCCGTACAAGATGCTCATTGATCGGTCGCGGTTGCTGCCCGACTCATTCGGGTACGTTGCTCATGCAACGCCCTAGAAGATTGGCGCCGGCCTGTCCGTGGCGTTCAAGCACGAGCAAGCCACCGGGCCCGGCGTGCTGAGGGAGTGGTTCTGCTTGGTGTGCCAGGCGCTGTTCAGCCAGCACCTTGTTCTCTTCTCAGCGTGTCCGCATGACAGGAGAAGGTTCTTCATCAATCCCAGTGAGTTCGCTTCGCCTAGCCCTCTGATAAACTTTCATATCGGTTTCATTCTACAGTAAAGACCATGTTCTTGTGGTATGTAGTGGCGCAATAATTTCTTTGATAAGGAGGTGCCAGTTATCTGTCCACCAAAACATACTTGCTATATAGTTCAGACTGTCCTATTTTAGCCCAAGATTCAATGTCCTAATATTTAGTTATTTTAGCTACTTCTTTTCACTGAATACTTTTAGCTACCTCAATCAATTTGCCCGGTTTGGAGGAGCTAAAGTTTCACTGAGTGCTAAACTTTAGGACACATTAGCACTCGTACACATACTAAAATCTTTTAAGTCTTACCTAAAATTTAGTCCACCCTACTCTTGTTTGGATAAGCTAGTACTAAAGTTGTTTAGCACTTTCACCCATTAGTACTTGGACCCAAACACGCCTAGTTTATTTCTTTTGACCGGTTTGAGGTTTCCCAATCTCATCAATGTTATACCACGTCGTCCATGATTGCACCTTTCTAACAGTTCACATTTTTTATCCATATTGCAGCATCTGTTGTGGATTCACTGCACCTGGAGTACTTCCAGTTTGCTGGACGGATGATTGCATTAGCTCTGATGCACAAAATACATGAGGGGGTTTTCTTTGACCGGACATTGTTCTTGCGACTAACTGGGAGATCTATTACATTGGATGACATTGCGGACACAGATCCATCCCTGCACAAAAGCTGCAAACAAATCCTAGAGATGGATCCGAGTCTTGTGGATGCGAACGTGCTGGGGCTAACATTTGTTCGAGAAGTTGAGGTGTTAGGGTCTAGAACGATCCGTGAGCTCATCCCTGGAGGGAAGGATGTTAAAAAAAAGAAGAAGAGACAACTACATCCGTCTGCTCATTCAAGATAGGTTCATCAACAGCATCAGACTTCAACTGACTTATTTCATTATAGGATTTTCCAGCTTCTTCGAAAGAGGGGAACTCTGGGTAAAGTTCTTTGAGAGTTTGGATGCTACAGATTTTGATAGGATGCTGGGCGGCGACGGCAATGACGCCATAGATGTGAAAGAATGGAGAGCGTATACTGACTACCGTGGATACAAAGAAAAAGATCGCCAAATCAAATGGTTCTGGGAGGTATATATGTCCAACTCTTCAACTCATGTCTTGATGATTCTACCTCTTTCTTGATATAGAGATTCGATCAAATTTAACACATTTATCCAATGCATTATTTACTGTAGACAGAATAATATGTAGGATATGTTTTTTATGAAAAGATTTAAAAAGAAAATCTCTTGCTCCATGACAGGTCGTTGAGAACATGACGGTTGAACAGCAAAGGAGGCTGCTCTTCTTCTGGACTTCAGTGAAATATTTACCATCAGATGGTTTCTCGGGGCTGGGTTGCAGCAAGCTGCTCATATTCCGGGCCTCCAGCTCCCGCGACCATCTCCCCACTTTGCAAACGTGCTTCTACCACCTCAACCTCCCAGCTTACACTTCGTCTAGCATGATGCAAAGCCGGCTGCTTATGATCGTCCAGGAACACGTGAGCAGCGGCTTCGGTGTATCGTAGGCTTTGCTGCTCTTTGGTTCAACCTGAAATGATGAACACGTGACCCTCTGCAGCCGCAATAATATGATATATGCTAACATCATAGAAGATTGGACATTGTAGTCCCTAGAAAATTCACCGAGCTTACATCATATAGATGTTCAATTTTTATACCGCACAATCAGCAACGTATTGGGTTCAGTCCAGCTATGATGCACAGAGGGTTCAGTCCAGACGTAAAATGCAGGCATGTCTTCGGTTCCGGTCTAACCAACCATCTTCAAAATTGATCGAGCGAACCTTAAGATCTGGTAAAATTTCTTGGTTCACAGAAAAGATCTGGTGAAATCTTGATCCAGGTCCATAAAAAGATCATCTAGCAAATACCAAGATTTCATCTTCCATGTCCCATAAGGTTTTGAAACTATTTTATGGAAACAAAATTAGAAAAATATAAGTGTTGAGCAGGAAATTACAAATATAATTATTTTTACCCATATGTAAGCTCCACATAAGTTGAATGTTTCCACTTTATATCTTAAAATGATAATTTGAACTTCACGTGATACAGTTAGTAAGGTTGAGGGTCTGAATATACATTTTAAAAGTTTGGGGACTGGGATGACACTCGAGCCAAGTTCAAGGACCGGTAGTTCATAAATATGCACACACAATTGAAACATGCTCGGAAGTCAAAATTAATGCACTCAAACAATTTCAGCAACATTGTAATCATTGGTCACATAGACTTTAACCACGCCACATAGAATATGACAAGAATATAATTAAAGATATGTAGCTCATATTATCCAATTTACTGAATATAATATAAGAAAAATGTGGATGCACTGTGGATATTTTTTAAAAACATACTCTGGATGGTTAATTGTTATGGAAATGAAAGATAAATTCTAACAGAAAAGGCATAACTTATGCAAAGGACAAATGAACTTGTACAAATAGATATGTCAATCAGCTTCTTTTACTCAAGCAAAATTTCACTAAAACCCTTATAGGATTTGACAACTTCCAAAATATCGGTTGTACAATGCTATACAGCTGCATCAGAAAATATCTTTTTCTTCCAGCAACCTGTTTTTTAAAATCTTGGTGCAAAGTTATATTATTTCCTATTTTTCCATATGCAATCCTTGTGTGGAAACATATGTTTAGTAAAGCCATAAGCAGCAAATTCATACATTAAAGATTAGCGGCTTCTATTTTTCAAACTCTAGTTTGACCATTAAATAGAAGGGCTATTACATGATCGTTCCACCCGAAATAACCTGCATTTGATTCAGTTAAAAGCAACGTGCCTGTTCCTAATAGTCAAATGATTGATTAATTAAATAAGTTGAGATTGAGGGAGCTAAACATATGCACCCAACAAACCAACTATAGCTTGTTTCCATAGAGATATTAGCTCTCACAATCCAATGTTAGAAAAGAATGTAACCCTTGATCAAAATGGAGAAATTAAAAGGATTTCAACCCGGGCAGCTTGTATCGAGTCATTAGCAAGAAGTTATTCTCTAGTGCCTAGAACGTTTTCGTATCATAACGGTGTATCTTAAAGATGAAACCATGTATACTCCAACTCATAGTATCCCCGTTAAATACAAAAATCAAAGAAAATACCAAAGAACTTTCTTTTTGAAATCTTAAAATCACTTTGTCCTGGTTACCTTAAAAGTGTTAGGTGACCGCGTGGTGCTTGCAAGATCCAGTTCGCCTGATATCAGTTTCGAGTAATTTGTGGATAATTAATAAGTACTCAGTTTCGAGTACGCAGCACACCAAGTAAAGCTGGTGGTTTCTCGGTCACGACCAGCTAAAACGAAACTTCCACCTGAGAAAACTGAGCTGCCATTCATGAATGAATACTTGGTTTATTAGTTTATTTTTGGTGAAGAGAATTATCATAGATCCATCTTATCTTATCACTCCGAAATTAGCCCCCAAACAAGGTATTAGGATCCTTCTGCTTCAAATTGGAATTGCAATTGCCCCTCGCTTCCTCGTGCTCCAAGTCCCTAGTCCCTGTTAGAGATCTAGGCAATTTTCGGTATATTTTAATTCCAAAATTAAATGTATAAACTAGCAATATTTCTATGACTTTAAGGAGTAAAATAAAACATGTGAATATGTTTATATTTATCACACATATAAGCATAAACAATATAAATAACCAAAGTTTCAGGGAGTACCCTGAAGCGGGGCCGTTGCCGGAGGCATTGGCTGCGCTGTTACCAACTGGAGTAGACATCTACTCGGTTGGCCTCAGTCGAAGTAGTCGAACTAAATCGGTGCAGGAAGAAGTTCGCAGTGCAGTCCCGCGAACGGTCACCAAGATGTAGTCGACGTAGTCGTTCGGCCACCAGAATATAGTCGACGTAGTCGTTCGGCTCGTCCACCAGGAAGTAGTCGTACAATCGGGCAAAACCTTAGTATTTTTGAGCAGTCACGCTAAAGCGTTAGCCAAAAACCTGATTGCCCACCTATCCCGTGCAGGATCTCAAGGCGAGCAAGGTTTCGGAGGCCTGCTCACGCTAATTCTGTGTGCGCAGAAATTAGCGTTGGGGAACTCCGTTGTTGCAATTGGAGAAGGAGAAGAGAGGAGCCGAGTTACCTCAGTGCTCTGGTGCAGAATGGATGAGGGGAATGGCACTTCCGCGCCGTGCCACGGCCACGGCCCGGCCCGGCGAGGCGAGCGAGCGCGCGCGTGTGGTTCACCGTCCTCCTCTTACCGGCTTCACAAGTGGTGTACACGAAGTCCACCTTTTAAGTCGGTTGAGATCCTCCTCAATTCCCGGTACGGAATTAAGCATTAATTCCCTAGCATTAATAGTGGACTTTAAATTCTTTTAATGCTTTAGAATGAATGCGCCAAGCCCATTACTCCAACAGTCCCGAGACTGACCACGCAATCCCATGGCTCAGTCCCCCGCCGCCGCTTCGGCGCCCGACTCCTTGCTCGGCGCCGTCCAGCTCCTGGTCCGCAACATCGACTCCCGGACCACCGTGATCCGGGCGCCGCGAGGCGATACCTTGGAGTCGGTCCTCGACCGCCTCGGGGCGGGCGTCGCCCGCAGTGGCGAGCTGCGCGTCGTCTACGCCGGTCGGGAGCTCCCGCTCGGGGCGACGGTCGGCGAGCTCGGCCTCCCGTGGGACGCCACGCTCCATGTGTCCGCCCGGCTCCTCTCCACCCCGCACGTGGACGCGTGGGACCTCGCGTGCAAGATCGCCGGCGCGGCCAGGCTCGCCGCCGCTGCTCAGAAAGTCCTCGTCGCGTCCCTGGACATGCTCGTCAGGGGGTTTTTGGATTTCGACAGCGCCGCCAAGGTATACCGTGTCTCCTCCGCCTCCTCGTGGGACGTCGGCGACCACCTGGACGTCTTCCTCCGCAGCGGCGCCCCTGCCTCGCTCGTCCAGCTCTACCTCTCGGAGCAGGACGAGGCGTGCCGCGGCGAAGCCGCCCGCGCCATCCGACGCTTCCAGTCTGCCGTCGAGACGTGGACGGAGCCGGTGCTCCTGGAGTTCTGCTGGTCCTTCGCCGCCGGCGGTGCGCGCCTGAGCGACCCGCTCTACACCGCCTCGCGGAGCATGCTCGAGACGGTGCTCTCCGACCCCACGCCGGAGCGCTGGCGTGACGTGCCGCGGCAGCGGGTGGCCGAGCAGCTGGCACGGCTTGCCGGGGAGGTGGCGAACGCTGTTATCCAAGAGATCGCCGCCCCGACGGTGGCGGCGGCCATGTCTAACTTGGCCGAGTTCAAGGTCTTCTGGCCCGTGCTACGCGAGCAGGTCCTCGAGCTCGGCGCCGACGCCGACACGCCGCGTCGGCCGTGGAGGATGGCGCTGACGCGGACGCTGGTGTCCATGTTGAGGAGCGTCGACGATTGCGTGGCCAGGTTCGAGAGGAGCTTGCCGGCGCGGGGCAAGCACGCCTCGCCGGCGAGCGCGCTGCTCAAGTGGCCGGCCTCGCTGCAAGGCGTCTGGGCCGTCCTGACCGAGCTGAACGCGTGGTCGGATCTCCGCCAGGCGATGCGGACCACGCTGGCGGCGCACGCGACGGCGGTCACCGCGCTCGTGCTGAGCGCCGGGAGGGAGTTGGTCTGGGACATCCGCTGGATCGCCAGGCACAGAGATGTCCTCGAGTCCGAGGCACGGAGGCACCTGGCCATGGCAACGTTGCCGGACCCGGAACTCGTCGCCGGCAGCGACGAGGCACCGTACGAGATGCTCATTGATCGTGCGAGGTTGCTGTCGGACTCGTTCGCGTACATTGCTCTTGCGACGCCCGGGGCTCTGGTTTGCGCTGCTCTGGTAGTGGCGTTCAAGCACGAGCAAGCCACTGGGCCTGGCGTGCTGAGAGAGTGGTTCTGCTTGGTGTGCCAGGCGCTGTTCAACCCTCGACTTGTTCTCTTCTCACCGTGCCCGCATGACAGGCGAAGGTTCTTCGTGAATCCAAGTGAGTTCGCTTCTCATCGCCATCTGATGAAGATTCGTGTCTGTTTCTTTCTATAATCTTTAGATTGTCATGGTGTTTTTGCCCCTGCTTTAAAATGCAAGTGGTTTTGTCCTCATTTTTTTAACTGTGATTTTGCCCATTATTTTCACAAGTAATTACAATTTTACCTCTGATCTTTGCGTATTTGTCCTATTTTGATCGTTGACTAGAGGTACAATTGTATTGACTTGTGAATAGTAAAGAGCAAAATGACAAAGTTAAAGAAACAAAGGTAAAATTATAGTTACACTTCAAAGTAGAGGTAAAAACACAAATGCTCTATCTTTACTGTGTCCCACTAGTATATTGGCCTGATAATTTTTGCCCACTTTTCAACACTGAGATACTTTTTGCCCTCAATATCTCACCCCAACTCCCCTTAAATAAAAGGAGAATTTTAGCTCTCCCAATATGTTGTTACATTGGGATGATGTTATTAATTGTAAAAGCATCTCTCCCAATAATCTGTAAGTGGTATTGTGATTGTCGGTACCCTGTAACAGGGATACCCACTCTTACTGCAGCCAAGGTTAACCTAACCGGTGGGAACCGGTCCGGTTTAACCAGTTACCGGTCAAACCGGTCCGGTCCGGTTCCGGTTCCGGCCGGTACCCAACCGGCCAAAATTCAAATTTTAAATTTGAATTCAAAAAATGAAAAATTCCCAAAAAATTCCTAAAAATACTTCAAGGTGTGATGAATCTAATGGTGTCAAATTTTCTCAAAAATTCATTCATTTAGTATAGTTTGTGGAAATTTAAAGTTAAATCAAAAAAGAAAAAGAAAAAAAATGGGCCGGCCCATGAAGGCCCACCGATCAAACCGGTCAAATCGGCCGGTAAACCGGTCAAACCGGTCGGTAAACCGGTAAAACCGGCCGGTAAACCGGTTGCACGGGAGCTTTTGAATTTCAAACCGGTCAAACTGACCGGTAAACCGGTCAAACCGGCCGGTAAACCGGCCGGAACCGGTTGCACGGGAAAATTTGAATTTATTTGAATTTGGATTTGAATTCAACCGGTTTCCACCGGTACCGGAGGGCGGCGGTAACCGGTTTCCGGTTGGGAAATAAAACCCTGACTGCAGCAAGGCAGGACTCGCGTAGTGATCCGTAACTACGCCATAAGGGGCGGAGTAGCCGGGCTCCACGGGTCAGGCTCTGACCTCACCGGGCCAACGGCCCCGGACACTCTCCCCGCTCTGGGACGGGTCCGCTGACGCCACGTGCCCCTGAGGAAGGGAAGCTCCGAACCAACAGCCGAGGGCGCGGACCCCCCATAGGGGTCCGGGACCTCCCGCATCCATCCGAACCTCTCACGCGCGAAGAGCCAACATACCGGAGGGGGGGTCCGGAGCCGCCACGTGTCCCGCAGGTGCGGCAGGTGCGGGCGCGGGTACGGGACTTCCGCTGGAAGACTCACCTACCATCCACATTCAATGCGGGTGGTTGAGGCGTGCTCTGTCGCCGCGGCACGCGGGGCAGCCTTTGTCAGGCCTCACTGTAGACCGCGTATTACCGAGGTACACAGTGCATCCGCATGCGCCGCAGCCAGGGTTTTTTATCCCGACCGGTTAACCCAAACCGCCGGCCACCGGTTCCGGTTTACCGGACCGGTTGGACCGGTAACCGGTGGAAACCGGTTGAATTCAAATCCAAATTCAAAAACTCCCGTGCAACCGGTTTCGACCGGTTTACCGGCCGGTTTGACCGGTTTACCGGCCGGTTTGACCGGTTTGAATTCGAATCCAAATTCAAAAGCTCCCGTGCAACCGGTTTACCGGCCGGTTTTACCGGTTTACCGGCCGGTTTTACCGGTTTACCGACCGGTTTGACCGGTTTGCCTGGTGGGCCTTAATGGGCCGGCCTATTTTTTTCTTTTTTTTTTGATTTAACTTCAACTCCCCGCAAACTATACTAAATGAACGAATTTTTGAGAAAATTTGACACCATTAGATTCGTTGCACCTTGAAGTATTTTTAGAAATTTTTTGAGATTTTTCCATTTTTTGGAATTCAAATTTAAAATTTGAATTTGGGCCGGTTTCTAACCGGCCGGAACCGGAACCGGTCCGGGCCGGTAAGACCGGTAACCGCGGTAACCGGACCGGTTCCGGCCGGTTTTTTTAACCCTGGCCGCAGCCACGCAGAGCCCGTCTGCCGCATTAATTGGATACGACGGCACGGCACTTTTCCATCATGCCGCCTACGCCGCAAGCTACACGGCCCGTTCAGCTACACTGCAGGCGACGCCGCAAGCTATGCCTGGCGCCGTTCCGACAAGACAGCGCCTGGGTATGCTGGACGGAGGATTCCCGCGGGCAGGCAAGGGAATCCAGGGATGAGATCTCCTTCGCCTGCAACGCCATAATGTATGAACAGTACGTTATTTTATACTGTATCATTGGACCCACCTGTCGGGGTCCCAGCGGCCATGTACGCACCTCCCTTGAGATATAAAGGGGAGGCGCTCGTTGTACACAACAGGCACACAAGCTTTCAAGCACTCTCGAGCACAAGCTCACCCTGACTCAAGCAATACAGCTCGCAGTTGACGTAGGGTATTACGCTCCGGCGGCCCGAACCACTCTAAACCGGCTGTGTTCATCGTGTTCTTGCTGGAGATCAAACTAGTCCTAGCTAACCCCCGAGTACTCACCCTCTGAGCTGAGGCGGGTGCATTCCGCCACCCGGCTGTGGTTTGACACACCACGACAGTGATATTTTAATATTATTTTATTGGAAGATGTTTATTGGGAAACTTCTGAAAATACTCTCAGATAACATAGGCATATCCTTATGCTCAGTAAGTTTGTTTGTGTTGGTCGAAATTCCTCCAGTGCTGCACAGCTGCAATAATGCATCGAATATGGAACTTGTCCACGCTAAGATGATTTTTCTACCGTGTCCATTTAGAATGTGGGAATTGAACTTTTTACTATGTGGCCCGTGATTAGACAACAGGACAATTCACCAAGAAAATTAAACTGGTGATGAAAGGTGACCAATACTATTTAAGGTTAATGATCTTCAGTCTATTTCTGAACTTAATGGACCTTCACTCATTTCTTCACAAAGTTAATATACTTTCTGTTTTGAACTTTTTTTTTTCTTGTATGCAAGTTTCCTTTCTAGGCCAAAGATTAAATTCCTTCTGTTCATTTATTTTGGCTACTTTTCCATTAGTCAAGTACTACTTACTTTTAGGTGTTTATAAATGGCAAAATAGCCAATCTCGTCCTCTAACTTTTGTCTGCGGGTCAACTTGGTCCTCTAACTTTCGCAAAGTCCAAATTAGTCCTTCAACTTCTGTTTTCGGCATCAACTTCATCCTCGAGCTGAGCTGGACAGCCACATCGGCGTTCCACGTCATCCAGCTGTATGTCAGGGTATTCATACGTGTGTTAAAAGTCAATATTGCCCTTTAGCTCTATGGGTCCACCACAGCATGCGCTTCTCATTTTCTGGATGCTCCCGTGCAGACGCCTCCTTTCTGTTCTCCTCTCAGTTTCCCCTTCCGCCTCCACAGTAGTGCCGAGAGCGCTAATGGCTTGTGGTGGCCGTCGGAGGAATGGATTTGTGCTAGAATGGAAGGAAGAACACATGGCGTCGAGAAATCAGACTACATGCATGCAGATACGGAGGTTAGGCATTGATTTTTTTTTGCCCCAAGCTGGAAATTTGCGAGCTTGATTGGCGTTGAAATTGGTTACTTCCTGTACTACGTTTCATACCAAAATCACTTGCTGTTGGCAGCTCCAACGGTTGCTCGAAGAACACACCCTACTAAGAGCAGGGTGCCACAGCAGGACTCGCGTG
Source organism: Panicum virgatum (assembly GCF_016808335.1). Classification (NCBI taxonomy): domain Eukaryota; kingdom Viridiplantae; phylum Streptophyta; class Magnoliopsida; order Poales; family Poaceae; genus Panicum; species Panicum virgatum. Next base: position 46,835,105 of record NC_053150.1, on the reverse strand, counting down.
GCAGTGACGAGGTGGAGGCCGCGGAGCAGGGTTCTGTGGAGGCCACCGGCGTAGGGGCTCGCGAAGGTGGCGGCACAGGGCCCGTGGAGGCTGCCGACGCAGGGTCCCACGGACATGGAGGCCACCTGCGTCGGGGAGCCAGAGGCTGGCGGAGGCTGAGGGGGTAGGAGCTCGCGGAGTTTGAGGCGGAGGGACAGAGGCAAGCAGTGGCTGGCGATGAGGCCGTTGGCGCATGGCTCGGTAGAGCTTGCCGCGCCGCCGCAAGGGCTCACCCGGCGGGGGAAGGCGCGGGCGGCCGCGGTGGGGCTCGCCCGGCGGCTGCGGTAAACCAAATGAAAGAAGGGCATATTGGATATTTCTTGTAAGATGAGGGATGGCGTGGCGGCGTGGTAAGCCGATGTGGTTGTCCAGCTCGGCTCAAGGATAGAGTTGGTCCGGAGAGTATAAGTTGAGGGACTGATTTGGACTTCGCGAAAGTTTGGGGACCAAGTTGACCCACGTGCAATAGTTTGAGGATGAGATTGGCTATTTTGCCTTTATAAATTATAGCTCTGTCTTCGTTTCTTTAAACTCAGATTTATTTCTGTTCTCGTTTTCCTCCGTGTTGCCTTTGTGTTACTGATCTTTGCAATCATACACTAACCTTCCCAAGTCCCAAAAAAATGTTTTAGCCTTTTAGGTCCCTTCTTTACCTTTCTAACCTTTCGTATTTCCATCCGTGTTGCAGCATCTGTTGTGCATCCATTGCACCTGCAGTACTTCAAATTCTCAGGACGGATGATTGCATTAGCCCTGAGGCATAACATACATGTGGGAGTTTTATTTGACCGGACACTGTTCTTGCGACTAGCTGGGAGACCTATTACACTGGATGACATTGTTGATGCAGACCCATCCTTGCATGCTAGCTGCAAAAAGATCCTTGAAATGGATCCAAGTCTTGTGGATTCGGATGTATTGGGGCTACGGTTCGTTCGAGAAGTTGATGTGTTCGGGTCGAGATCGGCGACCGAACTCTTACCAGGAGGGAAGGATATTTCGGTTAATAGTGGGAATCGACAGGAGTTCATTGATCTGCTAATTCGAGATACCTTTGTGAACAGCACCAGATACCAGCTTGGCTATTTCGCTCAAGGATTCAGTAGCATGCTTGGTGAACCGGTACTCCAGACAGCGTTCTTCCAGAGTCTGGATGTTGAAGATTTTGACGAGATGATTGGTGGCAGCAAGGACAGTATAGATGTGAAACAATGGAGGGCTCATACTCACCACCGTGGATACGAAGAAAACGATCTCCAGATCAACTGGTTCTGGAAGGTACGTCCAACTCTTTTACTCATGTGCCTTGATGACGACCAAGCTATGTAGGTGGTTTAACCTTTTTGGAGATACTGAATTTTGATCAAATGTAACACACGTTTATTTAATGTATTCTTGGAGCCGGCAATATTCAGTGATGTATGCTTTAATGCAATCTTTTGAAAGAAAAATCTTTGCACATGGCAGGCTGTGGAGAGCATGACGGTCGAACAGCAAAGGATGCTGCTCTTCTTCTGGACCTCGGTGAAGTATCTGCCGTCAGATGGTTTCTTGGGGCTCGGTTTCAGGCTGTACTTATCTAGGGCCTCCAGCTCCTGCGACCACCTCCCCACCTCGCAGACCTGCTTCTACCACCTCAACCTCCCGGCTTACACTTCGTCCAGCATGATGCAAAGCAAGCTGCAGGTGATCGTCCAGGAACATGTGAGCAGCGGCTTCGGCGCATCGTAGCTTCCAATTCTGCTATCTTGATTCATTGTTAACTGTTGTACCTGGACAACTTGGCCGTCCCCATTCGCACCGTATCTTGTATGCACTGATGTTGGATGCTGTAACTGAGATCAGAGTAGCGGTCAGTTCTTAGGCTGTTTTTGACTTCAAGTGACATGGTGTCTTTGTCCCCAGAAAAATTTCAATCCAGTTTTTTAGAGCTAAATGATTCTAGAATTGTTCTAAGAAATGCTAAATCTGGTTGATTGACTAAAAAAAAGGAAGCATCACGATCGGTTCAACTCCTGACCGAAAATGGAAGCCTGAACTCTCTGACTTCAGGATCGTTCTCCCTGAAGACACGGAACCTACATTCGATTCAGTTTTGAGAGAGAGAGAGAGAGGGAGAGGGAGAGAGAGAGAGAGAGAGAGAGAGAGAGAGAGAGAGAGAGAGAGAGAGAGAGCTGACGACACATTCCATGTGTTACCAAAGCTAATTTGACAGTAATTCGTAGAAATATCAGTTAAATTCGCTGAAGAATGAGACCAAGTGGTCTACCTGGCAAATCCATAGTGATACGCAAACTTCCCGCCCCTGCAAGATTAGCAAAAAAAAAAATGTGAACCCATCCAACTTTGTGATTGCGTCAGTTATACCAAGAGCGAAGCTATCCTCACTCACTGGTCGCTTGCAGAAACAGAATCACGCGGAAATTGGCCTCCAGTTTGTCTTTTTTTTCGGGAGAAAAGGAAAAGATTTGCCCCCCAATTTGGTCCCCTGCACATCGATCGGACTTTCCCCTGCCCCCCAAAACCCCCCCACGCATGGCTCCGCCGGGCGCCGCCGCGTCGGAGGCCGGCGCCGTCCAGCTCCTGCTCCGCAACGTCGACTCCCGGACTACCGTGATCCGGGCGCGCCGGGAGGACACCGTGGAATCGGTCCTCGACCGCCTCGGGAACGGCGGCGCCGCCAGCGGGGGCGACCTGCGCCTGCGCGCCGTACACGCCGGCCGGGAGCTCCCGCGCGGGGCGACGGTCGGCGAGCTCGGCCTCCCGTGGGACGCCACGCTCCACGTGTCGTACCGGCTCGTCCCCACCCCGCACGCGGACGCGTGGCGGCTCGCATCCGAGATCGCCGCCGCGGCCAGGCTCGCCGCCGCGGCGGGCGTCCCGCTGCGCGCGGCCGCGTCCCTCGAGGTGCTCGTCAGGAGGTTCCTGGACTCGGCCCGCGCCGCCCACCAGAGGAAGTCAAACAGCGCCCTGGGCCCCGTCGCCGAGCACCTGGGCATCTTCCTCGCCAGGGGCGTCCCCGGCGTGCTGGTCCAGCTCTATCAGTCCGACGACGAGCGCCGCCGCGCCGAAGCCGAGCGCGCCATCCGGTGCTTCCTGTCCCCCGACCCCCCGGCGGGGAAGAGCATCGTCAAGGCGTTGACGGCGCCGGTGCTCTTGGAGTTCTGCGGGTCCTTCGCCACCGGTGCGCGCAAGGGCGACCCGCTCTACGCTGCGTTGCGAGCCATGGTCGCGACGGTGCTCTCCGACCCCGAGTGGACGCCGGGGCTCTGGGGTGACGTGCCGCGACGGCGGGTCGCCGAGCAGATGATCCGGCTTGCTAGAGAGACGGCGGTTGCTGTTATCGTAGAGATCGCCGGGGCGTATAGGAGCCGGAGCCAGCCCTCGGCGGCTACGAGGAACTTGGCCGAGTTCAAGACCTTCTGGTCCGCGCTGCGCCCGCAAGTGCTTGAGCTAGACGCCGACACGCCGCTCCGCCCTTGGAGGAAGGCGCTGTCCCTGACTCTGGAAGCCCTGCTGAAGAGCGTCGAAGACTGCATGACCAGGTTCGAGATGAATTTGCCGCCGCCGGCGGCGGCGGGGCGCAAGCATGACTCGTCGTCCAGCGCGCTGCCCAAGTGGACGGCCTCGCTGCAAAGCGTCTGGGCCGTCCTGGCCGAGCTGGACGCGTGGTCGGACGTCCACCATGCGATGCGAACCACGCTGGCGGCGCACCCGAGGGCGGTCACCGCGCTTGTGCTGAGCACCGGGAGCGAGCTCAGCGATAGCATCCGCTGGATCACCAGGCACAGAGACCTCCTAGACTTCGAGGCACGGCGGCACCTGGCCATGGCAATGCTGCCGGAACTCGTCAGAGGCGCCGGCGCGCCGCCCCCGCACGAGATGCTGATCGATCGGGGCCGGCTGCTGCCGGACTCATTCGGGTACATTGCTCATGCGACACCCCAGGAGCTACGCGCTGTCCTGTCTGTGGCGTTCAAGCACGAGCAAGCCACCGGCCCCGGCGTGCTGAGGGAGTGGTTCTGCTTGGTGTGCCAGGCGCTGTTCAACCCGCGACTTGTTCTCTTCTCAGCGTGTCCACAAGATAGGAGAAGGTTCTTCATCAATCCAAGTGAGTTTGCTTCTGGTGGCCATCTGATGAAATTGCATACAGTTTCGCTGTACAACCCTGACTGTTCTTCTAGTATATTGGCGTGATTCTTCATTACAGAGATGCCAGTTGATAGGTAGTTCAGAAATGTGTCCTCTTTTAGTTCTGTTAAGGTTAGTGAAATTGATCAGATAAATTGTACTGAAACATAAACTTAGTTTGCTTGTGTTAGTAGAAATTTATCAATACTGGAATCATCCATCAAGTGGCTCAATTATGAAGCTGGACACGTTAAGATGATTTTTTTTTTTAATTTGGCCTATCCGGAATGCAGGAACCAAACCTTTTACAGTGAAACTTGTGAGTTAGACCCCAAAACTGTAAACCAGAGATGAAAGGCCAACAATATACTTCAATGCTAGCAATCTTCAGTCTATAGTTCCTGATTTTTAGGAAGCTTGGTGCATTTCTTCAAAAGATAGTATCCTTCTCATTTCGAACTGAACTTATAGTATCCTTCTCATTTTGAACTGAACCTTTGATTTAAGCTGGATTTTTTTTCTAGGACAAGATTTGATTTCCTGCTATTTTTTTACTGAGTATTTATCTCTGTTTTGTTTCCATAATCCAAGATAACTCTGTTTTCTGTTTTCCTCTATGTTGCATTCATACCAAAGACAATAAAGTACCTTATCCCTGCCTCGGACTCGAAGGCAGGGCATACAACATTTATAGTTCAAAAATCTCAATAATGCTACACTGCTGTCCCTTTTATACCTTTCTGACGTTCTGCATTTCCATCTGTATTGCAGCATCTGTTGTGGATCCACTGCACCTGGAGTACTTCGAATTCGCAGGGCGGATGATTGCATTAGCCCTGAGGCACAAAATGCATGCTGGAGTTTTCTTCGACAAGACATTATTCTTGCAACTAGCTGGGAGACCTATTACACTGGATGATATTGCAGACACAGATCCATCCCTGCATGCAAGCTGCAAAAAGATCCTAGAAATGGATTCGAGTCTCGTGGATTCAAACATCTTGGAATTAACATTTGTTCGAGAAGATGAGGTGTTAGGATCTAGAGTGGTCATCGAGCTGTTCCCTGGAGGGAAGGATATTGCTGTTACTAGTGAGAATAGATGCCAGTACATCAATCTACTGATTCAAGATAGGATCGTGAACTCCACCAGACGTCAACTAGCTTATTTCGCTGCAGGATTTCGTATTATGTTCAACAAATGGAAACCCTGGACAGAGTTCTTTGCGAGTCTGGATGTTGAAGATTTTGATCGGATGTTGGGCGGTAGCAAGGGCGCTATAGATGTGAACGAGTGGAGAGCTCAGACTGACTACCGTGGATACAAAGAAAAATGTCGCCAAATCAAATGGTTCTGGAAGGTAAGCCAAACTCTTTAATTCATGTTTTAATTAAGTTAACTAGAAGGTTTTACCTCTTCCAGAACAGTCATTTTTTTATGAAAATGGAACATATTTGTCCAATGTTGCCTTATTGGAGATAGGAGACAGCAACATGCAATGATATATTTTTTCACAAAAACATTTTCAAAATATCTTTTACATGACAGGCCGTGGAAAACATGACGGTTGAACAACAGGGGAGGCTACTCTTCTTCTGGACCTCAGTGAAGTGTTTGCCATCAGATGGTTTCTCGGGGCTGGGTTGCAGGCTGTTCATATACAGGGCCTCCAGCTCCCGCGACCACCTCCCCACTTCGCAAACCTGCTTCTACCACCTCAACCTCCCAGCTTACACTTCGTTAAGCATGATGCAAAGGCGGCTGCATATGATCGTCCAGGGATACGTGAGCAGTGGCTTTGGTGCATCGTAGCTTCTGCTGCTTTCTGTGTGTGTGTGTGTGTGTTTTTTTTTTTTGCGTTGTGCATAGAATGTTCGATACTGTGACTGAGATCATAGTAGCGATATGTTCTTAGGCTATTCTTCGCTGTAGGAGAGACGGAAGTCTCACTCCTAAGAAAAGATCACCTTATAACTTACATCAGAGAAAAAAATACTATTTCATCTGAGCTTCATTCTTTCACGTGATAGTGAGGATTGCTAATTCGCAGAACATGTAACATAATCTTCAGGTCAGAATGAGGATCTATACAGAACAATGATGTGCAAACACCAGGAACTGTGGATTCCATTAGCAATGTAACAACACACTATGCTCGCTAAATAGTGTAACCTTTCTACCGGTGAATTTATACAGGCAGAAACGATCAAACAAATCCTGGGAGCACCAGGTCAATGGTGTAAGCTTGCCCGAATCAAATGGAGATTGTATAACATATCGCCTACTATACAGCCTCATGTGTCTGTTCAGATCAGCAGAGCTGCAAAAACCATCACAAACAGAATACCAGTACTTGCAGTAGCCTTGTGAGTATCAGAAGGAGTCGTACCAGGAGTTTCAGCACCCCTTGGGGAACCACCAGGCACATTTCTTGATGCAACAGGAGGAAGCGGTGTCTCCTCCACGTTTGAGGCATTCAGTGTCGGCATTGGCAGCATAGATGGCGGCTCGGCTTTAAACTTTTGGAGTAACTGGTCAAGGGCGCCAACCGGAACAGCCTGCATGTAGTTGGGCATGTCATTTCCCAACCCTGTACAAGTGTTTTCTGCCAATACAAGAGTATGCAAGTGTCAGAAACAAGAACATAAATACTGCAGCTACTAAGTAAATACTATCGTAATACAGAAGGATGCAAAATATCCGCCTCCCTAATCTATGGCAAAAGCAGGGCAAATGTGGATTAGAGTATGCAACTGAAAATTTTGATATCACACTAGCTCAAGGTACCGTGGAGCTGGAAAATGGTTGGAAACTAGCACTAACAGGGTGAAGACTTAAAACTTGACCTAAACACCACTAGCCATGTTCCCATGCAATTTTTCATCGTACAGTGCTGATGCAAGGGGCAAAATGATGACACACTATATGTAAATGGCAAATGAGACTTACTTTTGTATCTTCTAACCGTCTTCGGGAAATCAGTTATGATACCTGACAGATTAAATGATTGAAAGTAGTAATTGATCTCCACAGTTTCATCTGAAAAGAAATCAACCGGTTGTGACACAAACTCATTCCGGAACACCTGAGCATACACAACTAGCCCTGCTGATTGTAGATCTTTCATAAGATTGTTCTGTCTGATGATACAATCAAGACTTTTGAGGTAAAAATAGAATTAGCCTTATCAACAACTACAGCATCAGCAAACTTCTTCACAGCTTCTAATGAGGAGGTAGAAACATCCCCAATTCCTGAGGGGAGAGTATAAACAAGCTTGCATTTTGTTTTCTGTTGCTTCAATTTGAAAAGAACAGCGCTATCTTTTGACTGAATCAGGACTTCCTTGGCAGTCTGATTATCGTATCCAGCAACACTTAAGGCAGCATTTATAGAATCAACAATGTCAATTCCTAATGACTTTGCCAGAAATGCAGCATTCTGCAGTACAAAGATAGAATGATATATGAATAAAGAACTCGATTTATTAAGAAAAGTTTCTAGATATCTGTTATCTGCAAAGATGCATAGAATATGCTGTAAGGCACGAGGGAAAATACGATATTTCCATTATCTATGCCCAGACCCAGAGGTCTATACAAGTACAAACTTGGTGTGTCTATACAAGAAACAGAATTCATCAAGGTGACAACAGTTACACAAATTATACCATTTGTAAATATAAAAAAATGAAAATAGATCATGAACTCTTCCTTAATATAGGTTATGTTGATTATTCTTCAAGATATTGAAAAGTTACTATCTGGTGAACTTTTGCCCGTCACATAGTCATAATAGAGATGAAACTCAGGTATAAGCAACAAAGTTTTAACTCTGGAATAATATCAAAATAAGTGAAATTTCGAGCGAAAGTATCACCTCGATAATGATCATGACACCGGACAAATCTTTATCCATTCCCATTGCTAGAAAGTCAGATAACTTCAGAAACTTCCCTTGATTTGTGTATCTTGGGTTCCTTATGATATAATACTGACTCAATGGGGAAGATATTTTGGCTGTAGGAAAAGGACAAGTTAAAAGGCTAATGATGAGTTTGTGTTTTTATAATCCATTCTTGTATTATAATATTATTTATCATTTACTTTTGGTGAAAAACATCAACGAATTTTCTCAATAATAGTACAAAAGAAACTCACGTTGTAGACTACTATTAATGTCATCCCAAGTGAGGTTGAATGTGAAGACTCCTGTAGCCTGAATTTCTGAAACAACAGAAGCACGAGAGCTGAAAGGTGTTCTCTGCACATTCGTGGTATCAAGCAGGTTAATGGAACTCATGCACATAAGAGTTCCATCACTTGTCACTTGAACAGGACAATCAATGACATCTGCGCCATCATTAATTGCACTATGGTAGGCCAGATCTGTACAGTCTGGATAGTCTCCACTAGCACCATTATGCGAGATAATTAAGGGTTCTCCTGTATAGAAACACTAAAATAATTAGACTGAGCTGAAATAGAAGAAATTCAACCATCATGGCACAACTGCTAAGGTAGGTCTTACACCCTGATGAGACATACCATGATCAGTCTTACTTGAATTCAGATTAGCAAAGCAACCTGCAGATGAGGAGATTCAAAGGGATTAAAAATTGCAAGCTGCTTATTTCTTCATAGATATCATCATAAGTTTCCATGATGGGCACAACCATATCTTAAAATGCAGTAAGGTTTACAATTCCAATCTATTTGATCATTGGACACTTTGGACACAAAACTAAATGAGGGGTTAGGGGACAAAAACAAATACGGTCAAATAGAGGTGTTATAAGACATAAGTTCCATAGGAGGATTGTAATGTTATGCCTCTTACTCGATAAAAGTACAAGTCCAATATATTATATGCAGAAGAGTAGAGGGAGTAGTTCACATGCTAATATAATGATAAAAGGTAAAAAGAATCAATAACAATATTTTAGTTAACTCTTTGACATGTACTTGGTAGCTTACCAATAGCCTCTGATGCGGTAATTGGGTGTTCTGACAATACACCATCAACAGAGAAGCCCCCATCGCTGATAAAGTTTAGGTATTCTGCCAATGGATCATAACTGTAGTTATAGGGAATAATTCTATCATTTGCAAAATCAGAGGCATATATTTCCAACCCTGCACTGTGGGCTTCTGCTACAATTGATGTGGGTGGCTGTAGATAGTTATCCTTTGTCACTGGCCAAATGTAGATCTTAGGGACCATTATGCCAGATGCAATAGACTTAACAAATGTTAGGTTGCTCAAAAATGAACCATAAGTTTGGTGTATAGAATAATCTAAGAGGTCTTTATCAAGAAATCTAAACACAAGCTTTGTTTTGCGATGAACTCTTCCAGATATATTTTGGAGGAAGCCCAGTTCAGGTGACGAGATATAATCCACAGATACATTCTTTTGGATGGAAAGTATGTAGTTCCTCATATTCAAACCATGTTCTTTGTAGAAAATATCATGCTACACACATGAAACAAGAAATTAGCTTTTGAAGGTAGCACTAGCAACCATAAATTCCGGTTAAGTTTTCAGAACAATAATTCAACCTGAACATTCAACCAAACAGAAGGCTGCTTGACGTCAAGGATGGACGGCAACTCAGTGACAGAGAGGATAGAATATCCATCGAATCTGGGGGAGCGAGACCAAATTGCTTGTGTTACTGCTCAAATCATTAGATAATGAGTCAAGAATGAAGAAGTATAGGTTGCATCATTAGAGCATGTTGCTCTCAGAAAGTATTTATAAGCCACTAAAGGCACAACTTAAAAGCGAAACGAAGCCCACAATGTGAAACTAGTTATAAATAATAAAATAAAACTAAACAGAAGAAGAATCATATATGTGTTACGATGTTTCGAGATTCATGACCTTGGTGGTGCGTTCAGGGGCCTGTTTGAACATAATAGTCTTTTTCTTTGTGATGGAAAAACACTACTACAAACTTTATTATTGGTTTGTCGACACATCGAAGATGTATAGAGCTTATGCAATTATCCAACTAATTGCTCTATAGTGAAATGCATGTTGGAGGTGGCACTGTTATACTCACAAAAGACAGACTGAAGCTCAGCCATGGTGAAGTCCAAAGCAAACCATCCCGTTTTCCGCACACCATCGATGACATAGGTCCGCTTTCTCGTGGGGTATCGTTGGGCGACGCTGGTGCAGTTCTGCATGTCGATGTCCCGAAGGCAGACTCCAACGCCGTCCTTCGTCAGCTGGACATCACACCACAGACAGTGGCGAATCTAGACCGAAAATGTAGAGGGGGATCATGTCCACTCTCTTCTTCTTCCTCCTCTTCTTTTCTTCTTCCTCCCCTCTTCCTCTTCATTGTTTCATCCCAAAAATCAAGGGGGGGCTTAGGGGGGTATCCATGGGTATTAGGGAGGTAGGGGGGCTTAATCCCCCCTAGCCCCCCATGTGGATCCGCCCCTGACCACAGAGTCGTATTGGGTGCGCTTAACATCAATGCAAAAGAGTAGGCGTTTGAGCTTGAGTCGGGAAACACTCCTGAAAAACCGCCTTTGGCCACAACTCGTGGAGAGTCACCTGCACAACACAACGGCGAATGCTCGTGATTATTTGTTCCAACTTTGCCATTAGAGAAAATCTTGTGCTCAAATCACCATCCAATCGATTTTATAAAAGGCTTAGCGTCATGAATGAAGGAAATTGAACCCCCACCCACCCACACACACAAAATGAAAAAAAGAAGAAAAAGGCGGTTGTAGACTTGCTCAACTTGCTACTCCTGTAACTCCAAGAGTTTGGCAAATTCAGCTTGATAAATCTTGTGATTTGCCAACTCTCAAAACTATATGTCAAGTAAAACAAAGCCCATCTCCAATAGTTTGCTATTTTAGACTTGGCAAAATGTAAAAAGAAGGCCCACAAGAATTTTTTGCCGGACTGTTCCTGTTTGACGCGCGAAGTCGCGGCCTACTGACCGACTAATATGTTTATTTTATATTGATATATACTATTTTGTCCTGTCAGTGTTATCACTGAATCACAATTGCAATCGTCAGGTAACCGACTAATATGGTCAATTGACCGACGTATCGGTGAACCCGATTGACACCGTCAGCTAGCTGACCGGGAACTGACCAATTGTAACCGTCAACGTCGGACACCAGCGAGAAGGAGAGGAGGCACGAGAGTCACGGAGCCGCCAGAGACCACGATGCCAAGTTGTTTCCGCATGCGCATATATGCGCGGCGAAGGGATAGAATTTGCCAACTTCCAAAAAATACAAGTTGGTTGCCAAATTGTTGGAGGCTGTTTTTTCTTTATTTTTTAAAAAAGAAGTATGTCAAGCTGAGATACCAAACTCTTGGAGATGCTAAGAGCATATATATTGCTACACGTCGACGGTCTCATAGATCGTCTCATGCAATGCCATGTAAGATTTTTGGTGATGTATAGGAGAGAAAGCGAGGTGAGAGAAATAGGTGGTTGGCTCGCGAAGCAACCGTCTCATAGGCTAAAATTTAGGAGTATAAGACTACTTTCCATCATTGTACGAGTTATTGTTGCCATGCAACTCAAAATACTTCTTTATTTCGTCCACAAATCAAGGGGTGTGGTATAACTGCGAGACAACTAAAAAACAAGCTATTGTAGAAGTTGTCTAGTAGGTCATCTCAATATTATATATCACTGCATAAAATATTCTTGGAGACGACATCAATGTAATTGCTCTAAGCATGTGAACACTCCACTCTGACTTGGTATAAACACTGATTAGTGTTGGGAGAAACGTTCCTATGATCGTCGAAAAATAAAGTAGGTGGCCTCTATGGGACTCCAGAACAGGCACCCGTGCCATGACTCCCCATCGCCAACCGGCTGTGTCGGCTACCGCCGAGCCCACGGAAGCACGCACTACTAGAAAATGGGCCAAAGGTACCAGCTGCTGTTGCAACCGGTGCTTTTGGCCAGCGGCAATCAAAGATAAGGGATTTGGTACCGGATTAAAGCATCACCCGGTACCAAAACCCCAGTATAGATAGGTACCGGTTGGTGGCACCAATCGGTGCCTAAAGAGCGGACAATGGCACCGGGTTTTGCCATGACCCGGTGCCGCCACGTGCCTACCACAAAGGCACCGGTTGGTAACTTCAACCGGTGCTTATGCCTATTGTTTGGCACCGATTGTTGAGTACCAACCGTTCATGGCAACTGAGAGAGGGGAGGGGAGGCAAATTTTTATTTTTTTTTTCAAAAAAGGTTGTTTATTTTTCTCCATAACTTAACAATTGGTTTTTAGAAACAGTTATCACTTAATTTAGTTTATACATGTGATAATTATTTTTAGGTGTAGCATCTTATTGTAGTTATATGTGTTATCAATTTATTTGATATGTGAATACTATCAAATTATTGTATTTATATGTTTTATTAATTTATTTGATAAGTGAATAGTATCTATTTATTATAGTTATATGCATTATCAATTATATATTTGAATTCAATTTTTGTATGAAAATATTATCAATTACATATGCAAGGCGGCTTTATTTAGTTCCCTTCAAAATTCCAAAACTTTACAAGATTCCACATTCGAGATGCATGCTGCGCCAATTCGAGACCCGCAGCTCAGCTAAGCCTACCGCTGCTGTGCTGCAGCGTGCGCGTCTGCAAGAAAAAAATATTATCGTGCCAATGCCATTAATACAGCCAGAATTATCGTGGCAAAGAGAATCATTGCACAGACAATGATCCCAAATTCTCAAGGCTCTAGGCAAACAAACCAAGGTCCATATATAGAAACAAAGTTTTTTACACAGTCATGCAGCCAGAAGGCCACATGCGTCGTTTCTTGTACAAAAATATAAAGTTCCATATAGAGAAACAAAGTTTTTACACAGTCATGCAATCAAAAGGCCATATGCATCGTTATAATTTTGTAGTTAAGTTTTATTAATAGCGTATTCAATGTTAGTTATAAATTGGTAGTATGAATGAACTATTTGTACACTACAATGATGTATGTAAATGTATTGTGTACCCAGATGAGTCGGCAATGGATGTACATGACCGACCGGCGTTCAAAGGAGTTCATTGATGGTGTGCATGAATTCATAGAAGCGGCCGAGAAACACAAGTATGGCGGTTTCGTTCGTTGTCCATGCAAATTCTGTAAGAATGAGAAGGATTACTCATCATCAAGAACCATCCACAATCACTTCAATAGTGGTTTCATACCGAACTACTATGTTTGGACCAAGCATGGAGAAAGAGGAATTATGCTGGATAATAATGTAGAAGAAGAGAACAGGATTCCTGACTTTGTAGCCAATTATGATGCCTTTTTCAATGACACTGTAATGGGTGAGCCTGAAGAAGATACTGAAGGATACATTGTAGAAGATGATCTTGGTTAGATGTTGCGCGAAGCTGAGGAAGTTTGCGAAACAGAAAAGGAATCGAGAGATCTGAAGCGTATGTTGGAGGACTACAGAACATTGTTGTACCAAGATTGCAAATAAGGCCAAAAAAAGTTGGGTACCACATTGGAATTGTTGCAATGGAAGGCATCAAATGGTTTGTCTGATAAGGGATTCGAGGAGTTGCTGAAACTTATAAAAAAACTTACTCCCTGAGAGTAACACCTTGCCGGCGACAACATACGAGGCAAAAAAAAAGTTGTTTGTCCTTTAGAATTAGAGGCACAGAAGATACATGCTTGTCCTAATGACTGCATCCTATATCGAGGTGAGTTTGAAAATTTGGATTCATGCCCTGTATGCAACGCATGCCGGTATAAGATCCCTCGAGATGATCCAGACGACGTTGAGGGGATGCGTGTCAAGAAGAGGGTGCCTGCCAAGGTGATGTGGTATTTTCCTCTAATACCACGTATGAAATGTTTGTTCATGAACAAAGTGAATGCTAAATTGATGTGATGGCACAAAGAAGAACGTAAGCAAGACAATATGTTGAGACACCCCGCTGATGGGTCGCAGTGGAGAAAAATGGACAGAACATTCCCAACATTTGCAAATGATGCGAGGAATATAAGGTTCGGCTTAAGTACGGATTGCATGAATCCTTTCGGTGAGCAAAGCAGTGGCCATAGTACCTGGCCTGTGACACTCTGTATATACAACCTTCCTCCCTGGTTGTGTATGATATGGAAATTCATTATGATGCCGGTGCTTATCCCCGGCCCGAAGCAACCCAGTAACGATATAGATGTGTATCTGAAACCACTGATTGAGTATTTTCTATTGTTGTGGAAAGAGGAGGGTGTTCGTATGTGGGATGCACACACAGAGGAACATTTTAACCTTCGTGCATTGCTTTTCGTAACTACCAACGATTGGCCAGCACTAAGCAACCTCTCCGGACATTCCAATAAGGGTTGGCATGCACCCATTGTTTAGAAGAAACCGACAGCACGTACCTCAAGTATTGTAGGATGATCGTGTATATGGGTCATCGTCAATTTCTTCCGATCAAGCACCCATTAAGGAGGAGGTATGCTCACTACGATGGAAAGGCAGATCATCGTACCAAGCCTAGGCACCGTTGTGGGAAAATGGTGTTTGAAATGGTCAAAGATATAAAAGTAGTATTCGGAAAAGGATCCGGCAGCAGATCAGTGCAGAGTGATGACGGACGTGCACCTATATGGAAGAAGAAGAGTATTTTTGGGAGTTACCTTATTGGGAAGTTTTAGACGTCCGCCACACAATTGAGGTGATGCACCTAACAAAAAATCTTTGTGTGAACCTTGTAGGATTCCTTGGTGTCTACGGTAAGCCAAAGGATACATTGGAAGCGCGGCAAGATCTTCAACGTATGAAACAACAGGCCCTCTACATCCAGAAAAAAGGGATAAATGACGTCATTACCTAGGTCCTGCGTGCTACACTCTTACTCCCTCCTTCCTCGTTTATAAGGCACACACGCATATCAAGATTCAAACATTTATATCTTTGACCAATAATTTAACTATTAATTTTTTATTTTTATAATGTAAATTTTATATGATTGGATTCGTGATCAAATATAGTTTACAATGATTATAAATTTATAATCATAAGTGATATAATATATAACAAATAATTGGTCAAAGTATTGTTTGGAAGACCGTGTCATGTTCCACCGTGCCTTATAAACGAGGAAGGAGAGAGTAGTAAGGAAGAGAAGGAAAGTATGTTCGACTGTTTGAACAGTATCAAGGTCCCAATAGGCTACTCTTCGAATATAAAGAGGCTACTGAACTTGAAAGAGAAGAAATTCGCACACGTAAAGTCCCATGACTGTCACGTGTTGATGACGCAATTGATTCCAGTTGCACTTAGAGATATTCTACCAGCTAATGTTCGAGTAACAATCATAAAGCTATGCGCCTTTCTGAACACAATTTCTCAGAAGGCAATCGATCCATCGAGTTTAAGCAGGCTACAAGAGGATGTTGTCTAAAGTTTAGTCAGTCTTGAGATGATATTTCCTCCATCATTTTTCAATATTATGATGCATCGTCTAGTTCACCTGGTCAAAGAGATTGGTATTCTCGGTCATGTTTTCCTTTATAATATGTTCCCTTTTGAACGATACTTTGCTGTCCTAAAGAAATACGTTCGTAATCGGGCTCGTCCAGAAGGAAGCATTGCAAAGGGTTACGTCACAGAGGAGGTCATTGAGTTTTGTGTTGACTATATGGAAGAACTCTGCCCAATTGGGATTCTAGTATCACGTCATGAGGGGCGGCTGATTGGAAAGGGCAAACTTGAAAGAAAATCAGTAAATGCCACAAATCATGCCACGTTGAGCAAAGCACATCTCACAGTTCTGCAACAATCAGCCTTGGTGGCTCCATATATGGAGGAGCACATGCAAATTGTGCGAAGCATGTACCCTTTCAAGTCTGAGACATGGATTACAAAACTTCATAACTATACATTCGCCACTTGGTTGCAGAAGGAAATCATGGCCAACGATCAAATTCATGAGCAGCTAGCTTGGCTGGCTAGGGGTCCGGCAAATTTAATCCTGATGTACCAAAGATATGAAATTAATGGTTACACATTTTATACAAGAGCTCAAGATAACAAGAGCACCAATCGAAATAGTGGTGTCCGTATTAATGCCACTGACTCTAGTGGCCAAACGAACTCATATTTTGGTTACATTGAAGAGATATGGGAACTCGACTATGGGCCGCTGAAGATCCCTCTGTTTCGTTGCCAATGGGTTAAACTGACAGGAAAAGGTGTCAATATCGACGAGTACGGAATGACAACGGTAGACCTCAAAGAGCTTGGCTATCGAGACGAACCATTCGTCCTAGCTAAAGATGCCACTCAAGTTTTCTATGTGCATGACATGTCTAGCAAACAGAGAAAGGACAAGTCCAGAAATAAATCAAGTTTTCTAGGTGCGGGGGATGAGTCAAAGCGCCACATAGTTCTGGCAGGCAAAAGGAAAATTGTGGGAGTCGATGATGTCACAGATGAAGAAGAATACAACAAGGTTGAAGATATGACTCCGTTCGCAGTGGAGGTTGACACAAATATTCTTTTAGCCGAAGAGGAGGCTCCCTACGCACGCCATGATCACAGTGAAGGGACAATTATAAAGCGAACCATTATTAATATTCTATTAGTTGAATAATTATGTCTTGTAATTTTTTTCCGTGAATATTAATAGATTTGTTATGCAATGACCTGATTTATTGGTCAATAATCAGATTTAATATGCAATTATCCGATTTATTATGCACTTTAATGATTTATTATGCAATTATTTGATTTATTATGCATTTAAATAATTTATTATGCAATTATCAGATTTATTAGGCATTTAAAGGATTTATTAGGTAATAAATAGAATTACTGTGCATTGAAATGATTTATTATGCAATTATCCGATTTATTATGCATTTAAATGATTTATTATGCAATTATCAAATTTATTAGGCATTTAAAGGATTTATTAGGTAATAAATAGAATTACTGGTGCATTTAAATGATTTATTATGCAATTATTCATATTACTGTGCATTGAAATGAATTATTATGCTATTATCAAATTTATTATGCATTTAAATAATTTATTAGGTAATAAGTAGAATTATTGTGCATTTAAATAATTTATTATGCAATTATTAGATTTATTATGCATTTAAATAATTTATTATGCAATTATTTGATTTATTATGATTTATTATGTAATTAAATAATTTACTATTTAATTATTAGATTTTGTAAATAATATATTGGTACCGGTTGAAACCTTCAACCGGTACCAAAGACTTGGCGAAAAAAGGGGGCGTGCGGGAGTCGAACCCGGGCCTCGGCGATTAGAATAGATAGGGTTACCACTGCGTTACACGGTGTTTCCGAAATGGTTGGCGGCAAAAGACTTAAAGTACAGATATTTCATAATGCTTAGTCACCGGTTTTTGGTTACCAACCGGTGCCTTAGTCACTTTTCAATTCCTACCCTTTGTAGCCTTAAGGTACCGGGTGGTCTTATCACCCGGTGCCTATGGCTCGTCTTAGGTACCGGTTGGTTACGCAACCGATGCCTTAGGCCTCCTTAGGTACCGGGTGAAGTTTTCACCCGGTACCAAAGGGGTCGACATATTTAAGGCATACCTCTGTTCTTCTTCCTTCACTTTTCATCCACGCCCGATCGTCGACCTCGCCACCGTCCTCACCGCGCCCGATCGTCGACCTACGTCGCCGCCCTCTCCGCGCCCCATCGTCGACCTCCGCCGCCGCCCCCTCCGCGCCCGGTCATCCTCCGCTGGCCACCATTGGAGCTTCGCTCGGAGCTCCGGCCGCCGTCGATCCCCTCCCTCTGCTCATCCTCCACCCGTATCGGTGAGCGCCCGTACACCCTCCTCATCCTCCCCGGCCCCTTCTTTGACCTCCACAGACCACCCCGTCGCCGGTAGCCGAGCTGCCGGACTGCCTCCACCACTACTCCGCGGCCATCCCCCTCCCGCCCGCCTCCCGCCCTAGCTCTCGTCTCAAATCGGTCGCAAGCGAGCCCCTCGATCGTGCTTCCCCACCACTTGTGCCGAGCCCGCCTCTGTTTTGCCTCCCCTTCCTTCATCTCCGGCGAGCGCCCCAGTGCTGCTCTGCCACTCCCAAGCTCACTAGTAGCTCCGCCTTGCACCAGCGCAGCTCCGCCTTGCACCAGCGCAGCTCATCGGCCACTCTTTTCCTGCCCTTGACCGCCAGAGCATCGCCGTCGACGAGCATCTTCGCCGCCGCGCTCTGTCCATCGCCGACGAGCCTCCTCCGACCACTCCTCGCCCCACCAAGCCCCTCTACAAGTGCGCCTTAAGCTCCTAATCCTCCCTAGCCCCTCGGCCCTCGCCGGAACACGGCTGGCCCTTCCCCTGTTCTTCTTCCCCTTTGAGTCAGGGACCCATTTGCAAAGATTTAAATGTTTCCAGGGTCTTTTCTGTGAAAGAAACGATCCCTTTTCTATTTTTTTCTTAGTGAACTTTGGAAATTCATAAGAATTTGTAGAAAAAACAGAAAAAATGCAAAACTAATTTTGTTATTTTCCTTGTGAGTAGCTCTACATGATGATGTTATGAGTTTGTTTTGAAATCTTGTGTAGCTAGTTTTAAAATAGGAGTAACATACAGTTTTTTTTATTTCATACTAAGTTCTAAAATTTTTCTCCTTATGAGCTTTGAGACATGAGCTCTATGAAGTGTAGTTAGCTTTAGATAATTTTTTTCTAAATCCATTAATAGACTTTACCTCATGCTTTTAAAATATTAAAGAGAGAATTTAGTTATAGAATTTAGTTATAGAATTTAGTTATTAGAGAGAATTTATATTATTAGTCTTATGTATAGTGTACAATGTTTTCATTATATATAGTGTATAATTTAGTTATAGAATTTAGTTATTAGAGAGACTTTATTTAATCATGTATTTAAATAGAGAGTGAATAATATTTGTATTTATGTATTTATCATGTATTTCTGTAACTCATGTATTTATCATGTAACTCATGTATTTATTATGTAACTCGTGTATTTTTGTAACTCATATATTTATGTATTATGAATTATTCATTCTTAATTATGAAATCAAACACGACGCTCTCTCCTTCTTAACGACTTCTTAACGGCGATCGGTCTCTCGCTAACTCTCGTTGTCTCCTTGTCCCCGACGCTCTCTCGCTGTCTCCTCACCGACGCTCGGTCTCTCGCTCACACACACGCACAAACTCTCTCTCTCTCTCACACACACACTCACTCACTCACACACACTCACACTGACTCACACACACACTAACTCTCTCTTTCTTTCTCTGTCCCATTAACACACACACACTAACTCACACACACACACTCACTAACTCTCTCTCTTTCTCTGTCCCTCTAACATACACACACACTCTCTCTCTCTTTCCCTCTAACACACACACACTCTGACACTCTCTCTCTCTCTCACACACTCTCACTCACTCACACACTCACTCACACACACTCACACTGACTCACACACACACACACACACACACACTCTCTCTCTCTCTTTCTCTGTCCCACTAACACACAAACACACTCACACACACACTCACTAACTCTCTCTCTTTCTTTCTCTGTCCCTCTAACATACACACACACACTCTCTCACACACACACACACACTCACACTCACTCACACTCACAAACACACACACTCTCTCTCTCTCCCTCTAACATACACACACTCTCTCTCTTTCAAACACGCATATTCGTTCAAAGAATTGAATTCTCCTGCTTCATTTAAGGATGGACACATACTCTAACACATTTTTATGGTTTCAGTTAAGGATGGACCCCTTCGGTGATGACGATGCCGCCAGGTAAAACATGTTGGACGCAATAAACGAAGATACGAGGCCCAACATCACCTAGCCAATCGCTGAAGAAGATGCTCAGACAGCTGATTCATTCCTGAATATGTCTGGAGATGCCGATGAAGAAGATGATGACTTTGCGCCGCCGCCCAATCAACAACAGCATGTTCTAGTACGAATCTTAAAACTATATGCATGGTGACTTCGGTAGATTAGTTTTGCGATTAACATATCTTTTCTGTAAATTAGTCGACCTCCGCATCGACTTCATTGAGCCAGTCAAAAGGGAGATGCTGGTCAACCAAGAAAATGGAGGGAAGACAGGTCATCACAGAAGTGGACGCAGAGGGCTATCCAAGTGCTCCAGAGGCTGCTAGCACAAAATTTATCAACCAATGTGGGGTTATTGTTCGGGCAAGAATTCCGATCACCAAATGACTATGGAAAACGAGCAAACTCGAAGAACAGCAACACGCCGTGCCTGCACATCAGACGGAAATGCTATGGGCAGAACTCAAGGATATGTTCACTCTTCCTGAAGGAGTTGACCAAGAACTTGTGAAGAAATGTGCCTTGAAAAAGATGGCCCTTGCCTTTGCAACTTTCAAGAAGAAGTTGTACATCAATTACATCAATAAGGATAAGGAGCCGAACTGGGACGATCTTCCTCAGGTTAAACCATACTGGGAGGAGTTCAAATAATACAAACTATCAGAGGAAGCCCAAAAAAAATCCAAACAGACCAAGGTGAATGCAGCAAATAAGAAGTACAGCCACCACCTTGGGGCTGCCGGGTACAAGAAGTCAGTTAAAAAATGGCAGAAGATGGAGCATGACCTTATGGATAGAGGCATCAGGCCGACGACATGGGATTGACCAGATAGATCCAAGTGGTGGTTATTTACTAATGGCGTGACACTAAACCAGTTGGATGGAAGTGTCCCGCGATCTAGTCGCTGCAATAGATGAGACCCAACAAGGAACATTCCAGCCTTAAAGAGAGAATGATGAGCTGACAAGGGCATGAAAGAATCCGGAACACCCTGGACGAGCCCGCGGCATCGGCGTGGTCCCATGGAAAGTTGATTGGGCCGGAGATTCCTCTTACAAGACTCACCGAAAGAGCAAAGCCGAACAGGAAGAGAAACTCCGTGCCATACAAGAAGAGATGAACAGGAAAGTTGCGTCCTTGGAATCTCAGATGGACACCAGGGTCAATGAGACAGTGCAGCTAGCACTGAGCCAAAGGGGCACTGCTGGGTCACACCCGGATGTTGTGATAAGCCTGGCCTCTCAGCGACGCAGCAGCTGTGCATCCACGGCGGCGCCCGACGTACAAGCTGAACAGCAACCCCAGATTGACCCAACGGCGGTAGATGACCAGAGGTATCCAGTGGATGATGTCACCATACCGACACCGTGCGAGCTTCATGTGCGAGTTAGGAATATATCCATTCATGTCGCATACGGGTCAGCCCTGCCCCTGAATCCTTCTACTACAATTCATGGAAGGCCGATACCTCCTGGCTATACCTCCGTCACAGTCGAGCAGATAGTTGGAAACAATGAGGATCTTGAGCTCGACTTCGTTGGAAGGGATGGAGAGAAGATATTGGGAGACGCACTGCACGGGGTCGTTCTATGGCGCAAGGTCGACATCAAACTTACTGCAAGCATAACGGCTCCTGTGCAGACCGATCGCCCGTCTCCGCGGCTTCCCTCACCGTCGTCCCCACAACTAGCTCCTTCACCACCGTCTCCGCCGGCGCAAAGGGCCACGAGTACTACAACTCCTCCTGCACCAGAAAAAGGAAAGAAAAAGACAGCATCCCTCCCAGCGGCTGGACCCTCAAAGAAGAAGTAGAAAATGGTCGAAAGAAAATTGACCTACGAGAAGACCGCTGAGGAGTTGGAAGAGGAGACTGCTCGATATATAAAAGAACAGTTGAAGCCTAAAGTCCCCCCGCTGAGGGAAAAGGTAGATCTAGAATTAGGAAAAAGGCTTCTCGCGAACCTAGACAACACACCAAAACCGAAAAGCTTACCCTCGGACTATGATCGTACTCTAACAAAGGCACACAAGGTGAGGAATGTGAAGAAAAAATATGGCAAGACCATTCCTCAGCTTGGCACACAACAAAAAGAACTCGAGCCCCTCCGAGTGTTAGGGTTGCCAGACCTACACCCGACGGACGTACAACTACAGGCAGACCTACAGGCGGCGATATTTCTTTCAGAAACTGGATTAACGCTAGAGCAGACAACGGGGCAAGACGAGGCAGCAGAAATCCCTGTCGCTCCCGTTCTTACTCCATTCGAGCATGGAAAACCTTTTATCACTGAGGAAGAGGAGAAAAGTCTAGGCACGCAGATATTCAATTTGCATAGATGGTACCTGCGAATGTCGAATGACGAAGGCAAAATGTTTTTAGTCAAGTATCGTGACCATGATTTCTTCCGCGGGGAGGACGACTTCTGGGTGTACTTCGAAGATTTATATCACATTTACCATCGACAATCCCTCGACGTATCTATCATTACCATTTGGGTTCTGTAAGTATCACTTATCTCTACTTTAATACTTTTGGTTAACAAGAACGTAATTATCTGTGTGCATTATATAATTTCTATTATATCGTTTAGACAGGAGATTCAGAGAAGCCGAAAATATGGATGGCACCATCAGATCGGCTTCATGTCTCCATTGCTAGTCAACCAGAAAATGCTCAACCAAAATTACAAGGAGACATGCCAAAATATGTATGATTCGTTGACTAGGCAAAATTTCAAATACTATATATCCATACCATACAACTTTGGGTAAGTCTTGGTCGACTCAATCCTCTGTTATATTATTAAATAAATACTAAGTTGTCTAATGCATATATGTATATATCCTATCTCTATCTGCAGTTATCATTGGATTTTATTCATACTTTCCATAGAGACCGGCAATCTTATAGTCTTTGACTCAATGAGAAATCCAAAGTCCGCAATCCAACATATCATAGACCCCTTGAACAGGTAAGTTCAGTTTGCACAATCAAATCCTTTTTTTGTTAATAGCAATTCCTGAATAAAAACTTATCTTTGAGCGCAGGGTGTGGAAAAAAATTTGTGAATAAAAACAAAGAATGTGGTCAATGGAGGCCCGAACTTAACGTTAAAATGGATTATCCGGTATGTTGATTCACAAACATTTGTCTGAGTATATAATTCTAAATTGTTCTAAATTGAGTAATTTATTTGTTTCTCTTTAAGTGTGCGAGACAAAAACAAGAAACTAATTGGTGCGGGTACTACGTATGTGACTACTTGCACATCATGACTCCATGCGGGAAGACTACTGATGAGGACATAAGAGTACGTAAAAACCGTTCACTAGTACATTTTTCTTATTATACTAATGCACATGATGTTAATCTTTTTTTTCTAAATGATAGATGTCTCAAATGGGGGATGAATGTTACTCTACTGATCGGATCAACGCCGTGTGCGAGCAGCTCGCCGGATTCATTTTGAACGAGATCTTGGATCATAGAGGCGAGTTCTACCACGACGGTCACATCCATAGAGGACTTCCATCGAGCTCCTGAGGGGACCAGTAGCTGGACTACAAACATTACTTGTACATTTGTAAATATTTCTAAACATGATGCCTTGATGTTTGTATATTTGTAAATATATTAGTTCATCTAATTAGCTTAATTATATGCTCACATTTCATTTTTAGTTAGTTTCAAATGTTCTCTGAAAACAAATACGAACGACTAATGAACATATAGTACTGTAGAGTTCGAGTGCGTTTAGCAATTATAAAAAAATAAACAGTAATAAATATAACAAACAAAACTAGATTTGAGAAGAAAAAAAATATCATTGGTACCGGTTGGAAAGACCAACCGGTACCAAAGGGGCTGCCACCTTGCGTCAGCGTGGTAGCCTTTTTGGTACCGGTTGGACTTTCCAACCGGTACCAATGGGTACCTAAGGCACCGGATTAAATACCTGGTGTTTTAGACCCAAGCCAATGGTCTCGGTTGCGGGGCACCGATTGAGAAATCGGTACCTTAGGCCATTCTAAGCCGATGCTGAAGGTCTGTTTTGTAGTAGTGACGGGCAGGCCCGACACCTCCCATCTCCCATAACAAGGAGCGTGAAGAGAAGCAGAGCAGACAACGGACATGCGTCCAAAGAGTTGCGGAGGGGCAGGGCCGAGCCTTACCGCTTAGGGTCTTGTAGGTGGAGGGGAGGCGGGAGCCCTGCGCGGCGCCGGCGCCGGCGAGGGCCAGCATGACGCAACCGCAGAGCAGCGCGGCGGCGAGGGACGCGGCCACTCCTCCTCCTCCATCATGTCGTCCTCTACACCTCCTCATCTCCCCAGAGCTTCCAGAACCTTCCACCGGAGCACGGCGGGATCGAGCAACGGCCAGCGGCGGGGGGAGAGAGACGGAAGCAGAGCTGAAGAATGCGCCTGTCGGTTTTTGGTGGCAGGGAGCATATAAAGCAGCAGCACGGCCTCCGCAGGCCGCGGCCGCGTTCAAACGTCCGGGCCCACCAGTCAGAGCGCGGCGAGGCACGCACGACTAATCCCCAACTAACAACACTCGCAACGAGTCAGCTAACGACTAGGCTATCTGCCTCCACCCACCAGTTATTAGTAATCCTAGCTCTAGCTGCGGCTTAAACACGGCCCGGTCCCTTGTGTGCGACGACTGCCACCAGTTAGTTCCTCTCGGTATTCTTCGCTCGTCAGCCGCGGCACGCAGCATCAACGAAAAGCTGTGTCGTGCGAGCGCCGGCGCCGGAAGCTCACCGTCGATCGGTGCCTGCCCGCCACGCACGGCGCCACCAGGCCAGCCGCGCTCCGATGATGGGGATGGGGCACCCAGACAAGCCGGCTGCCAGGGCAGGGGGCCAGGGCACCACAGCGGAGGGAGCAAGAGCAAATTTGCTCTCTCCTCGTTTCCCACGCCCTCTCTGTCTACAGTGCCAAACAGTACATCTACAGTGTCAAACAGTGTATTTGCTTCTTCATTTGCTCCCTCCACTGTGGACGGTCTACCCAGGTCTCATTCCGAGAGACTGCAGGGGAATGTGACAGCTGACGCGACATGGCCGTGGTCTGCGGGGCGCGGCGGCCTGCACGATAAGCCTCAGGCCCTGTTTAGTTCCCACTCCGTAAACGCAAAAAAGCCGTAAACGCATTAAAGTTAAAAGGAATCTTGCTAATTTGAAATACTAAATGAAGTATAATTACAAAACTTTTTGTATGGTTGGGCTGTAAATCGCGAGACGAATCTAATGAGCCTACTTAATTCATGATTTTCAATAGTGATGCTACAGTACCATCCGCTAATTATTAATTAATCATGGATTAATTAGCATCATTAGATTCGTCTCGCGATTTACAACCCATCTGTGTAAAAAGTTTTGTAAATAGATTTCATTTAGTAATTCAAATTGGCAAGATTCTCACACAAAAAATTTTTATATTTACACCACCACCGAACTAAACACAGCCTTAAAACAACAATCGTCGGATGGGCCGGGGCGAGCCGGCCAGGCTTTTCAACCCACTTTGTGCAAACCGCACGAGTGGCGGCAAAGTATAACGTCAAATGGGTTGGGTCTAAAATGACTCCTAGCCCAGATTGTTTCCCACTATAGCCCATCCGAAGGAGATGTTTAGGTAGTGTTTGGTTGGTAGGATGAGAAGTAATGGAATGGAGTGGTTCTGCTCTGAATGGTGTTTGGTTGGAGAGCTACCGAGCGGAGCGGCTCCTCGAAGAGAATATTCGCTCAGATACTAGAACGAGCCCGTCCCAAAAAAAACGGCCGGACGAGCTCGTCCCACTTGAACGGCGTGAGCGCGGGCACGCATGGAGCAACTGCAAATCTGGGCGGGTGGAGCATGCTCAAGCAAAGGCGCAATTGCAAACTTGCATTTTTGCGTTTTTGGAAGAGAATATTCAATATTTGAAGTATTAAATATAAACTAATCACAAAACTAATAATAGATATCGTCTGTAAACTACGAGACGAATCTAATGAGCCTAATTAATCCATCATTAGAGCATGTTTACTGTAGCAATTTAGTGTCTAATCACATCATAATTAGGCCCATTAGATTCGTCTCGCAATTTACAGTCCATTTGTGTACTGCGATTTATTTTTTGACTACATTTAGTACACCATGCAAGCGATTTACAAAAATTTTACATTTTGGGATCTAAACAAGACCTTAGTTTTTTGTTGTGTGGGTTCGATTGATTGGAAATTGCCCTCATGGCAGACTACATCAAATCATTTTTTGCTCGGGCTGCAAGCTGCGGTGGCCGGGCAGCGGGCCACGCGCGACGAGCGGTGGCAGGGAGGGGAGGGAGAAGCAGTGTGGCTGACAAGCTAGCCTCACATAACGGGAGTTAACGGAGCACGAGCATACTCATTCTGATTCCTCCAACCAAATAAAAAATGGAGCCATTCTATCCCTTCAACCAAACATAGATATGGAACCACTCCATTTTGAAAATCTGGAACAGAGCCATTTCATTCTATCTCGCTCTCCAACCAAACACACCCTTAGAGACCATGTACCTAGTACATTAGCTACTGTAGCATCCTTCCTTAACAGTTCCAACACTTCCACCACTCACAGTACTCTCAATCCATCAACACCAAAGAGGAGAAAAATCTTTCATCCTTAAAGTTTGTTGTAGGAAAGACCAATTGGCCTTATAGTAAGCTTTCTCAAAATCCAGTTTGAGAACTACCCACTCAACTTTCTCCTTTGTAATTCATGTAGAGTCTCATGTAAGATTACCACACCTTCCATAATATAGCATCTTGGGATGAATGCTGTTTGCGAGGGTCGAGCCACCTTACTCGCAACCATCGAGTTTCTATTGGCAATCACCTTTGTGAAGATCTTGAAACTTACATTAAGCATGCATATGGATCTATACTGTTTAGTCATTTTGGCCTCCTTATTAGGCTTCATCTAAAATATGCCACTCCTTACCTCACTCTAAAAAAATACATTCGTTAAGAGCTCATTCTCTATGTCACACACTTGAGCAATGTCCTATATCCTCGATTCTATCAGAGAAGAATTACTTCTCTCAGGTGAGCTGAATAAATCCTTATAGTATTTTGTAATATATCGCTTCAGGTTGTCCTCACCCTCAATTATTCCTTCTTCGTGCTCTAACCGAAAGATTCTAGGCTTTGATCATTTTCCATTTGCTACCAACCGAAAATATTTTGAGTTTCGGTCACCTTCCAACAACTTAGTTGTTTTGACCCTTTGAAACCATTTTATCTCTTCCTCTCTCAGTAATTGAGCCAACTGTAAGGATCACCGGGGTGTCCGACCCTAGAGGGAGAGGGGGTGAATAGGGTCGCTAATCGCTTTTTAACCTAGGGCTCAAACTACTTGCATAAGATAAACCTAACACGTCCTATACATGCTAGTTATGACTAAGGTTTATCTTTGCTACTCTCTACTTACCCCAAAATACTTGCAACCTATAGCCAATCCTAAACAAACTAACTAGGAAAGTAAAGGAATGCAAGATAGAGTAAATGCGGAAACATAATATGGTAAGTAAAGAGGTAAGTGCAAGAGGGATGCAAACTCCCGAGTAGACATGGTCATGTAACGTGGTTCGGCACAAACGCCTACGTCCACGGGACACCGAGGCTCTTCCGATCACCGTCTTGCACTATGCCACCAAGGCGATGCCGGCAAGCAAAGGCAAGTGCCCACAAGACACCGAGTCTCGTGCACCGCCACCGTCTCTCTCGGTCACCCGGCCGAAATCCACTACGGAGCTTCTCCACCAAGGAGGGGGTCTCCTCTTCCCCCGCAAAAAGTGTCGTTGGCTCTCCACACCAAGTCGGAGGGTCACACGACGGATCACAAGGATTGCTTGCCGCAGCAAGACTTCTCTCAAGGGAGCTCTCGCAAGAACTAATCCCTATTACAAGCACTAAGCACTCTCACAAGTGTGCTTAAGTCGATATGATGTACAATGAAGCTCTATGGTGGTTGGAGGTGTTCTTCAAGTGTAGTATGCTTCCTTAGTCTCCAACAACCTCAAATGACCCGGCCTTGGGGGTATATATAGGCAGCCCAAGCAAATATAGCCGTTGGAGAAAAGCTGTTAGAAAAACACTTAACGCCGGTTAATCCGACGCTCCTCCAAAGCCATCGTCAGTTTAACCGGTGATACTAAACTGCCTGCCTCAGAAACTAGCTGTTACGTGTACAGGCAATCAACCGATGTTGTGTCGGTTTAACCGGTGAGTGTAGTTGTCCTGTAAACTCTAAAAACAAACTCTCTGGACAACTGCACCGACGTTCACCAAGACCCGATCGTTGGTTCATCCGGTGTATAGAATTTTCTCTGTCTTCATCTGTTAATGCACCGACGTATGCAACTTCTTCAGCGTCGGTTCAACCGGTGTGAAACCCTAGCCTGGTGTGCTCCAAGTCAATGCATCGACATATGCAATTTCTTCAGCGTCGGTTCAACCGGTGTAAAACCCTAGCCCGCAGGCCTTCTCTGTGATTGCACCGGTGAGTTCATTTTGCCCTACGTCGGTTCAACCGGTGATAGCAAAATGCCTCTATTTTGATTTCTTTGACTTGGATTCTTTGAGGGTCTCTTCAATTCTTTGTCCATTGTCCACCGTAGGGGCGGCCCTTCGGGCCTAGCTACGCATATCTTCTCTTTGTCATCACTTGAACCTAAAAGCCTGAGAATGGTCATCTTAACAATCATATTAGTCCAAGTCTTGTGTGTGTCATCAATTACCAAAACATTATATTGAAATATGGCATGAGAGGCCATTTTCGCTACACCAACGATCCTTAATACATTGCTTAAGATCTAGCTCTTGCGGACTTCGCAGCTTGTTCTCGATTTTGTTATCCAGTTCATGTGCCTTCCTTAATAGCTCTTGCTTCTCTTTTTTGTAAGCCCTGTTCATATCTTTTGCCCATCCCATTCGGACTTGACGTAGTCTTCTAATTTTATTCTGCCATTTTTGTAGCGATGTGGAGCCTCTAATCTCTTTACTTCAAATTGGTGAGACTAGTTGGAAAAAAATCATCCGTTAGTAGCAAACCTAATTTAAATTTGAATTGGGACTGTTGCTTAATCCTCATCTCAACCTTTGCACTTAGTAACAGAGGGGTATGATCATAAATCTTCCTGCTTAAGGCATCAACCTGGGCAAGGGGGAATTTCTGCTCCCACTCTATGCTCACTAGCACTCTATCCGATTTCTCGTACGTTGGCTTTTGTAATGTATTTGCCCGACATCTCAGTTTCTCTCAAACTCAGACTATCGATAATTGTATTAAAGAGAAAAGGCCAGCGATCATCATATCCATCATTATTCTTTTCCCTTGGACTTCTGATGATGTTAAAATCACCTCCAAGAACAATTGGCAAGTTTTTCTTGCTGCAAGCATGGACTAGCTCGGTTAGGAAGCTCTATTTGAACTCAGGTTGCACTGCTCCATAGATCGCCACTAGCACCCAGGAATTATCATTTTTATTTCTAAGCTTAAAATTCACGTAAAAGTCACCCTCATCTATACTCCTAATAAACTGTCTAAATTCACACCAAGTAAAAATCCCCCGGCCTTCCATGCGGTGTCGTGTAATGCCAAAGAAAATTCCTTCCTCCACTAAAATTATTTTGTGTAGATTGAGTGAAGTCTTTTCTCCCTATCTCCAGTAGGGCAATAAAATCTAAGCTTTGCTCTATAGAGATATCAGCTAGAAATCTAGATTTAGCCAAGTCACAAAGACCTTAGCTTGTTTAGGGTGCCGGTTCAAAAGCTGTGACACTTTTCTTTAAAAAAAATCACGTGGTGACAGTTCAAAAGCAGGAAAATTTTTTGATTGACTAGTGCAAATACACCCGACAACATAGTACACGATACACGTATCAACCAACAAATTTAAAACGACGGCGAGCTCCAAGGCCCGGCCGCTGCCGATGTGCCGTCAAGCCAGGCCACATCAGCACTGACACCGGGGGCCCCCAACCCCACGCACACGTAATAACACACAGATACATTATTCAACACACACGAGACGATACGGGCCCCACGTAGCTACGACACGAACGTGAACCCGGACGGCGGCGGCGGCGCGTCCACGAAGGCAGCGACCCACGCCGGCGCCATGCCGTGCCGAGGCACGAGACGGCTAGATCGCGGATCGCACGTGCGCGGCGGGACGGATACGCCCGCCACACTTACTCCGACTTGTCGGCGGCCTCGGGAGCAGGGGCCGCCACCTCGGCCTCCGCCGGCGCCGCCGCCTCCTCCACGGCCACGGTCTTCTCCTCGACCGCTGCGGTGGCCGGCGCTTCCTCCGGAGCCAGCGCGGCCTCTGGAGCCGCCGCGTCAGGCGCCTCCTCCTCAGCCGGCACGGCCTCCGGTTCCTTCTCCTCAGCCTCGGTGTCGGCCGGTGCGGCCTCTACCTCGGTCTCGGTAGCAGCTGGCACCGCCTCCTTGATCTCGGCCTCGGCCACCGGAGCTGCCTCGGGCTCTGCCTCCTTGGTCTCTGCCACGGCCGGCGCCGCCACAGGCTCTGCCTCCTTGGTCTCTGCCTCGGCCGGCGCCACCTCAGGCTCCGCCTCCTTGGTCTCGGTCTCGGCCAGCGCCGCCTCCGGCTCTGCCTCCTTGGTCTCTGCCTCAGCCGGAGCAGCCACTGCCTCAACCTCCTTGGTCTCGGTCTCGGTCTCGGGCTCGGCAGGAGCCGCCTCCGCCTCGGGCTCCTTGGCGACCTCCGCCCCGGCCGGAGCTGCCTCCGCGGCCGGGGTCTCCTCCACGGCGGGAACAGCGGCTTCCTCCTTCGGGGCCTCCTCGGCGACGAAGGCCGTCTGCTGGACAGCCTCCGCCACCGCCGGAGCCTCCTCGGCGGGCAACGTGGCGGTCGGGACCTGCACCTGCACGCACGCCCGGGAAGGCCGGAAACGGTGAGCACGAGCTTTCAGTCCGATCAGGAGCATCACGTAAGCACAAGCATTCACTGATTCAACCATCCATGCAAATCTCTGATCCGTGCATTACCTCGACGGTGGCCATTGGTGCTGAGCTGCAGCTGCCGAGCTTGCTCGATCGACCTCTGTGTGTGTGTGGCAAGCACTGAAGCTCCGAGCTGAGCTGAGCCTACCAGTGTGATCGATCGACCAGTGTGTGCTGTGATGCAGAGCGCTGAGGCGAAGGGGCTATATATAGAGGCGAGGCTCCAAGGCCAAGGCCAAAATGGTCATTGCACAAAGCAAAAGGCAAAGCCAGCCTCCGTGTCCGTGTCATGCAGAAATTTTAAAAGAACAAAACCTTTTTTTAAAAAAAAAGAGTGCGAATCTTAGAGGTCCACATGGCTACATGCAACCTCATTCCCGACTCGTACGCCCGTCCAGGGCAAGTTGCCCTGCCGGATCAAAAGACGGCCATGAATGGTGCACGCACGGCGGGGAAGATGCATGCCAATGCTGCTGCTGCTAGGGTCCGTCCAGATCAGGGTGACGCGAGTACAGCTGCCACTGCTTCTCTTTCGCGTGGCGGCGAGTGGCCGTCAGGAACAGGCCAAGGGGGTCGGAGTCGGAGCTGGCCGGCCGGCCGGGCCGGGCCACGATGGCGAGCGCGCCTTTTGAGTTGTGAGAGTCTCTATCAGAGCCGTCAAGATTCAAGGCCGTCGTGCTCGCTGGTCACCGGCCAGTGAACGCGCCGCGCGCTCCGGCCGGTACGTCGCGTCGAACGCCGCCGAACGAACGTTCTGCACTGCCGATGCCGGCGCCGGCGTTGGACGACATGATCCTCGATCGGTCGCCATGGATCCGATGCCGATCGTCCCTTCCCGGGCTTGATCGGATCGACCTCCAGATCCACGCAGCGGCTTCGTTGCTCGGGTAAAACTTGCTAGCTGGAACGGTCGAGGTGGTTCGATGATCTCGGTGATCGAAGAAGTGGCTAGATAGCTGATCCCTTTTGTTTTGTGCGATCGAGAGATCGATCGATCGGCGTCGATGATCTTGGGAGGATCAGCGGCAGTCGATGGTGGCGTGGAGACAGTGCACCTCGAGCCCGCAGCAGCAACCGAGGAATGTGCGCTCGGATAGATGGAGTGGCGTGTCAATGGTGCCATCGAAAGAGCTAGATAGATAAGGTCTAGCATTAAAAAAAAAGATCGATAGGGTCAATTTGGCAGGTACGTGAACAAGACTGCTGGAGATTACTGTGGGATTCACTTGGACACAAAGGGAAATCCATGGATGAAGGCGCCTGTGGAGTAGAGCAGTAGACTGTCAAGTGTCGACGGTGCACAAGGGAACGTCAAGATCGTATCACGACGCAATGATGCCACCGAGGATTCTCTCGAAAGATGATGCCATCCAGATCCAGTAGTAGGATTGATTTAACATTGCAGAGAGAGAGAGAGAGAGAGAGAGAGAGAGAGAGAGAGAGAGAGAGAGAGAGAGAGAGAGGAGAGAGAGAGAGAGATGAACCGTAATTAAAAGTCCAAAAAACGAAGCTTCTACTGGTAAAGAAACTACCATGGCCGGCCATCCATTCATCCATCCATCCATGCCGGCCATGGAAGAGATCGCCAAGCACACCCCACCAGGCAGCAGCCACGACGAGGAGATTGTTTTACAGCTAACACGGGATCGCCGAGAGCTCGCATGTGCCTGCCTGCTTCCGGCTGCATGGGCAACAATGATTCCGGCAGATGGCCTAGCGCGACCTCCGCTGTTGGATCGCCCAAAGTTTCCGCGCCTTTTCCCGGAAAGCCACCGTATAAAAATGGAAGCCGGCGGCGCAAGTTGCCGTGCTGCGTCGGCCGCCGGACCGTGATCGATCAAACAGTTCGAGCTGGCTCCGCTCGTGGCCTCGACGCTCCCCTTTTCCGGTGCCAGGACCCATGAGAGATGGACACCCACCCGCCGCAGCAGAGGAAGAACCAATCGTCCGTCCGTCGGCTAGCTTAGCTCGTCCGGCCGTGCTCGTGCATGCACGCCACGTATTGCCGTATGAACTGTCGATGGCCATTGTGATCGAGGAGCAGGTTCATGTAACCATGTGGCTTTGCTCTGTCAGGCAGGCAGCAACTGGTTGCAGAATTTGATTTTCCATGGTGCTGGGAATGGATTTTCTTTTTTTTTACATAGTGGGGAAAGGATTCACTGCAGCACAGATACAGATGTCAATTCAGGCTCTATTTGGTTCTAATAAATAACCTAACTTATTAAGTCAGTGACTTATTTATTAAGCCCCTTTGTTTTGGTTGTAGTGACTTATAAGTTAGCAATTGCAATAAAAAATAACTTATTTCATTTTAAATAGGGGTGCACTTGCTTGTGACTTATAAGTTCCTAGTATTTGGCAAAATAAGTAGCTTATTTTATTTTTTGACTTATAAGTAGAGAAATTTATTGAAACCAATCAGAGTCTCAAGCAAGTGATTCGACCATGTGAATGGTAAAAAAGAGGAAGTATAAACCTCGTACAATGTTCAAGACGATGTGGTTTTGAAGTTTTGATGGTTGAAGTTCAGTTTCAGTCTTTCAGAAGCAGTGGAAAATGGGCCGCCGCGACTCCAGAGCTATCATCAGCCGGCAACAACACACAGTGTCAATGTACGTAGTAATCGATGCGTCTAGACAGCCTTTCACGATGGTCTTGGAACGATGCAGGCTTGTGCGTGTCCTCTGCCTGCTTTACAGCGTACTTCTTCTGTCTCAAAATATAATTATTTGTTGACTTTCAGACATCGTGTTAGACCATCTGTCTTATTCAAAAAAATTATATAAATATAAAAATAAATAAGTCATACTTGAAGTATTACCCGATGATAAATCAAATTATAACAAAATAAATAATATATTCACAAAATTTTTGAATAAGATGAATGGTCAAATGCGATGTCTGAAAGTCAATAAATACTTATATTTTGAGTCGGAAGGAGCAGACCGAGGAGCGAAGGACGGACGGACGAGTGGACGACAGCACCGCTCAGCCGATCTTAGCCCCTTGTCGGAAGAAGTAAATGACTGAAAAAACAAAACGGGCAGGATTCATAGCACGGGGCAGAGTCCGGACCTAACACCTCCAGCATGCCCTGTAGGGCTTTGATCGATTCGGTGCCAAAATCGCCGCGGATCAGCGTGGCCGGGCGGTGGTGGTGGTGGCCACAGGAGGAAGGGGCCCCTCGTCGCCACCGCCGGCCACCCGATCGGCCCTTGGCCACGGAGTGGGCTGCCGCAGAGATCAGGGACGGAGGCGCTTTCACTAGCTGGAGAGCCGTGGCCGCCAGCGGCGCTGATGTGGCGACAGGTCATGGGCGGCGGCGCGGGGCCCGCGAGCAGTCCTTGGCTGGCTCATCGCGAACAGTGGACAGTGGATGGCACGGAGTTTCACGATGCCGAAGTGGCGTGCGGCAGCTGCACGCGAGTGCTCCGGAGTCAGGTCAGTCTGCCTCCTCCAGTCGCGGTCGTCATGGAGCGATTACCAAATGACAGGGCTCTGTTTCACAAAGAAACATTCTGGCACTGACTCACTGTTTTGTCGGAAAATTGGCAAATTAGTAGTGTATTTTTTCACATTAAATCAGCATCAAAGACCAACTAGCTAGCGTGAAAAAACATTCTGAATTCTTCTTTTCTAGAAGATCTGAATTCATTTGTGAGGACGAGGCGTGAAAAAATGATCTGCAATGCGTGAAAGCAAATGAAATTACAAATTAGAGCTGAAACAACCCACAGCTTGATTGAAGAAATTTGGAAGCCGTTCTTACGATTGTAGACTTTTGGATTGAGACCGGACTACGCTACACTCCAAGCACCTCAAAACACCCATCCAGTTGTTGATTGTGAACTGCAGTTTTGATGGCCTTCGTGCTTTCATCAACCTTGACGGGAATGACGGCACGGTGCATCGTCTTCCACTTCGCGTTCAGCGCGCACTCCCCCTCCTTCCGCCCAGTCACCCGGCTATGGCTTCACCAAAGAGGCCATGACCTATCTGTACTTGCATTCTAGCCATAGCCAACCGTCCCAATGTCCCTTCACTAATAAACGGACGTGGCGTGATGCTCCCATGCACCGTGATCCTGGTCCATCCGATCCGGTCATCCTTCATTGGTGTCGCTTCCATCATTATATTCCTGCCGACTTATCACCCCATTGTTAGGTACTTCCCCCCTCCACAAAAAAATACAACTATAAGATCCGTACCAATCAAACTAATTTAAATTTGATCAAATTTATAGTAAATAGTATTAGTGCTTATATCTCCAAATAAATTTATTATGAAAATATTTTCTATAACTAATCAAATAATACTTATTTGTATCATGAATATTATTACTTTTTTATAAAACTTTAGTCAAACTTCAAACTGTTTGATTTATTGAAAAGCGAAAATTGCATTATTTTGTGGACGGAGGGACTACACCACTATCACCGAAGCTACCTTACCCTTCCCAGACCTTCCCCTTCATTACAACTTTAATCTCGTCAATGATGAATCCTCTTCCAATAGCATCTCCTAGCCTAATTTGGCAAATGACTTAAACATTGCCATTTGCAACCATCAAAATTCAAAAGCATGGAAAAAGTATGGATTGAGATGAGTGCGATCGAGGGCGCGCAAAAATATTTTTTAACTAGATACCATATTTGCCGATGAGTTGATCTTGGTGAATCTACAATATTCCACTTTTATTTATTTTATTTTTGGGGGACATGTCATGTTTTTTTTGTTTTTTATATATTTATTTGCGTTTAGACATTTAAATAAGAATACGTGACTCACAATTTAATTTTGGCTTAACAAACCTAGCGAGGGACAAAACGATCAAATCAAGCAACCTTTGCCAGCAAAGTAATACATCGCTCGCGTTGCTACGAGCCTTTCTATCGCTGAGGCTTTTTTTTTTCGTACGGCCGTGGTTCACCTGAGGCCTGTTAAGCAAACGGCCCATATTAAGTTGGACGACCCGTTTCTTTTTGTATTCCTCCTGCCTCTCTTTCCATTTACAAAAGTTTCAACATTTCGAAATAGGTTCAGAACAATTTTTTAGGTTCAGAACTTTTTTGAATCAATTTAAATGTTGAAACATTCTCAAATGTTCTTGAAACACTTTGGAATGTTATATAATTTATTTCAATATTTTGGAATATTTATAAATGTTTCGAACATTCTGAAATCGAACAAACCTTTTCCAGTTTTTCGATATGTTTTTGGAACATTTATAAATGTTTCAAACATTTTGAAATGGAACGAGCTTTTAATAAGTTTGGAACATTTTATAAATGTTTGATGTATCTTCATACATTTTGAAATAATGGGCCTCCCGTTTCTGCGGCCATCTAATTTCTTTCTCTGCTGATGAAGTAAATGGGTCTCCATTTTCCATGGGCCTCCAGATTTGGCCCATGAATTTGCTGCGCGCGGGGGCCATTTTTTCTTTTTTATATTTAAAAAAAATCAAAATTTCAAAAATATATATCTGTTTTGAAAAATATTAAAAATACCCCCCGGTCGCCCCCCATAGGGCGACAACCCTAAGTGTAATTTTTTTTCAAATTCGCAACGAGGTCCCTGGGCAAAAAAAAATGCAAGGGGGCCTGTCGCCCCCCCAACGGGCGACCGGGGTACCCGCGGCTATATAAGCCTCTGACCCTCATTCCCTCCTCATTTGACCCCGAAAATTCCACCAAAAATCCAGAAAAAAAGAGAGGGGTGAGGAGAAGGGAAGCGGCGAAACCCTGCCAGATTCAGCACTTGTGATCTGCAAGTTAGTACATTTAGTTTATATATTTTTCCATTGGTATTGTAGAGTAATTTAATTTAATTAGTGCTATAGTAGAACCATTTAAGTAGGAGTTTAATGATACTTTAGTTTTTAGTTACGTAGTAGTAAATTAGTTTAGAAAATTAGTACTACGCATTTATTATTACAATTGCAGTACTATTAGAGACGTGTTTACAAATTAATTATGATTTAGAATAAAATTTGGCATATGCAGTATAGAATTTGAGTGTCATCACGTAGTTATGAATACTTATACGTTGTAGTTGAATTTCATACTTAGTTTTTACGGATTATTGAATAAGGTAGTGAAGTAAAGAGTATAACTCGATAAGTATTCTGTGATATACAGATATATCGAGCAAGATGCAGTTTCAAGTATTTTATGATGACTATAATGTTTTGTATGGGCCAAATGGAGTTGATCTTTCTGCCATTAAGTGCACATCTAGCGCCATAGATAAATCTCTGGAAAGGAGTTTTGGTTCCATATGTAAATGGCTGCACTGTGGGTTCGGTGTTGATCCGTTGACACATGTGATCACCGTCCAGTCTCTTGTTAATTGGGAGGTAGAAAGTGATTCATGGGAATTGATGATGATACACAGGACTGATGACTGGCAGAAGTACATGCAAACAGCTCTAGAGCGTGGGTGGCCTCTGGCCATTCTTGTTCAAATCCGGGAGAAGACACAAAATGAAATCCAACATGGTGCAGATCAAGCAACTCCGAGTATTCGAAGAGAGACCAATTATATTGAGCAAGATGAGTCAGAAGAGACAGAGAACCAAAAGATGGGACCACAGAGCCTTGCTGATGAGGGAGAGAGGATATATAGCATTGTGGACGAGATGGAGGCAGAAGACCAAACCGCAATAGAGATGGAAGAATATGAGGGCTCATCTAATGACGAGCAGTACTCATTGCCAAAAGAGTGTTAGGAGCATGGCTTTGGCAGTCATATCGCAGAAGACGTATGAAATCAGGAGTGAGAGTACAGAGGGAATGAGGTAGTGCAAAGTGCAACATATCCAAACATTGAAGCCGTAAAAGATGTTGTGAGACTATGGGCAATATCATTGAAATGAGAATTCAGAGTCATAAAGTCTGGCAGTAAAGAATATGAGGTGAAGTGTGTGAATGATGGATGTCCATGGCGAGTACATGCATTCAAGGAAAAATGGAAGTCAAACTGGAAATGTTCAATTGTGACAGAGCACACTTGTTTGCTGTCAGAAGTTCTTCCCTCGCATCGCAATATATTGTGTGACTTTGTTGCAAAGCAAATATATGGGTTGATTATGGACAACCAAAATTATGAGCCAAAAATGATTGTTCGACACATTGAGCAGACTTACCAGTACACCATTAGTTATTTAAAGGCATGGCGGGCTAAACAAAGGGTGTTCGAGATGCGGTTCGGCACATACGAGGCATCATATGATAACCTATCTCGTATGTTATCCCAGGTTGCTGCTAGAAATCCTTGAAGCTTTTATGACACATACCTCGTACCAGCCGTGACTAGGGGGCAAAAAATTATGCAACGAGCCTTCTTTTGCATAGGTGCTTGTGTTAGAGCATTTCAGTGTTGTCTTCCGGTGATCTGCATTGATGGTACATTTCTGACTAGAAGGTATAAAGGTCAGATACTCACCGCAATCGGGGTAGATTGCAACAACCAAATAGTTCCGCTCGCATTTGCATTTATTGAGAATGGGAACTTAGACAGTTGGTATTGGTTCCTTGAATGAGTGAAGATTCATGTTGTTGCTGCACGTCCAGATGTGTGCCTTATTAGTGATAGGCATGTAGATCTGCTGCAATCAATACTGAAATTGCAACGTGGAACTGCGACAACGCCTCCATTGTGGCCCGATGTCCAAAACATGTGGTGCATTAGGCATATGGGTGCAAACTTCTATGACCACTTCAAGAACAAGGATCTTAAGAACCTGTTTAAGAGGTTGTGCACCCAAAATCAACATAGAAAATTCAATGCATTATGGCAGATGCTTGATCAGTTGACAGCAGAGCTAGTGAAGGTAAGGGCATCAGGAACAGGCATGAGTCAGGCTGCAGAGGCTAGGGATTCAATTGAGAAGCCATTTTCACACTGGATTCGAGGTGCACCTAAGTAGAAATGGTCATTCCTTTATGATATCAACGGAATACGGTATGGTATTCAGACAACGAACCATGCAGAGTGTTTCAATATGGTTATGCGTTCTTGTCGTGCTTTTCCTCTTGTGGGAATTGTTGAGTTCATCATGTATGGGTGCATGAAGTATTTCAGAGAGCGTTACATGGCTGCAAGCATAAACATCAGCAACTCCCAAATTCAGTTTTGCAGAAGAGTGACACAATATATGGAAGAGAAGATTGAAAATGTCAAACTGCACCGCGTCATATCGACAGGTACAATGGAGCATAGATTTGAGGTTCTATGCAAGGATAGAACTGGTCGTGGTATCCGTAGAGATAGAGTGGTACAAGAGAGTTTGATTATAGTAGATGGCAAAGCCTTCTGCACCTGCATGAAGCCTAAGTTATTGCATTTGCCATGCTCGCATCTCATTGCGGCATGTGCAGAGTCTGGGTTGCAGCCAGGAGTATTTGTTTAACCTTATTTCAGCAAGGAAGCAGCTGTATCCACCTGGGGACATGAGGTATACGGGATTGGAATAGTGGGGCCTTTCATTTAGGATAATGAGAATAAGATGTTTATTACTGATCCATCCACTAAGAAAGGCAAAGGCCGCCGTCAGACACGTCGTATTCGGAATGGTATGGACGAGTCCGAAGCAAGCAAGGCACAAAAGCGTTGCAGCCAATGTGGAGCATTGGGTCACAACTACAAGAAGTGTCCTCAGAATGCAGTTCACGATGCTACTGACATCGGTCCTTCCGGAAATCCCAGAGATGGAGCACCTCCTACGTTCAGACGACCATCGGCGAGAATTGCTCGTGGAATGCATTCGGTGTCATGATCCACAATTGTATCGAACATATTTGTAATATGTAGTAATCGTGCGTCCAGTTTGTATGGAACATATCTGTAATGTATAAATATCGTGCGTGGAGTTTGTATCGAACCTATCTGTAATATATAGTAATCGTGCGTGGAGTTTGTACCGAACCTATCTGTAATGTATAAATATTACGCGTCCAGTTTGTATGAAACATATATGTACCTATGTGTTCTCATATATTTTTGAATGCAGGTATGGAGATGGACTCCATGCTAGACCCAGTTATCGACTCGAGTCACAGGTCTTACTTTGCAACAGTTGAGCACCGAGCCCTAGAGGTGCTACGTCCTCGTCCACCCGGGAAGGCGATCTCTATACACCACGATTGGTGTGACAGGTATGTAATGAAATATTATTGTTTATCACTTATGTATTCGTCGGTATTCCTTTGTTTCGACAATTTTGTTTATTGCAGTTTACGTGAGGCCGGTCTACTGACTCTGAGCCATCTTGTCGAGGTTGGGCCTATTCAGCTCGACTGATCCCTCCTGACGGCGCTCGTTGACAGATGGAGGCCGGAGACACACACGTTCCACCTCCCGTGTGGGGAGATGACTCCTACGCTGCAGGACGTGGCCTACCTCCTCGGCCTCCCTATCGTCGGGGAGGCTGTAGGTCCGCGTGTGGTGGCGGCCTCGTGGAAGGATGACCTGGAGGCCCGTTTTGCCCTGGTTGACCGCGTGGAATAAGCAGGTCCGATCAACCCACACCCGCGAGCAGCAGGTCTTTCGAAGACCTGGTTCCTACAGTTTACAGTACGTATTCATTCCATATATAAATTTAATTGTTACAATTCACATGTTCCATTGTCAGTTGAAACCATTAATCTTAATTGTTTATGCAGCCTGCCCTGTTGGCTGCGGATGCCGACGAGTACAGTGTGACCAGATCGCTGAAGGCGTAACTACTTTGGTTGTTTGGTTACATCATGTTTAACAACACTCATGGCAACTCGGTTGATAGGATTCTCCTTCCGTATGCACAGGAGATTGCGGATGGGGACGAGGACGTACCGCCCTACAGCTGGGGTGAGGCGGTACTTGCAGCCACTTACCATGGACTCTGCGACGGCTGCATGAAGACACATGAGAATGCTATCCTGGCAGGGTGCCCACTACTGCTACAGCTTTGGTCGTACGAGGGGCTAGCCGTTGGTCGGCCCATGGTCAGCCACGAGCCTTACCACGGGGCCATGTACAGCGACGAGGAGGGCGAGAGGCTCACTATGGGAACTATCTGGATCTGGCGTCAGGTACGTTCGCAACAAATCTAATTTTGTTATTCATTGTTACATGATGCATTTCGCACTTTTAATTTTACTTATTCGGAATGTAGAGGTCATGGGCGCATGCGCAGGTTAGACGCGCATATCCTGAGTTTGTTTTGGAGCTCGACATGCTGACGCCCGAGGACGTTGTCTGGGATACTTACAGCCCAGAGGCTGTGGCTACCCGTGCACCAGCAGGCCTGTCTTCGCACTGCTCCGCGAATGCGAGCCTGTGGCTTACTACCACCGTCCTGGTTTATGACATCGCGGTTGAGGCATATTGCCCCTGGAGAGTCAGGAAGACAGTTTGGGCAGCGCCAGGAGTTTCCGGTGCCCACCGCGTTGGAGCGTGTCAGTTGCCAGGACCACAGGTAATTATGAATGATCTTGGCTCATACATTCGTGTCGAATCTAATGATTCTTCGTGGTCCACTTTTGTAGGTTGTCAAGGAGTGGCTTGCCGTGCTCTGATGATTGGCTCACCAAGATGCAGCCGTGGGTGGACCAATGGGAACAGGCAGACGAGCACTTGGTCCATCCAATAGGACCACACACAGACAGCTCCTTTAGGGCTTACCTCACCTGGTACTTACCCCGGACTCGGGCTCGTCTGGTTTATGTTGACGCTCACCCGCAGCCACACCAGGCGAGGCCTCAGGATGGCTATGCCTGGCACCACGTGGAGGCACTAGCTGGCGCGGTAGGTCTCTTGATCATATTTGCATATATATATATATATATTCATATTCATAAGATAATTCATGTATTTCTAACTGTTCCTTTACTGAATGGATGCAGTTTCGCCTTTGCAACATGATGGAGACGGACTGCTCGACTTACCTGACGAGGGTACGTGCCGGATCCCTAATGACCCAGTTTGAGCAGACAGAGGCATGGTCGAGGCAGCGTGACTAGTTGCGTTAGGTAGTAGACAACTTGGGAAGGCGTGTGCAGTACGAAGACAGCCACAGGTCGTCCCAGGCCTCATCGTCGTTCCCGTGTCCGTCGACCATGCACGGGCCGACGTCACAGTTCTTCCCAAGTGCAGGTAATGTACATATCTCTTTAAAATTAAATCAAGTGTTCCTACATATTTACTAATATCACAAACATGATACGATCCAGCTACTGCGTTCGGCCATACTAGAATGTTTAGAGGGACAACACCAGTTGGCGGACCGTATCCAGGGATGGTACCGGGGCCACAGATACCGGCCTACACAGGTTAGTTTATGTTTCATATTTCGGTTTCTACATGTCATGACGAAAGACACGAGCGTATGCTAACATCCGCATTTTATGCGTAGGATTCTACCCCGATGCGGGCGTTGGACCTTCTTCCTCCTCCTTTCGACCAGATAACGAGGGCTTCACCTTAGACGACCTCGACAGCTTGACTCCAGAAGAGCCTACCGCGCAAGGTGACCCCGATGTCTTGGGGTATTCACAGCTAGGAGGAGCACCACTTGGGATCTCTCAGCAGCAGACACCGCAGCCACTTGCGCGTCCTGAGCGACAGGTGAGGTCTCCGGATGTTCTCACCTACTCTGAGGGCCATGTCTGTGCCCAGCAGAGGGCTAAGAGGGTCCGACGCCCTAGGGGTGGTTAGATATATCTGATGTTTGTATCTCTGATGTTTATTTGTAATGAGATAGTTGTGGACCACTTATTTGTATCCGATGTTTATGATTGTGCTAGTTTACTTGTCATTTGTTTCTATAGATACTTTTGATGTGAACTTGTTATGTTTGTGGGTCCCATAATGCTCATGAAATAAGGGAAGTTCTTGCGAATTTTTTCCGTGATTTAATGAAGGACAAGTTAGGTGCGGTAGGAGTTAACGGCCGAGATCCCGCCGACGATGATGACGACTACACGCTCGAATAGCTCAAAATAGGAACCGTAGTGTATCTAGCTGCGAGTACGAGATCACAGGTTGCCACTGCTCAGCACGGCAATCACGGGTTTCCCAAATATCGCATTCTTTGCCCAGACATACGTGACCCAATAGCTGTGCCCTTCAACCATTTCAAAAAGATGTGACAACACGGCAACCACTCCCGCTCACCTTCAAAGTAGTCTCTCTGGCGAGAACGACGGACCTGTCATTCTACAGCGCAGGTCTGTGGCGTGTAGTGGGGAAGGCGGCATCTAGGCACGATCGACCGAGCGGCAGCAATGCATCGCTGTGAGTCTGCATGCACAGAGATGCATCGAGTAGTCATTTCGAGAATCGAATCTAGCATTTTCAGTGTTAGGTCAGCTAGCCTCTTCACTGTGTTGTCATGTAGGCTTTTTAGGTGCATTTACACTCCACACTCCGGGTATCAGACCTTTGTGCTCCTATAAATACTCCGAAGTTTGTGAACTCCCAGCAGCACTTAAACACCAAAGCTCATTGTATACCCAATGTCTGGAGGTGGGTCTAGCAGAAAGAATTACTACGGTTTTGGGAAAGGAAAAGGGGGAAGAAATGGAGACCCCATAATATGAGAGGGGCCTCTTGGACCTGATTCCTTTCCGGAACCAGTGTTTGAGTTTCCGCCACAGCACAAGAGTGAATTTACCAATGAAACTCCTCTTCGACAATACGATAACCGTAGAGAACCGTGGCCAAAATGCAGACATGGTGAGGACTGCTTAGTGCAGATGTGCACCGACGGGATGGATGGTGGTCGGCGTTTCTTTAAATGTCCACACACATGGGTAATACTCGGTTGTTTCATTTCT
Organism: Panicum virgatum; assembly: GCF_016808335.1. Classification (NCBI taxonomy): domain Eukaryota; kingdom Viridiplantae; phylum Streptophyta; class Magnoliopsida; order Poales; family Poaceae; genus Panicum; species Panicum virgatum. Next base: position 46,791,213 of record NC_053150.1, on the reverse strand, counting down.
TTATCTTCAATGAGACACCTTACATGAAATTTGTTTTGCAGTCTTCCGATGCTCCAGAAAACTATGGTTTTACTAGGTGGGTCGATCCTGCACCAATTGATTCTGTTCAGGAGTTCATCGAGTACCTCCAGATAAAGATCTTTGATCTGGAATGCAAGGTGAACCATTTTGAGGAAGTGAGAGAGGGTAATAAAGACGACGAAGATGATGATACCAGCAATGCTGCCGGTTCACAGGATGAACCATGCACTATTTCTTACTGCAACTTCCCTTGTCACAAGAAGAAGGGCCCTGCGCCTCCGGCACCACCGCCTGCACCACCTGCAATGGGTGGATACTGCGGAGAAGGCTCAACGCAGTTTGCTACGTGGGGGTACGGCTACTAGGACTACCCTAGTGCTAGTGACATGCTGCATCGTTGTGTTTGTTGTGTTTTTTTTAAAAAATTACCTAATGCATGTTAGGTTAGTCCGGAATCTGTTTACCGTAGTTTGCAACGGGTTCTGCCACGCCACTGCATGTGTGATGTGTGTTTCATTATCGTTGTATTATACTTCGATGCTCCATTACGACTAAGTACGATTCAAACTCGACATTATGTACATGTCCAGTGAATGCAAGTTAGGTACGAGACATACATACAAGCATAATACAACATTAACAATACTAAATGCGAATACATCTTAAATCGATGAACATCATATGTTATAGATCATGGCATGAAATCATCTAGGTCGTCATCCCAGTTGACAGATGGTGGTGCTGCAGGTGGTGCAACATGACTTGACGAACCTCTTGCCTTTCTCTTTGTCTCTTTTCTGATTCTAGATTCATGTAAAGGGGGAGGAGCATCATGTGTTGGAGGCCATGATTTGGGGGGCATGAAGTCATCCATGTCGTCATCCCAGTTAACACAAGTTGGAGGTTGAGGTGCTGCAGCATGACTCGACGAACCTCCGGGCATCTGTTCTTGCGCAGGCTAAGTACTATCACCCGAAGATCTTATCCACCTCCATCGTCTAGTTTACGGCATAAGTCCACCGAAGATACATACCAATTTACGGAAATTTGGTATCGTTTTGTTAATCAACTCCGTGTCCTCGGGGTAATCCTAGCATATAATTAAAAAAACAATGTTACTGTTTCATAAATATGGATTCGAAATGACGGATGAGATTACAACTGAATGAGAGTTACCTTAATGTGCATCTCATACACCTCTGGCCGCATCCATATCTTACAAGAACTTTGTAAGAATCCAATGATATTAGGATGATTCGCTAGTTCAAATACTCTCATGTATATCTTCCGACGTTCTAGCAGGTGTCCCTTTACATCTTGCGTCGTAATACCTCGAAATAATGTGAAATCTTTAAACTCTACTACTTTGACAACACCATCTCTATCGTACCATCCGCTAACGGATCCAACTTCTTACTGATAACAAGATGGGTCATGATATCAAGTATTATACTAGATTTTTCTTCGGTCCATGAAAATCCTCCACAATTGTAGGCAGCCATTGGCTTATGCTGCAATATCAATAAGGTACTTTCATAATTCTATTCTAATTCATAATTAATTTAAAAACAAGTCTGTAATAGTACTGAAATTGTAATACTAAACGAGTGTTCTAAAGCACCAAATCTAATTCAGCTAATCCGCTAATTAAATTTAATTGTTATACAATATCAATGGATTCATACGGAAGTTACTGGTAGATCACAAGTACGCAATTCGGCAGAGCTTCGCCGCTTTTCTTCTCCTCACCCCTCTCTTTTTTTCTGAATTTTTAGACTCAAATGACAAAGGGAATGGCGGCCAAGGCTTATATAGGGGGAAGGGACCCTGTCGCCCGGGGGGGCAACAGCCCCCCTTTCATTTTTTTTCGGCCATGGACCTCGTTGCAAATTTGAAGAAAAAAATTACATCTAGACCTGTCGCCCTCCCATAGGGCGACCGGGGGGTATTTTTGAAATTTTCGGACATATATTTTTGAAATTTTAATTTTTTTAAATATAAAAAAGAAAAAAGGGCCGCGCGCGGCCTGCTCAGAATCTACTTCTGTGACAGCCCCGCCGATTTTTGCTGGTGCTGCGTATAGACGCCCCCCCCCCCACCCCCCACCCTTTCCCTTTGCAAAGGACAAATGTGATTTGAAAAATGAAAGTGACAAAAAAGAGGGACAGATACAAAACTCTGACGGAACCATCTTAGAACTACATAGCTTAAACCCATTCTACAGTATCAAGCAGTAGTCTGTCCCCTAAACCTCTTACCCAAACTTAAGAAAGCGTAGGGGCACAGCTGATGCAGGCACGTTACCGATTGTAGAGCATGGACCCCAAGCCACGTTTCGGGTGAGCATCCTTCCTTACCTTGGCAACCCAGCCTTGCATCCGTGATCTTGTTACACATCGGAGCCATGTATCCTTGCAAGGCCGTTCTTCTATGGCATGCTATCCTTTCCTTGTGAGCCGAACGTTCTTCCATGGCATCGCCGGCTCGCCGGAATTCCGAACCCTACTCGGTCACGTATAAGACGTCTGCAACCCATCAATCCGTTCCACATTCAGACCTGTGATTTAACCTGAACCCCATGGACTCGACCCTGCCGCGTCTTCTTCCTCCTCTCCCGTCGCTTCACCATCAGCGCCGCCCGAGCCGTCCAAAGATCATTCCAGGAGATCACGACGGCCTCGGCGGCGGTGGCAGGGTGCCGGCGCGTGTCAGGACGACGGGCGGAGGACGACAAAACTCCGGCAAGTTCTGCGCGAAAGGGCTGTTCGGCGCAGGCGGCGGCGGCGGCCTCCGGACCGTGATGAGGATGGTGAAGCTGAACTCGACCATCCAGAACCGGAGCGTCAGGGAGCTGCTCAAGCTCGTCGGCGACGAGTGCCTCTACTTCCTCGGCAACCTCCGGTCCGTTGATGTTTCGCAGCTGGGCAAGGTAAAAACGAGATCGTACCGGCACTGATCCTCGAGTAGAAATAAGAAATCAGCACTTGATGCCAGTAAAAACTTGCACAAACACCTCCGTGCTGCATCGATTTTTTTTACCTGACATCGCTTGCTTGCAAACCCTGCGTTCTGACCCGTAACTTTCTTGGCAGGACGTGTTCCTGCTTCTCCACGCCCTGATGGTCCGGCACCACGTGTCGCTCGTGCTCAAGCCGTCGCCGGACGAAGCGGGCTTTGACCTGGGCGTCAAATGGTCTCTAGGTCTGTCTGTCGAAACAAACTTTTCGTCAGTTTGACAGTTTCAGAGCTGGACCACGAAACTGAAGCTCTGGAACCGTTTCCTCTGCAGAGTGGAAGGGGCACAAGCTGCCTTGGGACCTAGACTGCAACGTCTCCACCAAGCACGTCTACAGGGGCCTCCTGCTCGTCAGGTAACAATTCTAGCGCCTGGTTTAGCTGAAACCTTCGGTAAGTTCGTTGGCGTTTTACCGTCTACATTGCCCTGTAAAAACCATGGTTTACGTTAGGAACACATTCTTCGCCCAGGCGACAGGGACTAGGGTAGCAGAAGGATCAGGAACTGACTGAAATCGCGTTGTTTTCCTAATGTTGCAGCCAAGTTAACAAGACCTGCGTGCCACTCCTTCAGAGGATTCTTGGGATCATCCAGCAGGCAAGCATAACACACAGATAATAGATTCTGCAACAACATTACCAATAATATAGCAGCAGTGATAACAGATTGCTCGTAAAATGCTAAACAGCTAAAGATTTATCTGTCGTAACTGCAGAATTTGGACGCTGTAATTTTGACTATTGTGAACAAGGTCCTGCCTGAAGGTACCCTTGACGAGAAGAAGACCAGCACCATCATTTTCTGCGTCATCATTGGTCTAGTGGTCATGGTCCTGTTCTACGCCTTGTTCAAGAACTTGTAGGTTCAGGAGAGCAAGGCACGATTATCCACTATTGTACAGTTACCAAAACCTTCTTGTAAATCATCATCTGTTGTATTTTCGCAAGAAGAAGAAACCGCAGGAGCGTCCAGTATTTTCGCAAGAAGAAGAAACCGCAGGAGCCGTCGGCTTCAAGTTCCAGTGGCTGAGTTTGTTTATTTGTTGAGTTTGTTTAGCAAGTTGTTAGCGTGATCCACTTTGTTAGGGAGTTGTTGGGTCCTCAATGTTATAAAGGGGAGACTAAACATTATTCAGATTAAGCAAGGAATAATTATCCACATAATTTGGTTGTTCATACCCTCCTCACGGAGGGCGAGCACTCCATCCGCCTACCTCCTTGCGCTACCTTCTGCCTCCGATCTACCACAACATCTTTGGTATCAGTGTCTTGCTGATCCTGAGATTGATCCCCTGCCCACCATTCCCTTCCCTTTCACCATGAGCGACAATGTCTCCGCGGCGGACATCAAGTCCGGCATGGACAAGCTCCTCGCGGAGCTGTCTTCCATCAAGGGCGACATGTCCACGGTGAAGAACGACATGATCACCATCAAAGGCGACCAGAGCCGACTCTCGGTGGCGGTCAACCGGCTGCAGATCGACAAGTTTCCCTCATCCGGCTCCGGCAAAGGCCTGGCGGACGGCGAGGCACCATCGTCGCCACCACCACCTCAGCTGTCGGCGCCGCTGACCCACAAGCTCCGCTTTCCCAAGTACGACGGCGTCGACGACCCCCTCGGCTGGCTTCACAAGTGTGAGTAGTTTTCAGGAAACTGCACACGCCGGAGGATGAGAAGGTGCTGACGGCATCCTTCTACATGGACGGCGCGGCTGAGCAGTGGTACTATCGCCTCGAGCAGAACCGCGGCGTACCGACGTGGCCACAACTTGTGGATCTCGGCAACAAACGCTTCGGGCCGCCGGTGTGCAGCAACTCGTTCGGCGAGCTGACGCACCTCAGTCGCACGGGTACCGTCCGTGAATACGAGGACCAGTTCCTGCAACTCTTGGTGCGAGCACGTCACCGAGCGCCAACAGATCGACATCTTCACCGCCGGCCTGCGCAACCCCCTGCGCATGACGTCGAGCTGCAGCGTCCGGACTTCCTGGAGGACGCCATGGGCTTGGCTAGAGCGTTCGAGTGCCGGCTGGAGATCGACGACGACACCCTGCCGCCGGCATCGCGTCCTTCTTCCCGCGCCGCACCGCCGTCCCGTGGATCGCACCCCCCCTCCGTCAGCCTCCACGCGAACACTGCCGCCGGCGACGTCGACACTGCCTCCTGCGACTCCTCCAGCCCCCACCAAGGGCGCCCCGGCGCCAGGGACACGCTTCAAGCGTATGTCCCCAAAGGAGATGGCGCGCCGCCGTGTCGAGGGGCTTTGCTTCAACTGCCCCGAGAAGTTCACGCCCGGCCACCTCAAGCATTGCACCATGAAGGGGATCTACTTGATGGAGTTGGACGACGACTTCGTCCAGGTCGACGATGCTGACTCAGACGAGGAGCCAAAGATCTCCATGCATGCGCTCACCGGCATCCACGCCGGCGACACCATGCACCTGGTGACCAAGATCGCCGATCGTTCCCTACGCGCCCTCGTGGATTCGGGATTGACACACTCCTTCATCACCACGAGTGCGGCGTCGCATCTAGGGCTCGTCTACGAGTCTCGCACATGCCTCTCGGTGGGTGTCGCGAACGGCGATCGCGTTCCGTGCGCTAGCGTCTGTCGCGCGTTGCCCATCACCATCGGCCAAGAACGGTTCGACGTCGACCTCTACGTCCTCCCCCTCGACAACTACGACGTCGTCCTCGGCTGCTCCTGGTTGAAGACGCTCGGTCCCATCCTTTAGGACTTCAACCGCAAGTCGATGGCGTTCTGGCGAGATGGTCACCGCGTCCACTGGCGTGACGCGAGTGCGACGCCTCCAGCCCGCATGCACGCGATGGGTCAGGCCGACCTGCTGGCTCTGCTCCTGGCGGAGTTCGCGGTTGTGTTCGACGCCCCTAAACAACTGCCGCCGGCTCGTCGTCTCGACCACCGCATCCATCTACTGTAGGCCACAGCGCCCGTAGCGGTCGCCCCTACCGCTACCCGTAGTTGTTGAAGGACGAGATCGAACGTCAATGCGAGGAGATGCTGCATCTGGGCATCATCCGTCCCAGCACATCGGCGTTCTCATCGCCGGTGCTCCTCCTGCACAAGAAGGACGGGACATGGCGCTTCTGCATCGACTTTCGCGCCCTCAACTCGAAGACCGTCCGCGACATGTTCCCGATCCCCGTCGTCGATGAGTTACTAGATGAACTAAGGGGGCGTGTTTCTTCACCAAGCTTGACCTCGCCAGCGGCTACCTTCAAGTCCAGATGCACCCTGACGACATCCACAAGACGGCCTTCCGGACGCACCACGGACACTTTGAGTTCGTGTTCATGCCGTTTGGGCTGACGAACGTGCCGTCCACATTTAAGGCGTTGATGAACGAGGTGTTGCGACCCTTCTTGCACAAATCAGTACTCGTTTTCTTTGACGATATTTTGATCTAGAGCTCCTCCTACAGCGAGCATCTTCGCCTTATGCGTGCGGTGCTGCGCGAACATTCCTTGTTCCTGAAGCGCAGCAAGTGCTCCTTCGCCAAACGGAGCGTTACGTACATCGGCCACATCATCTCGGCCGACGGCGTCGCGATGGACCCGTCCAAGATCGAAGCGGTGCAGTCCTGGCCGCAATCGCGCTCCATCAAGGCGCTGCGCGGCTTCCTCGGGCTCACGGGCTACTATCGCCGTTTCATCAACGGGTATGGTGCGATCGCGGCACCGCTGACGGCGCTCCTCAAGAAGGAGGCGTTCATCTGGTCTTCCCTCGCCACGGAGGCCTTCGTCAAGCTCAAGAACGCCCTCACGACGGGTCCTGCCCTCCAGCTGCTGCACTTCACCACGGGCTTCATCGTCGAGTGTGACGCCTCCGACTCCGGGTTTGGCGCGGTCCTGCACCAAGGCGGCGGCCCCATCGCGTTCTTCAGCCGCGCGGTGGCTCCTCATCATGCCAAGCTCGTGGCGTATGAGCGGGAACTCATCGGGCTGGTCAAGGCGGTGCGCCACTGGCGTCCCTATCTATGCGCGCTCTCGTTCACCGTCGGCACGGATCACTTTGCCTTAAAGTACCTGCTGGACCAGCGCCTGTCGACTATTCCGCAGCACACATGGGTGAGCAAGCTTTTCGGCTACGACTTCACGGTGGAGTTCAAACCGGGCAAGCAGAACGTGGCGGTCGACGCCTTGTCGCGCCGCGACGAGGACAAGGAGGACATCTCGGTGCGCACCATCTCCATGCCGGAGCTTGAGCTCTTTGCGGACCTATGCCGCGAGCTCACCACCCTCCGGGACGCCATCGACAAACGCTAGGAGATCGAACGTGGCGAGGCGGGCGCGGCCTGGTCGCTGGTGGACGGTTTCATCGTGCACAATGGCCGCCTCTTCATCCCGGCTTCTTCAACGCTCTGGCCTCAGATTTTGGCGACGGCCCATGGCGCGGGCCACGAGGGAGTGCAGAAGACCCTCCATCGCCTGCGCGCCTCCTTCTACAACGCCAATGCCAACAGACTGGTGCGCGAGTTCATCTTGGGGTGCGCCACCTGTCAACGGAATAAGTCGGAACACTTGCATCCGGCAGGACTTCTGCAGCCCTTGCCCGTTCCGACGGTAGTATGGCAGGACATTGCCATGGACTTTGTCGAGGGGTTTCACGGGTGGGCGGCAAGTCCGTCGTGCTCACCGTCGTCGACCGCCTCTCCAAATATGCGCACTTCATTGCGCTGGGACACCCATACTCAGCGACATCGATGGCGCAGGCGTTCTTCGACCAGATCGTTCGCCTACACGGCATACCGTGCTCCATCGTCAGCGACCGCGACACCGTCTTCACCAGCGCGTTCTGGACGGAGCTGTTCCAGTTGGCTGGCATCAAGCTACATCTCAGCTCCGCGTTCCACCCCCAGACAGATGGCCAATCGGAGGTAACAAATCGGATCCTTGGGTCTATCTTCGTTGCCTGGCAGGAGACCGCCCTCGCAACTGGCTCCAGTGGCTGCCCTGGACTGAGTTCTGCTACAACTCGTCGTACCAGTCGGCGTTGCGGGCTACTCCGTTTGAGGTCGTCTACGGTCGTCCACCTCCTACCATGGCATCGTACCAGCCCGGCGTCGCCCGCGTCACGGCGCTAGACAAGCAGCTCGCGGAGCGCGACGTCTTCCTGGCGCAGATTCGTGAGCGCCTCCTGCACGCCCAAGACCACATGAAGCAGCACTACGACGCGGCACACCGTGACATTGCGTTCGCGCCCGGAGATTGGGCATGGCTTCGTCTTCACCACCGCACTGCCGCCGGCATCACCGACTCTTCAACAGCCAAGCTGGCTCCACGGTTCTATGGACCAGCTTGGCTCCACAGTTCTATGGACCTTATCAAGTCCTGGAACGTGTCGGCCCTGTGGCGTACCGGCTTCAGCTCCCACCCCGTGCCAAGATCCACAATGTCTTCCATGTGGTCTTCCTCAAGCAGTTCACCGGCGATGCGCCAGCTGTCGTCGTTCCTCTGCCACCCATTGTGCATGGCAGGGTGGTCCCGGCGCCATTGGCTGTCAAGATGGCCCGGATGGTATGTGGTCATTGGGAAATTTGTGTTAACTGGGTGGGATGGTCACCAGCTGATACTACTTGGGAGCAACTTGAAGAATTCAAGGCAACATATCCAGATTTTCAGCTTGAGGACAAGCTGTTTTCCAAGGAGGGTGGAAATGTTGTGGACGCTTTCACAGGCGTCCAGTATTTCCACAAGAAGAAACCGCAGGAGCCGTCGGCTTCAAGTTCCAGTGGCTGAGTTTGTTTATTTGTTAAGTTTGTTTAGCAAGTTGTTAGCGTGATCCACTTTATTAGGGAGTTGTTGGGTCCTCTATGTTATAAAGGGGAGACTAAACATTATTCAGATTAAGCAAGGAATAATTATCCACATAATTTGGTTGTTCAGAGCCTCCTCACGGAGGGCGAGCACGCCATCCGCCTACCTCCTTGCGCTACCTTCTTCTGCCTCCGATCTACCACAACATCATCACATCAAGCAGAAACAGAAACACCAATTCTGGGCATAGCCAACCATAACGCAGCAGATGTTGGATGTAAACCACTGCTCATGCACATGATGGATGTGATAAAGTATTACGAATGAATATGGGAGCAAAAGCTGAACATTCCGATAACCATCTAAACTGTATGAGTTAGGTATCACCTATAGGAACATAATATTGGAAGTACAGGTGTCTCAAGTCAAGTAAGGACTAGCACTGTAAGAGGCTTTCTGGTAGCAAACTAGAAAGCAACTTCTTACCAGAAATGCACCTACGGTAGCTGAATTTACATCAGGCAAAGTACATCAGCTCTGGCTGACCTTTTAGCTTCCCTCCGAGGCTGCTTTCTTTTAACAAACTAGAAAGTCAGATACACTACTACGTCTGACCCTTTAGCGGGCATCAGACATTCAGACTAGACTATGTAACAACTCCCATTCCTTGCTACTGTGACGAGATTACCCACCGCTTCTCACAGGTAAATCAGCTCAACAATAAGAAAGAGATAACACTTTCGCAGATTTCTGTTGTTTCATCAGTGGCTACTACCCAGGATGTTAGCCCAACTAGAGTCCAGAAGATGCTTCAACTGCAGCCAAATGTTAAACAACCACGCATTTCTCCATTAGCATATTAGACACAACCAAACTGCAGAGTGAAAGAACTGATACAATAAGCAGTCAAAGAACTTGACAAAAGAAATCTAGAAAGTGCAGAATAATCAAATTTGGTAAATCAACTTTACAGAACCAATTTGACTGCTTTCAAATAGACTCCAGTTACTATTAATATATTTAAAACAGGGCAAACCAGGATTTGAAAGCAAGCAACTGCAAGAGGATGGATGTTCTCCAGCAGCACTAGGCAGGGAAAGCCCCAATATACATACGGATGCTATTAGGGTGTAGGAGAAAGTCAAATAACTAACCAGTCAGATCTTGGTAGGTTGCTTGAAAAGATGGTCTGAAACCAACTCCGAGACACCATGAGCAGTAAGACTTTCACACCCAAAGAGTTCTTTAAGTTTCGAGTCACAGAGTATCACCGTGGGATTCTCTGGATCCTGTATAACAAAACAAGAAAACAAAACCAATTAGGCGACCAGGCTGTTTGTACTTTTGCAGACACCAGTGGTTGTACAGCGATTTCTGATCTGCTTTTTTTTAAAGAAAATAGATCACACTGAAATAAGTGCAAACGAAGAGAACCAGCAAATATGTATTATATAACAGAGACAATTCACATAGCATAGTTTATTTCCTTACAGAAAGAGTAGCCTGCCCTTATTGTAATACAAGAACTCACAGGAAGGCTTCGCCATCAATGAGTCAACCATAATGCATGTCTTCCTAGAAATGTCTAGCAGTAAGTAACAAAAGCTCTGCATCTAGATATGTAAGCAGCCCAGAACACATAATTTCAATGTTCTCGCATATCGAAACATCTCCTAGACAGCAAAATGAAAAAGGTAAACAGAATGGAGAGAAACAAATACCAAGGACAAAAGTGAGGTTCCCGGCTAGGGAGGTAGCTAATAATATAATTCACCTAGTACTTTTGTTTGGAACTTTGGATTTGTCATTCCTAAAGCTTTAGGTGGCAAAATCATTACTAGTCAATTACGTATGAAAACACTAAAGGAAAGAGAGACTTATATGGAACAAGCTTTGCTTATGCTTTACTCGTCATAGGTCAAAAGGGTAGACGATAAACCAAATTGCATACACAAGCAACCTGCACATACTAGTATGCTAAAAAAATTAATGACTTTCTTATAGAATGTGATACTACATTGAAAATTATACTAACCCCATGTGCCAGCTCTTTAACTTTAGAAATTAAAAAGCACATGGGAATACACACTCAGCAACTAGTATATAAAGACAACCATATGATCTAGTTGTTCAACTAACAACCACCATGCCACCAACCAGACCATATCTAAGTAATAGCATTCACGAAATCTACCTAATAAAAAAAACAAATATGTCAAGCAGGGTGTCCAACAGTACAGCTAACAAAAATTGTCATGAATTATAAAAGCTCTAAAGTATGACAACATCAGTCCAAAGCACAAACTATGCATTTACTAGTATTGATGCATTCACATTTTCTTCAAGGTGAGATAATAAACTAACTTTCCAAAATAACATATGTGCCCTCTTTTCTGGATGGATATTCTGGTTCTATAAAACAGAGAGAAACATTTCCATTCACCTTTCATAGTTTTCCAAAATTGGACAAAATTACTTGCAATGCCAACTAGAAGTTTAATATTGCACACGATATTTCAAAGAGGGACAGTAGCACATAACAATTCTGATAGTAATCATCCACTAACCTCAAGATTATTGCTTTTAATGTGGTCCCAAACACGCCTTAGAGCCTCAGAATGAGGCATCTCTCTTTCTCCAGTCCCAAAAAAGGTGGCGAGAGCATCAGAAACAACAAAGGAAAGCTGCTTAACATCAGTTTCAGCAGGAGAAATAGATTCACCACCCTCTGGCTTCATTTTCTTTCTCTCTCGTTTTGAATCATCTGCAGGAATTTGGACCATATGTTCAATAAACAAAATACTGGCCATGTCATGACAATTTATTTACAGTGTGGCAGGAGAAAAAACTTACTTGTAGTCTCAAGAGGGCGTATATGCTTAGATAAAAGCTTATTCATCTTGAACATGTCAGTGCTATCAGTCTCAAAAACTAATCGTAGCTCACCATTGCATATGATCTTTCTCTTATTGTTAGGATCCTGCAAGTTGTTCTTGCGAATGTATGCCCAAAGCTGCTTAACAATCTGCATTGAATAAGAACAATGTCAGGTTTTATGCCATGGTGTAAACATTTATACAAGATATTAGAAAGATGGGCCAAAAAAGATGGACCTCAGTTCTAGCCATGGCTGGTTCACCAACGATAGCTTGCAGCTCTGGAGACACACCACAGACTTTGTTTAATCCTCCGGAACCGCCTCTTCGTTTTGCTCCAACACTAGCACCGCTACATTGACACAACAAATACAGTAAGTGACCAGCAAATGGCAGCTGACAATTGAGAACAGGCGACATATCCATATCTCCTATTAACCAAGGGAGGGAAGCGCCCTTCAAGATTTATCACAAGCATTCTCACATGCAGACAGTTTGATGTTTGCTGAATTAGTAGTATGGTTTTAGTACATATAAAATGTCATAAGTTTCTTTCAAATGAATAGACATAGCAAACAAAAAGGTTCCTTTCTAGTTCCAGCTAGATACCTAAACATAGAGCCAACTGTGCAAATCCATTTGCTAAGCACAATGACAGCTACAATAAGCTTCTTTGCTTGAAGCTGGTTGCTTGAAAAGTAAACATTTTGATGGTGAGGCGAAATCCATTACTACGCTAATGAGCTCAGAGGCTTTATTTCTGCATGAATGGTTGACAAGACTACGGGAGCATTCAAAGGTTTTCACAGGTACACTAGAAGCAATTCCCTCCCCTAAGCTTGGAACCATGGACATTAAATGTCTAGTACAAGTAGACATGGCACCACAAATTTCTCAAATGAACCAATTGGAGCTCTTGAGTCTTGAATACAAGTTCCTTCCACTTCACCCCACCCCACTAATCACTCCTATCCTGAAAAATTATTTCAGTCCACCAGAAACAATCAATCCCGTATCCGTACCACGATACAGGCTCTGTGAGTGACCACAACAACAACAAAAAAATGTAAGCTTTTACAGTCAATCCCACTTCAATCCACCAAACAGATTACAGAATTTTGAAAAGGCATCTTTCTACATTTGAAGTACTAAATATAGACTAATTACAAAAATAATTACAGAATTCGTCTGTAAATCGCGAGACGAATCTAATGAGCCTAATTAATCCGTCGTTAGAGGTTTTTTACTGTAGCATTACTGTAGCAATTTAGCATCTAATTACAGCCTAATTAGGTTCATTAGATTCGCCTCGCTATTTACAGACAGCAGTCGCAATGCGTTTTTTATTTCGTCTAGATTTAAGTCTCCATGCAGGTGCCGAAATTTTTTTTTGGAATTTTGGTTTTTGCATCTAAACACGGGCCAGATTTGAAAAGGGTACAAAACTCACAGCCCCTATAGATTTTAGGAGCTTAGCTTCGCGTAGAAGCTACTCCATCTAAACGAAACCGCACGAGCACCGGACCACGAAGCTACTCCAAACCCTAATTCGAAGGGGGAAATGAGGGTAAGTGTCACCTGTCCTTCTTGGAGCCAGCTGGCGCCGCCGCTGCCGTCGCACGGGGACTCTCGCCCGGAGTGGCTGCCGCCGCGGACGCAGCCGCCGCCGCGGACGCAGCCGCCGCCGCGGCGGCCATCTGCTGCTGCTGGTGGTGGTGCTGCTGCTGTAGCTGGACGAGCCTCTGCAGCTGCGCCTGGTCGCCCTGCGGGAAGGGCTGGTGCCCGTAGCGGTACGACGCGGCGACGTCGAACGGCGAGGCAGGCGCGCCGGGGAGGTGCTGCTGGTGCTGGTACTGCTGCGAGGCGGAGAGGTAGGACTGCATCTGCTGCGGGAAGAAGTGGGGAACGGCCGGCGCGGGGGCGGGGGCGGGGGCGGAGGCAGAGGACGCCGCGGCGGCGGCGGGGGTGGAGAAGGGCAGCTGCTGCGCGGGGGCCTCGGCACGGGCGCCACCTCCGCCGCCGCCGGCCGCGGGGTCGAAGGGGTCCTTCCGCGCGGCGGCGGCGGGGTCCGGCGCTGGTGCCGCCGGGCCGAGCAGCGCGACGAGGACGCTGCGGATGAGCGGCGCCTTGGGGGAGACGTCGACGCCGAGCTGCGCCCCGAGCTGGCGCACCACGGAATCCGCCGATATCCCGGCGCCGCCCCGCGCGGCGGTCTGGCGGACGAGGGACTCCACGTAGTGGGCCAGCTCCTGGTCGGACAACATCGGGCTCGGGGACGGGGCGAGGAGGATGTGGAGGGGGCGGGACCTCTCCTATCCTCTCTCCTCTCTCTCTCTCTCTCCTCGTCGGCGGCGGCGCGGCGCCTCCACGACCTTTTGAAAATTGAAATGGGTGGGGGGACGGCCGGACGGGGGATCTCCCTCCCAGCGGAGGCGCGTTTCGGTTTCGGGGGTGGTGGGGTGGGGTTCGCGGTGGTTCAGGCGTCTTCGCCCTTGGTTTTGTGGTTTCCTCCGCTGCCTTGGCTGGGCTTGCGGTTTCCCGTCCGGATGGGGATAGACGAGGAGCGTTTTTGCGGTCGACCGCCCAAGTTTTTCTTTTGTTGACGATTGGGTACCTTGAGGACCTGTTAGAAAAAAAAACTGGGAGAGAGAAGAATATCCTTGGGAGTGGACTTTGGTGAGTGAAATGGCTACACATGGTTGTGTTTAGATTCGTAAAATAGTAGTAAAAAGAGTCACATCGGACACTGTGGTACACTGTAGCATTTTTCGTTTGTTTGTAGTAATTGTTGTCCTACCATGATCTAACTAGACTCAAAAGATTCGTTTCGTCGTGTACATCAAAACTATGCAATTAGTTTTTTATTTATCTACATTTAATACTCCATGCATGAGGTAAAAGATTTGATGTGATAGGTGAATAATGTAGTTTGGAGAGAGAAATTTTGGAAGTGAACACAGCCAGGATGGATCCCGGCTTTTTAACAGCCGAACAATAGTCTTGACCTTCGAACTTGGAATCGAGAGAGTTGACTCACTTGTTCAACCTATATGTATCTTATTGAATGATAAAGTTACTTAATAGTTGAATCTGTAAAAGTCTTGAAAATAAAGCTGTTATTTTTTAAGTTTAGAAATTCACGGTGGGGTAGAGAACGGTACCCAATAAATTTACTGGGCTAAGATAAGCTACCCGTACAAGATAAAGCACAGAAGATACTAGCGAACCTATCTGGCTACCATTGTGGATACCTCTCTCCATTTCCTCTACTATGCAAGCTCCGAAATGATTTAAATAGCTTGTGTGACATTACATGCTTAAAGTAGATTGCATTATCTGATGGACTCAAAGTCAAGAGGAGGTTGCATGATCTGCAATTAATTTCTAAAGAGAGGTACGTAGTAGAGCAGCAGAAGCAATGTAGGAAAAAAAATTCATAGTGCAGAATGTGAAGGAAAACACTGCATAAAGGATATCGTGCAAGCGTTAATGGTAAAAAAGCCAAAAAAAAACTTGCATCACGTTGCACACTAGTTAGCGGAGATTAAATTACAGTTTTATGATTTTTTATTTGAGCCACATATATACTTTTTAAAGCAAATCAGGTATAAGCCACATATAGAGTAAGATCTTCGACACTATCAAAAGATAAGGTAGGCAATAAGCAATGAGTTTTTTTTTGGAAGGGTGATATAAAATTCGGTGTATTTCTTTCGAAGCTGCAAATTTGAATAAAACATATAGACGATATCGAACATTTCAATTTTAGATGGCATATCGTCTAGTTTTCCCACGAAAGGATGCCTTCTAGCTAAGGTTAAAGACTTCGATATGGTAATTATGAAAGAGACACAGCTAAAAGGTGCACCATCGGCGATTTCTATTCTCGTGCTAGATTGCATAGCAACTCCTAATATTATCCCATTTCACATGTCATAATTATAGAACCTAGCTACGGTGCACCACCGCGGTGGTTGGCCGGTTGCGCGACCCGACCCAACCCGCACCCACCCACCCACCGCCGCCGGGGCCCCGCGCGGCAGCCACAGCGCCCACACCCCTGGGGTGGGGTGGGGTGGAGCAGGGCACGCCCCGCGCGCCACTTGGGGCCGGTTGGCGCTGGCCGCTCGCTCACCCGCTCCGCCGCCGCTCCACGCCACGCCAGGCAGCCGGCCTAGCTCTGACGGCCTGGCCCCGCGCAGCACGCGCAGGGGGCGCCTCTGCCAGTGCCACAGCGCTCGCGCGTGGCGCGTGCCGCCGAGCAGGGGTATCTCGGTCCACGGCTTTGCCTGACGTGCCCTGCCCTGTCCCGCCCCGCGGCTTTCACTTTCTCGTCCTTTCTCCCGTCCCTTTTCGCGTGTTCCGAGGCGCCTCCGTCCGGTCTCCGCTCTCCGGAATCCAGATATCGGACAGGTCGACGCAATGATTGAACCGCCAGCGAGCCCGCAAACGCTTCGCTCCGAGCCAATCCGTATGGCTCTCTTGCGCTAGTTGGCTGATGGCCTCCTCTACTGTTTGTCGCGGGACGCCGAGGCTCTTCCCTTCTTGCGAGCGAAGACCAGCCGGAGCCGGAGCCGGAGCAGTGGGTGCCTGGGTGGTGATCTCTCGGACTCTCGGTGAGACGTGGAGCCCGGCGGGTGGGTGGGGGACGACGTCGACGACCATTGGCTGAAGCCTAGTGCCTGGTTGCCGAACAGGGAGACGGCGGGAGCATGCAAAGGATCCTGCGCCTTTTTTTCTGTGCTGTTCCTCCTCGATACATGGAATTTTAGAATCCCCTGCTATTGAATCTAAGAATTATCCTCTCGCTGCCACAGTTATTAGAAGGATATTATAGGAGTACAGTTAGACCATTCTCAATACAAGTTTCATAAGAATTTCATTCTCATTAAATGACATGCCATATAAGCAAAAATGGTGACATGGTATCAAATTTAGAAAGAAAGAGAAGAATAGAGTTTCATGGGGATCAACTTGGTCTGCAAAGTTACCAAGTGCCATGAAACTGGAATGAAACTCCATTGAGAGCATTTGAGTTTCGTCAACACACATTCATAAAAATTTATTGGTCACATGGTATACTTGAGCATTAATACCAATCAGCAATTAAATGTGATAGCTTATCTATGGAACTGTGCGATGAAACTATGCATTGAGGGATGTGGTTTTATTCTAGTGTCAAGTTGACATGGCACTCTTGGTAACTGTGTGATGAAACTATGCACTGAGATGGACCTTAAATGGCTATAGAAAATATTCATTTGCCCCCTCTAAAAGAGCGGGGGTATAATTATACTCTTTTTCCTCCTATACCATTTCAGGTTCATTTCACCGTAAAAATGATGACACTAAACTATGTAAAATTGACACACACAGATGAAAGAAGTCATATATTTTTTAAGAGGCTCACAAATTATCTTTAAGTTTAACTTAAAGACCATATACATGTCATTTTAATCATAAAATATGAGGCATAGCATTCTCATTACAAACAAGTTCATATTTTTCACCCCAGCATGCAGACCGCTTGGAGGTCGCGTCGAGGGCCGCCGCTGAGAAGCAGGAGACAGGGAGAGGAGCAAGCGCCACCGGGAGAGCCGCCGGGGACAGGAGCATGGTTGAGAGGGTCAACGGGGAGACGAGTGGTTGTCAGGGGCTACAAAAAAGTCATTTCTCATGCTGCAAGTGCCTCGTGTTCTGTTCCGTTAAAAACAAACATATCTCTAACGGTTGTGGCATCTAGAGGATAATTCCTAGATTCAATGGCATTGAGGGAAATTCCAAAATTTCTATGACATCTTGTAATACATCAAAATTTTCATAACAATGAGGGAATTTACTCTACATAATTACGCATAATTACGCCTAGGCCAACGGGCCGGCCCACGTGACAATACAAGGAATCACAAAACCAAACTCACCACCTACCCAGAATGGGCCATATTCCGAGCCCAAATCGACCCTCCGGCCGTCCCGTCCCAATTCTCGCGCAATCGTCACAAGAAGAAACACTTGACCATGCAGGTAGGATAAATCTGTTGAAACATGGCCTATTCACGGATCGCCTGATCCATTTTCCCTATTCCCGATCCCAGAAAGAGGCGTCGAGAGATTGTAGATTGGATCTCGTCTCCCATCCCAAACCACAACAGCAAGCACACAAGAGACAGGTATGTAGGTGTAGGTGGACTGTATTCTCATTAGTCCTCAATAGAGTACAATAGGGTATTATTTATAAACTTGGGCCCTCCAGGGGCACCTTCGGGATTAAGCCCATTAACCCTAATCAGGGTTTCTTAACACTCCCCCTTGGGCGTATACCGCGACCAACACATGCCTCATCAAAAACTCCTTCCAAAAACCCAGTGGGAAAAAGGAATGGAGAAAAGAGTACATTGTTGCCGCAAGTTGTATTACACTTGTTGCCTCGTTAAAAACCTTACATCAGAAACTTCGGAAAAACTCATCAAGGAAAAAAGAGTACAACACTGTCTTCAAAACATTTGCAATCTTCCGGATTGTCTTATGTGAGCAAGGACTCACTATTAAGGACATGCTCCTCTTGAACTTTGCAAAACTGTCATATTAAAGCAACACTTGCTACTAAAAGTGCATAGATACTTAGTGAATGAACTTCACTTTATTGCAAAGAGCATATCAAAGTTCTTTACCTCAATCTACTTCTGGGATTGGTGAGGTAAGGATATAGGGGTACCAAAACGAGTAAGTCCAATCTTTTAGTGGTGTCAATCTGCTGGATCTATATGTTTAGTGATAGAACATGTAGTATATACTCCCCCTGATGATGACATCTGTAGTTCTGTTTGTAGACAACATCCTTCGGAGATGCATACAGGTAAGGATAGTACAATTGTACCAAATTCTCAACAATCAGTCTTCGAGACATTTATCTCATCATTCTTCTGGAATAATAAGAGTAAATAATATGGGAGCTATATTGTCGGTACCCTACAACTGGGGTACCCACTCCTACTGTGCCAAGACTCGCGTGGTTATCCGTAACTACGCCCTAAGGAGCTGAGCAGCCGGACTCCTGGGTTCCGACTCCATCTCATCGGACCAACGGTCCCGGACCCGCTTCCCGTTCGGGGACGGGTCCGGTGTCACCACGTGTCCCAGAGGTGGAAATGCTCAGCACCTGTGGCCGCGGACCCGGATCCCCGCAGGTTGGTCCGGGTCCTCCACGTGCCATCCAGACTCCCGCAGATGCGTCCGGGGCCTCCACGTGCCTATCCGGACCCCCCGTGAGCTCTCGGCTCAGCCAGCTGCTCGGGAGGGGTCCGGAGCCGCCACGTGTCACGCAGACGCGGGCGCGGGCGCAAGCCTTCCGCTGGAAGCTCCCTCACCCACCCGCATTAAGTGCGAGTGGTTGAGGCAGGCGTTGCTGCCGCTGGGCACGGGGCAGTTTTTGTCAGTCCACACTATTGATCGCGTATTACCAAGGTAGTGGAGCCGCCAGCGCCGCCCACGCCGCGCCTGCCAGTCTGCCATAGCAGATGGATACGACGGCTCGGTTTCGCCCATTATGACGCCTACATAATAGCCTCAGCAGGCCACGCCGCAAGCTACGCTACTCCAACGGGCACCTAGCTGATGGGACAAGAAAAGACCCCCCTGAGTCAGAAGAGCAGCAGTGTGCATATCGGAGGAAAGATTCGCTACCACTGTAGCCACAGTCACGTTGGGCCCACCTGTCGGGGCATCAACGTCCTATGTATCCGCTCCCCCTTGATCTATAAAAGGGGGGGGGTGCCGCTAGAAAACCTCAGGCTGGGCAAGAGCCAAGGCCAGCAGAGGATAGGTTCACACACACCATCAAGAACAATACATCTCCCAGTGGACGTAGGGTATTACGCTCCGGCGGCCCGAACCACTCTAAATCGTGTGTTCTTGAGTCCCTTTCTCAGCGTAGATCCAGCCCCATCGCCTAGTACTTCCCCGAGTACTCCCTCACTGGGAATAGGCGGGTGCGTTCCGCCACCCGGCTGTGGGTACCCCTAGAGCCCCACAACATTTTGGCGCCGTCCGTGGGGACTCTCCATGGCTCGGGTGGTTGAGCACTCCCACCACCACGACGACGGGGAGATGACGGAGGGTGTGGCGTCATCCGCGCCACACGCCTCTCGCCTTCCTGCGCCAGGGACAGCCGTGCCCGTGGAGCAGCCACCGTCGGCAGCGGCGCGCGCTGCACGTCGGCAAGAGTCAGGGCGCCCGTCAAGGGCCCCCTCACAAGTTGCGAGCGGCGGAGCGACAAATCCCAGCTCGCAGCATACCTCACTCATGAGAGGAAGCCCGCTCCGGCGGAAAGCCGACTCCGGTTGCACCAAGCCCGCTCCGGCGGAAAGCCGACTCCGGTCACACCAAGCCCGCTCCGGCAGAAAGCCGACTCCGGTCGCACCAAGCCCGCTCTGGCGAAAAGCCCACTCCGGACGCACTAAGCCGACTCTGGTGGCTCTCTCCGGCGGAAAGCCGACTCCGGTCGCACCCCCGACTCTACATCTCTGTAAGTCCTACCCTTAGAGGCCCAGCAAGGAATAAAACATTTTCCTTTGTAACTAGGTAGTACTTCCGTGTGGTCCAGTCTGGTGAGCCTCCCCCGTGGAGGGGTCCGGACCTCTGCGAACCAGGTTCAGGGAAGCGTACTCACCCTCCGGGGAGGTCCGGAGTCATGTAGCCGCTTAGCCTGGTTCCGTACCCTAAGCCTGCATGCTCTACCTCCCTAGGGCGAGTACCGTAGTACCTAAGACTGGGGGCCCGGAGGTCCGGACAGCTCTGGTCTCATAAACCCATGTTCTGGCTTACATCGCACATCTCATGTACATCTAGTTATAAAGGAAAAATTTATTCTCAGTTCGCCTTTAAGGATGTTACATTCCAATTTCAATCTACGCATTCTATTTGCGCTAACCCCCACGTGGCTTCTTACTCTTGTGCGGTGATTGTGGTCCGAATTGAGTTGGCTAGTTAGTGACTTAGCTCGAGACCCCTCATGGAAGAGAGGGGTTCGGACCCCTGGGAACTTGCAGGTTCAGGGAAGCACACTCATTCTCCGGGGAGGTCCGGAACCATGTAGCCGCTTAGCCTGGTTCCGTACCCTAAGCCTGCACGCACCACCTCCTGTGAATGAGTGCCGTAGTACCTAGGACTGGGAACCTGGAGGTCCGGACTTTCTCTTAACCTAAAGGCCGGCCCCTTGAGCTCTGTTCACTGAACCTAGTTGTCTATCTCAAAGGATTACCGCCAACAGGATTTGGGACCCGTGGGCACGCTACTAAGCATCTACCTTGAGTCATGTGCAGGTCCAAACGTGATGATGCAGCAGGTGACCCAAAGGATGGACGATGCAGGGCAAGACCCTTGCGGCGCGCACTGCTGGGCGCCAGAAGCAGCCAAGTTGCTCACAGTAGTGGCCCCACCTGCGGGTTCGTTGCCTCTCCCGAGGCGGGCCCGGGGGCCACTGTCGGTACCCTACAACTGGGGTACCCACTCCTACTGTGCCAAGACTCGCGTGGTTATCCGTAACTACGTCCTAAGGAGCTGAGCAGCCGGACTCCTGGGTTCCGACTCCATCTCATCGGACCAACGGTCCCGGACCCGCTTCCCGTTCGGGGACGGGTCCGGTGTCACCACGTGTCCCAGAGGTGGAAATGCTCAGCACCTGTGGCCGCGGACCCGGATCCCCGCAGGTTGGTCCGGGTCCTCCACGTGCCATCCAGACTCCTGCAGATGCGTCCGGGGCCTCCACGTGCCTATCCGGACCCCCCGTGAGCTCTCGGCTCAGCCAGCTGCTCGGGAGGGGTCCGGAGCCGCCACGTGTCACGCAGACGCGGGCGCGGGCGCAAGCCTTCCGCTGGAAGCTCCCTCACCCACCCGCATTAAGTGCGAGTGGTTGAGGCAGGCGTTGCTGCCGCTGGGCACGGGGCAGTTTTTGTCAGTCCACACTATTGATCGCGTATTACCAAGGTAGTGGAGCCGCCGGTGCCGCCCACGCCGCGCCTGCCAGTCTGCCATAGCAGATGGATACGACGGCTCGGTTTCGCCCATTATGACGCCTACATAATAGCCTCAGCAGGCCACGCCGCAAGCTACGCTACTCCAACGGGCACCTAGCTAACGGGACAAGAAAAGACCCCCCTGAGTCAGAAGAGCAACAGTGTGCATATCGGAGGAAAGATTCGCTACCACTGTAGCCACAGTCACGTTGGGCCCACCTGTCGGGGCATCAACGTCCTATGTATCCGCTCCCCCTTGATCTATAAAAGGGGGGTGCCGCTAGAAAACCTCAGGCTGGGCAAGAGCCAAGGCCAGCAGAGGATAGGTTCACACACACCATCAAGAACAATACATCTCCCAGTGGACGTAGGGTATTACGCTCCGGCGGCCCGAACCACTCTAAATCGTGTGTTCTTGAGTCCCTTTGTCAGCGTAGATCCAGCCCCATCGCCTAGTACTTCCCCGAGTACTCCCTCACTGGGAATAGGCGGGTGCGTTCCGCCACCCGGCTGTGGGTACCCCTAGAGCCCCACAACATATATATTTTACCACTATCACACACCACAATATATATAATTATGCAATACAAGCTATTTATCCTTATAGGATTTTGAGGGGTAATATAGTTGCAATATCATGCATCTTCTGGGTGTGATTCATCAAGCATCAAGCTCTTGTATCATTGCAACAGTTTGATGTTTTAGCAGCAACCAAGTGTCCATCAAGGACAAACCAAGAATTCTTCAAGGATCCTTAATTAGTTGCACGCTACATAGTAGCATAATTTAGTCCGACATTCTGGCAGGTGGGGATATTACTGCCAGTAACAACGAATATACCTTCAAGGTATTAGAGGATATTGCCATTCCAAATCTTCTGGTGGAAGATGCACTACAGGAATAACACGAGTGTCTATATATATACTTCCAGTATAACTCGTGAAATACATAAGTGTTCATATGGCACGCTTCTGGTCTTTAGGTTCCTCATTTCAATATATCGGGTTCTATATGGGTCATATATCCCTTCACAGGGATTACTCAACTATTGGTATATTCGGACTATAATAAATATTCAATTCTTTCAGAAAAAATTCTTCTAGGAAATTCTCTCTTTGGAGGAGATAGTCTTTCTTCTAGAAAAACAACTTTCTTCAAGTCAAAAAAGTAATATTGGTATGATATTTACATGTTGCATTTTCCTTATTTATAATTTCATATCTTTCTGTGACCTCTTCATGGATTTTCTGAATCCTATATCTGCATATTTCAATACATGCCCTTTGCCAGATACACTATACAAGAAGAACATCATATATTCAACATACACGTGGGATTGGTCTCATTCCAAACTTACCTTGTTAGTAATGACCAATAAGTTTTCGAACTCCAGGTTCGTGACTTTCATTTAGCGATTTTGGTTCAACCTCAATTGCATATTCCAATTTTGACCCGATATGAGAGCTTCAAGCACTCTGCCATGGACTTTGTTCCGGATCCGGGTTCTCTCTTAGAGAATCACTAGCAATTATAGAGGCATAGTGTGTCGACACATTTCATTCCCACTTGAACATTTAGATCTTCATCATTTCTCAAAATGATAGATCCACCATTGTTCCATAGTCTTGGCACCATAATTTGTGCGCATTTAGTGCCAAGACGAACCTCTTCGTGAGGTATCTTCAGGGTGAAGTCTCTTCAGGAGTACAAGAGGAGGATTCTTCTTAAACATATGCATAGACTATGGTCGATGGATCTTTTATTCACAGGCGTCCCCGCAGAATTAGATCAGACCAAGTCATATGTGGATATGACATTAAATCCCGGGATATCCACATCTACTTCAGGTATAAGCATTTATTTATGCAAATAAACCAATACAATTTCTCCTCAAGAATAATAAATTCCTGTCAAGACTCCATGCTTATACCAAGTAGGAGTTACGAAACTACAAACTACAGGTTCAGTTTGGCTTTGTGCATTTTAATCCTTTCAAGAAATATCAAGGCATTCCACAAGATATGGGCATTTATCTCCCCCTAATGCCAAGATAAATTCTTTATAGAATACTAAAGGTAATCCCCTTATTATGAGCATAAGATTGAATGAACTTTAAGTCCATCATATATCCCCATCTTCGAGTGATGGCCCATAAATGCATGCTACGGTGGTGATGTATTTTTTTTTTGGAAATTTATGCACTTTGATACGAGGGAGGTTTCAATTATATGCAGTGAGCTTAGACTTTAACAATGCAGTCTCATGAATACTGCATGTCTTCCTCCTTCTTCCAGAGGGTGCCCTCAACATCCGGTTGGATCCATAACTGTTGGTGGGTTACTAATTACATGTCTGTAATTTACTGTGCTACCAAATTTACACATATATAGTGTCGGTACCCCAGGGCTGGGGTACCCCCTCTTGCTGTGTCTAGGCAAGAGCCTTGTAGTTATCCTTAACTACATCCAGCAGCCGGACCCCTGCGGTCCGGAGCCCTGCTCACCCGACAGCGGTCTCGGACCCGTCCCCTGGTTGGGAAAGGTCCGGGAGCACCACGTGTTCCGGGAAAAGCTGGCGCTCAGCCCGAACGGCCGGAAGCTCTGGACCTCCCGAAGAGGTCCGGATCCCCAAGGAATCCCGGACCCCCCATGGGGTCCGGGACCCTCTGTATAGTAACCGGACCCCTCTCCAAGGTAAGGAATCGACACCCCGCCTCGGGGTGGTCCGGGGCTGCCACATGTCAGCAGGCCCAGACACGTATATAAGGCCGCTTGGTCTCCATATTAAGGCTCACCTACCACTGCATTCATTGCGACAGGAGGACGTCCGCATTGATGTAGCAGAAGCCAAGGCGATTCTTTGACCAGGGGGCACTATTGATCGCGTATTACCAAGATAGTGGAGCTGCTGGCGCCACCCACGCCGCGCCTGCCAGTCTGCCATAACAGATGGATACGACGGCTCGGCTTCACCCATTATGACGCCTACATAATAGCCTCCACAGGCCACGCCGCAAGCTACGTTCCCCCAACGGGCACCTTGCTGACACAACAAGAGAAGACCTCCCTTCGTCAGAGGGTGTGCAGGGCATGGAAGCATATCGGAGGAAAGATTCGCAACCACTGTAGCTGTTTAATTACTCTGCGCAGTACGCTGCACAGCCGCATTGGGCCCACCTGTCGGGGCATCAACGCCCTATGTATCCGCACCCCTTGGTCTATAAAAGGGGGGGTGTCCGCTAGAAGATGGCCAGGCTGGGTGAAAGCCAAGGCCCGGCAGAGGATAGGTTCATACACAATCAAGAACAATACTTCTCCCAGTGGATGTAGGGTATTACGCTCCGGCGGCCCGAACCACTCTAAATCATGAGTTCTCGTGTGCTTGTCTCAGGGTCCGATCAGCCTAATCGCCAAGTACTTCCCCGAGTACTCCCTCACTGGGAATAGGCGGGTGCGCTCCGCCACCCGGCTGTGGGTACCCTAAAAATCCCGCGACATTTGGCGCCGTCCGTGGGGAGGTCAGGTGCGGGCTGGATCTTCAGGCTTCTGGGGGCTGTGTTCATCCTCTGCAAATGGCGAACGAGAAGATGAAGGAAGGCAGGGCGTCACCCACGCCACATGCCATGGCACTGGGGCGCCAACGCCCGCAGTACGGCGGTGCACGGCAGCGGCGTTTGTTGTGCGTCGCCACTGCGACACCTCAGAGCCGGCGCGGCAACGCACAGCGGAGGCGCCGCTGGGCGCTGCCGCCCCTACGTCGGCTCAAGGTTTTCTCTCAAGCAACGGCCACGCTTCCTCTGCGGCGGCATGGCGTCGGCTCAAGGATTCCTCTCAACATGGAGCCTGGAGCCGACGGCCATCCCGGAGGAAGTTGGCCGAATCGTCGTGTCGTCTCCGGGGCCACCCGGGGTGCTTGGTGCTGCTACAGACAGGACCCCGCCGCTAGGCGCGGGGGCCTTTGGCGCGAGCACCAAGGACAAGCCGGCGAACGACCGCCCTTCTCCACGCTCCGTGCTCGTCCATACGAGCACACATTCTCCCGCTGCGCCAGGGCAGAAAGCCAGCTCCTGCCGCAGCGAGTGGCAGGCGGCTGGCTCCCGGTGGCGGTCGGCGGCGGCAGGGGGCCTCTTCCATTCAAAGCCAAAGAATTTGTCTCATGCTACCTAAGCATATGACAGCTCTTAGGCAAGGAGTGGCCCCCGGGCTCCCGAGGTGATGCTAGATGATGCAGTTCAGGCACATCTAGAGCACCTTCGCCTCCGACGACTATGAAGAATTCAGGAGTGGCAGTGCCACTTCCAACCGGAGAGGAACACGCTGCATAGCATGCAGCCGTAGGTTGCTCCTAAGAAAAAGAAAATTCCTCCTTTGTAATAGCGTGGCGCCTACGTGTGAGTCCAGAGCGGTCAAGGTCCGACCTTGTAAACCCGACCTCTGGTCCTATCACACAAACAGGCAAGAAACGGTCAGGAGCGGTAGAGGTCCGACCTCGTAATCCCGACCTCTGATGTATACCATGACAACCACAATAATAAAGGAGATTTTCTTTCTCAGTTTTATCTAGGCTCCACCTTGATTACATTTATTCGCCTTGGATTAGCTATTCTTTCCTTTTAAACGGAATCCTCCTTTTTGTTACTAACAATCCGAGTTAAGTTGCTGGCTTGTGGCCAGGTGGAGACACCCCTTCTAGCTGGAAGACAGTTCGGACCCCTAAGGACCTGCTCTGGAGAAGTGGTACTCGTATCCTGGGGTAGAGAAGCTCCGCGTAGCTTAGCCTGGTAATGTACCCTAAGTTTACGTACTTCACTACCCCGTTACAAGTACTCTAGTATCCGAGGCTGCTGTCTTTAGAGGTCCCGAGCTCCCTTCTAGTATAAGGCTTGGTTTCTTGCACCTTACTATGAGGTCCGGTGACATATTTCATCGGATCGTCAGCAGCGCCTCAAGTCCACTCCGGTGGCCCGCTCCGGCGGAGACCGCTCGCCACGGTCGCCTCAAGTCCACTCCGGTGGCCCGCTCCGGCGGAGACCGCTCGCCATGGTCGCCTCAAGTCCACTCCGGTGGCCCGCTCAGGCGGAGACCGCTCGCCACGGTCGATTCAAGTCCACTCCGGTGGCCCACTCCGGCGGAGACCGCTCGCCACGGTCGCCAAGAGCTAGGTCCGGGAAGTGGTGTTTGCTCCCTGAGCGATCCGAGGTCTGTGTAACCGCTTAGCTTGGTTCCGCACCCTAAGCCTACACCTTCGTCGCCCTGTGGAGAGCGCTCTAGAGCCTGAACCTGGCAACCGGTGTACCGGCCTCAGGGGTCCAGAGCACCCGCTCTTTGCATGAGCACACCGACGCAATCAAGTTTGCGTGGAAACACATCTCGTTAGTGGCCCCACCCGCGGGTTCGTGCCTCTCCCGAGGTGGGCCCGGGGGCCACTGTCGGTACCCCAGAGCTGGAGTACCCCCTCTTGCTATGTCTAGGCAAGAGCCTTGTAGTTATCCTTAACTACGTCCAGCAGCCGGACCCCTGCGGTCCGGAGCCCTGCTCACCCGACAGCAGTCCCGGACCCGTCCCCTGGTTGGGAAAGGTCCGGGAGCACCACGTGTTCCGGGAAAAGCTGGCGCTCAGCCCGAACGGCCGGAAGCTCCGGACCTCCCGAAGAGGTCCGGATCCCCAGGGAATCCCGGACCCCCCATGGGGTCCGGGACCCTCTGTATAGTAACCGGACCCCTCTCCAAGGGAAGGAATCGACACCCCGCCTTGGGGTGGTCCGGGGCCGCCACGTGTCAGCAGGCCCAGACACGTATATAAGGCCGCTTGGTCTCCATATTAAGGCTCACCTACCACTGCATTCATTGCGACAGGAGGACGTCCGCATTGATGTAGCAGAAGCCGAGGCGATTCTTTGACCAGGGGGCACTATTGATCGCGTATTACCAAGATAGTGGAGCTGCTGGCGCCGCCCACGCCGCGCCTGCTAGTCTGCCATAACAGATGGATACGACGGCTCGGCTTCACCCATTATGACGCCTACATAATAGCCTCCACAGGCCACGCCGCAAGCTACGTTCCCCCAACGGGCACCTTGCTGACACAACAAGAGAAGACCTCCCTTCGTCAGAGGGTGTGCAGGGCATGGAAGCATATCGAAGGAAAGATTCGCAACCACTGTAGCTGTTTAATTACTCTGCGCAGTACGCTGCACAGTCGCGTTGGGCCCACCTGTCAGGGCATCAACGCCCTATGTATCCGCACCCCTTGGTCTATAAAAGGGGGGGGGGCGTCCGCTAGAAGAAGGCCAGGCTGGGTGAAAGCCAAGGCCCGGTAGAGGATAGGTTCATACACAATCAAGAACAATACTTCTCCCAGTGGACGTAGGGTATTACGCTCCGGCGGCCCGAACCACTCTAAATCGTGAGTTCTCGTGTGCTTGTCTCAGGGTCCGATCAGCCTAATCGCCAAGTACTTCCCCGAGTACTCCCTCACTGGGAATAGGCGGGTGCGCTCTGCCACCCGGCTGTGGGTACGCTAAAAATCCCGCGACATATAGGAAACAACATATATGTGTCAACAAACACATACTTTTAGCCAAACATTCTTCAGGGGCTAATGCTCACAAATTGGCGTTGAAGCCTGTAGTCGATTTCAGATCGACATGCACATAGACCTTCAAGTCATATGCATACAGAGGCAATCAATAGTGGCATTACGCATTCTGGCGCGTTGAGCAGAGTGTGCACAAATAGGGTAGCAAGATGCACAACATCAAGCCATCTGCCAAGCAGAAATTTTGAAGGCAAAGTTAGTTTATAGTCTAGCTCATTTCTATTATTGCCCAGTATGGACCCAATTACTCATACCATATGAAAACTGGGTCATGAATCATTAAACCACACATACTTATCCATTAGGCATAGCCAAAGAGAGATACATAGTAACTCAACAGGTAATCTTCAGGAGTACACCATAATGTATGGACATAGACGGGAGTACATATGTGCATGGCAAAAGAGCATCTAGACTTCAAGCCAACAGTCGACATGGCAATATCGGGCAAGCATCTCCAAATGCAAGCCTCGATGTGTCAGTAGCATGGCGCTAACATGTCTAAACTCCCTAATAACATTAGTGCAGTGCACCTATCAACGGGGTAGGGTTCCCCTTAGATCATACACTAATGGTTCTACACAAAGCTATATCTTAATCAATTTATTGTTTAGCATGAAGAGAAGCTTATGAGTAGAACAGGAAAGACCAAATGTTATCGCTTTCTGGGAAAAGTCAATCTAGTGCAAAGTTTTCAACCAAGCAAAGGATGTCAACTGCTGGCAAGAGCATAAATGACCAATATCCTTCTGGGGTGAACTCTAAAGAGGTAGTGCAGCTCTCATATAGTTTGACATCAAAGATGGGGAGTAATTGAGGATATTTCAACAGTCCTCCAGAGGATCATTAGGACCCTTTCTTAATTACGAACCCAATCATTAATTGGTTTCATCACTAGCAACATTTTGGTCAAGATCCATAAATGGCCATTCTGAGCCTAGATCAACTACTATGACCAAGAACGGGGTGAACCACCGAAATAGCTTTTAGATCTGCTGTGATGTGGGATTTATGTTCATCTTCCTGCTTTCAACTTCTGGTAGTAGGTAGGTAGTTCTCAATTAGGAGATAAGGGTGTGAAAAATGCAGGAATACTTGCCAGGATATCCACACCTTAACCCCCTACACACATGTCCTTCATGGACTTAACCTTTACCACGTGGCTTATTCTTATATTCGACAACACATTCAGTAAATTTCCCCTGTTACGCCTTGTCTTTTCAGCGACCATAGGAGCAGCAACCATAGGGGCACAATTTGTTCTGAGTCATGATGTGCACTTCAGGAGCAACAATGGTCAAATAGGACAAGCAGCGTGTGATACTTCATCAGGAAGGTGCGCTGCCGTTTGCACCAATAGGGTAACAAATATCTTAGAAAAATGTTTGTTAAGTTTGTTGCATGCAACTTGATGTTGCCGAGAGGGATGCATTGTCTTTTATATTATATTAGAAAGACATGAAGCCTCGGTAACTATTATGCCCCATGCTTGTTCGGCTGCAAAAAGGGTAATATGCTGACTTCAGGTCGTGCAAATAAGCCTATAGTTGTTTAGCAGTAGTGCCCTAGGTAAGGTGGTAGAGTATTTGCCATTCAGGGCGGTTGCAAAAGAATCCCAATATATGATGTCTCATGGGTCAAGAAAATTTCATGCATTAGTCTACTTCTGGCAAACCTAAAGCATGAAGGAGAGCGCATAAACTAAATAATAGTCATAGAGATATTGATTTAATTTCTCAAAGTTTTCCAAGCATTAAAGTCTCATCGCCAATGACACCATCGCTAAAGCTCGATGTACTAATGGTTATTTAGCTGAAATTGCATGCTATAAAAACCGTGTATTGCATGGTTCTACAGGACCAATGTGCAAAAACCACATGAACATGGACCTAAGTGAGCAGCCAGTCCAGATGTGCAGGTGATGAGGCCCAGATGTGCACCTTGTGTGGCCGGCAGCGGATGACGCATGCTGCAGGCTGCAGGAGCCACCGGCAGTGCTGGTGCACGAATGGTGCAGAGCGGGCATAGGCATGGCCACCGTAGCTCGGCGCGGCCTTCTCTATGGCCTCGTGCATGGCAACACTACCCAACGAAGAGTGGGACCATGAGTAGGGCGCTATGTCAGAGTGTGCAAGGTGCCGTCGCATTGGGCACGCACAGGACATGTGGCACCCGACTGCGGCACTGAACATGTAGCGGGTGCGACCGCCGGCCGGCTTCAGGCGACGCAGGGTTGCCAGGTGACGATGCTAATCCAGCAGCGCTATTGCGCGTCGAGCCGTCGACAATGGGACCTGAGCAGCAGCACACTAACGGAAGCGACGAGGCACGAACACAATCGGTGGGCACGCGGCAATCGACGGAGCCGCGGTGGCGTACGCGAGCGCAGGCAAGGGGCGGGCATGAGCGCGAGTGGCTAGCGCGCGATGGCCAGCCAGATCGTGGCAGGCACAGGCGTGGCGGCCAGCGGGGCCGCGCGGGCACAAGCTAGGCGTGAGACGGCCAGCGGGAGGCACGACGGCGCGCGCGACTTGGGGCCAGCAAGGCCAGGCCGGCGCGCGGAAGCACGCGTGAGTGCGAGGGGCGGCGCTTGCGGCCGGTGGAGCCGCAGCAGCGCGAGGCGCGCGGGCACGGTGGGCGCCGATAGGGCCACGGGGTTACTTGTGCTCAATCGTGTGTATATGCCGGTCTGTCGTCCGCGACGGGGGCGGCGGTGGACGCCGGCGCTGCGAGCGACGGTGACAGAAGTGCGCAACGAGATCGTGCAACAAGCCAACAAGGAAGTAGATTGCTAACTACGACCGAAAAAACAAATAGAAAGATCACGCGATTCAATCTACTTGTTTTATTCTACCTGCGGATTGATTTTTCTACCAGCAAAAGCCGATCTGATAAAAGACTTATCTGCAGGGTCCTCTGTCGGCGTGCTGAAGATGAGTCGACGTTGATGACCTCTCGCGTCGATTCCGCGGCAGAACACTCGTTCGTGATGCATGTTCAGAATGCATGCATGGCGGCCTTCTTCTTTAGTTGCCTCGTTTCCACATGCATACGCCCTTGCGGGGGCCGCCGGTAAGATCGCAACGAAGAATGAACATACATCAAAAGTCAATCTGACATCAATATTCGAGACGGATCAAAACAGACCAATCTAATCATCATCGGGAACGACTCACCCAGTAGAAAGAGCTGCTGATAACGTGTTGAAACATAGCCTATTCATGGATCGCCTGATCCGTTTTTTCTATTCCCGATCCCAGAAAGAGGCGTCGAGAGATTGTAGATTGGATCTCGTCTCCCATCCCAAACCACAATAGCAAGCACACAAGAGACAGGTACGTAGGTGTAGGTGGATTGTATTCTCATTAGTCCTCAATAGAGTACAATAGGGTATTATTTATAGACTTGGGCCCTCCAGGGGCACCTTTGGTATTAAGCCCATTAACCCTAATCAGGGTTTCTTAACAAAATCGTCGAAGAGGCAACGCTCTATGCTTTGCGGTAACAAAATAAATAAATAAATAAAGTGTACAGAGATACGAGCAGAACACAATCGTATACACTCCATGCCCACGAACCTGGTGCTGCTACGCGGCAAGAAATCTAGGGGCTCCCCGGAGACGTTGGACCGGCGAGCGACCTGCAGTTTTTTTTTTGAAAAGTTTGCAGGAGCACTGCTATGTCATTTAAGAGAGGATAGGTAAGTCTAAGTTCTTACAAACGAGATATTACATAAACAAGAAGACACTCAAGCACAAGAAAACAATAGGAAACACTAATCATTAGGAATAAACGATAACTCCGGGCCACCACAAGCCATGTTCGGTTCGCTATTTGCTACTGTCTAATCTAGTGCGCTTGCTTACTTTCTTGGAATTCTACTCTAGTGCGCTGAGCTGCTTCTCCTTCCAATTCCGCTCGCCCCGGTCCTTGATCGAAGGTCTGGTATCCACACCGACGCGACTACTAATTCAAAGGCATGCTCTACCTCGCACCTGACCAGCAAAATGACGTATAGTAACGTCTGTAGCGAAAATGGCCTCTCATGCCATATTTCAATATAATGTTTTGGCGATTGATGACACACGCAACACTTGAACTAATGTGTTTGCTTAGATGATATACTCAGGCTTTTAGGTTCAAGTGATGACAAAGAGAAGAGAGGCGAAGCTAGGCCCGAAGGGCCGCCCCTACGGGGGTTCCGCTACCCGGTTAGCGGACGGGGGTCGAGGGGGAGCCGCCCCTCGCGGGTCTCAGGGCAGCGCCCTGAAACCT
Source organism: Panicum virgatum (assembly GCF_016808335.1). Classification (NCBI taxonomy): domain Eukaryota; kingdom Viridiplantae; phylum Streptophyta; class Magnoliopsida; order Poales; family Poaceae; genus Panicum; species Panicum virgatum. The sequence goes on along the minus strand of NC_053150.1, from coordinate 46,758,639 downwards.
AAAAGAAATCAAGTCACCGGTTGAACCGACGCCAAGCAAATTACACACGTCGGTGCATTGACTTGAGCACGTCTGGGAGTTTTAGTATCACCGGATGAACCGACGTAAGGCAAAATGTACTCATCGGTGCAATGACAGAGATGGCCTGCGGGCTAGGGTTTGGCACCGGATGAACCGACGATAGGAAGTTTGAATACGTCGGTGCAATGGCAGAAGCAGACCAAGGAAAATGCATACATCGGATGAACCGATGATGCACCGGTTAATGGCGTCGGTGCAGTTGTCCAGAGAGTTTGTTTTTCAAGGATCAGAGGACAGTTGCACTCACCGGTTAAACCGACGCTAACATTACATACACCGGTCGATTGCGTCGGTTGATTGCCCGTACACGTAACGGCTAGTTTTCAGTGGGCAGTTTAGTATCACCGGTTAAACCGACGATGGCGATTTGGGGAGCATCGGATTAACCGGTGTTAAGCACATTTCTGGCAGCTTTTCTCCAACGGCTATATTTGCTTGTGCTGCCTATATATACCCCCAAGGCCGCACCATTTGAGTGTGCTGGAGTTCAAAGAAGTATACTAGAGCTAAAGATCATCTCCAACCACCATAGAGCTTCATTGTACATCATATAGGCTTAAGCACACTTGTTAGAGTGCTTAGTGCTTGATTAGGGATTAGTTCTTGCGAGAGCTCCCTTGAGAGAAGTCTTGCTGCGGCAAGCAAACACTTGTACTCGTCGTGTGACCCTCCGACTTGGTGTGGAGTGGCAACGACACTTTGTGCGGGGAAGAAGGCCCCTACTTGGTGTTAAAGCTCCAAGATAGTGAAGACGGTGCCGTGGTGACGCTTCAAGATAGACGGTGGCGGTGACCTTGTCTTTGTGACTTGGTGTCACTTAGCCTTTGCTTGTCGGGAGCCTTGGAGGCGTGGCAAGACGGTGATCAAGCGAAGAGACTCGGTATCACACTTGTTCTTTGTGAGCAAGTGGCCGTGGACGTAGGGAGGGACTTTGGTGTCCTAACCGAACCACGTTAAATCGTGTGTCTTGGTGTCTTCACGGGAGTTTGCATATCCTCTCCCTTACCGCTTTACTTACCGCATTACGTTTCCGCATTTACTCTTTCTTGCTTACCTTTACTTTCCTAGTTAGTTTGATTAGGATTGGCTATAGGTTGCAAATCTTTTGGGGTAAGTAGAGGGTAGCATAGATAAACCTTAGTCATAACTAGCATGTGTAGGACGTGTTAGGTTTATCTTATGCAATTAGATTGAGCCATAGGATAGAAAAGCGATTAGCGACCCTATTCACCCCCTCCCCCTCTAGGGTCGGACACCCCGGTGATCCTTACAACGTCATAGCTGTGACCCGAACCACAGTGCTCATCAAAGATGGTAGTGCCTTCTGCATTGCGCTAAATGATAAAGCCTATTTATTCCTATGTCTTTCTTGTTAAAAAACCACCTGCGATTTCAGATAAGTCTTTCTGCTTAGAGCAAGAAGCGGAACTAAGGTGACACCTAGAAAAATGAAGGAAGTCATTTCTTATTTTTTTCATAAGAATACCGACCTAGCTTCAATTGCTTCAGTTGGAGCTGCTGTCGGTATTGGGATCCATTTCGTTTTCGCACTCCACAGATGGAGTGTTCCTTCACTCGCCCAGGAACCCATTCCCCGTCGCGTCTGGGAATATGGCGAAGAGCTCGGCTGTCATTGATCTCCCACTTGATTTCCTGAATGACTTCCACTGGTGATCCAACCTTCTGATCGAACACCCGTCGATTCCTCTCTTTCCATAAATTCCAAGCTGTATAGATCATGAATGCTGCCTTAAGTTTCCTTATCTTCTTTGGTAGCTTCGCTAGCTCCTTCTCCCACCAATCCAAGATCTGAATACCTGGCTGTGGCAATTGGATTAAGTTCTGTGTCAAGGTATCCATTCTGCTCCACACTTGCTGGGCAAAGTGACAGTGGAGAATGAGGTGAGAAGCCGTTTCTTGCTCGTGGTTGCATAGTGGGCAAATTGGATTGCAGGGCCATTGACGGGCCATTAACTTATCAGCTGTTAGAATCTTGCTTTGTACTAGCAACCATGCAAAGAATTTATGTTTTCCTTCAGTTTGTGCTTGCCAAATTGTCTCCCCTCTGAAAGGGCTAAATGATCCTATGAATTGCGCATCATATGCAGACTTTGCCGAGTACAACCCATTTGTTGTCCATCTCCACATGATGCTGTCAGGTTGATCAGTTAGTTGCACTGCCTGCACAAAGTCCCAAAGCTTCACAAAACTCGCCATTTCTTCAATTGTTTGCATCCTCCAAAGGCCCCGTGTCCAGTTTTGCTGATGGATTTCCTCTCTTACCGATCTGTTTTTCCTCCAGGCTAGGCTGTACAAATCAGGGAAAACATCCATTGGCGCTTGCCCATTCATCCAAGATGATTTCCAAAAGCTAGCTCTTGCGCCATCTCCAATGGTGACGATCGTACTCACTCTGAACAACTGTTGATCAACAGCATTAACTGGCGGTTCGGTGCCTACCCATGGTCTATCCGGTGAGGTCCATTGAAGCCAAAGCCATCTCAACTGCAAAGCACGACTGAACAAGTCCAAGTCCAAAATTCCTAACCCACCAAACTGTTTTGGTCTCAACGCTTTGCTCCATTGCACTAGACAATGTCCTCCATTTGCCTCAGCCATTCCTTTCCATAGGAAGTTTCTTCTCCGCTTGTCAATCTTTTTAGTTGCCCATCTCTGTAATCTGAAAACTGTGAGGAAGTGAGTTGGAACAGATGTGAGAACCGAGTTGATGAGCCTCAGTCTGTCTGCTTTATTCATTAATTTTCCTTTCCAAGTTGTTAACTTTGCTCTCAGTTTGTCAATTAATGGCTGGATGTCTACCCTTCGAAGCTGTCTGAAATGGAGTGGGAGTCCCAAATAAGTGCATGGGAATTGTTTAATCTGGCACTGAAAAGCCTCCATGACATGTTGTAAATCCAGGCCGTCACAACAAATTGGATAAACTGCACTCTTCTCTGTATTTGTGTTCAACCCTGATGCATTACCAAAGGCTCTCAAGATATTTTCTACAACCTGCACCTCCTCACTGATTGGATTGAGAAAAATTGCAGCGTCATCTGCAAATAAGCTAATCCTCAGCCTTGCATTCCTGTTGCCAATTGGTGAAAGTAACCCCTCTGCAGTAGCTTTGTCTAACATCAACTGAAGTGGTTCCATGGCTAGTATGAACAACATTGGAGACAATGGACCCCCCTGCCTCAAACTAGTTTTGTGCTTAATCCACTTCCCTCTGACCCCATTCAGCAGTACCGAAAGAATTGGCTGTGCCCTAAGTTGCAAGGATACGGATACGTGTATCGGTATCAGAAGGATACGGATACGCGGATACGGCAATTTTCTAAAAAAACCCGATACGTGGATACGTTTACTATTTAAAAAATAAAATAAAATAAAATAATAATAATAATACGGCGCCACAAAGTATTGGCAAAGGAAAAGAGAAGGCGTTGGCCCAGCCCAATAGCAGCCCACCAGAACCTCCCTCTCATGCTTATCCATTCAGTCTCATACGGATGCAGTCTCTCCGGTTTCTCTCTCCAGGTGCCACCGCTCCTCATCCTCTGCTCCTCTCTCAGCGCCGCCGGCCCTCTTGGTCCTGCTCCTCTCTCATATGGATGCAGATCTGGTCCTGCTCGATGGAGGACCAGAGGAGGCGGGGAAACAGCAGCCCGCCGGCGGCTGCTCCTCGTGCGGATGGGAAGAGGGGGAGGCGGAGGCTCGGCGGCAGCAGCTTCTCCCGGCGACGCGGTCGAACGCATCCGCTTTGGCGCAGGCGAGCAGGGTCCGTCTTACCCGCGAGCTCTCATCTGCTCTCTGATTTCTCCACGCTCCTCTCTGCCGGGCCGATACGGCAACAGATACGTATCGAAAACTTGAGTTTCAAGGCCCATTGCGACCCAGTACGCCGATATGAGATGGATACGTATCCCCGGTGTATCCCTGGCGTATCCGTATCCGATACGTATCGGATACAGGATACGGGGTCTCCTGGACGTATCGGGGTAATGTAGGCTGTGCCTAGCAAAGTTGTGACCCAGGACCTCCACCTTGGGCCGAAGCCCAATTGTTGCAAAACTTCTTGCAAATAGTCCCAGCGAACTGTGTCAAAAGCTTTAGCTATGTCTAGTTTTAGGAACAGTGATGGCCTTTTTGCTTTGTGTAGCTCTCTTATCAGGTTTTGTGTGTAGAGAAAGTTGTCATGGATACTTCTTTTTTTTATAAACGCGCTCTGTGCTCTTGAGACCAATTTGTCAAGGTCAGTTGACAATCTAATTGCCAGCAGCTTGGAGATGAGTTTTGTGATACTGTGTGACAAGCTTATCGGCCTAAAGTCACCCACTTGCAAAGCATCTTCCTTTTTGGCAGCAACACTATATGCGCACTGTTGAGCAAGTTGAAGTGTTGATTGTGGCTACTGTAAAAGAAGTTGACTGTTGCTAGCAAATCCTCTTTGATGTCTTCCCAGCTGGCCTTATAGAATGCCCCAATGAAACCATCTGGACCTGGCGCTTTGTCTGCTGCGATTTCCTGAATAACCTCCTTCAGCTCTTGTTCTGTGGGATCTGAGCATAACTTGTTATATACGAAGAAGGTTGCTAAATCAATTCTGATCACACCAGTATTGAAGAAAAGGAATACTGCAGCTGAGATGTCTAGTCTGAAGAACTCCAAGAGGAGAAGCACCAGGCTTGCAAATAGGCCTAAATCTTATCTCACCATGGAGCAACAAGCAACAGCCCTACTGATGAAAAAATGTGGAAAACTGAATGAAGATGGAGTACCAGATCAAACTACAATGGCACAATTTACAACCCAATTTGTGGCACCACTTGTGGATGATACAGTTTCAAACTACAGGGAAGTGTTTGGGTTGCCGGAGGAAGGAGGGGTCAACACTTTTGCGGCCCTCGCCATCAATGCTGAAGCCTAAGCGGGATTGCCCCGCTACCTCTCTCTGTGTGTGCATCTGTTTGTCAATGTTGGGATGTTATAACAGTTTTGGGATGTTATAACAGTTTGTTAGTGTGTGTCAGTTTGTTTAGTACTTTTTTCTCTGAGCTATTTGGAGTTGTTTCTTGTGTGTTTATTTCTGTGGTTAGCTGGTGTGGCTGTTTTGTCTACTTGATAGAACAGCAAGAGTGTATCTGGTTTCTTTATGAGTGAGCAGCGGTGCTTAGTTCTGAATTGGAATGTCCGTGGTCTCAATGGGAAGGCGAGAAGGAAGGTGGTCAAGGACTTAACACAGGAAACCAAGTGCACGATAGCAGCATTGCAAGAAACCAAGTTAGAGGTGATCACAGCAAGTGATATCATTGAAATATTGGGTGCAAAGTTCAGCACAAATTTTGCCTATCTGCCGACTCAGGGTACTTGGGGGGGGGGGGGGGGGGGTGGCGCACTTGTTGCCGTTGATGAGGACTACTATAGTATTGCAGAGTCTGTTTTCAGGGAGCACACAGTAACCGTGAGGGTTGTTTCAAAACAGTGTGTTTCGGGTTAGTGGATAACTGTAGTTTATGGGCCGCAAGGTGATAGGGAGAAGTTGGAGTTCCTGCAAGAATTGAGAGATATCAAGCCAGTGGTGGGAGATAAATGGTTGTTAATTGGTGATTTCAATCTCATCCTGCAAGCATCTGATAAGAGCAATGATAACCTCAACAGAAGATTGATGGGAGAATTCAGAGGGACAATAAATTTTCTTGAACTCAAAGAGTTGAACCTACGGGGCAGGAAGTTTACTTGGTCAAACGAGGTCACGCAAACAAGGATAGACAGGGAGTTCTGCTCCACTGAATGGGACCTTATGCTGCCCCATTGCTTACTTAATGCTTTGTCTTCCAGGGTGTCGGACCACAGTCCTTTACTGCTGGTCGGGGAATCTGAAAGGAAAGAGTTCAAAGGGTTCAGGTTTGAATACTTCTGGCCAAAAATCACAGGGTACCATGAAGTTGTGCAGAGTGCTTGGGGACAGACAGTTAATGTGTTCAACCCTTTCTTAAGATTGCACATTAAGCTTGCTAGGACAGCAAAGGCCATGAAGGGATGGTCGAGGAAAATTATTGGGAACAATAAACTGCTCCTTTGTGCAGCAAGACAGTTGATCGGGATCCTAGATTTGGTGCAAGAGCATAGACAACTCAGTGTAGCTGAAATTGGCTTGAGAAGGGACTTGAAAGCACGATGCCTTGGGCTAACTGCTATTGAGAAGATGAGAGCCAAACAAAAATCAAGGCTGACACAAATCAGGGCAAATGAGGCAAATAGTAAACTTTTCTACCTGCAAGCTAATGGGAGGAGGAGGAAAAACTTTGTCCAGCAGCTAGTCAAGGCGGAAGGGATTATGCAAACACATGAAGATAAAGCTAATGCAGTGTACCAGCATTACAATACCATAATTGGGCAGCATCTGAATAGAGATGTAACAATTGATTGGAGTGACCTGCAGTTCTTGCAATTGGCCGGTGGGGGTAGTAGTTGGCCCCGGTCCTCAAGCTTTTTGGGCTTAAGACCTGCTTGAGACTGGCTCCGTAACGTGCGAGGTCGATCTCAAGCTTTCGGGACAGTACCGGCATAAAGCCGGGACCGTACCGGCATAAAGCGGGGCTCTGTGCAGAAGATATGACTTTAAGTGATTTTTATATCACGTCGCATGTCTTTCTAGGTGCTGCCGCCTAGCTGTCATGCGGCGTCGTGATCGTTGTCTGTCGCCTTGTTGTTGTCGCTTACCGCTGCTGCTTTGTCGGCTTCGAGCGCGAGTTGTGATTGTGTGAAGATGAATCGGCAACAGCCAAGACTCGAGGGCAATAGGGCAAGCTAGCAGGTCTTTTGGCTAGGGACGCGCGTTCAACGTCTATCACTTACATTTGGATCGGCTAAGAACAACTCTATCAGCAACCCTTAAATCAGACTCCCTAAGTGCTAAACTGGGCTGCCTCTATTTTTTAGAGACCTCTAAATTTACTTTAACTCCAACAATAGCTCTTAATTCTAACTTACGATAGATGGTTCCCTAGAGACCCACTAGGAAGGAGGAAGAAAAGAGAAGTTTGGAGGCCTCTCTGAAATAGAGAGTCTAGTAGAGAGTCTGCTAGTATATCTTTTTAGCTTCATCCTCTAAATTTGAGATAGGAGTATGTTTAAAAGATCTACTGGAGTTGCTTCTAGAAACAAGTCAGGACCTAGTTAATAATTATGGAAATATATTAGGTGCAAACCATGCAAACTTTAATCTGGACCACCAGATCAACATCCAAGAAGTATGGGGATTGGGTAATTTTACAATTAACCGCCTGCTCTTGGATTGAGTAATCACAATTTTGCAAATCCCCCCTCCCGCTCCCTCTTCGCCCTCCCCCTCCTTAGATGTTTTTTTTAAACGGAACCTGCAGGAGAACTACCTGTTATATTAATAATTAGAAGAAAAGCTAGAAAGGCTATAAAACTGTACAGAAGTTAGTACACAGCTATAGCATAAGAAACATGCTCGCAAGTAGACTCACACTCTACCAATGAGGTGTGTCAAATGCTTCGCACTAGCCATAGTCCACATGGATGCCTCATCTTTGATTTTTGCAGTCGCCATGAAAGAGGGCACTTCTGTACGATTGAAAATGCGAGCGTTGCACTCCATCCATACTTCCCAGCACACAAGGATGACTAAGGATTTCAAACCTCTGTGTGGAATTGCTTGTGTTTTGGCCAGAGTCGACCGCCACTCATGTACTGAGGCTGTTTGTTTCCAATTTACGGAGGTGCCCAAGCCGACCAGATGATTTCGTTGAGGTTTGTGTTGATCGCCCCTATGAACTGTGCATGGTAAGCTGAGGTTGTGGAGAACTGGCCGGACTCATTAAATTTCCATGAGATTTCATCCTGGATGTGCATCCTCAAGTTCACTTATTGAACAATCATCCAAAGCTGCACAAATTCCGCAAGAAGCTGTGCAGAGAAAGACGGGTGCAGGATGTCCAAATCCTTGGTCCATGTGTTGCTAAATAGTGCCTCCTGGAGTGTTCTACTTTTTTTCTTTAATATTTTGTAGACAGATGGTGCTAGGTCGTTTGGACGGAGACCCTGAATCCATGCACTATTTCAAAAAGATATTTTCTCTCCATTTCCAATTGTGATGGTTGTTGCTGCCACGAAAAGATGCTGATCTGTTTCATTGCAAGGAAGCTTGTTGCCGACCCAAGGTTTGCGTTCCGGACTCCAAGCTCGCCATAGCCACCTGAGTCGAAGGGCTCTTGTGAATTTCTCATAGGTGCAACTTCTCCTTAGATATTGATCCAGTGGTCCAAATTGAAGTTTGCATGGTTTGCACAGAGATGTTAGTTTGCACCTGATATGTTTCCAATAATTATTGAGCTAATGAGGTTAATTATGATGGGCTGTGGACAAATTTTGGGACCCCCAGAAAATGAGGGTGCGGCCGCACGGGCCTTTCGCCCTTTCGCCGGCCCTGCAAGCTTTCTTGAGACCCCCTTTTTGCATAAACTAGACGAGGGCGCTGGAGCTCCGCCACGACCACACCACCTACCGCTCACTGCGAAGAATCTCAACCAAGCAACCTGCTCGACGTGACATGGATTTCGCGACGGGCGCACAGGGCACCCTGCTTCCCAAGCTCGGCCAGCTGCTCCTGGATGAGTACAACTTGCAGAAGGGCACTAAGAAGAACATCGAGTCCTCTCAATGGAGCACGAGAGCATGCGGGCTGCCCTCTGTACTGTTGGCGAGGTGCCACCGAAGCGCACGATGTTAGGGATCTGTCCTACGACATGGAAGATATCATTGACACCTTCCTCATGCGCGTCCATGGCGTTGAGCCCCCCCAGCAAAAAGAGCGCCAAGAGGTTCATTAAGAAGATGATGGGTCTTGTCACCAAGGCCACCACTCGGCATGAGATTGCCCAAGAGATTAAGGACATCAAGGAGCGTGTCAAGGAGGTTGCCGAGCGACGTGACAGGTCAGAATCGTATCGACCTCAAACATAAATGCATTTGATTTTTTACCTCAAAATTTCCTCTTACTGTATTGGTTTTGGAATTGCATTGTTTCCTTGGGACAGGTACAAGGTCGATGCTATTACTCATGCCAAAACTATGGTTGACCCTCGCATAACATCTCTATACACCGAGGCGGCTAACCTTGTTGGCATCGATGAGTCAAGGGAAGAACTAGTCACGAGGTTGACAAAGGGAGCTGCCCCGTCTACACAGAAAAAGACGGTATCTGTTGTTGGATCTGGAGGACTAGGCAAGACGACACAGTGTATGATAAGCTTACGGGGCAATTCGATTGCACCGCTTTTCTTCCGGTTGGCCGCAATCCTGACTTGAAGAAGGTTCTCAAGGACATATTAATCGACCTTAACAAGCAAGGATACGTGCATTGCAATTTAGATATGCTGGATGAGAGGCAACTCCTTGACAAACTCCGAGAATTCCTAGGAAAGAAGAGGCGAGTGTCGTAACTCCAGCAATGGATGATTTTTATTTTTTATTAAGAAAGAGTCGTGCGCCTACTTCACTTATGTGCATGGTTGGAAATAGCCCGCTATAGCCTCGCTATAGCCCGCTAATAGCTTTTTAGGAGATCTACCGCTACGCTATACAACATGTGTCCGCTATATCCGCTAAAGGAGGTTTTATGAGATTTAGTCATGCTAAATGTCCGCTAAATAGGTTTTTGTGAAACTTAGCAGCGCTAAATGCCAATTGGGTACTATTGGTTAGTTAAGAGACGTGTTAGACTCAAATTTTAGGTGTTAGACCAATGGTACTTATAATTTGTATGAGATTATTTATTATTTTATCATTCCGCTAAATGATTTAGCTTCCGCTATAGCCCGCTAAGCTATAGCTATTCTATAGCTTTTAGAGAAGGTTACCACTAAACTTCATAGCCCGCTATTTCCAACCTTGCTTATGTGATATAGACTTTGTTCTATTGTTTCATAAAAAAAATAAAGAAATTAGTACATACATTGGCTATCATGTTGGTGTTCTGTTTATGACATGAGATCTATTAATTACTTCCCACTTGCTTACAGGATTGAGTTTTGAAAGGAATTACTGCCTTGCTTGAAATTCTTTAAGTTTGTGCTTTCTATTGAAACCAGTCCATCAACCCGCCCTACTGCATGGGCTGCCAATTTTGTATCCTTAAATATCTTTAAATAAATTTAGTCATATATCTAAATTGAATTTTTTATGTTCCAAACTAATATATGTAAATATTATTTATTTTGTTTGATATAGTATTTATCTTACTAATCTTGATGCTTCTATTGCCAATGCAAATTTCCATGTACAACAATAGGCTAACATTAACTAACAACAAAATAACTCACAAGATTATTACTTCCATCAAATTATGAAAAGGAAATTATATCCTTTTCATCATATTTATAGGCTAGATATATTTTGTTTTTATTTTAGAATTTAAGATTTATTTATCTTCGCATTAGAAGGATTGACAACATCCTTTGTGAGCATGTCGGTCTTACTTATTATTATTTTCTAATTGCACTCCCTGGTAACTTAGATGAAGATTAAATGATTATTCAAAATTATTTTCATAATGATAAATTTGGGTAATTTATATGTAAACTTAGGGGTTTATTTTGACAGTTTTCATAATGGAAGAGATGGGTAATTTATATGCAAACTTAGGGGTTGCTTTGACTATTTTCATAATAGCAGACGTGGGTAATTTTCTAGACAAAATAATATATTCAATGTCTATTATTACCCATCATGATTATAGGCTATTAAATTAATGGCTGGATATTTCTAACTTTTGTGAGGATTAGGGTTTCTCTTTTTCTCTAAAGTATCCACCGAGGATCCTAGGTGAGTTCACGTAGGGGCTTTAAAAGTTTTATGAACTTTTGAAAATTTCATAAATTACAGAATTATCAAATTCAGAGAGCTTATATATGCATATTGTTTACTGTTGTTTAAAAAAACAAAAAGTCATCATATTTTCCACATGTACAAGCTCATCAAGTTGCTGCTTACATCACATGATAACCCACTAAGGATGTAACGTTTGATAAGAAAGAAGTAGAAAGCAATTAGTTTTCGGACTTTAATTTGTCTCTGCACACTTTTTGATTTTATAGATGCTCTAGATAGTTTTGGCAGCTCATGTCTTCAGTTTTATGATGGAGCAGGTACTTCATTGTTATTGACTATGTATGGGAGGTAGAGACTTGGGTCAAATTGGCTTTTGTTGAGAACAATATAGGAAGTAGAATAATCATAACTACTCGTAAACATGAAGTTGCCAGAGAACCTGCTGAGGTTTACGAGCTACAACCACTGTCAGATGTTTAGAAAGTTATTCTGTGCAAGGATATTTGGTGCTGAAAGCAAGTCTTCTGATCATCACACTACTACAAAAACTGATTAATAGTAACTTTTTTGGGAGCTCTGAGGCGGGCACAAAAATTAGCCGCCTCTGTTAATGCCCAGCATTAACCGAGGCAGTTAATGAAACCGCCTCTCAAAATCGATTAAAAGAGGCGGTTATCGTAAATGTGACCGCCTCTGTTAATAAACCAAGCCCATCTAGGAGCCCACAAAGCCCATCTCAGCCCGATATAGCGCCTGGAGTATATAAGCATCAGAGTTAGGGTTTCCTCACTCCCTCTCGCGGCGCACATCCTCTCACAAGTCATCTCCCTCCCTCCCCCTCTCCCTCCCCTCACTCCTTCTCGCGGGCTCGGGCTGGTGGTGACCGCCACGCTCGGGGCCTGCGGGGCTCGCGGCGGCCGCGGGCGGCGGCCCCGTGTGGCGCGGCGGCGGGCTTGGGGGGCTCGCGGCGCGACAGTGGGCTTCGGGCGTCGGGCGTCGGGCGGCGGCCGGGATAGTGGTGGCCGGCGACCGGGGGCGACGATGGGCTTGTAGGGCCCTCGATGAGCTTGGCAGGCTGCCCCTATTTTTTTTGTTTTTTCTATTCCATTAACTGAGGCAGGTAGGAAACCGCCTCAGTTAATGTTACATTAACTATGAAGGAAGTGTGGCATACCATTAGCTATCATCACAATGGCTAACCTATTGGTGGGTAAAGCTAGGGAAGAATGGTCGGAGGTGCATCACTCTATGGTTATAGTAGTAAAGGAAACCGACAAGTAGAGAACACTATGAAGATACTATCTTTTAGCTACTACGATCTGCCTCCTCGTCTAAGAACATGCGGCTGCATCTAAGTGTGTTCCTAGAAGACTATTTCATTGAGAAAGGCCCTCTGATATGGATGTGGATAGCCGAAGGTTTTGTTCGGGAGAAACAAGAGATATCCTCATTTGAGATTGGGGAGGGATACTTCAACGAGCTGGTAAATAGAATCATGATCCAACTGGTAGAGGAGTGGAATTTGCATGATATGATGTTTTGTGGTTGTCAAGTTCATGATATGGTACTGGATATCATCCGTTCCATTTCGTTAGAGGAGAACTTTGTCACTATATTGCTAGACCGGAACAATGGAGGGGCTAGCGCCGCATCGTCATCAACAGTAAAACAAGGCAGATCATTTCACAGGTTGTACGTGTGGTTGTGACATGCACAATGGGGTCCTACTTTCTAGCTTTGAACTTGTACGTGTGCTAGCCATAGATACCTCCCAATGGATAGAAAACTGGTATCTGGAGCCTCTCCAGAAATTTGTTCATTTGAGGTACCTCCAGCTCCGGCTAAGTGGTGATCACCGAGAAGAAATAGCAGGTCTGAAGCTTTTGCAGACATTGGTATGACGAACCTTTGACAAGCGTGAGCTCTCTAACACAGTTGTTGTGCCATCGAATCAGAGGCATAACCTGGAGAGTTCCAGATGGGATTGCGAAGCTGACATCCCTACAAGAGTTCGAGATAGTGCACAGAGGTGAGAAAGAGCCATGAAGGCAATTTCTGAAGGAGCTGGGTGGCCTCAGGGAACTCAGGGTGCTCCGCCTTTACATGCCTCTCCTCTGTCGGCAGATGGGAGAGGAGTACTGATGGATCTGGTTGAGTCCCTGCGGAATCTCCAAAGGTTGGAGCACCTGTCGCTGCTGGATGACGGCTATTCAGCCCGTTCGGATGGCTGGGAGTAGCCGGCTGGGCTGATCAGCCGCGCTCCAGCCCAGCCGGTTATTGTTCATGAGTTCCTTCATATACAGGGACCTGGGAAGCACAGCAGGCTTCCTCCCCCACCGCCCCGCGCTGCCTCCGCCAATAGTTTCTATGATGGACAAGATTATCTTGATTCCCATCCTTGTGCATCAACCCCTCGCATCTTCCCAACCTCTCCACCAGAACGTGGATTGTTTGGACGAGCAGGACATGAGAACCCTCGACGGGTTGCCCAAGCTCCGTGGCCTCTGGCTGTGTGCACGCTCCACCCAAGAAGTGGTATTGAATACTACTGCTAGTACTGACGATGCTGCCCCCGGTCATGACTGCTTCTTCCCGAAGCTGACATGGTGCAGAGTGCAGTATACAAAGCTCCGGTTCCAGCCAAAGGGTGTCTCCGGCGCGGTCACGTTGAGGTGTGTGCTTGCTTCCATGCTCTTGGGCTCCGACGTCTGGAGCGGCAAATCAGGCGTTGCACCGTGCCTAGCATCCAGCAGCTTGAGTTTGTAGTCGCCGCGCAGGAATTGATTGGGGACGGCCCGACGGGGACTGCAGAAGCCTCGTCTTGTAGTACTTTGCCTCACTTCAGAATGTCGCGTATGTATTGGATACGAGGATGCCAGTACTGCTGCCACGCACGAGGAAGAGGAAGCGGCGGCGGAGGCGCTGCCGCGTGCAGCTGCCGTCCATCGCAACCGTCCCACACTTGAGATAGAGAGGTAATGTATTTCTATATCGAGACCTATGCAGTCTCCTCATCTCTCTCTCTCATGGATCCTAACTGGTAGTTTTCAAGTTTAAAACTATGGTTTCTAGGCCACATGACTGGGACTAGAAGGGACTCAGAGTGTCGTATCTCTGTTGGCGGCAATCTAGAGCCAACACACAAATGCGCTTGATCTCGCGGTGAGCGATGGCACAATTGCAGCGCCGATGCTCAGACCGGTCAGACCGGTCGGGGTAACCGGTCAGACCGGTTCATCGGTGCAGAACGGCGAAATCCGACGAACGCTCGCACGGGAGGGACCCCGTCGGGGCAAGCGCACGAAGGGTTGCCTTTGGCTCGGCAAGCCAGCTAGGGCGTCCTCAAATGCCATGGAGACGAGAGAAGAATAGCATGTCGAGGTTGGAAAAATAGGGTAAAGGTAAAGAGATAAAAGACGATAAAAAGTAGATGTATTTGATAGATTCGATTGGGTTGTCTCTTCAATCAGCCGTGACTCTTTATATTTATTGGGTGGGGAAGACTTACCCCGCAAGAAATTCTGTTTACAGATCTAAATCTATTAAGAACTCTAATTGTACTCGGACTCCTCCTAAACCGGTTGGTTATGCCAGACCGTCTACAGACGCCTAGACCGGTCAGACTGCCTGGACATACCGGTCAGACCGGTCTGTTCAGGTTGCTGCCAATTTTGGTCGTCAACATATGCCCCCCTGTTCTTTGGCAAAGTTTGCGTGCCAAAGAACACTTCTCTAGACCAAAATTGTCTAAGGGCGATGATTAACAATGCGTCGGCCATACATTATATTTAAACATGCTAAAATAGCCGAACTAAGAGAACTAGCATGTAACAATTTCTAGCTTACGATCAGCAAACTATTTCGGCTTTACATTCCTTAGCATGTTCAATAACAAAAATCTTGAGATAGCCAATGCGGCCGATTATACAAATCATAGCTCCTTGGTAAAGTATAAAACTGATAATCATAATATGGCAGCCAAGGATTATGACCAAAACATGGATTAAACACACCTGAATATGCAGACCATGGTACGTGCATCGACGGGACGAATGACGAAGACTAATAAGATGACCGTTGATGCTTTCTTAATCTTGGTAGTGAAGAACTCCTTCTACGTTTGCCTTCCAATTGATTGCTTTGTTTTTGCGCAGATATCTTCTTGTATTTATCCAAAAGCTCCTCAAAGGTCGGCTTGATCCTATTTTTTGCACCACCAGACTTCCTAGGTTCAGACCGGTCTGACGAACCGATCAGACCGGTCCTGTCAGAACCGATATGGTTGCTCTTATCTTGCCCCCGGCCGAACTTGAACATTGTTTGACTACATTATCAGGATCATCATTGGGGACAATTTTACTAATTGAGCTATCCGATTGCTCTTCAACAATCGGCTTCTCTTTATCTAGTGTCAAATCTGAATTTTTGTTTAATCGTCCATCTTTTTTGACACGATAAACTTGCTTGCACTACTACAAAAACGTTGATTTGTCCCGGTTGGGAAACCGCTGTTGTCCCGGTTTCCCAACCGGGAACGCCTGTCCGGGACAAAAGGGGGTGCCCTTTTTTGTCCCGAGTGTGGCAACCGGGACAAAAGAGGACCTTTTGTCCCGGTTGGTAACACCAACCGGGACAAAAGGTGCAGCCAGCGCCCACGTGGCTGGTGCAACCTTTTGTCCCGGTTGGTGTTACCAACCGGGACAAAAGGTCTCTTTTTTTTTCATGTTTTTCTTTTCTCAATTTTTTTTCTATTTCAATTATACTTTTGCATTTCAATTAAACTTATGTATTGGAATTCAGTGTGTATGATCTCCACTAATATATACATATATATATAGTTACTTATATAATATTTGTCCTAGATAGTTTTCATATATAAATTAATTCACTTATATATATATATATATATATATATATATATATATATATATATATGTATACACATATCTATACATGTGAATTTCTTTACATATGAAAATGTCTAGGACCAATATTATATAAATATATATATACACATATATATTATTGGAGTGCTTATATATATAATACATACATACTCCATCATATTTGCATAGGTATATTCGTTCTTAATTACATAGTAGAATTCGCCTTTTGGAAATTTAATACATACATACTCATAAATAGAAATTTAATACATAGACACACATATATATTTACATAGTTATATTCGTTCTTAATTACATATATACGCGTATATTGTCATATTTACTGTGATTGTCAATATTAGATATTCCATTATAGTAGAATTCGCCTTTTGGATCGAGGACTTGCTCAACAATAAATCCGGAGAATTGTTCTTGAATCGCCATAATCTTTTCCTCCGGTATGAGTTTATCGCGCATCTCCCCGACCTATGGAAAAAGGGGATAATTAATTTCGACTAATTAAAATACGAGTTCAAATATTAACAAGTTTTTTACTTACTTCCTCCTCCCAATTTGTCCAGCCCTTTGGAGGACCTACCAGACCATGGATGTTCTCGCATATATAGTATGCGCACAATACAGTGCCTGGTTTCTGTCTCATACACTTTAAGAGAGAAGAAATTATCAGGTATTTACATGAATATATAATAAAACTAATGAATCGTGCAACGAATCATCCAAGCGCGTACCGGAAAATCTGTCTTGATCTTCAATTCCTTGTCAAATTTGTCTGGATGATTTTTAGCGAATTCTTTCCAAACCATGTGCATGATTAGAACAGTTATAGTCAAGTAACAAAGTGATTCAAATTATCGGTCATGGACGGAGTAGTGGTAGAATTACTTTTTCATCATGTTAAGAAGATTTTTGTATTGTTCTGGAGGTCTCCTCAATGAGTCCATAACCACGAGTAGGCTCTTCTCGGGAATTATGACAATTAGGACAAAGTGTTCACTGCAAGATTATACGGAGGCAGTTCTTGGTAGTTAAGGTTTAAACAATTCGATTATAGAATAGAAAGAGTTAGACGGAAGGAATCACTCACGCAAAGTTGTAAGGAAACAATATCATTTGCTTGTTGTGATGAACGCTTATGTACTTGAACAAGTTTTGGAATATGTCATCGGGATTGTCCCGTAGAAGCCTCCAATTACAAGTAATTGGGTCGATGAAGCCGAGGTGAGAGTATCCCTTTCTTCTGCAAGTATGTATCTCCATTCTACATGATACCGAATAAATCAAGAGATCAGTATGTTGAGATCATGCAAAACAATACGTAAGGAGAGTAAAATACTTACAGAACCCACAAGCCGACCATAGAGATGTCGAGGGCCTCCTGATGGAATAGTTGGTAAATTTCTTCCCAGTTTATCCATATAATGGCCTCCCCTCGTAAGAAATCGTCATCTTTAATCTTTGCGCCCTGCATGAAGATGCAATCGGCCATCGCACGCATGTAGTGCTGGTGCAGCTTATACATTTGCGTTGGAAGCACAGACACTACTTCGGGGGGTACAAGAGTTTTGCCGATCTCAAACGTCCATTTGACGACCACATCGGCCTTTGGAATATCTTCTCCCCCTGCAATCTGAGCGGCCGTCAGGTTTGATTCTTTCAGAAATGTAACAAAGTCATGTTCTTGCGTCGTCTGTCCCACTACGAGAGGCTCTATTGATTGTTTCTTTTGGGCTCCGAGCTGTGGAACGTCGGACGACGACGACTTTGATTGTCTTTTCTTTTTCTCAGTAGTTTTGATAATTGTGCGTTCGTAGTCTGAAGGGGGGTCTCTCGGAATGAATTTTCTCTTATATTCCCTTAAAAAATTTCAAATCTATCGGATTTATGACTTTCTCGGGCTCCGGCTTCGGCTTGAAGTGCTCTTTAACTCTTTCTTGAGTTATCCGATCGCATTCTTCAAGGCTCATGTCCCAGGGTTTAATAGGAGCCTCCTTGGTTTTCTTCTTCTTTTCCTTCTTCTTTGGAGGCTCCCTAGCCGGTGCAGCTACCTTCTTTGCCGGCGGCCGTTTCTGCTTCTTTGCCGGCGGCGGAGGGGGTGACCATGGAGGCGACGGTGACGCTTGAGTGTTCATCGGCGCATGAGATGATGGTGATGGAGAATGTGCCGGTGAACCTTGCCGAGACAGTGCTGCCCTTGGGGAGTTTTGCGGAGATGCCGGTCTTGGAGAGGCATGCTGAGATGCCGGTCTTGGTGTTTGATCATCCGACTTTAGGACAATGTAGCGCTTATCCCATAGGATGTAGCCATGAATGGCTTCTGCTAGTGTCCTCTCCCCATCGCCTCCAGGAATATCAAGCTCGAGCGTCTCCCAACCCTGGCACACCTGCTCCACGCCAACTCTTGTGTATCTAGGCGGAATTTGCTGCCCGTGGTACACGTCGCCTGGTTCGGTTGGCATGGCGGTACCGTACGCAACAGTGAACATTAAGTTCTTAACGGCAGTCTGCAGGTCACAAGGTGTCCGGTGGGTGATCTCATCCACTGGAAATCGCTGCGGGGCCGACGTTTCAACTGCGGCCTGGATCCCCGTGGGCTCGGCAGCGGCGACGTCTGTGGAAGCGCAGCTGCTTTTCCGCTGAGACAGGTGATCGGCTGCGACACTAGGCTCTGGAGGCAACGTTTGCGCTTGCTGTTGCTGGCTCATTGCTACGGGCACTTGGCGTTGAACCTCTTCCTCCAGTCTTTGATCGTGTGACATGAGCCGTTCCTCTAGCCTTCGCAGGTGCTCCCGCTCATCATTCTTTCTTCTTTGCTGGCTTCTATATGAATCAATGTAATCCCTGAACCCATACTTCCACGGAACCACGCCTTTGCCTCTTGTGCGGCCCGGATGCTCTGGATTCCCAAGGGCGTAAGTCAGCTCGTCCCTCTCTCTATCCGGCTGGAATGTTCCCTCGGCCGCTGCTTGTATGGCCTCCTGTAGTCTCTGGGCTGCTCGCTGGATGTTTGGCCCATAGATGCAGTCACCAGTCAATGGGTCCAAGCTTCCCCCGTGACCATAAAACCAGGTCCTTGACCTTTCAGGCCAGTTCATGGTCGTAGGTCGGATGCCTCTGTCAAGCAGATCCTGCTCCATCTTCTCCCATTTGGGTACTGCAAGCTTGTAGCCTCCTTGGCCTAGAGTGTGATGGTACACTTTCTTCGAGGCGTTGTCTTTGGCCTTCTGCACCTTCTGAAGCCCAAGCTCTGAAGACTTGTATTCCACAAATGCATCCCAGTGACCCCTGAGCTTTTCGAGCTCGCCGGTAAATACGGGTGTGGTCCCGGTCTTGATATATTTCTTCGTCAAAATTTTCTTGAATGATCGCAGTTGTTCGGCCATCTTACTCAGGGTCCAGCGCTTGCATATCTCTTCGGATTCAGCTGGAACCGTGAAGTTTTTCTTAAGCTCCCGCCAGCACCATTCTTTTTCTCTTTCGGGTACCGCATCCCGTTCCTCGCTTGGATTGGAAGCTTTCCAGAGCCTAAAGCTGATCGGGATGTGGTCCCTGACAATACATCCGGATTGTCTTATGAATTTTTTGGCGGCAGCTTCTGGAGCGATCGGTTCGCCATATGGACCAACTTCCGTTATAATGAACCGCCCTTCCAGTTTTTTTGTTGGACCTCGCTTCGTCTTTTTCTGCTGCGACGATGATCCAGACAGCTATAAAAAAAACATTCATAGTATTCATATAGATTCAGATGAAAATATGATTGTCACTACAAATAAGTATAGTTTTGATATGTACATTAACACTTTGTTCAGCAGCAGCGTCATCCTGAATAGATGGTGCCTCAATTCCATCACCGGACATATTCAAATATATGTCGGTATTGCTGCCATCATCAGCTTGTTCAGCGACATCTCCTTGACCTTCGCCAATCATATTCAACAGGAACTGTTCGTCTTCCGCGTCTGTGTGTCGCGGGTCCATCGTAACTAAAATATGAATACAAATAAAACCCTTAAAAATTATCTAAATAATCCACTCCAGAAATTTGCGGCTGGGGATAGGCGGAGGGCCGAGGGCCGAAGGCGAAGGGCTCAAAGCCGAGGGCCAGAGGCGCACTGGGGCGAACGCGGAGCCGGGGGGGACGTGGGCTCAGGGCGAGCTATGAGCAGAGACGGAGAGAATGATTCTTTTGCATTTGGGGCTTCCTTGCTAGGCTTTATTGAATTGGGTCCATAAGTTGTATATGATACTCTCTCCATGTCAAAATAACCAAGAAGGTTGCAAATAACTCAGGAACTTTGTCTAGTTAACCAAGAAGATTGCAAATAACTATCAAAAAAAGAAGGTTGCAAATACAGATTCATGTACAATATTTGACGTGATCCATCAAAAGATGAGCATACTATTCATGCACATAGAAAAGCAGAGTAGTGTTTTACTTTTTCTGCTTTCAAAACTGTGCCTTTCATAAAAAAAATTCATGAGCGGGATATGTACAAATATGGACTAATAAGAATTAATAACTCATGATGGTTTACTTACAATTCACAGGTATATGATGCTACCTATTTCCGGTAGTTCTGTTTCTAACAATACCTAATGCCTTGCTAACATTTACTACATTCGACAATTGCCAGAATTCTGGTAAAAATTATCTACATAGTTATTGTTTCACAATGCTAGATCAATGATCCATCTATTAGTAGTACCTTAATTTCTTCTGGTAGCATGTTACTTCTCAACCTTTAAATAAATTACTTCAAAGCTCAAGACGCTGAAAACAATAATTAGCTCCTGATCATAGTCATTCATCAATCGATTCTAACACTATCAGATCCTCCATGTCCAATGCGGTGCGCAATACCAATAATACGATGAAAGACGAATTTTTTACAACAGCTTGCTAGTATACCAATGCGCGCGCGGAGTGGAGGCCGGGGGCGGCGAAGACGAGGGCGGCGGACGTCAACGGCGGCAGCGCTCGCAGGGACGACGGCGCTCGGTGACGTGGGCTCGCGCGGCGGGGCTCTGGGCGGCGACGTCGACGGCGGCGGTGCTCGGGGAGCTCGAGCGGTGGATTTGCGACATATACTTGTTTCGAAATAAAGATTTTTTTAGCTTCTAGATGGTTTCAATGTGAGCCTGATTAAATACATCACTAGAGTGTCAAAATAATCCATTCATAATACAAAAAATTCTATAATATACTCATTTCATTAATTCATTCACGAATAAAAAAATCAACTATCCACAATATGGTCATATATACAAGTACATCACATGAAGTATCTACACTCATTCTAAAAATTTCTACTATCCATATACTCATCTAAATCTAAAAGAAAATTACACCTACATATGCAATCTAGCTAGCTAAATGTCCAAGAAATGAGCTAGCTACACATTTTCTCTATTTCTAAAGTATGAAATGAGCTATACTAGCCAAGGAAGAAGAGAAAAACAAGCCCCAAACCTTTAGAGCAGATGGATGGACGGGGAATCAAAGATCTTCACAAATGTGGTGAAGAAATGAGCAAGAACTCCTCTATCCCGAGCCAAGAACAGCAAGAAAACAAGTGAGCTGAATGGCTCGGGCGGGGGGAGAGGGAAGGGGATAAGGGGCGCAAGGCCTTTTGTCCCGGTTGGTGGCACGAACCGGGACAAAAGGGGGGACTTTTGTCCCGGTTGGTGGTTCCAACCGGGACAAAAGGCTACGCGGGCCTTTTGTCCCGGTTGGAACCACCAACCGGGACAAAAGGCTCCCATTTTGTCCCGGTTGGTGTCTCCAACCGGGACAAAAGGCCCCCGTCCCCCCGCTGGCCCGGCTAGCTGTTGGACCCGGGACAAAAGCCACATATTGTCCCGGGCCCAAAGGCTGCCGGGACAAATGGCCAGGAACAAAGGCCTGTTTTGTAGTAGTGTTGATTACCTTGTGTTTCTTTTTCTGCACAGGCCGATTTTTAGGATCATAACGGCTATTAATTGTAGGTGATGGCTTACTAATTGCCGGCTCCTTATAGGTAATATAATTTGGGCACAAATATGTAGGAAGAGACGGCATACATGAATTATAATACCATGACGGATAAAAACAGGGCATGCTATAATAAGATCCGCATGGCATATGTATAGACGACCTATATGATGAAAACGGCATTGAATTAGAAAAATTATTCGGCTGCCGATTCCGATCATGGAATTGCTGTCTTGGAGTATATCTCGAGTGTTTTGGATGTTTTGACCGACTAGCATTATTATTTTGTTTTTTGGATTTAGCCGGAAGATCTCCAAGAAAGGGCTTCGGCTTTTCCTTTTGATGCTTGTGACGGATTTGGATTCAATGGTTTTCCAAACACCAATCTCGGGTTTTTTGGGCTTAACCATCTTAAGTTTTGATTTATTTTGCAAAATCCTAGATGAACCGGTTAGACCGGTCGTGGAACCGGTCAGACCGGTTGCGATGCAACCAGCATCTTTGCCTTTGTTTTGTTGCCCCTCGAGCGTTGAAGTACTAGATTTAGTCTTTGTGCTCTTGTTAGGGGATTTTGGTTCAACAATTTCGACTTGGGACGGCCGAATTGTATCTTGACAAGCAACATCAGGCAAATTTTTGCAAGAACAATTAGCCGGGTTTTCAATAACCGACTTTTGAATAACAGTAATTGGATTTACTTTATCCACTATATCAATTAGTTCAGGTTTACCAAGCAAATACTTGATATAGATACGATCACTATTGGATAAAATATTTGTAGACAGTACCTTTCTCAGAACATCGTGGTATGATGGCGATCCTTTGTTCTCCATCCAGCATGAAAAACTTAGGTCGATCTGTACTCGAAGAATCTCCTGACATAGTTCAGAAGTCATCGCTATAGGTATATCTTCAAATTGCACCATATTGCTAGGGCTTGATTTCGGTTATGCAAAACCGAAACACCTTTGTCCCCAGCGGAGTCGCCAAAATATGTTGGCGCCAATCTAGGGCCAACACACGAATGCACTTGATCGCGCGGTGAGCGACGGCACAATTGCAGCGTCAATGCTCAGACCGGTCAGACCGGTCGGGGTAACTGGTCAGACCGGTTCGCCGGTGCAGAACGGCGAAATCCGACGAACGCTCGCCCGGTAGGGACCCCGTCGGAGCAAGCGCACGTAGGGTTGCCCTAGACTCGGCAGGACAGCTAGGGCGTCCTCAAACACCATGGAGACGAGAGAAGAACAGCATGTTGAGGTTGGAAAAGTAGGGTAAAGGTAAAGAGATAAAAGACGATAAAAAGTAGATATATTTGATAGATTCGATTGGGTTGTCCTTTCAATCGGCCGTGACCCTTTATATTTATAGGGTGGGGAAGACTTACCCTGCAATAAATCATGTTTACAGATCTAAATCTATTAAGAGCTCTAATTGTACTCGGACTCCTTCTAGACCGGTCAGACCGGTCTAGACCGTCTACAGGCGCCTAGACCGGTCAGACCACCTGGACATACCGGTTTGTTCAGGTTGCTGCCAATTTTAGTCGTCAACAATCTCTCAGCTCCAGCACCAGCGATCACATTCTATTTCATTGTTCCTAGTTATTCTACACTCAGGACCTATGGTGGGCTATTCTGAGCTCCTCCTTGGTAGCCATGTTGATCAAATAGTCAGATTCCAAAACACAAGCACAAAGGTTTTGACACCCTTTTTGCTCATTGCCTAGCATCGTGGAATGAAGCAGATCGGAGAGACTGGGCCGTCGTCAATTCTTAGATCAAGATCTCTCAGGCGGCGAGAGACTATCGGCTTCCATCCGCCCCCTGACACCCAAGAACCCTAGTGCCGTCACCCCCCTTCCTCTCAACCTTCCCTGTCTCGCCACCGTAGGAACTACTGTACTCGCTGAAAGTCCGTGCGACAGTGCGGAGGACGGCGGTGGGGCCAAATTGACCGTCTCAGCGCCGAATCAACCAGAACTCAGCAGCTTTCTTCATCCAGTCCTAGATCGAGAATTCGAGATCCCTCAGGCAGCGGCCGCTCGGGGCCTGGCTGCTTATGGCCTTGAGCTCCAGTAACGTCTCTCAAGGGCCCGGGTAAGTCTTCCCCCCCCGTCATGAGCCTGTGCGCTGGCTGCTGGCTGCTGGCTGCTGGCTGCCATCGGCTCTGGCAGCGATGCGCGGGTTCGAATGGTGCTGACAGTGTGCTGGCAGTGGGTCAAGACTCAAGACCATTTTTGCAGACTTATTCCACCATGTGTCGGGACACGACTGCAGATGGCGGCGACCCTCGCGTCGGGATGCAAGGCCACGTGGTGATCACACGACAGGTCGGCGCCGCCCCGCTTCATCGCCGCTGCTCCCTCAGCGTCGGTCGCGGCGTGCCCACTGGCGCCTCCACAGTGGCGGCGTTGGTTTCGAAGCCGGTGAGGTCGGTCTGGCCTTGACCGGGGGGGGGGGGGGGGGGGGCAGCGTGGAGGCTCGGCCTCAGAGACAGATCACCGGCTGACACATTTGGTGGACCACTGGTGAACTCAGGAAGAAATTCTAGTCCAGCCTCACGCCGGCCAGTAGGCTTGGGTGTTCGGGCTACCTAAAAATTTTAGGTCGGGTTTTTCGAGTTTTGAAAACTCCAACCCAAAATTTGTTTAAAATAAACAAAATTCGAGATTTCAGGTACCCGATATTTCGGATTCGGGGTCGGGTTAACCCGAACAACCCGAGAGGCAGCTAAGAAGGCAGCGAGCAAGAAGCAACACAGATGCAAAATAGAAAGCAACAGATCCAACAGCATGTAGACAACGCAACAAGCAAGCACAAGATAGGATGCAAACAGCCAGCTTAGCAAGCAGCCTGCAGCTGCCCGAGGCCTCTTCAGCCCCGTGTGTGGTTCCACCCGCCGCTGCGCTGCTGTGGCTGCGCGTCCTATTGCCGCTCGCCACTGGGCTCTGGTTATCGCGGCCGCTTGTCGTGGTGCCACCCACCGGCTGCCGTGGCGGGGGCGTAGAGGCTTGGGAGGGCCGGAGGGGACACTGACTGAGAGCAAGTATTATAACTGGTTGTAAACCGGTTAAATGATGAGGTGGAAGAGAGAAGAGATGAGAAAAGTAGAAGCGGGCTGTAAGTTTACAACTGATTTGAGCACAAGAACCAAAAAAATCTGAAAAAGAGACAAGTGGGTCATGCATTAAATATGAAGAGCTAACTATTGTACCGGTGGGCTGAGAGAAAGCTGCAATAATTCTTACAGCCGGCTTGCTAGGAGGCGCCACCTGGGGTACGACACGAAGGCCTAGGAGCTAGGAGGCGCCGCCGCCTGGGCTCTAGGGTGCGAGGGATGGCAATTGGGATTTGGATTGGGAGAGGGAGACAGTAAAGAGGATAGGTTAGGGTGGAGGTGGGTAGCTAGGTAGGAGTTGGGCTGTGGTGGGCCAAATTTACTTTTGGAGTCTTCATAGCTTATTATTTTGGCTGGGCATTTCGGGTATTCGAGTATTTCGGGTATCGGGGTTTAATATCCGAATTACCCGTAACAATTTCGAGTACTGGAGCTTGCTACCCGAAGTAGTGATCGGGTTTTCGGGTTTGGATTTTTTGGGTACGGATTTCGGGTTTCGGATAATATGCCTAGCTTTACCGGCCAGCACGTTGTTTGCGGCACCGATTTCCTTCTTATTAGTGGTCTTGCCGATGTGGTCCCTCGTGCTGTCATCAGGTGCTATGAGAAATCATTTGAGAGAATTCTTATCTGGCATCATGGCGTTGACATTGGTGTCACCTCATGTGGTGCCACTCCCTTCCTGGAGATGTTGATATTTCCTCACACTCATGCATTATGTGGAGATTGACGTGAAAAGATTTGGCAAGTAATAGACAATCTGAACATCAAGTTTCTAAGCAGACAAGAGATGTGATGGATTGGAGTTGTGTGAAGATATTATACGGTTGAAGTATGAATGAACAAGAAGAAGATTGAGGGTTAGTCTGTCTAGCTTTTTTCTTTGTTCTATAGTTTTCTCCCTTGTTTTTTTGAAATCCCTCTTTTGAGGTCAGATCTTTTGAGGTTAGAGGCTAAGAATTCTTGTAACTTTTAACCGTATGTATCCACAAGATGCATATAGAACCTGGGTTAATCCTTCATCTAAAAAATTTAAAGGGGGCCAGCAAAAATCTACAAAGAAATTGCTTAATTTATCAATATGCATACATGCTCGATCACGTCGCTAGTAGATAGATACTCCCTCTGTTCCAAATCATTCAAATTTTTTTGAGAGTCAAACTATTTTATATTTGGTCAAAATTATAGAAAAGATTATAAAGATTTATTGCACCAAATAGATATATTATGGAATTATATTTAACAAAGAATCTAATGATATTTATTTGGTATCATAAATATTAGTACTTTATTATAAAAATTTGATCAAAGTTGAAATGTTTTAACTCTCCAAGAAAATTGCAATGACTTAGAGCATCTCCAGCAGATTTGCTATAATGGATACACATCCCTAAAAACTGCCAGGATACCTAAATCCACCAAAAAACAGCTCCAACAGATTTGGTATATGGATACCTATCCCTAATTTTTTACCAAATTACCTAAATTTCTCTCTCCTTGACCCAAATATACCAAACCAAACTCTGGATTGCTAAAACTAGAAGCGTGTGGCGGGAGAGGCCAACCGCTCCCGTCTGGAGCTTTCACGCCGCCTCTGCGGGGCTGCCGGCCGCCACTCCCATGAGCCCGCCGCGCGGCCGCTCCCGCGAGCCCACCGGCCGCCGCTCCCAGATCGAGGCGCCTCGTGGCGGAGGAGCGGCGCGGCGGAGGAGCGCGCGTGGCGTGGCGTGGTGTGGCGGAGGAGCGGCGGCGAGTGGAGGTGTCGGAGAGGAGGCGGCGCGCCCGGCGTTGTCCTCCGCCCGCCGCCTCCCTCGAGGCTGCGCCGCTGCCGTTAGATGCCGGCTCGGCGCCGCGGCCTTGCGCCACTGTGGACCTCCACCACTGCATCATCCTTGCCGGGAGGGGAGGAGGAGGCGGCGCGGGACACCGGAGAGGATGAGGAGGTGGTGGAGGAGGGGTCGGGGAGGGGGAGAAGGAGGCGGCCGGCATGTGAAGGGAGGAAGAATAGGGGGTTTTTATGTGTAAGGGACATTTTGCAAAAAGACCCTCAGTAAAATATGTAATTTTTTATTGTTTTTCTGTGTCTTGGACATTTTACGAAAATCTCCTACAGCACAAGAGTATTTTGAGAAAGCTTTATAGGTATCCAGTTATACCAAATTTGCTAGAGGGGAGCACAAAACCATAACCTAAATCTTCTCTCTCCTATAACTAAAGGCAAATTTAGGTATCCAATTTTACCAAATCCGCTGGAGATGCTCTTATAATTTGAAACTGAGGGAGTAATAAGTAGCAGCGAACATAAACTAAAGTAACGATATGTTAGTTCTAACAAATTAAGCCCAACACAACGATAGACTGGATGGCCGGCCGGTAGGCGCGGCTTACATTACATTATTATTTGAAACTAGAAATTAAGGGAAACAAAAGAAATGGGAATCAAGCTAGCTGGAAGCAACACACGACATATGCAGGCCACAAGTAGGGCAGCAGCTGCAATCGAGCTGCATGCCTGCCTACATCCTCTTTATAATTTTATTCCGTGAACAGATAGATCAACTCTAAAAGTGGACGATGACGACGACGACGAGGACGATGGTAGCGTACGCCTAGGAGGTGATGGAGGGATCTGGGTTGAGGTAGCAGCCATTGGCACACTGCGGGTAGCACTCGTTGCTGGCCGTTGTCTTGCAGGCTGTGCAGACCTGTGGGTTAGCCGGAGGGTTGCCGAAGCAGCTGCCGGGGCACGCCGCGTCCCCGACGGCGTTGCACGCATTGGTGCAGTTATTGTTGCAAGAGTTAATCTACCCGGCGTTGGCCGTTGTGACCTGGCCCACCGCTACCTGCACCGGGGACCATGACGACAGAACGACCAGCGCCGCGACGAGCACCACGACGGACGCCATACTTGCGGGCGCGGCCATTATTGCTTGGTTAGGTTTGATC
This sequence comes from Panicum virgatum, assembly GCF_016808335.1. Classification (NCBI taxonomy): domain Eukaryota; kingdom Viridiplantae; phylum Streptophyta; class Magnoliopsida; order Poales; family Poaceae; genus Panicum; species Panicum virgatum. The sequence goes on along the minus strand of NC_053150.1, from coordinate 46,730,757 downwards.
TGGCTGGGGGAGATGGAGATCGATGTGGGCAGGAAGAGGAGGAGCGGCTTTAAAGCTAGTGTGTGACTTTTGGAGTTGTGGTGCTCTATATTTATAGGAGCGAAAACGAGATGACTCAAGAACTGAAGGTGAGCTGATTGGATAACCAGCCAGCCATGCATGCACAAAGCACAATGGGGGAGCGCCAACACATACACATGTAGTACTATGCAGTCTAGGGAAAAAAACTGTAACATTTGGCGTGCCGACTTCCAAAGTCAAAAGGCAGTGAATTGTCCTCAGTTCCTCCTGGTGTTTATTTTAGTTTTGTCCTAATCTAATACTAGATCAAACTTCGCTAGTTTTGATTAAATTTATGTGAAATACACCAACAACTCTAACGTCAAATCAGACTTATTAAACCCAGCGTGAAATATGCCCTATGGAATCAGGGAAACCGTTGGATTCCATGAGTGAGCAGATGGAGATTCATGGGCTGGTAATGGTAGTGGAGTTGCTGCCTTGGTAGTGATAGGAGTCTGTGTCAATAGTATGATCTTGTTTAAATTTGTAAGCTAATCGTTGGTAAAAAAAACATGATGGTGGAAATTGTGCGTCCCTCCGAAATGGAGGGAGCATCGTAACAAAACTTGAGGATCAAATCAGCAGGAGTTGCAACATTGTACGCTCAGATCTAGATCTGTTTGAGAGTCAGAGATCGTAATTTAGTTGGCATTAAACTTTTGATGAAAAATGACTAATGCAGCATCAAATATGTCTTCACATATTTATTGGTGTTGTCAATGTCAATATTCATTATATATACTTTAGCAAAATCAGAGAAATTCGACTTACAACAAACAAAACACCTTACATTTATTTCTAGAACCATACATGTAGTAGAATGCAAGTTGCCAACAAAATGCTCCTTCTGTCCCAAAATGTAACTATTTCTAGCTAGGTAGGTTTGTCCTAGTCAAACTACCTTTTAATTTGACCATTTTTTATAAAAATATATCAACACTTATGGCACCACGTTAGTGTGTGTGTGTGTGTGTGTGTGTGTGTGTGTGTGTGTCATCAAATAAATCATAGAATACATTTTCATGGTGTAATTATTTGGTGTCACAGATGCATATGAATATTTTCCTTAAATTTCATCAAAACAAAAAATATATATATTGGCTTCGGATAAAGTAATTAGGAATACTATACGTGGGATATGAGCGTATTCCCAACTTTTAATTTAATTTACTACTCGGGACTAGTTGTGATATATTATTTCCGTTGCGGATTAGAGGGGATAGAGCGGATCAGACTCTGGAGTTGTACGTAGCATTGTAACATTATGAGCACTCCTAGATTCCGTCGGTTCAAAAGTCAGATCTCCTAATTTTGATTGTGACTGCATCTTGACCTTCCGCTCAAGCTGCATACTATATCAGTTCTTACAGAGAGACCAAACTTTGATCATGAACAATGTTGAAATCAAATAACCTCGGTTCTCGATCTGTTCGAAAGTCAGAGCTCGTAATTTTGTTAAGGACTGCATCTGCTCGGAGATATATGGAGGAATATATAGCATCTTGACGGAAACTCGAGGAAGCATCTTCTTAGTAAGTCATTAAAATTTGACGAAGTCTTCCTGCTGTTGGTGTCAGCGCATGCATCCTCATCGTTAGAGACCCAACTCAGATACGCTCTGTGTCAGTTCTAGTTAGAGACCAAACTTTGATCAAGAATAATTAATGGAGAAATATGCAAAAACATTACCCTGTAAATGTCACATCGGATATAACCAGCACACATTTGAAGTATTAAACGTACTAATTACAAAATAAATTATAGATTCCGTCTGTAAACTACAAGACGAATCTAATGAGCCTAATTAATCCATCATTAGTACATGTGTTACTGTAGTAATTTAGTATCTAATTATAGTCTAATTAGGCTCATTAGATCCATCTCGTAATTTACAAGCAAACAATACAATTAATTTTTTATTTCGTTTAGATTTAATACTCCATGCATGTACCGCACACATTCGATGTGATAGTTTTGAAATTTACATCTAAACCAGGCCTAAATCAGGATCGGAGCTAGCTACTACTAAGTACTAACACTCCCATCGTAACATAACATCGGATGCCGTTCTGTTTGAGAGTCCGAGCTTATAATTTTGTGAAGGGCTGCACGCAGCTGCTCAGAGATGCAGCAATAGCATCTTGACGGAAACTCGAAGTAGCATCTTCTTAACTGATCGGAGGAAAGCTCAGCACATATTGCATTGGTTGAGACTGAGAGCCACTTGCATGCATGCCACAAAGTTTCCGGATCGGTGGATTGAGAAACGCAGCTTAAGAGTGACTTTAATACAGCACGGATAAAACAGTTATGTTCCTGGGTTTTTGGACAGGAACGATGTTCCCGGGATGAGCCGGGGACGTTCCTAGTGACATAGGAGCCACCTACGTTACGCTTCATCCTCCTGATTGCATTCTTTTGGAAAAGAAAGGGTTGAATTATTATTATTATCCTATATATAAAAAGTAACTTTACATCCTTCACTGCTGCTCAGTATGCTTCCGTCGTCTCAAAGATCAGCTACCGTAAAAGCCCCCACCCCCCCCCCCCGCGTCGCACTTCCAGGCGACTCGGGGGGCGACCGTCCGTGCGGCGGCGGCGGCCCGTGGCTGAGCCGATGCCGGCTCAGCTCGTCGCCTCCCCCTCCCCCTCCCCCTCTCTCTCCCCCGCCTCCCTCCCCACGGCCTCAAACCTTGCCGTCGTCGCCGGCCACCGGGGCCAGATCCGGGCTCTCCCTCGCCGGATCTGGGCCCCCACGGGCCGGATCTGGCCGTCCTAGGCCGCCTTCGAAGGTTGTCGCCGAGGGGCGCTGCCGCTTTGGGGTTCTCCGGGCGCCGCGGCTGCCTTGCCATCCTCCTCCGCGGCTGCCTTGCCGGGTTGGCGCCTCGCCGCTCCCCCGCTCCTCCTCCGCGGCCTCCTTGCCATGTCTCAGGTGTGCGGCCGCGCCTCCGGGTCACCGCCGCTCGCTCTGGCCCGCGTGGCCACGCCGCGGGGATGGGGCGGGGCCGCCGCCACTCGCCCCGGTCCGCGCGGTCGCGTGGCCTTGCTGCTAGGGCTTGGGCGCTGGGGTGGCCGTCCGCTTCGGCCTCGCCGCATCCCTGGCCGGCCCTGCGTCTGCTGCTCGCCCTGCTCTGGTTGCTGCTTCCGGGCGTGCGCCCCTCTTCATGGGGACCGGAGTCTGCGCTCCCTTGCGGGCGCCGGTGGGGGCGTTCTCTGGTGCTGTTGGGCAGCCGGGGTCTGTCGTCGCCACCTGCTCCCTCCGGCCGGGGTACCGGCCACCCTTTGGTGCTTCGCCTGGGCGTGGGGACGTGTCCTCGCTGCTCTCGGTGGCCATGTGGCTGTGGCTGCCGCTCCGCTCTGTGGCCGCGTCGCCGTTTGCTCTGTCGGCCGTCGGCTCGGGGTTGGAAAGGGGCGGTGGCGAAAGCATTGGATCCGCTTCCGCACCGATGACGACGCCGCCCTCGGGCGCAGTTTACCTTCTTGAAGGCGTCATCTTTCTGCCCCTTTCCTACCTCTCCAGCGAGCTTTCCGGGTGAAAACCTAAATCATGTTGGTCGGACAACGACGGCGCCTGTGACGTCGTTTCCTTTCTGGAGGCGTTGTCTTGGATGCTTTGTTGATGGCGGTCCTTTGCTCTCTTCGGAGAGCTTCTGCTCCTGCACCTGCCTTCGCTTCATCTCATATGCATCGTCCGGGTCGCGCTTGGTTGTCGGCTTCTCTTCGCTGGCGGATGCTTTGCCGTCTTTTCGGTCTAGCGGATGCTTTGCCGCTGTCGTCGCGTTGGTTGAAGTTCAGGCGGATGCTTTGCCGCCGTGGTTGGTTGGTTGTTCGGGTGGATGCTTGGCCACCTTTGTTAGATCGTAGACTTTTGCCCCTGGACGGTGTTTGTTTCTGCTAGCGGGTTCAGTTGTAGAGCTGCGGCTTGGGGTGTGGGTTGTGCCCTTTGTCCTCTGTGTTGCTTTGCTGCTGTCTGTGTTGTCGTTGTGTTTGTGTGTATGTTTTTTCAGTGTTTCTCTAGTTTTAGTCATTTGTGCTCTTGTGTTGGTCAAGCTCTGTTTGGCCACATCAAGATTGTGTCTGTAACTGCATTCTTATTAATGAAAAACGTGCTCAGGCACGGTCGCGAAAAATGCTTCCGTCGTCTCCACCGACGATGGAGATGATAAAAAAGTAGATAGGCATATACCTGTGCGGATTAAGTAACATCAGTTTTATATGCCAACAACTGACCACCGGCTTCGTCATCCCAGTTGTCTCCATGGTTGAGCCGAATTGACGAACATCGAAGAACCCAAACAGGGGATTGAGGAACCAACCTCAGCGGTGGCGGAGGTAGGATTGAGCTCCAGGCGGGGCTCTCCTCTTCTTCTTCTTCCTCTCGCCTCTCCTTCCCTCATTCTTCTCCTCAAATTTGAAGGGGGGGTGGGGGCTTAGGAGGGGCTCCATGGGATTTCCAGCTGTACGAGTACTTGAACCTCCCCAGACCCACTGTTGGATCCGCCCCTGAACCTCACCACCCAAGCCAACAGAAACACAAACATGAGCATGCAAAATTATTATCATTATATAAAAAGTAAGCTGTGTCCCAAAATTTTATACCTAAAAACGTCACATCGAATGTTTGGATACATGCATAGAGTATTAAATAAAATCTATGTATAATTTTTTTTGCATGGATGGATTATAAATTGTGAGATGAATCTAATGAGCCTACTTAATCCATAATTTTCAACAGTGATGCTACAGTAGCCATCCGCTAATTATGGATTAATCATCCGTGCAAAAAAGTTTTTAACTTTATGGCTTTGAATGTTAATTGTAATACAATTTTAGTTTTTCACTTTATGGCTTTGGATTAAGTAGTTTTTCAGACAGATTAAGAATGACGAGTAAAAATTAAGAGAATAACTATGACTTTCACAGTTTTTCGGACAGATTAAGAATGAAGAGTAAAAATTGATATCACCCTTCTTAGTTATCATGCACTAATTAAGAGAATAACTATGACTTTCATATTTACCGTTGTCAAAGTTTTTCAAATTCTCTATGCATCCTCAAATGTTTAATTCTGCGGGATCGGTTTTTCGCAGAGGTGCTGTAATTACATTCTTAAAACTATAATGCAAATTGGACCTGAGAAAAATGAGGCCTAGCCCACGCTCCAATAGGCCCAGGTGTGGCGGTAATTTTGCTGGCCTGGAAAAAAAATGGCAGGCTCGACGGGCAACAAACCGAAAATTCTAGTTCGATGCCTCTAGTGGACTGGCGTCGGTGCAATTGTTTGGCTTCAATTATGGTGGAGTTTGAACCAGCTGACTGAATCAAAAAAATAGGTATTTGCGTTCTTGCCCCTACATTATAGTGCAATTGTGATTTTATCCTTATTTTTCTTAACTTTGTAATTTTACTCTTTACTATTCACATATCAACGTGATTTTGTCCCTAGTCAACAGTCGAAACAAGGGCAAAATCGCGTTAAGGGGGACATCACGTTGACTTGTAAATAACAAGGGCAAAATCACAAGATCACAAAGTTAGGAAAAATAAGGATATAATCACTATTGCAATGCAAAGTAGAGGCAAGAACACCAATTTCTCATTAAAAAAACAATCATCCTCTACATTGGAATTCGTAGTAAGCTTAAAGATCAACCTTGAGGTGGTCAGCCGGAAAGAACATAGGTCGTGTACTTAGGCTGTCTGCACTCTTATACTCTAAATTCATCCTCTAAAAAGAATATTCAGTTCTGATCATCAAAATTCTCTACTCTATACTCAGTTTTCCCGCATCCGTCATACTCTATATTTCATTCTCTATTCTAAATACCACAGCGCGGGACCCACATGTCATTCACTGGTTTATATTTTATCCCCCATCGCAACCACCCACCCGTGACCCGTCGGCCCCCCTCCCCCTCTCTCTCTTTCCTTCCTTTCCTCTTGTAACACCCGAGTGTTAAAACTAGGCTTAACTAATTAATTAGTGACCTGAGTTAATCCGTCGCAAATCAAGTCGAAATTCTGCTCAAACTCACATTTATTTCCTGGAGTCGGGGTGAACCCGGATACTCCGGGGTCAAATCTGGAAACTCATGCATTATGTGGAGGTTGACGTGAAAAGATTTGGTAAGTAATAGACAATCTGAACATCAAGTTTCTAAGTAGACAAGAGATGTGATGGATTGGAGTTGTGTGAAGATATTATAAGGTTGAAGTAGGAATGAAGAAGAAGAAGATTGAGGGTTAGTCTGTCTAGCTTTTTTCTTTGTTCTATAGCTTTCTCCCTTGTTTTCTTGAAATCCCTCTTTTGAGGTCAGATCTTTTGAGGTTAGAGGCTAAGAATTCTTGTAACTTTTAACCGTATGTATCCACAAGATGGATATAGAACCTGGGTTAATCCTTCATCTAAAAAATTTAAAGGGGACGAGCAAAAATCTACAAAGAAATTGCTTAATTTATCAATATGCATACATGCTCGATCAAATCGCCAGTAGATACTCCCTCTGTTCTAAATCACTCAAATTTTTTTGAGAGTCAAACTATTTTTATATTTGGTCAAAATTATAGAAAAGATTATAAAGATTTATTGCACCAAATAGATATATTATAGAATTACATTTAACAAAGAATCTAATGATATTTATTTGGTATCATAAATATTAGTGCTTTATTATAAAAATTTGATCAAAGTTGAAATGTTTTAACTCTCCAAGAAAATTGCAATGACTTAGTGCATCTCTAGCAGATTTGCTATAATGGATACACATCCCTAAAAACTGCCAGGATACCTAAATCCACCAAAAACAGCTCCAACAGATTTGGTATATGAATACCTATCCCTAAATTTTTTACCAAATTACCTAAATTTCTCTCTCTTTGACCCAAATATACCAAACCAAACTCTAGATTGCTAAAACTAGAAGCGTGTGGCGGGAGAGGCCAACCGCTCCCGGTTGGAGCATTCACGCCGCCTCTGCGGGGCCGCCGGCCGCCGCTCCCATGAGCCCGCCGCGCGGCCGCTCCCGCGAGCCCGCCGGCCGCCACTCCCAGATTGAGGCGCCTCGTGGCGGAGGAGCGGCGTGGAGGAGGAGCGCGCGTGGCGTGGCGTGGTGTGGCGGAGGAGCGGCGGCGAGTGGAGGTGTCGGAGAGGAGGCGGCGCGCCCGGCGTTGTCCTCCGCCCGCCGCCTCCCTCGAGGCTGCGCCGCTGCCGTTAGATGCCGGCTCGGCGCCGCGGCCTTGCGCCACTGTGGACCTCCACCACTGCATCATCCTTGCCGGGAGGGGAGGAGGAGGCGGCGCGGGACGCCGGAGAGGATGAGGAGGTGGTGGAGGAGGGGTCGGGGAGGGGGAGAAGGAGGCGGCCGGCATTTGAAGGGAGGAAGAAGAGGGGGTTTTTGATGTGTAAGGGACATTTTGCAAAAAGACCCTCAGTAAAATATGTAATTTTTTATTGTTTTACTGTGTCTTGGACATTTTACGAAAATCCCCTACAGCATAAGAGTATTTTGAGAAAGCTTTATAGGGATCCAGTTATACCAAATTTGCTGGAGGGGAGCACAAAACCATAACATAAATCTTCTCTCTCCTATACCTAAAGGCAAATTTAGGTATCCAGTTTTACCAAATCTGCTGGAGATGCTCTTATAATTTGAAACTGAGGGAGTAATAAGTAGCAGCGAACATAAACTAAAGTAACGATATGTTAGTTCTAACAAATTAAGCCCAACACAACGATAGACTGGATGGCCGGCCGGTAGGCGCGGCTTACATTACATTATTATTTGAAACTAGAAATTAAGGGAAACAAAAGAAATGGGAATGAAGCTAGCTGGATGCAACACACGACATATGCAGGCCACAAGTAGGGCAGCAGCTGCAATCGAGCTGCATGCCTGCCTACATCCTCTTTATAATTTTATTCCGTGAACAGATAGATCAACTCTAAAAGTGGACGATGACGACGACGACGACGACGAGGACGATGGTAGCGTACGCCTAGGAGGTGATGGAGGGATCTGGGTTGAGGTAGCAGCCATTGGCACACTGCGGGTAGCACTCGTTGCTGGCCGTTGTCTTGCAGGCTGTGCAGACCTGTGGGTTAGCCGGAGGGTTGCCGAAGCAGCTGCCGGGGCACGCCGCGTCCCCGACGGCGTTGCACGCATTGGTGCAGTTATTGTTGCAAGAGTTGATCTGCCCGGCGTTGGCCGTTGTGACCTGGCCCACCGCTACCTGCACCGGGGACCATGACGACAGGACGACCAGCGCCGCGACGAGCACCACGACGGACGCCATACTTGCGGGCGCGGCCATTATTGCTTGGTTAGGTTTGATCTGGCTGGGGGAGATGGAGATCGATGTGGGCAGGAAGAGGAGGAGGAGCGGCTTTAAAGCTAGTGTGTGACTTTTGGAGTTGTGGTGCTCTATATTTATAGGAGCGAAAACGAGATGACTCAAGAACTGAAGGTGAGCTGATTGGATAACCAGCCAGCCATGCATGCACAAAGCACAATGGGGGAGCGCCAACACATACACATGTAGTACTATGCAGTCTAGGGAAAAAAACTGTAACATTTGGCGTGCCGACTTCCAAAGTCAAAAGGCAGTGAATTGTCCTCAGTTCCTACTGGTGTTTATTTTAGTTTTGTCCTAATCTAATACTAGATCAAACTTCGCTAGTTTTGATTAAATTTATGTGAAATACACCAACAACTCTAACGTCAAATCAGACTTATTAAACCCAGCGTGAAATATGCCTTATGGAATAAGGGAAACCGTTGGATTCCATGAGTGAGCAGATGGAGATTCATGGGCTGGTAATGGTAGTGGAGTTGCTGCCTTGGTAGTGATAGGAGTCTGTGTCAATAGTATGATCTTGTTTAAATTTGTAAGCTAATCGTTGGTAAAAAAACATGATGGTGGAAATTGTGCGTCCCTCCGAAATGGAGGGAGCATCGTAACAAAACTTGAGGATCAGATCAGCAGGAGTTGCAACATTGTTTAAGTATGAGCACTCGTAGATTCCGTCAGTTCAAAAGTCAGAGCTCTAATTTTGTCAGTGACTGTGCATCCTGACTGCTGCTATAGCTGCGTCGTCTAACTTAGAGTGGGACCAAACTTTGATCATGTATGTCGAGATCCAGATAATTAACTCGTGATCGGAGCTATCACTAACTAACGCTCCCATCGTACTCTCGGATCTAGATCTGTTTGAGAGTCAGAGATCGTAATTTAGTTGGAATTAAACTTTTGATGAAATCTGACTAATCCAGCATCAAATATGTCTTCACATATTTATTGGTGTTGTCAATGTTAATATTCATTATATATACTTTAGCAAAATCAGAGAAATTCGACTTACAACAAACAAAACACCTTACATTTATTTCTAGAACCATACATGTAGTAGAATGCAAGTTGCCAACAAAATGCTCCTTCTGTCCCAAAATGTAACTATTTTAGCTAGGTAGGTTTGTCCTAGTCAAACTACCTTTTAATTTGACCATTTTTTATAAAAATGTATCAACACTTATGGCACCACGTTAGTGTGTGTGTGTGTGTGTATCATCAAATAAATCATAGAATACATTTTCATGGTGTACTTATTTGGTGTCACAGATGCATATGAATATTTTCCCTAAATTTCATCAAAACAAAAAATATATATTTTGGCTTCGGATAAAGTAATTAGGAATACTATACGTGGGATATGAGCGTATTCCCAACTTTTAATTTAATTTACTACTCGGGACTAGTTGTGATATATTATTTCCGTTGCGGATTAGAGGGGATAGAGCGGATCAGACTCTGGAGTTGTACGTAGCATTGTAACATTATGAGCACTCCTAGATTCCGTCGGTTCAAAAGTCAGATCTCCTAATTTTGATTGTGACTGCATCTTGACCTTCCGCTCAAGCTGCATACTATATCAGTTCTTACAGAGAGACCAAACTTTGATCATGAACAATGTTGAAATCAAATAACCTCGGTTCTCGATCTGTTCGAAAGTCAGAGCTCGTAATTTTGTTAAGGACTGCATCTGCTCGGAGATATATGGAGGAATATATAGCATCTTGACGGAAACTCGAGGAAGCATCTTCTTAGTAAGTCATTAAAATTTGACGAAGTCTTCCTGCTGTTGGTGTCAGCGCATGCATCCTCATCGTTAGAGACCCAACTCAGATACGCTCTGTGTCAGTTCTAGTTAGAGACCAAACTTTGATCAAGAATAATTAATGGAGAAATATGCAAAAACATTACCCTGTAAATGTCACATCGGATATAACCAGCACACATTTGAAGTATTAAACGTACTAATTACAAAATAAATTATAGATTCCATCTATAAACTACAAGACGAATCTAATGAGCCTAATTAATTCATCATTAGTACATGTGTTACTGTAATAATTTAGTGTATAATTATAGTCTAATTAGGCTCATTAGATCCATCTCGTAATTTACAAGCAAACAATATAATTAATTTTTTATTTCATTTAGATTTAATACTCCATGCATGTACCGCACACAATCGATGTGATAGTTTTGAAATTTACATCTAAACCAGGCCTAAATCAGGATCGGAGCTAGCTACTACTAAGTACCGACACTCCCATCGTAACATAACATCGGATGCCGTTCTGTTTGAGAGTCCGAGCTTATAATTTTGTGAAGGGCTGCACGCAGCTGCTCAGAGATGCAGGAATAGCATCTTGACGGAAACTCGAAGTAGCATCTTCTACTGATCGGAGGAAAGCTCAGCACATATTGCATTGGTTGAGACTGAGAGCCACTTGCATGCATGCCACAAAGTTTCCGGATCGGTGGATTGAGAAACGCAGCTTAAAAGTGACTTTAATACAGCACGGATAAAACAGTTATGTTCCTGGGTTTTTGGACAGGAACGATGTTCCCGGGATGAGCCGGCCGGGGACGTTCCTGGTGACATAGGAGCCACCTACGTTACGCTTCATCCTCCTTATTGCATTCTTTTGGAAAAGAAAGGGTTGAATTATTATTATTATCCTATATATAAAAAGTTACTTTACATCCTTCACTGCTGCTCAGTATGCTTCCGTCGTCTCAAAGATAAAAGTCTCCCCCCCCCCCCCCCCGCGTCGCTCTCCCAGGCGACTCGGGGGGCGACCCTTGCCGCCGCCCAACCTCCTCCTCCTCGCCGCCTCCGGTGGCCGCCGCCGCCGGCGGCAACCGTCCGTGCGGCGGCGGCCCGTGGCTGAGCCGAAGCCAGCTCAGCTTGTCGCCTCCCCCTCCCCCATCTCTCTCCCCCGCCTCCCTCCCCCCGACCTCAAACCTTGCCGTCGCCGCCGGCCACCGGGGCCAGATCCGGGCTCTCCCTCGCCGGATTTGGGCCCCCACGGGACGGATCTGGCCGTCCTAGGCCGCCTTCGCCGGTTGTCGCCGAGGGCGCCGCCGCTTCGGGGCTCCTCCGGGCACCGCGGCTGCCTTGCCGGGTTGGCGCCTCGCCGCTCCCCCGCTCCTCCTCCGCGGCCTCCTTGCCGTGTCTCAGGTGTGCAGCCGCGCCTCCGGGTCACCGCCGCTCGCTCTGGCCCGCGTGGCCGCGCCGCAGGGACGGGGCGGGGCCACCGCTGCTCGCCCCGGTCGGCGCGGTCGCGTGGCCTTGCTGCTGGGGCTTGGGCGCTGGGGTGGCCGTCCGCTTCGGCCTCGCCGCATCCCTGACCGGCCCTGCGTCTACTTCTCGCCCTGCTCCGGTTGCCGCTTCCGGGCGTGCGCCCCTCCTCGTGGGAACCGGAGTCTGCGCTCCCTCGCGGGCACCGGTGGGGGCATTCTCTGTTGCTGTTGGGCAGCCGGGGTCCGTCGTCGCCACCTGCTCCCTCCGGCCGGGGGACTGGCCGCCCTTTGGTGCTTCGCCTGGGCGTGGGGACGTGTCCTCGCTGCTCTCGGTGGCCATGTGGCCGTGGCTGCCGCTCCGCTCTGTGGTTGCGCCGCCGTTTGCTCTGTCGGCCATCGGCTCTAGGTTGGAAAGGGGCGGTGGCGAAAGCCTTGGATCCGCTTGCGGACCGATGATGACGACGCCCTCGGGCGCCGTTTACCTTCTTGAAGGCGTCATCTTTCTACCCCTTTCCTACCTCTCCAGCGAGCTTTCTGGGTGAAAACCTAGATCATGTTGGTCGGACAACGACGCACGCCTTTGGCGTGGTTTTCTTCCTGGAGGCGTTATCTTGGAAGCTTTGTTGGTGGCGGTCATTTGCTCTCCTCGGAGAGCTTCTGCTCCTGCACCTGCCTTTGCTTCATCTCATATGCATCGTCCGGGTCGCGCTTGATCGTCGGCTTCTCTTCACTGGCGGATGCTTTGCCGCCTTTTCGGTCTAGCGGATGCTTTGCCGCTTTCGTCGCGTTGGTTGAAGTTCAAGCGGATGCTTTGCCGCCGTGGTTGGTTGGTTGTTCGGGTGGATGCTTGGCCACCTTTGTTAGGTCGTAGACTTTTGCCCCTGGACGGTGTTTGTTTCTGCTAGCGAGTTCAGTTGTAGAGCTGTGGCTTGGGGTGTGGGTTGTGCCCTTTTGTCCTCTCTGTGTTGCTTTGCTGCTGTCTGTGTTGTCGTTGTGTTTGTGTGTGCGTTTTTTTAGTGTTTCTTTAGTTTTAGTCCTTTGTGATCTTGTGTTGGTCAAATTCTGTTTGGCCACATCAAGATTGTGTCTGTAACTGCTTTCTTCTTAATGAATAACGTGCTCAGGCACGGTCGCGAAAAATGCTTCCGTCGTCTCCACCGACGATGGAGAGGATCAAAAAGTAGATAGGCATATACCTGTGCGGATTAAGTAACATCAGTTTTATATGCCAACAACTGACCACCGGCTTCGTCATCCCAGTCGTCTCCATGGTTGAGCCGAATTGACGAACATCGAAGAACCCAAACAGGGGATTGAGGAACCAACCTCAGCGGTGGCTGAGGCAGGATTGAGCTCCAGGAGGGGCTCTCCTTTTCTTCTTCCTCCTCTCGCCTCTCCTTCCCTCGTTCTTCCTCCTCAAATTTGTAGAGGGGTGGGGGCTTAGGAGGGGTTTCATGGGATTTCCAGCGGTACGAGGACTCGAACCTCTCCAGACCCACCGTTGGATCCGCCCCTGAACCTCACCACCCGAGCCAACAGAAACACAAACATGAGCATGCGAAATTATTATTATATAAAAAGCAAGCTGTGTCCCAAAATTTTACACCTAAAAACGTCACATCGAATATTTGGATACACGCATAGAGTATTAAATAAAATCTATGTACAAAATTTTTTGCATAGATGGATTATAAATCGTGATATGAATCTAATGAGCCTACTTAATCCATAAATTGCAACAGTGATACTACAGTAGCCATCCGCTAATTATAGATTAATCATCCATGCAAAAAGTTTTTAACTTTATGGCTTTGAATGTTAATTATAATACAATTTTAGTTTTTCACTTTATGGCTTTGGATTAAGTAGTTTTTCAGACAGATTAAGAATGACGAGTAAAAATTAAGAGAATAACTATGACTTTCATAGTTTTTCAGACAGATTAAGAATGAAGAGTAAAAAATGATATCACCCTTCTTAGTTATCATGCACTAATTAAGAGAATAACTATGACTTTCATATTTACCGTTGTCAAAGTTTTTCAAATTCTCTATGCATCCTCAAATGTTTAATTCTGCAGGATCGGTTTTTCGCAGAGGTGCTGTAATTACATTCTTAAAACTATAATGCAAATTAGACCTGAGAAAAATGAGGCCTAGCCCACGCTCCAATAGGCCCAGGTGTGGCGGTAATTTTGCTGGCCTGAAAAATATTGGCAGGCTCGACGGGCAACAAACCGAAAATTCTAGCTCGATGCCTCTAGACGACTGGCGTCGGTGCAATTGTTTGGCGATTCTTCTATTGCGGTTCTTCCCAAAGCCAGTGTGCGATGGGGTTTCTGCTAGTTTCGGTGGTGCTGCTGTCTGCCTCTTTCTCTGGCCATGGTTTCAGCGTTGACGGAGGAGGACGACGGTGGTGGTGGTCAGGAGGCGCAGAAGATCCAGGGGATCTCGTTGTAATTTATTTTTTGTTAGGGTTTTTTGTGCAAAAAGTTGGGACAGCTGTCCCCCTCTGTAACCTTCAAGTGGGTTCGTGTACCTGCACGGTGCGGATGTATGTTTTCCTTATCGTATAATACAGGTACTGTTATAAAAAAATGGTGGGGTTTGAACCAGCTGACTGAATAAAAAAATAGGTATTTGCGTTCTTGCCCCAACATTATAGTGCAATTGTGATTTTATCCTTATTTTTCTTAACTTTGTAATTTTACTCTCTACTATTCACATATCAACGCGATTTTGTCCCTAGTTAACAGTCGAAACAGGGGCAAAATCGCGTTAGGGGGGACATCACGTTGACTTGTAAATAACAAGGGCAAAATCACAAGATCACAAAGTTAGGAAAAATAAGGATATAATCACTATTGCACTGCAAAGTATTGGCAAGAACACCAATTTCTCATTAAAAAAAACAATCGTCCTCTACATTGGAATTCGTAGTAAGCTTAAAGATCAACCTTGAGGTGGTCAGCCGGAAAGAACACAGGTCGTGTACTTAGGCGGTCTGCACTCTTATACTCTAAATTCATCCTCTAAAAAGAATATTCAGTTTTGATCATCAAGATTCTCTACTCTATACTCAGTTTTCTCGCATCCGTCATACTCTATATTTCATTCTCTATTCTAAATACCACAACACGGGGCCCACATGTCATTCACTGGTTTATATTTTATCCCCCATCCCACCCACCCATGACCCGTCGGCCCTCCTCCCCCTTTCTCTTTCCTCCCTTTCCTCTCTTCCCAAGCGGCGCTCGACGCGCCTGGACGGCAGCGCCGCCGCCCGCAAGACCCGCCGCCCCTCTTCTCCACACCCTCCCATATGTCGCTGCCCCTCCCCTGCTCCGGCGTGCGCGCGCGGCCTCCCTCTTCGGCGTGCGCCCGGCCGGCAGCTGCAGGGCAGCGAGCGCGCGGCCGAAGCGCCCCCCTTCCCCCTCGCTTGGGGCTGCGGTCGGGCGGAGCAGGCGGCCGAGCTCTGCGGACCATAGAGATCTGGCACAAGGAGGTCCGGTGGCGGCGGACGGCCCGCGCGGTGTCGGTGGCAGCTGTGGCGAGCAAAGCCACGGGGCCGCCCTCCTCCCTCCCATACCCTCGCCGGCCGGCCCGTTGCTGCCGCGACGTGCCCGGCACTCCTCTGGGAGCTCCCCCAAACCAAAATCCGCGAGGCGCCCGGCACTCCTCTGGGAGCTCCCCAAAACCGTACCACACGGACACAGTGCCCAAGACCACGGCCGCGACAACCCGAGCGCTGACGCCGGAGCCGCCGCACGAGGACGAGGTCGAGGCGCCGGCGACGGGCTAGGCGCGGCGGATGGCCCCGTCCCCTCCCTCCATCCCCCTCCCCTGCCCCGACGGCGGCATGCGGGCAGCCTGGCAGCCAGATCCGTGCGTGGCGGAGCCACAGCACGAGCGGCGGCGGGCCACGCAGCGGCCATGGCGAGCCTCACGGCGGCCATGGCGAGCGACGGCAGGCCACGCGGCGGCCATGGCGAGCGTCCGCGGGCCCTGCGCCACATCTACCCATAGCGGGCGTCCTCTACCTACACCAAATTTGGCGTCAGATAAAATAAAACCCTGAATAACCAACGATCTCATTCTAATACCAGTCAGGATGCCAATAATATCAAAACTGCGGAGCTGCAAATAAGAGACAAGGAGCATCGAAAGAACCTTAACATAAGATGCAACTGCATAATCCCAAAAACATTGCTCCTCAGGTTCTATTAAAGGAAACACTAGATCAAGGACCAAATACTTCAACATTCTCATTGACAGGCACAAAACTGATGGGTACATATCTAAGTTTTAAGACAAGCCCAGCTGGAGAGGCCTAGTAACTTCACTAGGATCGCGGCAAGACTTAGAACACCCTGTATGGCTTCCCCATGGTGCTCTTGATGTACAGGCATCTCACCTGGAAAACAAAAACCACATCATGTTATAACCTGGTACTTCCACTTGCCGACTTGCATTCTAATTTTTTATCTGGAACAGGAACGGTAATATTAGAGACTTAATTAGAAGAACTCATTACTCACATTCTGCCAGTTCTTCTTCAGAAGGGACACAAGGAAGTTGACGCTCATCTGGATGTTCTGCTGGATCTGCTTCTCCTCCATGGACAGGTTACCCACAGCAACACCCATGCAAAGAACTTTCTTCAACTGGAACTTGACTGTAGCTTTTGTCTCATTCACTTTGGATTCAAGAGACTCCTGGTGGGTAACCAGTGTAGGGAACTTGCCTGCAGAGACATAATAAGCATGATACAATCAGCAGGTAGTCAAGGTAGACAATACATAGCAAAAAAGAAAAAAGTGCAAAGCTGGGATGCACAGCTCAGTTAACAGGGATACTGTGATTAAAGATACTCCTTAGGTCTCAACTTTGTAAAAATAAATAACAAAGTGAAGAAGTTGATATTGCCACAATGAGATGGCATGGCCTTGCAACAAGTGTGTAACAATTTGATTGATTTCACTCAGTGCAGGCAAGACAACATTTTGACGAATGAAAGTTTTTCATGCATATCTCGAATGAATGCTAAACAACAAAATCATGCAAATCCACATTATTATTGTTTAATATGAAACTAGTATTATATCTAACAGGATGGTAGTAAAATAGCAATTAGATGAAAGAAACAGTCATGTCAGAAAATGAGGTTACTTGCCTGCCTTGTTGAGACCAGGACCAAGGAGACGGGGAATCTGCTTGATGATGGCCTCTGATGCTAAGAAAGCATGGTACTTCTTGGCAAGCTTCTTGACAAGCTTCTTGTTCTTGTTCATTTTCTTGAGCGCCTCAACATCCATGTAGTCAAGTCCAATCTTCTCAGCCTGCACATGTAGTAAAATGGTTAGCACAGCATAGTTGCTTTATACAGAATAGCGAAACTGATAATTTATATAAGGAAATTTTACACAGTTGAAGCAAAGTAAATATAAAGATTTAAATGCTATGGAATTGAAGACAGCAAGAACGTGATTGGCTACATCTCATAATGCATAGCCAAAGTTAAGCAATTCAGAACACATCTGTTTTCAGTTCAATAAAACTACTACCATAAGCATGCCCAATATGAATAAGTAGATTACTATGTAAATTAATCATATGTTACCTCCTCAACGTGCTGGGCATCACCAAGCATGCACACCTTCATCTTTGGGCGGGGGATGTGAGGCAGCTTAACAGAGCCACTGAAACGCTTGTCCTTCTGCGGGTCGTAGTTCTTCAGACCAATCTGAAGCTCAACGGTCTCGGTGAACTTCCTATTCTTCTCCTTGGCATCCCCAACGATCTGGGAGATGGCATCCTTGAGGGCCTCTGATTGCAACTTACTGCAGCAGATTTGCAGTATAGTAAGTAGTAAGTACACATAATTTATACTACAAGAAAGTAAATTTATCCTCGCCCTAGACAGTGAATCTTCTCTAGAATGATCCAACATTCAATTATCCCTTCTAGTAAGGAAATAAAGAGAGCATATAACAAGGGCCAGTTGATCATAACGAAAGCAAAACAAATTAATCAGATATCATATGTAACTTCGCTGTTTGAATGACCAAAAGCATTAGGTTCCCGTCTCACGCATCACAAAGATGGGAAAGGCCACAGCAAAATTAAGCACAAACTAACCAAAACATACTCCGAACAGAAAAAAAACAACTCATCGAAACAAGCAAGCTATCTCATCATAAAGAAAAATTCCATCTAAGCGGATCTCTTAAAGTATGGTAAACAAGAAGTCAATTACAAGAACGAGGCATTTTTCATCAAAAGTGATCAAGCATAAGACAGCATATACAACCGATCATCTATTTGAGAAAGATAATTTACCCTAGCACCCAATTGAACTGTTCTTTCAGCATCCCCTCAACAGGAAGGAGAATTCCAAAAGGCATAAATGACAGAATAGTCAATCATAACACAAGCAAAACCAGATGAATGCTATGTGGCATGTGGATTCATTACGTCGGCGACTACAAGCCACTGAATCCCTGACTCGCACAGATTTAAAAGATAAAGGTTAAATTAAAACTAAGCAATGCAGGTGATTCACGGGGCTCGCAAATTTGGGTCATATCATCCTAAGGTCGATCTCATAATTTTCAATGAAAGCAAGTAAGCAATCAACTATCTAAACAAGCCAGCGATCTCCTAAATCAAAATGACCATTTCAGCAGATAAAAACATCTTCTAAAGCAGCAAACCATAACATGGCAATCGACAAGACAAATAGACGATTACACTAAAGGGGGATTTTATTTTTATTGCGAGTAATCCATGCACTGCATGAGATGCGACGAGAGGAAAAGAAATCAGCAGTACCTCATGGCTGCAACCGGTGACTCAACTCAACTCCCTGCAGGAAGAACACGAAGGAACACATAGAACGCGGGGTCAGATCCGGTGAAATGGAGTACAAACACGGCACGAGAACATGAGACGGCGCGAATCGAGGCCCGAGCACAGGAGAGGCGGCTGCCTCGTCGGCGGGCGGGAGGAAAGATACCTTGGTTAGGGTTCGGCTCGGGGAGGGCGACGGAGCGAGCGAGAAGGAGAAGCTGACGGAGGTGGCGGCGCCGGGAGTTATATGAGCAGCGGTGGGAGCGAGACGAAGGAAAACCCTAGAGCGAGCTCCCGATGGACGCCGCGTGTCCAGGCGCCGAACCGTCGGATGCGAGCGAGGGGACCGCTCGCTATAGGCCGTTTGGGCCGCGGGCGGACGAACATGGGCCAGCCTTCTTTGTGGCTTTACACCGCGGGCAGGAAAGAAGGACGCGAGCGGATGAACATGGGCCAGCATATTTCTTTGTGGCTTTTGCCAGACTGGGAGAAGAAAAGGCGCTTTTTTCATTTTTATATTTTAAAAAAATAAAATTTCAAAAATATATGTCGAATAGGAAAATTTTCAAAAATGGGTGCCTGTCGCCTCTCTAATGGGCGTGGCGACAAGACCTAAATGTAAAAAATATTTACATTTAGGTCCTGGCGCCCAGGGCGCATTAAACAGTGAACTTGTAAAATCGATATAAAATAGTAAAAAAATCAGAAAAATAGAAACTCAACTGTTATAGAGTAGGCGAAGATACATTGATCAAATGAAAAATTTTATGTAATAAAAGTTGTAGATCTTATTTCATAGAATCTAGAACAGTTGAGTTTGTATTTTTCCGATTTTTCTACGATTTTATATCAATTTTACAAGTTTACTATTTAATGCGCCCCGGGCGCCAGGACCTAAATTTTAAAAAAAATTACATTTAAGTCCTGTCGCCAACTGGATGGGCGACAGGCACTCTGTCGCCCAAGGCGACAGGCACCCATTTTTGAAAATTTCTTATTTCGGCATATATTTTTGAAATTTTCTTTTAATATAAAAATAAAAATAAGGCGAAGAAAAGACAAGAAGACGGGCCTGCTTCTGGGCCTACAACTACAGACCGGTATGCAGTAGGCGGCCTGATCCTTTTTTTTATTTTTTTGAAAGGGGCCTGATCCTAGCATCCAAGCAGCATCCTCTTATCAAAAAAAAACATCCAAGCATCAAGATTGATGATGCAAATGCAAGATCCATGTGTTTTTGACAAAGGATGACCTATCAATTGTCAAGGTGCCTTATCCAGAAAAATGGAAGGGTGTCTGGTTGCCAAGTATAACATGTATGTATGACAACTTTTTGAAAGAAAATGATAGGTGCTCTACCTTTCAATTAAGAAGGAAGATGAATAATAATAAAATGGTTAATTAGATCTGTGCCACTATAATTCTTCTATATTTGAAACGTGCCATTACTTCTCGTGTAACTACACATGCACCATTACAATTGCACACTTCCTGAAATTATGCCATTACGTACCCTATCTCATCCCCATGCCCCCCCACCACACACCAATTCTCCGCGCCTGCGCTTGCACTCCATCGGCCGCCCTACTAGCGCCACCGGCTCCTGCGCCCGCCCGCGGCTAGGGAGCCTGCGGCCTCCGTGCCACCGGCCTGGTGAAGCTCCAGTCTAGGTACCTCGATCTTGTCCCCAACCGCATAGACCCTAACAGCGCACCCCGCGCGAACCACCATGGCGCCCCCTGAAGAACCCAGCCCCCCACAACGTAGTAGCAGCACAGGTAGACGAGCGGGTCGGGAACTGGATGACCTCACGGGTGATGGGGAGCACAACGGTGATGAGGTCATCCAGGGAGTCTGCGCGCGGTGTCGACGAGGCTTGACTATCAACCGTCGTTGTTGAACGCCTCGACGATGTCACCGACGCGGAACCGCGGCGGGAAGGAGTTCGGCGGCAGCGGGCGTGGACGGTCGTGGCTGGGTGCGAAGTGCTCCGGGAGCACGCACGCTGCCATCGTCATGGCGACAAGGTGCGCGGTGTAGTGCGCCGGGGTGCAGGGCCCACGCGCGGGTGCGAACATCGACCTCGGCACCCGCGTGGCCTCGAACCAGGAGCTGTGGAAGCCAGGGCCGTTGAGGCGGACCTCGACCTCAGCACAACGGGGAGCGGCTGTGGGGGCGGCGGCGGCGACCTCCTGGCCACGGGCAGGCACACAAGCCGGTGGCAACATGTAGCCGCGGCGCGGGTAGAACTAGCGACAATGTGCCGGCGCAGGCGCGGGTAGGGCGGTGGAGGATAGGGGGGAAATGAGGTAGGGGTGGGAGGTTGAAGACGAGAGTATTTTGGTCCAATTTTTTTTATAAAGATATCGAAAGGGTATGTAATAGTATATCTTCAGGAATTGTGAAATTGTAATGGCACGGATGTAGTTACACGAGAAGTAATGATGCGCCTTAAATACGAAAGAATTATAATGGCACAGATCCAATTAACTCAATAAAAAAGCAGGTCTGAAGAAAAAAAAGATATTTTTTAGCACAATCTCAAGGAAGAGTTGCATTGGGAGCGGAGATAATGTGATGGTGCACGAGACTTGCAAAAAAAAAATTGTCTGCGTGCCGGCTGCCAATCATGGCATCCTACGTATGGGGATGGAGCACGAGCAGCAACGAGTTTTTTGTTGGGGTGGAGCACGAGCAGCAACGAACGGCAAGAGTAGACCGGGGGACTTTGGATTAGGCCGTTGATGACACGGCACGGAACTGCTCCTTGATTATCATCAGTCTGCTTGCCTGCTCTGCTTTGCTCTTTCACTGCTGACACTAAACTAGTTTTATCCATTTCCGTCTCGACACGATTTTTTGGTACACGGGCTGGGCAAATACTGGGAAGATCCGCTCACTCACTGGAGTCACTGCGCCGTCTGCTTTGTTGCTTCCCTTTTCACCCAACCTTCCTGTTTCTCTGCCGGTCCGTGTAATGTCCCGTGGCCGCCGGCGATCGCCGAGATATGAGAACGCAACAAGGATTCGATTCGGTAGAGGAGGAAGGGCAAGGGACCCTATTCTCCGATTTGATTTCTGGAGTTTTTGGAGTTCAGAATTATAAGACGGGAACATATCAGGTGCAAATCAATCTATTCGTGAAAACTATGCAAACTTCAATCTGTATCATCGGATCAACATCCAAGGGGAGAGTGCAGGGGAGTGGTAGGGGGAATATGCAAAAGTGTGATTACCTAATCCAAGGGCGGGCGGTTAATTGTAAACTACCCCCTTCCCATGCCCTTGGATGTTGATCCGATGATCCAGATTAAAGTTTGCATAGTTTCCACGAATATGTTGGTTTGCACCTGATATATTTCTCGTGAAAACTATGCAAACTTCAATCTGGATCATCGGATCAACATCCAAGGAGAGAGCGCAGGGGGAGTGGGAGGGGGATATGCAAAAGTGTGATTATCTAATCCAAGGGCGGGCGGTTAATTATAAATTACCCCTCTTCTCATGCCCCTTGGATGTTGATTCGGCAGTCTAGATTGAAGTTTGCATAGTTTCCACGAATAGGTTGGTTTGCACCTGATATGTTTCCTAATAAAATTTGTCATTTTTATTCCTCCATGCACAAGTAAAGTTTTAGAGTAAAATTTTGTTGGGAATTAGAGGGTATATATAGTAAATTATATTTAAAATATATATTATATTTCACACAATTATATACCCCCAAGTATTGATTTATTATTAGATGGCCTACACTAAAGAAAAAATATTACAATGTATTTTTAACATATTTTATTACATTTCACACAATTATATACCCCAAGTACTAATTTTGTAGGGAAATAATGGGAGCACAGTAAATTATATTTATATATATATATATATATTATAAACTTTCATCGTTATATTTCACACAATTATATGCCCCAAGTATTAATTCATTATTAGATGGACTAGGCTATCAAAATAATAAAGAAAAAATATCATACTGTATTTTAAACACATTTTATGATGTTCTTTATCACTCTGCAAAATTCGAACTTGAAACTCTAATTGTACATGTTAGTGGACAATTTGACATAGACATGGGGCCAAACAAAATTGTTGCTGATCTCATTTTATTCTTGCACATTTATTTATTCAAGATAAGATATATGCAGAGAACATACGCCTAGTTTCTTTATTTCAAAAAAAAAAAGAACATACACCTAGTTTCACAGCGACACCGTACCATGTCGATCTCAAACCCAACTCTTGATGCTGCCGCTGTAGTTGCTTCGCTTGTCGAAGTACCTGTCCCAGAGCATGACGCCGCCGTAGTTGGTCGCCTTCTGCGCCACCGGGAGCACAGCCCTGCGCAGCGTCGCCGGGTCCGTGTACCCGCTCGCGGCCGCCTGCGGCGACGCCGGCACGCCGACATAGATCTTGGTGAACGGGTACGCGGCCGTCCACCTGCCCCACTCGGCGGCGCTGAACCCTCCGGCGCAGGCCGGGTCGTCGTAGAACCTTACGTGGATGCGCTCGAAGATGCCCGTGTCGAGCGCCTCCTTGACGCGGTCGTCGGGGAACCGGCAGTGCGGCGTCGCCGTCAGGTGCAGCAGCTTGCCGTCGCCGGCGCGGATGTTGTGCTTGGCGAGCTCGAGGGCGAGGGTGCTGTAATGCTCGGCGGGGGTGGCGTGCTCCAGGAACATGTCGACGCCGTCGAGCCAGGCGTCGCCGAAGGAGCGGCGGGTGTCGTTGAGGCTGCCGCCGAAGTAGGTATTCCAGAGGTGGTCGAAGAGGGCGAGCGCCGACTGGTTGGTGGGCAGCGAGTAGCCGGCGCCGAAGCCGCCGATGGAGATGGAGACGGGGACGCCCAGGAACTGGCACCGCTTGATGGCGTCGCCCATGCCGGCGAGCGAGTGGCCGGAGAGGTCGAGGTCGTAGCTGCCGCTGCCGTAGACGTCGAGGAAGGAGTGAAGGACATGATGACCATGCTGTAGAGGCCGGAGTCGCAGGCCTCGCGGAGGGAGCCCTCGTCCTTGTGCCGGCCCCAGAACACCGTCACCTGCCCGGTCTTCCCCTGAGCCGAGGCCGGGCCAGCGAGGAGGCTGAGCTCCAGGACGGAGAGAAGCGCCGCGGCTGCTACTACTGACGACGGTCTCCGGCGTGTGAACGCCATTGTTACCGCGACGAACTTTTCCCTTCTTGCTCCTGCCAGGCAAGGTCAAGTGTCTAGTGGTAGGGGAAACTTGAGTTCGAGTAAGGTGTACTACTTATACAGAGACGGAATTGGCAAGAGACAAATTGTAGCCGCCATTGTTGACTGGTATCAGCTGTTTTCAATCAGTGATGAGAATGAGAGATGGATGATGGTTTGAACATGCAAGGAAAAAAGGCATGAGATCGAGAGCTGACTGGCTCGAGCTGCGGCGTGCAGCATACCGCAGTAAACATGGCTCGATTGCTCCAAGGGCTGAATGCTACATAACAAATCCGCGAAACGTACGTGTGCTGAGAGCTGAAAGAGACATGAGAGATGAGGAAGAAAAATGAAGAATGAGATCGACGGGCAGCTGCACATGGCCCCCCCAACGTTGACGACGAAACTTATTACATGGTGACCGAAACATGGGCCCGGTCAATTAACAATTTCTGATTTTTTTAGTCCTGATGTCAACATCAAGTAATGAAGTTTGACCATTGAAATCTTCAGATGTCACGTACGGCTGTATCGGTGTGAAGGCGTCTCCATGAGAAAGCGTACTGAGTAGCGCGGGAGCGTGAGTCGTGGATCCTGCGTGGCAGTGTCTAGCCGGAGTCACCCGGTAGCATAAAGGATATGACTTGTCTTATAAGAACATATCAAGTGCAAACCAATCTATTTATGAAAATTATACAAACTTCAATCTGCATCACCGAATCAACATCCAAGGGGCATAGGAAGGGGGTAATTTACAATTAACCGCCCGTCCTTGGATTAGTTAATCACACTTTTGCATGCCCCCTTCCCACTCCCCCTGCGCTCTCCCATTTTATTAAGGGGTAAGTAAAGTTGGTTTGCATTTCCATTTTATTAAGGGGTAAGTAAAGTTGGACATGTCGATATAAACAAATTGTAGACGTGAATTGAAGTAGAAAATAGTTTAGCGGCCCAGATCGGACGGCCCATCAGTCTAACTCGAAGAATATGGCCCAAGTATGCATAAATAGGACCCACTCTTTGTTTTGTAGTTGTTGGGCCGAGACCACAAGTTACAACTCTCGAAAAATCATACATAGATTGTATTTCCATTTTTAAAAAATATTTCCCCTCATCAAAAATTAATGACGATTCTCAAGTGCATTTTATGGCATTACTACTCTTCCAATGAACAGTGAATTTAATAATAAAACTAGTGTTTTATCCGTATGACCATATCATAACATGTCCTCTATTTTCATTCCTGACATACGCCGCCACCGCCGCCAAGTGCTAGGGTTAGGTTAGACCTTTGGAGTGTGCGGGGAGTCTTGAGCTCTTGACTGAGCGGATGATGGGTATAGTTTTGGGCCTTTGGCCGCTACTGTGTTGGGCCAAAATGGTTTTGGGCTTGCGCGACGCGGCGGGGCTGAAGAGGTGTCGCTGGAACCTGGAGGCTAGAGCAGCACGTGGAGCCGACGCAGATCCTGAGTCGGGACGGAGGGCGCCTTGAGGTCTGCGAGGATACGGTGCGGGTGCAGCTCCCCGACCTGAGCCGGTGGTCGGCGACCTGGTGTTCTAGCAGGCAGCAGACAACAGCGGACCTGGTGCTTTAGCATGTGCAATAGTAGATCTAAGTCTTTGGCAGAGGAGTGTGAGGCATTGGGTGAGACGAGGCCCCACACAGAGTGACTAGGATCAGTGTTTTCTATCAGCGCTGCGACAGGAATGTTCTGCTGAAGCATCACTGGAGCAAGGGGATCGACGATCGTCTATGGCGGCTTAAGGGTGATAGTCCCATGGTGGAGGAGTTTGAGCTGCCGCTCAGGCCTGCAGCGGGCCGCGACTTTTGGCGTGGCACAGCGTTGATGACGACGGCGCAGTTCGCGGGTGGCTTCTTTTGGCTCCTCTCCCAAGTTGTGGTTGTGTAGTGTTTTGTTGTGTGTTGTTTGCGTGCGTTGTCTGCGTGGTGGTGGTGTTCGCTTCGGCGCGTTATGTACGAATGCTTCTTCTTATATGATGCGGTAGTGCTCCTGCCTTTATTTTAGAAAAAAAGAATGGATGAATGAGAAAAAGAAATCGGGAAAAGAGGGGCAGAAAAGAAGCTGAGTAACAAGAGAAGAACGAAGGGGAAAAAGAATTAGATGCAACAACAACAACCGAGCCCGATGCCTCCAAATCCAAATCCTTGCTTGCCGCTCTTTCCGGTCCTCTACCTCTCTACAGACCGAGCATCTAATCTGATAAGAAGAAACCAAGATGGCAGCGGACTTCTCACATGGAATGGAGGAAAAACAAGACAAAATTTAAAATGTAATGATTCAAATTGAAATCTCTTCTCATGTGAAATCAAAGAAAAACAAGACAAAAACCCAAAATGTAGTAAGACCCTCTTTGGTAGGATCTTAGGAGTGGACTCCAGCTCCAGGTTCTGCTGTGTCTCTTGCTGAAGCCTTTCAAACGGCAATAACGAAAATGGCTCGGAGCACCATGCGAGCTGGACCTAGAGCTCTGCCCCCATGGATTGGAGATATAAGCACGCACGAGACTAAAACAACAATACTCTATTGGCAAAAAAAAAATCCACATTTTCTTGCATAATCAACTACTCCACCCCGTAATAAAGTTGTAGTTCGATCATAAGCCTAGAAGTTTTTAGCAAAACAGTTTGGTTCAAAACTCAAAACTCAAATACTTGATAGATTTGAAGCCTCAAAGTTATGCAAATATGACCAACTTCTTTAGAGTACCGGCTTTATTTTAATTTGACCAAGTTTAAAAGTTCAAATGTGATCCAAAATTAACATGATTATTTGTATTTTTTGAAATAGTTGCTATTTTGTTTTAACTTTATAGCAACGCACGGTCTATTACCTAGTTGAGCTAAATAGGCCTAGAAATCAGGCTACGCCAATCACAATGCACTTGTTTCGATCGCCAGCGTATGCTTGATGCATTTTTACAGTTTTTCACATGATTGAAGAAAGGCCAACCTTTAGCTATAACATACAAAAAAAATGCTTACATCTTACGAAGATCATCTAGCTGAGCTGAAGCTGACCATGCATGAACCGCTAGGGGAGCCCAAACTAGACGCAACCAGCAACATGATAATTATTAATTAATCCTGCTCGACCATCCACTAACATGCATGATTATCCCTCAACAACATTATTTCTTCCCGCATCTCCCACTAAAGAAAGTGAGAGCATTGAAGCCGGACATCAACGCGAGCAGCAAAGACTTGCTCATGACGCCGGATTATCAATGCAGGAGCACGCACATGTAGCTTGCTGATGATGCATGCTTCTAGGTATATTTGAAACGTGCACAATGATATCACAAGGCAATACATAGCAGCATTACATTGCAACCCTGTTGATGCAACAGTGTGCTACTGTCGGATCTAGGGACCAAATCCAAAACAAATCACCTTGTAATTACTTACATGTGTTATGCTCATATAAAGATAATAAAACATTTCCTGTCAGGGTCAGGCCCTAATATATTTTTGGTTGGTGATGGCTGACTATTGAGTCTGGACTGGACTCTTCCACTGTTCACCATAAACAACTTCATCACGATCCAGGCGCAAAAAGATATCGATCCGGCCGTAGCTGCAAAAACAACCGATTCAAGCAGAATTCAGCATGCATGCATCTCAAACAAATCCAGCACACACATAGTTTACTGTTTCGGGGCATCGACATGTCGAGATCACGGCCACAAACTGAACATCACCCATCCTCTCGTCTCCCTATAATGGTCCAAGCACGTCAACGATAGCTAGGGTGAACTGACCTCCACTATACCCGGCGCAGGACAAGTGTTGCCATGAGCTCATTGTGTGCTAACCTCACAGGGCAGCAGGCCAAAAGCAGCCTCTAGTTTTCTGTCCATGGATTGCCCAGTCAGTGGATGCTGCATTGCTGCTTTTGATAGCTCCTCCACCTTTGGGCTTTGGCTCCCTCCCTAGGCCGCTCCTCCTCCACCTAGCGTGAGCGCGTGCGTGGCGGGACCAAATCATGCAAAACGGGTGGTGGTTTCGGCTCCGCCTCTTCATGTGTTGCCATCGGCATCCGCTGTCGTCACCGGATCACCTGCGAAATTCCAGGTTTCTTATCACCTTATTGTGCTTTTGGGATAATCGGCTGGCTCGTCGGCATGCAGGCATCTACATCATGGCCGAGACTAGAGCACTAAGAGAGTCAGGGGTTCACGCTATCGGTATTAAGCCCTGGTTTTAATTTTCTATTCCCTCCGTCCCAAATTATTGGTTGTTTTGACTTTTTTCTGAATTCATAACTTCTGCTATGCATCTACATGTATATTATGTCTAGGTGCACAACAAAATCTATAAATCTTGAAAAGTAAAAACAATTAATAATTTGGGACGGAGGGAGTACCATCTAATGAAACAATTAAAGTCTGATGTAAAAAGTTCTGAAGACTTACATTACTTATCAACTAATTTTTCTGGAAAAGAACTGCCCCGTCATCATCATCTTGTGGTGGCCTCAATCACCATACGACGAGAATTATAATCTTCAGACTGCTGATGGTCAAGATGATGGACGGATTGTGATTTTGCACATCATGCTCAATATGAATCCTGCCAACAAAAATAAATCATTCCAAAAAATTGTTTCTCTGCATGATTGCCAAGTTTCAGACAAGTGAATAAACTGGCATAGTGCCATACACACATGAATATACGAAGACAGGCATCAATATCACAGAGGTTAACTGAATTTTTTACTTCTTCCTAGCATGGAGGGTCCAAAGGGTTCCTGAGATGCATGCACATATCTGAGAAGATGCTTTGACTTAAGTCGTGCACTTGATGAACATGGAAAAAGGGGGAAAAGGAAGTTATCATCACAAGCATGATGACTGATCAGTCCTAAACTTGGTACATCCTGCCACGTCCAGAGAAGCGAGATGAGCTCTTGGTGCCAGTCAGAGACTACAGCAAGTGACAGAGACAGATAAAATAAGCACAAACGGCAAACACCCAAACAGAACAATGGAAGCAGGGTGAGAAAATCAGATAACCCATTGGGATCTCCATTAGTGGAATAGAGCAGTGTCCACTGTTCAAAGTAAGCCTTCCAAAAGCAGGATAGATGCAAATATAACAAGTTGGTGAGAGGCCGTCCCCGCCACAAAGTGGACAGCAACACAGGTTGCAGGTTGCTGGCCTCCAAATCAAAGCTTCTTCCATGACTTTTTTCCCTCACCCAGGAAATGGTATTTATATTTGTGCTGAGGGAACCTTTCAGGATCAGCACAACTAATTCCACGGCAATGGAGAAGTTAGGTCTTGAGGATAAAAAACTGCTCAGGGCCCTACTGTCTAGAAACCTGTCACTTCAAATCTTTCTTCTCGATGCATGCATATAAGATATACAAAAGACAGTAATGAGTGATAGAATGATATGGTGATACTGATATGGTCAGGAGGTTAAAAAGATCTATCATTCACCTGTCACGGGTAGTCAGCTGGGCTTATTGGGCCATTTGGGCCAAGGTACTGTAGCGCGCCGCGGTACTGTAGCGCCGCCAGCCCTCTAGGGTTTGTTGGTTAGGATAAGTTAAGTAAGTCTCTCTATATAAAGAGAGGAGATATATCATTCAAGACAAGCAAGCGATGAACAATGAAGAAACAATTCTAGTCCCCCTCAATCTCTCAAGCTCTTGGCAAAGCATAAGGCCTAGTTACCCCAAAATATCCGTCACCATTACATCTGGTATACTCACTTATCAATCAACCAAGATGTCAGAAATATAACAAAGATGGCTTATGATGTATTATCAATCATGCTCATTTCTGATGATGCAACACTGGACCTAGAAAAGGAAGCACATTTCGAAAAACAAATAATGAAACTCCAAATAGACATGTCTTTTTTGAAATAGACCGCATAGCAGAGATGAGGTAGAGATCACTACTAGGGTGGCCACTGTATTGCCCAGCTTACCTAAAGCATACAGTACTGTGCCGTGGAGCTTAGTTGCACCTTAGTATGATTCATCTGTTACATGTTTACCGGTATTCCATTTGGAATCCACAGTCCACGAACTATTAAACAACAGTCAACGAGCTATAAAATGCACAAAATATGCAACCATAAAAAAGCTGGTTATTTTGCTCAACTGGTTTAACAAATAGTTGATATATGTATTTTAAATATTGCTGAGCATGTTCTGCTAGCTATATCGCTGCAGTCTGCTACCTTATACTAATTAAAAAACATTTAACACTCCCGCTTTTGATACATGCTGACTAGTATCATCAGTAAATCAGATATGCGCTGCATAATAGCACAAGCCATCCTAGTACTCACACAAACACACAAAGATTACTTTTACGTGGCTCACCTAACACCAAAGTGCAATTTTTTTACAAAGCACCCTCAGTGGAAGAATACGCATTTTTTTTATTTACTCATGGTTTCTATCGTGTGTGCCTGGTATATTCCTCTATGCTTAGGTGATGGCTGACAAGAAAAGACGGATGGAGTCCTCAGTGCCAATGATAATGGCTGGCAGAAAAGCAAACGCTGTTCACTTCCAGGAGAAAGGAAATGGGAAACAGTCTGAAGAAAGTTGCCGCCCTCTACACATGGTACTTGACTCTATGAATACCATGGGGTAAAATCAAGAATATATAAATGGTCAACTACCATAACTCACTGGGTAAAAAGTTCAGATGAAAAGTAGAACATTTGTTTCGATTTGTCGAAAAACCTGCAGAAACTCATTTATAATTTCCATGGAGCATCTAGAAAAGGAAAAGAAAAATGATTGATTGATTGAACATGGTTGACATATTTGAAGTGCAGGCTTATATCATGTACTCAGTATAGGTTACCTAAAGCAAGAACCAAGATCCACTTCAGACGTCTAT
Source organism: Panicum virgatum (assembly GCF_016808335.1). Taxonomy (NCBI): domain Eukaryota; kingdom Viridiplantae; phylum Streptophyta; class Magnoliopsida; order Poales; family Poaceae; genus Panicum; species Panicum virgatum. The sequence goes on along the minus strand of NC_053150.1, from coordinate 46,700,192 downwards.
TCGACTTATAATAATAATATGCTTAAGGAATTAATGCTCAGGGCTTATTATTAGATATCAAAATAACAGTAGCCACCAACGTCTCACCTTTCTTTTTTGCAAAGCATCCAAATAATTTATTATACAGAAAAAAAAGGAACAGAGTGTTCTCTATTGGTATATGTTAAAATGACTGTGCTATTACACAAAAGCAGTGGGGCCAACTCACAGTCACAGAGCTAACAGATAAGAGATAAGAGTTACATGTACTATTCTGAATCCATTATAAACAAACTCATCTTGACCATTGCTTTATAGAACGCGTAACGTGAACCAAGAATCAAGGAAAAAATAATTATGTTAGCTGAGTCTGAGCACAACCCTAATGATGGTAGGATACTCTAAATCACAACCACAGAGCCATGTGACCTCATAAGTGCTTCCTGTTCTATTTTATTTCATTTATTTTGGGGGAGCGAAGTGCTTCCCTGTTGCCTATAAATGTCTGGCAAAAGCCAGCAATCCAGTACACAGCACTAGACAGACACATAGTGACTTCCTCCCCCTAATAGCACCTTCTTCCTATCAAGCTGGAGTTCATCAAAGATCAAAACCTGAAACTTCCCACAATCACACAGCGGAAGAAGAGCACCAAGACTGGTTCCCAGCCTATCCAAGGTAGAAGTGAGCAACGTTAGTGTGTCAGTAACATGGTGACTGTGAGAGAGGAGATGCGTAAGGGGCCATGGACAGAGCAGGAGGACATGCAACTGGTATGCACTGTCCGCCTGTTCGGTGACCGTCGTTGGGACTTCATTGCCCAAGTCTCAGGTTTGAGGGGTTGGGAACTGCAACTTAGGTAGCTATTTTGCAATCCTTAGTGCAAAGTCGCAAACATAAATGTAATCCTGTCTAACCAGCCCTCTTCATATTATACGTTCTCTATGTTCATGCAGGCCTCAACAGGACAGGAAAGAGTTGCCGCCTCAGGTGGGTGAACTACCTCCACCCTGGCCTCAAGCATGGCCGTATGTCACCGCAAGAGGAGCGCCTTATTATTGAGCTCCATGCTCAGTGGGGGAACAGGTTTGATCCAAAGAGGTTCTCTGGAGAGTAGCTTTTCTCGGTTAGTAAATTTAAGTTAAGATAAAACTCACTCAAATTCTCCATATGTAGATGGTCTAGGATAGCACGGAGGCTGCCAGGGCGCACAGACAATGAGATCAAGAACTACTGGAGGACACACATGAGAAAGAAAGCACAGGAGAGAAAGATGAGCATATCACCTTCATCCTCATCCTCCTCATTGACATACCAATCCTGCCTTCTTGACAACTCTTCAATTATTGGGATGGGCAGTGGTGACACTCACAATGGCAGTACCTGTGTCAGCAGCACCCTCGAGAGCACCCAGAGTTCCATGGATGCATATCCCATGGATCAAATATGGAGGGAAATCGAGGCACCTGCCTTGCTGGGCACTGCTGAAGGGAAAGAGAAGACATGCAGCAGTATCCCCTGCACTCTGCCATCACCTGCTATGTGGGATTATAAATTCCCTGAGATATTCTGGAAGATGGAAGACGAAGAAATCAGGATGTTGGCTCTATAATTTGGTTATGGTAACACCCTCGCTATTGAAGGATGAAAGAATACATCTATACATAGTTTTGTACTCACTAGCTATGTTTGCATTAATATGGATTTCGGTATTTTAAATCTACGGTGCTCATGGTGTGTGTGTCTGTGTAGTGTGTGGATAGTTTGTATCAGTTTGTGCAATACAAGGATGCTCTATATGCATGATATTTCTAATCATCTCTGTTGATATTCTCCTGATCAATTAACAGCATGATATGGTTCTCAGTTATTATTCAATACAATATGATATGAGGTTAAATGTTAAATTAAAACCCGTATAATTTCTAAGGCTGGGATAGAGGCAGGATCTAATCATGATGAAACAATTTGGGGCCCTTAAAGACATTAAGGTATACTGCATTTCTTATTTCTCCAAACTCAAGCTTGGTTCTAAGTAAAGATGAGAATCATTCTTAGACCTTCATTGCTATGTCTATTACATTCTCATTGACTCTCTAGAATTCTCAAGCCCTAAAACATGATAAAACTGCATCTGGAAACATATAAAGGAGACAGTGAATAAATAAATAACAGTCTGTTTATTCTTAAGTTCAGTCCCAATAGAGATTGTGGTACACACATGTACCTTGTCTATAGGTAAGTTCTGAAACAGGTCAGAAAAATTAGCAACAACCAAAATCCTCTGATTTCTTTCAGAAATGCACTACCATTAGCTTTACTGGCCAGCAATGGTCAGGCCTTTGGGACAACTGTAGAGGTATCAGAAATTCAATTGATGAACTTTATAATCAATGTTTTAACCTTTGCTGAAGTTTTTGCCATGTTCCCAACTAATATGATATCGGGCCCGAATCTACCCTCCGGCCGTCCCTGCCCAATCCGTTGCTGGCGACGGGTTCCGACCTGCATGCTGAATTTACTTTTTTTTTTTGGGAATTAGCTTCTTCATTCATTCATCCAAATGATTTCAATCATCTTGCAAAACTTGCAAAAGGAAGATAGGAGGGTCATTTGCCCAAACATCAAAAGCGCTATGCTCAGCAAAACTAGCACATACATGAGCTGCCTTATTAGCAGAACGCCTAGCATGCACTACATAGAAGGAGGAGAACGAAGAGGACATCTCACATACATGACCTGCATGCTGAATTTACTGAACGGGAAGACCACACACCTCTCCGAAACATGAAACATCAAGGTCTCGCTGTCTCGCACAAGAACAAACGCTGCACTACATCCAACGCGTCGACACGTTTTCGCTCGATTTTTTTGCAGGATCTTTCGCTGGTTGAGGTTGCAGATCAGACAACAGCAACTGTCGGGGTGGATACTTCCAAGCTCCAACCCCCCAGCTCGCCGCTCTCAATCCATCTCTCTCCCCGTCCAGCTAGGGTGGGTGAGCTGGACGGGTGCGCCATTCTCCTTCCCAATTCAGCTCCGATCTTTTGTTTCTTTCAGGCCAGCTCGGAATCCGCTTTGTCGGCTACGCATTTGAAGGAGGCGAGGACGGCACGCCCGGGAGGAGAGGAATGGTGCTGGGTTTCCACGGACACTGCAGAGGCCAGCGGAGGGGATAGCGCGGGCGACGTGGCCGCATCCGCGCCCGTCGCCTGCAGATTGGCACGCATTGGAGCCGAGCTAGCCTGGGCATTCTGTCAGACAGAATTGGGGGGCATTTGTCTGCGCCATCTACAATTCTAGCTACATGCTGGCACGGCACTTGCATTCGCCGCAGAATTCAGAGCACTCCTTTTCTTCTGAAAGAGAAAATTCAGCGCACTGGTTGGAGTAAGCCGGCAGAGTTCACTTCTCCCTCCTTTCTTCAGGGGGACATCAACATCGGAGTTCAGAGATTCAGAGAATCTGTAGATCAAACAGGCGGTGGTTCCGGTGATGACAGTCCTGCAGTTGTAGCTTGATCCGGCCGGGGCCGAGCTATGAGGCCTGAGGGCCTCTCCCGCCAGGGCGCCTTATCCGCCACGCCGGACGGGAGCCAGGCCCGCGAAAGGACCGTCCTTTGGACGCCATGGCTCCTATATAGCAGTCGTCATCCTACCCCGCACCCCCTCCAGCCTCCAGTATCTTGCATACGTGCGCGGCTCGTTTTCCTTCCTCCCTCCGGCCTGCGCACGGGAGCAGCAGGCAGCAACACAGGTACTTCCACGCATCCTCTGCTTTCATCTTCGTCTCCGATCAAGTATAGTCCTTGTTTCGACACCCTGGAGAGTATGCTCAACTGCCGCATCAAGGGCTAACGGGCCTCTACTTAGGCCCGTTAGAAAGCCCACAATTGCTAGTCTGACGACTAGCTTCTGTGTGCGTGCAGCAACAGAGATGGCGGACTACGTGTCCGGCCCTGGGCAGACCCACCTGTTCGTCTCGGGCCCGGTGAACATCCCGGACCCCGTCATCCGCGCCATGAACCACCAGAACGAGGACTGGGGACCGAGCCTCTGCTCGGTTGGTGCAGATGGCAACGGGTACCCAAAATCCGAAACCCAATGGATTTTTTTCTATTAGGGTGCGGGTATAGACTAAATTCTATACCCGTGGGTTTTTTAATGGGATAAACTTCGTACCCGTCGGGTTTGCGGGTGCGGATTTATTCTTCAAGTATCCAAACCCGCAAACCCGTGGGTACAATAAACACGACAACATATAATCTAAAATATTAATGTCACAAGGTCTTGTATCAAAATAAGATCCAATCACATGCTAAGAGAGACTTAGGCTCATATACTTCCATTCTCATCGATGATTACCTATTCATAGACTCATTTGGGTACAATGCATTGTGTATTTGTTTATATTTTCTATTAAATTTTGTTGCTTCTTCTATCGGGTACGGGAAACCCGCAGGTACAAAAAAACCCACACGGGTGCGGTTACGGGCATGAAATCATACCCGCAACGGGTATGGGTTTTTTAACGGGTACGGTTTTATCTTGGCGGGTGCGAGTTTGGGTTAGTGATACCCGACGGGTTTGTACCTGTTGCCATTCCTAGTTGGTGCGCTCTCCAGGTGCGGAGGCCACCGGTCTCGGGATCGAGCGCTGCTCGTCCCGGATTTCCTACCGGGAATAATAGGTTTCCTATTAAATTTGTTGCCTCTCACGCGTGGAGCCACAAAGGGATTGCGACGCGCCTGTCGCCTACGGAGCCTTGGATGGATCCGGTGATCTCATGAAGGACGCGATTTGATCTAAGTGTAGTTGTAAGTTTGTTTGTGTACGTGTGGTGTGAGTGTGGTGTGCGTGTGTAAGGTTGGTGTGAGTTGTACATGAACAGATACTACAGCTGTAGTCAGATGAGAGGCTTAAAAAAAAGAACGAGGACTACCGCTCGCCGGCCGGGCCCGCCCTCACCAAGATCCTCCTCGAGGACGTCAAGAAGATCTTCAAGACCACCTCCGGCACCCCCTTCATAAACCAATTGTATCAGCGACCGCTGTGCTTATCGGTCGGCCGAGATGGTTCGCGCTGTATGGGGATGGGGTAAAGTGGTCAGAGCTGCATGCAAAAGGTTCCACCACATAATATTTTCTATTCGTGTAGGTCCCACATAGTCAACAAAGGGTTCTTGATGTATGCCTCAGCCTGGGACAAAAATGTGCCTGGAGACCCCGTGCTCTACTTTTTTGCCTGGACCTGTGAGGCATGAAATGTCCCTCCACCTGACAATATGACCCCATGAGTCGGAAACTTCTCCCAATCCGCCATTCATCTCTCTCTCTCGCTCGCTCCTGGATCCATCGACCGATCGACGAGTATGCGGCGATGTCGCGGAAGGGCGCCGTGGCAGCGGCAAGGATCGGTGAGGTAACCTATGCCCATGCGTTCGGCAGGATTCTCAGTTCCAATGGATCTGGCGAGGTCGACTGATAGGGCGGGCAAGTGGTACCCGCCGGGATCCCTGCCGGGAAGTGGACCTTCTCCGTTCTCCCCTGCGACGATGAAGGCAATCCGGTCCCCTAGGATGCTTTGGGGCAGCGAGGTCCCCGGGATCCCCGGCGTCGACGGCTGCATCTCCATCTGCACTGGCTCAACATAACTGGTTTGCTCGTAGATCGAATATTGGCTCTGTACTTTGTTAGTTTGTGCAATTTTATTTGTGTTTGGTACATTTTATTTGTTAGTTTTCTTTTGGTACGCTTGTTTGAGCTTTTTACTAGGAGATCTAGGTTACTTTTCTAGTGCAGCATTATTTCACTGCCCTGATCCTATTATTCTTTGCAATATGCAGTTGGTAAACTCCCCAGTTGCAGCAGCGATAAGGCCTTCTCCTTAGCATCTGCTTGTTGAGGTTAGTGTTATTTACGAATTCAAATGTTCTTGTATTTCTGCATCCTTAGGTTGTAATATTTGCAAAATTGAGGGCGAAATGTTAGAATAGATGCACCGTACAGTATTAGCCCTTACCGCTCTGTATTAGTTAAAAAATGTCTGTTACTGTTATGTTTTTACTTGGAAAGTTGGTTAATAGGATACACAGGGGTGCAGGCATTTCTTTTTCGGTGTCTCGGCACATTTCATTCATTCTTGGTTGTAACATATATTTCACTCAATGTTTACAAGTCGTCCGACTAATCGCGATTAGTCGACCTTATCGGTCCCTGGCGTCCGATAAGGGCAACCGACGCGATTTGTTCGATCAAAACTCTGGTCGTCCGATTAGTCGATTAGTCGAAGACTAATCGCGATTAATCGTCCGACTTGGACATGGACGACTAGGTTCCAGGGCTGGCTGATTTGTGGGCTGATTTCCTAGGACATGGGCTGGTAGTATGGGCTTTTAGGGTTGGAACATGGAATTCTGGGCAGTGCAGAAAATAACTCTCACAAGTAAGTCAGCAGCTAAACACTAATGTAGTCATATGCTTGATTTATTGTACAGACAATATAGTATATATAGGTGTATAGTATAGGTCTTGATATGCAGGACGATTATATGGACGACTAGGATCGACTAGTCTCGACTAATCGGTCTGGTCGACGACTAATCGCGATTAGTCACCTAGTCGGTCCCATGGCGACTAGGTTCGACTAGACGATTTGTAAACATTGATTTCACTCAACTTTAGTCACCTAGTCTTAGTTTACTTTGAAGGAAACCAAGCAGAAGCCACTAATCAATATCCAAAATCAAAGGAACTGATCAAAACATTGCGCATGAATGATGAATAGTTTTATCACTCTAAAAACAGCAGTCTAGTTGTACTCTTGGGATCCTATAGTTAGAAACTGATTCAATTTTGAATTCAAGTGCATAAAGTTATCTGCTTAACCTGAATGATATGCAGACTGGGGTTTCAGACAGTACATCCTATTAGCTCGATGATAAATGATAGACATTTGATAGTACATAGTTGCAAGATGGTTGTGGTTCGAATTGAATGCTATATATGCTTTTGAAAGTGTTCTCTTGGCCCATATTTAAAACCATATTGAGAGTATCCAAAAAGTAAAAATGGAGTCAAGTCTGTGCACCTGTACTTAGGATAGTTATATGAGTAAATCATGGGGACTAGTGCCAACGCATTCAGATCAAGTTGTTTATAAAAGAAATGTATAACAATCAAATCTGCGTATAGCTAAATGTTTCTGGGCAAGAGTTGGACAGTGCTGGTGGACAAACATGTCTAGAATTCTGATACATGAACTAAAAAATGTATCATACTTTATCAAAAAAGGTACCCTTGTGTAAAATGTTCTGCATGAAAGGTGATTGCTCTAGTATGTGCTGTGGTGCAAATTGAGATCCAGTCACAGGCACCATGCTAGCATACAGAAAGTTTGAAATGAAAGTTTGCTTCACAAATAGGGAATTGTTATAGATAATACCATCCGGACTTTGATTTCTTCAGTTCCTGCCTTTACTTGTATGACATTGTAGTCAGAGGCTTTGTGAACTTCTTCCCTGAATAATTGATAAGTCTTATTGGAATACAATGAAATAGCATGCTTTTGCCTCATCCCAAATGTGTCTACCACCATGACTAATGTGACTGGGCAAGAAATGTGGACCTGCTAAATGAGAAGAGTGATGTCCATTACTTTCCCCGCTGCTTGCCTGAGATAGAGCTCCCAACAAGCATTCGCAAGGCCACGTGACAGAAATAGCACGGAGTAGTGATTGGAAATTACCGCCGAAAGGGGCAACTGCAACATGGGAAATTTTAATGTAAATCAAAGTGACCACTACTATGCAGTAACAAAAACTGCTATAACACAAGTTCTGCAGACATGAAAAATGTAAACATAACGAAGTCTAAGCAAATCCAGTACCTAAAGGGGGTTTGTGGATGCATCAGAAATGAACAATCCATTCAGTTTGTTCCTCCACACCAGTGAACAGAGTAACGCAAGGACAAAAGCCGGGAAATGTAGGCACATCATGACCTGCAAGATGGTTGCATGCGCGACGAAAACTCCAAATGACGCAGGAGCCAGGAGCCTGCCTCCTCCGCCGTGTCCATGGGCCTGTGCAGACGGCACTTCGAAGGAGAATGCGCCGCGGGGACAGCAACCAGATCTACTGCCATGGGAGACAGGCGGCCCGCAACCCTCAACACTGAGAAGATAAATAGAACGAACATTATTGAGAAGATAATTTATTTGAAAAAAACAAAATTGTGAATTATTGAAAGTTATCACTTTGACTACCTGGGGTATTGCTAAGTGCTGCGGGATTCGATGGATGGCACACAAATGACACAATGTTGCAGACATTTTGAGTGAAATTACTACTTCTCTGTTAATGGCTAGCTTGGTCGGGGAAGACAAAACCTCCATAATCAAATGAGGCATGGTTTGGGGCCTTGGGGGACCTGACCTGCACTGGTGGAAGGAAGCTCCATGCTCCAGCAGGCAGCAGGTACGCGCGCCCAAGGACAAAGATGGATGCAGGAAGCCTGTTGGAGCAGGTGGATCCAGCACACGCTCCATCACCCCCTCCACGCCAACTGCCAGGTATATGGATGTGCATCGCAGCGGCGCTTGGACACCTGGGCAAAGGTGGATTCAACTTCAGCAGCGCAGGTGCCATAGGAACACAAAATTTGCTGGCGCCGGTGCCGCAGGAACACGAATGGCGACTGCATTGCCGTCTCCATCGGGACGTCGTCGGTGGACCTCGCGACTATGGGAGCCCAAACGGCCGCGCGCCCTGAGCCGCCATGGATCTGCCATTCCGCCCCCACTGGTTGCTTCAAACAAGAATGGAACGGCGCCGCGAGTTTCCCACCATTGCCGCTTCTTCAAGATGCCTGGAACCCTTTCTAAAATGAAGAGAGGGAAGGACTCTGTGCCAGGCAAAATTGCCTGGAAGGCTGGAGCCGTTCGAAGTAAACACAGAGAGGGGCTCTCCGCGCCAGGCAAAAATCCCGCGTCGAGGCAAGTTTTCGTTGACCCGGGCTGGACCCACCAAAATATAGAAACAATAGAACCGCATGCAGCTGAGTCCTTGCACCAGTTCCCGAGGAAAAAGCAACCAATCACACGCCTCGTATAAGGCCCTGTTTGGCACCGCGAGCTCCAGCCGCGCGTCCCTCATCCGCGAACGCAGCTCGGACGCCGCTTCTCCGCTTTTTCCTCGCGCAGTACAAAGTTTTGCTTTTTTTGCTGCAGGCGTTGGCCAGACGCACGTCTAACGCGAAGCGTTTGGCGGGATTATTTCCGCTTACCGCGTTTAATCCTCGCTACCGCGGTCCCAAACAGACCCTAAGCTCCGCGGTCGCTTGTACAACTGGGGATGCATTTCTGGTCGGTAATCTTCTTCTTCTTCGTCTGTATATATGATTACATGTGTCCATCGATCATGGCCGGCGAACACTGAACGTTGGTGCCCCACGCTTCTCAGGGACGGGCGCGTGGGAGAGCACGCTGACGAACACGCTGTCGCCCGGCGACCGCATCGTGTCCTTCCTCATCGGGCAGTTCAGCCTGCTGTGGATCGACCAGCAGCAGCGCCTGGGCTTCAACGTGGACGTGGTGGAGAGCGAGTGGGGCCGGGGCGCCGACCTCGACGTACTCGAGGCCAAGCTCCGTCAGGACACGGCGCACACCATCAAGGCCATCGCCATCGTCCACAACGAGACCGCCACCGGCGTCACCAACAACCTCGCCACCGTACGCAAGCTCCTCGGTCAGTGCTAGCTAGCTAGCTAGCTCATTGCTGATGATCGCGGACGGACTCGATCACCAATCAATCAGTCACATGCTGACGATGCTGGCATGCTGCAGACGCGTACCGGCACCCGGCGCTGGTGCTGGTGGACGGCGTGTCGTCCATCTGCGCGCTGGACTTCCGCATGGACGAGTGGGGCGTGGACGTGGCGCTGACGGGGTCGCAGAAGGCGCTGTCGACGCCGACGGGGCTGGGCATCGTGTGCGCCAGCCCCAAGGCGCTGGGGTCCAGCAAGACAACGTCATCAACAGGCACAACCACCTCGGCACCGCCACCCGGCTGGCCGTGGAGGCGTGGGGGCTCAAGAACTGCACCCAGAAGGAGGAGTGGTTCAGCAACACGGTCACCGCCGCCGTCGTGCCCTCCTACATCGACAGCGGCGAGATTGGCAAGCACGCCTGGAAGCGGTACAACCTCAGCCTCGGCCTCGGCCTCAACAAGGTCGCCGGGAAGGTCTTCAGGATTGGCCATCTCGGCAACCTCAACGAGGTATCGCTGCTGCAGCCCCCAGATCCATAGTTCCATACACGATGCCCATCATCCACGCCATTGCGATCTGCAGCAACGATTCTTCTGTTGGTTTGCAGCTGCAACTGTTGGGGTGCCTGAGCGGGGTGGAGATGGTGCTCAAGGACGTGGGCTACCCGGTGAAGCTCGGCAGCGGTGTGGCAGCCGCGGCGGCGTACCTGTCGAATTCGACGCCTCTTATCCCCATCCAGGATCTGAACTTCGCGCGCGACAGCCAGAGAAGGCCGGCAGGCCGGAAAGAACAAAAACAAACGTGCAGCTCTGCCTCTGCTGTCTGGGCAAACCGGCCGCACGCAGTAACTCTTGGCTATACACTCTCAGCATGTAAAGTTTAATTTTCACCCACAGTTGTGCTAAGGAGTATAGTTTTGTGACCGCAGCTTTAATAATTAAAACATCAAGGGAATTTGATGTTCTTGCCTTGGTTTGAAGGCGATTGGTGATTTTACCCTTATTTTTTCAACCGTGTGATTTTTATCCCTGCTTTTGCATAACAAGGGAGGAACTAGGATATTTTAGAAACTATTTTTTCTCTTTTTTAAAAAAAATATCAAAGATGGGGAAGAGAGATGGGGAACTATTGGAGTTGCTCTAATAGAATAGGGGTAAACTGTAGCTTTATTTTCAAAAAACAATGCAAAATCGCACAAAGCAAAAGGAAGAGGCAAAATTGCCATTGGCACTCAAACAGAAGCAAGAACGCCAAAGCCCGAAACATCAAATTCTCATAATATAATCTGCTGCCTCTTGCAGCTACTAGATATTAGTAATCGACTCTGCTTCTTGAATCCTGTTCAGAGTTCTGACTATCATCTCAAGTCTGAACTGACAAGAGTAAACTCCTAAAGTAATTTGAGTAAACCGCGAGTCTGCCACAATTTACAATCTGAAGATTTTATAACTTCGTTATGTAGGGGGTGAAAGTAAAAAAAAGTGTTAGACACTTGATTTTATATATGTACAAGACAAGATCACCGAGGCAAGGTCGTTGACATCAAAATTTCTCTCTCCATACTACACCGTCTGCTGCCGCCGTTGTCATGCAGAACATTGTTGCTTCCTTCAAATGTTGTGTTGCTTAGTCCGATTTGCAGCCCTTGTACTCTAGGATTGCTCTAAAATTGTTTGAAGACTGAATCCCTTGAAGTCTCATCTCCACATGCCGCATTGTTGGCCTATCGTTGCCCTTCATTTGCACACACAGTGCTGCTATTGCAGCCACTTGCTTTGCCTCCTCTTCCCCTTCTTCGGTAACTTGCGCGTCTAGTATCTCACTTAGCCTATCCTCAGACAGGAGCTGGACAAAGTGTGCTACAAGACTAACACCATCTAGTGACATGTCAATGGTTGGTTTCTTCCGAGTCAGTAGCTCCACAAGCATAACACCATAGCTATAAACATCATTTTTCTCGGTTAGTCGTCGTGTGTAGAAATACTCTGGATCAATGTATCCATAGGTTCCTTGTACGGCTGTTATCACTCCAGATTCAGCAATAGTGATGCCTCTAGATGCACCAAAATCCGATATCTTCGCGGTTAAGCAGTCATCAAGAAGTATGTTGCTAGTTTTGATGTCCCGGTGAACTATTGATATCGAAGCCGAGGAGTGAAGATATGCCAAAGAGCTGGCGACTTCAAATGCAATTCTCAAGCGGTCTTTCCATGGAAGAGATGCAGGGCCATCAACATGAAGATGAGCATAAAGTGTTCCATTCGGAATAAATTCGTAGACTAGTAGTGGAACTTCTGTTTCAAGGCAACATCCAAATAGTTTCACCACGTTTCTGTGATTAATTTGAGAAAGGATAGCAACCTCGTTGATGAAGCCCTCAATTTCCCTTTGGATCACAAGTTTGGACATTTTAATAGCAACAACATGTTGGTCCGAGAGTATGCCTTTATATACGGTACCATGCCCCCCGCCTCCTAATATGCGAGCTTTATCAAACTTGTTTGTAGCATTCTCAAGCTCTTCTAAGCTAAAAATCATTCGTTCAGCGATGTCTTTATCTACCAGCTGTTGGAGCAACAACCCTCGATTTTGCTTGAAGAAATATTCCCTCATTTTCTTGGCTTTTCTATCCTTGAGGCTTTTTGTGGCAAAGATGGTAGCAAGGACTAACAGCAGCAGGAATATGCCAATGCCAAGCCCCATAGCAAATATTAATCCTGTGGAGATGAATGAATCCTTATTAATCTCTGCGCTAACAATTTAGTTTTTCCTTTAAAAATTTCTAAATCCATGCTAGGTTGTGACCTGAAACAAAGGTACACATTCTATGAGATTCCTACACATACATCAAAACTGAGTTTTTTTTTAATTAAGGAAAAGTTCCAGCAGTATCTAAAATGACATGTCTACATAGTGCAATATTTTTTTCTTACCATTTATCATTCGATTTCAAAATTTCATCAAGATATGTTAAACAACAGATCATACTAACAAAACCGCTGATCGCTCCACTAAAGGTACTACTTTTGACCACTTGTAAAAAAACTGTTGAGAAAGATGCAAAGTTTTAAAGTGGCCATAGCGTTTACACTCTACCTACGGATGCAAGTTAGATATATTTTGGATCATTAGATACATCATACACTAAAAAATTAATAAAATAAACTAGAATGACATTCTGTGTAAAAAAAATTGAGAGGAGAAATGAATTAGAGTGGCATACCATCGTGATTAATTAACTGATTAAAAAGTGGAAAAAAGTTGGATTTACACACTCGAACTATCGCAATAGTCCGATGTAAGGATCGTGGCCCAAGAAGGGGGGTTGAATTGGGACTTTTTCAAATTTCTAACTAGTCCTTAACCTAAACTAGTATTGCCCAATCTATAAATTTGAAACCTAGTCACTAGAGCATACTAGCACAAGGTCCTTAGGTAGGTAACCACACTATCATGATCATATTGCTTAAAGGATATCACACTCGCAAGAACAAAACCTAAGCAAACGATCACACTACCATGCAAGTTGTCCTAGTCAAACTACAAGCAATCAAAGACAAGAGTAACAACAAAAGGATTTAATTGCTTGAAATAAAAGTAAGAGACACGAGACAACCGGATTTTTTCCCGTGGTATCGAGGAGTTGACGCTCCCCCTAATCCACGTTGGAGCACCCACACAAGGGTATAGCTCCCTTGCTTCACCAAGGAGCAAGTGATCACTAAGAATGCTCTTTCTCCATCTCCGGAACGGCGAGCTTCACACCGTGTACAATCTTCTTGTCTTGGGGCTCCCACAAACACCAAGAGCTCACCAAGAACCTTCCGATCACCAAGACCGGCTAGGTGCCGTCAAACACCAAGAGTAACAAGCTCCTAAGCCTTCACTTGACCTACACTCAGTTGGCCATAGCTCAAGCACACTTGCTACACTTGCAAAGGATGGATTCTTCAAGGTTGAAGCACAAACAAAATGCTAGATCTTCTCTTGTTTGCTCAATGCACTTTCTCTTCTTCTCAAGGGTGGCCTCAAGTATTCAGGGTGTCAAAGACAACTGAAATGAGCCATGGGGTGCCCTTATATAGAGTGGAAGGAGTTACATAGCCGTTGGAAGTCCACTGCAGAAAAACCGTGAGCACCGGAAGAACCGATGGGTGTCTGTTTTGAGGCGTTGGTTCAACCGGTCTCTCTGTGTCCCAATTGTAGCCGTTGGAGTTCTGACACAGTGTCCAGGCTTGCTTCAATGCACCGGTGCATGCTCCGTAGGGGCATCGGTTCAACCGGTGCTGAAGAGGTTCACTGATTAATTCAAACAAGCTCTCTGGAACATAGGACGCTCAATGCACCGGTGCTTTGATTCCGAAGCGTCGGTTCAACTGGTGCTGAAGAGAAGTTGAAGTCCAACAAAACATGCTCTCTGGAACAAAGAACTTTCATTGCACCGGTGCTTACTTTTCTGACCATCGGTTCAACCGGTGCTATACTTGATTTCAGCCTTCATCCAGAGAAGATAGACCGACAGGGCATCGGTCCTTCCGCCAAGCATCGGATGCTCCGACGCTAGGGCACCGGTTCAACCGGTGCTGCTGTTTTTCCTGGTTTTCAGCTGAATTGACTTGGATTTCAATGTAACTTCGATTGTTTCTTCTTCCAAGTGTTGTGTTAACTTATATTGACTATCTTGAGCTGTTTTTTGAGCGAGTGTGCAAGATTTCTAAGGCCAACTCAATTTTGATCAAGCTACTAACTCATGAACCCCTCTTAATAGTACGGTCAAGAACTAAAAACTATAAACCCTATCTAAATCAAGTGTCCTTCATCTCCTTGTGACACTTGAGGCTAGAAAGGTCCTTAATCTTTGAAATTGAGTCCTTGGCACGCATGATTGTTCCGAATTGAGGGGTCTCTTTTCACATTTCATATGAGACTAAATTAAACAATAATTTTTCCTTCAAAGCACACGTTAGTCGCATATGGTTGTCATTAATCACCGAAACTTACCAATACATCTATCGGCCTAGATGCACTTCAATCTCCCCCTTTTTGGTGATTGATGATAACACAAAGTAGAGATACATAAGATATGAAATTGAAAGCGATAAACAAGCATGCATAACTTGAAATAAAGCACATGTAGGGACATGTCAACACAGAGCATACACAATATCCAAATAACATGTCCAAACACAAAATCCATGAAGATCCAAACACGCCACAAACCACCAAGCTCCCCCTATCTCTACTCCCCCTATCTATCTCCCCCTTTGGCAACAAAGCACCAAAAAGAAAGGCGATCTAATCCTGAGCTGGAGAAGGCGGGTCTTCCTGCTGGGTCCGGTGGAAAACTGAGCGGCGGAGTCGTCGGCGTCGTCGTCCGTCCAGTCGTCGTCGACCGAAGAAGACTTCTGCTCGACCGGAGTCGTCGGAGTAGCAGAAGTAGCTGGAGTAGCGGTAGAAGCTGGCGCGGCGACGATCGTGGAGTCCGTCGGAGGAGCAGACGTGACGGGAGTCAGGTCTGGCTGAGTGGGGCGCACGACGGACGGATGGAGCACCTCAGGCTGTGAAGGTGACTCGAACGTGAGTGACTGAGCCGAGGGGTGCTGGAGCTGGTGTAGGATCTGCTGCTGTCTATGAAACTCTGCACGCTGCTCGGCAGTCCAAACACTAGGCTGTGGAGCAGGGGCCGGAGCAGTAGTAGGTACAGGACTGACAAACAACCCGGTCTGAAGAAATGGTGACAACGGGAAGGATGACAAGGGTGTCTGCACAAAGCTGCCAACAGGAGGAGCGGGAGCAGTGGGGTCGAACTGGAGCTGCTGGGGTGTAGGGAGCTGAGGCTCAGGCAGTCCAGTGTGACGATACAGCTGACCGAAGCATCCCGAGAAGAATGTGAACATCTGCTGCTGAATCTGGGACTGCTGCTGTAGCTGTAGTCTCATGGCCTCCTGCTGCTGCCGAATGCCCTCAAGAACAAGTGTCTGGGCCTCCTGCTGACGAGCCTGCTCGGCCTGCATGCTCAGCTGAGCTGCAGCAAATCTGTCCTGCTGATCTGATAGCCGAGTAAGAATGGCAGCAAGTGCATCGGGCTGAGTGACCTGAGTAGTGGAAACTGGAGGAGCAGGGGCTCGTGCTGCACCGGAGGATCCTGCCTCATCGTCATTTGCACCTCGAGGAACAGTAACTGTGGGAATAAAATCCTCGTCATCCTCCGAGTCTGTGATCAGGTAGTGTGGGAGCTGGGCCTCTGCTGCTGCTAGTGAAGCGTCCTCGGCTGCTATCGGATCGTCTGCAACTCTGCCCTCAGCCAAGAACCGCTCATCCAGAACCCGCTGTGCTCGGCGCTGTCCTCTCGAGCCACGACGACCGTCTCGAGGAGTAGCAGGTGAGAAAAAACTGAAGTGTGTCCTCGAGTGCTCCAGCTCATCCATATGCTCATTCTGACTGAGCTGAGCAAGAATCCAGCAGATCCAATGAGCAAACAGATGGCGACGGTGAACTGTCATCCCATCCAAAATCACATCCTCTAGCTCGCAGATAAAGAAGTCGACAAGATTAAAGTTACGACCTGTCATGATATATAGTAAGAGCCACTGCTGCAGAGCTGTAATCCCCTCGTTGTATCCAATCTGGAACAACAAACTCTTCCTAAGAGCTAGGTGGATAGAGTGCGCCATGGGCGTCAGCCTGTCCGGAGTCCTCGGTGTGCCAGGCAGGAAGGGCTGCTGAAAGAGAACACTAATCTCCTCGTCAGATGGAACGTGAGACTCATGAGGACGTCGAGGAGGTACCGTGCTGCCATAAGCCTGATAGTGTATGAAGTGTGGCTCCTCGGCAATCTGAACTCCAAGAAAGGTAGCCAGTCGTGCTCGGGTCAAACGATAGTGCCTCTCCTGGAACATGAAGTCTATAAACTGCCGGTCCTCCTCAATAAACAGAGTGGCGTAGAAAACTCGAACCCACTCTCGAATGTATCTGGACCTCTCACTAAGTAGGGCAGGCAATCCAACATATCTCTCAAAGAGAGGAAGCACTGGAGTCCCACCTGCTGCTACACGCATAGCTACCCAGTGGAGCATCTTGTGCTCACTGATCTTGATGTCCAACTGGCAGTAGGTATGGTAAAAGGATTCCTGAAGCAGAGTATAAAAGCGACGATCAACTCCAACATCCCTCTGCTCGGGAAACCACTGCTCCGGGGTCACATAACGCAGTCTCTTGACCCTAGGTCCTGGAATACCCCTGAGATCGAAAAGCTCAACCTCGGTCAGCTCCTCACCACTGTCCTGACCTCCTGTTTGAGTGTGACTGTCGGTGTGCTGCTGCTGAGCATGACCTGCTCCCCTCTGAGTGCCACCACCTCGAGTCTGTGGACGTGAGCGGGACTCAGGTGTGGCCTGAGCTGTGTGAGTACGTCCGGAGCGACGTAACTGCTGCTGTGCCTCCCCCTGAGCCTGAGGATCCCTGATCCGAAGTGATCCCTGCCTATCGGCTGCATCTGCAACTGCCTCAGCTTGCTCTTGCTCGCGGTCCTCACGGGTGCGCTTCTTCTTCTTCTGCACAACCATCTTTCCCTTGCCCTTCTTGTCTCCTGCCATCTGACACAGAAGTAGTTTGGTAGGATATGAGCCTAAAACATGAATTCTAGTGGATATTCGTCGAAAAACCACGCTAAGGGGTTTGCAGGATCAAGAAAAGGTGTGTGCGTATGTGCGTATATGTGCATGTGTGCAAAGGATGATGTATTAATGGAATTTCACTTTGCCAAGGAGTGTAAAGTCCATACCCTTGCAGATCAGGGAAGAAAGCGAAGAAAAACCTAAGAGGCAATTCCTCGAACACCTTGAGGGTGCCTGAGCAGAGGGTGTAGAGGATGGAAGAGATCCCTGGCTGTGGCACGAGGAGGGTAGAGGAGTAGAGGAGCGCGCGTGCGAAGGAGGGGAAGTTGCTGCGGCGGCGCTGGGGATCGTGGTCGGCGGCGGCACGCGGAGCGGGCGGCGCAGCTTGGCGCGGGCGCTGGCGTAGTGGAGCAAGAGCGGTGCGCGTGCGGCAGCGGAGGGGCGACGCAGGAGTGGCGGCGGCGGAGAGGCGTATGGGCGCGGGTACAGGGGCGGCGGCGGTTTCGCAAGGAGGAAGAAAATTGTTGTGTGAAACTGACGCGTGGGGCCCGTGGAAGAGTTAAGAGAAAACAGAAACGAGCGGGCCCGCCAACCCTAAGCACCGGAAGGTCCGATGGTTCAAAGAAATAGCGTCGGTGTATCCATCGGAGCAACGTTGACCGGATCTGAATGAATTTGAAAGCGTGGTCAACTGGGGCACCGGAAGATCCGCCACTAAGCACCGGAACATCCGACGCGCATCGGTGCATCGGCAGGAGTAAGGTCCAGAAACTATGCAAGGGCCTTTTACTCCACGCAGTAGCACCGGTTGAACCGATGTTGAAGGGTCGGTTCATCCACCATTCATCGGAAGCACCGGTGGCCATCGGTGTAAATGCAGGAGGTTGTTCCAGAGGCAATGCAGAGACCGAGCCACGAAGACTTTAAGCACCGGTTGAACCGATGCAGAGAAAAACCAGGCGTCGGTTTAACCGGTGGTTAAGGAAAAATTCTGCTGAACTACAAACTCTACTTCTGATCCAAATTTTCAAAACCAAGGCCTTAAACACTCAATTTGGACCATTTTCGAGAGACAACCTCACCCCTCAAGCACTCATACTAAGTGCTCGCAAGCTTTTACATAGACATAAGCAAATTAAGATCCAAGCGAGGTTTAAACACAAAAACCAAATGTATGAGCCACTTTGCCTATGAACTTAGAGATTGAAACTTTAAGTTCGATAGGACGTGGCTCAATAGGCATGAAAGCACAAAATTGATCTTATCACTCTTGTGGAGATGATATATCATATTTAGCATGAATATCTTTCTCGAAGTGTGATTTGCTCCCTTGTGATGCTACTAACGTGATGCAATGCCAATGCAAAGCGAGAAATTAAACATGGATGCATTCTATATGACAAGCACATGCATTGCAAAATTTAAATCTATCTTGTCAAGTTTGAACCCTCGTCAAGCTTCTTCATGATGAACCATTCTTCATGCCATGAGCGAAACCAAGACCACCGGCTCATGCAAGACCCATGTTCATCACTATCTTGACAAGGTTAGACAAGCCCCTAGCACATGTACATATGAAATGCATCTATATGACAAGGCAATTATATGACGTTAGAAGCATCTAAAACGTTAAGCTCACTTCGCAACCTACAAAAGGTGCTTTCATCTAGAGGTTTAGTGAAGATATCCGCCAATTGATCTTCGGAACGAACACCACAAAGTAGTATATCATTCCTTGCCACATGATCTCTTAGAAAGTGATGGCGAATATCTATGTGCTTGGTGCGAGAGTGTTGAACCGGGTTATTAGCAATTTTAACGGCACTCTCGTTATCACAAAGGAGCAGGATCCTATCTAATACTACACCATAGTCCAAGAGGCTTTGCTTCATGTAGAGGATTTGAGCACAACAAGCCCCGGCGGCAATGTATTCCGCCTCCGCGGTTGACAAGGCCACGGAATTTTGTTTCTTTGACGACCAAGAGACTAAGGAACGCCCTAGCAAGTGGCACCCACCGGATGTACTCTTGCGATTCACACGGCATCCGGCAAAGTCCGAATCCGAGTATCCCAAAAGTGTAAAACTAGCGCCTTTGGGGTACCACAAGCCTATGCTAGACGTATGCTTGAGATATCTAAGGATCCTTTTAATTGCACTAATGTGTGATTCCTTAGGATTAGCTTGAAAGTGGGCACACATGCATACGCTAAACATGATATCGGGCCTAGATGCGGTTAGGTAAAGAAGTGACCCAATCATAGAAGGATAGAGAGTTTGGTCAACCGATTTACCTCCCTCATCCAAGTCAAGATGTCCATTAGTTGGCATTGGAGTCTTGATCGGCTTGCAATCATCCATCTTGAATTTCTTGAGAATATCCTTTGTATACTTTTCTTGATGGATGAAAGTCCCTTCCTTCAATTGCTTGATTTGAAACCCAAGGAAGAAATTGAGCTCACCGATCATGGACATCTCAAATTCCCTAGCCATTATTTCTCTAAATTCTTTGCAAAGAGTGGGGTTAGTTGAACCAAAAATGATATCATCAACATAAATTTGACATACAAATAGCTCTTCATTGATGATTTTTGTGAATAGAGTTGTATCCACCCTCCCGATCTTGAAGCCCTTGTTGATAAGGAAGTCACGAAGGCATTCATACCAAGCCCTTGGCGCTTGCTTGAGCCCGTAGAGCGCCTTGTGAAACCTATAAACATGATTAGGATATCTTGGGTCCTCAAACCCGGGAGGTTGTTCAACAAACACCAACTCATTAATCAAGCCATTTAAGAACGCACTTTTCACATCCATTTGAAAGAGTTTCATATTATGATGTGAAGCGTATGCTAAAAGGATACGAATGGCTTCAAGTCTTGCAACGGGGGCAAATGTTTCACCAAAATCCAACCCTTCAACTTGTGCAAAGCCCTTTGCCACAAGTCTTGCCTTGTTGCGAATCACTACACCATGCTCATCTTGTTTGTTGCGGAAGACCCAATTGGTACCAATGATATTCTTGTCTTGAGGACGTTCTTCAAGAACCCAAACTTCATTGCGGGTGAAGTTGTTGAGCTCTTCTTGCATGGCTATCACCAAATCCGGGTCCTCAAGAGCTTCATCTATATTTGTGGGTTCCAAGCAAGAAACAAACGAGTAATGTTCACAAAAAGAGGCATATTGACGTCTTCGAGTTCTTACTCCACTAGAGGGGTTACCCATGACCAAGTCAATGGGATGATTCCTTGAAGTTCTTGTATGCCTCTCTTGTGCTTGAGACGTTGATTCTTCTAGTGATTCGTCATCTTGATCTTGAGCTTGGGCTTGTTCACTTGTGATGTGCGTGTCATCAAATGGAAGTTGTTCTTCAACCACTTGTTCATCTTGGGCATCATGGAAAGGAGGTGAGGCATCATCTTCTTCATCGGATGACTCATCACGGTGATGTGGTGGTGTAGACTTGTCTTCATCCTTTGAGTCATCCTTGGAAGTGGCTTCAACTTGAGTTGATGAGACTTGTAGATCTTCTACCTCCTCCTTTGGCTTCACTTGCCCAATAGCGATGTTCTTCATGACTTTTCGAAGTGGTTCATCACCTACATCATCACAAGAGAAAACTTCCCCTTGGGAACCATTACTCTCATCAAACTCCACATCACAAGTTTCTTCAATTTTGCTTGTAGCACTATTGAATACTCGATATGCTTTGGAGTTTGATGAATAACCAATAAGAAAGCCAACATCACATCTACTTTCAAACTTGCCTAGGTGCTTCCTTTTCTTGAAGATGTAGCATTTGCAACCAAACACCCGGAAGTAGGAGATGTTGGGCTTCCTCCCAATGAGAAGCTCATAGGGTGTCTTTCCCAAGAAGCGGTGAAGATAAACTCGGTTGGATGCATGACATGCGGTGTTGATGGCTTCCGCCCAAAATCTTTGTGAGATGCCATAGTCATCCAACATTGCTCTTGCAAGAGTGATCAATGTCTTGTTCTTCCTCTCCACCACTCTATTTTGTTGGGGTGTGTATGTTGATGAAAACTCATGCTTGATCCCCAAGTCGTTGCAAAGCTCTTCTACTTGAGTGTTTCTAAACTCCGTGCCATTATCACTCCGGACCTTTACAACACTTGACTCAAATTCATTTTGAGCTTGCTTGATAAAAATCTTGAAGATCCCCATAGTCTTGCTCTTGTCCTCTAAAAAGAAAGTCCAAGTATATCTAGAATAATCATCAACAATTACAAGACAATAGAGATTACCGCCAAGACTTTTGTAGGTGGTTGGCCCAAAGAGATCCATGTGTAGTAGCTCCATGCTTCTTGATGTTGACAAATAAGCCTTCATGGGATGTGATGATGCAAATTGCTTCCCGGCTTGACAAGCACTACACAATTTGTTTTTGTCAAATGTAACATCTTTGACACCAACCACCATACCTCGTTTGAAGGCCTTCTTGAGTTGACTCATGCCAATATGAGCAATGCGGTGATGCCAAAGCCAACCTATGGAGTTCTTGGAGAAGAGACATGTCGCCAAGCTTGCATCATTAGATGAGAAGTCAACAAGGTAGATGTTACCATGTCGAAAACCTTTGAATATTAAGCTCTTGTCCTCCTTGCTTGTCACTACAACCTCACTATCACTAAAGGTGCATATTAGTCCTAAATCACAAAGTTGAGCAATAGATAACAAATTGAAACTAACCGACTCAACAAGCAACACATTAGAGATAGAGAGATCCTTGGTTATGGCTACCTTACCCAAACCTACCACTTTTCCTTTTGAGTTGTCACCAAAGGTGACATGTTCATAATCGCCCACATCTTCATCTAGTGAGGTGAACATCTTTACATAGCCGGTCATGTGTTGTGTACATCCGCTATCAAGCACCCAATGCTTGCCACCGGCTTTGTAGTTCACCTACACACAAGTGAATCACTTTTGAGGTTTGGGAACCCATGCAAGTTTGGGTCCTTTGACATGAGTTACTAAAGCTTTTGGAACCCATAGTTGGCGTGGTAGCTTTCCCTTAATATGAGTGCCAATAAACTTTGCCTTAACCTTGCCACTTTTAAGCTTGCTTAACAAGAAATGATTTTCATTGAATTGAGACTTGTAATTAGGAGGCAAGGTAGGAGGTGGACGAGTAGGAATTGGACACTCCCTTGTGTGATGCCCGGTGACTTGACAATGTTGACAATATGAGCCAACTTCCTTGTTGAAGCATGCCATGAGCTCCGGCGACTTGGGACAATTTTCCGGAGGGTTGGGAAAGGATCCAAGTCCATTTGTCCCATAGTGCCTTGCATTGTGGAAAAGAATCTCCTTATGCAAGTATTCTCCTCTTGTCACATTGAACATGCATTTGCTCATGCTTTCAAGTTCCTCCTCAAGTTGTTTCTCCCTATTATGGTTAGTCTTTGAACAAGAAGGAGAAGCATGATGACAAGTAATAGGGTGAGGCAACTCCACAAGATCATCACAAGAAGTAGCTATATTAACTTTGATGACTTTCTTTTGAGTTTCTTTTAGTTCTTCATCCAAAGCATCAAAGGCAAGGTCAAGTTCTTGATATTTCATATTTAAGTTAGCATAGTCAAGCTTGAGCTTCTTGTTGCATGAAGTAAGTGACTTGTTAAGCACAACTACTTCCTCATATTTAACATTTAATTCATCATGCTTAATAAGTAGCTTGTCATGCTCCTCTTTAAGTTGGTTGCTAGGAACAATGCTTGAATCATGAGTTCCTACTATCTCATTATGCCTAACAATCAACTCATTATTTGAGGCCTTAAGCTTGGCATATTCAATTTCAAGAACTTTACATTTTGATTTGTACTTCTTGATCACTTATTGGTACTCATCTAGAATGTTTTGCACTTCAATAGGAGATAAGCAATGTTCACTTTCATCACTAGAGGAGTCATCATTATCGCTCACCTTGGAGTTACCTCTTGCCATGAAGCACATGGGTGGTGGAGGTAGAGGTGCCTCATCACCATCATCTTCATCATCATGCATGGCAATTCCCACAATCTTTTTCTTGGATTCTTCATCACTTGAGTCATCATTTGAGGATTCACCATCCGTGATCCATTCTCCAAGGAAAGCCTTGACCTTCTCTTTTCTTGTGAAAGATCCTTTCTTCTTGTGGTCCTTCTTCTCATAATTTTTCTTTGAAGTCTTGTATTGATTGTCACCATCTTCTTGTTTCTTGTTGAGCTTTGAAGGCTCCGGACAATCATATGAGAGGTGACCATATTTGCCACAATTGTAACAAACTTTCTTGACATTGTCCTTGCTCTTCCGGGTACGAAACTTGTTTTTCTTGGGGTCATAGTTGTACCCTTTCTTGTTTAACCTTGACATCATCTTGGAGGTCTTCCTCATGAGAAGTGCTAGCTCAACATCACCATCTTTATCACTTGAATCTTCATTAGCTTCATCTTCGCTTGAGCTTGGTGATGGAACTTTACACTTGTTTTTTTTCTTGGACTTATGATCACTCTTAGCTTTGAGTGCAAGATCTCTCTTGTCTTGCGGTGGATCAACTTCTCCCAAGAGGAACATCTCATGAGACCGAATTTTCCCAACAACATCACTCACTTCAAGCGTTTCAAGATCCTTCTCATAGAGCAATGAGGTGACGATGTTGTACTTGGGCTTGTGTAGACAATGTAGGATCTTCCGGATGATGTCACTATTAGACAAAGGAGAAATTTCAAGAGCGTTAATGTCCTCAATAAGCACATTCAAACGAGCAAACATTTGTTCAACCAACTCGTTTGGAAGCATTTTGAATTCATTAAGTTTTTCTTTAAGCACTTGATATTTTTCTTCACGAAGCTTTTTAGAACCAACATAAATAGCTTCAAGTGCTTCCCAAATTTCATGAGAGGTCTTTTTGCTATGAACACGAGCAAAGATCTCCTCACTAAGAGCATCAAATAAAGCATTCTTTGCTCTAGCACCATATTTAACTTGGTCTTCATTCCAAGGACCGACTATAGGTTTCTCCGTGACCGCCCAAGCGATGGGATTAATAGCCTCAAGGTAACCCGCCATGCGAGCTTTCCAATAAGCATAGTTTCTCCCATCGAGCTTGGGTGGACCACCACTTCCCCCGGCCATACTCTAGGATTTTAAGCCTAAAAACAGAGCCCTTGCTCTGATACCAATTGTAAGGATCGTGGCCCAAGAAGGGGGGTTGAATTGGGACTTTTTCAAATTTCTAACTAGTCCTTAACCTAAACTAGTATTGCCCAATCTATAAATTTGAAACCTAGTCACTAGAGCATACTAGCACAAGGTCCTTAGGTAGGTAACCACACTATTATGATCATATTGCTTAAAGGATATCACACTCGCAAGAACAAAACCTAAGCAAACGATCACACTACCATGCAAGTTGTCCTAGTCAAACTACAAGCAATCAAAGACAAGAGTAACAACAAAAGGATTTAATTGCTTGAAATAAAAGTAAGAGACACGAGACAACCGGATTTTTTCCCGTGGTATCGAGGAGTTGACGCTCCCCCCTAATCCACGTTGGAGCACCCACACAAGGGTATAGCTCCCTTGCTTCACCAAGGAGCAAGTGATTACTAAGAATGCTCTTTCTCCATCTCCGGAACGGCGAGCTTCACACCGTGTACAATCTTCTTGTCTTGGGGCTCCCACAAACACCAAGAGCTCACCAAGAACCTTCCGATCACCAAGACCGGCTAGGTGCCGTCAAACACCAAGAGTAACAAGCTCCTAAGCCTTCACTTGACCTACACTCAGTTGGCCATAGCTCAAGCACACTTGCTACACTTGCAAAGGATGGATTCTTCAAGGTTGAAGCACAAACAAAATGCTAGATCTTCTCTTGTTTGCTCAATGCACTTTCTCTTCTTCTCAAGGGTGGCCTCAAGTATTCAGGGTGTCAAAGGCAACTGAAATGAGCCATGGGGTGCCCTTATATAGAGTGGAAGGAGTTACATAGCCGTTGGAAGTCCACTGCAGAAAAACCGTGAGCACCGGAAGAACCGATGGGTGTCTGTTTTGAGGCGTTGGTTCAACCGGTCTCTCTGTGTCCCAATTGTAGCCGTTGGAGTTCTGACACAGTGTCCAGGCTTGCTTCAATGCACCGGTGCATGCTCCGTAGGGGCATTGGTTCAACCGGTGCTGAAGAGGTTCACTGATTAATTCAAACAAGCTCTCTGGAACATAGGACGCTCAATGCACCGGTGCTTTGATTCCGAAGTGTCGGTTCAACCGGTGCTGAAGAGAAGTTGAAGTCCACCAAAACATGCTCTCTGGAACAAAGAACTTTCATTGCACCGGTGCTTACTTTTCTGACCATCGGTTCAACCGGTGCTATACTTGATTTCAGCCTTCATCCAGAGAAGATAGACCGACAGGGCATCGGTCCTTCCGCCAAGCATCGGATGCTCCGACGCTAGGGCACCGGTTCAACCGGTGCTGCTGTTTTTCCTGGCTTTCAGCTGAATTGACTTGGATTTCAATGTAACTTCGATTGTTTCTTCTTCCAAGTGTTGTGTTAACTTATATTGACTATCTTGAGCTGTTTTTTGAGTGAGTGTGCAAGATTTCTAAGGCCAACTCAATTTTGATCAAGCTACTAACTCATGAACCCCTCTTAATAGTACGGTCAAGAACTAAAAACTATAAACCCTATCTAAATCAAGTGTCCTTCATCTCCTTGTGACACTTGAGGCTAGAAAGGTCCTTAATCTTTGAAATTGAGTCCTTGGCACGCATGATTGTTCCGAATTGAGGGGTCTCTTTTCACATTTCATATGAGACTAAATTAAACAATAATTTTTCCTTCAAAGCACACGTTAGTCGCATATGGTTGTCATTAATCACCGAAACTTACCAATACATCTATCGGCCTAGATGCACTTCATCGGATTTTCAACCCTCAACTACAAAACTGGAAAACATATGTCATCCAACTGTCAAAACTGGGCAAATTTGGCCCTTGGGGCAGTTTTTTTAAGGTGGTTTGGTATGTTTTATAAAAAATAAAAAAATTCTAATTAATCATAAAAATGAAAACTAATTCATTTTAAATCAGACAAATATGAAAACTAGCACCAAAATTTTTCTAAAAATGTAACCTACCTATTATTGCTCTATTTGTATCTTAGTTATTAAAAAAAAAGGCATAACTACAAGCAACCAAATATTATGAACATAAAAAAATTGGATATGAATAACTGACAAATATCATGCTATTGACACCGAATTTTATCAGTAAATCCGATGTAATCTGAAGTATGGAGATCATCGGCTACTAGTGTGCATCGACAGGGATCACGTGCGACGAGTGGGCATTCATGCCGATGATTCATAAGTCTGTATGGAGTATATGGAAGGAAAAGCTAATGATTTGATATCAAGGAAGGACGCGATCAGTCAAGGAAGCTTTATTAGCTAGGACTCTACAAAAGAAAAATCACAGTCCGTGTGTCTTAATGTTTCCTTTTGTTTAGATATTTCTTGTTAGGCAAATTTTGTGTAGATATATTTTGTTCTGCAAATTTTGTGTCAATCCTAGGGTATAAATATAAGTCCCCTCTATTGTGAAAGATTTTATCACCTCTCAATCAACAAACATATTTACCTTTACGCATTTACCTTTCAGCTTCGCGCCATTGCCCTAGGAGTAGGATTAATGTAGTCCTCTGGTGACTTCTTCGATGAGTGGGGCTGCAATGGATCGACCTCCGACTCATCTGCAAACGTTGATGTTACCAGGCGAGCTAGGCCTTAACTACCGGGCGCATCGCTGTGGTTTCGTCTAGATTCATGTACAAGTTATCGGTTCTCATCATATCTTGTAATAACTTGATCCCTTGCTAGGCGTGGTAGAATTACAATGATCCTACTCTTGATTAAGCTTGCATCGGCTGATATTCTTTAATCTTCCATCTTACTATATAATCTGCTTTAATTAGCTTTTATCATGTTGAAATAAACAATAGATTATTTAATGGTTAGTTGCATCTTAATCTTGGCTACCTCTTAAGTACTGCTGGGATTGAATTCTATTGTGGATAGATCTATCGGTTGGTGATGTCTAGATTAATCTCTTGCTGCTAGCGTTTCTAGATTGCAACTACCGAGCGCATCGCTGTAGTTTCATCTAGAAATACTAGTTGTAACGTTAGTTGAAGTTTCAACGGCTTATGTCCCTAGTCATAGTGGAGCGAGAACTCAATGGTGCTCCATTTTCCATCGGCTTTTTTGCTGATAGTTTCCATGCTTTATTATCATCGATTGTGTGGGTTTCGCTTGGATAGACAATAAGCTGTTTATGCTCCTCAGGATGCTAGAATCGACCTCGTGGCCGATAACTCATTTATCATGTTTTATTTTGTTACACCATTATCGCTACCGATGCTAGGATCACATCGGTCCGATTGGCTGATTGCATTTGATTTCAAAAGGATTATCTCCATCTTATCAATTGAATGGTCAAACTGTCTGGTACGTCCGCCTACACTAGCGTACCGATTTAGATTCTTTACAACGGAGTAAAGCAGATCTCCCAGGTCTTCATGTTGGTCAACGCCTCTGTTTGCCTAAACGGCCATTTAGTCCATTTAAACCATGTTTAAGGTAACCAAAGGTCACCCATGTCAGCCCTAAATGGTGAATTAAATAGTTGGTCCTCTTAAACCGTTAAAAACCATCTAAACTATCTAAACAGATTCGAGTTAAATATGATTAAATGAATTCATAATTTACTCAATAGGAGGATTATAGCTACCAAAATCAAAACCGAACTAATTGACATGGTAGGTATATGAAGTGTTGTAGGATTTAGATTTCTTTGAAAAAGATTATTTGCTAGAATATTTACTTTTTACATGGCAAATATGTAGACTTTTTAGCATATTTGATATTTACGTACATAAATTTGTATAATTTAGTGTTACTATGCCAAACCATTTATGTCATTTAACTCCTTTTAAGACCGTTTAAACAGCCTAAACGTTAAACAAAGGGTGACTGGCTGTTTATCATTTAGCGTTTAGGATCACATTGGTCAATGCAGGGTATGTATGTCGTTAGGATTTTTGCTTCAACATATGCAAATAGATAGGTTACGTTTTTAGAGAACTTTTGATAACCATTTCTTTTTAACTTAAAATCAGTTAGTTATGTATTTTTTAGTTTAAATTATGGTATTTTTAATTCTTACAAAATGGAAAACCACCTTCTAAACCATCTAGAGGGCTAAATTTGCCTGGTTTCAACAGTTGGATGACCTATACTATCCAGTTTCGTAGTTGAAGGTTGAAAATCAAACTTTTGTGATAATTTAAGAATCTAAACTGAACTTCTCCTTTAAAAAATACCATTGGAAAGCCAGTGTCATCCTTAACTCTGCGGCACAAGAAAACAAGCATTAGATGGCCGGACTCACCCGCTGAAAGATGGAGGTGTCTACTGGGTCTCTGGCACCCATCTCTCACGTATGGGTTGCCTTGGTAACCCTCGCCGCACTTGCAGCCGTAGCCAAGGGCACCGCCTGCGGAGTCGACGCATTCGCTGTGCTTGCTGACGCACCCAGAAACGGATCTCTTCGCCGCTTCCGCGCACGTCGAGGAGTTGTCGAACGCCCAGTCCAGGATGGCCGGAGCCACCAATACGCTCGCTCTCCCAAAGGCAAGCAGCGACATCATGAGGCCGAGCACATTCGTCCTGCAATTCAACCACCTCTTCTCCACTACGACCACGGCCGCGCCCGACGAGGTGCACGGCGACGTCGCGGGAGTTCCTGTCTCCTCACCCGCCCACTGGAACTGGGTGCGGAAAGACGTGAGGCCCGTCGGGATGGACGCGTTGCAGCAGCCGACGCCATCGCACCGGCCGGAGCGGATCCTCCGGGTGTCGTCTTCCCACCAGCAGGAGGTGGAGCACGCGTTGAACGCGCGCGCCCCTAGCGGGGTCCACGAGGAGGCGCGGAAGCCGCACCCGATGTACACCAGGCGGTTCCGCCCCGGGCGCAGCACGAACGGCCCGCCGGCGGGGACGACGGCGAGCCGTGGCATGCTCGTGTTGCCGACGGCGAAGAACCAGGTGTTGGAGCGGATGCGCACCGTGCTGTTGGGCACGGATATCTCCAGCACTACTGGTCCGCCGGCGTCCCCCAGCATCAGCCTTTGTGCCACGCCGGCTCCGGGCTTGGGGTTGCAGGTCACCTTGAAGCCCGGCCGGGAGCAGCCGGCGGTGGTCCCGAAGGGGTAGGGGATGTCCAGCTCGCCGCATTTGCTCTGGCAGCCGGGCAACGCGATGTTCGCGGCAGCGGCCGCTATAGCGGTCGCCGCGAGCTGCAGCAGCGTCACGGGAATAGCCAGAGTACGCATCGAGTAGTATTCCACACCGGGCTCCGGGCTGTGCTGTGCCTCTCAGCCTGTGTATGTTGGTAGTGTTCAGCTCAGAGGCGAAGTGTGATACTTGTAGTGCCGTGACCTGTGGCCTTGGCCCTTGGGCGATCAGGAAGCGTTGAACCTAGGTTAGAATACGCTTGTTGTGACGAAAACCATGAGATCAGTATAGTGAACCATCTTGTCCCTATCCAGGAAATGGAATGCACTTTCTACTATGAAAACGTCAGCGACTCTTCACAGCTTCCAAATGGAGATGGTTCTTCGTGTTGTGAATCATGTGTTAGACTGTTGACTACGGACCCGCGACCCAGGAAGTAAACGCAGTGCACCTATAAGGCTCTCTGAAGCAAGGTTACCAAGCTGTGGGTTGTTATCCAACCATCGATTCACATCCAGGGCAGACACTGTGCAATGTGAAATGTGCTTGTGAACTTCATTTTCCTGATCAAGTGTACCCTTAACGCATAGAAGCAGGAACAGGAAGGCAATACAATAATACTTTTTATACGCTTTTTTTAATAAAAAGGGGGAAACCTTTTCTCTAAAAAATTAATTTTTATCAGTGAGTTTTAAAAAAATAATTAAAAAGTTCATTTTATTAGCAATTTAGTTGGTCATTTTGACCCTAAAATGTTGAGCTTACCAAGCTACCGCAGGAAATCCTAAAAGCTTATACAATTATAGCCACCGTGAACAAAATTCTCATCCATATTTTTTTTCAATTGAAAAAGATCATTTTTGCACTTGCAGAAAATTGGATGTTATGGTTCATGGCATATGGATCTATTTGGCTGGCTGTGGCTGGTGCTATTTTATTGTGAGAGAAAAGTACTGTTGTCTGGTGATTAATGGCTGGTGTTGATTTGTTGTGAGAGAAAAATACTGTTAACTGGTGGCTAATGGCCGGTGCTAATTTGGTGTGAGAGAAAAACACTACTGGCTGGTTGACTAACATGCTAGCCGAACAGTAGCTTCAGAGTTTATAATGATAAAAAAACAACAAATCAAGATTGGACAATTCTTGGACCTCCCGGTCCATTGAAACGCCGGCATCTTTTATTAGAACAAAGCTTAGGATTGAGTTTCTTTTTAAAAAAATATTCTTATTAAAAAAAATGTAGCACCCAAATGCATATCTCACTATCAACTGTTACATCTTCAGAATAGAAAAAAAAAACTATTAGACGCAAAATTAGCAATGATGTAGCTCAATACAATATCTGAAGTGACGCATAGGAAAAAAAATAAATGCGAAAAATCCGCTGCCCAGATAACCCATGGTGGTCGGCAATTAGTAGAGAGCTTTTTATGCAGCTCTGGCGAGCTGGCCGAGCTCCCTGTCGACAGCCACCTTGAGGAAGCTGCCTTCCTCGACGACCATCTGCACGGGGAGGAAGCCGAGCCCGTTGGCCACGGCGAGCAGCACCTCCCTCATCTCCGCCCGGAACTCGTCCCGGTCCACCTCGCCGCTGCCGTCCCTGTCGAACCGCGCGAACAGGCCGCGGTAGAGCGCGGCGAGCTCGTCGGCCCGCACCTCCGCGTCGTCCACGCCGAAGTGCTTCTCGAGGACCCGGAGGCTCATGAGCTCGCCGGCCAACTCCGCGTACGTGAGCAGGCCGTCGTGGTCGGCGTCCAGCGCGGCGAAGCGGCCGTCCACGGAGGAGTTGAAGGCGCCCTCGTCCTCCACGAAGCTCCGGACCGTGCTCCCGTCAAGGATCTCCACGCTCATCTTCGGTTCCTCTGCCTACGCTCTCGCTCTTGGGACGTGTTGCGTGTTGGGGTCAGTGATGTTTGCTCTGGCAGGTTTGGCAGTTTGGCTCGGTCGATGAGGTGCAGGGGCGATTGGTGGTTCCGTTTTTATAGGCGAGCGGGTCGCGGCGACGGCGAGGGTGTGGTGGTGGTGGTGGGGAGCTGACGGTTTCTGCCCGTTGGAGCGCGTTTGGGCCGGCGGTTTTCTGATGACGGTGTTGGGCTGGACCTGCGGGATTTGACGTCGGTTGGATGCTGTGGGCGAGGTGGGTTGGTTGGAAATGACGCCAAGTCTTTATTTCCTTGGGCCCATGCTGCGGTGTTTCCTAGTGGCATGTTGGGCCTGTGGAGAAAACGTGTGGCACGGGTCGGTGCCGCCAGCTGCCACCGGTTGGGCTGCCCACACCAACGGCTTTCGAGACGGTTGCCGCGGACGGGGGCAGCGGCACAGTGTGCTCCCCATTGGTTGGTTTTCAAAACGTATACAATGGACAGATTATAAAATTTGGAATTATCGAATATGTGCGGCACATGCAATAGAGTATTAAATCTAAACGAAATAAAAAATCAATTGTATAGTTTACTTGTAAATTACGAGATGAATTTAATGAGCCTAATTAGATCATGACTAGACAATAAATTGCTATATAACACATGTTCTAATGATGGATTAATTAGGCTCATTAGATTTATCTTTTAGTTTACAGACTGTCAGACCCGGGGCAGCGGGACTGCTTATAGTCATAGAATATTCTAGAGTAAGGAATAGCTCATGGATGTACCTTATATCTTTTGTAACTACCTGAATAGGCGTAGAACTAGTTGTAGTACAAAGGAAACTACTCAATCATGTTGTAATAGGACTCCAACTGTACTTGGGTAGAACTTTCCATGTAACCCTGTCCCCCCGGATATATAAGGGCGGGCAGGGACCCTCTTAAAACACATCAACACCTAAGTCAATACAAACCACCACACAGGACGTAGGGTATTACGCAACTCGCGGCCCGAACCTGTCTAAATCTTTGTGTCCTTGCACCATCGAGTTCCAGGGCAGTCGATCCCTACCTACAAACCTTACTGCTAAGGGTATCCCTGAGCAGGCTTGACGGTAAACACCGACAGCTGGCGCACCAGGTAGGGGATTCGGCGAGTTCATCAGCGAAATCGATGGCCGGATCAAGCGACGCCAACAACGTGCCAGAGGGCACAACCCTCGTTTTCGGTTCCTGGGCATGTACGGCTGACGGATAGAGCGACTTCTCCAGCCACCTTGTCATGCCTAACTCGCCTAAACCGAAAACCACTGTCCAACTCGTCGACATCCGCAAGCCTGCGGATCTCGACGAAAAAAGAGTTCTACCCGAACTCAACTCGGACAACCCAGAAAACGTGTCAACTCCAACTCGAACTCTTGGTTCGGTCGAGTTCGACACAAACTCTGATTCCGAAAAACCCCACTTTTCCAAAACTCTTGGAAAATACTTGACTCATCTCAAGACGATCCAACGCCCCAAGATCAAAAACTCAGAACTACTCGATGGAGTAAATCGAGTTTCACGATCAATAGAGGGCTGCATCAAACTCGCAGAAACTGCTCTTGGCTCATCTACATCTCAGTAGAACCCAGAAGTGTTGAACCCGCCACAGAAAAGGTCGGGTGACATACTCTCAGGGATCGATCGAGTGAATTCCAAGCTCGCCGACTGCATTAAGACAGCCGAAGGCACCCTGCAAAACAACGAGCAGAAAACGGGAGGAGGAATCTGGTGAGACAAACCCCCGGCTTGTTCGGATGGGACCGTCTATCTCCAGAATACCTCAGAGCCCTTCACCGAAACCTGCTCACTTTCGGACTCCGAAACCAGCCGAGTCCTCGTTCGATCAGGACTTCGATCAATTCATGAACGGTGTCGACAACTTCGAACCATTTGATGACCTCGAAGACTGGTCTGACAACGTCGACTTGTTCATGAACGCTATGGCCAATCCACCCAAACATGCTGATGCTCTTTGGGAACTGGCCAAACTTAAAAAGGGAAAAGCCAAAGTTCCAGAACAATCCAGTAAATCAATTTTCAACAAAACCTGGATCAAGGAGCCTGAAGGGCTGACTCCCACTCAATCATGGCTACACTGGATGAACAAGAACGCCCTCCGTGTAGAGATGGGCATTCCGCTCCTCGCTCACCCAAAGCACACATACTCTAAAATCGGTGGCCTAACCGATTCCGATTTCGAGTACTCTTCCAACTCGGAGAATGAGCTGGATGACCTAATCCAGTACAGCAAGCAAGTCGAGTTCAACTCGGCTAAGAACTCCAAGTTCGATCAGGACTCCCTTCCTAACTTGGTTATATATGCAACGCCACAAGGACGGACAGTGCACCTAAGGAAAACACAAGATCCCAACACTTCTGGCTCACAGCCAACGGATCTGCCCTTCCAGCAGAGTACTCCTCTAGACCCGTCCTCCAACAAACAAGACCAACAGATTCAAGACCTTTGCCGTGAAATTCTCATGGTTCGCATCTCTGAAGTCCAAGAACCTTAGGGAGATCCCTTGGAGCGTATCAACCTCGACGACTACAACTCTGATGATTTCGACGAGTACCTTTCCGACAACATGAAAACTACTCCTCCCACAATCACATAAGCCCAAGCTACCATCAAGCAAGATCCGCCTGCACCTCCCCCAGTAGTGACAGTCACTATGCAACTGGAAGAGCAGCATCCAGCAGAAGATCTCTACGAGTGTCATCGCCTGCTTAACCAGAAGATGGCACTTAGGCGCCAGAGCCTCGTCAATAGTTAGCAGGAACAGCAGGGCGACAACTACGACTACTCCAACTGCGACCTCCGCAATGTGATCAATGTTGGTCGTGACGCGCGCAATGTCACCATCTCAAGGAGGAAGGAACGCGAGGAAGTCGAGTCTTACAGCCCTTCTTCCAACTACCGCATCCCTCCAAAGGCTCCCGCATCCTTCAAGAAGTACAAGCCGGTAAACACCCGTCCTCAGGGTAAACCGCGCACCCCACATCACAGAGAAACATCTCTCGGCGGAGCCAGGGTCAACAAGACTCTACAACGCAAGTGCTTCATCCACCCGAAGAGCTCTCACACGATCTTCGAGTGCGACTCACTCCGCAAAGCCCTTGGGGCACCTCTCTTGAAGGAGACATTACCAAAAATCTAGTCGAAGCACTCTCTCGATTAGTTTTATCTTCAAAGAAGTTTTATTCAGTCATGTAAACCATTGCTCACGTCTAAACGGGCAAGGAGTAGGTCTTAAGAGTCAGAGTCTGTCATTTTACAATCGCTGTAATCTTGACAAATCCAAAATAAAAGTTGATTTCCTCCGCAAATCGACTACTTGGCTCTCGCTCACAAGGAAAAGTTCCCCATCGCAAACACTACCCTGAAAGCTGCATCAGAGCAGCAATCGAGTAGTTTTTATGGTTTACTCTGAGTATTCTTTCGACATTTACGTCTTGGACAACTCGACGAGGTTCGTACCTAACAGTTCTATCTTAAGGATTACTCCAGTCCCGATTGAGGACACCTTACTCGCCCCGCTCGAGTAAGTTTTGGATATCCCTTCGACATTTACATCTTGGGCAACCCGACGGGGTTCGTACCTAACAGTTCTGTCTTAAGGATTACTCCAGTCCTTGGTTAAAAGGACATCCTACTCGCTAGCTCGAGTAGTTTTTGGATATCTTTTTGACATTTACGTCTTGGGCAACCCGACGGGGTTCGTACCTAACAGTTCTGTCTTAAGGATTACTCCAGTCCGTGTTTAGGACACCTTACTCGCCTCGCTCGAGTAAGTTTTGGATATTTTTTCGACATTTACGTCTTGGGCAACCCGACGGAGTTCGTACCTAACAGTTCTGTCTTAAGGATTACTCCAGTCCTTGGTTAAAGGGCACCCTACTCGCCTGCTCGAGTAGGTTTTGGATACTCTTTTGGTATTTTCGTCTTGGGCAACTCGACGGAGTTCGTACCTAACAGACTTGCCCTAAGAGCCACTCCAGTCCTCGGGTAGGACACCTTACTCGCCCTACTCGAGTAAGTTTGGGATATTTCTAAAATATTTATGTCTTGGTTAACTCGACGAAGTTCAATCCTAACAGTCCTATTTTAGAAATCAATCCAGTCCATATATAGGACACACTACTCGATAAGATCGAGTAGTCCGGGATATTTTGATAACAAGTTGTATACTATCTGGGTGACCAAGCAAGGTCTATCCTAACTGGTCAACTATGAAAATCACTCAAGGAGTACGAACAAATTCTTGGTACTCTAAAATAGGTTGACACGAGTTTCCTGCTTGCTCAGACTACCATGGGAGCATCGACTACGGAATCTTTTTGCCTCGAGTACTTGTCGGGTTCTACTCGCTTGCTCGAGATACAAAAAGAGTTCTGTTCTCCCTTAGTATTCTGAGTAGTTGTCGAGAGCCTCCTATTCTCCTATCTATCAAGAAACATTATAAACTCCTAACTCTCCAAAAGAGTTTTTCCCAGGTTGGACAACAAAGTCCACATGGGCTCTCCTCTAACTAAGCATTCCCTTTGAAAGGGCAATCTGCTTTAAGCTACGACTTTTGACACACTTCTAGTGCTTTTCCCACTTGGTTAATCTTGCGGGATTCAATCCTAACCGGTCAGCACTAGAGTTCTGATTCAGAACCATACAAACTCATTCCTATTCGAGAATACTTTGCCTCCTGAGGCACCTACGGATACAATTCTCTGTATCTACTATTATAATTGAGTGGGCGCGATGCCGCCTACACTCAGGAGCCTCGAGTACATCTACTCGACACATCAAAGGATTCCACAATCCTAACACAGAACAAGTACTTAAACATTACACAAATATACAATATTTGTTCAACTGAACTTCCGGCACGCTTGCCACCTCAATTACATTCAAACATCAAGGGGACTCAGGCTTGCTCAGGGATTCCACGATCTAGTTGGCCACCTGAAGCGTCCCCTCATGAGGGGTGACTTAAATGTGATACAAATATCAGTCCCAGGAGGCTAATACACATTTATTACATCAGATGGTACATCACCGTACAACTCTACGCGGTGGTGGGCAATGAAGCGCCACTATCACGAGGACAACAACTACAACCCAAACAAGAACGTGAAGCACAAAGAGGTCATCAGAGTCTTGCGCCATATGGAGCTTCCTGCGGGTGACCCTATCTACAGACAAGGTTGGGTGCAGAACGGAACCCCTACTCAACGTCCTCGGGAATAAAGTTGGGATCTTCCTCTGAAAAAAAATTAAGGGGTGAGTACAAACGTACTCAGCAAGTCTAACCACACCCACGGAGAGGGTATAAACAGAATACATGCACAGGGTGGATCAAGGATAAAGTTAGGGTTTAATTTGCGGAAAGCTAATTTTATGCATGGGTTTATTTGAAAAAGATTTTTCTTAAAGCAATTCTTTTGTAACCGGGTGGGGTTGATCCACACAGGATCCGAGTTTTAAATTTCTACCGTACTCCCCGTCCGCTGTAGCACACGGCACAGCTGCCGGACACTTTCCAAAATAACTCACGCCAACCCATCCATTCCCAGAAGAAATACTAGTTGTGTGACCAAACCATAACTCGCCCAGTACCGTGGGCACGACTATTCGAATAAATTTTATACTCTGCAGAGGTGTGCAACTTTACCCACAAGCGGGGTACCACAGCATGATTACCTTAGTGTCGGTGCAGATCCCAACAAAGCCATTATCCACCTTTACTAGACCTGACTAGCCACCACGGGATCCACCAAGGGGCCATTGACCTATCTCCGAGGTTTAACCGGGGCATAAGTCACACAGAGCTTAACCCTTCTCTTTAGTCACCCATTGCTCTCAGCTCCCCTGATACAACGGTTGAGTGGTTTGCACAATGGTGGAGTTAGGCAAGATGACACATCAACTCGGTCCTTAATTGTGACAAGATGGATATCTCCCAACCCTACTCAACCACATAGGTATGAGCACACCTTTTGGCAATTCACACAGAAGTGCCATCCATCCCATCTAACTCATCTTTCAAAAAATTGCACATTTACCCCTTCCCACACGCTCACACATTTTCCTTTTATAAAACAAGTTGTATCATATTCGAGGTCCTACGCATTCTAGCAGCGATTAACATCCAAATAGAATATATCATATTCAGACATTAATCTAGGTGGTCAAGGAATAGGTATAATAAATCAAGGGGTGGCTATCCAACCATGTTTTCAGCAGGCAAAACATATGCAGTTTTGTAAAACAGGCCAATGGGTTGCATTTATAAAACTGGGACAAAACATGCATCAAAGGATGAGATTGAACTTGCCGTTCTCAAAGCCTTCCGGGAAGTCCTGATCGAGGTACTGTCCTTCGGGTTCGGGGTCGCAGAATTGGTCCTCGCACACTTGTTCGCGGTACTGCTCGTCGACAGGTTCTCTCTCGTTCACACCGTGATCTACGACGCACACAAGCAAGCACACAATAAAGAAAAAGAATTAAAGGTTTTATCATTGAGCACGAATCGGGAACAATTAAGGTATAGAGATAGGAGCAATATTGTTGGGTGGTTTTCTAATGGCATGACCGAAACTATATTAGAAATGGCGTGGTAAAGTTTCAGGTCAATCGGGGAATGTTTGGCGCATGAAATGATAGATTAAAGGAGTGGTTAGGGCTAAACCGGGGTTCAGGGGCCTATTTGCAAATATTTTTGAGAGAGCAAGGGCTTGATTGGAATTTTAAAAAATCTTCGGGCTATTCTGGAAAAGGGCAGGGATCTATTAAAATTAAGTTTATAAGGTGGAGGTGCTAATTCCCTAAATAAATAAAAGTGGAGGGGCTTTTCTTCAAAAGTGACATAAGGGGGGACTCTTTAAGAAATAGAAGGAAGGGCAGGGGGTTAAGGGTGAAAATGCCCCTTCTTCTACCTCCCCTCGCTGGGAAATAGGGGAGAGCCGAGGGGGTCGCAGGCGGCGGCCTGGCCGGCTCGCCAAGGCGCGGTGGCGGCCGTGGGGAGGGGGAAAAGGAAGAGGGGGCCGCGGTGGTTCGCTTCCCCCATCTAATTTGGGCGGAGGCGGCCTGTGGCGGCGTGGCCACGGTGGCGGGATGCGGCGGGCGGCGGCGGCCGTGGTGGCGGCGCTGCAAGGTTCAGCGGCTGCCAGGGCTAGGGGAAAAGGGAGAGGGAGGCGAGGAGGTTCTTTTTCCCTCTTTACCTCGGGCAGGGGCGGCGCGAGGAGGCGGCTCCGCGGTGGCCGGCGGAGGCGGGCGGCAATGGCGGTGGCGGCGGCGCTAGGGAGCTGGAGGGAAGGGCTGGAGGTGGCAGGTGGGTTGTGGAGCTCGAGGGCGCGTCGAAGGGCCTCTTTATAGGCAAGGAAAGGCGGTGGAGCGGGCGGTGCGCGGTGGAGGCCGGCGAGCATCCCGGGTGGCCTTTAATGGCGCTCGGCGTCGCTGAGCGGCGCGCTGGGCACTGCAGGCGCGTGGAGTGCGTGGATGCATTGCGCGCGTGCGGCCAGGGCGCTGTGCGGCCAGCGGCGAGGGCGGAGCGCTGTGTGCAGCTCTGCTTACGCGAGCTCAGGCGCCGAGGCGGCATAGGCGACGGGACGACAGCGGCGAGTGGCGCGGTGGCGTGGTGCGCTTGGGCGCACAGCGCGCGCACGTGCAGCACGTGGGGGGCGGCGCTGAGATGAGCGGTGCACGGGAGGGCGCGGCAGTGAGGAGGGGGAGGAAGGAGAGAGAGAAGGAGGGAGAAGGAAAAAGAAAAAGAAAGGGAGAGAGAAAAAGAGAGAGGGAAAAGAGGGAGCGGCGGTCGGCGGGATTCGCGGCGACGGTCATCCACGCACGGCGGTTGGGCACAGCGCAGCGCGTTGCGCGGAACGAGGAAGAACAGGGAGACGAAACGGCAGAAATTGCCGTGAAGGATTTTCGGGAGGTTGGGAGCTCAGACGGGAAAGATTTTGAAACAGTTTGTGCTCAACAACGAAGAAGATTTTAAAATAATTTTGAAATTCATTTTTAGCATGTGATTTCTTTGGGTGAATTTTTGGGATGTTACACCACCACAGCAGTTTCTTCCAAATACCGACTGAATTGTTCTTCAGTACACTCAGCCTTGGCGCCCTTCCCAAGTGCGTCCAGACAAGTGGTTGGCCAATAAGACTTTACCAACCCGAGTACATGACCCACGTACTGACGGGTGGTTGTGGAGACATACCTTTCAAAGGCCTCGGGTACTTTATGAAGTTTCCCCGCCAGCGAGAGCGGTTCGCCTTCGTTCCCTTCCGGGATCTCCATAGCCTCGGCTACTTCTTGGGCAACATCCCTGATCTCCCGCAACGCGATAAGTTCTCGCTGCATCGAGTCTCGAGACTCGGATAGCTCTTTCAGTTGCTTCATGGCTCCCACCTTCTCCTAGTCTGAATCCGCCTTGATCTTCTTGAGCTTTTCAATTTCATCTGTGTTGTGGTACATAAGAACCATTAGATCCAGTACCAAGCTTTCCCGAATCTTTAAAGATTTTGCACAAGCTGTGTACTCGATTGAAATAAAATCTTATAAACACCAGACAGATTAAATAGTCGACTGCATCATGCATGCTAAGACTAACCTTTCTTGGATTGGGAAAGCTTCTTAAGCTTCCCCTGGAGAGCAACCTTCTCGGATGAGAGCGTCTTCACCCTCTCTTTCAGAGCATTCAACTCTGTCTCATCATGGGCTTGGCCACTCTCCCGCCTCAGCGCTTCCTGCAAAAACAAAAAGATCAGTATACTACTCGATCTATACTAAAGTATTCGAAAGTATTCGACTACTTACCTCCAGTAGCTTGAATGCAAGCTCCACCTTTTCTCGCAGCAAGTCATTTCCCGATGAGACCTGGGAAGTACTCGCTCGCACATCTTCAATCCTCCCTACAGTATTCCCTACAATTTGGGGATCTAGCGGAACAATATGCTACTTAATCAAATTAAGAGTAGACAAAAAAAGACTTCTTCAACAAAAGGAGGTGCAAGTTTACCTGCAGGGGTCTCTTCAAGCAGCTTATCATTGTCCCCCTCGGGAAGCTTCTCCCCATCATCTTCCTCCTCCGGAAGCTTGCCGCTTCCATCATCCTCTGGGAGCTTCTCATCGCTCCTCTCGGTGTCGGGCAACGGAGAATCCCGAAGCATGGCATTGGCCATGTCCTCCGCATCACGAGCACTTATATCAGGAGTACCCAGAGGCTTCTCCATCACCGACTTGGGGGCTGAGTCGTCCTCAGCATCTTTCCCCAAAACTGTGTCGCTGAAAAGACAAAGTAGTTATTAACTACTCGATACAAAGGCAAAATCCTACAACTACAAGTTTCAAGAAAATTTACGTAGGAGCCCTCTTAAAGGCAAGCTTCTTTGCGCCCAACTTTCAGGTAGGCCTCGCAATAATGACCTGCTTACCCGCATCTTTGGCATTATCTACATTGGAACTACTCACCGGTAGAGTAGTCCCAGTCCCCTTTAATGGGTCCACTATGGTGGAAGGGACAGTTTGTCCCACCACAGCATCATCCCCAGATGATGAGGTCCGTGGTATCTTAGCCGCCGGACTTGAAAAAGCAAAAACACAAATCAAAACTTGCAAATCGACAACTAGAAAGTACTCGATTGCAATACAACTACCTATTTACCTATCGCTAGCAGGTTGGGAGAAGCTGCTACGCTTCCTCGCCACCGACCGAGTACCCTTTGGATGCCCAATTTGGGTATCGATACTCGGAGTAGGGCTGAGCTCCCTATCACTCCTGTCTCCAGCCGCCTCCTCGTCTGCAGAACCCAGGATAGACATTAATATCATTTATATGAATTCTCATATGAGCATATTAAGACTTGGTTAATAAACCAAAAAGTCTAGAAGAGTAAAAGGGTGAATAAATGCCTAGCGGTGAAGGACTACTCTTAAAGCGCTCCACGTCCTCCTATAGAAAGCAAATCCTATCAGATTCACACTAAGGTAAAGTACTCGATCACTACGTATCGACTACTCTTATCAAGTACCTGCTTCGGAGGACTGGCAGCAGAAAAAGTATCAGGAACAACTGGGATTTTCTTTACATCCTTTAGCAGTCGTTGTACTCGACTAAACGCCTCATCATCCGAGATCTCTTCCTTCGAGTACCGTGATGAGTCAGCTATTCCTTGATACTAGAAACCAAGCGTTTCCCGAGCCTGTAACAGCTGGATTTTCGCTTCATCCAGTCAAATATGACTGCCTCTCCATTCAACATATTTTGCCTCAGATTGGCAATCCGTTCGAGCAGCTCAGGAATTTGACTCTCGTCGACTGGTTTCTTATTTCACTCAGGCCATTGGATAGGAGGGCCTGGAGTAATCGCTGGAAAGCTGTCCCACTTGTTTTCGATATAGAACCACTTGGGCTTTCAGTCGATTACTTTACTG
Organism: Panicum virgatum; assembly: GCF_016808335.1. Taxonomy (NCBI): domain Eukaryota; kingdom Viridiplantae; phylum Streptophyta; class Magnoliopsida; order Poales; family Poaceae; genus Panicum; species Panicum virgatum. The sequence continues at coordinate 46,658,201 of NC_053150.1, read as the reverse complement.
CTAAGACTATACGAAATATACACTCTATCCTTCCTTTATCTAAGTTGGAAACCCGCACCTCCTACTACATCTAAAACGAAGGAGTCTGGCTGCGGTTTCAAGTGGAAAAGGAACTAGAAGACTTCAAAATGGGGCTCGATGCCCAGAAAAGCTTCGCACAAATGCACGAAGATTGAGATATGAACAAAGGAATTGGGGGTTAAATGGTGGAGCTGGATCTTGTAGTAGCGCAGGAGACCAGAGAAGAAAGACAAACAAGGAAACCCCAATCCCCGTTCCAGATAAGGTGTGAAAACAACAATTTCTCCCATATTTTCATACGGATCATCCTTACCCAAGGCAGGACGCCATTGGATAACAGATCTGGGAACCAAAAAACCACCCGAAACTAAGGTTTCAAGGTCAGATTGGGAGCACTTACTCATGTTCCAGCCTTCTTCCCGGGTTAGCTCCGCAGCCGCACCCTTCCCCTTACTCGCTTTCTTGGGGGCCATCCGAAAATCTACGGAGCGCTTCACGCGCATACACTAGCTAAACCCTTAGAGTTGGGAAGCAAGGAGAAGCAAAAACTTTAGATCTGGGGGCTTGAGAGCGAGAACAGATCTAAAGCAGCGAAAGTGAATGGCAGCCGGTGGGGTAAAACCTAGTTACCGTTTCATTTTATAATGGCGGCGGCAGCATGGTAAAAACACCCAATAGTCAAGTAGTCTGTTGCAAATCGCGAAAAAAACGGGATTTTATGAGACATTCCTTTTTCTAAAATTACATTATGGAAAAATAAAACACTCACATCCCTAGTCAACTACTCGACTCTTCTTTCCTCTACTGGGATTACATTCCAGACCAAGGAAAAGTACTCGACACAGTACAACTACTCGATATTACAACTCGAGTACTTTTTTCTTAACTAGCTTTATAGCGACTCAGACTGCACACACATCGCCTGGATCTCTTGGAGCTTCTAGTCGATGCCTGCTGCAGCTAGATCGGCCCGAGGCCGTGACAAAGCACAAACTTGTTATTCTCATTAAGGGAATAAAAATACTCGTATTCCGGGAGAAAAGTTTCAAGAGTTTGGAGGCAGATTACAGTAATCACCTCGCAAGTCCTCTTGTAGCATTTTGTGGAGAAATTTCTCCTTTTCCCTGAATACGTTGTGACAAGATTAAGTCTCCTCACTAGAGATGTAAATTCTTGGGTAGTCTCAACCTGGGAACCCAAGAGTATGATATAATAAGACTCAACCAGTCCACAGAGAACCTGCCTCATTGGAAGATGCAAGGACATGATGTCCAAAATGGATCCAATGAGAGTATGGGAGTGGCAGGATGAGGTAGCAGGGACTTCTCTTATCACTCGCAAGTTCTCTTCTAGCATTTTTTGTTGGAAAAGACTACACAAACTTCAGGAGGGCGAGAGCAAGAACACCAAGAATAAGCCATGGCTGCTACACATTGGTGCTTCTAGCAAGGGCCTCTCTCCCGCCTTTTATAGCCACAAGGGGCACTACTGGGGACAACCCGTGATGCTACAGTTGCAGCATTCATGGACGCATTCAAGGACGTAATAATGCAGATTCCCCATACAGTAACGTCCCACGTGAGCACACAGTAATCAGCCGTGCATCCCGGGTTTTATGTCTGAAGTTATTTCGGGTGCAATCAGTGTGGCGTATTCAATTGTATCATTTTTCTGGGATTTTACCCGAAAAAGAGGTCTTTTCGACCGGATTTGATGAATCCTGCAAATATTCTAAAGAATAAAATCTGATGCCACGTCTTAAATCCTTAATTCCAAATATTAGCTCGGGGGCTACCCGCAGCATAAGGAATTTTAATTTAAGGCTCGGGGGCTGCGGGATATGTGTATCAGAGATTTATTTTTCAATTTTTTTGGAAAATAATGAAGGGAAAAGACTGAAGTAACCCTCGGCCTGATTCTGCAATTCAACCTAAGGCTCGGGGGCTACTCCATATGAAGCGCGAGTACTTCGCGCACCACATATGATCAAGATTTCGGGGTTTGAGTACCTCACAGCCTCGGAGCAACCGGAAGTACTTGAAGGACTACTCGACATATTTGAAGGAAGGTCTTCTGACTACTTGAAGTACTCGAAGACGCCCACCAAGTACTCGACGCCTACAGGACTCGGTTACGAAGAGCTCGAGGGCTTATCAGACCCGGGGCAGCGGGACTGGTTATAGGCATAGAATGTTTTAGAGTAAGGAATAGCTCATGGATGTACCTTACCTTTTTTGTAACTACCCGAATAAGCGTAGAACTAGTTGCAGTACAAATGAAACTACCCGATCATGTTGTAATAGGACTTCATCTGTACTCGGTTAGGACTTTCTATGTAACCCTATCCCCCGGATATATAAGGGCGAACAGGGACCCAACGAAATTCCGAACAATAAAAACAAAATTGTTAACCCTGAGTCAGAATGGGCCACGAGAGGTGGCAGTCAAAGAACCAGCCAGCGGGGAGAGGGAAGTGGCCACATGGTATGTGACCAAGGTGGGCGTGAGTTCGAGGCATAGAGGATAACTCTGTGCTCCGCGCGCGCACCATGTCGTCACCAATTTTATAGCACACTCCTGCTGACTTCCAACTTCCATGACCCCATTCCCCATCCTCCATTTCCTGTTGCGATGCCATCTGCCCGCCTTCAGACTTGAGAGCCTTCCTTTTTTTTTTTGGAGGACAGACTTGAGAGCCTTCCGACGACCCCTCCTCTGCTCAGGTCAGTCTCCCTCCCCACCCTGCTGTCTCTCACTCTGCATTCAGATGTCTTGAAGTGATGCTGAAAGAGCATCAGGCTTTTGCAGAACTTGGGTCTAGTTCCAAAGTTCTCGACTCGAGGAGTCCCAAACCCTCGTCCTGCTTGCTTTTCAGAGTATAGGCTGAAGCAACTGTTCCTCAAGTAGAAGCTCTTATAGAATGTTTAATTTCGTGGCTGGTTTCTGGATCCTTCAGATTCAGGTGCCTTTAGATTTGTGTAGCTGTATCACTGGTTTATTCATAAGAATCTGAACACCCAATGTAGCACACCAGATCAAGCTAGGAGCACCTTTTTTTTGCTTGATTTCTGACTGATTTCTAGTCCAGCCCTCCTCAATGTTGAATCTGCACATGGCTAATATAGTAATACGTATTGAAATTTCCAATATTAATTTGTGTAAATTTGAAGAACAAGATGTGCACATGCAACCAGGAATGGCAACACAGATCGAACTCTTGAAGCTGACCGGCAACTCTAGTGCTTTCTGCATCAAGTTAGACATATTTGCTTGTGTTGTGGCCACTAGCAAACTCAAACCGATACAGTTACAGTTCAGTTGTTCAGATTTACACAGAAAAAGAGCACCAGATTCGATGTTTAATATTACTTCACTGTTCTTGCATGAACCCGCAGGAATATACTTTGGACCGGACAAGAAGTGAAGACTTCATAATGGTGTTCAAAAAGATCATTTTTGCCACGGCCGTGCTAGCCGTCGCGCTCTCGTCACTAGCAGTTGCTCACGAGACCAAGAATCCTGCTGCTCCATCATCCCCAATCGATCTGCCACCCCCGGTGCACCATGTCGACCTCGCTGATCTCCTCGACGTAGCCGGCCCATTCCAGACCTTCCTGAACTACATGCAAAAGACCAGCGTCATCGAAACCATCCAGAGCCAGGCGGACCACACCAAAGCGGGCATCACCATCTTCGTCCCCAGGGACCCAGCGTTTGCCGCGCTGAAAAAGAAGAAGAAGAAGAAGAAGACCACGCCTGCCATTGCCAGCCTCACCAAGGCCCAGCTCAAGTCGCTCCAACTGTACCACGCGCTCCCCAGGTTCTACTCCCTGGCTGAGGTCGGCAGCCTGAGGTGGCTCAGCCCGGTGGCCACCTTCGCCGGCTCGCAGTACACGCTCAACCTCACCGAGGACATCGGCACCATTCGGGTGAGGTCGGCGTGGTCGAACGCGAAGATCGGCAGCACCGTGTACCAGGGGCGTGTCCAAGGGGTATGCCACATGGGCCATGGCATACCCACGATCTGACCAAGCCCATGTAGTAGGCAGTTATAGTAACTTTTCTTTACTTAGTTCGCACTTGCATCGGTTGTTTCCGTTAGACAGCTAATACTCTTGGTAGACGAGTTTATAGTTGCTTATCAAATCATTTTATGAATTATAGCGGATTGTATATGGTAGTATTTGTGTCATTGTGTGGCATACCCTACGTTAAAATCCTAGATCCACCACTGCCGTGTACGGGACAGCTCCGGTGGCGGTGTACGAGGTCGACAAGGTTCTCCTGCCGTCGCAAATCTTCGAGAGCGAGCCCGTGCTCGTGTGAGCCCCTGCACCTGCCCCGGACGCAATGGTCCGCCGAGTGAAGAAATCATCGTGACAAGTTGGTGTTTGAGCTGAAAGATGTAAATTCCTGAAATAATCATGTTTAGGCACGGACAACACTGGTCTGTTCTCATGCCAATATTCTGTTACAAAATGATGTCTATAGGTAATGAAATAAAGAACAAAATAGACTACATATATTTCCGTATTAACACTGCATGGACAACACCTAAGTTGGCATCATCATTTTTTGTGCCCGAGGACTCGTGTTTGCCACCCTAAAAAAGAAGGGTGTGTTTGGTTGGGCTGTGGCTGTGGAGAAAAACTATTGTGAGCTATGAAAAAGCAGTTGTGGGCTCTGAGCTGTGGAAAAGCTGAAAGCCGTTTGGTGAAACAGCCGTGGCTTTTTCGGAAACACTTACAAGCGGACTCTACTCATCTCTCTCCCTCTCACTGACAAGCGGACCCCACTTGTTAGCCTCATCTTCCTCCTCCCAGCGGCCAATCTCTTCTCTCTTCCCTCTCACACGGCCCTGCACGGCGGCGACGACGGGGACCTCGCGCGTGCCGCTGCGCGGCGGCGACGGGGGACCTCGCGCGTGCCCCTGCACGGTGGCGACGGCGGAGACCTTGCGCGGCGGTTGCTGCGGAGGACCTCACTGCGGCGGACCTCGGGTAGCGGAGGAGCTTGCGCAGCGGCGGATCTCGCGCGGTGGCGGCGGTGGAGGGCTCGACGTGGCGGATCTCGCGCGGTGGCGGCTGAGCTCGCGTGACGGCGGTGTAGGAGCTCAAGGCGGCAATGGCGAGGACCTCGCGCGGCGGTGGAGGAGGAGCGCCTGACGCTCCAGAAGAGCTCAGGCAGCGGCGGCGAAGGAGCGCCCGGCGCTGCGGAGGAGCTCGCCCTGGGGGAGGAGCCCGCCCTGGGGGAGGAGCCCGCGCCGGCGGAGGAGCACCCAGCGCTGGCGGAGGAGCTCGCCCTGGGGGCGGCGCGCCGGCGGAGGAGCGCCCCGCACTGCAGAGGAGCTTACCCTGGGGCCGGAGCCTGCGGCGGCGGAGGCTCGCGCTTGGAGAGAGAAGAGACGATGAGAAAGAAAAATAGATCGAAGTGGTATGCTGCTCTTCATAACCAGTGGCAGTGGGTAATTTTGAGCAAAAGTTGGAAGCCACGGCCGATAGAAGCAGGGTCTCAGGTGCTGTGGAAAATACACTACGTGAAAGCAGGTGCTTTTGTAAACGCAGGTTGGGCTTGCTGGTCGTTTGGTTGGCGTTCGACTTTTTTCACAGCAAAAGCAGGTAGCAAAAGTAGAACCAAACGGACCCGAAGGCGGCAACGCTTGAAAGCCTCACCGAATACCAGCTCAAGACCCTGCTCCTGTCTGAGCACGGTAAACTGAGGCCTGAGCAGGCACAACCGCACAACCTGGTGGCCACCTTTGCCGGCTCACAGTACACGCTCTGACGAGTGACGGCATTGGCACCATCCAAGTGAAGTCAACGTGGTCCAACCGCCAGCCCCTGTTTGGAACTGAAGAGTTCATCCAGACAAGGTGTTGGAATTCGAACTGAAAGGAGTAAATTCCAGAAATAATCAATTTGTTCAATCACGGTGAACAACATATTGGTTTGTTCTCATAAATCAGGTGACAAACAAATCCACAGAACATGTATGACTAATAATCCATCGAAATAATCAGAGCAAATCTCTTTCAATAAATTACTCTTCCAATTACATGTGTGATGTCTTTATTTAGCTTTCAGGTAATGAAAGAACAAGAAACATACTACTAAATAAGTTCGTCGTGACACTCTGTAACTCGATGTTAAAATTGCAACCATGACACTTGAAATTCAGTAATAATCTATACTACTCCGATCGCGCAAGTAGTGATCCATGCATGTGAGCCTTTACGCAGCCTTGGCGATCTGGCCGAGCTCCCTGTCGACGGCGATCTTGAGGAAGCTCCCCTCCTCGACGACCATCTGCACGGGGAGGAAGCCGAGCCCGTTGGCCACGGCGAGCAGCACCTCCCTCATCTCCGCGCGGAACTCCTGGCGGTCCACCATGCCGCTGCCGTCCCTGTCGAACCGCGCGAACAGGCCGCGGTAGAGCGCGGCGAGCTCGTCGGCCGGCACCGCTGCCTCGTCCACGCCGAAGTGCTTCTCGAGCACGCGGAGGCTCATGAGCTCGCCGGCCATCTCCGCGTACGTGAGCAGGCCGTCGCGGTCGGCGTCCAGCGCGGCGAAGCGGCCGTCGACGGAGGAGTTGAAGGCGCCCTCGTCCTCCACGAAGCTCCGGACAGTGCTCCCGTCAAGGATCTCCACGCTCATCTTCGATCCGCCTCTCTCTCTGCTCTCTTCCTGGGACGTGCTCTTCGTGTGAGTGGGAGCTACTGAGCTTGGCTTGGTCTGGCTTGGTGAGCTGCGATGGCGTGTGGTCGCGCAAGTTTTTATAGGCTCCCGAGTGTATAGATGGTCCAGTCCGATGGAGGCGCGTCAGGACGACGGTTTTCTGTTGGCGGTTGAGGTTGGCCGACGGGTTCTGACGTCGGCAAGATGCCGTGGGCGCCGGCCGTGCGCGTGCCTCGGCTGCGAAGGGAGAATGTGCGCGGCACGAGAATGTGGGCGGTAGATGCCGAGGCGGTGCCGACAATAGTTTCCACTTCGCAAGTGGGAAGGATGTGTCCGTGCGGGTCGGTGCGAAAGGTGGCGCGGCAAAAACAATGGCTTTGCGGTGCCTCTATGCGACCTTGGCTAAAAGCAAACCACGGCCTTTTCTTGCTTTCTTTGACCTCTGCGCTCTGCAAAGCATCGGCTGCAAGCCTGCAACATGAGAGCGCCCACCTTTATTCAATAACTCAATTCCTATTATTTTTTATAAAAAATGTATTTGTAGTATTTCTCAAGTACTCTCTCCGTCCCAAAAGAATGTAAATCTAACCGAATTTGTATAAAATAGTATATATATATATATATTACAACATAAATATTATTAGATTAATCATGTTATATATTTCTATGCCACATCAATTCGGAGACACAAATGTTAGTATTTTTTGTATAAATTTAGTCAAAATTAAAAGTATTTGCCTTCTTGAGAAGCGAGATTTATATTTTTTTGGGACGGGAGAGTACATTTAAAAAATCGCAATAGTATAAACGGGCTTCAAAAAATAAAACAGCCCACAACTTTCCCCTCTCTACCAAACAACCCATTCTACCCCTGGGGCCCAGGACCCCCTCCCCTGTCGGCCTGCTCTCCCCCGAGCCCACACCCGCAGCCCACCCCAATCATCCCTGCCTGCTGCCCAAACCTGCTCGCACCCCTACCATGACCATTCCTCATCCGAGCAGGCAACCCCAGGACCTAGGTGGCGACGGCGGCCGTTCACGGGCAGGTCGCCACAGTGGCCGGCAGGGCCGAGCCATGAAGGCGCAAGGCCGGACTGCCGCCCAGAGGGGCCGCACTGATGTTGTTAGCTTTTTTTATTGTACAAAATCTTAGAAAATTGTATAAAATTATAGAAAATTGTACGATATTGAAGAAAATTGTAAAAAAGTTATAGCAAATTGTTGAAATTATAGCAAATTTTTAAAAATATATGCAATATTTTTCATCTCCAGCTTTCATATATACTTTTTGTATAAAAAATTATATGTGTATATGACTTGATTAATTTTAATTATATTATAAATTTTTTATTCAGTAGTAAATATTTCTATTGCACATTGTATAAACTAATTTTTTTGATGAAGAAACTTTGCATTGCATCTAGAAATTGATTGATTAAATCTAGAAAAAATGTATGAATATACGTGATGCACAACTTGCACTATACAATCGAAAGCACATCGATCACGATGTGATGTACAACTTTATGTATTTATTGTAGAGAATTGTTGTTATATGAGTTGATTATTTTTATTGTTACCTAATGTTTTATATGAAATTCTGTGATGTACAACTTCATGTATTTATTGTAGAAAATTGTAAATTGCATATGGGAAATATGAGTTCATTAATTTCGTTATTGTTATTATATTCCTAGTGTGAAAAATATCACTTAACGGTACACAATCGAAAGCACGATCGAGATCCATCAAATATCTAAATTTTCATGACATGTAATCGCAAATATGACATATTGTATCATACAGAATCACATATATCGCATGTATATGATACAAATTTGGAAAATACTGATTTCATTTTCATCCCTAAGTGTGAAATATGCTTTGTTTGCAAAAGAATCGAAATGGGACCCAGCCATGATGATGACAATGAGTTCCTTCACAGTATAATTCGTGAAGGTACCCAGCACGAAGGCTCTGTCCAACAAGATGCACCAGAGGATGATGGCAGCCAATATCTCAATGATACTGGTGATGACAATGTTGATCACTCAGAAGAAATTGCTATATGTTGGAGCCCAGGTATATTGTATTTGTGCATGTATACAAATATGATATGAATTCTCTATATATGTATAGCGTGTATTAATAGATATTTTTCTAGGAATCTAGATCGAGGAAGGCAAAACATAAACGAGGATCGAACAAAAAGATGGAGGGGCGTACCGACATCACCTCATTGCACTTAGATGGTGAACCAAAGTCTTCCAAGGATGTTAAGATGACATTGGTCAATCAATGTGGATATTATGTCAGGGAAAACATCCCCATTAGATACAAGCTATGGAAGAGAAACAAATGCATTGATAATGATGCTGATATCGGCTCTGACACTGAGAAGGAAATGTTATAGGCATATGTGAAAAGACACTTCAATTTTCTAGAAGATAAAGATGAAATCTCGAAGACTTGGGTCATGAAGAAGATGGTTATTTCTTTCTAGAAGTTCAAAAAAATGAACAAAAACTACATCAGAAAGAGCCTCACACCAGAATTTGAGCAAATCTTCAAGAAGCAACATCCTTTTTGGGATGCATTCGTGCAGTACAAGTTGTCCGAGGATAGTGAGGAGCAAAAAAAAAAGGAACAAAAAGAATGCAAGAAAATAGAAGCACTTCCATCATCTTGGGCAAGGAGGTTATTCGGCGGTAGTTCCGAAATGGCAAAAGAACTCACTACACTACTACAAAAAACTTAATAGAGGCAGGCGAAACAGATTAACAGAGGCAGTTTTTGCAACCACCTCAGACCAAACAGCTCAGAAAGTAATCTATTTTCCGAGGCGGTTATGTGCCCGTCTCAGTTAATCAATTAAAAAAATAAAAACCCGTGACAAGCCCACTAAGCCCATCATGGGCCCGCCAAGCCCATGTAAGCGGGCTGCGCCTCTCGCTGCCGCCCGTCCACCGGCACTCGGGGGCGCCGGCCGTCGCCCGCAACCCCAAGCCTGCCGTCCTGGAGCCGCCCGCGGCCGCTGCTCCGACCAACCACCGCCTCGAGCCCACTGTCGTGCTGTGGGAGAGATAGAGGGAGGGGAGGTGAGGGAGGAGAGGGGGAGGGTGAGGGTGAGGGTCAGGCCGCGCCATGCGAGAGACAGAGAGAGATAGTCAGAAGAAAACCCTAACCCAAGTATATATACTTGGAGTCAACTACCGGGCTGGGTTGGACTTTTCTAAGTCTAGTTGGGCTTGAATTGAGGCAGGCTTTTGAAACTTGACTGCCTCTGAAAATAGGAGTATTAACCGAACGGTCATCTTAACACTGACCATCTTTGTTAATCAATTTTGCGAGGTGGTTTTCTTAACCATCTCGGTTAATAAGAAATGACCATCTCGGTTAATGCTGAGCATTAACAGAGGCAGTTATTTTTTATGCTAGCCTCAAAGCTGCTGAAAAAGACCTCTGTTAATGTATGTTTGTAGTAGTGTTACAAGAAGAATCGCACCCATGACTTTAAACAGCCCGTTGTGAGCAAAGCAGTTCTTCTATGCTCATGGAGTAAACAGCCCGTTGTGAGCAAAGCAGTTCTTCTATGCTCATGGAGGCACATTGAATATGGAAGATGGCTCGTTTGCGACAAGCGTCGCCATAAGAGAAGTGGCCGACAGGCTCGATGTGGCACTAAAGGTCATGTCTGAAGGCAGTTTGAAGCCTGACAGAGAGAATGATGAGCTAACGTACGCTTTTGGGACACTGGAACACACAATACATGTCCGAGGCACGGGCGTAGTTCCATGAAAGTATGACTTTAGTGCTGATATCAAGACTTATCGAAGCTGATGCAGAAGGAAGGCTAAACAGGAAGAATAGATCCATGCCCTTGAAGAACAGATAACTTGCTAAACAGGAAGAATAGATCCATGCCCTTGAAGAACAGATAACTTCGATTGAAGGTGCAATGGCAGCTAGCCAATAACAGCAATAAGAAGCTAGATCAACTGCTCATTTGGAGAGCAGCCCCGGTCTCGACGACGTAGCAGCGTCACTTTTACGGAGCACTCAGTCGGAGAATGAACTGAATTATTAAACTGAAATGGTTGCGAACAACCCACAATGTTACCCCATGGACGACATCACCGTGTGGACCCCTGTGAGCTTCTTTATCAGCAGAGGAAAAAGATCAAATTAGTCACTCACGGTATTGCTGAAGTACCAATCCAAGGCGGGACAGTTCATGGCATGCCGATTCCTGAAGGATATGCTAGAGTAATGGTTGACCAAGTCGAGAAAGGATGGGAAGACCTTGACCTCGAGATCCCTGGAGGTGATGGAGAATAGAAACTAGGACAGACCCTCCACACTTGGATCTGTTGGAATAAGTGCTACTTATGATTTCTGCAAGGAAATACAGTTTCCATAGCATCAGCTCAGAGGTCACCAGCTGCACAAACGGACCCTAGCATTGAACGCAGTCACCAGCCGCACAAAGGGACAATATATTTGTACATTCATTATGCTGCCGTACAACTTCAAGTGAGTCCTTCAACTCTTTTTTTTCATGTGTGTGTGCGTGCACGTGCGTGTGTCAATAGGTTTCACTGGATCTTGCTCAGTATCACGATTGAATGAGACCGAGTTGTGGTGTCTTACTCTTTGAGGAAACCAAAAATAGATTTTCAAAACCTCACAGACATCCTACAAAAGGTATGTCATCGTTTCCTCAAAAGATACGTAGAAGTCACAGACAAGCCGTATGATCTTGATTTAAAACTTGACTTTCCAATACGAATACATATCACACATCTAGTGTCATTTTGCTAAACACCATGAATGTCTCATAATCCATCTATGTATATAGTGTTTGAGATAGGCGCACCATGCGGCTACTACATATGTGAGTTTATCCACTCGTTTTGCGATGGCAACAGGAGGATGACGCACCAAGATTCATTGTATGTATAAAGTTAATAACAAGTTCTTGAATTTAATTTCGTACACTTATTGATTTGAAATACTGATGTTTGCACGTGACATATTTGGAAACTGAAAGAAGACCTCATCGAACCGGAAGAGTCAGGGCAATTTAAGAATCACACTGTGGATTCCTACTTGATGAGGTTATTAATCCCAGAAGAGAATTTTATTATGCAGATCTCAATGTAAGCGTGGGTCAACTTGATCTAGACAGGGACGACGATGAAGACTTGTAATATTTGAAGTACAATATTTGTGTATGGCTCCTTGTAATTTTTTTATCCAAGTGCACTATTATTTGAAGTAAATGTAATAATTGAAATGTATATAAATTATATATGTATATAGTCTTTGCTTAGCTCAATATATATAAATACAAATACTAGATACGGATACGAATACGCAAACCGGCTACCAATATGAATACAAATAATTAAAACTATAAAGGGAAAGAAAAGAATCATAGACAAAAAAAATCGAATTTAGTACCAGTTGATAGAACCGACCATTACTAAACTCACCATTAGTACCGGGCAGCCTCACCGGTATTAAATGCATGCCCATTTAGTACCGATCAGTGGTATCGGGTGGGGTACCGATGTAAAAGAAAGTTCCCGTCCGGTTCAAATGTTAGTTTTTCTAGCAGCTTAGGCTATATGCAGATGCCACACACTGCGTGCATGCAGTCGCGGCCGTTCACACCTCACACTGCATGGCATTGCATGCTGGAAGGAGTTTGTTGGCTAGTTCACACCTGCCAACAATATTGGATTGGGGATTCATTATGTTATCATTAAATTAGCTTGGACTTTGAAGGCGATATATGCAGATGCCACACACTGCGTGCATGCAGCCGCGGCCGTTCACACTGCATAGCATTGCTTGCTGGATGGAGTTAGGCTAGTTCACACCTTGGTTTTGGTTCCCATCAGCGTCTACACGCGTACGGACAACAACGAGCTTTAATTTGCATGCTTGATGCTTCGAGGCTATATAAAGGCTCGAGACCGCAGCTAGCCAATGCAAGCACATCCAGACTTCCTTCCAGAGCAGCAGCACAACGAGCACAGCAGCTTGAGCGATCCAACTGTCGATAATGGCGCCTGCAGCAACCAACAAGCAGCAAGGTGGGGAGCTGAGGATCCTCTGCATCGACGGGGGTGGCATCCGCGGCCTTATCCCGGCCAAGATCCTCGACTTCCTCGAAGCCGAACTCCAGAGGATTGATGGGTCGACAGCGAGGCTAGCCGACTACTTCGACTGCATCGTGGGGACCAGCACCGGCGCCCTCATCACCACCATGCTGGCCGCCCCGAACAAGCCACTCTGCACGGCCAAGGAGATCATCGACCTCTACTTGGAAGAGGCTGCCACAATCTTCAGGAACGACCACAAGGCGTACGATGAAGATCTCGATTTTTCGATGATGTGCATGCAGGATCGGAGTATCGGATCGACTTAGGCAGGGCTCAACAAATTAAGCTTCGTTCCTTTATCAAAAAAAAAATGCAGGACGTGGGTTCAGGTGGTGCTGGAGGCCGTGCTCCTCTTCATCAAGTACTACGATGGCAGCAACGAGATCCTGCGGTCCTTGCACGACATGTTGGCCCTCGGGTCGGCCCTCGAGCCCTTGCTCCGCCCGATCATCGACGCGCTGATCCACGCCAAGGGCCCTAGCAGTACACCTGCCGCCGCTGCTGCCAACGACAACGGTGGCGGCTTGCTGCAGATAGCAGTATTAGAAGCACCGCCACCTCCCGTGAGCCACGGCGTCGAGCCCAATGAGGAGGCGCCGGCGGCGGTGGAGGACTATATCCAGGAACACGCTGGAGCCATCCTGCAGGCGCTGTGCCATTCGCAGGGTCTGGCGCTGGATTCGCCGCCGCTTCAGGAGGGCATCAAGGAGTTCGCGGAGGGCCTGCGCAAGATGCTGCTCAACCCGGATTTCGTCAGGTACTTGCTCCTCCGCCCCAAGTACGACGGCGAGGGGCTCCGCAAGGTGGTCATAGGGAAGCTCGGGAACCACCGGCTCCAAGAAACCGTCACCAACGTCGTCGTGCCCACGTTCGATATCAAGCGCAACCAGCCTGTGGTCTTCTCCACCTCTACGGTAGGAGTACTGTACTATACTAAACTAGCTAGCTAAACCGGATCAATGTACTGATGGTGAATAATAATTCTGCTCATGTTTGTTTGAGTACGTACGACAGGCGCGACAGGACCGGGTAATGGACCCCTGCCTCTCAGACGTTTGCATCGCCGCAACTGCTGCGCCAACATACTTCCCTGCCCACAAATTCAACACTATAAGCTTTGGGCCACTAAATTTCCAAGAGTTTAACCTCATCGATGGCGGCGTCTTCGCGAACAATCCGGTATGTAGTTCACCTGAACTGATGAATGTTATTCCATGTAATTAATTCGATCACTTGAACTGACGACGATGAATATAATGTACTGTACGACATGAGGTATATCCAAATGACCAAATGTAATGTGTGCGCGTAGACCACAGTGGCGATGAACGAGGTCTGGAGGATGATCGACAGGGGCGAGGAACTGCTGGTGGAGGTATCGGCCATGGACTGCAGCAAGCTGCGCATCCTTTCCATCGGCACCGGCGTGGTGAACCACTCCTACACCGCCGACGAGTGCAACTGGTGGGGTCTCCTCCCGTGGGTCTGCAACTTCCGCAACAAGACCCTGCCGCTGATCGACATGCTCACGTACTCCACTGGCTCGCTCGTCGACTACAACGTCGCCCTGCTCTTCAAGTCCCAGCGCTGCGAGGACAACTACTTGCGCATCCAGGAGGGTCACCTGGACCCTTCTCTTGGAGCCATGGACGACACGAGCAGCATGGAGGAGCTGCTCGAGATCGGGGAGAACCTCCTGGAGAGGCAGGTCTACAGGACGGACTGCGAGACCAGGAAGTACCAGCCGGTGAAGGGCGCAGGGACCAACAAGGAGGCGCTCACCAAGCTCGCCCGCCAGCTGGTTGCCGAGAGACGCCGAAGGGGGGCTACTCCTACTGCGCTGAGCGCCACCGACAATACCACCGTCGTCGAGCCAAGGCCCAAAAGGCCCAAGCCTACTACCAACGTCGTGCAGTAAGCGCATGCGGGGTCTCTCTCTCTCTCTCTCTCTCTCTCTCTCTCTCTCTCTCTCTCTCTCTCTCTCTCTCTCTCTCTCTCTCTCTCTCTCTCTCTCTCTCTCGCATATATTATTCGTTCCATAGTATATTGTAACTGAATAAAAACTCAGGTCCATCATAATCAGAGGTCTAAAACGTAGTACGTTGCTATATATGTGAAGGTGCATGCTGAGCTCAGCTGCATTCAGTATCGATATATATAGATGGGTGTAAGGAGCAGTATACTTTGTGTGTTGGGTCATGAATAAATGTATCATGCAGTGCTCACTGCCGTTTGTATGAATGTTTGTGTACAAATTCTTTTAATGATTTTTGCATTGATCTACACTTGCATTAGATTTATGCTTGCGGGCGATGATGAGCTAGCACTAGTACTATATTAAAAAAACCCTTCATGCATCAGAATATCCGACGGTGTTAAATGACCTCCATTTGTACTGCCTTTTCAATTTACATCAATATAGACCAAAAGTACTGGACTAGTCAAAAAAACGTTATCTTACATATCATAATATATCTTTAGACCGTGTTTAGATCTTTTTTGGCAAAAAAATTTTGAAAAGAAATCTTGCTATTTAGCAGTGTTAAATAATTGCTTCTGATTGTCTTTTGGCATAGGCCTGGCCTCGTTGCTAAGTAAAACTTGACAAGCTTTCAACCTCTGGCATTAAGAATTGCTTGATATAATTTGATTGAAAAATGAATGTTTGCAACATGCTTTGACTGTTTTGGCTCACCTGTATGAGTATTAGTCGCACTGCTTTCCATTCTCTACTTGTTAGTGCTAGATCATGGGTGATGCTTTTATTTCTCCTAAACTTAACTTGTCTAGCTCTAGCCTGATTTGATATACCGTGTTGAGCTAGATGCAGGTCTTGTTTATGGATGCACACGTGCTTGTGACTAGATATTGCTCATATCATTGTATCCCTAAATACTTTCACTTACACCTCCTGCATTGCATTCATTGCATAGCATCTGTTCAGGGGGAGTTTCAGCTTCAGGGGAGCTTTAGGTCTTTTTAGGCTTGATGTGTGCATGTACCAACAAGGGGGAGAATTTTGGGATAAGTGATCGAACAAGGGGGAAACTTGGGTAACTTGTTTGATTTTGAAAAACTTATTGTGCACAGGGCTTTGAGAGTGCATCATTTTGGGAGAGTTGCACTTGTGAGAGGGAAAAACTTTGGTTTGGGAGTGTCGGCTTTATTTCTGGCTCCTGGTTTTCTTCGTTTTCCTTCCACTTCCAGCATGACTGCATCGAGCGTTACCTCTGTCTTTGAGGAGTCATGTTTTGGCTTTTGATCGATTGTGTCGAGCCATTGCCCTTGTCTTAGGGGATCGATCTCTGCTTGAGTAAGTGACTGTTTCTGCTTTACTGAGCTTTGTGTCACTTGCTTGAGTTCTTCACTTTCTTGCTTCTCTTTTTATCACTTATCTGTTTTCATGTGGTGTGTTGACAATGCACTCATCAAGGGGGAGATTGAGGAATGTTGAGTACTCTATGCTGCTTGTGATGAGTGAATTGTCAACCGTGCGGTGTGATCGTGCGCTTGGTCTTTGGATTGCAGGTACACGGGCGTCGAGTGTCGACGAAGAGTTGCCATGGAGGAGCTCAGGCCGAGCGGCAGCTGTGGCGTCCACTCCTGGATCGAGGGCGCAAGCGGCGACGGAAGGCGGGTTTTTTGGTTTGCGCCACAAAACCAAGGAGGCGAACGGCGGTTGAAGACGCCAAGTCGTGGAGGGGACGGGCGTCGGTCTCGGGACTGACGGAGGCGACGGGCGTCGACGGCGTCTAGGGCCTCGCTGCGGGCGAGGAGGTGACGGGCGTCGGGCGGCGTCTAGGGCCATCAGAAGGCTGAGGCGGGAACGGCGTCTAGGGCCACGGCGTGGAGGCGGGAATCTTCCCGCGCGAGGAGTTTTGGCAGTTTTCTCAAAACCGGCCATCTACCTGGGTTTCGCGGACCCTCCAAAACCGCGGACCGGTACTTCGTCGACGTGGCGGCATCACAGCAAAGACTTCGAGTCGAAGAAAGAAGCTCCGCCGTCGATCGAGGGTGTACAGCGGGCTGCTGCAGACCCGACCGGTTTGACCGGTCTAGCCGCAGCAGCTGGGTATAAAAACCCCCCACCAGCCCGTGGCTGGGTGAATCTCTTGAGTCTTTTGTTTTCTCTTGGTTTTTTCCTTCTCCCTGCCCCTGCTCTAGGTTAGGGCCAAGGACTCCAACGAAAAGAGAGTTTAGATTATAGCTATTCTCTTCAATCTAGTGGGTGGATGATGGGCGGATGGCTCTAGCTGTTGTATAGGTGAATTCTTCTAAGAATTAATGGATGAAATTTGTTTGTGATTCACTTGTGTGTGCTGAGCATCTCGTCCTCCCCTTCTCTCTTGCGTTTTGGGTTCAATTCTCCTCTTTTGGTGTGTTTCTTGGTTGGAGGAGACCAACCCTTGATTTCGTGGTTTGATGAACTCTTTGGAATGATTCCTATGCATATAGCCTAGTGCTAAACCCCCTGGAATCATGGGTTCTCACGAATTGGCGATTTTGTGTTCTTGAGAAAACCCCAATCCTCTTCGATCTTTCCTCGATTTCTCTCGATCCGTGAATCTTTTGGGTGAGATCTTTTGGGGATATGTTCACGGGGTAGTTACGAAGCTTTCCTCCAAGTTTCGCTGAATTTGGACTTCGTTTGCTCAAGATTTGCCTTTTGATGCTTTGGTCTCGGGCTGTCTGGAAGGGATCGGTCTGACCGGTCTCTGAAACCGGTCTAACCGGTCTGGATTTTTGAATTCCAGCCCAACCGGTCTGTGCTAGCGGTCAGACCGGTCTGGCTCAGCAGTGCTGCTGTTTGTGGAGTTTTTCCAGTTTTGCTTCCGCGAAGTTTTCTAGGGTGTGCTGCTATGAGATAGCTTGTAAATAGTTATTCTCACATACCCTAGGTGAAGGGTTTGAGGTGATTTTGGGATATATGCCGATGGATCGATTTCGAGAGAAATTTTGATCGGCTCACATTCACCCCCTCTGGTCGCCAGCTTCGGTCCCTCAACGTAGCTGTTGAACAACGAACAACTAACTCCCGTGCCGACGACTGACTGATTCGGTGATGCTCGGACATGACCGAATTATCCAGAATGACCGACTGATTTGGTCGATTTAATGTGTTAGTTGACCAATTTAATCTGTCAGTTAAATTGAGTTTCGTTAGTTGTTTTCTTAGGTGTCTTTTCTTTTTAATCATTTGAATGACTTCCATTGTATTCTTAGAACCTATAAACATTTACAAAAGTATATTTTGATAAAATATAAGTCTAATTGATTATGTTGTTATTCGATCACCAAAATTACAAATGATAGCTTAAGAGCCATTTTACTTACAGAACCAACCACTAGCCCTTGGTTGGAACTGAAGAGTTCATCCACACAAGGTGTTGGAATTGGAACTGAAAGGAATAATCAAATTGTTCAATCATGGTAAACAACATATCCCTTTTGTCCCCTCATAATCAGACGACAACAAATCCACAGAACATTGAGTGAGTAATCCATAGAAATAATCAGAGCAGTTCCCTTTCAATAAATTACTCTTGTAATTACACGTGTGATGTCTTTATTTAGCCTTCAGGTAATGAAAGAACAAGAAGCATACTACATAAGTTCGTCGTGACACTGTAAATCGATGTTAAAATTGCAATTATGACACTTGAAAATTCAGTAATCTATACTACTCTGATCGCGCAAGTAGTGGCCCATGCATATGAGCTACTGAGCTTTACGCAGCATTGGCGATCTGGCCGAGCTCCCTGTCGACGGCGATCTTGAGGAAGCTCCCCTCCTCGACGACCATCTGCACGGGGAGGAAGCCGAGCCCGTTGGCTACGGCGAGCAGCACCTCCCTCATCTCGGCGCGGAACTCCTGGCGGTCCACCTTGCCGCTGCCGTCCCTGTCGAACCGCGCGAACAGGCCGCGGTAGAGCGCGGCGAGCTCGTCGGCCGGCACCGCCGCCTCGTCCACGCCGAAGTGCTTCTCGAGCACGCGGAGGCTCATGAGCTCGCCGGCCATCTCCGCGTACGTGAGCAGGCCGTCGCGGTCGGCGTCCAGCGCGGCGAAGCGGCCGTCCACGGAGGAGTTGAAGGCGCCCTCGTCCTCCACGAAGCTCCGAACCGTGCTCCCGTCAAGGATCTCCACGCTCATCTTCGATCCGTCTCTCTCTCTGCTCTCTTCCTGGGACGTGCTCTTCTTGTGAGTGGGAGCTTGGCTTGGTCTGGCTTGGTGAGCTGCGATGGCGTGTGGTCGGGCAAGTTTTTATAGGCTCCCGAGTGGGACGGATGATCCAGTCCGATGGAGGCGCGTCAGGGACGACGGTTTTCTGTTGGCGGTTGAGTTGGGCCAATGGGTTCTGACGTCGGCAAGATGCCGTGGGCGCCTGCCGTGCGCGGTGCGCGTTCGCCGCCGCGGGGGGCTCGGGAACGTCGCGAAGTTTCCGTCTTCTGGGCCCGTGCCCGTGCCTCTGCTGCGCAGGGGAGAATGTGCACGGTAGATACCGAGGCGGTGCTGGCAATAGTTCACACTTCGCAAGTGGGAAGGATGTGGCGGCGGGAAAGTTGGCGCGGCAAAAACAATGGCTTTGCCGGTGCCTCCTCCATTCGACCACCGACCATGGCTAAAAGCAAACCACGGCCTTTTCTGGCTTTCTTTGACCTCTGGGCTCTGAAAACCAGTGCTGCAAGCCTTACAACCAGTGAGGCAGGTGAATGTTCTTGTGGGGGAACTTGGGAAGTCCGTTTTGCATCGGGTGTTCCCTCTTCATACCGTACGAGTTATTTTCCAAACACGAGCTTCGGATGCAGGTTATGTGTCAACGGTAGAAATCTCCACATCAACAAATGTATATGATCTTATCTTACTATTACTAATTAGAGACACTAATTGGAGGCTCTTTTGGAGTCTCAACATGAAGCCACCTAGAATTCTATATGGATACTCTAAAAAAATAGAGAAATCCTATAAATTCTCACAAAAATAAAAAAATATCCAACCATCAATCCAACAACTTAATTATAATAATCATCAGATCTGTTATTTTTCCTAATAAATTACTCATCTCTGACATTATGAAAATAGACTAAAGTAACCCCCTAAACATGTATCTAAATTATCCGCCTCTACCATTATAAAGAAATCTACAGTAACTCCTTAATATTTGTGTAAATTACCCGGCTATTAATACAAATACCCCCTACTAATTGGAGGCTCTTTTGGTGCCTCCACATGAAGCCATCTAGGATCTTAGGTGGACACTTAAAAAAAATAGAGAAATCCTATAAATTCTCTTAAAAAATCAGAAACATTCGGCCATCAATCCAACAACCACAATAAATTACCCATCTTTGGTATTATGAAAATAGACTAAAATAACCCCTAAGATGTATCTAAATTACCTGCCTATGTTATTATAAAAAATAAATAAAATAATCCCCTGAACTTTGTGTAAATTACCCACCTATATCATTATAAAAATAATACAAATATCCACCTAAATTTGCACATAAATCATCCAATTATGTCATTATTATTACAAGTTAAATTACCCTTAAACCTGAATCTAAATTATATAATTATAATAAAATATTAAAGTGCATCCATATAAAATTCTAAATTACTATTTCTGTCATTATTAATATATTATTTATATTATCATTTATACAAAAATACTACCCAATATATGTGACCATATATTCATGTACGAGATGCAAGAGATAAGAATACCAATTCACAAATAAATAATTCAATTAAATATATATCAAATACATATAGAAGTGTGATGCAAAAATAAAATCTATTGTAATTATATAATAATAAATATATATTTTAGAGTATGTGTTAGAATATGTAATAGATGAAAAAGTGATTGAGATACACTACTAGAAAACATGTCAAAGATCCAGGCCAAAGGAACCACTTGTTGCTTGAATCGGTACTAAGGAGAGACATCAGCACCGGCTGCATCAATAGCCGATACTCTTGGCCTGCGCCGAGTGCTGGCAAGGCACGACACGGTGCAAACCGGTGTCAATGCACTGACAAAGGCACCGGTTAAATCCATCAGCCGGTACCAAATTAGCCATGCATCAATGTCACCGGGTGGTGGCACGACCCGGTGCTTATGGAGCAGACATTAGCACCGGGTCATGCCATGACCCGGTGCCTCTGCTGGCCCTGGACATAGGCACCGATTGGTGCTTTCAACCGGTGCTGATCAAGTACTTTTGGCACTGGTTGATTAGCACCAACTGGTGCCTTTGTGCTCCTACTATAAATACCCCGTCCCTCCCCCCTCCAAGCTGCCGTGAACTCACTGTTCATGGCAGTTGAGTGAGGGAAGGGGGTGATTTTTTTCATTTATTTTAATGATGATGCATTGCCAGATTCACCTACCCATGGACTATTACCAATCTGTTACAATTTTGGTAAAAATGACAACAAAGTTAAATTATTAGTTGAGATCTGATTTTTTTTCAATAATATTTGATCCACAACAGAAGTATGTTATGTTTGTCTCAGAATATCTCAATGTTATGTTTGTCTCAGAACATCTCAGTCTTTCTTTTGTCTACATTTTTTTTTACATCTGTTACATCTGAGTTTAATAATCTTTGATTCTGTTCTGATTTCTTCATCAGATATGATTGTTGTTGAGTTGCAAATTAATGGCATGGAATAGTAGCGAAGAGTGCAGTGACACCCATGGATGGGCGCGTGCAGGGTAGGATGGGAGCCAAGGAGCTGATGGCCATATGGGGTTTGTCAGGTATGGAGCAGAAGCCATTGATCGTTTGCACATCTTTATGCAGTGCAAATTCAGAGTGCCCAACATATCCATCGTGGAAATTACATTACACTTCTGCCTGAATTCTTTAAACCTTTGTCCAGAAACATAATGCACCATGCTAACTATTCGCTTGACCGAACAAAGCTGACTTATATACCAAGAGTGATACAACTCCGGTTAATTTAGTAGTCTCAAGAAGGATATTTAATTAGTAGTCTCAAAACACTAAGCATGTGAAATTACTCAAGAATAATACCCTATGCACGCTCTTATTGTGTTGAATTTTTTTGAGCTCCCGTAACAACGCACGGGCAATAATCTAGTATTCTATAGAAAGGTCTTATGGTGGCTTGGTCAAAACTGACACATCCAGTGATATCTGAATTACATGGAAGAACACAGCGCAATAGCCCATAGCCGAAAGTAAAACAGAGCAGACACTATGCGATGAGGTGATTTCTTTCTATTTCTATATATGAAAGGGCTGGCAAACCGCGCCCTCCCAGACGGTCCACGTCGCCCACAAACTCCTGCACGTCCGATACAAGATCCTGTGGTTCGAAATCCATGTCGTTCGCGTCCTCCGTCCATTGTCTGAACGCGGGCGTCAAAGTCATCCATTTGGTCCTCAGTTCACCTTTACATGCAGCTGTCGTGACCCGCCCCTGCCACTATGCATCGGCCTCCACCAGTGTGTCAGCCCTTTCACATTGCGTCCTGATATGATTCAGCTCGTTCACGTGTTGTACCTAGCCCGGCTCATCTCACTGCCATCAAAAGTCCACCATACACATATTGTGCTCCCTGCACCCCGCGTGTGCAAAGGAGAGCAAAGTCAGCAAAGTTAGTGCCTATCTGAGGAGCGCGTCACATTTCCACCGCCGCACTGCCGCCGTCCTCGTCGACCCACCATCCGTCCTCGCACCCCGGCGCCGCTGCTCCTCACAGCCGGTATGCCCGGCGGCGCGTGAGGTCGGCCGGCTTCGCTGCTCTCTGACCAGCGCCGCGCACGCACGTTGCGGTGTTGCTCGCGCCTTCCACGCACACCGCGGCGGCGGAACTCGGCGGCTTCAACGGCCATGGCGCAAGCCACCGCCGAGATGGAGCTCGCCGAGAGGTCGTGATCGCCCGCCAGCCATGGACCCCTGCGCGTTGGTGCGCCTCACCGTGGACCAGCTCCTCCTCAAGCTCCCGGCCGTGTCGCGCCCCGTCTCCGGCGCCGGGGTGCACCCCTCCACATCGCCCAGCTTCTGCACGCTCAACCCGCAGGACCACCCGGCCTCGCCACCCCACACCGCGCTTTTGCCCCTCGCCGGCGCCGCGACGCAGCACACCGACCCCGTCGTGCTCAGCCTCGACGCTGAGGCCGTGCGGAGGCTCTCCGCGCGCCCTGCCGAGCTCGTCGTCTCCGTGCACGCGGGCCCGACGGGGACCAGCTGCGGCATCAGCGCGGCCCGCGCGCTGGGCTGGGTGCGGGTGCCCGTCGACTGGGTGCGGGTGCCCGTCGACGTGGCGCGCGCCGCGGCCGGGGAGACCGTCGTCGCCCGCGACGGCTGGGTGGACGTGGGGAAGCCGGGGTCCGCGTCGTCGCCGTGCCCCGCCGCCCCCGCGCGCAGGTCCACATGGTCGTGCGGGCCCAGCCCGACCTGCTCTACGCCTTCCAGTTTGGCGGCGAGCCGGAGTGCGAGCCCATCGTGTGCCAGGTGCCCGGGGGAGCTGCCGGCGGCAGCCGGTATCCACCTGCCGGTTCAACGCCGGACGAAGGGTCGATCTTGGGACGGAGGCGCCGAGGAGGGAGGCCGCCGCCGTGATCCACCGACCTCCACGCTGTAGAGCTCGCCCACCGCCGCTGAGACCTACCGAGCTCGATGCCGGAGAGCTCGACCGCCGCCACCGAGATCCGCCGAGCTCTAGGCCGGAGAGTTCGAGCGCCGCCCCCCCGCGGCCGACGACGCCAGCCAGCACCGACCCCAGGAGCCGCCGTCCAGCGGCCGGCCACCAGCAGCGCCCGTTGGATAGGGGCAGTGCCAGGCGAGCGCTGGCCCACAGGCGCGTGCGGCTCGGGCTCCTGCGGCCGGCCAGCGGATTCCGGAGCTTGTGCGGCCCCCACGGGGCTCATCAAGGTGTGCCCGTCTCCCATCGCATGCTCTCTCCTCTCCATCCTGACGCTCTCGGTCTCTCCCCTCTCGCTCTCCCGATGCAGGCAGGGGGCGGCGGCGTCGGTGGGAGCGGCTGGGGCGAGCTGGCGCGGCGGCGGCGCCCCTCCTCCTCCGCCTCCTCCTCTCCCTCTGACCCCTTCCCTCGCGAGATGGCGGCGCCGGCTGCGGATGGCGCGCTGGCGCGGGTGGGTCCCAGTGACCTCCTGCCTCTCTTCCATCCTCTGTGCGAGCTCCTCACGGATGGGGCCACGCGCGGTTGACGCCGGCGACGAGCTCGGGGCGTCCGTCGGCGGGGCCGTTCTGCACGCCATCAGGCACCAGTCCGTCCCGTTCCGGAAAGGCCAGATCCGGCGCCGCAAGCAGCAGCAGCCGTCGCGGCAGGCACCCCTGCACCCTGCGGCCTTTGTGGGTGAGGCGGCGGCTGGGCCTGCAGAGCGCTCGCGGAGCGGCGCGCGGGCAAGGGCCTGCGGTGGGCGCGCGCCGAGGACGGCGGTGGGCGCGCGCCGCGCTCGAGCTCGGCAGCGAGCAGCGGGGTTGGCCGGCGCGGAGCGGAAGCCATGGCGCGGAGCAGAAGCCATGGCGCACGGGTACCAACGACGGCGACAACGCCGTTGCCACTGCGCGGAGAACCGGTAGGCTGGGAGCGGGCGACCCGGGCAGTGTTTAGATCCACCAAAAACCCCCCACAAAAACATCACTTACCATCACATCTCCATCACATCGAAACATTAAATATAGCAAATGACTTATGCATGGAGTACTAAATGTAGGTAAATAAAAAAACTAATTGCATAGTTTTGATGTACGTTGCGAGACGAATCTTTTGAGCCTAATTAGGTCATGTTAGGACAATATCTACCACAAACAAACAAAATGTGCTACAATGTGCTACATTTATTTTTCCCTGTCGCTAGAGTGCTTTCCAGGGAACTAAACACAGCCCCGGCCGCACCGGCCAGCGGCAGATGGACGCCGAGCACGTCTGGTGCCTGCACCGCCACGCGCCCGCCGACCATCAGCGCAGGTCCACCCTCGTTAAGCACATCAAGGTGCCCCTCCACCTCGTAAGCTCCATTTCATCCTCCTCGGTCCTCGCTGTGGTGGTTGGATAGCAGCTGCAACACTGCAATTCCATCCCTGGCTGCTTACAGGTGCTTCGTTCATGGAGCATTTTCACCATGTTTTCCATGGTTTGCTTATGCAACCTGTGATTCAGCAATGGAGGATGCAGCCTATGTGTTTGACGGTTTGCCTATGCAGTAGTGACCAAACAACCGTGCTAGATCTAGCTAACAGGGATTCCTATTTGATGAAAAAAAGACACACAGGCTACTTGCCTTGTCTTTCCTAATGTTTCTAGGTCGGATATGAATCTTATTTTTGATACAGTAATTTAAGCAAGTTAAACATACATTTGATATAATATTAATTATGTGATTTATATGGACAGATTTGGTTGACGCGGGTATGCAGCTGATATTTACTTTGTACTTGAAAATAAAATAAACTACCATATGTCATAAGACACGGATATTCTTTTTCCATATATTTGCATGATTAGTGTTCAGTTGAGAATGGCCAGTCAAATAACTATTCGTGGTATTCATCAGGTTAGGAATGAAATTCCACTGCAGGAACAAATTGTCTTTTGCAATTCATCTGATTATTAATGTTGTTTCTATCAGGAAGTTGTCAAAGGAGAGCTGTGTCGGTTGCAAGATCAGGAAGGAAAACCGCCAGGTGTGATGGGATGGTGGCCTTCAAGATCAGCTACATTTATTACAAATCATGACACAGGATCAAAAGGCTATGTTGTTGTTTTCTAAATATTCACCATTATTTGCTCACCTTTTGCTTTCGAATGACAGCACACTGCTCTACAAGCCATGTGAGTAAGCAGAGCATCTGCACTTTGTTGCTAGCGTTTTCTTTTGACTTTTGCCCCATTTCACACTGCTAGCCTTCTGCCAACTCTGCCTTCTTTGCAGCTGCACCTGTTTAGATCTTGTGTGAACACTAGGAAAACAATCAAAAGCCAAGAGGCTGTAAGATTACACCAGTAGGAGGACATGCTGCAACAGGTTCGTACAATTTGTTTCTTCCCTCTATCTATAATGCCTTAGGCATCGTCCTCATGATGCATGGAAAACCTAGCTATTCAACCCAAGCCTCCACGTTTTTTTTTCTTCTTCCATGTGTGAATTTGCCTGTACTGATTTGATGTTCTCCTTCTGTTTACAAGGATGATGTAGTAGAAATTACTGCTCTCCATTAATCTGCCTACGTCAGTTGCAACAATGTGTTTAACTGGCAACTTAGTATTATTCTCCTTCCATCTCATGGTTCTGTGCCTGCTTGTAATGATAATGACAATACATTCGCAATGCCTAGCATATATTTTAATGAGCTGCTTTGATCAATGCCATGATCAATGCATGTCTTATGAACTGCTTATTTGTAACACTATGGAATGCATTTGGAATGCCTAACATGAAAATGCAGCAGAAGCCAAATCTGTTGCAATCCCTCAAATCTTTTATCGTCGCCATTCAAATGAGCTTATACATGTCACATATTAATGCACGCCCTTAATACTCTATTTACATTTATTGCCAAAATTCGCCATTATCAAACCTACGATGTAATACCAGTGCTTTGCAGTTCTACCGTTATTTCTACTGGTTCGCCCACGCAGCTGCTTCAGCAACTCACTTTGGCAGCATGGACTTGGGTACCCAGTGACTATGTACAGTCAACGGCTCATTTTTGCTCCCAAACAGAGTCCTTTGTTCGGCTCTCAACTACGCACCCTCTTCTATGCCGGCAACCTCTTAATGATTGTACTGCAAATTATGGTTCCCGTCTAGATTGTATTGCAGACTTTCCAGGACATTGGGTGTGTTTAGTTCCCACAAAATTTCCAAACTTTCCATCACATTCATCACATCTCCTATCACATCGAAACATTAAATATAGCAAATAACTCATGCATAGAATACTAAATATAGTTAAATAAAAAAACTAATTGCATAGTTTTGATGTACGTTGCGAGACAAATCTTTTGGGCCTAGTTAGGTCATGATAGGATAATATTTATCTCAAACAAACGAAAAGTGCTACAGTGTGCTACAATGACTGATGTGACTTTTTCTCCCCCTTTTCCTTTCATCTAAATACAGCCATTGTGTACAACCTAATGCCCAAATAGTATATGAGTACTACTCAGCTGCTTTATTTGCCTGTTGCGCTTTACCCGAAAGCATACCATCCTATTCCACTTTTACGCAAAAAACTAAACAATTGAAACCATGTTCGCACGCGATAGCGGGCGACTGGATTCTACAATGCCGAACTAAACTACGGATTCTACAATTATACTATATTTACATGGTGTTACTATCGCAATCGTATACCACCTTATGCCACTATTACGCAAAAAGCTAAACAATAGAAGCCATGTGCGCGCGCGAGAGCGCGCGCCAAGCACTAGTGGAGACACTAGACCTGATCGATCATAGGCATGAGCCCAATAGCACGAGCTCACAGGTAACACCCAGGGACAACTTGTTCCTTCCAGAAAAAGAGCACACAATGTTAGAGTAAAGCTTGTTGTAAAAAAAATGTTAGAGTAAAGCTGATAATGGAATGCTATCGAAACGCTACATACATTAAATACCTGCATCAGTATGAGGACATCCATGGGGTCGCTATCCTCACAGAGTGTGCGTGGAATGAAACCATAGTTATGTGGGTAAACAACAGAGGAATAAAGGACACGGTCCACCTGTAACAAGTATCTTGATTACGTCAATGTGAAAAACAAGATGTAGCTAGCAAGACACCTTAATCCTAGGTGTTACTAACAGTAGCGGAAATATTGTTAATAACACATTATTCCTTTGAAATAAGTATTGCACTCAGTATGGAGCAGTGCCAATTGCCTCTTGGCTTAGGCACACACATCAACTAGATTTCAGCAATGCTGTTCCCCATCTAATAGGAATATACGGTGCATATAATTACTATAAGGGGCATTTGTGTTCTTACCCTTACTTTGAAGTGTAATTGTGATTTTGCCCTTATTTTTCTAACTTCGTGATTTTGCCCTTTACTATTCACAAATCAGTGCGATTTTACCCCTAGTCAATGGTCAAAACAGGGGCAAATACACAAAGATTAAGGGCAAAATCACAACAACTTGTGAAAAATGAAGGGCAAAATCAAAATGTTAAAAAAATGAGGGCAAAATCACAATTGCACTTCAAAGCAGGGGTAAGAACACCAAAAAACCTTACTATAATTACTAAGTGATTTGAAATTAAGAAATATTGAAGCAAAATTGATGCGCTGAACATGAAATAGGACCTCACCTTGATCAGACCTGATGACTTGTCCAACTCATACTTAACCTTGCTGCCTCTAGGAATCTCAACCACCTGACAATTGAAAAAAATGTACATGTAAACTTAGTTTATAGGAATCAAGCAAGTACATGATAAGATAGGTTTGAGATATCCTTTATTGCACAACTAAAGACAGGTAAATAAAGGAGTTCAGGCTGCAAGAAATAATATCTAGTATCCAATAGACGACTAGTATGTGTATAACTGGTTTATACGAAGCCATTGATGATTGGTGACTACTATACTGCAATAACACAACTTGAAACATCATGTATCCGTAATACAAGACAGTTTGAGACATGTTTGTATCACTAGATCATATGTTAATATCACAGCCAAAATGATGTGCAAATTAAAAAAATCATGAGAATGTTGTCCCACAAGTTTCAATAGACCTAATACATGTAGGGAGGTTATGAAATGTGGAGTCGACAACTGCTAACCAGGCCAAGTTTAATGTAAGTATGAAGATAAAAGCTTTAAATTGCTAGCAATCAGTAATATCAGAATTCAGAACACCAACCACATTTGTAAATAAATTTACTAGTAAACGGTAAACTTACACAATTGAACACTTCAGGAGCCCCTGGTCCTGCATTTAAATGTGTACACGGTAAGGCAAACACAAAACAGCAAAACACTTATAGAGCAGAGCGCTAGTGCATTTTGATATTCTTACACGAGGGAGTCAGGGAATGGAAAGGTGACAATATCATAGTCTATGAAATAAGCATAGAAAAACGATAGGAGTATATCCTTAATGAGGGAAGAAGTGTTTAGTACCTATCTCCAAATCATGCCATGGGCGAGCAGCAACATGTTTCTGGGACATGGAAGAAAGGCTACCCTCATTGAGAACACCAGGTCCAGCCATGGCTATGATTTAAAACAATTTCATTAATCCAACAATTCTACAATTCAAGGACCATAAGAGGCAAGTTAAATAGTTTACGCCACTTTGTAGAGTATGTGCTCAAACAATAGGTAATCAAATCAAATAATAATAGCCTCGACCGGTTCAGATTGCTGCTGCAGCTGCATCTGTAAAGCACCAGCAAGCCAGCAGCAATAGCAAAATGAACTCGAAGCGGCAAAGCTGTAACTGCAGCCGGAAGTAGCAGTTCCGACCACGCTGAACATCGGTATCCTTTGTATACGCAACTTTACCATCTCAACTATTCGGTCTAGCCCACTGTCCCAGATCTCAGCATAATTGTAACCAAGATGACACAATTCCCGAATTTCCAAAACAAGGATCGCTTCAATCTGTATTGTCTGCTTAAGATCAACATGCAATGCCTAAGTAGACTTTTGCAACCAACTTACACAATTCTACACTTTTCAAAAAATACTAGCACCATATCCATGACCTCACGGCAGTGACTAATACCTGAGCAAGGATGTTCATGGTTTCTAGCTCTGTTGTTGTGTCTAGGCAGAAAAATAGTTCCAATCAGAAACTGATAACTTTTGCTGCCATGGACAGTCAACAAATTGGGAACGCAGAAAAGTTCTTTCTTCTGAGTAACTTCAAAGCCACACGGAAGCGGAAAAAAGGCAAACGGAAAGTGGCATTCTAAGCTACTGCAAACAGCATAAAGAAAGAGGCCAATAAACAATGCCAAGTGAAATTAATGTATGTACGGGATTGCTAAAGGGTGCGATTAGATTAATACATAGTACAGCTTTTCTATGCAAGCTACCAGCAGCCGTCAGAAGGACAGAAATAAATTAATCGAAACTAGCATGAGCCCATAGCCAAATGTAAAACAGAGCAGACACTATGCGATGAGGTGATAGAGAGCCTAGACCTGATCGATCATAGGCATGAGCCCAATAGCACGAGCTCGCAGGTAACACCCAGGGACAACCTGTTCCTTTCAGAAAAAGAGCACACAATGTTAGAGTAAAGCTGATAATGGAATGCTATCGAAACGCTACATACATTAAATCACCGTGTTCGGCAGGCTGGAACTGGAGTGTTGTGAGAGAAAAATACTATTACCTGGCTGGAGGCTGGAGCCGGAGAATGAGTGCGCTTCCCTGAACCTGCAGGTTCCCAGGGGTTCGAACCCCTCTCTTCCATGAGGGGTCTCGAGCTAAGTCACTAACTAGCCAACTCAATTCGGACCACAATCACCGCACAAGAGTAAGAAGCCACGTGGGGGTTAGCGCAAACAGAATGCGTAGATTGAAATTGGAATATAATATACTTAGAGGCGAACTGAGAATAAATTATTCCTTTATAACTAGATGTACATGAGATGTGCGATGTAAGCCAGAACACGGGTTTATGAGGCCGGAGCTGTCCGGACCTCCGGGCCCCCAGTCTTAGGTACTACGGTACTCGCCCTAGGGAGGTAGAGCATGCAGGCTTAGGGTACGGAACCAGGCTAAGCGGCTACACGGCTCCGGACCTCCCCGGAGGGTGAGTACGCTTCCCTGAACCTGGTTTGCAGAGGTCCGGACCCCTCCACGGGGGAGGCTCACCGGACTGGACCACACGGAAGTACTACCTAGTTACAAAGGAAAATGTTTTATTCCCTGCTGGGCCTCTAAGGGTAGGACTTACAGAGATGTAGAGTCGGGGGTGCGACCGGAGTCGGCTTAACGTCGGAGAGAGCCACCAGAGTCGGCTTAGTGCGACCGGAGTGGGCTTTCCGCCGGAGCGGGCTTGGTGCGACCGGAGTCGGCTTTCCGCCGGAACGGGCTTGGTGCGACCGGAGTCGGAGCGGCTTTCTCACATGAGTGAGGTATGTTGCGAGCTGGGATGTCGCTCCGCCGCTCGCAGCTTGTGAGGGGGCCCTTGATGGGCGCCCTGACTCTTGCCGGCGAGCAGCGCGCGCCGTCGCCGACGGTGGTTGCTCCATAGGCACGGTTGCCCTTGGAGCAGGAAGGTGAGAGGCGTGTGGCGCGGATGATGCCACACCCTCTGTCATCTCCACGTCGTCCACACGAACCATGGAGACGAGGAAGAGATGAACTGCGACCAGCTAAATACCCCTACCTGGCGCGCCAAATGTCGTGGCTCCGCAAACCACGGCTGGGTGGCGGAAGGCACCCGCCCTAGCCCAGAGGGTGTGTACTCGGGGGTTAGCTAGTCTCAGATGGATCTCACTCAAGAACACGATGAACACAGCAAGATTTAGAGTGGTTCGGGCCGCAGGAGCGTAATACCCTACGTCCACTGTGTGTTGTATTGCCTTCCCACGAGAGTGGGCGAGCTCACCAAGGCTGGTGTGTGTGGAGAGCTTCTTCCCTCTGCTAGAAGGAGGGCGTGCTCTCCCTTTTATATGTCCGAGGGGAGCACGTACACTGAGCGGGGCCCCGACATGTGGACCCGGCGATGTATTATAAACTACACTTTGGCCTTCAATGCCTCAGATCCGGAGATCTTGTCGTCGGCTTTCGTGCGTAGCTTCTGACCAGGGATGGTCTTGAGCTGTCCTGTCGGAGTAGAGTCTAGCCTCTGCAGCTGCGCGTCGAGGTCATGATGAAGCGCTGAACTACTGACTCAGTCCACTGTAGCAACGTGCACTGTTGCTCCAGTCAGTAGCTGGTCATCATGACTCGTCGCCCATGCGCGCGGCGCTGAGTCTTTAATGCTTGCCTTGGTAACTGTCGAGCCGCATCGGCAACTGGCGATCCACAGTGTGGACTGACAAAAACTGCCCCGTGCCCAGCGGCAGCAGAGCACGTCTCAACCACTCGCACTTAATGCGGGTGGGTGAGGGAGCTTCCAGCGGAAGGCTTGTGTCCGCGCCCGCGTCTGCGTGACACGTGGCGGCTCCGGACCCCTCCCGAGCAGCTAGCTGAGCCGAGAGCTCACGGGGGTTCGGATAGACACGTGGAGGTCCCGGACCCATCTGCAAGAGTCCGGATGGCACGTGGAGGTCCCGGACCCACGTGCGGGGGTCCGGGTCCGCGGCCATAGGTACTGAGCATTTCCACCTCTGGGACACGTGGTGACACCAGACCCGTCCCCGAGCGGGAAGCGGGTCCGGGACCGTTGGTCCGGTGAGATGGAGTCGAACCCCAGGGGTCCGGCTGCTCAGCTCCTTAGGACGTAGTTACGGATAACTACGCGAGTCTTGACACAGTAGGAGTGGGTACCCCAGTTGCAAGGTACCTACAGGATTGCTAAAGGGCGCGATTAGATTAATACATAGTACAGCTTTTCTATGCAAGCTACCAGCAGCCGTCAGAAGGACAGAAATAAATTAATCGAAACTAGCATGAGCCCATAGCCAAAAGTAAAACAGACCAGACAATATGCGATGAGGTGATGGAGAGCCTAGACCTGATCGATCATAGGCATGAGCCCAATAGCACGAGCTCGCAGGTAACACCCAGGGACAACCTGTTCCTTTCAGAAAAAGAGCACACAATGCTAGAGTAAAGCTGATAATGGAATGCTATCGAAACGCTACATACATTAAATACCTGCATCAGTATGAGGACGCTTGCATTGGCCACTTCGCCCACGCAGCGGAGCTCCCGCCCCTGTCCACCACCGCGCCTTCCTCCCCGTCCACCACCGTGCCTTCCTCCGTCGTCGTCCCTGTCCTGCCCTGCCCGGGCTGCTCAGCGGCAGCGCCATCCCAAGCACGAATTTTTGGGTCATTGGATCTAGAATCAGTGGACCAGATCTTCCCCTCTCACCTTCTCTCTCCACCTTATCTCTTCACTCCCCCACCTACCTTGTTCCTCCCCTGCCTCCCACCCACACGCACCAGCCCGGCAGCCCCGCTTCCGCCGCCGCCGCCCCATCGCGCACCTCCCCGCCAGACCCTAGCTCGCCCGCGCCGGCCCGCCACCAGCGCCTCCCGCCGCCGCCGCAGTCTCCAGCCCAGGCCGCGGTTGCCGTCGACGCCCCCGCCCAGGCGCCGGCCCCAACCGCCGGCCTCCACCGCCCGGCCGGCGGCGGCCCCGCCGTCGCACTTCGCCGCCCCGCCGCCCGCCACCTCCGCCGGGCCGGCCTGCCGCCGCGCCAACCCTCCCTCTAAGGCTGGCGGTAGACAGCCAAATCTCAATCACCAATGTATTATGGGTAATTGGGGTACAGGTTTGTGTACAGACCGGAAGGAATTAGAAGTACAGACTGGGGATAGCAAGGAATCAGAGGTGGAGGAGCAAGAACAGCTACGGTTTGGAGAGAGAGTTCTTGGACAGAGGTGGAAGACGAGTCTGTTCTTCTCTTCGATGCCGATGTCTTCTGTTCTTCCTCCCTTCTATCGGCAGCACAGGCTGCTTCTTGTCTCTCAGCCGGCTCACTGGGCCTAGGGACAGCCCTGTCCATGACACGGCAGGGTGTGCGAGAGAAGGAAAGGCTGGGGGTTTTGGAGGGGTTGGGCCGGAACTCGAATATTCCAGGGTCAAACCATCCGCCCTGGCCCAGCTGCCTACCCTTGTGCCTGTACACTTCGCAACTGCCACAAAGTTATTATGTACTGTGCCACATGATTCTTCAGAGATTGCATTGAATTATTATTAAGAATCGAAACCTGGGTTATTCCTTGAGCTTTTATTGGACCACGTCATCAAATTTTTTAATATCATTGGATTCAAATCGGATGGAGTTCAGCACTTCCATATGTAATCCAGATGCCTCCGTTCATTTCTACAGCCATCCCGAACAGCCGCAGGCGCTGGAGGTGACCATCGACACCGCCCCTTGCGCTGATCCGGCCGCGGCCTCCATCCCAAAGAATCGAAACCTGGGTTATTCCTTGAGCTTTTATTGGACCACGTCATCAAATTTTTTAATATCGTTGGATTCAAATCGGATGGAGTTCAGCACTTCCATATGTAATCCAGATGCCTCCGTTCATTTCTACAGCCATCGCGAACAGCCGCAGGCGCTGGAGGTGACCATCGACACCGCCCCTTGCGCTGATCCGGCCGCGGCCTCCATCCCGCTGTACTCGAACCGTCGAACGGTCCCGAGTTTGTCGGCTTGCTCAGGCTCGGCCTCGGGTCTCACGACGACGAGCGGACGAGAAGGGGACCACCGCAGACGTGCATGATGATTACGAACAACGACGACGTCCAGCCGCCGGTGTGGGCGCTCTTCCGTCCTCTTGGTAGCGAAGGTCAGTGTCTTGGACTTGCATCCTGCATCCATGTGGTCGCTATCCTTTACTTCTTCCCCCATCCTATGTCACCTTGCCAGAGCCGCCCCTGATACTGCCTCTCCCACCCACTGGCTATGACGTGCAAGTACCATGACCTCTTCTCCCTAGCAGGTTTGTTTGCTTGCAACGTGTTTGTAAAAATGCTCGAATGCTTCAATCTTACTATTTACACAAGTAAAATTTCGCCCAGACAACTACTTATGCTACACTGATATGATTCTTGCCTTATTTACTATCTGATGGTTCATATGCACACCACCTCAATGTTCTCAGGTCATGGAGTATGTGCAGATCATTTGTCTATCAAGCTGTATTTTCCTATCAAAATTTTAGTGAATCAGCTTAAATCTTAAACGGAGCCATCATTTCCTATTAACTTAATGAACCTGTGACAAAAATGAATTAAATTTTTTGATTCAATAGAATATCTGGGACTATAAACGGACTCATGAATTAGACCCTGTTTGGTTTCCATAAGCCTCTAGCCCCTCCAAAAGACCCTGGGTCTAAACAAAAGTCCCATCTTGTTTGTTTTCAATGATTAAAGGGACTACACCTCATTAAATGGTGTGTTCAAAAGACATTTTTACCCCTTCTCCCTACAT
The DNA here is from genome assembly GCF_016808335.1 of Panicum virgatum. Classification (NCBI taxonomy): domain Eukaryota; kingdom Viridiplantae; phylum Streptophyta; class Magnoliopsida; order Poales; family Poaceae; genus Panicum; species Panicum virgatum. The sequence goes on along the minus strand of NC_053150.1, from coordinate 46,623,246 downwards.
GCATGCGGATAGGGTAGGGGGCAGTAGGTGGAATTGTAGCCCAAAAGTCCCTAAAAGCTCCTCATGAGGGTCTTCTTCGAAAAAAGTCTCTACCCTAAAAAAAGTCCCTAAAAGTCCCACCTGTTTGGTTTAAAAGTCCCATAAGTCCTAGGGACTTCAACAAAAGTCCCTCAAACCAAACAGGGCCTTAATCCTGTAAATACTGAATTATTTAAGACATTTTGTGAATCAGATTACTAATTGCCTCAGCAGATTGTCAATATGTACATGTTTCTTGATTTCACATTTTAGTAAATTTGCACATAGATATTCAGTAACAGTTCCCACTGCAATTGTCTTGTGGTTCTAAATTGTCTCAGTACTAGCAGCTCCCAATCAGATTGTTGTTTCACACGTGTCCTGTGCTCCTACTTTCGTCTTTGTTCTTTATTTAAATGATCAATTAGAGTCCATTGCTCCATGTTGAGATTCATTCAATTTCTTTGCACGTGTTTTTCATCATTATGTTACAGCTAGCAGCCTAGCACCAACATAATTGATAAAATCGTATCGCTATCCCCTCATTAATCTCTATGACTGCTCATTAAAATCAGTTCTGTATGCAAATCTAAATATAAATTTATCGCAATTATACAAATGCTGAAGTATCTCATGTTCACTCGAGTATCTCTTTTTCGATACTGCATCCTTTTCTTTACAACATTGATGCTGAATTATCAAAATCAAATCTTCTTTGGGATAGTTAATAATCTGGAGTTGCTGGGAAGGCACTGCAAATTGGATGGAAATCATTTGTTGCAGATATATGTATTTAAGTATCAACCTGATAAGCTCCTGGAGGCTGGAGCTGGTTAAGGTGCCACCCTTCGCCCTCCTCCGTAGTCCTCCATAGTGTGCGGCATAGCCATGGCAGGTAGTGCTCCACACCGTCCTGCTCCTCTCAGGATGAAGGATACTTGCGAGCAGATCACCAAAAAAAATGCAGAAATGAATGTTTCCATTCTGAATTTTCTCTGATGTAAAATGGAAAAGCAACTATCTGTTTTCTTAGTCCATCACTAGCTGTTCTATTAACTTATGTATAAGAAGACATATACAATCAGCTTACTTACAGGCAGACGCATTGTATTCTCTTTCACACTTGCTAACAGATTCTGTGATCTAAACCGACTAAAATTGTGAAGCTCGTGAACCCAGCACATCATCAATATTGGTATAAACATTGGTCACCACTGGTAATCTCAAGGGTGGCGCGGCAACGCCGTGCCCCGGGCTTTCTAGTGGTTGATTAATGACTTGTTTTTATCTCTTTACAGGGAAGCAATCTAAAGGGCAAGGAATTTAACTTGACAATGCACTGGCACATTATGCCAAAGACTGGCAAGTTGTTTGCAGATAAGATAATCAGGACAGGCTATCGGCTCCCTGAGCAGTACAGATAGTCAGATAGATCCTGAACAGGAGTGGAGGCCTGCAAGAAGTGTTAGTGGCAGTGGCATAGCTGATCCTGAGCTTTTTGTTCTAATCTAAGTGAAACATATATGTAATCTTATAAGCTTGTACTTAAGCTGTACCAAGCGAAACAAAGTTGTAATTTGAGGAGATATATGTATTGCTCTACTTTGCTTTGCCTATCAAATGCTGATTGTGAACTTGAGAGCTATGCGTTTGACTGATTCTTGTATGTAGAGTCTTAGATGAATGCCGATTGTTGTCAGGTGAAAAAACAAGGGGTAGCTGATGGTAGCAGATCAGCAACCAGCAACTGAAGCTGACGGCGCGGGGCCTAGAACGTAGAAACAGGAGCAGATCGTTGGTTGATTGCCGCCTCGTAGTAGGTGGTCGGCTGCCATTGGTTGGTGCGTTAACTGCTGCTCTTGCGAGCCGGTCACTGGTGTCGCGGCAGCTCAGGCATCAGGGTTATGATTCTTGCAGGAAGTAGAAGAAACATTCAGCTACAGCTGAAGCTGTTTCTTAGGACCAATTTCATATCATATTGTGAACTGTTTTGAACTTCAAACAGCTACTAGTACTGTTTTTGTGCGTTTCCAGTTTTAACTCTCCCATCTTCATTCACCCTCGTGGTTAAAGGTCCCCAGATACAGGCTTCATCAAGTTGCAGTGTAAATGAGATCAGAGGTTATTCCTAAAAATAAAAATTAATAAAAAAATTCAGAGCCTATCCTCACCGTATCAACAGTTTGTTGGCCTGCAAGGCTGCAAAGACTCCGAATCTCCTCTAGTGCTCTTATTGTGCTGCCCTGTCAGCCTGCGGCATCCAGAGGTTGGTGCGTATACTCTATAGTATTTTCTTCAGATGAATGTATACCTTTCTCAATGTTCAATGTTTTCTTCACATGAACACATATTGCTTTTGAATGTAAGAATGTAAGCTTGTATGGCAGAACAAGTCCGTCCGTTGCATCCACTGAGCTGTCTGAGCACGAATGCACTAGGTGTTTATGCACCTAGCTATGGACAGCTTTAATTCCTCGAGCGTGATGCAAGTATATTCTTCTACTAGAGTTTAAGAAGGAATTGAGTGGTGAAACAATCTCTAGGCGATGGGACAGAACAAACTACTACAGCAACAGCAATGAACGGATCATCGCAGACAAGATTAATTGTTGATTCAGATTGCATCTACTTTGTCAACAATGCGGCTGAAGATGACAAATACGAACCAGAAAATCAGTTACTGCGCCGCCGCCCAGCGCTGTCTGTCGTCAACTTCAAACGCCATCACAATGTCAATGTTGGCCTTCTCGTGCTGTCCTCCTCGCTTTGATGTCCTTTTAGTAGTACTAGCAAAACATGCCCGTGCGTTGCACCGGGGCGTACAACGTGCCGAGTGGTTCCATGAACGACTTGCGGTTTGTAGATTTATGTAGTGATTGTGTTATTTGTACGTTCTAATACATCTTTGAATCGATATAATGTGAAAATTATAGAGGAGTGAATTTATTCAACGTGTTTATGTATACGGTAAACAAATCAGGTAAAGTATTTTTCTCGATCATCACCGTTGTTGTCGGACAGTTCTTGGCTTTGGTCCTACGAGCTCCTTTGCCCTAAAAGTTCATTAAAAGAGCCTCTTGGCTTCACTGGCAAAGAGCGGCTGCTATTGTAGGCTGACATGCTGAATGTTACTCGTCTTCGGCGAGCAGTGATCTTTTCATCAACCTCTCATGTTGTGTGCTGCAACTCCTTCTAGAAGCTTTCAAAATTGCTTGTGCAATGCAACGGGTGGTGGTTCTTGCAACCACATTGTTATCATTGACTAATCCATGTATAATAAAAATAAGTTTTGTTTCTATTAAAAACTCCATTAGATGGAGCGGTATGTCGGTTTATTAATAAGGTATATATTATGTATAGATATAAATATGTTTCTTAAAAACAAATAAATATAGTATATCTCATTTAGCCATTGATCCATCGCCAAACGCTTAAGGCCCATGGAGCTTGTAAAGGCCCAGTTCGCTGCATGTATGTATTATGCAAGCTAACGCGCTTTTTTCATTTTTATATTAAAAAACAAAATTTCAAAAATATATGCCGAATAGGGAAATTTTCAAAAATGAGTGCCTAAATGTAAATTTTTTTTACATTTAAGTCCTGGCGCCAGGGCGCATTAAACAGTGAAATTGTAAAATCGATATAAAATCAGAAAAATACAAACTCAACTGTTCTGTATTCTATGAAATAAGATCTACAACTTTTGTTACATAAAGTTTTTCATTTGATCAATGTATCTTGCTCTATTTTAAATATCAGTTTAATGCACTTTTATTTAAATCTCAAGATCCATCCTTTGGATGCATGTCATCTTTGGCCAGAGTGTTGCATGTGGTGAGTATAGGCTTGTGTAAAATTGGTAGGCCCAAAAAACACTTCTAGTATAAGTTTTTAAATTAAATCTTGCAATATGTCTAGTTTAAATGAATTATTTATCCATGCTGCAATACTGAGTTTTAGGAGCCATAACTTTTACAGTAGCCTTATTTTATTTCCTAAGAGCTATAGAAAAAGTTTGGTAAATTTTAGATAAGCACAACTAGACCAAATGAATTATGACTAAGGTAAATACACTAAATCAAGAAAAATAGTTCTTGTACCTAGAAAAATCTGAAATAATTCATTTGGTCTAGTTGTACTTATCTAAAATTTACCAAACTTTTTTATAGCTCTTAGGAAATAAAATAATAGTACTGTAAAAGTTATGGCTTCTAAAACTCAGTATAGCAGTATGGATAAATAACCCATTTAAACTAGACATATTGCAAGATTTAATTTAAAAACTTATTCTAGAAATGTTTTCTGGTCCTGCCAATTTTACACAAGCTTATACTCACCACATGAAACACTCTGGCCAAAGATGACATGCATCCAAAGGATGGATCTTGAGATTTAAATAAAAGTGCATTAAACTGATATTTAAAATAGAGCAAGATACATTGATCAAATGAAAAACTTTATGTAACAAACGTTGTAGATCTTATTTCATAGAATCAAGAACAGTTGAGTTTGTATTTTTCTGATTTTTCTACGATTTTATATTGATTTTACAAGTTCACTATTTAATACGCCCTGGGCGCTAGAACCTAAATGTATTTTTTTTTACATTTAGGTCCTGTCGCCAACTGGATGGGCGACAGCCCCCTGTCGCCCATTAAGAGGGCGACAGACACCCATTTTTAAAAAATTCCCTATTTGACATATATTTTTGAAATTTGGTTTTTTTAAATATAAAAATGAAAAAAGCGTGCAAGCTAACCCTAAGTCACTGAGACACTGACCTTATCCGGCTCCCAGGTCTCAGCCTCCTCTTCTCCCAACCACGGCCGCCGCTCTACTCCCTGATCCCCTATCCAACTATCCGAGAAAGAGTGACCCAGACACCCAGCCTCCTGATCTCGCGGCATCACCACGAAGTAGCATAGCACTCCTACATAGCCACCCCCGCGACGGGGGAGACGGTGGGGGCAGCTAGATCTTTTGCGTCTCTATCTACCGACGGCCGCCGGAGCCAGCAACGCCGCACCGTGCGCGGGCTGGTAGACAGGTTGGGCTGGGCATTCGGGAGGAACCGAACCGATGGGTTCGGTTCATCGGTTCCTACAGAACTTCGGTTCCTAGATAATATGTACCGATCGGTTCTTTTTAGAGGCAGGAACCGAGCAACTTCGGTTTCGGGTAGTTCGGTTCGGTTCCGGTACTTAACGAAGGAACCGAAGTTTCAAAATGCATAAAAACAGCTCATTCAATAGCAAATTTTGACAGCACCTCCTCTAATTTTAGCACCAATCCAAACATCAATTCAAACAAGCAAAAGTAGCATTATAGTAGCAGCATTACATCAATTCAAACAAGCAAAAGCAACGGTAGCATTATAGTAGCAGCAAGCATTACAGTACAACACATAGATGTTTTTGTTGTCTCAAATTCAAATGACCAACTCAGTAGCAAGCAATCAAGCATTACATAGAATTCAAGTCTCCAACTTAGTAGCTCAGCAGTCAGCACCAAGACCAACAGGCAACAGCAAGCACCAAGCACCAGCACCTTCAGACTTCATTAGTTCAGTCCTTCACAATCACAAGCTGAAATATTATTTGCAAACTGAAACGAGTAAGAAAAAATAGAATTGATGATGAGTATATGAATCGAAGAAATGATATACATTTATTTAACTCACATGATCATTTATCTTTAGATAAGCTCTTGTTCTTGGAGCTTTTGCTTGGCTGTGAGCTGATGTTGGTGGATGTAACCATCTTTTTTTTGCTGCCTTGGATTTGTGACGGCGCAGCATGTGCATCAACAATGGCCTTGTCCTTGAATTCTTGAATAATTTCTACAAATAGAAAACAGCAAACAAAGGATACATTAAATAATTGTTGAAAATTGAAAACAGAAAACAAATGGTAAAATAGAGCTACCTTCTTCTAGTTTGGCCAACTCTTCTGTATTTTCTTCAATATTGATAGGAGTTGCTCTTCTAAGCCAATCTTGAGTGCAAACAAGAGCTTCAACCATAAATGGAGTTAGTGAAGTCCTAAAATCATCTAGAATCCTCCCAGATGTGCTAAAGGCAGATTCACTAGCAACTGTGGAAATTGGTATGGCGAGCACATCACAAGCCATTGTGGACAATATGAGAAATCTAGTAGACTGCCCCTTCCACCAAGAAAGAATATCAAACTTTTTTTATCTTCTTCACACTCTTCAACCAAGTATCTATCAAGTTCAGTCCTGCTGCCCCTGCTGCATGTCCCTGCTGTTCCACTAGCTAGCTTCATCTTCTTAGCAATTCTAGTCCTCAACTTTTTAGCACTCTCTCCATCTTGCTTAGATGGGAGCGAATCACTTGGTTGGGACTGCACTTCACTTGAAGAAGAATTATTGTTCCTATATTCTTCAAAAAGTTCATGCAAACATTTGGTAATTGCAGCCCAAACTTTCTGTCCAACACCGTCACCATACATCTCATCTATTGCAATTTCTGAATATTGTGAAAGCTTGTATCTAGGATCAAGTACAACATCAATAAAAATCAGCAAGTTAATATTTTCCTTCTCCTTTTCTTTTCCCTTTCCCTTCTCATTTTGTAACTCTAAATTGTCATGCCAATGCCCCCAATACTTGTCATACTTATCTTTCATTCTTAACCCCATTTCTTGCTGCATAAAATCAGAACTACTCATCCATTCTTTCATCAATTCATTGACTTCTCCAATCTCATGAAAATAATTATGAGCAGTCACACTTAACGATGTTGAAACACGGTTTGTAACATCAACAAAATGCCCTAAAAACTCAGCTAGTTTTTTTTGCATTATCAAAGTCATGCTCATCAGGAACTCCTGGACTAGGAACACCGGGCTTAATGTCACTAAGCAACTCAATTGTATAGTATGGATCTTCCTCTGGATACCTTGCAAACACCTTTTCATATGTGCAAGCAGCTTTTAGCATATCATATGTGGAATTCCATCTAGTGCACACATCAAGGTTTAAGAATGCTTTGCTGTCCACTTTCTCCCATTGAGCAATCTCTTTAAAATTTTCCAATCTTGATGTACCACCCCTAATGAATTTAACCGCAGCCCGCACACGCTTGATAGATTGGTCTACTTCTTTCCAACCATCTTGGACAATCAAGTTAAGTATATGTGCAGCACATCTCATGTGAAGGTACTTGCCCTCTGCTATGCTAGTTTTCAAACTATTCATTTGTCTTCTCAAATAAGAAACACCACTATCATTTGCACTTGCATTATCTACCGTCATTACTTTGTCTAACCCCATTCAAGTAAGACTTTATGCAAGTGTTTCCCAATATCATCTCCCTTTTTGCCTTTTACCTTGAAAAAACTAATTATCTTTTTATGCAAGCACCAATTTTTGTCAATAAAGTGGGCTGTCACAGTCATATAATTCTCTTGCTGCTGTGATGTCCAACCATCGGTTGTGAGGCAAACTCTATTGCATTGTTCTAGTAAGAAAATTTTCAATTTTGCTTTCTGCTCAAAGTACAATTGCACGAGACGCTGCTGCTGAGCGGTGTCCGGGGCGACGTGCAGTTCATCAGGCAGGACGGCGCCTCCCGGCGGCAAGCACGACGAGCAGGTCCGCGCATGGACGAACCAGGTCCGGCTCCTCGCGCAGGACTGCAACAACTGCATCACCACCTATCGGTACTACGGCGACCCCGACATCCACCGCGCCCGGGACGGCCTCCGGCGCTACATCTGGTGGCTTCCCTGGTTCGTGAAAGGAGACGCACCTGCGGAGCGCCGATCTGTCCTCCCGTGCGGCGGCGCGCGGGTCTGCGGAGTCACCGGGGCACTGTGCGCCGATCTGGTAATTCGCAGCCTCCCAGGCGCAGCGCAGGTGGGGGGGCGGGGGGAGGTCAGGTGGGGCGCCGCCGCGGGGGGTGTACGCCTGGCCGCCTGCACTGCGCCTGGGAGGAGCTGGGAGCCTGGGATGAGTCGCGTGCGTGATGTTAGGGTTGGGAACTGGGGAACAGATGATATTAGGGTTTTTAGTTGGGCCGAACTTACATTGGGCCTAATGAGCTGAATTTCGGTTCTTCGGGAGAACCGAGCCCAAGTACCGAATATCCCGAGAAACTTCGGTTCCTTAGATCATAGAACCGAACAGGAACCGGATTTCTTCGGTTCCGGTTCCGGTTCCTTCGATATCGGTTCTCGGTAACTTCGGTTCGGTTCTCGGTTCTCGGGTTTTTTTCCCACGATAGACAGGCGCGCCGCCCGTGTCCTAGATGCCTAGCTGTGTGTTGCCTGTGGGGAGCCACTTCGTCACCGAGGCCGGCCAACGCGCATCGGCGCTCTGCGCGGCCAGCAGTTTGTGCGGGATGACGAGATCTGCTCCTTTCCTCCTTACATGTTGACGAATCGAAGTCCGCTGCGCCGGGTGTTTCCTCCATCGACATGCTTCTATTCTTTTGCAAGGGCTCAAGACGTCGTGTGATGCGGCAAGATTGATGTGAGGGTGAGCATGATCTGCTTGCTTGGGGATTTTCTTGTATATATTTTGGATTGTTATTTATGTTCTCCTAGGCTGAGTTTCTATCTTGGATTTGTAGTTAAATCCGTGTCCTAGTAGCTTCTATTTTTTTTAATAAGAACTCAAACTTTTCGAGTCCGTCTCCAACTACGTACCTATCTTCCCTTCCAGCAAGGGCTCTATATGGGCTGGGCTTTTTTCAGTCATTGCAGTGGGGTTTTGGCAGGCCAGTGTTAAACAGGCCGTGATTATGTATGGAATTCGTCGAATATGACCCGCTTGCTGCTGATGGGTTTTGGAGGGGTTGGGCCGGAACTCGAATATTCCAGGCTCAAACCATTCGCCCCGGCCCAGCTGCCTGCCCTCCTGCCTGTAACAAATCTGCCTGCCCTCCTGCCTGTAACAAATCTGCCTGCCCTCCTGCCTGTAACAAATCGGATCCGACGGTAGAGGCAATCTAAACCCTAGGTAGAAAACAGATCGCCCCCATCCATAGGCCTATATAATAAAAACAGCGGCTGGCTAGATCCATATCGCCGCCGCAACAATCCGCACCATCTCCGTCTCGCCGCCGCCGCACCATCCATCTCCGTCTCGCTGCCGCCGCACCATCCATCTCCGTCTCGCTGCCGCCGCATCTCCGTCTCGCCGCCGCCAGAAGGAAAAGATGGTCCACGTACGCATCTTCTGCCATGCCGACATCCAAGCCCTGCAACGCTCCGATCAGAAGCTCGTGTATGTAGATCTCGTCTCTCTGGAGTCCCTGCGCATAGCGAGCGACTCGTGTGCACTCCTCGTCAACCTGATTCAGAGGAGGGACTGGCAATGCACCAATCTGCTTGACCGGAGGTACTGGCACTGCCACCAGATGGATCTCCTCTCGCTGATGGCAGGCGTGGCGCTGGAGCTCCACAAGATCAAGCATGATCTGTATCCCCTCCTCGTTTCTCAGGAGGCCAAGCTGGAAGGGGGCTTCCTGAAAGACCTCCGACTCCTGAAGAACTCAGCAGTTACGCTTGTACGTCTGGCGAAGGAAGCTAAGGAAATAGTCGAAGGATGTGTCGATGAGGAGGATGTGGAGGATGTGCATGTGTTTCGGCTCTTAGGCAAAGTTAAAGAGGTTGGCAAAGCGGTAGAGGATACCGCTGATCTGGTACTGAAAGGTACTCACAACATTGCCTGGCTTCAGGCACATCTCCCGTCCGTGCTCGATCCGGTCGACCTTCTGTTGTCGGCCCCGGTTCTTTTCCCTGATCCTGATTGAGAGTAGACTATCAGCTGTTTCTTGCCAGCTCTGGACTGTTGTGATGAGTATTTTTTTAGGGGCGTGGCAAACAGCTTAGAACTGTAGTAGGGGTAGTTTGCACAGCTCTCAAATGTTGCGATGTTTACTTCTTGAGTGGCAACACCCTTTATGTTTGGATGATGTTAATGGATTTTAAATGATTTGTATTATGGTGCTGTTTTCTCATTCTGTGCTAGGGTACAACTTGCAATTACTTTCAGTTAGGATGATTCTGTGGAATGGCAGCTCCACCACCATTCTGTGGAACGGCAGCTCCACAAATATTACGGGAAAAATCATTACGGAAACACGGTTTTACTGCACAGCTAGAAATCCGTGTTGTCGGAAATGACAGCGGGGAAAAGGTTCCCTGAATTCTATCTTAATTTCTGCTGTTATGTACCCCTGTGAAGTATACTGCATCAAATGTCCTTTTTAGACACTACAGATCACACACCACAGCAGTTGCGTGCTTTTTGTCCTTTTTAGACACTACAGATCACACACCACAGCAGTTGCGTGCTTTTTGAATTGTTCTCCATAGTGCCTTAGTTTTTCCTTTTTTTCAAGGTTCCACCCATCCTACACTCCATCAAAAACTTATTTAGTTAAATCTTAATTGACATAGGGGAGCAAATGGTAGGTTCCACCCGTCGTACACTCCATCAGAAACTTATTTAGTTAAATCTTAATTGGCATAGGGGAGCAAACGGTAGAATATTTTTTGATCCACTGAAGGGCAAATGTGGATTGCGACACTGATTTTCGGACGCTATCCATGTCTGACTCTGATTCCATGAAAATAATATGGGAATGTGATACCATATGAGATGAGACTTGAGAGGTATACATCCGAAGTATCAAATATTAAATGTTGAGTACTCTATTATGATTTCATCACTCAAGACTGACAATAAATAGGCATGCTATCACATATGAATGGGAGTAAAAAATAACACGCTCTTAGTTTTCACATCCTGGCAATCACTTTCATTGTGCTCACTCTAATTGCACCCGTATTGTTGAATATATCGTGCGGTGTCTGCTAGTGTAAATAGAGTGAATAATTTCATCTGTCTGACCAATTTAAACCTCGGTGAAGAATAAATTGTCTAGTACTATCCATGCCCTACTCGGGTAAACTATGGGATAAAATACGAATATGGGATGAGCTATAAGCTATATCTGTACGTATCTGATCCAATTACACCCCTATTGCTATGCGTTGATGTTTCAATCAAAGAATTTGGGTATTGGTATTTGGTATATGTATATTGCTTTGCACTCGATAACATGACAGATCATGATTAAATGGTTTCCCTTAATTTCCACTGCGGTTAAGAGTTATGTTTGTAATGTTTTCTGACAAAAGTATTATTGCGTGTAACACCACTCAAGGAATTTTAAAGAGGTATATTCAGTAAGAAATTTCTGTGAACACTCTTATCAGGAAAAAAAAAAGAAATACATCATACTCCTGTTTTTCCATGTTGGATTTAGCCATCTTATTTGGCATTCTGTCTGATTACATGGTTCTGAGAGTTTGGCATGTGAGCAAAAAGGGCAATGCATGTGCAGATTCATGTTTAGACATCAGTTAGATGAATGACATGTAGAGTTGTGAATATGCAATTTTTCCCATTTTTTTAATGCTAAGACAATGCCTTTCAACCACGGTGTAGTTTTAATTGTTAACATTGGTTGGCCTGGATGACACTTATTTCACAACTTGGCCTGCAAAAATAAAATAAGCCTGCGCCAACAGCTTTGCAAATTAAATATTTGTCATGAGTCATGACAAGCTGAAGAAATGACTTGGAACAAATTGGTTTAAATTAGAATTATGACATGTTTTTAATGTAACATGCTAGTTGGATGTGTGCTTCTAGTAGCACTATAAAATTTTGCTTGGATGCATGTTTTAAGGCCTGGATATGGTTCATTCTTTACAAAGATGCGGATGAAAATCTAACTGCTGAAATTGTCTGATAAATTATGTTGTGTATTGCAATGTTTTCTTATTTGTGTTTACTGGATGCAGGTTTCAATTTTGGCAGGAACACTTGCTCGACTTGATAGAGAAGCACCATACTACAAGAAGTACACCTTCTTTTCTATCTTTACATGACCTGCTCCTTGTGATAACTAGTTATTTAATCAGGGCATCCATTTACACACCATACATACAAAAAGGAAACAAAATAGACAAACATTAATTCTAGCATTTGTAGTTGTGATTGTTTATACAAATTACACTGTAGTTGTAGTTCATCTCTATTTTCTCTATGAAGAGAAGAGATGTGTTGACTGTTGAGAAAGAATTCAAATATATATAATCTTACTCCTTTTATTTTATCATTATATCATTATTTTTGAATTATCGAACTGGATACTGTAGGCTAGCTGTTTGAAGCTTAATGACGTATTACATTATCTATATTGCTGTTGATATTTTCCTTTTGTTTTAATTTCTTGCCAGGGATGGATATAATGATTTCAATACATTCTATATGCAGGTAACTTTCTTTAGCTACTTGATGTTACATGTATCATTATCTTCATATATTGATATGCTGATGATGAGTTTCTAATGACTTAATGGAATGGCCAATTGTTTTGTTTTTCATGTTGCTGGTGCCTGCAGTTTAATGAGATTATTTGTTTCTTTAGGGTGCATTTGGTACTAAAGGTGGCTCAAGTGGTTCCCCTGTTGTTGACTGCCAAGGAAGGGCTGTTGCCCTAAATGCTGGAAGCAAATCTTCCAGTGCCTCTGCCTTCTTTCTTCCATTAGAACGTGTAAGTTGTTTATAAATGAGCATCAGTACATTCCCCTGTTATTCTATAGCTTATTAGAATTCCAAGATTGTTGATTCAAAAATTGGAAGGCTTGCAGTGCATAACATTTGAGTGTAACTTTCAAGTTTAAAATGACATGACACATTGATACTAAGGAAAGAATCAGCTTGTTTTACACGGCTTTACAGAAGCAACAATACCTATCACCAAACTAGAGTAATTCATTTGAAAATGTGCAGAGTTTTCATTAGCAATGCACTTTTTTACTTTACATTGGGTGGTCTTTAAGGAAGATTAGAGTGGGAAGAACGTGTAGGAGTTCACACATACTAAAATATAAGATCATAAAGATGGGCACACATTGTTACCTTTTAAGATTCATTCATTTTTTGTTGTGCTGTTATTTATTTAAAAAATATGTTTAAACTATTTCTAGGTTGCCAGAGCACTGAATTTGATACTTGATAGTTGGGATGCATTTGGTACCAAGCTAGAATCTGTTTATATTTCACGTGGTACACTTCAGGTGAGTATTTTGTACAGTGATTCCATTATTTTATCATATGGTGTCGGTGGTTGTTATTGTTGTTGTGGAGAGCTTATGAATGAATAAATATTCATGCATTTGACCTTGCAGTACTTCAAATTATTTTTGACATGCTGCAATTTCTCTTCAATTCTTCATTGCTGTTACTGCTACTTTTCTTTTACTGCCGTTATTGGGCTTCATAGCATCCCTCTTTTTTCTATTGCATTGGAAGGCAACCTTTCAACACAAAGTGTAAAGTGATAGAGAGGGAAACACCACACCACATTTGGGGGGGGGGGGGGGCTGGAATATATATATATATATATATATATATATATATATATATATATATATATATATATATATATATATATATATATATATATATATATATATATATATATATATATAGCCACAATCAGTGGCTTTCCATTGGATATTTCATTGTTTTTGTTGTTCTGAAGAATTGGTTTTTATTTCATAAATCACAAGGCCACAGTTTGGCTGATGCTTGATCTGTAAGGCCACTCTACTTCATGGCTCATCTTGATCTGTAAGTGCAGCTATGCCACTGGCATTCACAAGTGACATTCACAAGTGGCAGCTAAGTCCCGGTGATCACGTCCTTGCCGTGGCACCCTTATCCTTCTCCTCCTCACCACCACCCGGGCCGTCGCTGCTTCTTCCTCGCGTGAATCGGCGTCTTCAAGGTCGCGCTCCTCACTGTTGGCCTCTATCCGCTCGATTCCGCTCTCCCCATGCTCCCCTGCATCGTCGCGGCCACGGTCGGCACGGAGTCAAAGCCCCAATTCGGCCATGCCGCGGAGCAGTAAGGGGCGGCGGGCGTGGCAATAGTGGGAGGGTGGAGGGTGTGAGGGGGGTTAGCAGCCAGAGGCACGAGGGGGTGGGCTGGAGCAAGAGCCGGCGGTGCGAGGGCAAGGAAGAGGCGGTCAGGAAGAGGCTGGAGCTGAAGGGAGGCGGAGGAAGAGACGGAGGTAGGAGGGGGTAGGGTTTCCACTCAGTCGGGCTTTGATCGATATGAATCATCGGATCTGAGATGGGCGGCCAGGAAAAACTGAGCCTTTGGAGAAACGGTCATGGCTAGATTTCTCGGGCCGTTAAACGCTTTCTTTTTTTTATTTTATACCACTATTGTGAAGGGACATGTACAAATATTCCCTCAGTTCCAAATTGTAGGTCGTTTTGGCAACTCTAGATACATAATTTTTGTCATGTATCTAGACATTGTGTTTTATTTAGGTGCATAGTAAAAATCATTTTAGATTGGGTTTGCTAGGAGCGCTGTGGACGTCTGCTGATGCGGTATAAATCATTTAACTATTTATTGTATGCTCTATGATTTAATATGGTCTGATCTCCAGATAAAAATATATCCATGTTACCATTTACTACTTTGGATTAGACTTTACATTAGTCTATTTCCATTGTACTTAAATACTCTGACACATGTGGGACCTATTTAACTGGTAGCACTATGCTTGCCATCAGCATAGCCAATTTTAAAATAGAAACAAATTATGACATACTAGTATTGTCACGAACTTCGTCACAAATATGGTAGTTGAACAGGTTATGACAATTTTTAGTTGATCTTAGTGACGCATACTATATTTTCGTCACTAAGTTGTACTGAACCCTATAAAACGTCATAAATAGAATGATTTAATGACGAATAGCTCCGTTGTCATGAGAAATTCGTCACAGAAGGTCATATTTGTTGTAGTGACATCAGTTCAAGGTGCCACAACATCAGTTCAAGTTTCAGATACTACTACATTCATCTTGGTTCAACATAAACAACAACTAAAATACAGTTCCTCGGTCATCATCCACAGCACCAGTTACATGGTCACCTAGCATTCATCTAAGAGCTACCAATTACATCGATTTCATCACATAACCAACAAACAGACCACCTAAACCAACAACAAGAACCAGCAACACCCGCATAGCATTGGCCAGCTTATCCATCATTGCAGCAAGCTCTTGCGTCACCATCACTGCTCCAGGATTACCAGCTTGCCCAACTGCCATGCTCTCAACTTCATCGTCAGCCACCAGCTCGTTCTCGACATCATGAATCTGCACGATCTTCTGTTCCACCAAATCTGCACGAATCTGCATGAACATATCGCTCTTCTTCCGTACAACATTTGTCAAATTCCATCTGAGCGTTCCCCAAAGTGTGTATCAGATCAGTCAGACTAGGAATACTTGCCTGGAACCCATTGAAGTCCTGAGCACCTTTCAGTACATCTTCTGTGATACCAAACAGTGTGTCACCAAAATCTTTAGCTAGTCTATATATCAAACTGTTGGTCTTAATTCCTTTCAGATAGAACTTCTCTGGCTTTTGCATCGCACGGGCTTTCGACTTCATTGTTGCCAAAGCCAGAGTGGCAATATCATTAAGAAATGGAGCATTCTGAACTGTTGGTAGTAGCTGAAACTCAATTAGGGATAAATCAGTCCAAAATGCACAATAATTCTCCAGCGCGACCATCTGCTCGCAACTCCAACTCCTTGGATGGATAAACTCACGCAGCAAATTATATGAAATTGCCGCCTCGGTCAGCGGGCCCAGCCTCACAAGCTTCACGAGGAGGATACCGTCTGGGAAGAGTGGATGATGTTGCAGGTTTATGATGTCTTGATGGGAATAGATGTTGTGTGACATCTTTGGAGTGGTGGTGTGGTGGTGGGTTTCTTCGGCAATAGAGGAAACTGTAACAGCCCCAAATTCAAAGAAATGAGTCAGTTGCACAAATGGGTAAAACAATGGAAAATGGGGCGAAAGAAAGAAACAACTGTGAAATCATGGAATTAAACTTTAGGGGACAGCGTGATATGATGACGTGGATAACTTGATTGCATGTGCTGTTGGCATATTGAGATGTATGTCTTGCTTGTCGAGATAGTTGAAACAGAATTTTGGTCAAAATTGAGATGCTTTGACTCTTCAATATTCTTAAATGTCTTAAACTACACTCTATTTAGCTAACAATAGTGCTCATATATCATTGACTATTCTATGCAATCTCAGTTACAGACAAGTAATAAAGTGTCCTTAATCAAGATGAACATATTTTGAAGTCAGCTAAATTGATGGAACATCTAATTTTTTTTGAAGCAATGGCCATTTTAACAGAAAGACAATTCAAGTTCATTAGTTCACAATATCACCGAGAGTGAAAGACTAGACAACCTAAAGGTTTTCACAAACTTGCAAGCAGTTTTGGTGGAGAGCCAACACTGCTACCAAAGAGTTCGACTAGCAACTACTTGCTCTTCCAGATACAGATATATCTAAAACAAAAAAAAGGCATGGAACCTAACTAATCACTACTTGCCACATACATTAGCACCATTGTTGCTGAATAGAATTCTAATAGTATAATATCTAATTGACCTTCTAGATGCCCACAGCAATACACAAGCACGGAACACCTTTAACCTAAAGTCTCATATACCAGCAAAAGCACATCTTATAGAGACCTCCAAAAAAATAATGAAAGGAACAAGATAGAGCAAGATGATTAGGAAGCTTTATTAAATGAAACTGGTTTTCCAAACTGCAACATAGAATAAATATAAACCATGTTCAGCTGAGAGTCATAACAACTAAAAACAATGAGCAGACTTTCATTGATTGCTCTATTCAAGTAGGTACAGATTTAAGTTCTGATTAGCTTAGGGCCAAGAAAAAAAAAGCTGAAAGATTTTGCGACTAAATCAAAACATGATGGATCAATCTGAAAAGAATTACTCACACGTTATTGCCAATAGAACAGGAAAAGAACTCAAAAAATTATAAATTGATTAAACAGACCCAAATGCTTACAGAGATTAGCCTCAAAATAGATAGAAATATGTATTAACATAAGGCACATAAATTGTTTATTTTTTTCATTATCAATAATAAATGATGTAAAGCAAATAAGTAAACCCATGAAGCCAAGAAAATAACTACTACGGTCACAATATTCGTAATTATTCAGACTGGATGATAGCCAGCACAAGCAAAACAGTGAAAAAGATACAATAAATAGAGTGCTTTATTGCAACGAATAGATGTGTTTACTTAAAAATTAAGCATCTGTTTCTACAATACTAAAAGAGATTATGATTCATTACAACACGTATTGTACACGAGTTAAGGTATGATTCATTACAACACATATTGCCTCAGAATACTTAAAAAGTCGGTAACAACAATTCCACAAATATACCTTAATAAGGGCCTGAATATAAATGGCTATAATGATTATATTTTTCAACTACAGTGCATATCTAAATTTGGATTTTAAATTATCACCACTGTTTGTGCATTATTTCAACTACAGTGCTAGGCGAGGCAATGTTGCTCCACCTAGCATTATCTTTTGAAGGAGAGTTCAGGACTTCAGGTTATAATTCCATTGCTCCAAGAATTACAACTATCATTACAAGCAGAAGAATAATACATAGTGGTTACAACAGACCCTTCTATCTGAAATCTATTAATAAACAAACACAGAGAAGGTGCTTAGATAATAAATACACAACATGAGTTGCCAACAAAAGGAAGCTGACACTAAAATGGGCACATGGTCCAGTAAATGAAGGGACATAAGTATCTGAAACCACTAAGATCCGTAAAAGCCAATCAAAACCATGTGACTGAACATTGCATCACCAGAGAGGACTAGCCAATAGGAGATTCAGACCAAAACAATACACCTTAATCTGAGAAGACCTTAAGGTACCATGGTACTACCAGATAAACACGCAGCAGTAGCACACCAGTCAGGAAACCACAACTTAGATCATTCATCCATTGCCCTCAGCAAGAATAGTACCCAGAAGGATCTTCAATCATCATCATTGGCCAGCTGTGATACCTCACATTAAATAAAGGCCACAATGCATCACATATCATCAATTAGTCGGCCTCAGAGATCATTCAGTACCAAAAAAACCCCACAATGCTTACTAGGAGAACTATCTGAACAAATCGAGTCATAAACATCTCCAGCGCCCACAAATTCCACCACCTAGGAAGAAGGGGAGTGGAGGGAATAAATTATCTCACCTAACGTGCTTGGTCGCTGTGGCTTCATCTCGACCTTCAGTGGGTAGGGCGACGCTGAAGCAGCAAGCGGAGTCCAGGCAGATCCAGCCGGCGCAGGAAGGGAGCAGAGCAGGGGTGGGCGGAGCAGCTTCTTCCGTCCCAATCCGAGGTCCGGCTACAGGCAGATGGGAAGTGAGGGGCGGCAGCGGAGCAGCAGGTTGGGCGGCGGCGGAGCAGCAGGATGGGCGGCGTGCGGTGGGAGGGCGGCGGCGTGAGTTGGGAGGGCGGCGGCGTGGGAGCGACTGCGGGGGTGCGGGCAGCGCGCGATTTTTTTTCTTTTTTCAGCGGGCTGCGTCGGAGGGGAACAAGTGAGAGCCGGGTGGGGTGGGTGGAAGCATCTAGGCCCCTATTTCAAGTTTTGATAATTAATGACAACGGTTTGTGGATTAACGAATTCATTTGAGATAATGAGTATAGGTTGATCCACGAGTGAAAGAGATTTGGTTGTGAATGTATGGAGTTTTGGAAATGATAAGCAAAGCTCGGACTCAAGGCAAAGGTATAAAATATGGTCTTTCTATTTTACCGGTCACAAGGCGTTTAGTGGATGAAAAGTGACCGGATTTGTTGGATAGATAGCCGTACTATCAAGAGGGGTTGTGTACTCATGCTTGACGGGTCTTTAGTGCCTTTTTGCTCAAAATGTCTAGTTGCATGCATGAGGGCTAACGGCGTTTTGAAAAGATTTGAAATAGACTAAGTTCGAGAGCTGACTGAGTAACGGCGGACAGTCCGCGCCTGATGGGCGGACAGTCCGCTCCCGTTCCAGAGAGCTTGCAGAGGCTCTGGTGGGCTGGCGGACAGTCCGGCCCAGTGGGGCGGACAGTCCGCGACCGTTCCAGAGAGCTTGCAGAGTCTCTGGTGGGCTCGCGGACGGTCCGGCCCAGGTGGGCGGACGGTCCGCCACTGTTTTTCAAATGTGTACCAGAAAGGGTGTCTGCCTGGTGTGAGCTTCAAAGTTGAATGGCGGACAGTCCGCCCATGGGGCGCGGACGGTCCGCCGGCTAATCTCAGGTTTGTACCAGAGAGGTTGTTTCTCTGGTTTGGGCTGAAAAGTTAAACCGCGGACGGTCCGCTCGTGATGCGCGGACGGTCCGCAGGCTAATCTCAAAATGTTCCAGAGACGATGTTAGTCGCTGGTGGGTTGGAACTCTTAACTGCGGACGGTCCGCCACTAGGGCGCGGACGGTCCGCCAGGGGTTAACGGCTAGTTCTGACACACATTAATTGCACTCTGACTCACTGGTTTATAACGGCGGACAGTCCGGTTTTTGAACCGCGGACGGTCCGCGACTTCGCAGAAAAGAGTGTAACGGCTAGTTTTTGGAGGGATGTCTATATATACCCAATGCCCGGCCATTGGGTGACTCTCTTGGCCATTTGGATAGCATTCTTGACACATTAGAGCTAAGGCATACCTCTCTCACACACTTGCTTAGAGATTGCATTTTTGAGAGTGTGAGAGCTACCTAGTGCATTGCATCAAGAGTTTGAGCTTTGTGGCATTAGAGATACTTCAAGCAAGCGTCATCAACTTGTTACTCTTGGCAGTTGCCGCTCCCTAGACGGCTTGGAGAAGTGGATTTCGTGGAGCTCCTCCAAGGAGATTGTTGAGGAGCCCCGATTTCGGTTGTGAGAGGTTTTATGCTCACCTCACCGGAGTGGTGAAGAGCAACTCTAGTGGAATCGAGGTGTAGAGCGGTTCCTTGATTCAAGCCGGCTCAAGATCAAGAGGTTCTTGATAGAGGAGCGGTTGATTCTTGGAATCCACCTCAACGTGGATTAGGGGTGACCGGCAAGTCATCGACACCACGGGATATTTTCTTGTGTCAAGCTTGGTTACTTCTCTTGCTCTCTTTAATACTTGCTTTTACTTTAAGCAATTTACTTTACTAGAGCTTGATTTGTGTCTTGTCACCCTAGGTTGCAAACCCATCTAGAGATAGTAATAGCATGACATAGCGCTTTCCTTTGTTACTAATTAAATTTTTCTAGTGTTATTGGTTTTAGATTTTAAACCGACTATTCACCCCCCTCTAGTCGGTGTTCTTGATCCTACAGTGGGGAAGGGGACCAAGGACCTAGGGTTTCACGTAACGTCTCCTGAAATTCAGTGTGCGTGGCAAGCAGGGTTAACATGGTCCGGCCGGTTTCGGTTTGGGCCGTTATCAAATCGGCCCAAATTCAAATTTGAATTAAAAAAATGAAAAATTTCTAAAAATATTTTAAGGTGTGACGGATCTAATGATGTCAAATTTTCTCAAAAACTCGTTCATTTAGTATAGTTTGCGAAAGTTTAAAGTTAAATAAAAAAAGAAAAAGGAAAAAACCAGTCAAACCGGCCGGTAAACCGGTTGCACTGGCACTTTTGAATTCAAATTTGAATCCAATCGGTTTGGACCGGTTTCTGGTCAAACCGGTCCGGTATACCGGAATCGGACCCCGCCGGTTTGACCGGACCGGTCGGATTTGTAAACTCTGGTGGCAAGAGGCTATCCGAATTCTGTGCAGGATGTTCCACCCTGGTAAAATAATTCAGAAAAAGGGAGAATAAGCATCTGGAAGAATCTGAAGAGAAAAAACGATTTACACTTGTGCTTGTGCCACCTTACAATGATTCTAGATTTCTAGTTGAGATTTGAAAAGGACAACTGCACATTGCTTGGACCGCATGCATGTTTGTTTTTTTTTGTTGAAAAAAAGAAAACATACTAGATGCAAATAAGAGGCAGGATTTATTTATATCCCTGAAAATGGGGGATAAAAGGCAGAAAATCCAGGTCCATCCAAAAATTTTGCCGTCCCAAATTTGCGTGCCCGTTCCAACGGCTAATAAGCGTGCCGTTCTTGTACTCATTTCAGGAATGCCTGCTTGGAGGACGCATATGGCCCAAGTGAATTGTGCTGGCAAGTCGAGATTAGTAAAGCTAAACGCAACGAGGAGGAAATGGCAATTGCTCAGCTGGATCATTCACGCATGCATGCATTTCGGCAGTAACTGCTCGTGATCTGACCAATCTCACGCCTGGTATACCCGTAGCTTCCCTCCCAGGGGAGGGTGGCCACGTCTCCCCGAATTCTCCGATTGGATCGGATTTTTTTTGCAAAAAGGCTCTTTGATTTTCTCGAAATCGCATTCCCGTCCGCATAGGCCCCTCATCTACTGTTCCTGTGCCTGGTATTTTTCACGAAGGCCCCCGTATTATGAAAATATTACGTTCAAAGAAGAGAAAATTCCGATTTCGTGTTTTTTTGCGTTTACCCGCCCGCCTCCGCCCTTTTGCGAAAACACCCCGCCTCTCCCCACCAAATATATACGGCGATTGCAGCGAAAAAAAAAGGCCGGCATCCTCTCCGTCTCGCTCGCTCTCTCTCCCTCTCGCTCGCTCTCTCCCTCCCCAGCGCAGCCACAGCGACGGCCGCCGCCGCACGAGCGGCCTGCAGGCGGAGCGCACCCCCGACGCAGCACGGCCAGCCCTATTCCTCCTCGTCCTCCTCCTCAGCTTCCTCTTCCTCTTCTATTCCGAGGTGTCCGCGCCCTCTGCATGAAACCCTAGCAGCTTCGACGGGCGACTGCGCCCCCTCCACGCTAGAGGCCGGCAGCGGCGACGGCGGCTTGCTCCTAGCCTGTGCTCGCGGGACAACACCCAGCCATCAGGTTCGCCCACCTTCTTTCTTCCCTGGCTGCTGTGCGAGGCCCAGGGGCTGTTTCCTCTACCCTCCCTATTTCCTGCCCTTCGAGTGCTCGATGGAATGTCCAAGACGGCTCTACTTGGTAGTTTCCTTTATTTTCCTGCCCTCTGTACATACCGTAGCTTTTGTAGCAAGATGGATATGGAATTAGCTAATCTGATGGGTAAAACATGATAATCTTTGATTAAGTTGCTATTCATTCTTTTGTTACTTCCAGATGCCTGACAATTTATTCAGTCAGAGTTTAATTTTGTATCTATAGTTTCTGAATATTCATGTGGTTTGAAGTCTAAATATTAATGTTTTAGATAATAAGTCTCAATATCTATGTGAGTTCAATTTGTTTCATGCACGTTCAATGGTCTGAACGTAGTAGAGGTGCATCCTTTTATTTCCATGGCCTCTTGAGGATATCTTAGAACATGATTGATGATTACTCGATATGCTTCCATTGTATTTACTAACAGATAACGATTTACATAAACTCAACCCAGGAGGTTTACATATCTTGCTCATTAGGACGTCGCCTAACACTCGATGAGGCTATCATAACTTTAAACATAAAGGCCTAATGTCTTTGCATTTGGTTATGCTCTTCTCATCTGTATATATAATAATAGGTAAAGCGCATTGTTCTATTTATAAAATGGAAAAAGGACCTTAAATCATGATTGTTTTGTGAATTTTGGTTTCAGGCCTGCACATATTGGTTTAGGTTGATCATGATAATCTTATTTTCGAACCTAAACTGAAGTACAATGATACATTGAAACAATGAAACCTCAAGTTTGGATTTGTGCTCCGGTACTACAGTCCATTCAGACCATTCAAGTTCAAAGAAAGGTTTCTTCTTTACCATTTGGGTATGATGTGTTTGATAGAACGCCCATAACAGCAAGGTAGGTGAAGATGCTACACACTCTTTTATCTGCTCTGATTTGTTCTTAGAATTATCAGCTTGTTTTAGGCATATATTAATTTAGTGCATCCACTTGGAGAAAAGTATTATCTGTTCTGCAACAGACATATTTGCCCCACTCTGGTATTTAGTTCTGCAACAGACTTCTTTGCCTTACTGCTACACTGATCCATATCAGTTCAGTTGCATGCTTCTTATGTACCACAACCTTCACTGTGTATAGTGTATCCTTTGTTCTCTGATGTGTGATGCTTGACGGTTGATGACTTCTAGGTATGTACATGGAAATTATTGAAGTGGATACATCCCTTTAGAATTTGGCGATCTGGTGGAACTCGAGGCATTGTAAGTACAGATTTTAAAAGGAAATTTGTAAATCTCGATTGACTATTGATCAGTTTTTCAATGCCTCTGTGTTATTTATTACTGTCCACTCTGCATCAGATAGATCTCTCCAATTACACCGATCCAAGCTTTCAGGGAGATTTTCTATTTCACTATAGTAGTAGACAGAACCTGAAGGGCCACAAAAAAACTTACAGAAAGTTTGTGCTGCCCATGGTAAAACATTTTATAGATTGACCTTCCTGGGTCATAGAATCAGAATGATCAAGTTATTGGGAAGCATCTGCCGCTCAATAACTCCATGAAAAATGGTTAGCTTGAAGCTGCGTTATAACTCCATGAAAAATGGTTAGCTTGAAGCTGCGTTAGGTTTTGCAGAAATCTTTACACAGTTAAGGTTAGCTGATGCCATACTATTTTGCTTGGCAACACTTATATTTTAGAGGACATAATCTCAGTCCTCTCTGAACACATTAGAGCTGTATGGCCTCCAGACATATTAGATCCTTACACTTTGTAGATCTAGCAGACGAAGTGTTATAATATTATTTTATTGAGAATAATAGTTTGTGTCGGGTACCACGATTAGGGGCACCCTAATCGTAGTACTAAAATCGCCCTAAAAAACATTAACACATGCTGGGCAACCGGGCCCACGAAGGCCCACAGCCTCTTTCCATCTTGGAAGAAATGAAAGGACTCAAAGAAGCCCAACACGAGGCCCACACAGTGCGGCCCGTCCACGTTCCCCTCGGACCCGCGGGATCTCCGCTTCGCTCGAGGGCTCATGCCGAGACCCCTCGACCACATCCCGCATTTCCGCCTCGCTCGACGGTGGCGAGCCTACCCTCGAGCGGGGCGAATCGTCTCCGCCTCGCTCGAGGGTAGCGAACCTTCCACCTTGCAAGGTTAAATCGGATCGATTCGCCGTCTCTCTCGGTTAAGAGAACTTTGGTCACTGCGTCACATCGTAGTAAAGAAGTGGAATAAGAATTGAAAGACGAGGATAGGATATATGTTTGTGATACTCTTGGAAAATATAATGTGATGTACCATATTTGCTCTAGATGTTTATGCAAACCTAGTTGATATTTGTACATTAAACTTGAGCTAAAATATTGAAAGCAATGATCCACCATTAGTCGCTTTCCAGCAAAAAATAAACTTCAGAGCCAAAAGCTTTCATGTCTAGATAGTGGGCTAAGTATACCCATGTCGGGTAAGCCTTACTGAGCATTAGTATACTCAGGGTTTGTTGTCGCCCTGTTTTCAGGTAACTACTGCTGGCTGGAGCTAACCATGATTCACATCGGTGGGCTCGATGTGATGTCCTCACGTCATCGTAGTTATCGTGGTTTTTAAACTAAACTTCTATTTAAATTCCGCTGCATGTTGAACTCTGATAATTTGTTTAAAACTCATTTTGTTAAGCTCTGTTTTGTAATTTAAAATTTGAGAAACTTTTGTCTGCTTGTAATCATCTGCGCTCGCCTTCGGGTGAGACTTCCAGTGTTTTCGATTCTTAACCCAACAGGATGCCGGATTACACCGTTTTAAGTGCGTGTTTACTTGATTAACCATTAAGATGATAGTTAGCGCACTTAAGCCGGTTTAATTTGGGCGGTTCTGCTACAACGGCTCCCCTGATGATGTGTCGGACCCAGCATCATCAAGCGGCGCTCCCGGCATAGGGCGTGCTGGCGGGCCCAGTCCTCGCTGATCCACTTGTCCACCATCATGGACCAGCACTCGGCCTTGTTTGCGCACCAGTTCGGAGGCACCTAAACGTTTTGAAGTGCATCACATATGGTAATATCAAATACAAGATAAATGAGTAGAGATGACATTT
Organism: Panicum virgatum; assembly: GCF_016808335.1. NCBI lineage: Eukaryota > Viridiplantae > Streptophyta > Magnoliopsida > Poales > Poaceae > Panicum > Panicum virgatum. The sequence goes on along the minus strand of NC_053150.1, from coordinate 46,598,167 downwards.
ATTTACCCTTAAGTACTAGTCTCGTGTGAGGAAGATATCCCTTGAGGCTGGTTTCTTGACACTCCTGTTCTCGTACTCAGCGCAGTACACAACGACGGCCTGGACACGCGCCTCGTAGTGCATGTCCTTCACCAGCTTGTAGCAAGCCTGGTGAGCCTGCTCGTTCGCCCGGGCCTCATAGCCTTCCTCGCACCTGTAGAAATCCTGCATATATAGACACAAGATAATTGCAATCATTACAAAAATTGAAACAAAAGACCATTTTAGTTGGAGAATGACTTACCCACAACTCCCCGACCACCCGCCGCACTTTGGTCGTGAAGTTCCTTCCTTCACGATCTGTAGCGTCCTCACTGGCCATGTAGTGGTCCCACGTGTATGCCGGCTCCAGGACTCCGGCATGCATCACGAGCCTGGGGAAGTGCTGACTGCACAGAAGACCCAAGATACCATTGGGCTTCCTTTTATGCTCACCAGGCTGCACAAAAAACCACCCCCTGCAAGATTGTTTAATTTTAAATTTTGGTTAGTAGTGCAATTTTAAATATATGCAATGCATAATAAAGAAGTACTAACATACTTACTTAGGCTCTAGTGGCCGAATCATCGGGCGTCTCGCCATAGGGATCGGACAGCGCGGGAATTGCGACGGTCCACTCCCCTCCTGCCACCCCCTCCTCGGCCTCCTCCTCGTCCTCCTCGCTCCTTTGCTCCTCCTCCTCCACCCTCTGCTCCTCCTCGCTCCTCTGCTCCTCCTCCTCCTCCTCTACGGGAGAAGGGGTCCTCTCCCTCCTCCTCCTCCTCCTCACCTTACCTCCTCCACCACTCCCACTACCTCCTCCTCCACCCCTCCCTCTCCCTCTCCCTTTCCCTTTCCCTCATCCACCACCTTTGCGAACACTACCGCTCCGGGATTGTAACAGCCCATGGGCCAGATGGGCCGAGCCGAATCCCGGGGTTACTGTAGCGATGGCTACTGCAGCGCCGAAAAACACTGCAGCGCCGGAGGTTTAGTCCCATACTGAAAAGAGAAGGAAACCCAGACCAATTTAAATACCGAGCCCTGGGAAGCTAGTTAATTCCAGATCGATCCTTTTTGCGCGAAGCGAGGACGAAAGCGCAAGAGGATTAATTAGCAGGTGTGGTTTACTCAACGTGTAGAGTAGATCTTAGCCGTTATCCCGGGCCGGGTCGTTACAGACCCTCGGGTGCGTCGGACCCACTACTGCCTCCTCCACTACTGCCCCTGTACAAGCTGCTGATCCAACTCATCTTGCCCCCGCCTGGCATCTTTGTTTGGTTACTTGAAATCAAAAGGAGCGATCGAATTAGTCAAGATAAACAATACTTGCAAATAAATAAAAGTAAAGAAAATATAACTACAAATTAACATAATATGTATTAAATATTGCGAGTCGTAAATGTTTTAAAAGTAGTCATCATAATCGGAATTAGCTGGATCGTAATCCTCATCATCACTATCAGCTATGTCAACATAACCAGTAGAATCCGAAGGAGGAATGTTGTCTTCACTGTCTCTGCCTAAATGTAGTCGCTCTAGTAATTATAAGTCCTGAATATTATGAACCTCATCTCCACCTTTCTCGTCCAGTTCCCTTTCATTGTCGACTTCCATTCCGATCTCGTCGGATAAGTCTATCTCGAAACTCCCTTGTAGCCCCTCTTCTTGAAAAAACTCTCTATCATTGTTGTAATCTTCGTTGTTTGGGAGAGGAAGTTTGCCGTGGGGCGATACTTTATACACAACATCCCAACCCCGAAGACGGTGGTCGGTTTGGCACGGGTATGAGAGATAATAAACTTGCGTGGCTTGTTGAGCCATAATGTACACATCATTGCCTTGTAACGTTGAATCCTGTCGAATTTCAACTAGGTCAACACTAGGGGTTTGCCTTGTTAATGTTGGATCGAACCAATGTCATTTGAAAATGACTGGAGTGAGCGGTACAGAACCATGAAACTTGAGTTCGTATATTTCTTCAACTCTTCCGTAATACTCGACTCTGTCTTGACCTAGCGTAAAAACGCCGGTATTAGTGGTTCTTCGATTGGGTCGACTCTACTCGTATCTCATTGTGTGGAAGCGATATCCGTTAACGTCATAAACGTTAAACGACTTGACCCTGTAGCTAAAACCATCGGCAACCTGTCTCAACTCGGCACTCATGAACGAATCAGTTTGGCCCTGCAAACGTATGCAGGATAGTTTGTCATATAGTTCGAGGACAATAAAATGGAATACAATTATGAATTGAAGACTACCTTCCGTTGAAACCAATAAATGAAATCGGGTTGTGAATTTCCCGCGCCATTTTTAAGAAGACTCTTCATTTCCATCGGTGTTGGAGCCCTTGAGCCACGCCAAAATTGTTGTTGAAATTCCCTGTATCAAAAATGACAAAGGGGGTTGGATGCTAAGTAGTGGAAACTTGTGAAACGGAAACTCGTGAAGTGGGCACAATGTCAAGAACTTACACAATATACGGCTCCACCTCCGAAAGGTTGGTCAACACATATAGCATGACTCGGCGCTACTCTTCCAAGTTCAAGGTCTTGTACCTCGCATCACTTGCACTTCCAAGTTGTCCTTAGAAGATGCTGAGACTCGATTCATTATCGCCAGCGTTGTAATGAGGGGGTGGATTATGCACGCTTGGAAGATTGTCACCATAGTATTTGGTAGTGAAATTTGACACCTCCTCCAGAATACATGACTCAGCAATAGAAGCTTCAATTTTGCATTTATTTTTGCATTTCGTTCGAAGAACCTTGTGACATCTCAATTGGATAGCACCAACGGTATTGCACGGGCCCCCCATCCGTGCCTCGTACGGAAGGTGTAGAAGCAAATGCTGCATCGGATTGAAAAAGGTGGGTGGAAATATCTTCTCCAGCTTACATAGCAACACAGGGGCCACTTTTTCCATGTCCGAAATGACGGCCCGAGACAACTCCTTAGCACACAGCTGGCGGAAGAAATTGCTCAACTCTGCCGACACTCGTCATATATTATCAGGGAGATAGCCTCGAACCATCACCAAAAGAAGACGTTCTATCCATATGTGGTAGTCATGTCTCTTCAGCCCATTGATTCGCATCGTAGTCAAATTGACTCCCCTCCTCAGATTCGCTGCATACCCATCTGGGAATTGTAACTTTTGGATCCACTCTAGTGCTTTCTTTTTTTGGTGCCTCGTTAGGACGAAATCCGCTGGAGTCTTCCTCCATTGTCTCCCTGGTCTCGGAGTCTTCATTTCGTATCTTGGTCTATCGCACAATGTTGCTAGATCTACTCGAGCCTTGACGTTGTCCTTCGTCTTATCAGGGATGTCCATGACAGTTCCAAAAAGAGCCTCGCCCAAATTCTTTTCAGTGTGCATGAGATCAATGTTGTGTGGAAGCAGAAGATCATTAATATAGGGAAGCCACCACAAGCCAGAGATCTGAGTCCATGAATGTTCCTCGCCATCAATGTTTTTAAAGCGGTAAGGCGAGGCGAGGCGATAGGCCACCGCTCGGATGCCTAGGCGAATAAAGCGTGAGGCGAGGCGACGCCTTATTCACTTTATTCACTCAAATATGCATACATTTACCTTCACATACATATACATTTATCTATAAAAGAAAAGAAAAATAGAGGACCACTGGGCCTAAAGGTAGAAAGGAGGCCCATCAAATAAGCCCAACCCAATTTAACCCATCTCCCACCACAACCCTACCTCCCAATCCTCTCATCCCTCCTCATCCCGCGCCGCCACCTCTGCCTCCTCCTCCTCCTCCCGCGCCGCCACCTCTGCCTCTCCTCCTGTGCCGCCACCTCTGCCTCTCCTCCAACCGCGCCGCCCGCTGCTGCCCGACCGCCTCTGCCTCCTCCTCCCCAGCCGCTGCCACCGTCGTCCTTTTCCACCTCCGCCTCCGCCGCCGCCCACCTCTGCCTCCTCCGCCGCCAGCCCCTACCTCCGCACGATGCAAGACCAGAGGAGGAGGAGGAGGAGGAAGGATAGGAGGTGGCAGCGCGGCTCTGTGCCTCTGTCCCTTGGCGGCGCGGCACTGGAACCGACGGCAAGGCGAGGTATGGCAAGGCGTCGCCGACGCCCAGAATTTTTTACCGCTCGGACGCCTAGGCGACGCCTTAAAAACAGTGCTCGCCATATCCCACAAAACTACCTGCATCATTGACCTGGAGAGCATCTATCTGAGCATGAAGCACGACACCCGTCAGCATCTGCGGTGCAGGTTCTGTAACTACGACACATTTCGTGAAGTTCTTAATGTCTCTTCTAAATGGATGGTCAGCAGGAAGGAATTGTCGATGTTTGTCGAAAGACAAATACTTGCCCCCCTTCCTCAACCAAATGAACTGCAGAGTTGCCTTGTATGTTGGGCATGGGAACTTTCCATGAGTACACCATCCGCAGAAAATGCCATACGTCGGGAGGTCATGCAGGGAGTAGTGGTACCACACATACATTCTGAAGTTTGTCTTTGTCGCTCGGTCGTACGTCCACACCCCCTCTTCCCATGCTTTGAGCAACTCATCGATTAGAGGCTCCATGGAAACACTCATTTTATTCCCTGGGTGCTTAGGAATAATTAACGACACAAATATGGTATGTCGTTGAAAGAGAACGCCGGGGGGAGATTCAAGGGGATAACGAACACGGGCCAACATGAGTACGATGCGGCCATCATACCATAAGGATTGAACCCATCGGTTGCCAGCGCAACACGTACATTACGAGCTTCTTCAGCTTTCTCACGATGAATCTCATCGAAATGAGTCCATGACTCACCGTCGGAGGGATGCACCATCTTATCAGGGTTGTATCGAACACCTTTTTTGTGCCATGTCATCTGTTTCGCGGTTTCCTCGGTCATATAGTCTTTGGATCCTCTGAATGAACGGAAGGTAACGTACGATTTTCACATGAATCGTGAGCTGCCTCTTAGGCTGACCGTCACCAGCATCCATCTCCAAGAACCTTGAGGCTTTGCATTTTGGACAGTAAGTTTCAGCCTCGTGCTCTTTCCTAAATAAAATGCACCCATTAGGACAAGAGTGTATCTGCTCATATGGCATCTTCAGTGCACTAAGAATTTTCGTCGTCTGATACATTGTCTTCGGCAGAATGTGATCTTCCGGAAGCATGCTCCCAAAAACAGTCAACATACTACCAAAGGCGTCTTGGCTCAGACCAAACTGGGACTTCAAGGCCATAAGGCGTCCAATGCCGTCCAGCTGAGAAACCTTTGTTTGGCCATGAAGAGGTTTCTGTGCCGCTTCCAACATCTCGTAAAACGCCTTTGTGCTTGCCTCTGGCTCCTCCACCTGTGATCCTTCACCGAAATGTGCCTCTTCATAGTCGTTTAACATGTCTCCAATCCCACCAGCAACATCACATTCATCGATGCGTTGCCTCACGACCTCGCCCCTCATACGATGGGCTTCACCGTGAAAGATCCACTGGGTATAGTCTGGTGTAAATCCATAATTGACAAGATGTTCTCTCATGACCTTCTTTGTCTTCTGTTTCTGATTTCCACAACTCTTGCAGGGACACCACATGAACCTCGACCCTTCGGCTTGCGCCCATGCCCCTTCCAAGAACTCGTTAGTCTTCTCAATCCATTCATTGCTCATGCTAGCTCGAGTTACCCGGCCGGTGTACATCCACTCACGGTCATCCATCTTCCAAGATGTCAGCGACTACTATCGACTACTATCAAAATTCGGCTTAGTCTAGTAGGTAAGGATATGTCCTAATCCCACCCGACCATGCGTAGATGCGGTCAGCTTCCATGATCCACTCCTATCCGAGACAAAATTTCGGCAGCACCTCCCCGCTTTTCTCCAGATACACGTCCCGAAAGGGAGATTGTGTATCTCAAGAACAACAGGGAGGTGATGCCGAAACTCTGACTCGGATCGGAGCCGACCATAGAACCTGACCCCATCTACACATCCTCGGGCTGTCCAAAGAAGCGTGGACAATTCAAAACAGATACGATTAAAGATATGCGAAAAAAACTGCATATCTCCACTCGTATCTCTTCCGAACGGGAGACGCCTAACTAGTTTACGCGATCTACGAACATGATTTCCTAAATAAACTAAAAAACATCGAAAATATACTACATCAGACTTTAAAACTAAATAAATATTTAAATCAGACTTCAAAACTAACTAAATATTTAGAAACTAACTAAACATATAAATAATATTCTAAATAAACTAATTAAACTATAAACTAAATAAATTAACAAAAACACAAATTAATTACCTTGGCGTGGGGTGTGGGGGGCGGAGCCGAGGCGGCGGTGGGGCGCCGCTGGGCCCGGTGCGGCGGCGGCGGCGGCCGCGTGCGGCGGTGGGGAGGCGCGGGGCAAGGGGTGAAGCTGGCAATGGCTGCGGGCGGGGCCCGGGCGGCGGCACGGCCACGGCCGGCGGCGGCGCGGGGCACGGGGCTGCGGGCGGCGAGCAGGGCGGCGGCGGTGGGTGGCCCGGCTGCAGGCAGCGAGGGGCCCAGTTCGGCGCGCGGGACGGCGGTGGCCCGGCCGCGTGGAGGCGACGGCGGCGGCGCGAGGCGGCGGGGAGGCAGCGACGGCGGGGCGTGGCCGGGGTGGCGCGGCGGGTCGGGGAGGTGAGCGGGGGCGCGGCGGGCGGGGGCGCATGGATGAAGAAATGAGTTAAGGGTCGGGCGCCGGAGGGGGGGGTTATCCCCGTTATTTGCCGTGTGCCCGGATCCGGCACTCGGCAAACTATGGCTATGCCGAGTGCCAGATCGGCGGCACTCGGCAAACTACGCCTATGCCGAGTGCCAGATCGGCGGCACTCGGCAAACTACGCCTATGCCGAGTGCCAGATCGGCGGCACTCGGCAAACTACGCCTATGCCGAGTGCCAGATCGCGGCACTCGGCAAAGGGTTTTTAAAATATTTGATTCATTTCTTTGCCGAGTGCCGGACCAGGTGGCACTCGGCAACTATTTATTTTAACTGAGTTCCAAAAGCAATGATACTGAAATTAACATAATGTAAAAACATATTATTTCATGCATAACTTTTAATTTCAAATTAACATAATTTTAATTTCAAGTTTCAAGATTTTATGCAAGAAAACCTATTATTTCATGTCTTTCTAAAGTCGAATTGAATTTATATCAACATTCGTTTTGATGAGGTATGTATAAAAAATTTAGTGACTACCAACTAAATAATTTGCCAAAATAAAACAACAAATTATGGTTCATGATTTCATGCAAAAAAACCCTATTATTTCATGCGTTTAAAGATCAACTTAAAACTAAATAGAATGATTTTCAATATGTGCCAAAAATAATTTAATATATAGATAACAAATTCAAAAATTAACCAAATTTTCACAAGACACATGTTTTGTTGTTATTTCTCTATATAAAAAGTTTCACATTAAAAATCATATGCGACTTTCATTTCAACCACAAATCCAACCGGATACTACACATCTCTCCGAAACTTCTTCGGAGGTTCTCCGGCTTGTGAGCGGCGTACATTGTCACGTGTCCGAAACACTGTCAATTTTTTTCCACTCTATCCTCGCATGAAACCAAGAGTTTTGCACAATTCCCATGATTTTCAGACATTGCATGCTATTTTTGGTTTTTTTCCGAACGTCCGTGCGCACGCTTGTGATCAAGTTTCCTGATAAAGATGCTTCAACTTTTAAGTTCTTTCGCGCATAAGACATCAGTTTTGATTCTGGTACATAAATATCAAATTTCCATTCATTGATTTTGAAATTTCGAACCACTTCTAATTTAATATTAACTTCGAATGATTATTCCCCGCAAACAAAAAATTAACAGAAAATAGTAAACCAATCAATAAAAGTTTTTTATGTTATTAGGGATTAAATTATCAAATTTAACTAGAGACCAAAAAATTTTGAAGGCCAAAAATTTTTTTTTACCCAATTTTGCCGAGTACCTAAGCTCCAGCACTCGGCAAAAGAAAATTTGCCGAGAGCCAGGCTCGAGGCACTCGGCAAAATTACTCTTTTGCCGAGTGTCAAGTGAAGGCACTCGGCAAACTGCCCCCTTTGCCGAGTGCCAGGTGGTGGCACTCGACAAAGACTTGACGCCATCAGCCCCACTAACGGGCGGCGCACGGCGGGCGCGCGTGCTGGGCACGTGTGCTGGCTTTGCCGAGTGCCGCCGAGCCAGCACTCGGCAAAGGGGACAGTTTGCCGAGTGCCATTCGTTGCCGACGGCCGGCACTCGGTAAAGCTCGGGCATGCCGTGTGGCAGATGTTTGCCGAGTGCTCGTGGCCTGGCACTCAGCAAACCACATCTTTGCCGAGTGCCCGTGTTCTGGCACTCGGCCAAAGCCGAAACACTCGGCAAATTTGGGGTTTCCAGTAGTGCTCCCATTAATTTGCTTTCAGCCGGTTCCGGTTCCACAATTTAGGTTCCTCCCACCTAGCTCCTCCCGTCTTTAGATCATCGAATTTGAGAAAATGGAGAGCTCACATTAACTCTAAGCACCTTAAAAAAATCTCTTGTTTCTCATCGAATGCGATAGCATACTGCATATTAGTACACAGTACTGCATGATAAAACGGAAAGGTGTTCGCAAAAAAAAAAAAAAACAGAAAGGTAAACATGATTTGAGAAGAACACATGGGGAGCCGGTGAACAACTTGCGCGAGTATGTAAACGGAAAGGTAAACATGATTTGCGAAGAACACATGGAGCCGGTGAACAACTCGCGCGCCTAATGGTGTATTTATAAGAGTTTGTATGTTCTATTAAGCAAGTACTACTGTAGAAGCATGCCTGTTTGAAATTTGAATGCTGGTGAGCAGTCTTCTGCTTTCTTTTCATGATTGCTCTTAATCCAGTTGTGTGGCTTGAGATGGCCTGGGATTTGTCAGTGCCATTACCTTGTTTTGTGTTTGGTTGGATAAGCTAGTTTACAGTTTCATCTGAGGTTGTGATTTATGTTATGCATAGTTGGTGAGAGGCTATTAGCACCCAACTTGCTGGAGCTTTTTTCTAGGTAACTCCCTCTACCTGTTAGTGTTGTGCGCTACTCTTCTTTACTGAAAGTCTGAGACTTTAGGGACTATGCTTACAAACCCTCATGCAGGGGCTCTTGATTGGTTTTCTGAATATGATCAATTAGGGAAGTATGTGCCGTGTTTTAGGAAGTTCAGTTGATGCAGATTCAAGCATCATATGTTCCATTCCTAGGCTCTTAGCTGATTTCATTCGATCAGTAATATGCAGCAGTGACAGGACTGTGTTAAGTCTATTAAGCAAGTAATCTGACTGTAGAAGCATGCCTGTTTGGAATTTGAATGCTGGTGAGCATTCTTATACATAACTGCTCTTAATTCAGTTGTGTGACTTGAGATGGCCTGGGATATGGCAGCGTGGGTTAGGGGAGGATAGTTTCTTTGTGTTGCGTTAAAAGTATTCTTTGTATCTACCCTACTAATGTACCAACATTTTCTTTCTTAGATCCACACCAAATATTGTCCCCTACTGAGAAGTCGACACTCTATCCACCCCAAAAAGTGTACCTAAGAAAACAACATCATTAAAATAGACCATCCAGATTTACTTTTATTCTTCTCTCTCCTCACTCACTCATCATCCAAGGGTCACGATTGTGTGTGTCATCTTCATCCTTCCCTCCCGCACCCACGCCCCGAGCCCCCACGCTTGCTCGCGGCATGCGGCCACGGTTCGATTCCAGTTTCTGGCCGTATTTTTTTTATTTCGATTGGAAACATTATTCTCCCCTCTCGACTCTCGATCAGCGTGGGGAAACCGGCGGGGCGGCAGTCACGAAACCCTAGCCGCGACGACGAGCCCATCCCACCGCATCAGCCACACCACCGCGTGCTCCGCGTCCTTTCGCCTCCGAAGTGGCCGCTCGGTGGACGCGACCTCGGCCGTCACGGTGAAGAACGGCGCGGCGGGCGCGGTGGCCATAGATAGATCCCGCCCCACCGCCGCCTCAGGTGCCCTTGCCCGCCGCAGTTCCCTTGAGATTGGATGCCATGGAGACCGATGACCATGGAGGGAAGATTCCACCGAGGAAGCCTGCGGCTTCAACTTTCTTTCGCCTGTAATTTATTTATTGCTTCGCTTACTTACTGCTCTTCGTTCCTCCGCCGAGCGGGATCCAATGTCGACCACGTCGAGGCACGCAAATGGGTCTGCGGCAAGAGCTCACTACCTTCACCGCGCCGGACGCCGGACGCCGGACGGCACCACCGCTGCAGGTATATGTCTAGATGCATCCTACCTAGCCTTCATTGTCATGTTATCCAAATTTGCTTGACGGTGGCCTCGGCCTGCAGCAGAGGAACCACCACCGAGGGAAGGGGACGAAGGAGCCAGATCTGAAGAAGAGGAAGAAGCACGAGGAGCCTACTTGGACTGTCACATTTTATCAGATTATATATATCTCTTTTCTTAGCCAGGGGAGCGAGAGATTGAAGGAACCACTAAATTCAATAGGGGTGGGTGCAGCTTGTTTTTGCAATCTTTGACAAATTGTTATTTTCTCTTTTACCTAATGAAAAAACAACATGTATTTATGCTGTAGAGGCTTTTGTTTAGTACTGCCTCTGCTTTCCAAAAGTCTTTTAACAGATGAATCTAACGTTTGCTTTTTTTGACTCACTTATCTTTCTCTGGTCTCTTTCCTCACAGCTAGAGCCAAGTGAACTAAAGATGATAGCTTCTGAATGGGTAATCACTTGTCTGCAAGACAATATAGAATCCCTCGAGCAAAGCAATGTAAGCAATGAGTACTTGGTACTGAATGTTCTGTGCATACGAGATGGAGGAGTAATGTCACATAACAGTCCAAATAATACCGATCAAGTGCACTAATCAACAATTTAAGTTTAATCCTTAGATACTGCACTCCACCAGTACACCCAGACTGCCTACTATAACCAGGATCGATTACACAGGAACTCTTGCCAAAAGACGAGCACAGGTGATTACAAGCAACAAAATTTTTCAAACTTAACTTACAACTAGAGTTAAACAAAAGTCTCCAAATTAATTTACAATAAAGTTTTACCAGCCGGGGTTACATTTCAAATATCAGAGTTCAAACACAGCGGAAATCACAACAAGTTTGAAACAAGCTTCGAAAATACAATACGGTAGATAACATCGATGATAAAAGACGAGCTTCACATCTTGCCCACTGATGTGAGGCTCACCTGACTGCACTTCACGGAGAAGACGGAACCCACTCGACAGTCCAACCCGGAGGAAGAGGCTAACCAATCCAAGACACACAGACTTTCTCGAAGTCTTCCGAAACACATTCTGCTCAGAAGGGTTGCAACCAAAACCCTGAGTACTCTAATACTCAGCAAGACTTACCCGTCTATGGGTATACTTAGCCCATTATCTAGACATGCACAGCTCTTTGGCTCTGAAGTTATTTTGCTGAAAAGCTACTAATAATGGATCCTTACGTTCAATATTTTAGCTCCAATTGTGTTTATAGCTAGAAACTAGGTTTGCCTAGTTCTCTAGAGCATACATGGTTGATCATATTATCTTTTCAAGAACATCAACATAAAACCATCTTTTCTCTTTCTGTCCTTTCAATCCTTACTACGATGCGACACATTGACCAATGCTCTCATATCCGCGAGTCACGGCGAATCGATCCGATTTAACCTTGCAAGGTGGACCTAACTCACACGCCAAGTGCGACCCCGACTGGTCACACCGAGCAACCGTTCCCATGATTACCATGAAGCCTGAATCAAGCCCGCCAGCACCCAAATGAGGAGCCCCACACGACGAACACCCGGTGAACTCGTGGACGACTACCTCATTCGTCATCCCTACCCAGCACCGCAGGTCGAGAATCAGATTCCAACGCAATTTAGGTAATTAGCTTACCGGTTTCGACTACCTCCTACTCCCGGCATGTGGTTAGTACTGTTCAATCCTCAGTCAAAAGGCCAACAACGGAACGGTCCTCAATCGACACATGCGGAGACTCAACTTTCCTTTATTCCATAGCCATGTCCAACTTTCCTCCGCCCGGTCTCCATTTTCTTTCCTCATTAATTCATTCTCTAGTAACATTTCCATAAGTAACAAGACATATATCTTGCGAGTGACAGAAAATCACTCGACTTCTACCGAGTTCCTACTTAGCAAAGCATTTCTAATGACACCTGCATACTAGTAAAAACTCAGAGGTACCTAGGGAGAAACATGCATACTAGGGTTCCATACAACTCCTAACAATGTAATGCACAATACTTAAATAATAATATTGAATACTGAAATTAAGGGTTATGCTCCGGGGCTTGCCTTGCAGGTCAGCAGGGTTAGTGGCTTCTTCGGGAGTTTGATCAATGACTTCTCCTAGCTGCGGTTCTCCTGCGGAAGGCTCCTGGATCGGCTCGGCAATCAGCTCGTAGGCGACTTCGGTTTCAGCGTCTATACGAATAAAATATGCCATTCATAAGACTCATGAAATGATGCAATGCACTACACACAATGAAAGGCATGGACCAAACTCCAAAAGCGTCTACGGAGCAACCTCACAACTAGGGTTACGACGGAAATGGTTTAGAACTGACGTACAAGCTTTGATTCTAATGCCTTTTAGCCTGAAGTGCTTCCTATCAAGCAAAAGTTACTAAACTCGCTTCGAAGGATTAAATACAACCCTAGAACAACATGGATCAAATTAACCAGGGGCTTGTTTTGTTGCAAAAACACATGCATGAAAGAATTAATTACCACACTTATAAAAGAAAAGAGCCTAGCTAGAAACAAATTAAAAGCAAGTACCCAACTTGCAGATATGATCTAGCAACAAGAATTTATCAACACAACATAATTTTGATAAAGCATGCCACATAAAATTTCCAACATTTATTGATGGCCGAAAACATTTATTTTAGCCCTAGCAAAATAAACTGAACAACAATAGATCCACGAATATGCACATAGGCTATGTACCTGAAAATTTTACAGTGGACTACACATGCAAGGAGTAGGTTACCATAAAATTTTCAGGATTGTTAGACAAACAGAACAACCGATACAAAATAAACTAGGTTAAACGCAAACCATAATTTTTGCAGGGGTAAAAGTGACATTTCACCTGCATGACTATTTTTCCTCTGAAGATCTTGATTTAAGAAACGTAAAAAAAATTAGTTTACATTTTTGCATTTTTGTAGAATTTGTTATGCATTTCTGAAATTGCAGCCGAATTAAACAATTTCGGAAAACAAAACAAAAACTAAAAACTAAAAAAATGGGCAGACAGCCGGGCCCCACATGTCAGTGGGAGCCCAGCTCCCAGCCCTCCCCTGTTTTTGCCCGCGCCATGGCCGGCGCGCGGCCAGGACATCCCGCGGCGGCGGCGTGCCTCGCCGGCGGCCGCTGGCCCGCGGCCAGGGCGGAGTAGGGATGCGGGGGCGCGCGCGGGGCAGGGCGATGGCGCACGCAGGCATGGGCGGCGGCGCGGCGTTCCCCACCAGCAGGGAACGCCGATCGGCGGCGGACGGAGCAGCCTCACGGCCAAGGGAGCCCGGCGGCCTCGGGGCGCGCGACAGCGGCTTGCGGGCCCCGTGCAAGGCGGCCCGCGGTGTGCTCGCGCGGCAGCGCAGAGCGCCCACGGCGGCGCGGCGTGTTCCCGGCGGCGGTAGCGCCGAAATCGGGCGGGAGAGAGGTCGGGGAGGGAGAGGATAGCATGAGGATGCTCACCGTGCCCTCGATTTGAGCTAAGGATGGCCGGAGATGGGAGATCGACGAGAGGGGCGGAGCTCTAGCGTGATCGGCAATGGCGGCCGCGGCGTCACAAGCCGATTCGGCCGGGTTTGGGCGCGGCCGAGCTCAGGGAGATGCGAAGTGGGTGCGGGGTGAGGTCGCGCGGCTCTGGGCACGAGGGAATGAGGTGGGACGGTGAGGGGCGGCCGGAGCAACGCCGGCGGCGGTCTCTGCTCGCTCTGCTCGACTTGAACTCGAGGAAGAAGAAGGGGACGGGGACGAGAAGTGTAACACCCCGGTGTTAGTTTTGGCAGTAATATCGTGTTTAATCGTTAATCGTGTTCTAACCGCGTCGTCAGCACTAATCACGTTCGCAGAGTAAACATCTGCTTAGCGATGTTCGATCTCGTTTTTGTCACTGATCCGGGCTTCAAATCAATTTTCGCCCAAAACGAAAGCTGTAGACCTTCTTTTTCTCTACAACTTTTATTTTGGCCAAAATTCAAGTTTCAGCACGAAATTTAAAGAAAATCTTTAGTTTTGCTTTGATTAGGACATTTTCAAATGCACCCAAGTTTTGAAATTTTATCTTTCAAACCTTAGTTCAAATGAAAAAGTGCCTGAAACAAAAGTTGGAGATCTCAAAATTTTGAACAACTTTCGTGCTCAAAAGTTTTTCATTTGAGGCCAAGAACAAGGAGAAAAACTAAATTTACAAACTGGAATATGAAACTTTGAGCTATTTACAGAAATGCCATTGCTACATATCCTCCTCTGCTCGTCGCTCGACACGCCGCCGGAGCCGTCGCCGCTCTTCGACGTCCGTGTCCACGCGTCGCGCCGACGAACCTCGCCCGTCGTGCTCACGCACCGTCCTTATCCGCACGGAGTCGTGCCCGTTTTCGCCTCCCCGTTCCCCTTTCCTCACCCCTGTGGAGCACGCAGCCGAGCCGAGCATGAGCAGGCCGTCGCCGGCGTCCTCTGGCCGTCCTCCGCCGCCGTTCTTCGCGCAACAAGCCACCTAGAGCCGCCGCACATCACCCCGCGTCTCCTCCGCCCCTTTTCCGAGCTCGAGCGACCCTCTGCTGGGCCGAATCGACCCCTGCGCCGCCGTCCACCATCGCCGTCTCCGTAGAAGTCTCGCCCTCGCCGTCGACGACCCCCTTCCGGCCTCCCTCCGCTCCAACCGAGTCTACGGTGAGCTTCTTTGCGCGCCCCTATTCCTTCCCGACCACTTCCCTGGCCGAATCTCGCGCCACCGCCGCCGGGGAGCCGTCGCGCCGCCGTGCCCGCCCGCTGTCGCCGCGCGCACGCCGCAGGACGCCTCTGTGCGGGCCCCCGCAGCGCTGTCGCGCGCCCTGGCCCCGCTCTGCTGCTCTAGCCACCGTGCCGCCTCACCCCGCGGCCGCCGCCTTCTGCGCCGACCAGAACGCCGCCGCAAGCCGCCGCGCCATGGGCGCCGCCGCCCCTGCTCCGCCCACTCTCGGCCCGAACTAAACCGCCCCGAGCCCCCCCTCGAGCCAAGGAAGCTCCTCGACCCGACGCCGGCCACCCACGGTCACCGGAGCGCCGCCGCCAGCGTAAACCGCCGCCGCCCGCCCCTGCTCGCCGCGGGCAAGCCGCGTCCGGCCGTCCCCAAGCCGATTCGACCCACCACAACATCGCTCTCGACCTCCCCGAGCTATTCCCCTCCTTCCCCCTCGTCGGCGGCGACCGCCGGCGCCGCCCTCCCAGCGCCGCCTCCTCTGTTTTGTCCGGCCAGGGACCCGATTGCTTGATTGCAAAAGTTTCAGGGACCCATCTGCAATATCTAGTTTTGTTTTCAATTGTTGCTGTGAACTTCTAAATTCAATTAAAAATCATAGAAAAATCAAAAAAATGCAAACCAAATTTTGTTAGGTTTCTAAAATCGAGATCTTCAAAAGAAAAATACTTGTGCGTGGGAAATGTCACTTTTGCCCTTGCAAAAATTCGGGTTGTATTTAATCTAGTTTATTTAATACCGGTTGTTCGGTTGCTCTAAAAATTATGAAATTTATTCAGTAGATTATTCTTTGTATGTGTAGTCCACTGAAAAATTTCCAGGTGCAGGGCCTATGTGTATCTTTGTGGATCTATTGTTGTTTGATTTCCTTTTCTAGAGTTAAAGTAAATACTTTTATATGTCAATAAATGTTGGTAAGTTATTTATGCACTCCTTATCAGTAGTGTTTCATGATAGAAAAGTTGTGATACTAGCTCGTTGCGGTTTATTAAGTTTTTGTGTTTAGCTAGTTCCTAGTTTTAGTCTTTCTTTATTTTCACCATGGCTAAGCAATGCCTTAATGCTTCTCTTTGTTTGTGGTGTACCTAGCCTTCTTAATGCAAGTTTAAGTAGTGTTGTTGAAAGGAAACACTTCAGGCTAAGCTCAGTCAGAAATTAAACCTGCCAAGCAACACCAAGTCGTTCCCTTTATCGCTAGTTCTTCATGATTATTCGTTAATGGATTGCCAGTCATATCTTCTTTTACTCGTATTGCATTGCCTCCTAAGTACCTTGCACCGTTGTAACTCCTGCATGGTATCTTTTCATACGTGTAGACGTCACGAACGAAGCGGCTTACGAGCTGGTTGCTGAGCCGGTCCAGGAGCCGCAAGCGGGAGAACAGCAGGAGGACGCAGTCAAGCACGCTCCCGAAGAAGCACTAACCCCGCTGACCTGCAAGGCAAGCCCCGGAGCATATCCCTTATTTTAATTACTCCATGTTATATTTAAAGTATGGTGCAATTACGTTCAAGGAATTGATTGGAACCATAGATGCATAAGCTTGAATACCCAGTGTCCTTACTAGGGTAGGTATCGCTAGCACTGCTAGGATTAAGTAAACTCGGTAGAAGACGGGTGATTTCCTATCACCCGCGAGATATAGGGTTGTTACTTCAGGCAGTGTTGTCAAAAATAAGGCAATGAGAAGGAAATTGGAGACCGGGCGGAGGGAAAGTTGGACATGATATTTGCATAAAGAAAGTTGAGTCTCCGCCTGTGTCGATTGAGGACCGTTCCGTTGTTGGCCCTTTGACTGAGGATTGAACAGTACTAACCACATACCGGAAGTAGGAGGTAGTCGAAACCGGTGAGCTGTGTACCACTTTACAGCGGTGATTTGAATTCCGTCATGCTACGCTGGGCATGGGAGTTGGCGGGTGTTGGATAGGATGCCGCCTCCGGGTTCTCCGGGAGTTCACTGCGAGGGGCCCATCACCTGGGTTTTAGCAGGCGTAGTTCAAATGCCGTGGTAATGTGGAAACAGTTGACGCATGGCCCGACGGGGCTTACATGTGTCGTGTGAGTTAGGTCCACCTTGCAAGGTTAAATCGGATCGATTCGCCGTGACTCGCGGATAGGAGAGCCTTGGTCAATGCGTCACATCGTAGTATGGATTCAAAGGACAGAAAGAGAAAAGTTGGACTTTTGTTGATATTCTTGAAAAGATAATATGATTAACCATGTGTGCTCTAAAGAATTAGGCAAACCTAGTTTCTAGATATCAACACAATTGGAGCTAAAATATTGAAAGTAAGGATCCAGTTTTAGTAGCTTTTCGGCAAAATAACCCAGAGCCAAAGAGCTGTGCATGTCTAGGTAATGGGCTAAGTATACCCATAGACGGGTAAGCCTTGCTGAGTATTAGAATACTCAGGGTTTGGTTGTAACCCTTCCGAGCAGGTTGTATTCCGGAAGACTTCGAGGAAATCAATGCGTCCTGGAGTGGTCAGCCTCTTCCTCCAAGTTGGACGGTCGAGTGGGTTCCGTCTTCTCCGTGAAGTGAAGGCAGGTGAGCCTCACATCAGTGGGCAAGATGTGAAGTTCGTCTTTCGGTCATCAACGTTATTTATCGTACTGTATTTGGAAGCTTGTTTCAAACCTGTTTGTATTTTCCGCTGCGTTTGAACTCTGAATTCGAAATGTAACTCTGGCTTATAAAACTTTATTGTAAATTAATTTGGGGACTTTTGTTTAACTTTGGTTGTAAGTTTGTTTGAAAACTTTTGTTGCTTGTAATCACCTGTGCTCGTATTCTGGCGAGAGTTCCTGTGCAATCGATCCTGGTTAAAGCAGGCAGTCTGAGTGTACTGGTGAAGTGCAGTAGCGGAGGATTAAGTTAAATGGTTAATTAGTGCACTTGATCAGTATTATTTGGACTGTTCTGTGACAAGAAGCATCCAGGATCGCGAGCGGATAAGGGGGACGCAGCGCGGAGGGCGAGGATCGTCGGCGCGTGTGACGCGTGGAGTCGCCGGCGGTCGGTCGCGGTATGGGCGCCGAGCACAGTGACGAACAGGGAATCAACAGTGATCCTTTTGACCGATTTTTGACTCAACTTTGACCACTCAAAACTCAAATTTTCATATAGAAACATGAAATTTGGCCAAAATAAAAGTTGTAGAGGAAGAGAAGATCTACAACTTTGCTTTTGGGCGAAAGTTGATTTGGAGCTCGGATTAGAGAGAAAAACATGCTCGAACACGGCTAAATCGATGTTTACCGCGCGAACTCGATTAACACTAAAGACAAGATTAAACTCCTAATTAGCAAATTTAAGCTCATGATTAGCGCTCACTAACACTAGGGGTGTTACAAGTAAACATTGTATAGACTGTGTAGAAATCTGAACTAATAATCTAACATTACATTGACTTAGGACAAGAAAGAAAATTCCAAGTTCTTACATACTATTAAGCAACCTGGGTTATATTAGAGGATATACTCTGAAGCTAGCTTGGATAGCAAGATCTTTGTTGTAGATAAACTACCACTCACAAGAATTTGCATGGTTTCGGTTCTAGCCCCACAGTAGTTGTGCAATAGCAGGGCAGACACTGTTGGGGATTGGACCTTCGGGTCAAGCTCCCACCCTCGGAAATGCTCCCTAACTCGTTTGCAGGGCTCCAACGAGAGGAAAGCGAGCATACCCGAAGGTGACAAATGGTCACTCAGAAGCACAAGCATAAAGACCAAAACCTTCGGTGTCATGAAGGATATCACCTTCGGGCGGCCGAAGGTGACAAATGGTTACTCAGAAGCACAAGCTCGAAGACCAAGACCTTCGGTGAATGAATGATCTCACCTTCGGGCGGCCGAAGGTGACGAATGGCTACTCAGAAGCACAAGCTCGAAGACCAGGACCTTTGGGTAAGGGGATCGCCTTCGGGAATGAAGGTGACGGCCGATCGCTCGTTGACGGAACCTTCAGGGCCGTGAGCCCGTGACCTCCGGAGCTTCTCGAAGGAAACGGAGACCTTCGTTTGATGCAAGCGTGCGTGTAAAACGTGAATACGTGAGAAGGTCGGGTTTGTACACCTGAATACGTGAGAAGGTCGGATTTGTACACCTTTAACCTTGTAATTTTACCCCAAAACCGATTGTAAGTGAGCTGTAAATGAGTTGGAAGGGGGCAATTTAGGAAAACCTAGCCGAGGGCTAGAGGTATAAATAGCCCCCTCTCTCCACAGTGTAAAGGGTTGAATTTTTTGGTTATTGCTGGAGAATTAAGTGCCTACCTTCATTGCCATTTTCATACTGTTCATGCTCTCTGTTTGGGTATCTAAGAAGCTGAGGTCCCAACAGCGGCGCCCACTGTTCCAGCTCGAAAAACAACATTCGATGGCCCAGCGAAGAAAAAAGCCTCCGCCGGCACCACAAGCAACACCACTGAGCAGCACGAGCAGCACGAAGAAGCCAACACACGAATTGAAGACATAAACAATGAAGCTGTTCTTCATGGAGATCTGGTTGATGACACCGAAAACACCGAAGCTCATCAAAACCAATCCTCGGAGCTCACAGAAACAGCACTCAAGCTCAAGGCCCTTGAATATAAAGAAAAGGAACATCGAAGCTCAGCTCGCCACCAAAAAGAGGGCACTGGACCAGGCAAACAAGCTAGCCGAGGCCAGGCGCAAACTAGCAGAAATGGAGGCGGAAGTTGAGAATTTGTAGAGGACATACCAAGAAATGCCCGAAGGTTCCGTCCAACAAGAAAACCGCATCATCCACCAGACAACCTTCGCTCACAATGAAGACCGAAGGCCACCACCGGTCAACCTCCCATATGACCCGACCTCGCCACTCTCAGTTGCTCTGCAGCGAACTTCATGGCCGCTCAGCTACAAGCCTACACAGCTCCCCAAGTACAATGCAACAACTGATCCAATCCAGTTCCTTATGTCCTACGAAGCAACCATCGCTTCGGCCGGAGGTGACGACTCAACCATGGCCAAGTCCTTCGTCATGGCTTGCGAAGGTTCTGTGGCCAACTGGTACTCATACCTTCCCCCACAATCAATCAATAACTGGTACTAGCTGAAATGAAGGCTCCTCCAGGACTTCCAGGGATTCAGAAGGCTAAATAACAATACTATGAAAGATTTCAAGTGCCCACAGCACGACCGTGAGCCTCTCTATGACTATTTCCGGAGGTTCGTTCAGAAGAAGGCTCAAATCCCAAACTTCCCAGAGAAAGATGCGATCGAGAAATGCATCGAAGGTCTCCTGCCTGGCCAGCTTGCTTCTCATCTCACAAGAGAGCCCCCGAGGACCCTGGAGGAGTTCTACACAGAAGCAGAAAAATACGCGAAGTCAGACGCTGACCACCGCAGAAGGGTAGAGCAAAGAAGAATCATGCGTCAGGAGGAAAAATACAATCAGCAAACATGGCAGCAAGAGAAACAGCCAGCTCAGCAACTCATTTTACCTGTGGAACCCTCACAAGATGATGAGGAACAATTAACCTTCGATCCCTTCATGATACCACCAGTGTCGGAACCTCAACACTCAAATGACAAGCAACCTTCGTCCGGAGCACGGGGCAGAGGTCGCGGCAGAGGAAGGGGCCGAGGTCGTGGACCTTCGCGTGAGCCCAAAAAATTCTTTTGTCACTTCCACGGGTCTGACTCCGACCACAGAACAAACCAGCTAAAAGCTCGGAGAAGAAGAAAACCCTTGACAGAATGGAGTCCGAGAAAAAAGCCAAGCTAGTTGGGCACACTACATGGCCTCAGACTCCACAATCTACTCTTCATATACAGTACACACAACTTTCGTTTGTTCCACCCCCCCCATTTACCGAAGCATACCGCCCACCCATGTTCAACTACATCTACAACCACAACTAGCAGCCGCAGCCAAACCCGCAAACACAACCCAGTCAACCCACCACCCAAGCTCAACCAACACAAGAGCAGCTACCACCACCCCCAGCCCACCCACCAAAACAAGAAAACCAAACCACAAATGGCCAACCCACGGCACTACCAACCTTCGGGATGATCATGCCCATCTCCGGAGGATCCACCCTGGACTTCGAAAATAAGAGACAACGCAGAGACTACTTCAGGCAAGTCCATTGCATCGTCTCCGAAGGTCCAACCAAGAGAACCCAGTGGTCACACTCTCCGATCACCTTCTCCGAAGAAGATGTCAACCTCATCAGCTACCCACACACAGATGCTCTTGTCATCGAGGCAAACATTCAGGGCTGGAGGATTGGCAAGATACTGGTTGACACTGGCAGCTCTGCAGACATCATTTTTCCGACACCTTCGACAAAATGGGCATCGACCGAAGCCTGCTTCAGCCTTCGGATATCCCTTTAATGGGCTTCGGAGGAAAGAGAGTGAACGCAATCGGCAAATTGTCGCTCGCTGTGTCCTTCGGAGACACGGCCAACACAAGAACAGAGCACATCACCTTCGATGTGGTAGAGATGCCCTACCCATACCGCGCAATCCTAGGAAGGGGGACAATCAACAAGTTCGAAGCTAGCTATCGTTCATCAATTGTACTTGTGCATGAAGATTCCAGCTCCCGCGGGGGTCATCACCGTCCGCGGGGACCAGCAGCTTGCGCGGGACATAGAGTGGGGATACACCCCAGGCCAGAAAAATATCCACAACCTTCGGACTGAATCCAAGTCTGCTACCTTCAAAGAGCAGCAGAGAGACCATGAGAAAGCAACCTTCGACGAAGACTACGGAGTCAAGAAGGTCCCCCTTGACGTACATCTACCCGACAAAATGGTAACCATCAATGCAACCCTCGAGCACGAGGAAAAAAAGAGCTTCTTGAGTTCCTCCGCAAGAATCAAAATGTTTTTGCATGGTCCGCCAGTGACCTACGGGGCATCAGCAGAGATATCATTGAGCATCGCTTGGACATCAACCCAAACATCAAGCCAAACAAGCATAAGCTTCGCAAAATGGCAGATGAAAAAGTCGCAGCAGTCAAGGCCGAAGTCCAGAGACTGCTAGATGCAAATGTTATTCGAGAAGTCAAATACCCAACATGGCTGGCAAACACTGTGCCGGTCAAAAAGAAGAATGGCAAGTGGCGCATGTGCATCGATTTCACTGACCTCAATAAAGCCTGCCCGAAGGATGACTTCCCGCTGCCAAGAATCGACAGTCATCGATGATGCGGCAAACAGTCAACTCATGTCTCTGCTGGATTGTTTCTCCGGATACCATCAGATTTGGATGAGGAAAGAAGACGAAGAAAAAAAAGTTTCATAACCCCCTTCGGCACCTACTGCTTCGTGAGGATGCCCGAAGGATTGAAAAATGCAGGACAGTCTTTTTCAAGAATGTCTTCGGTGGTCCTGGAGCACCAACTCGGAAGAAATGTCCTGGCTTACGTTGATGATATTGTAGTAACCAATTCAATAAGAAGTAACCATGTGGCAGACCTGGCTGAAACCTTCGCAAGCCTAAGAAAAGTAGGGCTGTCCTTAAACCCCAACAAGTGCATCTTTGGAGTTTACAAAGGAAAGGTGCTTGGATGCCTCGTGTCCACCAAAGGCATCGAAGCAAATCCTGACAAAGTAAAAGCTCTCTGGAACATGGAGGAGCCAAAGTCTATCAGGGACGTACAGAAGCTCACAGGGCGGATAGCAACCCTAAACAGATTTATCCCTCGCTCTGCTGACCGAAGCCTACCATTCTTTAAGGTCCTTCGCAATGCAAACAAATTCGAGTGGGGCCTCGAGCAAAGCGAAGCCCTTCAAGCACTCAAGAAACCATCTCCAGAACATGGTCAAAATGACCTCACCTGACCCGAATGATGTGTTGCTCTTGTACATTGCGGCATCCTACTCTGTTGTCAGTGCAGCGCTCGTGCTCGAGAGAGAAATCGAGGGAAAGAAGAAGCAGCTACCTGTTTACTTCGTATCCGAAGCTCTTGCATGCTCGAAGCTCCTGTACTCAGAGCTAGAGAAAATTGCATATGCTGTAGTCATGTCTGCCCGGAAGCTTCGACACTATTTCGAAGCTCACAAGATAATCGTAGTTACAGATCAACCTCTGCATGACTTGTTCAACAACAGAGAGGCCTCAGTCAGAATTGCTAAATGGGCTTCGGAGCTCTCTGAGTTCTACATAGACTTCGAGAGAAGAACAGCCATCAAATCACAAGTATTGGCAGACTTCATTGCCGATTGGACATCCCCAATCTTCAAGGAGGAACCTTCGGCTGAAACCTGGATCGTGCACTATGACGGGGCCTGGTGCAACGAAGGAGCGGGTATTGCTGCAATCATAGAATCTCCTTCGTGAGCAAAAACAAGATATGCGGCGTGCCTAAGATTCGGCAACCTCGAATCATCAACCAACAACAACCAACAACAACACCGAGTATGAAGCTTTGCTCATGGGCCTTTGCAAAATGAAAGCCCTCGGCCATCAAAACTTCATAGTCAGAACAGATTCGAAGGTTGTCAGAGACCACATTGAAAAAGACGCAGAGGCAAGAAAACCAGAACTCATCGAGTACCTCGATGCCGTCAGAGCCATGGAGAAGCATTTCAAGGGCTTCGACATCGTCCATATCCCGACGTATATGAACGACGAAGCTAACAAATTGGCAAAAGCAACATCTAGAAAGGAACAATTACCCTCGGATGTATTTTTTGAAGAAATCATAGAACCTTCGGTTAAGCCGAAAAAAGAAAAACAAGTTTCAGTCATCTCAGCCGAAGATTGGAGAACACCTATAATAGAGTACCTTCGGGGAAACATCGAGCTGCCAAATAAGAGAGAGGAAAAGAAAATGTTCCAGAGAGCGAGGGGCTATATCATCTCCGAGGGAGAGTTGTTCAAGTCAGGCGTCACCAGCCCATAGTTAAAGTGCATCTCGACAACCGAAGGAATCGAGCTCCTCAAGGAAATTCACTCCGAGTTTTGTGGATCCTACATTGGCTTCAGATAAACTCAATGTTCAGCTAGGCGCTAGGCAGAATCTAGGCGGTGACCCACTGCCTAGCGCCTAGTCGGGAGTAATCGCGCCTAGGCGCTCCTAGGCATCTTTGTAGGCGTTTTAATTTTTATACACATATATATGTATTACCTTAAATTACCTTAAATAAAAGAAAAAAAATAAGAGATCTATGGACCTAAAGTTAAAGAAGGCCCATCAAAAAAGCCTAGCAGCCCACCTTATCCACCCCTCTCACCTTATCCATCCAGCCGCTCCTCCTCACCCACCGCACGACGACTTCCTCCCTCCCTGTTTCTCCGACGCCGCACCTTCCGCTCTTTCGCCGGCCTCCACGCTGCCGCCTCCACCACCGCTCGTCTCTTCCCAGCTGCGCCTGCCACTTCCACTGCCACCGCCGCCGCCCGATGTCGAGCCCGTCCAATGTTCCTCCCCCACCAGCAACCACCGCCAGGCGCTCCTCCACCCCACCGGCGCCGTTGAGCCCAGATGCGCGCGACCACGCTATCCGCTTCCGCGCGGGAATCCTTCGCGCGCTCGCCCTGGGGGCCAATTTTTTCGCCCGGGGGAATCCTTCGCGCGCCTTCGCACCGCCTGGCGCCTACAGGTCCGACAATGCCCCTAGGCGAGGCAACGGCCTTCGACTAGCGATTAGGCGCGCCTGGGCGCCGCCTAGTCGCCGCCTAGCCGAACACAGGATAAACTTGTCTCCAAAGCCTTTAGGCAAGGATTCTTCTGGCCAACGGTGCTGAAGGACGCTCAGCACATAGTGAAAACATGCCAAGCATGCCAAATGATGGGCCCGAAGTCCTCTAAACCTTCGGAGTCAACTCAGCTGATACCTCCGATCTGGCCTCTCCAAAGATGGGAATTGACCTAGTAGGACCTCTGCCCACAGCTCAGGGCAATTACAAGTACGCAGCAGTTGCTGTTGAGTAATTCACAAAGTGGATCGAGGCCAAGCCACTCATCAACATCACATCAGAAACAATCAGAAAATTCTTCTGGCAGAACATCATTTGCAGGTTCGGGGTCCCAAGGGAGATCACTATCGATAACGGCAAACAATTTGATTCACAGCTATTCAGAGAATTCTGTTACAGTGTGGGCACGAAGGTAATATTTTCCTCGGTGTACCACCAGCAATCCAACGGGGCCGTCGAAAGAGCCAACGGCATCATCTTCGGCAGCATCAAAAAGTGCCTGTTTGATCAGAAAAAGGGCCAATGGGCCGATGAACTCCCGAAGGTCATCTGGTCCCACAACACCTCAGAATCAAGAGCAACCAAGTTCACCCCATTCAGGCTACTCTACGGTGCCGAAGATATGACACCGGAGGAACTTAAAAACTGAAGCCTAAGGGTCACCCACCAAGTTGAGGCCATCCCCTCGAATGACAAAGACCTCATGGAGCTAGACATCCTACAAGCCTCGGAAAACCTAGAAAAGTATCAACAAAAAACCACGAAGTGGAGGGACAAGAAGGTCGTGAAAAAGAGCATCCCAAATGGCAATGAATTCCCCCCTAACAAACTGTCACCTTCGCCTAAGCAGCCCAAATGGCAAGCTTCGGCCAGCATCTACATGCTGCATAAGACAGTAAGTTAGCAAAGCATGCAGAATCCGCAAACTTTGCATATTTAGCAAAACGAACGCTAAGGGGCTTCAACCTTTCAAAAGGTCCGAACTAAAAAACCTTCGGCACAAAAAGTGCAAAACGAACGCCAAGGGGCTTCGACCTTTCAAAAGGTCCGAACCAAAAAACCTTCGGTACAAAAAGCACAATAAGTGCAAAACGAATGCCAAGGGGCTTCGACCTTTAAAAAGGTCCGAACCAAAAAACCTTCGGCACAAAAAGCACAATAAGTGCAAAACGAATGCCAAGGGGCTTCGACCTTTCAAAAGGTCCGAACCAAAAAAACCTTCGGCACAAAAGGCACAAAAAGTGCAAAACAAACGCAAAGGGGGCTCCGACCTTTCAAAAGGTCCGAACCAAAAAACCTTCGGCATAAAAGAAACAAAAAGTGCAAAACGAACGCCAAGGGGCTTCGACCTTTCAAAAGGTCCGAACCAAAAAACCTTCGGCACAAAAGCACAAAAAGAGCAAAACAAGCGCCAAGGGGCTTCAACCATTCAAAAGGTCCGAACCAAAAAACCTTAGGCACAAAAGAAACAAAAAGTGCAAAACGAAAGCCAAAGGGCCTCGACCTTTCAAAAGGTCCGAACCAAAAATAACCTCGGAAGAATCGAAAGATGGATGCCAGAAAGGGGGAGACATTTTTCCATCTGAACCCTCGGCACCAATCATTCGATCTACCCGAAACAAAAAGAACAAAACCCTTCGAAGACAACAGCGCGCAAGAAAGGGGGAGATGTTTTTCCCCCAAAATACAAAATTTCCGCGCGTTGCCTCGATTAGTAAACAAATTATCTATCGAGGATCCAGAAAGGAAAAAACCCCTTTTTATTAGTGCCGACTCATTAGGAAGGGGGGAGACGTTTTTCAAAGAAAAACAACCCTAACGAGCGTCCCTCTGATGACAACAACTTCTCCAAGGACACATCCGGCAACCAACAAAAGCAGACCAATTTTTACCGAAGGGAACTTGCCCCTGCAAATAGCAAACTTCGAAAAGATCCCCTGGGACAACACCCTGGCAAGGGGGGAGACATTTTTCTCCAAAAATAAAATCCTCGAGTCTCGCCCAGTCCCACATTACCTAACAAACCTCCGGGAGGAATGTAACAGAAAGGGCGGAGACATTTTTCTTAAGACACCTCGCACATCCCACAACAAGGCACCTCGAAGGATGCACAAAACACAGCACCTCGAAGGATGCACATAACAAGACACCTCGATGGATGCACACATCAAAACACCCCAAAGTATACACACACGTACAGCACCTCGAAGGATGCATTCAAATAGTCATCTCGAAGGATGCCCGCACAAAGGCATCTCGAAGAATGCACACAGAGAGGAAGCCCGAAGGATGCGCAATAAGAAGCCCCAGGAAAGGCAATCACGAGAATACATACACGTCGAGAAGCATCGCGAAGGTCACTTTCGGACGAAAGAGAAAAAGAGGTTACAATGAATCACGACCGGACCAGCATAAGTATTCTGCAACGCTGCATCCGGGACGAGCAAGGCTGAAAGCCTCCAAGCTCATCTATACCTTAGAGTTGTTCGCGTCCTGCAGCATCGGAATATTTACAAACAAATTCTAAAGCTCCCAAAATAAATCCCTACAAGCTAATCTTTACACCTGAGCCCTCGGCGTTCCGTCCGCGTCGCGTCCCGAAGGAGACCCGCTGGCCTCGGGCATACCACAGACCCCAGAAGGTTGATCAGGATTTAATTCCTGCACAAATAACAAAGTTTTAACACAGGAAAGCAAAAAACCAAAAAACGCAGAGCCAGCCGAAAGAAAAGCTTACCACTGTCGCAGCAGCTGCGAGGGTCCGAACAGCGACCTTGCCCGAAGGTTCCCAGAAACGCTAGAAGTATGAAATCTTGACATCCTGAATCCTGTCAACCTCCTCGGACAAACCCTCGTAGGGGACGTACTGAAAGCCCCCTCCGAGCTTAGAGAGGTCGACAGCGCCGGCGCGGAGAAGGTTCCCTACAAGCCCCTCGAAGGAGACGGACTCCGTGTTATATTCGCAATGCTCATCACCTCCCTGAGCCCCTCAAACTCCGACAGCAACCAGTCCAGAAGCTGAAGGATAACCTGAGAACCCTCGGTAGGCTCAGGCAAGGGCAGAGGCTCTACTCCGAGAGCAGCAAGAGCCTTCTTGTACTCTTGGTACACTACCTCGGCTCGTGAAGCGACCTCAGCGAAGACTTGCTCGAGCTCACCCACTTTAGCGTGAACCTTCTCCAATTCGGTGATCCTTCCCTTGAGGGCAGCCTTCTCGTTCGCGTCCCTTTCCACAGTCTTCCGAAGGCTCTCTAGAACCTTCTCATTGTCCGAAGTAGTTGTCTCCAGCTTCGAACACTCGGCCTTCATTTGCTTGTTTTCGTCCTTCAGAGCAATAACTTCTGCCTCAGCCCGCCGCAGTTTGTCCGCTAGACTCAATCTCTCAGTGGCGATCTTGACCCGAAGGTCCGCATCCGCCTTGGCTTTCTGCATCAAGATACGGCTGGCCTGGGCAAGCTTCTTGCTCAAGTCAGCATCGGAGGTGGATGTTTCTGCCACGGCTGCAATAAACTCTGAATCAAACACAAAATCACCTTTGGGGACACCACAAATTGAACAAAAGCCAAACGCAGTCAGGCCCCGCCTTACCCTTTTCAGGAGGGAGAATACCGGACGTGCCAGGCCCGTGCATCACGGCCAAAAGCTGCTGCATCGACGCAGACACAACTGCAAAGACAACAAAAAGGGGGCCCTCAGGTCTCAAACAAACCAAGCACCCACGCAAAACAAAGTAACGAAGCTTACCGGGTTCGTCGAAGTTCAACCCCTCCAGCATCTCCAGCTCGTTGTCCACAAGGTGGAGCCGATGTAAGGATCACCGGGGTGTCTGACCCTAGAGGGGGAGGGGGTGAATAGGGTCGCTAATCGCTTTTCTATCCTAGGGCTCAAACTTCTTGCATAAGATAAACCTAACACGTCCTACACATGCTAGTTATGACTTAGGTTTATCTATGCTACCCTCTACTTACCCCAAAAGACTTGCAACCTATAACCAATCCTAATCAAACTAACTAGGAAAGTAAAGGTAAGCAAGAAAGAGTAAATGCGGAAACGTAATGCGGTAAGTAAAGCGGTAAGGGAGAGGATATGCAAACTCCCGTGAAGACACCAAGACACACGATTTAACGTGGTTCGGTTAGGACACCAAAGTCCCTCCCTACGTCCACGGCCACTTGCTCACAAAGAACAAGTGTGATGCCGAGTCTCTTCGCTTGATCACCGTCTTGCGTCGGCCACCAAGGCACCCGGCAAGCAAAGGCTAAGTGCCACCAAGTCACCAAGACGAGGTCACCGCCACCGTCTATCTCGAAGCGCCACCACGGCACCGTCTTCACTATCGGAGCTTCTCACCAAGAGGGGTCTCCTTCCCCGCACAAAGTGTCGTTACCTCTCCACACCAAGTAGGAGGGTCACACGACGAGTACAAGTGTTTGCTTGCCGCAGCAAGACTTCTCTCAAGGGAGCTCTCGCAAGAACTAATCCCTAATCAAGCACTAAGCACTCTAACAAGTGTGCTTAAGCCTATATGATGTACAATGAAGCTCTATGGTGGTTGGAGATGATCTTTAGCTCTTGTATAATTTCTTGAACTCCAGCACCTTCAAATGAGCCGTGGGGTGGCATATATAGCCCACACACCCCAAACTAGCTGTTGGAAAAAGGCTGACAAAAACCCTTAACGTCGGTTGATCCGACGCTTAACTTTTTGTCATCACCGGTTTAACCGGTGAGTGCATTTTCCAACTAGCCGTTATACTTCAACGGCTACCTCAATCGACCGACGTAATCAACCGGTGAATGTAATAGAAACGTCGGTTTAACTGGTGAGTGTAGTTACTATAAAACTAACTCTCTGGACAACTGCACCGACGTTCACCAATATCTAATCGTCGGTTTAACCGGTGTATAGAATTTCCTTTGTCTTCATCTGGCAATGCACCGATGTATGCATTTTCTTCAACGTCGGTTAATCCGGTGTAAAACCCTAGCCCGCAGACCTTCTCTGTGATTGCACCGGTGAGTTCATTTTGCCCTACGTCGGTTTAACCGATGATAGCAAAATGCCTCAATCCTTGTCCCTTGGACCGAAGAGCTTTCAGGGCGCTGCCCTGAGACCCGTGTAGGGGCGGCCCCCGTAGGGGCGGCCCTTCGGGCCTTGCTATGCCACTCTTCTCTTTGTCATCACTTGAACCTAAAAGCCTGAGAATAGTCATCTTAACAATCACATTAGTCCAAGTGTTGTGTGTGTCATCAATCGCCAAAACATTATATTGAAGTATGGCATGAGAGGCCATTTTCGCTATAGCCGAGGACCCACCCGGGATATCTCCGCCCCTAAGAGAGAGCAGCGTCTCACCAACCAAAACCTCCCCCTCCTCAACGCCAGCCGAAGGGGTAGGAATGGCGGCCGCCGACACCGGCGCCGGAGCCTTCGGAGCACCGGCCGCAGGCCCTGTGGGTCTCGGCTCAGCCGGCTTCGGAAGGTCTGAAGGCTTGGCGCCAATCTTAACGAGACTCTGGATCCTCCGACGTTTTGTTATACCTTCCGGGGGACAATAAAGGTTAATCAGTGCCCTCGCCACCTCAACCCGACGGCCGGAACCAAAAAGCATGGTCTCGTACTCATCGCTAAGATCATAACGGGATCTAAAAAGCCTCCCCTCGGGAACTAAAATCTCCCCGCCCACCGTCCCCATGAGCTCTTCCATAAAGGAGGGCGTACCACTATCTCCCGAAGAAACCTCCTCGTGTTGCGCCTTCCTCTTAGCGTTCTCGGCCCTAGCAACCGAAGCCTTCGAGCTCGAAGGCTTCCTCCCCCTTCCGCGACCCCGACCACCACCCCCGCCACCTTCGCCAGAAGTCCCCACCACCTCTTTTTTAGCCTTGCCCTTGGACTTCTTCGACGCCACTTCGGAGCCAACATTGCCCAGAGGCGTCATCCTCGGAACTGCACCCGCAGGCAACGGCCGAAGGCCGTACTCCACGCCCATCTCCGCCAAACATCTGTTCAAATGAAGGTTCCTCTTGCAAATCTCGACCAAGGAAAGATATTCCTTCCTGTTCCAAGGCCCCAAGATTTCGGAGGCCTCCTACTCCATCCCAGCAAAACGCTTTCGCTCGAACCCTCGAGGAGCCCAACCAGCGGCCAAAGGCCAAATCCCTGCGGCCAAAAACTCTTCCACCACATCTCTACCACCGCAAACCTGGCAAGCTGTCATGAAGGCTTCCACACACGGCTTAAAGCCCGGCGCATGCTTGTTGTACGAGGGTTGATAAGTGTGATCGAACGCCTCGATATCCGAAGCTAACAGATACTTCTCCTCACTTGAACCCTCGGGATCCAGAAAACTGATTTTGGCATAAAACCAGTACCCCAGCCAGTTCCCCTCCCATTTGTTTCTCTGGGCTGCGGCAAGCACAACCTTCGTCAAGCCTGTCTTCTTGTTGGACTTGCGAGGGACGAAGGTGCAACACCCATTCTGCACCTCACTCTCTTCATCATCATCATCCACAAAAACCTTCCGAGGTTGACAGTGCAACTGAAACAGCCTACAAAAGGCATCAACGGACACCCCACCTCTGAACGTCCTCACAACCCACAAAATTTTTGACAACGCTGCTATCCCGTTCGGGGTGAAATGGTGAAGCTTCATGTTGAATGGCTCCAGTAGCTTCGGAACTACAGGATTCATCGGAATGCGCAACCCAGCGGTAAAAAAATCCTTAAAAACAACCACCTCTCCAGTCCGAGGCACCGGGAAAACCTCCGGGCCAGGAGGGCGACACACCCCCTCGGGAAAATATCCTTTCGAAACATAGAAATCGATCGTACTCTGAGAGACGACATATGGCTCGAAGAGCAAGGTCTTACGCTTCTCAGGACCCATCAGGTCGGAAACACTCGCTGAAACCCCAGACAGACTTCCGCTGGCCTGTTCTTGTTGGACTGCCGGACGCGAAGCCTCAGATCCTTCGGGGTGCTCAACGGGATCAGAGTCTGCGCGGAGAACCGCCCTCTTAATAAATGTCATATCTACATGAAAACGAAGAAAGGCATATTAGAAAAAAGGGTTCAAACGAACCTTCGATCAGCCTCGCTGTTTGCTTAGTGCGATCCATGAACCGCTATCCTACTTACACCGAGAAAAACGAGCAGCTTGATCACGCACAAAGCGGAACCTTCGGAAAAAGCGCTTTATAGCAGAAAGCGTCGAAGGTAGGCAAAGCTCGAGAGGGCACATGTTTTACCCCCCCCCCACCCCTCCGCTTATATAGGCGGGGGGAAAGCAACAGTACCAACGGTAAAATCGAGGAGTCGGCCGCCCAAGCGACACAATCGGAGTCTGACACGTGCACAACCAAAAACGACCGTTGCAACCGATGGTTCGGGAGACGTTTTTCCTTGGGAGCTTCCCGAAGGTTACACGCAATCTTCTTCTTTAACGCGGGTTGGACCGTCGGCTTCGGACCTCGCCCTCGAGGGGCTGCTGTTGGGGATTGGACCTTTGGGTCAAGCCCCCACCCTCGGAAATGCGCCCTAACTCATTTGCAGGGCTCCAACGAGAGGAAGGCGAGCATACCCGAAGGTGACAAATGGTCACTCAGAAGCACAAGCATAAAGACCAAAACCTTCGGTGTCATGAAGGATATCACCTTCGGGCGGCCGAAGGTGACAAATGGTCACTCAGAAGCACAAGCTCGAAGACCAAGACCTTCGGTGAATGAATGATCTCACCTTCGGGCGGCCGAAGGTGACGAATGGCTACTCAGAAGCACAAGCTCGAAGACCAGGACCTTCGGGTAAGGGGATCACCTTCGGGAACGAAGGTGACGGCCGATCGCTCGTTGACGGAACCTTCAGGGCCGTGACCTCCGGAGCTTCTCGAAGGAAACGGAGACCTTCGTTTGATGCAAGCGTGCGTGTAAAACGTGAATACATGAGAAGGTCGGGTTTGTACACCTAAATACGTGAGAAGGTCGGATTTGTACACCTTTAACCTTGTAATTTTACCCCAAAACCGGTTGTAAGTGAGCTGGAAGGGGGCAATTTAGGAAAACCTGGCCGAGAGCTAAAGGTATAAATAGCCCCCTCTCTCCACAGTGTAAAGGGTTGAATTTTCTGGTTATTGCTGGAGAATTAAGTGCCTACCTTCATTGCCATTTTCATACTGTTCATGCTCCCTGTTTGGGTATCTAAGAAGCTGAGGTCCCAACAGACACAATGACCTGATATGTAACTACAGTTTGATTTCCACGCAGGTTCATTCAGTTTATATAGAGATCAGGTCATGCTAAAAGATTCACAAGCTGTAGGTTCAAGTAGATAGATGAACCTTCATGTGTGATACTCCCTCCGTCCTGAAAGCTAGGGCATCCTAGCTTTTTACTAGATTCATTGAACATTCTCTGAATCTTAACAAACTGTATGTCCAGATTCATTGAACATTCTATGAATCTGGACACAGTAAAACACTCTCAAGATGCCTTACATTTCAGGACGGATGGAGTACATTTTTTCCCTTAAACAATATATTATCAAAGGTGTGTTAACTCTTATTTAATGGCCAAATTAGAAACTGAACTATGAGAATACCCTGTACAATTAACCTATAATTTTTAATTTGTTTTTTTTATCTTACGACGATTTATTTTCGTCATCCACTCATGCTGCATTTGTGCCAAACTGAAGAGCTTTTAGATATTGAGACCCATTTTCTTTTCGATCTTACAGGGCCCAAAAACAGGCCTCTCACTGTGTTTCAGATTCTATTGATTTAACCAAAACGTGCCTCATTGCCTCATTGGGCTTGACATCGACAACGATGACCATGGCAACATTCACTTCTGTGGCAGCGGTGAGGTAGCTGCGCGCTAAGCTCTCGGTTCCCATGGATGGCGCCAAGGCGGTGGCAGTGGACGACGTCTTCGTCAAAACTACATGGCTGCCCTCCCGCTTCTCCCTCGCCATGGTTGCTTTGAATGATGAATTGATGATACACTGCTACTCTGCTATGTAAATTCAATGGGTGAAAAGAATATATGGACTGAGATGAACTTTTTAATTTACAGCATACATTTGTAAGGTTCGTGTACTTGTCACTGCCCAGGTTAGATGATTCCATATATTTGAATATTTATCATTGCGTTAAGGTTGGGAAAGGGTCCAATGAGGGCAGTCCTAATGGTAGAAACTAACATGGTTTCCATAGCATTGGTTTTTTTTAATTACATTTAATGCTCCATGCATGTGTTGAAAAATTTGATGTGCTGGGGGAATCTCTAGAAATTTTGGGAACTAAACTGGCAGTTCCAAAATTTCTCTCTTCAAACTTCACTATTCATCTATCACATCAAATTTTTTGCCTCATGCATGGAGCACTAAATACAGGTAAATAAAAAAAACTAATTGCATAGTTTTGATGTACACGACGAGACGAATCTTTTGAGCCTAGTTAGATCATGATAGGACAACAATTACCACAAACAAACGAAAAGTGCTACAGTGTGACTCTTTTTGCGACCATTTTACGAATCTAAACACAGCCTACCCTTGCTGTGAACATTCCCCGCGTAAGTACACCAGTTGGGAATGACGACTGATAGCCAGGCACGCAATGCAGCTGTGGTGCGCATACGTACGGTACCACATGCGCGCGCATGCATCGCGCCTGCTGCCGTGCTCGCCGCGGCGCGGGGACCGTACGGCCGGGATCGCAACGCGCGGGCATCCAGCCAGCCAG